>NC_059427.1:115845029-117239196 GCF_021028975.2 Sphaerodactylus townsendi | reverse complement strand
ATTTTAATTTAAGTTGTCTAATAAGTTTATATACGTTAATACGAGTTTGGTAACTATCATATAGGGGAGTAGTGACATATCCCAACCTGAGATTCAGGACATGTATCTCATCCATTCTAAGTATTCAAGAGGATAGGTTGATTACTAAATTTTCTTCCTGCCCCTCCAACTGGAGCGAAAAAAAGAAGGGGACTGACGTTGTCTCGAGCCTCGCCTATTCTCTCTTGGTACTACTCTGGGATTCTCGGATTCTCCCGCTCTCTCTGGAATTCAGTTTTAAAAAGCTTTTAAAAGATCTGTTAAGGTAGAACAGGCTTCAGTTATTTTTGGGAGAACTGCTGTGATTAAGATCCCAATTCAGAGTGGGGAGGTAGATAAGCAGTGACAAGGGACAGCACAGCCCTACCACCTGCAAAAAGGTTTGCAGAGGCACAAGGAACAAAAAAAGAGGAAAAATTACCAATCAAGCTAGATGCATCCTATGGAGCCCAGTGAGTTGTGCCTGCCTTTTTGGTGGCATGTCTATGCCAGTCGAAGGGGGCATTCCCAAGCTGAAAGCCCTCACAAAGAAGACTAAAGTTGGTTACACTCCTGGAAATGCTCCCATTGGTGATGGTGCGGGCTCCTGAGCCAGAGGAGCATCATCATGCGCACCCAGGAGACACATAGCCACACGGCTCCCCTACACCTGCACACGTGCCTCCATTGTCAGCATTAATAATAATAATAATAATAATAATAATAATAATAATAATAATAATAATAATAATAATAATAATAATAATAATAAATAGTTGTTGTTGTTGTTGTTGTTGTTGTTGTTGTTGTTGTTGTTATTAATTCAACTTAATAGACCACCCTACCCCCGAAGGGCTCAGGGTGGTTTACAGAACAATTAAACACTTAAATACATCATATAGTTTCAATTAAAACAATAAATAAATTAAACATTAAAACACTAGCAGCAGTAATCTTCTATAGTTAAAATAAGTAGGTGATGTCCGGCATTAACCCTCCGGGAGGTTCATGCCACTTGCATCACATGAAATAGCATTTACACTGGCAATGGGGTCAAACTGTTTCCCTCCCTTGCAACTGCACCATAAGATGAATGTATTGCCAAGAATGCTGTTTTTGTTTCAAATAGCCAATACCTGTGTTAGCAATAACATCTAAACAGTTGCAGAAGGGTATATACAAATTGGTCTGGTGAGGGAAAAAGCCTCATAGTAAATATAAAATCTTGAAAATTGCAGAGCAAAGAAGTAATCTAGGTTCATCTGATCTGAAATTATATTTTGCTGCCTTTAGATGAAAACCTGTTAGGGGAGGAATGTTTATGATATGCCTTTAGATGAAAAACCTGTTATTATTTTTTAAGAGTTCAAAATGTTCAAAATGTGTTGTTTTAGATGAAAGAATGGGTTATGTAAAAAAATAGAAGCTTGCTTTATTTGGAAGGACACCATTTGAGATTTGGATGGCATGTTTATCTATGGTAAGACAAAATTAAAGTTAATAAGAATTTTAATAATTATTATATTAGATTTGCCATTTGAGAATATTTGACAAGTTTAAACCTAGACCAGGGGTCTGCAACCCACGGCTCCGGAGCCACTTGCGGCTTTTTCATCCTTGTACTGCGGCTCTGTGTGGCTTGGGACCTGAGCAACCTGAGGACCATGCTTTGCCATGATAAGCAAGCGCACAACTACCCGGGCTGTCTGCAGAGACGCATGCCCAGAGCGACCAGCCTTTTCGAGCCGCTCGCTCATCATGCACGTAGCTGCTTACTGTTGTCGTCCGGGCTTCAGGCGCATGCACAAGAAATCAATACTGGTGAGAGAACTCCGCCTACCTTCTCTGTCTGCACCTGCGCAGCTAGGGTCCTGTGGGTAGACGGGACCTGGTTGCCCCTCCCCAAATCCAGAGGAACTGGTGAGTGTTAAGCTGTGCGATGCATTCTGGAAGCAGGGTTTTTTTTCACATGCCCCCCTGGTCCATGTACCCCCTACCAGTAGTTACAGTGCATTGTGGGATAGGGTCTCCCTCCTTGTGGTTCAGACAGCTGCAGAAAATTATGGGATTGAATTGCCTCCAAGTCCATACTGGTGGTTGTGCATTGTGGGCACAAGGGTGGCAGACACTGTTTCCTCAGAATTATGGGATTGGACCACAATGCATTGTGGGGCAAAGCCCCTTCCCTAGCTTCTCCTTCTGTTCTTGCACCCTTTGCAGCTTCTCTTGCCTTCCCCTTCCTCCATGGGTAGCATTTTTCGGAGACTGGGGGGTGGGCTTGGATGCCAGCACAGTTGGGCAAACCTGTTATTATTTTTTAAGAGTTCAAAATGTTCAAAATGTGTTCTTTACATAAATAAAATATAATATAATTTTCTCTGTAACACTTCATGGATTTCACAAGCAACACACTATAATTGTTTATACAAAGCGTAAAGGTAAAAACATATATATACAGTGTTATCTTCATTTTAAACATCAAAAAGTATTTGTGGCTCCAAGTGTTTTCTTTTCCATGGAAAACGGGTCCAAATGGCTCTTTGGGTGTTAAAGGTTGCTGACCCCTGACCTAGACTAAGTCAAAAACACCTATGTGGCTGTCATGTCAAGAAGCCTCATTTAGATAAGAAATGATATTTGAAAATAGGTGGGTAATGTATCATGATATTTTAGGTTTCTCACATAGGGAGTACAAAATGAAAGTAAGAGAATTATTACTGACAGAAGGGAATTGGTTCCTTAACGTACAATTATTAGAAAAATTTAAAACAATTACAAATCATATGGTTTTGAGCATTCTAAGACTGGATTCATGGTAGAATTGTATTCAAACAATGATCATATTATTGCCAAAATGTAAAAGCTTTTGCTGAAATTTGAAACACAAGGAGTGAAAGAGTATACGACAAAATGGGCTATAAATTTGGGGTATAATATATAAATGGAACAATGGGAGAATATGTGTTTAAAAGGTCTTAAATTGACATTCAGTTCCAGTCTTAAAGAGAATTTTTAATAAAATGATGTATCATTGACATTCGCCACTGAAGAAACTGGCAAAGAGCTATAATGTTTCAAATGTGTGTTGGAAATGTGAACAGCATGAAGGATCTTTTATAATTTATGGTGGACATGTAATAAAGTTTTTTTAAAAAATGGGAATAAATATATTGAACAATTCAGAAAATTTTAAAGATACAAATGAAACCAGTTTGAAAAAAAACTCATGGAACTTTATTTTTAATGACATTAGTGGCGAGAAGATTAAAAGTGCAAAACTGGAAAACTGTATAAATATCTACAATAGAGAAGTGGCTTTTGAAGTTGTTGGAATTGGTGGAAATGGCTTCTTTGATTTGTGAAAACAATGGATCTAAATTAACTGATAATTGGAAACCCCTGATAGACTTTTTCCATAAAACAGAAAAAAATGAATTGATGATTTGTGGTTTTGAAGAATAGAACAGGAAGCAAATACTATACGGAGGTTTATAAATAAACTTGTTATATCCATCTGACTAAAATCAGCTTGTATAAACAAACATTTAAATAAGCTATGGTTTTGTTGCAATGCCTGAATGCAGCTTTTGTTTGGAGAGAAAATTGCTTAAGTTGGTGGAAAGTGATATGTAGGAGCTACAGCAGGCATGCTCTGATTTCTTTGAATATAATTTTACATTCCCAGGAGCATGTGATCCTTAGGTTAATTTCAGGAAACAAGCCATATTATCTCAACTGAAGCTTGTTGGCCTCAACAATTCACTTTTATAATTATTCACTAAGCTCCCTTGATTTAATTATTACAGGAGTGTTGCTGCAACCTATTTAATTATAAAACACAAACTATAGGAGCAATAATGCAGATGTGCAGTGTAATAGAAAGGGATTCTTGCTGAATCTTGTTTATTCATTACACTCATATTAATTTTTCACCAATAGTTTCAGAAGACTCTACATTCGCAATATGCCTAGAGTGCAAGAGGATCTGGGAACCTAAACAGACTATTTTACAGGGGTAGGGAACCTGCGGCTCTCCAGATGTTCAGGAACTACAATTCCCATCAGCCCCTGTCAGTATGGCCAATTGGCCATGCTGGCAGGGGCTGAGGGGAATTGTAGTTCCTGAACATCTGGAGAGCTGCAGGTTCCCTACCCCAGGACTATTAAAACCTGTTATGAGGTTGCCACTTACCCAGCTTTAAAACAGGTCAGTAAATATCAAAACAACCAAAGTCAGCTCAGCCTCCATGCTAAAACTGGCAGTATTTAAGTTTATATAAATTAGAGTGAGCAAAGACCAGATTCTACACTTCTCCCAGTAAGAGACAGAAGTGCTATTTCTGATAAATTTTGAGAATTGAAACAGCATTCTAGGTAAGTAGGGGCATTTTTCAAAGACAGAGATTCTTAGAATAAGAATTCAGTTTCCTGTTGGAATGACCTTCAGTATCAGTCGTGAATGGGCATCCAGGAATGCAAGTAGCCAGTTTCAGCAGCACCATGGACAGAGGAAAACCTAACCTGCCATGCAACACAGACCTCTCAGAGATGAACTATGAGAGTGTGTTAAGTGCCCTCAAGGTGCTTCCAATTTATGAGTTAATGACCTCTAAAACATCCTATTGTTAACACCCTTGTTCTTGTAAACTGAGGTCTTGTAAACTGGTCTTGTAAACTGAGGGCCTAGCTTCCTTAATGAAGTCAATCCATCTCATGCTGGTCTTCCTCTTTTCCTGCTCTTTTCCACTTTTCCTACCATTACTGACTTTTGCAGTCACTGTTGGCTTCATAATGTGACAAAGTGTGATATCCTCAAGTTAGCCATTTTAGCTTCTAGAAACAGTTCAGGCTGAATTATATCTAGAACCCACATTTTTGGCAAGCTGTGGTATTCACAAAATTCTCCTCCAACACCACATTTCAAATGAATTTACATTCTTCCTGTCATCTTTCTTCACTGACCAACTTTCACACCCATAAATAATAACAGAGAGCACTGTGGTATGAATTATCTTGATGTTGGTAGCCAGCAACATAGTCTTACATTTCAGAATATTTACTAGTTCTTTATTACCTGCTCTTCCCACTCCCAATCTTCTGATTTTTTGGGGTGGGGGGGTGGGGGGGTGGGGTTGCAGTCTCTCTGTTGGTTGATGATGGAGCCAAAGAATAAAAAAATTGTTAACAATTTCAGTGTCTTCATTATCAGCCTTAAAGTTGTGCCATTCCTTTATAGTCATTTCATCTATTTTCTTGATGTTCAGCTGTAATTCCACTTTGGTATTTTCTGGTTTAACCTTCATCAACAGTCCTTTTAGGTCTTCACAATTTTCTGCCAGTAATGTGGTATCATTGGTATACCTCAAATTGTTAATGTTCCTTCCACCAATTTTCACTCCATCTTCATCTAAATCTAATATATTCTGATTATAGATTCAAAATATAGGAAGATAAAATACATCCTTGTCTGACACCTTTGTCAACTGGAAGCCATTCTGTGTCTCCATGTTCTTTCCTGACAATAGCCTCTTCTCCAGAGCATAGATCACAGATCAGAACAATCAGATTCTGTGGCTCATCAATTTTCTTTAATATCCATATATTTTCATGATCCACACAGTCAAAGCCTTGCTGTAATCTATGAAACACAAGATGACTTTCTTCTGAAATTATCTGATATGATTCTGTAACAACTGCAAACTTGCAATATGATCTCTGGTGCCTCTTCCTTTTCTGAATCCAGTTTGAACATCTGGCATTTCTTGTCCCATCTAAGGTAAAATCTTTGTTGTAAGATTTTGAACATCACTTTTCTTGTGTGAGAAATTACTGTGATTCTCCTAGTTGCTGCAGTCTCTGATGTCTTCTTTTTTCAGAACTAGAATGTAAATTGAGCATTTCCAGTCTGTGGACTATTGCTGTATTTTCCATATTTATTGGCATATCCTTGTTAATATTTTGATAGATTTCATTTATGTGACTTGTAATAGCTCTATTGATACATCATCAATACCTGGTGATTTGTTTCTCCCAATGGTTTCTAATGCAGTTTTCACTTCACTTTCTAAAATTGCAGGTCCTAATTCAAAATATTATTCTTTGAAGAAATTTGTCATCCTTTCATCTCTTCTGTATTATCATCTCATCTCTTTAGTATATTGGTCCCATCTTTTCTTTATTTTGTTCTGATAATGTATTTCAAACTATACAGGCTCAGAATAGCACCATGGAGTAAGGAAGGGGATGAGCCCCGCCCCCTACCCAATGTGATGTTCCTAGCTATTTTGCACTCTCATGTTTAATCCTTAAGAACAGTTCCCTGCATCTGATTCATGGCTGCTGGGAATGTCTAAAAATGGGTGGAAAAAGTAACATACAGTTTAGCTTTTGTTAATGTAAGGGCTGGGTTTAAAATGCCCACTTGATTCCCCACAAAAATGTGAACAGCTTGTTTAGAGATAGGTCCACGCAGCAAATGTGGGACATCTCAGACTGTACATTGTAGATGCAATCTACACAGATTTAAGGAGCAATGTTGCCACATAAATGATACATCCTATATTCCCTTTTCTTAAGTTCTTCTTAAACTTCCAACATGAACTATGGATATCTTCCCTATGGACATACCCATAGGGTTTCCCCTTTGGACATTCTTACAGAGTGCTCCAGTGACAGGATTTTCTAACTCCTACAGGAGTGAAATTTCTATCTCCTACAGGAATGAAATGTGGTGCAGCCATCCTCCCATTGATATATATGACACATGTGTGGGTGCGCACATGCATAAAGTGCCGCCAAGTCAACTTACGTAGGTTTTTAAGGCAACAAGACTACAGAAGCTATTTGCCATTGCCTTCCTCTGCATAGTGACTCTGGTATTTCTTGGTGGTTTCCCACTCAAATAACTAACCAGGAGTCATCAGGAGCTAGGCAGAGATTGCAGGGGTCACCAGAAGCTAGGAAGAGCATGCAAATTACTCCCATTTCCAACCCTCTTGCATTGTTTACTAGATGTCCCAACATCCAGTACTGATTTATTATGTGCTAGCCACCTTCAGTCCCAGTGATAAAGGTGGACTATAAACAAACAAACAAGTACCATTTATACAATTACAGGTAGGTTTTTTGTCCAATCTTTCTTTGAGGGGAATATTGTCCCTCCTGGACAATGTGCTTCTTTTGCCAATCCTTTCACCCAGAACTTCCTAAGTCAGCAGCTTCCAGATAGCATGCCCACCCAAATGCCCCCTGAGTTTACTAAATGATTCGTGGAAATGTCCCTCTCTTACTGGACAAGTCTCAGATTAGGTTCTTCAGAACATTAGCAACAGTTCTCTTACAGACTCGGCTGGAAAGAAAATTAGCAGCTTACTTCTCCCCCCTTCTCTGACAAACCAAAGTCCCTGGGAAAACCCAAGGGCATCTTTTAAATTAGCTTTTTAAACTCTCGATGGAAGAGGTGGGGAATCAGTTTGAGCAATCAAGCTAATCTGGCTTTATGAGGCACACTGACTCTGTCAGGAAAGAAGATTCCCAGTGGCTGTTGTGCACAAAGCTGTGGCAAGAAGGCGCTTATTGCAGATCTCAAGAACATTGCAGTGTTTTTTTTTAATCTTTCAGGAATCTGAGACCAAAAAAACTATGGAAGAGAATTAAATTGCATGGGTGTCTCTGTTAATTAAACTATCCACCATTCAAACCAAAGTAGGAGGCATCGACTTCCTTCCCTAAGTCATTTATAACAAAATCAGATCGAGCTAAAATTTTATATATAGAAAAAGAAATGAATTGCTGCCTTTTCAAATATTATCTTGCAGTTTGCTGTGTACCTTCTACTCCTTCTCATCATGGCGAGACCAACCACTGCATAAAAATGCTTTTCATCATTTGCAAAAATTTGATGCCCAAAATAGCCCCCTCGTTGCCGTAGCAACTAGCATCCACCCCCCCCCCCTTTTACCCTTTGCATATTGCTGCATATTTCTATCATCTCTTTCCAGGCACAGTTCATAAACACGGCTGCATAATAAAGAATGTTATCACCAATGACTTACAGCCCAGCTGCTGCAAATAAGATATGAAGTGGCAGGGAAATACAATTTCATGCAGCTAGGACAACAGATTGATAGGGTGCCCTTCAAATTTGATGCCACTTCTTTAAGTCTGTCCAAATTAAAAAAAAAAGTTGGTTTCCTCTCCTCCTCCCCCTTCCCTGGTAGCAACAGACAATGAAGGCAAGAGATAATTCATATGGATTCTCATTACGTCTAGAGCAACCTTGCCCTGAGATATTGACGATTCAAAGAGATGTGGGTCTCTTCTCCTCTCTGCCCTGGCTTTGCAGCTTTCCCTCCTCATTAAAACATCCAACTAGTTTGTGCACCTTTTTCATTTAAATATTGTCCCTTTCAAATTTCTATGCAGGCTTAGATTTCTTGGGGCAGATTTGGCATAGACAGGAGATAAAATAAAATCTGCAGCTCCCACTGCCACTACTTTGAAAGTTGGATTTGATTCTAGAGATATGAAAGCTACACTCATCTAATGGGAAGAGATCTCAGGGATATTGTCTCTGTCAAAAAAAAGAGGAGATTGCTTTTCAGGGATGCCTGTTCACAGTTGTTCACTGATGGGCTGACCTCAGCATGAGGGCTTGGACACAGATCTGAACTGACAAGAATTATTATCCTGGTCCTTTATAGTAAGATTATGTGGCAGCTAACACTGGCCTACACTAAGCCCTTGTCAGTCCTAAATGCTTACCACGCATGGGAAATTTCCCTTTAAAAGCACGTATAAAAATGAGTTTGCCCTTTCAGAGAAACTGAGCTTTACATAGAAACTGTTTTGTTTTTTTACAAATAACTTGATAGTTAGCAAGCGGACAGTTGACCCAGAGGAGTCTCACGTGATCCACTCAACTAATCTGCAAGGGTATCCAGTGCGTAGACTTCAAACGTAGGCAGGGATAGGGTGCAATATGGGATATTAAAAAGGGGGAAATACTGTGCAGGAACTCTTTTGGGCCAAGGAGGAATTCCAAATCCAACTGCTGAGCTTAATATGTGTTGGGATTTTGCAAGTGTCTGTCACAACTCAGTTATAAAAGGGTTAACTGTTTGTATGTAAACAAGTTGCTGAAGTCACTGTTTATGACCTGATCTACTGATTAGCTTTTGGTCAGCCAGATAGCCATTGCTTACATGTCAGTGAGCACGTACATCTGAAGTTATAAAGTTAACTTTGTTTCTTTGTTTCAGTAGACACGACACCACCACAACCACGAGCATGTGAGACAGCAGATTGGTAGCAAGATGTAATCAAACATAAAGTAATGTAGATGTGTAGCAGGAAAGAAAGGATCTCTTATTTTATCTCCCTTTATAGTTAGTAAACTCATATATAAAAAGCAACTGAGAATCTGTCTCTTCTGTTCTACCTTGGAATTGGCTGCCCTGTGATGTCTGAAACGGTCCTCATGAATGTTCCTTTGTTTCTCTTTCAAGCCATGTTCGCAAGTTACTTTGAATGCAAGTTCAATCCAGGTACAATGCACACTTGATATCTTTATACCTGTGTTGAGTTACCTACATTCAAAGAGCATGCTCCAGACACCAATTTCTGTAGATACAGTCCTGCCTAAGTGGTCTTCCATTCTGAAGGTCTTAATTACCTAGGAAGGATATGAGGCCTGCAAAACAAGGAATTACTTGGTCAAACTTCTCAGCATACAGCAACCAATAATAAATTTCTACTTGCTGTGTCATTTGTATCTGCGATCAATTTTTCCAAAACAAGTGACATGAAGGTTTTGTGGATTAATCCCAAACTGGCCAAGCCTGTTTTAGATTTTGTAGTTCTGGAATGACATATGCCTCAAAAAGCCAGTGGAAGAGTCGTTGGGGTGCACACCCTTCATAAAGCTACCTCTGCTTGAAGGTATGGACAAGTGTTATTCAATCAACTATTAATAAATATGCTCAACTCATATCCACACACAGTATCCAGTTATGGGACAGATTTCAAATGGTAATGAAGAGTGAGATCACAAGATCATAACAAAAATTCACAGATGAGGGAGCAGCAGTGGTGAAGTGGTTAAGAGCAGATGTACTCTGATCTGGAGGAACCAGGTTTGATTCCCCACTCTGCCACTTGAGCTGTGGAGGCTTATCTGGGGAATTCAGATTAGCCCGTACACTCCAACACACGCCAGCTGGGTGACCTTGGGCTAGTCACAGTTCTTCGGAGCTCTCCCAGCCTCACCTAACTCACAGGGAGTTTGTTGTGAAGGGAAAGGAGTTTGTAAGTCCCTTTGAGTCTCCTTACAAGAGAGAAAGGGTGGATATAAATCCAACTCTTCTTCTTCAATACAAAAACAAGCCTTAATCAAGGGGTCTGAACCCACTTCTGTTCTGATCATATGCATTCTAATTTAGACAGGCAGTTTTCCAAAAGCATAAACAATCTTTGTAAGACCCAGTAGCTAGATAGTAATTAGAGGCAATTACCAACAGTCCAGTGCATGTCACCTGCAACTTTCCTGCCTGTATGAGTACTTCCGACTAATTATTTTACTCAGTTTTGATATCAAAAGAATATCAAAATACGCTACAATCAACAAAAATAATATCTAGTAATATCTAGCCCATTTTCAACAAATATGAAGTCCACATCATTCAATTTCAGCTTCTGTGAGTGCATTCTATCAGCTGTACTTAGCTCACCAACTTGCTTCTGCTGATCACATATTTTTCTCTGCCAGTGGATGTAGTGAGAGACACAGGCAGGCAGGCCCATCCAGAGGAGGGGGGGATCCTCTTCTGGAGCCAGTGCAACCCTGCACCTGCATGGATGCCCACCCTGCCAGTGAAAGAGGCAAATCCGGCGCTGGCAGATTTGGAAGCCGCCACTCATCCCCAGGCCAGGGGCATTCAGGGGACATGCCGGGGGTGGAGCCAACCTTAGTCTGCCTCTTGCCAGTCTTTGTCCAACAGAACACTGGTGCCTGGGGGTTTGGGCTGTTTGGGTGGTGTAAGTCCATAGAACCCAGTGGAGGGCTTCTTGACAGTGGGGAGGCTTTTTTGTTTTTAGCCTCCCCACATTGCTGAGAATCCCTTCTGGAGGCAGCAGGGCAGCACCAAGATGGCACTGCTGCCTGTCACTGCAGGCTCTGGATGGGGCTGATAGCTTTAAAGGGGGATTGGAAAGATTGACAGAGGATAGGTCTGTCAGTGGCTACTAGCCATGGTGACTAAAGAGAACCTCCATGTTCAGAGGAAGTAAACTTCTGAATATCAGTGCTACGTGGCAGTATAGGAGAAGGTTCGGCCTCTGTGCCCTGTTGTTGACCCTCCAGAATAACTGGTTGACCACTGTGCATGACAGGATGTTGAGCCAGATGGACTATCCCTGCTCTAACCAAGCATAACTCTGTTGTCTCTTGGCATAATATAAGAACTTAAGAACAACTCTGTTGTCCCCTGGCATAATATAAGAACATAAGAACATAATATCTAGCAAACCCTGTTCCTTTCCACCAATGACTCTTGCCCTATGGAACAGGCTCCATGCAGAGGGGTGGGAGGCATCTCTAGAAGCATTTAGGAGGTGCTATGATGACATTTACTGTGGAATTTAATGGATGTGGCCTTCAGGAATTTTTAAGAGGGAGGGAGTAATGTAAGGGATTGTTGCATTTTGCATATTCTGAAGCTGGAATAGTAATCCACTTGAGCAACAAGGAAAGGTGATGTGCAAATATTTTAACAAATAAACAAACTGCTTTCTAGTTGTAACAGCAGCACAGTTGACATAATTAGCTACATTGTTTAGAATTAGGATCAAATTACCTTTAAAAAAAACCCAATACCTTAAATTCTATAAACTATCCTGCATTTGTTAGATACAGGCAAATCAGATTCAGACTTTGATGGCATCCTGAAATATTGCTTTGTGCCCAACTCTGCTCAAACTGTATTGGTCTGCAGTAGAACAGCTGGATTTGATAATAACACTGCAAAGACTGTCATGCCCTTATATAAAGCAGTGGTGCAACCACACTTGAAGCACTGTGTTCAGTTCTGGTCGCCACATCTCAAAAAGGATATCGAAGAGATAGAAAAAGTGCAGAGAAGGGCAACAAGGATGATTGAGGGATTGGAGCACCTTCCTTATAAGGAGAGGCTGCAGCGTTTGGGACTCTTTAGTTTGGAGAGGAGATGTCTAAGTGGGGATATGATTAAAATCTATAAAATTATGCATGGGGTAGAAAATGTTGACAGAGAGAATTTTTTCTCTCTTACAATACTAAAACCAGGGGGCATACACTGAAATTGCTGGGTTGAAGAATTAGGACTAATAAAAGGAACCATTTCTTTACGCAACGCGTGATTGGTGTTAGGAATATGCTGCCACAGGTGGTGGTGATGGCCACTAACATGGATAGCTTTAAAAGAGATTTATGGAGGAGAGGCCGATTTATGGAGGAGAGTCAATAGCTCCCAATCTTGATCCTCCTTGATCTGAGATTGCAAATGCCTTAGCAGACTAGGTGCTCGGGAGCAGAAGCAGCAGAAGGCCACTGCTTTCACATCCTGCATGTGAGCTCCCAAAGGCATCTGGTGGGCCACTGCGAGTAGCAGAGTGCGGGATGAGATGGACTCTGGTCTGATCCAGCAAGACTCTTTCTTATGTTCTTATGTTCTTATTTATCTCCCTTTTCCATCTCTTCCCTGTTAAATAAGTCCTTGATTCTGTTTACGGTTTAAATCTGCCTCATTATTATTTTGTGTCTTATGAAGGTGTTTGCCAAAAGAAGTTAAAATAATGGGCATCCTTCACCTTCTGAGGGAGACTTACAGGACTGAGGGAAAGTGCTTTTGCTTCACCATACACTACCATTTCTTAAGCACCTCAGTTCCTGAAGGAAAAAAGGTGGGGAAAATCTGACAAGACAGGTCAATGACTGGTTTTCCCACCTGAAAAATTTGAGAAGGTAAGGGGATCAGTCATAACGGCATAAAATGTTTAAAATAAAATATTTATTAGGCAGCATTGGTGTTCACCAGCAGTTTTGGCTAAAAATGTGGCTACTGGTAAATTCTTATTCCCTCACAGTGGGAATGCTTGTTGGGATGATGACCTTTGGCTGTTCTAGTCAACAATGCCCGAACCACCTGGGGAAAAGGCAGTGTTTGGCAAGGCTATAACATAGCCAACTGAAACTAGAAAACTGCAGATTTCAAGACTAGGGATTGTGAAAGAATTTCCCTTGAAGGCAGCACAAACTCTCCACAGAACCAAAGTCATTATTTGAGCTGTTGTTTTTTTTGCCCCAAGTAGAAGCCAAGTTCAAGAGCACCTCACCTTCATTTCCTTGAATAGCAAAACCCATTTATCTTTTTTCCCTTGAGTAAACAAACAAGCCACCTTCCTGCATTCTGTCCTATAAATGCCCTGTAATATACGGTATCCAAAATGTACATTTAATTCTTTCTTTGCTAAAACTTGAAGCCCCACTGACACCATAAAACATCAGTGGACTGCTGGCTATGATTGTCTCTCATAATCGAGGAGAACATTAAGGCAAGAAGAATTGTGCTGAAAAATGATATCTTATCTATTTCTTCCTTACCCTGCTTTCTATATGCGGCATTTTTGTCATTGCAAGTCACACACCTGCTCCCTAGTTTATAATACACAAAAGTGATAAATGCTTGGATGAACAGATTACTGGAGGCCGTGTCAATCTGGAAACAGGAAAACTCACTCAATTGCCAGTTTTTGTCCTGTAGAAAAATAAAGCACCAACACCATGAATTTGTCTCTCTCCTTTCTTGTGCTACAGATGATGATTGATGGCCAAGGAAGAGTCCATATTAGAGCCCAAGGGAATTTAAAGATAGGACTGCCTTGGACCCTTTTCAGAGGCAGGGAGATAATTTACATGAGTTGAAGCTAGACACACTTGACCATGACCTCGTCCTGACTTCTGCATACTAGATACATTTTCTCAGATAGGTCATTGCATCTATTAAATTTCATATTACAGGCCTGGCAAATATAAGGCACATAGGATGGAGGCTCTTCAGAAGAACCCATGGAAGTCCAGTGTACCCCACTGCATCCCACACAAACAACTGAACCATCTGCACTCCTTGGAGACAGTAGATTTTATAGGAAGGAAGGAAGGAAGGAAGGAAGGAAGGAAGGAAGGAAGGAAGGAAGGAAGGAAGGAAGGAAGGAAGGAAGGAAGGAAGGAAGGAAGGAAGGAAGGAAGGAAGGAAGGAAGGAAGGAAGGAAGGAAGGAAATGAGAACTGCAGGTGTGATTTGTTTGATCCAGATCACCTTAAATCCAAAACTCAAGAACTCATTATGTTGGTTCTGGTGGGTTTTCCAGGCTGTGTGGCTGTGGTCTGGTGGATCTCATTCCTAACGTTTCGCCTGCATCTGTGGCTGGCATCTTCAGAGGTGTATCACAGAGGGAAGTCTGTTACACAAGATCCACCAGACCATGCCTGGATTATCTGCTGAGGACCAGGCAGGGATCTGGGGTTTTCCTGAGATGGTGGGGCACTGCCTTCCTCATTCATCCTAATGGCCTACTCTCTAATGGTTGCAGAATTCCTGTTTCTATGTATATTTGATGGAAAGAAAAGGAACACACTCCTTGAAATACCACTGAGTGCTAAATATTCATGCAGGAAAACCTGCAACTGCAAACTTAGGCCCATCATGTATGGAAGGCTTACCTCGGGGCTCTTTACTACACAGCGGGATTGTAGTGGGGTCTCCTCTCATTTACTTACAAAATAGTGGGGTCTTCTCAAGTTTACAGGTGGAGAGGCACCCCACTGACTGGTGCACAGCTTGCCTGTTGAACTCTCCTGGGTCTGTGCTTTTCCTGGGTCTTTTAACTCCACCCACCAACTCACTCTTAAAGGTACAGATCTCACTACATCTGGTAGTCACAATATTGCTGGCTTTGTTAAATCCCTTTAAATTGCTGTTATATCGATACTGCTGTTATTGGAGTTATATCGATATTGTAGCCCCTTTCCAAAAATAATCCCCCTCAAATGAAAGAGGCAAACCAATTCCCTGGATTATACACTGATGAAGAGGGGGCCATGTTTTAGAAACGATATTCTCCCTCACACCCCACCATACATACACATATACTTCCTACTGCTGCTGCTGCCACAGAAGGAGAGAGAGGCTTGTTATTTCAATATTCCTTGGTATTTCAATATTCATTTATTAGATCTACTATTATTTTGATAGATCTAATATTGTACAAGTGCTTGAGGTTGAAATAACTTTTTAAATAGCCCTCCTGATCATCAGGGAGGATGGAAGTAAAGAAGGGGAGGAGGGGTGGAGCCAAAAAGCCCAAAGCAAAGAATAATACAAGGCCATTTCTTTCATCTTCCCAGCAAAGCAGGGGAAAAGTTTGCTCTTTGCTCACTCTCACAAACAGCAGAGATTATGGAATCTGCCATGCACTGGGTGTGTGAGAGAGGAAAAGGCATCCATAACAGAAACTCTGCCCTGAACAGAATCTCACTTCAGCACAGAGCAGAACACCAGTGTATAATCAATCTTAATCTATATCTGACAATACTATACAGGTGCAGTCGCTTGTCGAGAGCATCTTAGGGACACCCAGGACCAATCACATCTTTTCTCTTCAATGAGCCAGTGCGGTATAATGATTTAAGCATCAAATTAGAATCTGGGAGACTGAGTTTCAAATCCCCGCTCTGCCACAGAAGTTTCTGTAGTAATGCACCGCTGACCCAGCAGCACCGTGGTCGAGCGCTGGAACACCTACGCTCCTACGGCCTTCTGGTCGCACCGCACCCCCACTCCTCATCCCCCTATGAGTCACGGGTCATGAACTGTCTGGCTCAGTCACCGGGCGCAGGGACAATGGTCTTGCCCCCAGGTGAGGATTAGGCTCAGACGCTTACGCTCCTCTCCGCACGTAGCAGCCAGGTGAGATCATGCATCACATGATGATCTCCAGGTCTCCCGGTCTCCCGCTCATCTCCCTACCCACCTCCTTTACACGCCCACAATGAAACCCTAATAAAAGGTGCCAGAGACCAGCACAGGGCAGAGTTGTCAGGGATCACGAAATCCCGCGCTTCCTGTTGCTGACGCTCTCCACCAGATGAAACCTCCTCCGCGTCTCGCCTATTCCTTAGCGACGACCCTGCGGGGATGACTACAAGTTTCCTGGTGATCTAGGGTCAGTAACATAAGTACAGCCTAAAATATCTCACAGGGATGTTTTGAGGGTAAAATGGAGGACAGGACACCACATGAGCCACTTTTGGTCCACACTTGGGACACAGTCAGGACATAAATGAAGTAAGCAAATATATGGTAATCACATATCTGAAAACATGTGATGTATACAAACTGCCTGGAAAATTCCCATGCTCTGCCCTGCCTTGGAATTCAAGCTGAACCACAGCTGAACTGAGCATCCTCAGTTTCCTGGGCTCAGGTAGTCTTGCAAAAGGAACAGGCTGTTCCTGATTAGATCTCATTGGCTTGAGCCAACTGTTACCCTTGGTCCACCTGGCATATGTTTCCTTTTTTCGTGCCCATTTGGCCTTTTATCCCTGTCTTGCAATCACATGCAGAGTTTCTCCAGTCCAAGCCCATTGAAACCAGTGAATTCGGACTAGTGTAACTGTGTAAGATTGCAGTGTAACTGACTGCATTTCCATAGAGTCACTAGACATGAATTCCATATTCAAACCTGCCTTTAGGCTTGTTATTGTAAAATCTAAGCACTATATTCAAAATCAAACATGATATGTTTGATTTGCCTGCTAAAAATCGTATCAGTTTCATGGGTCACATTTGAATTGTGATATATTATGTTTGATCCATAAAGATGAGTAACTGACCTAAAATATCTAACATTTTGATAGACTGCCTTTGAAAGTGACAATAGCCTCTATCCAATCTATGGACTATCCAATGTACACATTTTACAAGCTGTAGCCATAAAGAAGTGTTTGATGTCATAAATCTGACAACAAAGTTTGATATTTTTTTCAATGCAACCCATGTTGAAAGTGGAAAATTTATTACATTACAGGTGCAAGCAAAATGTCAATATTACTCCTGGTGACGAGATCTGAATGCTGGTCATAATTGTTTGCTATGAAGTAACCCTGTAGGAAAAAATTTCACTTGAGAACTGACTGGACAGTCAAACACAGCTGTAAAAGTACAAAACATCAGTGGACAGGATCACTAGCATAAGCCTCTGTCATAAGCAAAGCAGTAAGTTATCTCTGCTTCTAGCAGTAGGCTACCTGTAACTGTAGGGTCAGTTACAAGACCTAGAAGCAGAAACAAGGTATTGGCTATGGCACTCAGGAGTTAGCCACTGAAAAGTCTTTTTAGAAAGCAAAAGGTAAAGATGTAATTATGGGTTATCAGATTCAGAAGCCATGGAGCCTAATTTAAGCACAGAAACATTAGTGGTGAAAGCAAGCACAGTGAAGTGACCACAACATAAAATTATAATGGGTGAGCTCCAGATTCAAGTTGCCACTCTGTTGTGAAATTCAGACGGTCACCTTGGGCCAGCCATTACCTACCTCTGTGGACCATGTATGTCCCTCCATGCAATACTGTTATTACTACCAGTGTGTTTTTTCCCCCTTTGATTATTAAAAAGTGCCAGAACTTGTATATAATCTTATGCAAACTTCTACCAGTTCTCCATGCAGGGCTTTTCAGGGAGAGCCCTGAAAAAAGTTGCCAGTACTCAGTACCAGTGAGTACTGTCAAACACACACAAAATCCCTGATTACTACTGAATGCAGTCATGACAGAACCAAGCCTGCCCCTTAACCAAAGAATAAGTCCAAAGACAGGAAGATGAAGAAATGAGGGAGAAAGATGCAAAGAGAGAGGGAGAGTAGAACAGAGTGAGTGGAAGATGGGGGGGGGAGCAGCAGGAAGCAGATCCAGGTATACAGTTCAGGCTGAAAATAAGACATCCTTTGGTGGGGAGAAAATGAGGGAGATCCGGCTGATTTGCTGGCAGCAAGTACCAACCAGCTGAGTTCCATCTGCTGAAGTTTAGTCTCCTCTCATACAGCTACGGTATTTGGCCTCAGTGAGGTCAGAGGCATGAGCCCAAGGCTGTGTGGTACAGAGGTTCCTGGGTTGCAGCATGAGCCTGTAGTTGGTAGCTTGAAGGACTATGATGGACCCAAATAATGGTAATGGTCTCTGTATCATATTTTAAATGCTTTTATAATCTGAAATTTTTGTAAGCCTCCTTGTGTTCGTTGGGAATAAAAGTGTCAGAAACACTACAATAAATAAAGGAAGAGAAGGGATGATAAAAAGAAAAAAGATAATAATTTGCTGTGGCAACATTCCTAAGTACTGGAAATTGCCATACTAGCTGCCAAAGGAAGGTTTCCTCCAGCAAAATTTGGTGTCCTCCATTCATATGTGCTTTTGAATGCTCAAAAAGTGCCCCTGGCCACCCTTTTCAGTGTTTGCTTTAGTTGTCAAGAGCAGCTCCAATGAGTTCTACCTTATTTTAGAAGTGTGGTACAGAAATTACAGCATCAGAACGGGATATGGAAGACTCAGGTTTGAATTCCCACTCTGCCAGAGAATTAGCAAAAGACGTACTGGGGGTGGGGGAAGGTTAACATCATAATCTTGCCAGTGATGCAGTAGCATCACTTCTGGTACAACTCAGAAGTTACGTCACTGTACAGGGGCAATTCTTTAACATTCCTTATAGAGTTTTTGGCAAATTCCAGAGCACTGCCCCTATGTGGTGACATCAGTTCCAGGCTGTTCTAGAAATGATATCACTGTGCCATTGGCAACTTTCTCTCTACCAGCCCACCAAAAGACAGTTGTGGAAGAGGCTCTTGGCAAGAGGTCTCCTGGATGGGCAGCCATACATGGAAGCTTACTATATGGGGCTCACTGTGGGCAAGTGAGAGAACTGCATTAGGGAACTTCATTGTTTTCTAACTGGTTTCTTTGTAGGAGAGTTTGGCTCAGTGTGTTTGTAACATACTCTGTGTTGATCTGCCTATTTGCTTAACTGCTGTTTCACTTAAACAACTATACAACATTTGGTTAATAAATTAGTTGTTGTTTTTTCATTCATTCTGTCTAGTTTCTTCTTGCCTCATATTCAGCCATACAGCAGGTCATGAGAGGCAGGAAGGGTACTCTGAGCTCTTCCCACTCAAAACCTTAAACCAGAACTGTGGCAGTCAGCCAAGGCTTTTGCCTGTACTGGGGCTGAAGAGGGAAGAAGGACAATATGAGGGGCAGGAGGACTCTTGGAAGGGACTCTCCATCCACAACAAACCCCTGCGTAGCCTTGCCTCTTTCTGTGGCACCCCCTCATAATGTTGTTGTGAAATAAAAAGGAAGCAGAGGAGACAATGGGAGGCCACAGGCAATAGAAATGATACAGCAGGACAAGAAGCGGGAAGTTGTCCACAACAGGAAGGAAGGTGAGGGAGAAATTACAAAGCAGTGTGAGGGAGTGGTGGGGTAAGATGGGCTGCAGGTGGAAGGAAGAGGTTCTGGGCAAACCTGTGCCCACTGGCAAATCTGTCCTATTCTGGCAGCAAAGCAAAATTAAAATCATGCTATAAATGGATTTGCTTGCTGTGGAGAGAGTGGAAAGTGAAAACACAGCTGGAGGAAATAAGTCTGTACAAGCAATCTGGCTAAGGTGGAATTCACCTCCACCATACAGCAAACACCTTGTGCTTAATCAGCCAAGTAGTATCCTAATGAGTTTTGTGACTGAAGAGCAATTTGAACCCAGGTCCTCCAAGTACAATGCCTCTCTTGTTCACCAACCTTTTATACTCTGCTATGCCTGTTCCTGATTGCCAGTTACATTTTTTTAAGCTGAACCACTCCATCCTAAGCCTCAGCACATTCAAATACATATAAAACTACCCTTCCAAAGCAGGAAAAAAGCTAACAAGTGCCAATGCCTCACATGTGCTGCCATTATTGCAGTTTCACAAATAAAGGTCATTCTGTATGCTTCCATAAATACAACATAAATACTTGTGCAAATAACCGCCCAAATGATCTCTGAAGAAAAAAAACAGGAATAGCCTTTTTGTTCCACAGCAGCAAACTTCTTAGAAACCAAAGGATGATCTATTCTGTACTGGAGCAGGTACCTGTAAAGCAGTTATCCGAAATAATCAGCCGTTAAATCACTTTGTCTTAAGATCTGCTCATACAATCAGTCAGTAAATCTGAGATTAAAATAAGACGAGAAAGAAAGAGAGAAAAAGAGGGCATGGCTAATCAGGCTCGTATTTCTTTCTCTTGAAATCTAAGACTAGTCTGTAACAATACTACAATCAGTGCTTTGCATGGGCAGAGACAATATCATATAAAGCAACAAGCATGGCTTGGACAGTGACTGCACCTATCTCGGTACCTTGTGTAAAACCAGGATCCTTGTCAGACCTGAAGCCATGTAAATTGTTCAGTGCCTCCATGTGGGGACATGGTTGTATTGATCTGTGTAACTGCAACAGTGCTGTTATTGGCTGCAGGCAGGTCCTGCAGGAAAGGACTATGTCACACAAATGACATTGTGGCACTATTTGGGTGCAAGCCCAGCAACAGTGTCAAGTTCTTTGACTTAGGCCCTTTCTGCACAACACAAATAAAATGTCTTCCAGACCAGGGGTGGAGCGAGGGGGAACTGCGCCTGGGGCACGTGTGCACCCTGCACCCCTGCCATGCTCCTGTCCACCCCCGCTCTGGAACGCCCCTGCCACGCACCCAGTGCATCGCGTACTCCCTCATCCCCTTAGCAATACGCCACTATTCACTGTTGCAGACATTTGGAAAATAACTGTTTTGACTTTTCTTGTCCATATAACACAGACCAAAAAAAGCTTTGCTAGTGAAAGAAGTTATTTTTCCTGCCTTCCCTCTACCCTTTGCACTAGCTCTCACTTGTGCCTACCATTTTCTCCCACGTGTAATTCTCCATCTCACCCACCATTTGCTGAAGGTTTCCCATGGAGGTTTCCTCTGCTCGCAGCTCATCTGCCAGCTATTTCATTGTAGATGATTAAAGTTAGTTTGGACTGGCCATCCCGCACATGTGTCATTTTTTCCTTTTTTTGTTTTGTTTTGAGAGAGATGTCTTTGAAGCTACAATAACACAATATGAGAATCTACAGAACGTGCATCTTTCAAGTTGTCATAGCTTCAAAGACACCTCTCTCAAAATAGAAAAAAGGAAAAACGGCATGTGCTCAGGATTGTCGGTCCAAACTGACTTTATTCATGTGCTTTCTACAGTGAAATGGTGGGCAGATGAGCAGCTAGCGGACAAAACCTCTGTGGGAAATCTTCAACAAACAGCGGGTGGGAGAGAGAATCACAAGTGGGAGAAAAGGGTGGGCAGGAGCTGCTACGAAAATGAAAGTAGACGAGCTGTGAAATTGGGCAGGAAACATAAGCTGTTTCCTGCTTTCTGCACAGCCAGCAGGAAATGTTTTTACCCTGTCTTGGGGTGGTGGGGGGTGGTGGCTAATTTAGCATTTTCTAAAAAACTTGGGTTGAGCAGAAATAAAACATCCTGAAGAAGTGTTGGGGGAAAAGCTGTGCAGAGTTCTCCCCCAAAATGCTTCTTTTAATGTCCTCAGGACATTTTACTTGTGCTGCGCAGACCATCAGATTCACTGCAGATGCAAACTTATCAACAACAAGGTTGTTCACTCAAGGTAACAGTCCAAAGTTATCCTAACATAACAATCCAAAGAATCCTAATATTCTTAGATTTTGTAGATTTTCATAGATTGCTGTTAACAAGGCAGAAGAGTTGACATTGTGATGCATCGAAATAGGGGTAGCGGAAGAAGATCAGCAGGACACTGGAAAAATTACTCAATGGTCGATTCCCCACTTAAAAAATAGAACCCGATTCAAACCTGTTTGAAAAGAATCGGGAGCTTTGGAGCAGGGATTCATGCTCCCCACGACAGCTTCTACCCCCCTGCTCCTGGAAACGCAGCAGCCACACAGGATTATCCACTGTCGGTGGATCAAACGTGAGATCCACTCAGGGGCTATCCTGATTGGCTGCCACATTGTGCTGGGGTGGGAATTTTTTTATCTTCGAATGGATGGATCCACGTCTCTGTGAGCATGCGCAGAAGAACTGCATAGGGACTGGCGATTAGAACAAAGCCCCGTTTCCACGTGCCTTCGTCTGCAATCGTTTAAGACAGTGAATGCAAGGTAGACACAAGCATACACTTCCCCATTTCATTACAGTCACTGCTGACTTTAGGATGGGGAAAATGCCACTTAAATCTCTTAAGTACACTGCTGCCTTGAGGAAACTGGCTCCACGTTGCTTCAAAGCGACGTGGATCTTTGTTCCAAGAAACAGCCCACACAGCCCACTGCGTTCTGATTGGATGGGAGGCTTCACGTCACTCGCAAGGGCAGGTAGTTTGAACCCGGATTCACTCCCCTTCCCTTCTTCCCCACTGCTCCTCATTCGCCATGTGTCTTTTCAAAAGCTCTACATACAACCAGGTCCAGAAAAAGTGCACGCTAAGGGGGAGAAGCAGCGGCGAAACCTGGTTCAAGCAGAACACCATGGATAAGTCTTCCCCAAACCAGGTTTGTTCACTTCCTTAACATGTGCTTTTTGGCCGGTGGGGAATCGACCAATGTAACCAAATCTCATCAGATCTTGGAAGCAAAGCAAGATCAGCCTTGATTAATATTTGGATGGGAGACCATCGAGGAATACCAGGGTCATTACACTGAGGCAGGCAATGACAAAACATATCTGTTGAAAGCCCTTCAGGCACTGCAAGTTAGGTGTGATCTGACAAAAAGGGGGGGGGGAATTACTCCTTTGCACCACCCTGACATGGATGCATGGCAGCCATTGTTCTTTCAGCATAGGAGAGATGGCTGGCAGAGTAAGGCAAAAGAGACTCACTTGCAGAGTAAGGCAAAAGAGACTCACAAGGCAAAAGAGACTCATGAAAGAGGTCATCTCCAGGGTGGTTGAGGAAAGCGGGGGAAGAAGGAGTTGTGCTGTTTTTACCAACATCAAACAGTCAAAGAAGTTTGTGAAAGTGAGTCCCGTCCCAAATATTGAAACAATATGTTGTCCTGCATATGCAAGCATAGAGACGGCTGCAAATGATCACAAGCTACTGCCTGTGCTGCAGCTAACCCAAAAACAATGGGAATCTCCTTTTGTTTAAAAGAAAGAACCCCCACTTACATTTCAGGCCTGACTCACGCATAAAACTTCCCCAGATTTACACAAGCCACCGCCATAAGTCATTCTCTTCCCAATCGGGTCCTATATCTTGATGACCTTTTAGAAACCAAAGACTGCTTTTCTGTTGTTATCCATAATTGGAAAAGCACTGGAGATAAGAAAATTTATAGCAACGAATGATCTACCTGAGAAAGACAATAAAGAATTTCAGGCAGGAGGAAGGGGGAGAGATGGTATGAAAATACAGGCATGAGTGTGTGCATGCACATACACAAAGGACAACATGAACTTTGCTTCAAAAAGAAATATTCCTATAATCCCATAGTTCTGCTACTTTTGAAAAAGACAGTAAAGACTACAGGGCTGCTGAAAGGCAGAGAGACAGTATAGCTATTTTGCCTTGAAGATATGAACTGACATTGGTATAATTTTATTCCTTAAACAGTGCTTGCCTTTCTATGACTTCAGTGTTAATAATAACAAAACAACCTCAAGAAAAGTGGTTTGAGATATTCATTCTTTTAGGTGCTCTAACTGGTAGAACTTCAGAGTCCATCAGGGACTAGTTCTGTTACTTTCAGATGCACTTACTTGGAAATCTATCAGAGGAGCCTTATTTGCTTGTGCTCCAGGAGTTCCTGGAAGAGATGTTCCAGGCGCACTTCAGTCCTGCCCCTTGACCATCAAATGCCACAAGGTTCTGTTTTGTTCTCATGAAACTCCTGTGTGTTTCCCCCCTTTTCCTTCTAATTCCAGGGAGGCAGTGAATGAGCTGAAGAACATCTGGAGACTGAACAATTGGGTAAAGCCAAACAAACAGAAACTTAACCCAGATGGGATGCAAGTGCTATGGGGCAGGAGTGAAACTAAGGTGGGAATAAGCACACAACCATGTCCATATGACGTTCTCATTGTCCCTGGAAAATCAGGTGGTGGAGGTGGTCAGGAGTGCTTTCTACCTCTGGAATTTACTACCAATGGCCTTTCCTGAAGAAAAGAGATCTTGCCATTGTCATGCATGGCTTCAGGGGGCTGCAACCTGCGGCTCTCCAGATGTTCATGGACTACAATTCCCATCAGCTCCTGCCACCATGGCCAGTTCCCAGACCAATTGGCCATGATGGCAGGGGCTGATGGAAACTGTAGTCCATGAACATCTGGAAAGCCGCAGGTTGCAGCCCCCTGGGCCTTAGAGAAATTCAGATTAGACTACTGTAACTGAACTGTAACATCATTTAGTGTGAGGTTGCCCTTGAATGTGATTTAGCCCCACAACAACCCTGTGAGGTAGGTTAGGCTGAGGATGTGACTGACTAAAGGTCACCCAGTCAGCATCCATGGCAGAATGGGGATTCAGTTCTCCAGATCCTGGTCCTACACTCTAACCACTTGCCCCATGCTGAGATTTTTTATGTTGTACTTTTATGATGGTTTCTTTAAAAACTATTATTATGGGTTTTTAAAATTCTGTACACCACCTTGCATGAGGGAAAGCTGATCCCCAGGGTTGTGGGACCAATTTCGACTAACAGACATTTCAATTGGAGGACTGTAGTAGGAAGGGAAGAAATCACATCCTCTTCTCTCTCCCATCCTTGCATCTACCTCCCTGTGTTTGATGGGGCAGAAAACTCAACCAAAGTTTATTTCAGGACAATATTATGTCCATTCAAAGGACATAATATATATGCTGCAGCAGAGGCGTACCAATCATGGGGACATATGGGGTCATATGTCCCCGGGCAGTCACCATTTAGTCATGTGGGGGTGGGAAATCGCCCCCCACACTTCTAGCCTGGGCTGCCTGGCTTTCTTGCATGTCTAGCCCTAAGAAAAGGCACCATCAACTGAGACACAACAGCACTCACACTGGAAACTTTCCAGCCGCCCCTCTAAAGAAAGCTCCCGCGATTGAAGGGAAAATCCTGCATTGATGTGTGAGATGGAAGCTGGACAAATGCCACCAGGATGTGGGAAAGTACCAAGCAGACAACATGGTGGAGGTCGGGCGCCCCGGGCTCCTGACAGAGATGCTTAGCTCTGAATGGCGCCAAGGCCAGACCAGGCCTGGAGGTTCTGCTGCTGGTGCTGGCTGATGGGGAGAGGCAAGCAGCCGACCAATCGGCGTGGTGAGCTAGTAAGCAGGCAAATGGCCTCGTGAGCTGCTGAGGCACTGCAGAAGAGGCCTTTGCAGTGGCCCTCTGGTTGTCAGGGAGGGCCAGAAGCCGACCCCCACCGCCCAGCCTGGGCTGAAGTGCAGGGGCAGGGCAGCTGCCCTCCAGGATCCAGAGCTCTCCTCCAACCAGGCTTGCTCCACCAGCCAGCAAGACTCCCCAGGCAGGCTAAGGAGTTGCTGGCCTGGCTTTGCAGGTTCACCTCAGGATCCCGACCCCATCAGCCAGCTGCCACTCTTTCTTAGGTTGCTAGGCCGGTCGGGACAGCCTCCCTCATGTGCCGACCCAGACCTGCACCCCCTTCTGCTGTGCTGCGTGCCTCGAGGGGCTAGGGCTGGGTTGTGCGGGGAAAGACCAGCTGAGGCTAGATGAGGGAGGCAAGCAGGTAGCTTCACAGGGCTTCTCCTTCCTGCCCCTGGGGGTGGAAAACTCAGTTCTTGCCACAGGCTCCATTTTTTGTCGATACGCCACTGTGCTGAAGTAAATATGGCAGTGAATAAGCATCCAGGATTAGCTTCTACAGCATTGCTCTACAGCATCAATTAAATGATATCATATAGTGCAGGATTTGTTAACTTTCTATTCCCACTGCACAGAATCAAAACATGGCTTTCATCTGGTTTAACCTGGATCACTGGCCAGAAGTGCCAGTGGCTTCCCTTTGTAGCATTTATGTGAATGATTTCCAGTTTATCACTCCAGGTAGTATTGATCGAGACATTTGTACAAGCAAGTGTGGCTTGGAACTTGCTGGGAAACACTGTCATCCTTTGAACGACAATTTGAAACACATCACTTTCTTAGATCTGTTTCAATTTCTGTGTGCATGCACTGTTCAGTCACAGCTGACTTATGGCATGCCCTGGTGCTGGCCACCCCTGTGCTCACCACCCGAATGAAGAAGAAGAAGAAGAAGAAGAAGAAGAATTTGGATTTATATCCCCCTTTCTCTCCTGTAGGAGACTCAAAGGGGCTTACAATCTCCTTGCCCTTCCCCCCTCACAACAAATACCCTCTGTGGTAGGTGGGGCTGAGAGAGCTCCGAAAAGCTGTGACTAGCCCAAGGTCACCCAGCTGGCATGTGTGGGAGTGTACAGGCTAATCTGAATTCCCCAGATAAGCCTCCACAACTCAAGTGGCAGAGCTGGGAATCAAACCCGGTTCCTCCAGATCAGAGTGCACTTGCTCTTAGCCACTGCTCTTTGCCACCACGCCACTGCTGCTCTGGGGCAGAGAGGGGAAGGGCAAGAAATTTACACTATAAGAAGCTGAATGTGTGAAGTTCTGACTGGATGTAAATCGGGACATATCAACTGAAAATAGCACCTCTGTCAAGCACTGACATTACGCCTCTATTCTCCTGCTGGCTGGCCATGTGCACCTTGTTATTGCCTTAGGGCATAGGTGTCAAACTCGCAGCCCTCCAGATGTTATGGACTACAGTTCCCAACATCCCCTGCCAGCATCATGCTGGCAGGGAATGATGGGAACTGTAGTCCATAACATCTGGAGGGCTGCGAGTTTGACACCTGTGCCTTAGGGAATTCGGAACCTCTTCCGGAAGCCCAGCTCAGTGTGAGCCTAGCCACTACCAGGTTTACTCTTAAGTAAGCAAGGGCAGGAAGACTGGCTTATTCTTGCTTCCTGCAGAAGCCATTAGCCTTCACCCATCTCCAAATAACCAGCACACGGAATCCCAGCCTTGAGAAAGTTTGCTGAGAATCCCTCTTCACCCCATTCCCCAGCACCACCCTGGGGAAGGGAGTCTCCACCTCTGAGAGTCTGGCTGCCAAGCACTGCACCCCTCCCACACTCTTTGATGATCCAGGCTGGCAAGAGGAAGCTGAAGCTGCAGAAGGCCACCAGTCAGCACCCCAGAGCAGCCAACCAGCCTGGGCATAGATGGTGGGCCCCGGGAACCTGCCAAAGCTGCTAGGTGCTCCAGCACTGCAATCATGTGGCCGCCCCTGTGCACCAGCATAGTGTTTGTTCTGCTAGTCCCCTCTTAGAAATTACAAGTGGAGGCCTGTAAAACCCATGGGGGGATCTCATCAACTCCTCCCCCTCACTCACCTTCCAGTCCCACTGCAGTCTATTAAGTCTGCCAGCAGCACCTGAACCTCACAGGGGAGCCAGCTCCCCCTACACACACACACATACTGCCCCCAATCTTGGAGGACAGGCATACTGAGGTCTCTGCTGGGAACCGCTTCTCTCCCCCCACTCCCTCCCTCTCTCAAAGGCTATCAGTGGGGGCACAGCCCAGGAGACGTGGGCCGGCCGGCCGGCCTGCCTGCCTGCCTGCCTGCCTGCCTGCCTCCCTCCCTCCCTCCCTCAGCAGGAGAACTGAGGCTCTTGCTGGGACCTGCTTCTCTCTCTCAGTGGGAGTTGTTTTTCCCTCTCTCTTTCTCTCCCTGAGGTGCTGGTTTCCCCATTGCTGAGGTGCTGGTTCACAGCCATTGCTGCTGCCCCCACATGGCTCCCAGGTTATTCCACAAACACTGACAGTCTGAGATAAGTGCATTCTCTGTGCTTGTACAGACTATGCCTTTTATTTGGGAAGGGATTGAAACCCCCCATAAACACTTTTTGGATTCTTTGCAGACCCACGTGGTTTTCCTAGTCTGCAGAGAAGACTGTTGGGAGGAAGTGTGTACCTTATCTGTAAATAAATATCTGCAGGCAAGGGGACCCCCTGAGGGGGGACTTGTGATAATCAGAGATATAGATATAGTGGGTAGCTATGATATTCAACCAAAAATCATATTGTCCCACCAGCTCAACATGGTGCTTTGAATGTCTGGAAACATGACATCCCAGTGGCCAAAAAAGCATTTATTTAGGTGAAGTATGTGTCATTATAATAAAGGAACAATTACTGTGCATTCCTTATGCAAAGAGAGAGAGAGAGAGGATTGGAAAGGCCCAAAGAGGGAGCCAGTGGTTGCTGCAGTGTATCGATTCCCAATAACCAGTGAGCCTTCCACCTCTTATAACAACATCAAATTGCCTGACAAATCAGCCCTAGCTTTGAAGAATTAGATGAGGGCTTTCTAATTTATTTTATTTAGTTTTCCTGGTCCAAGAGAAAGAGCATGCCCACAAGGGTTATTCACAGCTAGTGATTTAGAGATGAAAAGGTGCTCCGAAGATAATTCGAAAGGACCATTCACAGCATCCCACCCTGCTTTTGCATACACATCTCCTGAGGCAAGAAAAGGGGCCCCAATAGAAAGCCGCTGACATTCCAGTATGAAGGGAGTGCTTAGTGTAGGCAGGTCGCCCAGATGCCATTTGACGCTGCAATATGCAACCTCAGGGAAATCACTTTACAGATGGGAGGAAGCGAGACACCCTGGGAGATAAAGCGTGGACAAGAGTATTTGCCTCACAGGGGTGGGTTGTCAGAATGGATTAATGTTGAAGCTGAGAGGGGGAATATGAGGTGACTGGAAAAGTGGAAATATCAAGCAATAAATTTATTTGAGTTGAGTTGGGAAAGTGAGGTTTGCAGCACACAGCCCAGGTTTCTATCTGAATTGGACTCTTCTCCGCAGACTCATGTTTGAAGTTTGTTTCAATTTAAATCTGAGATAAAGGCAAGCCAATACTAATAACAGGAAATATGCTGGGTTGGAGGGGAGATTAGAATCCAGCTAGTATTTAACATACTTTACAATTTATGGATATAGCCACTTTGGGGAGAGAAACCAAGAATTCTCATCAAAAGATGTACACCTGCAGAAACAATTTCAGAACAGGAAATTCAGCACTCTGAAGGTCAGCTGTGGTGCCAAACAAGGACCTAAATGTTTATTGTACTGACCATAAGTTCTCAAGATCAACACTATGGTATGACCAAATGCTATCAGCATTTGAACACACCTGTTGTGTGGTCATTGCTAGTCAGGTCTGTGGTCATTGCTAGTCAAACCAAGAAAGGGCCACAAAGACAGGGTCAGGGGACATGGCTGTCACGTGGGCCAGACAATTCAACCAAAACTAAGAAAAGTAGATTTAGGAAATACTGAAGGGGAAAAGCCACCATGCTGTGAGGAAGCAGGAAAAAAACCTTACTTCCCTAAAGCTCTGAAATGGGAAGAAGAAGATAAAGGAGGGGGAGGATGAGTTTGAATTTACACCCCAGTTTTTTCAAGTGTGAAATGTCACTAAGTGACTTACAAACTCCTTCCCTTCCTCTCCCCACAACTGTCACCTTGTGAGGTAGGGGCTGAAAGAGTTCCAAGGAACTGCGACTGGCCCAGTGTAACCCAGCAGGCTTCATGTGTAGGAGTGACTTACAAACTCTTCCCTTCCTCTCCCCACAACAGTCACCTTGTGAGGTAGGGGCTGAAAGAATTCCAAGGAACTGCGACTGGCCCAGTGTCATCGAGCAGGCTTCATGTGTAGGAGTGGGGAAACAAACCCAGTTCTCCAGATTAGAGTCCACCACTCTTAACCACTACACCATGCTGGAGCAGATAACCCATGTGGAAGACACTGGTAACAAATAGGGAATCATGTAAAGCAGCTGAGGAATCTGTGAATTCAAAATGTCTGTCAACTGAACTGTAATAAGAGTTGAGCCTGAAATTGTGTATAGATCCAATGTGGTGGTATGATTAAAGCAGCTATACACTGTGTGTGTTTTAAGAGTGGTTGTATCCTTAAAAATTGTTCCTTAAAAATCTATTTAGAAATAGCTGTTGTTCCTTAAAAATCTATTTAGAAATAGCTCTGCCAACAAATACATTTGTACATTCCTAAAATCTTTATGCTTAACAAAGAAATCTTGAAAGGTTTATGCAAGGGTAGCAAACGTAAGAATTACATATGTAGGATTTTACATTTAGTAGTTACTCAAATAAGAATGAGTGGTCTACAATAAGCCGCAGTTCAAAGATGCCACAAGAGCTGAGGAAAAGAGAACTGGGGAGGGGTGGAGGCTGTAGCTCTCTAGGAAACAAAGTGAATGCTTAACAGCATTGTCTGCTAAAAGCTCACAAATGGGCTCTGGGCTGGGTCTCATGTTATGGAAATCAGCATGTGAGCAATTTACTTGGTTTCTTCTGGTGACTATAGAAGCAGCACACCAATCAAGTTCCAGGGGTTCGTCCTAACTTTTTATTCCACAGGAAATGGTGGTACGTCAAGTTTCTGCAGAATTTAGGGTAGGAGTTGAAGGGGTTGGGGATAATGTACCCTCCAACTACTGCAGGATGCTGTTACTGCTAGACTTTTTCCTCCTGGATACCTAGCCTTAAGTCAGAGCCAGATTCAGACATCCTGAGGCCCTAAAGGAGCAGCAGTGCTGTAGTGGTTAAGAGCAGGTATACGCTAATCTAGAGGAACTGGGTTTGATTCCCTGCTCTGCCACCTGAGCTGTGGAGGCTTATCTGGAGAATTCAGATTAGCCTGTACACTCCAACACATGCTAGCTGGGTGACCTTGGGCTAGTCACAGTTCTTCTGAGCTCTCTCCACCTGCACCTCACAGGGTGTTTGTTGTGAGGGGGAAAGGGAAATGAGTTTGTAAGTCCCTTTGAGTCTCCTATAGGAGAGAAAGGGGGGATATAAATCCAACTCTTCTTCTTCTTCTTCTTCTTCTTCTTCTTCTTCTTCTTCTTCTTCTTCTTCTTCTTCTTCTTCTTCTTCTTCTTCTTTTTCTTAACTATGTCAAAAGCTCTATAACTTTACCCAAAAATTATAATTAGGCAATGGGGGGAGGTGTTTGGTAGACCCTAAATCTGGAGCTCTAACCTATAGCTTAAATGAGTTGTGAATAGATCAGCTCTAACTGAGGTATAGTGTACACTTGGCAGCAAACTGGAAGGAGATGGACTCATTTCTCATTTCATGTCCTTTATTCTCCTACACTAAACACAGTTCCCGGTTTGCCTGCACAAGAACTTAGTAATACAATCAAATGCTAATAAATTCATTTTCTACTTGACTGCTCATTCATTCAAATGTTAGTACATAGGCAGAATGCATGCTTTGCAATTGTGGGATTTGACTAATCAGTTCATATATATGAAAAATATAACCAAGAGAGGCTCAAATCACGCAGACTGAGCGCCAACGACAAAGGGAAAACATTAGATAGGTAGAATGGTATTCACCATAAACTTCCATGTATGACTCTTCAAACAGGTAAAGCTGCACAGAACATATACTTTGCATATAGAAAATGCAGGTTCTATCCCTGGCATAACCTAATAAAACATCTCAATGTGTCAGAAACTCTGGAGAACTGATTCCTCCAAACAGGACAGATTAAAGAATCTATTAGTGGGACAAATCGTGATGTACCCATAAGCTTAATACATTTAAGCCCTCATCCACTGGGTAAGTTATGAGATCCTATTCAATGGCCAAGTGAAATGTGTTTAAATGCTAGATAATTCCATATGATTTCCCCTAATTTTCCATTTATCGCATTTCTAAAGGTAAGCTCAATGTTGTTATATATTGGGGCTCTGGATAAATATAATTTCTTGAAATCCAAGATCTAAAGGGCACTGCAGCAAGGAGAAACAGCCTGAATGAAGCATGACTATTTCATAAAGATAAGAACTAGGATTTCCTCACAGCAAATTCATGTTATTAAAACCGAAATACTGTTTTGGCTCAAAATATTATTTTGGTTCAAAACAATGGAAAGATATGTTAATACATTCTAGGCTAAGGAATTCTAATCTGCCTTAGCCACCAAATTATACAGCTTGACACTGAATCTCTGATCTCAATCAGTTTGTCTAAGGTAAAGAGTGGCCCACTGTGCATAGCAAAAATAAGACATCCTGAGAACATCTTAAAAAGAACCAGGTTGATGTTTTTTCTGCCACACAACACAAATAAAACATCCTTAGGACATTTTAAAAAGACCCCCTCTTGACTTTGTTGTCTACACAGAGGACATCTTTTATTTTTCCCGCCTTCCACCCCCTTCCCCTGTTGGAGCACTTACTTTCATCTTCCCAGAAGCTTGCATCCACCATTTTCTGCAACTTAAGAGTCCCCGCTCATGAATACAGTTTGTTTTCCCTGGCGATACTGTGCACGTGTCATTCTTTTCTGTATCCATAGCTATGATGATGTGGGTAAGAGACTTGCAGCCTCTCAGAGGATTGTCTACCTTCCATTAAGAAACACTGGGTAGACCAGGTCTCCATGAACCAAAAAGAGAAGACGATCCATGGTGGCCCGGTCTACCCAATGCTTCTTAATGGGGGGTAGACCAGTCCCCTAAGTGGCCGTGATTCTCTTATTTAGGTCATCATAGCTACAAATACAGCTCCCTCTGAACAACAACAAAAAGGAAAAGAAAAGAAAAAATGACACATACACACTTTCACCAGGGAAAACAAACTTTATTCATGAACATTTTACAAGGAAATAGCAATTGGATGAGCTGCAAACAGAGGAAACCTCTGTGGAAAACAAATGCAGCAAATGCCAGCAGCAGGATTCCTAAGCTGCAGAAAATGGGGGGCTCAAGCTGCTGTGAAAATGAAAATAAGGACTGTGACAGGGGACTGGGTGTGAAAGCCGGGAAAAAGAAAACATCTCCTCCCTGTTTGTGTTCGCACAGCCAAGCAGGAGACATCTTCATGACGACTCCTGGGGGAAAAGCCCACATTTTAATATTTTCGAAAAATCCCATTTTGAGCTGAAATAAGGCATCCTGAGGACATCTTGGGGGAAAAGCTGTGGGGATTTCCTCCTCAAGAAGCCTTTTCTGCATCCTCAGGACGTCTTAATTTGCACTGTGCAAAATGGACCACTAGGAAGAAAAAAAGAGGGCAGAAAGGCAAAACAGGGACTAAGAAACAAAGGGAAAAAAATCTTAAATAATTTTTACAGCTTCATCAGGGGGAGTTTTTCCGATTCTTTTTAGCAATGTTTTCCTTCGCACTCATTTGTTTCCTTGCCCTTGTAAGGCAAAGAGTAGAAATCCTATAGGTCTGTTGCAAAGATAAATCAGACCTTTCTGGTTTGCTTGGCAGCCATTTTCCAAGCGAGCAGCCTTTAAGCATCTGGCTGAACCGTGCTATACTGGCAGACAGTCTTCAAGCAAGAGTGATCCCCTTACACACATAAACACACCCAAATCTCATACGAAATCCAGGAATTTGCACCGAGCTCCCCAGTGCCTTCAAAACATCATTTCCTTTAGGTGGAGAGAAAGAGAGGAGTGCAGGGCAGTTGTTTATACAGAAAGGTGCCCCCATGTCATCTTGTTTTATTTTTTGACATTGCAGAGCTCTGGCAGAATGATGTGGTTGCCAAGGAAACTAGCAAAGAGGTGCACAGGGCTGCTGCCACATTATGAAGTGTGAAAAATGCTGGCAATCCACAACTAAACTCGTCTGGCTGGCGTGCTGCCAATTACTGCCAACTGCATTGTGTGGCTGGCAAGACAATGAGAAAGAGCGCCTTGAAAAAGGGAGTGGTGTGTGGGGGGGTGCGTCCATGAGTGTGTATGTGTGTGTGCAAAATGAACAACACAGCAGCCTGAGCATCTGTTTCCATATGAAAAGGGTTCTGTGTGGAAGGAGTCTCTGCTTCAGGACAGCAGCCCAAGGTTATCAACTCACAGGGAAATCTCTGCATTAGCGGCAGAAACATAAATTCATCCCGAGGCAGCAGCCAAGGACAGGCAGCCACAGGCAGCTGCGACAGGCTGTACCTTTTTTATGACTCCCATTATGAGAATTCTATTATGGTTGGCAATTTGCAATAATCAATTTGAAATCACTGTCTGATTAGTTAATGCACCTTGGGTTGATGTCTCTTGAGGATATGAATCTGTAGGGGATCTCCTTTCTTTCTTGTCTTTCAGCACTTACTGCAGCTGCAGGTATGTACATGTGTGTGTACACTGGTTACAGGTCTGCATGTCCCAAGAGAAGCCAGCACATCGCTCCTGAGCAGTGAAACAGTTCAAAGAATGCACCCACTTCTCAACCTAAAAAAAAAAAAAAAAGGAAATACCAGATTATCGTCGAAGGCTTTCACGGCCGGAATCACTTGGGTGCTGTGTGGTTTCCGGGCTGTATGGCCGTGTTCTAGCAGCATTCTCTCCTGACGTTTTGCCTGCATCTGTGGCTGGCATCTTCAGAGGAAGATCCTCTGAAGATGCCAGCCACAGATGCTAGCCAACATCAGGAGAATGCTACATCACTAGGCTCCCTTCAGCCCGAAACCAGGCTCCCACAGCACCCTGAAATCCTAGATCCCCAGATTTCCAGCACACTGGAAACTGGTGGGGTGTAACATGGGGGCTAAAAGAAATGACCATAACACAGTACGTCTCTGGTTTGGATGTCACCTTTGCTATGAACTCACTCAGAGGTACTCACCATCCTCAGTCCAGCCACTCACCCATCTGCAAATTAGGGTGATAACAACACTATTATTATCCTAGCACAGGGGTGATGAACCTATGGCACTCCAGATGTTCATGGACTACAATTCCCATCAGCCCCTGCCAGCATGGCCATGCCAATTGGCCATGCTGGCAGGGGCTGATGGGAATTGTAGTCCATGAACATCTGGAGTCTCTAAACCAGGGTTCGCCACCACAGTCCTAGCACAACACCTCTGAGGGGGAAGAGACAATGCCGCCCAATTCCCCTCTTTAATATAACCCACCAGACCAAAATGGCTGTTTAACTATGGGTTGGGTCCCCCCTTTTCTTAGTAACACTTTTTGGGGAGAACGTCAGAGGCTGTTGGGAAAGGGGGAAGGTGGGGAAAGAGTTATTTCTGTCAGAACAACGATATTAGGGCACAACTCACAGTCCTACCTCAGAGGGTTGTGATATAGTTTACAACATGAAAATGAAGACAAAGTTCATGAAGTGCTTTGAATACTTAAAGTGTTAATTAAGCATAAGAAATAATATATTCAAATGCAATCGCTTACGAAGAGATGAGACATAATATGTGAACTGTTTAATAGCAGCCATGACTATTATTCATAATTGCCTAGGATCATCCTGAATATAAGGTTATCATGAGCAATGATTAGTGTGCCTTGAAGAGAAGTAGAAAAAAGCAAAGAGAGTAGGCCAGAAAAACACCATGTGTGAGAGGGTGTTGTTTTGGTATATGTGTGAGACAATACGAGGTATATATTTATATAAAATATTGAGAGAGTAAGACTCTATGACAGTGGTGGCGAACCTTTGGCACTCCAGATGTTATGGACTACAATTCCCATCAGCCCTTGCCAGCATGACCAATTGGTTATGCTGGCAAGAAAGGGCTTGATGGGAAATATGAATCCACCTTTATCATCTGAGATGCCATAAGGTTCGTCCTCCACTATATATTTTATATTAACCAGATAGTCACAGACTTTCATTGGCTGCTTAGAGAGAGTATACCAAAATTCTATTTTAAAAGGCAGAGAATTTGTTTACACATTCAGAATTCTCTGCTTTGTTCATCTTGCTGTAACAATAATCTTGTTGCAATGTCTGAACCAGAGCTGCCATTCTATCATTATATAGTCACTCATCCTGTAATATAGTATTATTCTAATCTGGAGGAACTGGGTTTGATTCCCCGCTCTGCTGCTTGAGCTGTTGAGGCTTATCTGGGGAATTCAGATTAGCCTGGGCACTCCCACACACGCCAGCTGGGTGGCCTTGGGCTGATCACAGCTTTTCAGAGCTCCCACAGGTCCCGCCACCTCACAGGGGTGTTTGTTGTGAGTGGGTGAAGGGAAAGGAGATTGTAAGTCCCTTTGAGTCTCCTATAGGAGAGAAAGGGGGATATAAATCCAAACTACTACTACTACTCCTTCTTCTTCGGTCCTGGTCCTAGGCATGATTTGGAAGGCACAAGTTACAGCAACCTCACAAAAGCCAGTCAAAGTCTGGATTTAGCTTCTGGAAGAGACCTCCTAGAAACCTTGAAACCTTGATTTGTGCTCCAGAGCAGAAGAAACCCAGGATATAAATCCCCACTTACCTGCTGCTGCGCACTACTCTCCCCAAGTGGTCACGAGGGTCCCCCTGACACTCCCATTACGGGGGGAGGCGACAACGCATAATACCCCCCGGATGCTGTCAGCTGCAGCCCTCAGCGATGTCATTTCCTGGCACTCCTCAGAGAGCAGCAATCCTTTTGATTACCCCGCTGATGGGAAAGCCTAGAGTGCGCCAGAAATGATGCTTGTGGGAATGTAGCAGCAACAACTTTAGTCGAGGCAAATGCCGAGCAGAAACAACCATAGATAGAGAGCACCATGGTATACAGGAGCTCCTTCCCATTTACCAGCAACATTGTCTTTTAACCTAAGGGGGTGGTTTTAACATAAGGACCTCTAAAACATGAGGTCAAGATCACAACATCTTTCTGTCGATCCCAGTGGGCAGCAGGGGCTGGGAAGAAAGGAACAAGTGGATCATTTAAAATTGGAGTGGGGAGAATTACAAGTCCTATTAGTAGCAACCTTCAAAAGAAAAAAGTCATCTTACTGCAAGTGGTACTACCTGGCAAAGTAATTAGGGACGGTATTTACAGCTTTGCTACCATTTTTATGTTGTTTTGCATCTGTTCTACTTACACGAAGAGAATAGACATAGAGGGGAACATCTGTTTCCAGCTGCAGCCAGATGTGTAACATTCCCCAGCCAGAGATTTCCCTGCTGTTTCAATGGGCTTTAATTATGTGTGTTTCGGTACGCAGGGTCATCTCCCCTACTGCAGACAGACACATGCCCTGACTTGGCTCTGAGCAGTTAGCATAACCTGGCGCTGTTCAGGTTTCTGTTCTTTTACTTAATCCTCAGCTCACCGTAGTAACATGCAGGAGAAGTAATATAGTCCTTGTGTAGATGTCACCTCCACTTTAAAGAGACAGACATGTATCGTAGGCTAAGGGAAGAGACATCACGAAGAAAAAGGAAAGCACTGTAATCAAGGTCTCATCCCAGCTGACCAAAGAGATAAAGTGTGTAAGAAGGGGAGTAAAAGGATCCGCGCCAAGAGCAGAACAGGCAGCCCTCAGGGGGGGGCCTTGTTGAATCCGGGCTCACCATTAAAGGTCTGCGGTATAAAATCTATCCAAATGAATAAATTTAGCCCAAAGCCAGAAAGAAGCTTTAAAAAGGTCTCGGTGACATCTTCCCAGATTTCATATAAAGGCCAGCGCACCCTTTAAAAGGAAACTTTGAGTCAGGAAGGGAAAAGGAAATAGCAGGTCCATTGTCAATTAAATTATCAAAGGAAAAAGGTATGTCTTGGCCTGAACGTTACAGATCAGTGTGTTGAGACAAAGGATCAATTCCTGGCTGTGTCTCATATTCACTGTGCAGCATTGGGAGGTGGGTGCTTTTTCTGTGCTATCCAGTGCAATATACATGTATATTCAGAAGTAATTCCCACTGAGATCACTGGGACTTCCTCCCTAATAAATGTGCATTGATGGGACTACAACCTCAGTTCCCCTTTTGTGAATGGCATCTACTTCTCATGGGTTACCAAGATACACAATAACAATTTATGCAGCGCTATCAGTTAACATGATGTAGTTCTTAATTACAAAGCTACAAAGATAAATCTTTGCTCAGAGGACTTGACCACCAGGGAAAAGAATCTGGATAGTCATGTACATTTTCTAGTGCCTGAACATTTTAAAACAACAAAAAGTTTAGCTTGAACTTGATGCTGATTCCTCCTAATAATCCTGCTTGGATTTTTTTTCAGGGGTGTGTGTGTGTGTGTGTGTGTGTGTGTGTGTGTGTGTGTGTGTGTGTGTGTGTGTGTAACTGCTGTTTAATTCATTGCAGTTCTCATGTTCCTTTGACTTGTTTTCAGTGAGAGTGGGACAGCTGGTCCATTTGTCCTTCAGTTGAATTTGGGGGATGGAACATGGGTTAAGCTCCTTCCACTACAACAGATCGATGGGCAATCAGAACAAGCGAACCAGGTGTTGGAGCAGTACCTGAGGTGCTATATTAATTACCATCAGGACAGCTGGACAGACTTGTTGCCTTTTGCAGAATATCCCTATAATAATTCTGTCCATCAGAGCACAGCACAATCACCTTTCCGGGTGGTGTATGGATAAGAGAGGAAGCCATTTCCTATGTTGTCGGGCAGCGTGAAGGGGCCAGGGGATCTGAAGGACTGGGTTAAAAAGATTCAGGATTCCTGGCCTGATATACACATAAGAACATAAGAAAGAACCTGCTGGATCAGACCAGAGTCCATCTAGTCCAGCATGCTGCTACTCGCAGTGGCGCACCAGGTGCTTGTCGGAGCTCTCACATGCAGGATGTGAAAGCAATGACCTTCTGCTGCTGCTGCTGCTCCTGAGCACCTGGTCTGCTAAGGCATTTGCAAACTCAGATCGAGGATCTAATTAAATCCAAAGAGTCTTATAAACATTTTGCAGACAAGGCTGACATGACTTTTGGAATGGGAGACAGGGTGTACATCTCCATTAAACATTTGTGGTGTGTCCAGCCTTGCCAGAAACTGGGCATGGGGCCTTATTTGGTGAAATGGATGATAAATGAGGTTGCAGTTGAAGTGGACTTGCCTAAGACTTATACAGTTGTTCATCCCATTTTCCAGGGCAACCTCCTGAAGAAAGCACCACCTGCCGATCAATGGCATCCTAAATGTAGAGATTCCTCCTGCCCCTTCTGGTTGATCAACAGCAACTTCACAAAGTGTCTCAGATTTTGGGCTCACGACTTCACCGGGTCTGTTTGCAATACCTGCTGTCTTGAAAACGTTTCCCAGAATGGGCAATGAATGGGTAAATGCTTCTGATGTCCATACACCCAGACTGATTCGCTCTTTTCATTGGACATACCCTGATAGATCTGGGAGGGGGATTTGAGGATCTGGGGGGGGGGGGGAATGTCCCGTCCTGCTTCGTCTGTGCCATTATTCCAGGATGGGATGTGACGTCTGGTCCTTTACCTTGTTTTCCTACATGATATGCTGGTTCATGTAATGGTTTCATTTTCTTCTGTGCCCATCTGTGCTGTGTAATTGCTTTGACTGCTTTAAAAGTCAGCATAACCTTGCTCACAAGCTTCAAAGGAACCTGGCTTCACAGCTTGGGAGACAATCTGACTGGGAACTGATGCTCTGCTTGAGAACTGCTTGGGGTGCATGAAGGAGGCAAGGAGGTTGTTGCATAGTAGTGGAAGGGATAACTGAGTGTTCTGGCAGCTAAATCTGAGTTCTGTCGATGGATCTCTAAGTGTTTCCATTCTGATACTTGTCATTCAATAAAGAAGAATGCTTTACAACAAGGACTCTGTATTGAGCAAGATCAGGGACACGACAGTGAGCTTGAAATTGTAAAGTTAAAAATGGAATGTTTCAACACTTCAGTCCTGGGAATGAGTGAATAGTGGCCTGGATTAAGACCACTATTGAGGAATGACAAAAACAGAAGAGAGGTGAGGCAAGATGTAGCATATAACACAAAGTCTGACTGAATAATATCAATCAGACTCCAGGAAAAGCCTATCAACAGAACTATTATTTAAGTTTATACCCAAACTGCAGATGCTGAGGATAAAGAAGTTGGAAGCTTTTAAGCAAGTGTCCAGGAAAAAAACTGATCACACACCTAAATAATATGGACTTCTAATCAAAGGTGACTGAAAGGCAAAAACAGGAAACAAAGCAGGATCTAATATTGTTGGTAGATTTGAGTTAAGCATACAGAATAAAGCAGGAGAGCGGCTCTCAGAATTTTGTGACGACAACAATTTGTTCATTGGAAACATATGTTTCAGGCAACACTAGGCAACCAATATAGAAATCAAATAGATTTCATAATTGGAAACAGAAGATGGAGAAGCTCTATTCTCTCTGCTGAAATAAGACCAGTAGCTGACTATGATAAGGAACATGAATTATTAATATTGAAAATTAGAATAAATTAGAATAAAGCTGAAGAAAAATAGCACAACATTCAATTACCGTAGCGTTTGATGTGGTCGACCATGACCTTTTGACCCACCGCCTGGCTCGTTCCCGAGATGCAGTGGCTTTGTCAGCCTCAGTGGATTACCCTCGTTCTCTCCCGTGATAGAAGTCAACAGGTGTGGTCTTGAGACCACAACTTCCAAGCAATTCGCCCACTGTGTGGTGTGCTAGAATCAGGGGCCTTATTATCCCTGCTCTTATTTAATATCTACATGCTCTTATTTAATATCTACATGCTTTGGGCTGGTGTGTCACCAGTATGCTGATGACACCCAGCTCATTCTGTTGATGGAGGGGGGGATGGCCTCCGCCCCTGCGGCTCTACAGCATTGTTTGGAGGCGGTTGCTGGTTGGTTGAAGCAGAGCAGGTTAAAACTTAATCCATCGAAGACGGAGGTCCTCTGGCTGGGTCATCAATGCGGGGAGATTGGTGGTTTCCAGCCACCAGTGTTGGAAGGGGTCTCATTGGCCCCGACCTCTTTGGCTTGTAGCCTCGGGGTCCACCTGGATTCTTCATTATCTATGGAGAGACAGGTGGCTTGTGTTACCCAAACGGCTTTTTTCCATCTTCGCCAAGCACGGCGGCTGGCCCCCATCTCTCCCAGGTCGACCTGGCCACAGTGATCCATGCCACGGTCACCTCCAGGCTGGACTACTGCAACTCACTTTACGCAGGCCTTCCCTTGCGACTGATCCGGAAATTGAAGCTGGTCCAGAATGCAGCGGCTCAGCCTTTGACAGGTGGTTCCTTTAGGGATCATATTACCCCTGTGCTGTACCGTCTGCACTGGCTCCCAGTGGAATTCTGGATCGTCTTCAAGGCCTTCAAGGCAAAAGTAATGACTATGGGGGAATTATTCAATTTTAGGAAAACAGGGAAACTGTCCAAGAATTTCTGTTCCCTTGCTCCATCATCAACCAAAAGGGTGACTGCAGTCAAGAAATCAAAAGGAGATAAAGACTGGAAAGGCCAACCATGAAGGAGCTAGAAAAGATTCTTAAATATCAGGATGTGTTACTGGCAACCAAAATCAATTTAATTCATGCTATAGTGTTCCTTATTACTATGTATGGTGTGAAAGTTGGGTAATAGAAAGCTGACAGGAAGACAGTAGATTCATTTGAAATGTGGATAAAGTATTATGGATACTGTGGACTGCCAAAAATAATAAGTAGGTTCTAGATCAAATCAACACTATAGATACCATCTACAAAGCACTAACAAAAACCACTGTATCAAGGCTGCTTACACAAATATATAAGGTAGCAGTGGAAGTGTTTTAATAAATAAAGATAAAGTGCAAAACAGTGCCCAAAAATACAAAGCCCAATAGCATGGATACACAGACAGACAGACAGACAGACAGACACACACACACGCACACACAAACAATAGCAGGGGTGTCTCTATATTAGCAACAAGCTGTCAATCAGTAACATACTATGTCTCAAAGTTAACTTATTATAAGTACTGTAATGCGCATGGATATATGTTCCAAACAGTTCAAAAGAATATCCAACCTTCCAACACCATATAACGCTTGTTACGTAGGTGCTTCCACATGTAAGTGAAGGTCTACCTCCTTCTTAATGGGAGGTAGACCAGTCCTGTGAGTGGCTGCATTTCTCAGATGGTGTCTGTGTAGCTACGAATACACCTCCCTCTCATGGGCCAGACATAGAGATATTGCTGTAAAAGGAAGTTATCACACTGCTTCAGCAGTGGTAAAGTTTTTTCACACCAGGGGAAGAGGATATGTCCCAGCAGCTCTAAAGGTTTTCAACTCCAAGGTAGTTCAGCAGCTTCTCTATGGGTTCCCTTGGATAACACCATGGAACAATTCCTGTTGAAAGGGCTAATCCTGGCTTCCTCTATAAAATACTTGGATTACCACACTCTGTACCATATGCTGTACTATGCTTAGAAACTGGTCAGAACCTACTTGAAACAAGAGCATGGCTGAATACATTCAAAGTATTGGATCAATTATGTTTAACTCTGATGTGCATGAGTTTAATATGCACTCTTGGCCAGACTATTGCCTCAAATGGTATCCCAACTTCTCAAATCAAAAAATTCACTCCAATTGGTTTATTACTGGAAGATCTCTGTATGCTGACACCCAGAGATTTTTCAAACCTTGAAAAGTAGGACTTCTAGAACAGAGAATATCATATCTTGTTGGGACAAGCAAAATAAATCCTCATGCCTCACCTCTCTTATTTGGAATAATGCGGAACAGGGGCACATAGCCAAATATCTTGAATTCTTATTAACTGAACCCCAGCAGAGATGGAATATCTAGGGAGCCAGATCCAATACCTTCCCATCAGCCATTACAAAGGGGTTGTTACTTATCCATACCTCTCCAGGGATCGGGTTTTTGTCCCCACCTGTAAAAAAATCAGAGTGGGAGATCTTCACTGCCCACATTATTGTAGGCTGTCCGAGATATGTGGGCATTGAGGGAATTTCTCTCCCAGGCTGGCCCTAGACAAATCTGAAAGTGACTCTGACTGTTCTGTTGTGGAGCTTCTGTTAAACAACACAGATGTCATGCTCTTGGAAAAAGTAGCAAATTTTTTTTTACAAGTGACAGAACTTTCTAAGTAATGTATACTGCTATATACAGTCTTCCTGTCTGCGCGTTGAATGTACTCTTGATTTGTATTTCAAAAATGTCTGGCAATGCTCTAGAACCTATTTTTAAATGCCAAATAAAGGTTGTTGTTGTTGTTGTTGTTGTACACCTCCCTCTAAATAAAACAAAACAAAAAGGAAAGACAACATGGGCGTTGGACTGCCAGGGAAAACAAACTTTATTCATGAACTTCCTACCAGGAAATAGCAAGTGGATGAACCTCTGTGGAAAGGTAGTGCAGCAAATAGTGGCGCCAGGGAGACTCTCAAGTGGTAGAAAATGGCAGATGCAAGCTGCAGCTAAAATAAAAGTAAGTGCTTTAACGAAGGGGGGGGAGGAGGCAGAAAAAATAAGACTTCTGAGCTCTGCAGGTATGCACAGCACACAAGAGAGATGTTGCAGGCGGCTTAAGGGAAAAAAGGTGCACATTTAAGTGACTTAAAATACACGCCTTTAGCTGAGAGTTCCTCCCAAAGTTGCTCTTTTTCACATCCCCAGGGCATCTTATTTGTGCTGTGTAGAATGAGCCATAATTTAACTTTGAAAAAGCTTCTTGCCTGGTTATCTGAGGTGAAACACAAAGTGAGAGAAAGTTCATCTCATTTCCTTAGCTCAGACATATATTTATTTTATAGAGTAACAGAGTGGGACAATAGAAGAAAATCCCCAGAAAGTTATGTGCATATGTAACCTCAGCTTGTGGGTTCTGTGGGGCAGTACTTGGAAGGAGTTGCAAAGAACCAAATTTAAACAAACAGTTTACTTCTCTTTACAAATAACTTTAAACATCAACATTTAACATTACAATTCAAGGTCCTGTTCAGGTTGCATTTCAAGTCCTTCTAGTTACAGTCTACTGATTACTGCAGGAAGTCAAATTCTTCTTTTGCAAATTAGGTTGGCTATCCTGAAGGCCACCAAAAGGGCTTGATAGACAGGATTACAGCATGATGAAGGTTTCCAGGAGAACTCTCACCCATTACAACCACAAAAAGAAACCCTGAAACAATAAACTCCAACATTTACAACGTAGCAAAAAACAAATAACTACCTTCCCAGTAGTTCCCAATAACATAGCAGTTTACCTTAACAAGGTGTTAGGGGCTTATGGGAACCAAGGTCCCATGTCTGGTAGCCTTGTTCTCTCCTGAGAGCTTCCTGCAGCCTTTCTGCTGCTCTGAGTCTCCACCCCCTTACTGGTTCAACCCATTCTGGGCATGGGGGTTACATTCTCCCCCCTAAAATTCCTGTCGTCTAGGCAGTGAGTACTATGCAACTCTTGAAATCATTAAACAATTATTTCCCCAGAGATTCCTGTACTTGGAGGAACCCACATTTTGTGCATCTGAATGCAGAACATTGTCTTTCCCTTAAGCTTAGCTGCACTGGCAGTTTGCAAAACTCTTTACAGCAATTGTTGCAATTCAATAAACAGTTTGCAGAAGGATGGGGATTACAACTGGAATCGCATTCCTTCATTTAACTGAAACAGAGTCATGTGTTTCAAATTCACACTGTAACATCCTCTTGAACTTACATCACATAACAAACAGTTTTTTATGGGGATCAAACCCCAACCCTTGTTGCACACTTCCATTGCAAAGCGAATTTATATTTGCAATCTCACTTCAAAGCCCCACACTGGTTGGGCGCAATTTGTAACCTCAGCTTGTGGGTTCTGTTGGGCTTGGTACTTGGAAGAGGTTACAAGAGAACCAAATTTAAACAAACAGTTTACTTCTCTTTACAAATAACATTAAACATCAACGCATTTTAACATTACAATTCAAGGTCCTGTTCAAGGTTGTGCATTTGCTAAGTCCCTTCTAGTTACAGTCTACACTGATACTGCCAGAGTCCAATTCTTCTTTACTCAGTGGGTTGACTCCACAAAGAGACTCCAAGGGCTTGATGAACCAGGATGCAACATGATTCGAAAGGTTTCCAGGAGAACTCTCACCCATTACAAGCAACCACAAAAGAAACCCTGGAAACAATGAAAGCTCCAACATTTTACAACATAGCAAAAAACAAACAACTACCTTCCCAGTAGTTCCCAATAACATTGCAGTTTACCTTAACAAGGTGTTAAGGGCTTATAGAACCATGGTCCGAGTCTGGTAGCCTTGTCTTCTCCAAAGAGCTCTGCAGCCTTTCTGCTGCTCTGAGTCGCCACCCCCTTACTGGTTCAACCCATTCTGGGCATGGGGGTTACACATACATAGTAAAACTGACCAGCAGTGAACATCAGAAGAAAAGAATATCATAGAAGAATCAGGGAACAGGCTTTGCCTCTGGGTATAAGGGAGGTGGGAGTTTTAGCCCTCATGATCCCCTGCCTTCACAAGAAGTTATTTTTCTAATCTCTTTCCCTAGCAACTTAGGAGACAGAAAATTCTGCAAGTATGTGCACTATGTATGTTAACACAGGATTTTTTTTTAAAATAGAAATGATATTACATATGAGCAACAGCAGCCTTGCCACCAAATAGCATAATTGTTTTTAAGATTATTGGTGCCCATGTACATGACCAAGAGCCAGCAGATACAGCAATAGTGCCACTACCATTTCTTCAACATCACTAGAATGTAAACAACAATGTGGATTTTGAGGGAACTGTCATTTTATCTAGGCATACTGTAGTAAGCCCATGAATGTTAATATATAACCGTGGTGGCGAACCTTTGGCACTCCAGATGTTATGGACTACAATTCCCATCAGCCCCTGCCAGCGTGGCCAATTGGCCATGCTGGCAGGGGCTGATGGGAATTGTAGTCCATAACATCTGGAGTGCCAAAGGTTCGCCACCACTGATATATAACCAGTCTTTTTCAGCCAAGGGTACCTTATAGGGTTAATTTAAAGATACAATGAGAGAGAAGGGACATGCACATTGCCCTAAGTTCCTTAGAGGAAGGGTGGGATAAAAATACCATCAATCAATCAGAATGGGCATGCTTGTAATTAATGTCACTGGCAACATGACACATTTTTCACCAGTGACAGTTGTGAAAGCAGCTTAATATTCCCTTGTGCACCTCTATAGTTATGTTATAGTTATACATGTACACCAATGGAGTAGATTAACAATGGCAGCACAACAAGCAAAACCTGTTTATATGTCACAGTCAGTCTGGTTAAATCTGGTCAGGAGCACTTGCACTTTAAGACTATATATTGACGTTATGCCATTTCAGTGACTTGGGTTATTTGTTATATACTCATGTGGTTTGTGGCTTTTAGCTTTCTTGGAGGATTCTTGTTGTATATATGACTTGGGAACTTTGCACGTTTTGCACTTTATTTCAGTGTTTGCACTTGCATTTTCACTAATTAATTTTTTTCATAAGAGCTTTCAGCCGGGTAACATATAGCAGCTTGAGTATATTATTATATTATTCCTGTTTTATATTAGACGCCATGCCCTTTATTTTCATTTTGGGTTTGATTATTGTCTGTTTACATGAAGCTGACAGTTATAACGATTCTCCTCTAAAACTTGTTTATAGGTTGGGGGAGAAAACCTTCACACAAGGTAAGAGGAAAATACTTTGTTTAGATATGACCTCTGAAAACGTGGTAAGAGATATAAATGCCTGCGTCGCATATTGAAAGAGAGAAGAACACCCTTAAAGATTTCACACACAAAGTAATCCTGATGAAGGATGCTTTCATAAGTATTCAAAATCCACCACAAGGTGGCTCCCTGTGCATTTCATTTAACTGGCCAACTTATTTTCTTCATTTCACATTGGCAAAAGAGTTGCCAATGTGTCTATTTTAAAATAGTCTCTCTCTTTCCAGGACACACACAAATCTTTCAAAACATCATGGGTCCCCATTATGGTACTATTCTCTATTTCAAAGGCTCCGAGAACAAAGACTATCATGATCATGTTCTCCTTATGAGTTGCACTGAACAGCTGGCTGACCATAATTAGAACAGATGAATTTTTGACCTGATGCAGGAACAAAATCCATATTTGTGTCTGTGTTTTTTTAATTTAAAAAAAAATGCAGCAACCAATCTACAGTCAGGGAAGGTGCAGTGACTGTAGTGCTCTGCTGCTGAATGATCAGCACTGGCTGCCTATTTTTTTTCTGGCTCTGCTCTCAGAGTGTTGGCTCTTACCATGGAAGCCCTAAATGACTTGTGGCCAGGGGACTTGGGGCCATCTACTCTCATGAGGTCCATCCCACCAATAAACATCTGGTTCACATCTGGGCACCCGTGTCTTCATGGGTGAGACAGGTGGCAATAAGGGACACATTTTTTTCAGTAGTGACACCTTGCTTGTGGAATGCCCTTTCCCTTGACACTTGCCTGGTACCTACGTTACTCACTTTTAGGTGCCAAATCAAAATGTTTCTGTTTACACATGCTTTTAATTAAAGGTTGATGTATTATTACCATTTAATAGTTTGTTTTAGCTGGAAAACTGGTGTTCATTTTTAACTGCTTAATTATCTAGGTTTTTGTTATGTTGATAGATTTTTTGTTTTGTAACAAGTTGCAGCTGACGTATGGTGATCCTGTGAGCAGTGGAGGCGTAGTGAGGGGGCACAGGGGGGCTAGAGTTCTGGGTGCCACTTTCTGTGGGGAACATTCCAGGGCTGCACTGCTCCCCCTGCAACTGTGCCCTGTCCCTGTTTGGCCTGCAGGGCTCACCCCACCACCAAACTGAATGTGGAGCTCAGGAGCGGGTCCAGCCATACTCGCCCTGCTGTCAAACTCCACATGGAGTTCCGGAGCAGAGCAGCCTGTTTGATGCTGGTCTCAGCTTGCCCAAGTCCAAGCTTTAAACTACAAGATTCAAGCTCAGTCCAAGCCTCACTGAAGCCAAGGTCAACCTGAGCACTGAGGCTCACTGGCTCTAGCTTTATACTGTTGGCTCCCCCACCCTCCCACCACCACCCACCTAATTGGAGATGGAGCTTGGGGAGTGAAGCCAACAGTATACAGTTGGAGCCAATGAACCCTGATGCTCAGTTTGATCCTGACTTCACTGAGGCTTGGATCAAGTTTTAAACTACAGGCCTGTAGTTTAAAGCTGAACCTGGGCAAGCTGAGACAAGCATCAAATGGCCCCCACTTCTCCCAAACTCCCCATGGATACAGGGCAAGTCTTTTGGAGTTTGGGGATGGGGCACAGCTGTGGAGGGTGGCATGGTACCCAGGGTGAGCCCCAGGTATCGTTCAACAAGGCTACGCCCCTCCCTGTTGGTTTTCGAACAAGTACATGCAGAGGTGGTTTGCCATTGCCGGTCTCTGCACAGCAACTTTTGACTTCCTTGATGGACTTCTATCCAAATACTAACCAGGGCTGACCCTGCTTAGCTTCTGAGATATGACAAAATCAGATGAGATCAGCCTAGCCTGGGCTATACAGGTAGGGGCTGTTGGTTTTGTGCTGGGTTTTAATTAAGAATGTTTCTTTTATTTTTGCAAGCTATCTGGGCCAGGTTCACTGAAGAGGTGGCATACCTCTGAAGAGGTGGCATACAAGAGGTGGCATACCAAGGTGGCTAAAAGATTACAAACATGTCTTAAAAACCATTAAAACCAAACCAAACAGATACACATCATTAAAACAACTCAGTCTAAAATACGAACGCAACTACAACAATTAAAACATAAGGCAGGAAGGAGGAGCTACTGAGGGAAGACAAGCTGAAGCAAAAAGTCTTCAGAGCGTGTGTGCAACCCCCTCCAGGACAGTCCAACTCTGTCCTCAAGCAGCTCTGTCACCAAGTACCTTAATGTTGTCTGGAATGAACTTTAGTTTATTGGTCCTTATCTGTCCTTTTACCATCCCTGTGTATCATTTTGAAAACACTTCAGTTAATATTAGTGTAGGATTTCTTGACTAAAAAGCTATTAGCCATAACTTACAAGCAGCAAAGCAGGCCAGCCAATTAGTATAATTACCACTTCATTATTATTTTCTGCATCGTATGCATGAACCATCTAGGCTGAGAAGTATAGTGTATAATAGAGCTATGCATATTGCCCCTATCTGAGCCTCTGGGTCTTTGTATTCATATCTGGATTTTTTTTAAGTTGCAGAGAAAAAATATTGTGCTATGGCTGTTTCAAATTCACGGCTGAGAAAACAACACAAACCACTTTCAGAAATGCAAATGAATCCTAAATAAAACCAACGACTCTTATGAAAAATAATCTTTAAAAGTCATGTAGGCATTCTTCATTCCCACCCTGCACCACCCCGCACCACCCTGCACCCCATATACAAGCCCAAAGGGAAAAGATACCCACACCTCACCAATTTTCTATTTAAACTCACTGCCTGGTCATTACTTTAATTCTCCCCAGCTGATACCTGTCAATGTTGCACTAACCTCCTAGAGTCGAAAACTGATCAATTGCACCCAGAATATAAACAGGTATCCTGCTTTGCCCAGAGAAGCAGACCATTAACAAAATCAGTTTCGACAACTGCCCAAACTAGTCCTTCGTCTTTTCATTTGTAATTCAATCAAATTCCTCATACACCCTACAAGCCTCTAAGCAGTCAAAACGTTTCCCTCCCAAATCAAACCCCATTGGTCCAACAGATAAAAACGGCTTTTTCACCCAACAATATGGATTCACCCACACTTGAAACTCGGACATCAACATGGAACCAGGCAAGGATTCTGTTCTGAACAGGGACATGCCCCCACCACCATCTTTGAAGGATCCTAGAAGGCTGACCCCACCTCTCTTCAGACAGGCAAAACACATTTTACATTATCCCTTCTATTCCCCATTCAGAAAGCAACAACTTTATTTCCCCCAGGGTACTGGCTCACTTTTATTTTGGGAGATTCCACAAGTCTGAATATAATTCATTGTATCATAAAACATGTGTTTAGCAAGCACTGAAGTTTCAAACACTATGCCAGTTTCAAGAAATAATACCTTAGCAAGGCAGCTAGCTTTATAATCAACAACTAGGTATTACGTGGAAGGTGAAGCTGATACACTGTTAGCTATAAATTCCATGAATAACTCCATGAACAACTGCACATAATGGGGGAAAGGATACAACTATTGCAAGTCATGTGGCCTATGATCCACTGTTCAGAATTCATCTTACAATGAATACTTGGTAAAAAATCTTGCTCATCCTTTAAGCCTGGCTCACGTTACGTGACTATGGTGGGGTGCAGAATCTTTAATACTGACCTTCCCATGAAAGGCAATTTAAACCCATCCTTCCTGAAGTCTCACCAGAAGGTCAGTGGCATCCCTGTGGGAAGAAAATGAGAAGTTTGGCTCAAACACCGAAGAAGTATCTACTTGCAATTACACTACGTAATGCTGGTGATGATGTAAATAGTAGCAGAAGGCAGTTGTGACATGCATTCAGAGGCGGGACAAATTCAGAAGAACCCTCACTGCCTCAGAGGGCTTCTCTTCACTCAAAGCATGTGGTGACAAGCAAGACTGACAGCTGGACCAACATCTGATGTACTGGTGCACATGTCTGTCATTCTCGATTGCAAACTCAAGTTTCACACCACAGCTGTGGGATACATGATAGATATTACATTTGTCCACACCCCTTGTTTCTCTTGTGTAAACAGTACATATCTTCTAAATGTTTATGACTATGTTTATGACTATCACCACATTAACCCGGAATAGCATTACCATATTACAAGATGGGAGGGGATAACAAAAAAGGCCACCTAGAGATTTAAATTGGGGTTTTCCCAACTCACAATTAATTCTCTGAAATTGTCTGCTATAGTAGCCAAATTGAATCACATATATCAAGCATGGTGTAACAGCACCAACTCCCTGAGGGAAGACAGAGGACCCAAAAAGGGAGTGAGGCCTGTTGCTGAGGCTGGATATTAGAGTAGCTGAATTTGTTGGCCTATAGGGCACTCATTTCACCTCACCTCACCTCACCTCACCTCACCTCACCTCACCTCACCTCACCTCACCTCACCTCACCTCACCTCACACACACGCGCGCGCACGCGCGCGCACACACACAGGCTTTTTAAACAGGACTCCTGTCAGGGAAACTTAAACTATAGTTTTCAAATGCTGCCACCATAAACTGCAGTAAGATAACTGGAACTTAAAGAGAGGCTTTTGAAAGCTTAAAACACAAAAACTGGATTTTTATTTAACAAACTTCTCTTCTCAGGATGATGGTTCAGAGAGGCACATAAGCATTACTTTTAGGCAGATACTTTTTAGATGTTTCAGAACAGTTTCAGTAAATTTGGCTTTTAGTACAGACTTTGGGGTAAACCTTCCACACACAGTCCAGAACCCGCTCCTTAAACATCCACCCTTATCTCCAAAGGGAATTTTACTGGCTTAGGAGAGTCTCCATGTCATAGGTTTCCCTTTTGTCTCCCACCAACTTAGGCCTCTAGCCTCTGGTATTCACTGATCCTTCCTCTCCATCTCTCGGAGATCACTTAGAGGAATCTGGCCACCTAGCCTTTTTCCCTCTGTCTCTCACTGGCCGCACTGCCACTAGACTGCCACTAGACAAGATCTCAGATTGAAGGATCTGTGGGCTGACACGATCTGTGTCTGGCTACTCAAATCTGTCTCTCTCTCCACACAGTCTCAATTCCCCATCTGCCTTCTGACAGGTGTCTTCCTCTTTCTATAGCAGACAGAGCACCCTATAGCTATAGCATTACAGCCCAGCCAATCAGGTTGCACTCTGGTTATCTCTGGGGTGCTCTTGTCCTGGCTAACTGCACCTTTGCTTTAAATAGCCTAAATAGCCTAGTCCTGGCTAACTGCACCTTTGCTTTAAATAGCCTAATCCGGCACACATGGCCTTTCCGAATGGTTTTTAGAAAGTTTCATTTTCACACAACGTTTGGTGCAGTTTCATGGAAGTTTTTTTTACCAATAAAAGAACTTTAGGAAGGGTATAATATAATCCTGACTGTTCCCCTTTTGCAGATATTCCCTTCTCAACCTAGCCTGTGTTAATTCCAAAGGTGCTTCTTCAGCAACAGCTGTGACATTTTAAAGCACAAACATGCAATGCTCTGCTGAGGTAATTTTTAAAAGGGAGACCTGAGAAGAGGATGAAAATCAAGCCATATCTTTTTTCCTTTTTTTTAGTTTTCTGACACATTGCTCACTGTAGCCCTATTTTTCTTCCCTTTTAAACTGGTACTATTATTTTTTCCAGTCCTGGAGACTATGCTACTTTGAATGCATTCCTGTGCCACTTTGGAAGGGATGGGGGTTGCTGAGGGAATGCACACTGTTGATTGAAAGAAGATTTGGGTAGCTATATTGATCTACAGAAAAATCGATGAACAAAAGTATGGTAGTCTAATAGCTTTTATTAAGTCCTACCAGAAAGAGATAAAATTGCGTGAAATATTCATACACTGATATTCACTTTATTCTTCCTTCAATTACATTAAGTTTGCTACCGGGAACGTGTGCAGGATTGCATATTGGGATCTTGTCACCCATAAAGCTTACAGTGCATCTGTGAAGGTTATCACTTGTGCTCTGGATCCCTGCCAATCCTGGTTGCTGAAATCATGGTGTCCATCATAACTTAATCATTGACTTAAAGAGGTGGTTATCTGCCCACTATTTTAAAAAAATTCCCACAGAAAAATTATGTGGCCAATAAATACCCAGTCTCTGCCCTTTCTGGGCAAGGTGATTAAGAAAGAGGTGGCATACCAACTTCAGGTCTTCCTGGACTGTTTCCACGTGGTCAAAATATCCTGGGGTGAGTGAGAAAAATATCCTAGTTCAGCCGTGAATTCTGCATGGCTCCCGGCGCTAATGCAGGACTGCCCCAGTGCTGCCCCATGATATTTCCCTTACCCCGCAATATTAAAAAATTGACAGTTTAGCAGTTCTTTTTAAAGATCCTGGGGTGACCCAGCTGCCATGCAAACCCCACGGGAGAAGACCCGGTTTATTTTTGCCACCTCACCACTTTCCCATTTCGCCGGGGGGGGGGGGGAGCTGTTACTTCTTGCCTTTGGAGCCAGCAAGACATGGATTGTGTAGGGGAAAGGGGGGGGGAGAGAGCCATTCCCTCTACCTTTGGAGCCAGTGAGGCATGGATCATGTAGGAAGGGGAAAGCTGGGGGGTGGGGGGGGGGTGAAGAGCCGTTCTGTCTTTTGTCAATGGGGTAAAATACAACATTGAACAAATTGTGGAACAAACTGGAACTTTACCTCCCGGTCCTGCCTTGGCTCCTGGGAAGAAGCGGGGAACCATGCGGAGGCAGAAACTGGGATAAAATAACCCCTGTATAAATTACCCTGGGGCTCGCCCGGTGTAGTTGTGCTGTGCAGAAATGACTCTGGATAACTTATCTGCTCTGGATCTTTTCCAAGATGGTTTCAGAAAGGGCTATGGGATGGAGGTGGCACTGGTGTCCTTAGTTGATGATCTCTATTTAGAAAAAAGGCCATGCTTCCGTATTTCTCCTAATGGATTCATCTTCAGATTTTGACATAGTGGACCATGTCACCTTGTAGAGACATTTAGGAAGAGAAGAAGTTATCAGGGAACTGTATTGTCAAAGGCTTTCATGGCCAGATTCAACTGGTTCTGGAGGGTTTTCCGGGATGGGTGGCCATGGTCTGGTAGATCTTGTTCCTAACGGTTCGCTTGCATCTGTGGCTGGCATCTTCAGAGGTGTGTCACAGAGAGAAGTCTGTTACACACTGTGACTCTTCTGTTGTTATGTTTGTTGTTGTTGTTGTTGTTATTTGAAAACTAATAAAAAGCAATTTTATTAAAAAAAACTCGACCTACTCACTTTCTAAAATCAGTTGGGAGGTACCAGGAATAGAGTCAGCAGGCAAACAGAGACTCCTGATCTATATAGTGAAAAAGATTCTTTAATGGAATAAAGCTGCATTGTTGTTGTGTACCAGATAGCAGCAAGAATTCTTGCCTGAGTTTAATAGAGCAAATAGTGAATTACTTGTAAAGGAAAGTACCTAACGCTTCAATCTCATACACACTTACTTGTAAGCAAACCTCAGTGAATACAGAGTAAATGTGAACAGGATTGGGATGCACTTAGCTGCAACTGTAATAATCCATCAGAAAGTACATGGGTTAAAAGTGATAGGGTCTTGGCAGGTCTACTCAAAAGTAAATACTCTTTTTTCAATGGAGCTTACACCCAGGATAGTGTTCTTTAGCCATTGTCATGATTTTCATACACTTATAGCTGAACTACTCATGCTGATTACTCTGGTCTACATAGACTTCCATACAGCAAGAGGCCAGGCTCCCTAAAGTCGCAGGTGCTGTGATCCAGATTGTTGAAATATATATTGAAATATACCTCCACATTTCTTCCTAGCGAGGTCTTACTAGCAAGCTACCCATGATCTCCTGTTGCTTGATCTAATCTATGATGGATTAGTTTAATATCAGTGCAGAAATACTGAAATAGTACAAAAATGAAAGGATTTCTGGCTTCTTTTCCTCTTAAAAGTTGTACAGATATCTTTGTGTCCTCCGGGTCAGGAATAGGCATTATCAGATGATCTGATTTCTCTTTCCAGAATCAAAGCTGTTTTAAAGCAGTTTTATCCCACAGACTCTCAGAGAATGGCTTGATTACTTAGTATTGTTCGTATCAGCAAGCATATTACAACTCATTGTCACAACCACCATGTGCAAGACCTGTTTCTGCATGAAGGATTCCTATTAGCATTCACTACTGTACAGGGGGCAAATGACTTAGCTACACCCTAGATAATCACCAAGTAGAACAACTCATTTCTGCACTGAACCAAAGTTCTACTTCAGACATTTAAACAGTGGCCCCTTCCGCACACGCAAAATAATGCGTTTTCAAACCACTTTCACAACTGTTTGCAAGTGGATTTTGCCATTCCGCACAGCTTCAAAGAGCACTGAAAGCAGTTTGAAAGTGCATTATTCTGCATGTGCGGAATGAGCCAGTAAGTATAGTTGGTTGTGGTGGGTTTTTCGGGCTGTGTGGCTGTGCTCTGATGGATCTTGTTCCTAACGTTTCGCCTGCATTTGTGGCTGGCCAAAGGTGTATCTCAGAGACACTGTGTCCAGTGAGAAGGGAATGTTTAGTGGGGTATATATTGTCCATGTCCCAGGGCAGGGAACCAATCAGTAAGTGAATACACAAATACTGCTGCTGCTGCAGGGCATGTAAATGTGAATCACTCCCTGGACTGAAAAAACCCATCTGCAATACAATACTATCAATACTATTAACTATCTTTGCATAGCAAGTACCACCCAAACACTTACTGTTTGGTTCTCTGCCCTGGGACTTTAGGAACAAGATCCACCAGACCACGGCCACACAGCCAGGAAAACCCACCACAACCAGTTGAATCTGGCCGTGAAAGCCTTCGACAGTAAGTATGGTTCTTTGGGAATAATGTTTAACCACAATCCCTCCCATTTGAAGTGGACCCCCCCCCCATTTCAAACTGGCCATGTCCAAAGTCTCCATCTCTGTAAATGCAATATTCTGCTTTTTTTACATTTGGGGAAACCAATATATTCCAGCAATTATCAAGGCATTTAATGCCAAAGTTAATTCCCAACTACTTTTTGGCGGCCCCATATGGGTAAATGCAGTTAATAATTCATTGCATATTATTCCCTCTAAGTTCCTCCATAAGGCTATGGTCCTACCTAACTACATACAATACACAGCGATTTGCATTGAATTAGGTCAATATATGTTAGCTGCAATAGTCTGGTTTAGCATTTTCAAATACTGGCTCCCTATTCATTATCATTCAACTCCAGGAAGCTATATAGCCTTATTACTTAAAGAACTTGATTTAACTGACTGGCAGAGTAGAATAATCAAGAAGATAGAGGAAATAGATATATCTCCAGAGGAACTTTGTGTGCTTCCTTTCACTAAGGCCTATAAAACAGTGAAAAACAAACTGCTAAATAGGGAATATGCGAACCTTATAAGAATGGTGAAGAAAACATGCTCGCTGTTAAGTCTTAAACAAGGACATATGGCCCCTCATCTTATAAGAACATAAGAACTAGCCTGCTGGATCAGACCAGAGTCCACCCCATGCATAATTTTATAGACTTCAATCATATTCCCCCTCAGATGTCTCCTCTCCAAACTAAAGAGTCCCAAACCGCGGCCTCTCCTCATAAGGAAGGCGCTTCAATCCCTCAATCATCCTCGTTGCCCTTCTCTGCACTTTTTCTATCTCTTCGATATTCTTTTTGAGATGTGGTGACCAGAACTGAACACAGTACTCCAAGTGCGGTCGCACCACTGCTTTATATAAGGGCATGACAGTCTTTGCAGTTTTATTATCAGTTCCTTTCCTAATTATTCCCAGCATAGAGTTTGCCTTTTTTAAAAATTGAAGTAGTGAACCCAAAACAGAGGAGAATCTTATCAGCATCAAGGTTCAGTGTACTTCCATTTACCCTCCTGACTGGAAGATTCTTGAACATACCTAAAGCTAGATGCTTCTGCTCATGAAACCAGGGATTTGTAGAAACTTTAGCTCACTCTTTACTCTTCTGCCCTAGACATATAAGGGCAAGAGCAAAATATGGTCACCTAGCTCTGAAAACTCTTCATGTTCAGTATGATGCAGACAGAATTTGCTCACCGCTGGATAGTTCAGATCCAGTAGTACATGAATTAGTAGCCTCTTTTTAATGTGAAATTGTGAACATGGACTACTATGTTTTTATGGGTGAGCATTGGATGTGTTTTGCTGTATCGGTCTGTTTTATAACTGCAATGCTTTTAATATGCCAATAAGGCTTTCTGTTCAATAAATATGGTTCTGCTATCTAAGAAAAATGTCATATTTTGTTTTAAAAATGGATATCCTGCTCATACAAGATTTGAATCCTGACCATTCAATACTCTACCTCATTATGTGCCCTTGCGCCCAGTGGCATAGCGCCAAGGAGGTGGGGGTGGGTTGCAACTCACGAGGCATGTGCTGGTGCGAGGGTGGGGCAGGGGCACAGGGCGCATGCGTGCCATGGGCACAGTTCCCCCTCGCTTTGGCCCTGCTTGCACCACTCTTCCGGATGAAAGAAGCTTAACAGCTCAAGAATAGTTTGAGAGTAAACACATGCAGATAGTCAAGTTTCTAGGCTGCTGCTTGAAGAAGAGCCCCTTTCAGCCTCCCAGTACAGTAGATCTGATAGGAAACCAGAGCCCTGCCAGGCTGTGAATATGCTCTTGATTATGTACCACAACCTGCTTTCATTGAGCAGGACACAGATTGCCTACAGATCCTTCTTTGACTCTTTCAAAACGGCACTCCCTGGGGACAGGAACACAAGTGGGTCTCAGAGATTTCTAAATTTGAACTCCAAGTATGGCTGCACTTTGGGAGAACTGAGAGAAGAAAATGCAAAGCGTCCAGTGGGAGTGCCACACACTTTAAGAAATTCTAGACCAAGCCCTTAGCAAGCAGGCATATTGTATGTGTAGCATCCTTTGAGATGCAGTGGATGGCTTGGCCATCAGACCATGAGAGCCAGCATGGTGTAGTGTTAAGAACAGGTGGACTCTAATCTGGAGAACCTGGTTTGATTCCTAAATCCTGCACATGAAGCCTGCTGGGTGAACTTGGGCTAGTCACAGATTTTTCAGAACTCTTTCAGTCCCACCTACCTCACAAGGTGTCTGTTGTGAGGTGAGGAAGGAAAATGAGTTTGTTGTCTGCCTTGAGTCTCTTTACAGGAGACAATGGTGGGGTATAAATCCAAACTCCTCCTCCTTCTGTCTTGCATAACAGCCAGCACACAGAAGAATCTAGCAGCTTCCACAGGTCTCTTTATTGCTTCCAGCTGGGAAAGAACAATAAGTCACACACTGGAAGATTACAGCCAACCAAAATATACACAGAACAAGACCTAAATTAGGTCTCTCTCCTACAGGCCTCGAGGGCAGAAACATATACTTCTTGTGGACTCACTTAAAGGTATACATACATATATTCTTCACAACAGCAGTGAGAGGTGTAATAGTTAGGATCCAGGAGACCCAAGTTCTAATCCCACTTTGCCATGGAAGTTTGCTGGTGACCTTGAGCCAGTCATACACCCTCAATCTAACCTTCCTCACACAGTTGCTGTCAGGATAAAATAGAGAAGTGAACAATGTAAGCTGCTTTAGGTCCCAAAGGGGAGAAAGGTGGGGTAAAAATGAAGTGAAATAAACAGTAGACAGACTCTGGCACCAATATTTCTCTTTTCTGCATACAGGCTTTCTGTGGCACTTGTATATAGGCCAGGATGGCCCAGGGATACTTTGGGTTGACCATGCACTGTACTATGTAAACTGAAGGTTTGCATTTGCTGTCTGACAAAGGACCTCCCTTTGAAACAAAGGGGGAAAACAAATTCTCTCTGAAACTACCCACTGTGACATTCAGCAGCGCTATTTCCTCAAGTTGTTTTAAGACTTTGTATTTGAAAAGACCTTTCCTATGGAAATACCTGGCATAATGAACCCCTAACTTGACTCTGTACTGTCGGAGATTCTGTCTGGAATCCGAATTGACTCAAGATGCTTGATTGCTTAGATGTGCCTGGGGCCGCTAGCCTGTTCGCAGGCTACTCTTGTGGTTTTCTGTACTGAATCAAGGAAGCAGCAATAGCAATGTAAGATGTAGGATATTACTAATAAAATTGCCAAGCTTCAAAATCCTTCTTTTAATTCACATGTTCAGGGAGCGTTCAAAGATAATCTGTTATTTCCTATCGTAAATAATAACCTAACAATTACTTTGTTTCTCAGTCATTTGCAAACAAAAAGAGATCCTTCATTATTTATACTGCTTTCCCCTATCTATCCCATCACCTCTTTACAGGCAGACTCAGATTTATTCACAGCATGAAATAAGTCCATACTTCTGGCATGTAAAAAGGAAGGGGAAAATCATGCAGGATTTTCCTTTATTTTAAAAAGCAAATGTTTATGTATGAGTGTCACCAGTTATGAGAAAGCTATACTCCGGTAGGAGCACACAGAGCCGTACAATTATGGTAAGTTTTATGCATGAATGCAGAACAAAGCATTTTACATTTGCAGTCAACTGAAAAATAATATTGTCCTGTGGTCTTCCTTTCCATTGGTGGCTTTTTACACAGGACATTGTACACTTTGAAATTAATATGCATATGGTGAGCAAGTAGGCCCATGTGGGCCCTATTGATCTTCTATTAATTTAGAATAGTTTATCCCACTTTTGCTCCAAGTTGCTTTGGGCAGTGTAAATGAATCTTCCCCCTTCCCTGTGAGGTAGGCTAGGCTGAGAGACAGTGGCTGGTTTCATGGCAAGAGAGATTTGAACCTAGGTCTCAAGAGTCCTAAGTCAGCATTTTAACCACAGAACTATACTGGCTTATATGCAGTTACTAGATTGCCTATATGAAGTGCACATATGTAGGGGCCAATTCCAGAACCTAAGAACATTTGGGGAAAAACCAGTATTTCTGATTATATTGAGTCTGTCAACCTCACTGTGCTCACAATCCAGTGAGTAGAGCCTAAGAGTCCATTCCAGCCAGGGGTGTAGTTTTCTAAAACGGCATTCAGGTAACTCCACAGCTGCACTCCATGGAGTTAAGGTGGGGGTGCAACCAGCCAGAGAGGTCAGCCAGCTCCCCACTCCAATCTCTATGTGGAGTTCGGAGCTGTAGGGGCCTGTTTGATGTTGGCCTCAGCTGGTCCCAAGTCTCTCTGAGGCCAGCAGCAAACCAAGCACCAGGGGCTGACTGGCTCGAGTCTAGCCTTATACTGTTGGCTCCAAACCTCAAACTCCACCTCCAGTGAAATGGAGCTTGTGGGGCAGAATCAACAGTATAAAGCTAGAGCCAGTCAGCCCCCAATGCTCGGTTTGCTGCTGGTCTCAGCAAGGCTTGGGGCCAGCTTTCTTGGCCAGCCTGCAGTTCAGGGACTGAGCAAGAAAAATGTCCTCTCAGGTAGGCATCAAAAATCTAAGCCAGAGCATCAGCAACACTCCAAGAAATCTAAGGCAAGCTAGCCGCTTGTTTTTTTATCCTCATTGCCAATGCTCCAAGAGCCACAGAGGGCTGGGAGAATTGTCATGATTGGACAGACAGTTCTAGTGTTCCCCCTAACATTTGAACATATTGGCTGGAAGAGCTGCCTCCTTCCACTCTCCCTCCTGTTGCCTGGTAAACCTGTAGGTCTATAAAATGGACATGCTCATTTTTTAAACCAAAGTGAAAAATTCATCACCTATGGTTACATTTAGGAATTTTATCATGTTTTTATTATTACCTATGGTTACATTTAGGAATTTAGGAATTTTATCATGTTTTCAGACAAATGCAGGTAACTATTGTACTCATAGGAGGTGGTTTTCCCAGTTGTTCATTTGCCACACCCCAACTCATTGCAGGATTTCTTCCTGTCTTCCATTTCTGAGTCAGTCCTCCTGACTGCTGTTTCAACATGTTTTAAGTGATTGTTTGTGGCACCATTAGTGCAAACATGTCAACATTAAAACCCTGGAAAGAATCCTTGGGGAAAACACGGGTTATTTCCGAATGCTCAAAGGGAAAGCTTACAACTATTAAGCCAATTCCAAACTGAGCTGCCCATCACTGATTTTTCAGCCTTCAGTCTGCCAGGGTAGACGGAACACACATTAAGACAACAATATTAAAACTTTAGCTAAACTAGCAATGAGTGTACAGCACAGTCTATGAAGAAGAAGAAGAAGAAGAAGAAGAAGAAGAAGAAGAAGAAGAAGAAGAAGAAGAAGAAGAAGAAGAAGAAGAAGAAGAATTTGGATTTATATCCCCCCTTTCTCTCCTGTAGGAGACTCAAAGGGGCTTACAATCTCCTTGCCCTTCCCCCCTCACAACAAACACCCTGTGAGGCAGGTGGGGATGAGAGAGCTCCGAATAACTGTGACTAGCCTAAGGTCACCCAGCTGGTGTGTGTGGGAGTGCACAGGCTAATCTGAATTCCCCAGATAAGCCTCCACAGCTCAGGCAGAGTGGGGAATCAAACCCGTTTCCTCCAGATTAGATACACGAGCTCTTAACATCCTACGCCTCTGCTGCTAAAAAGGGTCAAACCTTTAGAGAGCTTTTTGGTGTCAATTACCCTTTGTACAGTAAACCCTCAATGGTTTGTATTGCACAGTGCAGTTCTCTGACCATTCAAATACTTAAGAGGTGTAAGACATGCTTGACAGCACAACTGCAGCATCTGTTTGAAATGCTGCACTGTTTGTTTTAAAGACCATCCATACCCTCTATAGTGAACCCACCCACAACCACTGGCTCCAGAAGCCAATACTGAACCTTCCAAAGCCCATTTAATTAATATCTCTTGCTGTGGTCTAATTCTCTTTCCAACATGTGGCTGTCATTTGCCTGTCATCACAGCTGATTTACAATGGGATTTAATTAAATCCTACGTACATTATTCAGCATTCTCCAAAGGCAGCACCAAAGCGGCCAAGGGTATTTAAAACGTCACCTGCTGAGACGTATCATCTCCTACTAAATAAATATGACAGTGATCAAACTTTGGCTAATTACGGCGACTTCATTATTTGTTTGTATGTTTTAATATTTAATTGCTTTCGTGTTCATCCAATTACGAAGCAACAGCAAATAGAAATTAACTTTTTATCAGCATGTTCCCAGCCCAGCTAATCAGCACTTCAAAGGCCAGGCACAATAGGAGGTCACCCAACCTGAGAGTGCTTCACAATGCACACTCCAGAGAATGGAACCAAATTTGGGGGGAATAATACTCCCCAAACTACTCTCTGCCCCCCTGATCCCTTTGACTCTCTTCTCATTCTGTCCTATATCAGTAAATAGTTTGTATTGTTAGCAACTTGATTCATATGGTGCTTCTGAGCTGCAAGCTGATGCAGTGTATGGGCTTAAATAACTAAGCATAAAGCTCTAATCAGGGAATCTATTCTTGCATTACAATACACTGCAGATCCAACAAGCAGTAGCAAAACCTACATGATACCAGGAGCTGTATAATAAGTAGGAAAACGCAGCCAATGTGCTCTAGTTTTTCAACTTGAAAGAACAGTTGCAAACATTGTATACAAATTCTGACTGATACACCCACCTCAGACCCTTTTATATGCACTCTTAAGCCCTGCCTCAGGCTCCACCCACTATGTCTTGTCTTGTGGGATGGAAATAATATATGGCAATAAATGAATATGGGATGGCAAAAATTCTTGTTACCAGGTGGCTTCAGTTGAAGGGGAAAAAACCCTAAAGGTTTGTGTAATAAACTGGAAAAAAATCAAATCCTTGCAAATTTCTGTTCCTATACTTTTCCATATTCAAATATCTTTTTCTTTAAGGTTTAAAACTGCATGACAGTTCACAGCAGTTGATTTTTTAGGATAGTTTTAATGGCCTTACTAACACATTTTTCTCTTGGTGTCTTTCTGTATTGGGGGGAGGGCTTAAAACATCCAGCTGTTTGAAAAGGATCCCTGAATGAAACAGGTCATAACTCAAGCCTGAAGTCCTTCTCAAAGTCCTGAACTGAACCAGAAGATTAATGATTTCTGGAGGATCACTTTGAGAAGGAGTGCAGACAGGGGCCCAAGTCAACCCTCTCTAACTATAGGGTCCACTATAGGGTCCTACTGAAAAATACTTACCAGTAAACACCATCTACTACACCAGCAGTTCTCAAGTTGAGGGTTGGAACTGAAAAATAGTCCTCAGCTTTCTCACGTTCTCTCAGGTAGGCTGCAGGGCTCTAACTCCTGAGCTGAGAATGGAGCCTTTTAGGACCCCTTGTCCTAGTGGAGGGGAAAAACCATAAAAGTAGAAATTTTTTCTTCCTCCCCTCGTTGCCCTGCATCCTCATCCATTCACAGAAGTCCAGTTCACTCTTAGCCACCAGCAACATAGAAGGCAATGGACATAACCTAGTCCCTACCCTTAGGCACTGCAATAGTGAGTTACAAAAAGTTAGCTTAAGTTCAGGTCCTGCCTCAAAAGGTTTGAAGGTAACGGCTCTATATGCTTTTGTTTGTTTCTGGGCTGGCAATTGGATAGTCAAGTAGAATGCTTCCGTAATTACAAGACAGTTCAGCAACTGCTGTGGAAAAAAATTTTCTTGGCACTCTTAAAGCATGGCTGAAGTAGCCTATTTCTTCTCAAAAAGTCACTCCAGGTCAGTTGCATCCACGGAAACAAGCAGAATGGTTTCCCTATACAATGGCTGCTCCTTCCCAATATTTGGAATATACACTGAGATACTGAGTCAGTTTAATAATTAGCTATATATATATAGCTTCATATATGTAAAACTACCCTGACGTTTATATATATTTACCATACATTGCTGAGCAAATCTTGCAACTGATAATCAAAACAGAACAGATACCATCCCCACCATAATCAAAGGGAAGGATTTACAAATTTGATTGTAGGGTACGAAATGGCTTTTACGTAGGAGGTGGGTAGGAAGGAGAAAGAAGTAGGAGGAAGGAAATATCACTGCAATGTTATTTGGTCACTCTAATTACCAATAATGACACCTGCTGGCATACCTAACCACAGCTGGTTCATTTTAAAAGCTATATAATAATGTTTAGGATAAGAAATTAATTTTATAGCCACTAATGCTGATTTACTTGTACTGTAATTTAGATTTATTACAAATTAAATTCCCCCAGTCAGTTGTTTAACTTGAAGAAGCTCAGCTTTAATAAAAGAGAAAACACCCTCCTGCAAATAGAAGACAACCCATAATTTACAGAGAATGCCAATGAGAAGACAATGTATTGAGAGTGCTTCCAAACTCCATGGTACATATCTGTCCCATGATTGAAGCTGTTGTTCTGAAATATCCATGCACATGACAAAGTGGTAAATTTCAGTTTCATCTATCTCCCCTCCACCATACAATACTGTGGCTGCATTGCCACGTCTGTGGCCATTTTTTTCCTCAGCATAGTTACCATAACAGCAGTATCCAAAACAAAAAGGAAAATGAGTCAGGAAAAGAGATGAGTGAGGAAGCATAATTTAGGTGGTCTCTCAGCTCAGTCCTAGTTTATACTTGCATGCACACACTCGCTTCTTCTGGATTCCCATCTTCCATATAAAGCCAGAGGAAAGAACTGGGAAGAAACAGTGAATATATGTAATACGTAGACCATGACTAGCCAACCAATGATACCTATTACTAACTGCAGGCAAGAGCTCACAATAAATGGACTTCAGATTGTAGATCAGGATAGCAATGTTTGGTACAAGGACTACAGGCTCTCTACAACAGTATGCCGGTCTTGTTAAAAAAGGACTCTTCTCAGAAGTTGCAACCTGCACTGTTTATTTATTTATTGATTGATTGATTACATTTTTATACCGCCCCATCCCCTAGGGGCTCTGTTAAGACAGTAGCTGACCTATCCGTGCCCTGTCTTAATGTCACTGCATGGGGTCAAGCAGACTTGTTCACTGGGCATGTGTCCATGTGAATATGGTGCTATGTTCCTTAAATAGAGACCGAAATCACAAAAATGTCATTGTACCAATGTGGAAAATCTGCTTCTCTTCTGCACTTTCCACTTCTACTCTGCTGATAGCTCAGATTTTTGTCACTGGCACCATGATATCTTGTGATTTTGTCACTGGCACCATGATATCTTGTGATTTTGTCACTGGCACTATGATATCTTGTGTTGATAAACCACAAGACCGAATTAGCCTTTTTTGCTGGTGCATCACATTGACTGCTCATATTCCTCCTAGGAAACCCAGTAACAAGTCAGCTGTGCCCAGAAGCCTGCAGCAGAGGTAGTGCACGTCTGGCAGCAAGATGTGGGAAAATAGAAGCATCTACAGCTGAGGATTAACTCCTTGCAGAATCCCAACCCCTGGAGCAAGGCTCTCTATATAAGCCTTGCTGTGAGCTTGCTTCTGCCTGGGTGCTAGAAGTGTGTTTCCTGCTGCTTCCATGTGCCTGGTCCACTGCTGATCTTCTCTAGCCTGTTACTGGATCCCCTGTGCCGTGACCTGAGGAACTGACCTCTTGACTACACCTTCATCTGCCTTGACCCCTTGGCCTGGCTCCAAACTATGCTCTTGTCTGCTGCCTGTTTTGTCCTGCAAGACTAGACCTGACCATGCCCTGCCTGCCTGCAGCACATGAGCCCTATGGCACCCTCCTGGACACCTTGAGGAAGGTGAGAGGAAGAGATACAGAGAATGGTTTCCACACCTGAAATCCAACACCAGAGAGGAAGATCTAGGCAGCTACCAAATTTAAGGGTGGGAATAGGGTCATGAATCACATGACAGATGGTGGTAGGCTGAGTGGTTCTCAGGGACAGGCTTATCCAGAAAGGCATACACAACCATTCTCTGGGTAAGAATTCTTTCCCAGTTATAAACATTTGCAGAAAGGCAGAGAATGAAAGAAAATCTTGCTGGTGAGTGTGGAAACTAAAAGGTGAATTAATATAAACAAGTAAACAGATTCCATATGTATTTAAAAGATATATGGTCTCTTCTCCCTCCAAGGTTATACTTGGAGAATGATGCCAGCTTTGCCACCAAGACAGGCAGAACTTCCCATCCTCCCAGTCTCTTCATGCTCTGCTCAGCCTCAGTTCATTCTCTGTTTACTTAACAGGTTTTATCCTTTTTTAAAATCTGAATTAATATCTGGTGGTATCAGAGGCATAGCAAGGGGGAAAAGAACCCGGTGCACTGGTGCATCCTCCGCCCCCATCCCGCCCCAGAATGCCCCCGAACGCCCTCGCCACACCCCCACAGGGACGCACGCCCAGTGCTTCACGCACCCCCCTAGCCCCCTTGGAGCTACACCTCTGGGCTGTATATACAACATCCCCAGATGTGCCTCCAAAAGTACAAAATACAGTCCTCAGTCTTAAAACTCCCATACTGATTCTGGTTCTCACACTGGGAAACCAGAGAAGGATGCATTGCACACTGGGGGAAATAGACTGAGGTTGTGGTCATAACTACAACATCACTATCAGTTACAGGCAGTGGTGGGATTAAAATAATTTAACAACTGATTGTTTACAAGCACCATGTTAACAACCGGTTCTGCCGAAGTGGTGCGAACCTGCTGAATCCCACCACTGGTTACAGGTCTGCTATTGTTCCAGGACTTTGATACAGCAATGACAGACCAAGTTAAGTGAAATGCAACTGTGTAGCTACTAGAAAAAAATTATATTCCTGCGGATAATTTAACCATCCATGAATATTATGAACCAAAGCATTGGGGTGTACAGTTTCTGCGAGAAAACAATGACAGTACCTAAATCTGAACTGGAAATCCACATTACAGCCAGGTTATTTGTAAATGGACTCTGGAAAAAGACATTGACTCTGATATGCCAAGGGTATTTCTAGTCAATACTACAAGATCCTGTATTCAGAGACACCAACCTCTCGTAAAACCCAAGGGAAGACTTAAAACAAGAGGCATTCTCACTTTTGGTGGAAAAAGGGGAGGGGACTGAAAAAGGGCTTGTAAAAATTTGCAGTCAACTTACCTGGACCTTAGCTCCACAGAATGGTTTTTACATCTATAATAATTATTATTTATTTTTATTTATTAAATGTGGTATTTGATAGAGCTCTGGGCAGTGTACAAAGAAACACAAAATACAAAACAAAATAAAACCAATACAAAACACATAATCCATAATTAAAATACATTAAAAAAAAACTTAACAGGATCCACATCAAAGAACCTAATTTTGGATGGAACCTAATTTTGGAAGACCACATATCTCCCCGCCTTCCCAGGAGGGGACCAACATAACGCAGCAGCCAGCTAGATGGTACGTGGGGGAGCAGGGGAGTAGGCAATCAGCGACCAGTCCCCCCAAAAGCCTGGTGGGACAGCTCTGTTTTATAGGCCCTGCCTGTAAAATTTAGCATTTGGGACTCTGAATAGTTCCATTCACTCCACAAAGGAGTTAATTCATACACTTTTTTTAACATTTGAGGTGACCACTTAGAGGATAAATCTTTCAGTGACTATTAAGCATGAAAGCCAAGTAGAATATCTGTACTAAGAGGCAGGAAACCTCTAAATGCCAGATGATTAGGACTTCACCCCCGTAGATTTCACCACTATGCTCTGCTCGTAAGTTTCCCAGAGACAACTGGCTGTTGTTGAACTAGATGGGACTTTATATGACTCATCAAGGAATCTTTCACATTATTTGTGTCAGGACCCCTTTTGAATATTTGACCTTTTCCTGACTAGCCTGCCATCTTCTTTCAACTTAAGTAGTTGTCTGGACCCATTTTAAAAATGAATTAATATCACACAGATTCCCACCACGAGATGCTAGCCCAAAGACATTTTGTAGTGCCAAGAAGGTGACATGAACTGAATTCAATTTTAATTTCCTTGGACAGATACAGGGCTTTTTGTGCTAAAGTAGTTTGCATTTTTTTAAATGGAAGAAGCAGGAAAGAGACTAGGTCATTTACATCCAGTCCAGAATATTTACTATCAAGGAAGCCCACTCTATACAGTATCTTTTGGAAATAAATTTATTAGTTTTTTTCCCTCTTACTACTTTTAAAAATTAATACTTTGCACAGATTCACATTATGCTCATTTATATTACGTTCCTTAGGTTTACCCATGACAATGAGGATAGTTTGCAGAATTATGACTGATTTTGCTTAGATTGGTTTTTCTGAACTTGCAACTCAACTTGTACCCCCTCCATATACCTTTTTTCTGGTCCCACAGATTGTAAGCAGTCTGGCCTGCCATGACCAATCTACCAAAACTTTTGTTGCCATTGTGAAGTAGGTCACAGGTCACCAATGGTCGATATACAACCACACAGTTCCAACACATACAAACATCTGTTTTCTAAAGAGGGGTCAAGGATTTTGGTTGTTTCCCCTTCCCATTGCAGACCTTTACTGTACACACACACCCTTCTTGCATCCTGTTCCAGATGAACAATATGGGGGAATCACAAGTTGGGATCTATAAGGTTGGATACAGGGCGGTTGTTGGTAACAATGGTGGAGATAATAACAAAAGCAGTCAGTTGCCTTCCAAAAAAAGTTAGATAAACAGACTTCCCCCTGTGATACACCTCTGAAGACGCCAGCCACAGATGCAGGTGAAATGTTAGGAATGAGATCCACCAGACCACGGCCACACAGCCCGGAAAACCCACCACAACCAGTTCATCAAGAAAGCTGATAATTCCCAAGCCAATTTGGAACTGAACCAAAGAGAGTTTTCTATTACTACTATTACTACTATACAGTGGGGGACCCACTGTACACGCCTAAAGTAGCACTTTGGATCCTAGCCATGACATGATCCCAGTATATATCCTATCTTTTAAAAGCTCTTGTAAGAAAGAATTCTTCAGAGCTACCGTTTGACAAGATTCTGGTCCTTTCGCACAGCACAGGCAGAGTGGGTTGTAGTTGGGATAAAGTAACCTGCCCTCCAGTTTACCCATTTACATGCCTCTGTGCAGGCAGTGAACAGAGCCCACAGAAGCAATGTGGGTTGCCATCACGCCTTTGCACAGAAGTGTGGGGGTTTTTTTTCTACTCACCTCCCTCCGATGCATAGCTATGTGGGCAGGCAGGCATGGACCTCCACAGCCATGCTGACATCCCTGTGCCCCTGCGTGGCTATGCAGCTGAGTGGCAAGGACTTTTTTTAAAAGGGAAGTACAGTCATGTAAAGCATTTCCTGGGCAGCTGTTCACTCACGAGTGGCTGCAACCCACATTAAAACCAAAGAATCATGGATAGTGTGATTCTGAAAAAAAACCCATTTCAGGTGAGTTAACATGGGGCAGCCTTGCTTTAGAGGTGAAAGCTGGGTAAAGTTTATCCCCAAAATGGTTTTTTTTCCATCCACAGGTAGGGTTTGTTGACCCATGCAGAAGGTGCCTCAGTCTTCTAGGCAGTCTTGATCTTGCACATCACAAAGAAACAAGGAGCAAAGAGAAGATCTGTATAAAGGCCTTCTGCGGACCCTTTTGTGGCCTTTGGCAAATATTAATCAAGCAGTGTAAAGGTCAGTACAGAACCAGCAGTGAAGAATGAAGAAGAGGAATGATAAGACTTGAGAAAGTTTGCGTCAATTTTGCTTTAGAAAGTTTGTGTCAATTTTGCTTTAACTTTCTTGGAGAGCACAGGATTCGGATCTCATCCCTGCCATACCATCATAAGCTACAAGTGTCAGTGTCATTCCTGCTAACTTTTTTTTTCAGATCAAAGTCTGATTCTTTGCATGTCAATCACCCCTGTAGAAAACCCTTTTTTGCATGAGGTTTCACCATAGCACACAAAAGGCTGTTGGGCAACTGAATAGTTTAACTGTACAAAGCTCTGAAAAGGAAGAGAAAGAAGTGAGGAGGGATTGCTTACACTAATAATGGTGAGAGGCTGCAGCAAGTCTCTTTGGACATTTTATGGAAAACTGTGGGAGAAGTGACATTTTCCTGATACTTTTCTTGCTACAGGGAAAAGACAGCCTTTGGCCACGTGCCTGGTACAAATTATATTCATCATGTTGGCCCAGTGGCAACTGTAGCAAATTAAATCCAATTGTGGGTAGAAGACTGGGCGGTAGGTTTTTGCATCATCAGGTATGCACAAGCAAAATGGAATTTCACAGCTTCATCAAACCTAAACTTTGAAAGAAACTATGGCTCATTCCACACATGCAGAATAATGCACTTTCAAACTGCTTTCAGTGCTCTTTGAAGCTGTGAGGAATAGCAAAATCCACTTGTAAACAGTTGTGAAAGTGGTTTGAAAACGCATTGTTTTGCATGTGCGGAAGGGGCCTCTCTCTGTTAGATCCGTCAGTGTCCACTTCTGAATCTTATCTGAAGAAAATTTTGATTGCAACTTAAACCATGTTATTGCCACACTGTGAAATTCCAGAGGCCACCATGGCATTACAGATGGTATATTCTTTGCTACCTGGCAGTACCACTTTGATGCCTTCTCTCCACTGAAAATAGTTCTCTCTGTGTTTCTTGAAAAGCTACTTCCCAATCACATCCGAGTCTGCTTGCTTCAAACTCAGAAAACTCGTTTTAGTGGACAAAATTCTATTAAACAAAACAACCGTAAGAGCATGTGGCTCAGATTTTTCCCCTTCTTCGCCTATGGCCCCTTTCTCATATAAAAAAAATCTATAACGGCAGAGCTGAGGAAGAAACCTTGATGAGAAATTCGTATGCCAGCCTTCCCACCATTGTAATTTCATTCTGTCTTTGTAATTGTCTGATATTACATTGCTCCCTGCCGGAAGATTAATTAGCTAGTCTTACCCTCCAACATACCATCCCTCTGAAACCCTCAAGGAAGCTGGCGTGGTGCCAAGCCTTGCGTATTTGCTATGCAGGCTGGCAGCTGCTTCTCTTCTCCCTTAACAACAGTTGCTGAGCCAACTGACCCCCTTTTTCCCCTCCCTCCCTGTTTTGATCCCCAACCCTCTGCCAAAGAGGCAGCTAAGTTTGAATGCCATAGGCTGTGGTGGGGGGGTAGTGAGGAAGGGGAAAGGAAAATAATAAAAACCGCACGCATACCCGAAAGTCTGATTGGCATAATTACTCACACTCATTAAGTATGGGCTGCACTGCATATGCAAATCGGGCGAGTCAAGTGCACGAGGCGCGTCAAGCTGCTGGAGCACCAATAATGCCTTTCAGATTCCTCAGTCCTGTCTAGCGTTGTTGGGAAGAATGCGAGCGAGATGGCATCTTGCAGGGATGGTGTGCCGGACTGACAGAAAACAGCCTTTGCATTGAAGCTGAAGACCTATGCCGTCTAACAGAGGGATCCATGGAAAGAGAGTACGAGAAAGAAAGCAACATCAGAGAGAAGGAAAATGAAACGGGGGAAGAGGGAGTTGAAGGTGGGAAGGCATGGGGAACATGGTCAGCCATTTTGCATTTAAAGGAAACAGTAGGGCAAAGATGAGAAGAGACACTAGCCACCCTACGTCCGTATCCTCATCATCCACCTATCTAATTTTTTTCTCCCTCTTCTACTAGATTGCCCTCTTCTGCGATAAAGACTTTGTCTTTTGCAACTGCCATTAGCTAAGACAATAGCATTTTGCATATACACGAAAACAGCTAATTGTGTATGCACTTGGCAAAGAGCCTGATCCAGCACTGAATATCTCAGCACGCCAGGCAGTATATTTCCCACTTTTGTTTGGTTCAGTCTTTGTTTTCGGTGAGGTTTGTTTTTTTAAATTAGCCTCTGTCCGCCTCCATTATTTAAGCATTTTCATTTATAATGCCAGGAATCAACTGTTTGAATTGATCGGTAGCAAACAAATGCATTTAACAAAGCAAAATAAACAAAAGAGAAGGATTTTCTTCTTGATGGATTGTGATTTTCTTTCCTATCAACAGACACCTTTTTTGCTTTACTAATTCATGTTCATGCCTGTATTTCTGATCCATTCCAAAACATTTCCTCCCTTCCCTGTCAACTGCAGACATACCATGCTTGCTGATGAATGAATTACGGTGTTATTTTTTCACCGGGTTGGGGAAGAGGAAATTATAAGCTTAATGAAAAGAAAAATCACCACATACATAGATTCTATCATACTCAGTAAACCAACACTAATTAAACTGAAGGCAATTTAGTTACCTTTCCTGAGGAATCTTTAAATAGTTATGCTCATCTCCTAACACACCATATTGGTTAGGATCGTTAAAAGTTCATTGTTTTGCCACAGTGTCGTGGTGGTTTTCAGATTTCCAGACAGATTTCCAGACAGGATTCTTGCTGTGGCCACGAGTGCATGAGGAATTTTGTCATGGAGAAGATGGTACTGAAAGGATATTATTTTACAATATTAAAGAGCACTAGCATTCCTGAAATAACAGCCCTACTAGCTAATATGGGTATCTTAGACTGGGTATACCCTGATGATATTCTTTGCGTGTTTATTCAAGGCCATGCATCCAATTGCAATGCCCCAATCTACAGGCAGCTTATATTGCTTTATTCACCAAGCTATACAAGACCCTTGTGGGTTTCAAGCTGGCAGTCGCTGAAGGCTGGATAGAGAGGCTCTGCCTTCCCTTGACATATACAAATTCACAGTCTCTGGGAGACAGCACGGTTTCTGCAGTGCAGTGGATACCAGGGTGTGTCAAGGTTTGCTAAGCGTATAACACAAACACTGACAGAATGGATCCAAGTATTATCATGGAGTCTAATTATACTTCACCAAGCTTAACACCAAAGCTCGCATAGAATAGTGAAGCTGAACCTAACGCTGTCTGTACTAGGTATCTCCCGCCTACTTGCCCCCTTCCCTCCTTCATATCTTTGTGTACTACATGAACATGAATTAAACTCTGATGAATGCAGTATTAATTAATTACAGGAAGATGTGCTTGGCAGGGAAAAGGGGAGTTCTGTGCTATGCAAATGAGCTCAGGATGCACAGCCATAAATTTATTTTATGCGGTGGTATTTTTCCCCTTTCCACTCTTTGCCCACAAGGTTGTGTTAATAAGTCAGCATGCCTATCCTGCAAGCACCAAGCAGAGGCATCCAGGAGATTTACAGCCATCTATCTCCTAGTGTCAAGATGAGAGGGGGGAAACAAAATTACTCAAAGGAAGGGAAAGGAGCTCTTGCTAGCAGCGCTCTGTGGCACCATTTTCTTATGCTCAGAAGGTGGCTAAGAAATCAATTGAGCACCTTCTAAAATGGCTGTTCCGAAAGAATGCATGCTTAAGAGTTTGCCCTGATTTATTTCTGGAAGATCTTAAGAAGGAATTCTGTCTTTATTAATAAGACAGTTTGCTTGCTAATATCCGATTAATTAAATGCATATTTAAAAACGAAAGCAAGCAAACAAACCGTACATTCAAGTGCCGCGAGCCCACATGAACACGTCTCCAGTGATTGTCACAGAATATTGTTGCTAGAACTGCAGCCTTAATGATCATGAGGTGCCCAACATGATCACGACTAGCATGATATGACTCGCATGAAGCTAACAATCACATACATTGGAAGAACAAGCATAACACCAGAAAGAGACACAGAAGTTTGATTTCAGGCCTTTCAGTGGGTACAGTTAGTATATATTCAGATTTTTCATATATGTAAGGACTGGAATACAGGAAGCTAAAAGCACTGAGGCACCTATTAATGTCATGCCCTACTCATTCTGTTTCCTGGTTCTGTAGGAGGAAGACATTAAGCTTTTTGGAATCAAGGTCATTTTGGCAAATCTAAAACTCACTGAAGTACAATGGCTCTCATAACAGTTAAACACTCACAGTATGGGTGACCTTGGGCTAGTCACAGTTCTTCTGAGCTCTCTCAGCCGCACCTACCGTACAGGGTGTTTGTTGGGGGGGGGGGGGAAGGAAAGGAGATTGTCAGTCCCTTTGAGTCTCCTTACAGGAGAGAAAGGGGGGATATAAAACCAACTCTTCTTCTTCTTCTTCTCCTTCTCCTCCTTCTTCTTCTTCTTCGGCTATCTGATCCTACTAGGAAGAGATTATAGAATATGTGAGGGGGGGGGGTAGGAGATGGCACATAACAGAGCATAAAAATCCCCTAATGAACACATACTGCTGGTTTACTGCACTGACAGGCATTCCAACAAAGTTAGAATTAAATTCCTTCATGAATCAGACAATAATACAATTTATAATAAAAAGATAAAGCTGTTTCTTTATTGTCCCACTGAATTTTGTGCACAGCTACCTGGTTTTGTTGTTTACATAGCTCCCATATCCCAAGCATCCTCTTCCCAGCCAGTTTCTACTTCCAAGCTTTTTCCTTCCCTTCCACTCGGCCAGTCCACATTCCAGCAATGTCGGTCTTAAATCTTCATTTTTCCAACTCCGAATTTCATGGCTAGGTGCGGCCAGCACAATCCCAGTCCTTCTGACCACCAATGACACTGGTTTAACTCACCAAATGAAGGCCAATGTACATGTGACACTAGTCACGTGGAGGCCACTTGAAACAGCCTCTATACATATGCTGCTTCCAGGCTCCAGAAGCTGTTCCTTCTAAACCCAAGCTGCAGCCCTAAATTAATACTTTTTGCCATTAAGCTCTAGATACTATTGCTCTCATTATTTAATAGCAGTTGATACCACCTTTAATATTGCAGTGTGTTGAAGAAGCTGAGTATATTGTCCTTGTTAAGATGTTGGCCTGGATCCAGGACACTATTTCCATGACTTTCTTGGCTGGATCCTAACCATTGCCTAAAACTGGTACAGAGTTAAGCCTTAGTATTTTTCTTCCAGTCAGGGAAAACAACTGAATGCTACCCGGTCTGTTCCCTGGAGTACTTGAGAGCTGTTTAACAGTCACTATGTGCACCTGGAGAAGGGCTAGAAGAGTGACTGCAGTTGCCACTTAGCAGTAATGAGAACTGTCACCAAATCAGAATTTTGAATGCTCAGAGAGCACTGACAAGACTTCACCTTGTGATAGTGACTGTCTCTCAAAAAGCTCTACACAATGTAATTCCAAGTGGAGTTAAACTTCTCCAAGCCCCATTTCGCTTCTCAGGATTGCACTGTAAATATCTGGCAGAGGATATAGTCACTATAACTATTGCCCCACTGCTCCCTTCATCCCCGCTCTTCTTCTGCTAGTTGGAGCACACAGTCTCTGACATTGCCACATGAAAGAAGTCTGAAATTAATTTGAGGAGGAGGGGAAAAATACAACAAGGTCCATATGCACGTTCCAAACCTACTCTTAGAAATATACACAAACAATCCAAAGAGAGCTGCATTTTAGAAGCATTTATTGTGGATACTGTTTATATCTTGTACAGATCAGGTATAAAGGTGCTCTCAAAGAATAATAGGGAGGGGACACAGTAGCTGCATTGTCTCTGAGGCCCCTTCTGCACAGCAGAGGCAGAGTGGGTTGCAGTTGGGATAAAGAAACCTGCTCTCCTGTTTACCCATTCACATGCCTCCGTGCAGGCAGTGAACAGAGCCCATGGAAGCAATGTGGGTTGCCGTTGTAACTTCACACGGAGGTGTTTTTTTTTCCTACTCACCTCCCCACACTGCGTAGCCACATGGGCAGGCAGGCAAGACCTCCAAGTCATGCTGACCTCCAAGCCCTGTGCCCCTGCATGGCTATGCAAACGGGAACTTTTTTAAAAAGGGAAGTTCACCCAAGTGAATCGCTTCCCGGGCAGCCATTCACTTGCAAGTGGCTGCAACCTGCATTAAAACTAAAGAACTGCAGATAGCGCAATTCCCAAATAACCCGTTTTGGGGGAGTTAATAAGAGGCAGTCTCACTTTAGGGATGGGAGCCGTGCGAAGTTCCCCCCTGAAATGGATTTTTCCCGTCCCCAGCTCGGGTTTATTGGCCTGTGAGGAAGGGGCCTGAGTGGAGCACTCTGTTCATGCAAAGGCCTAGCAACTGGCCCCCAAGCTTAGCTTTGTTTTTAGGTAATTGATCCATAGGCTGGCTATCTAAAAGAATGTTTAGATCACAAGACTGGGCTTCCAGGCAAGTCTGAGCCTTGACAGAAAACCAAGTTCTGCACCAGCACAATAGTACTAAACATAAATATAGGTTCACATTTAAATGACTAGTTAAGTTGACTGCTAGTGTAGCCTGAAGGGATTAAGGCACTGCAATCCTTGAACCTGTGGGAACTGCCACTGAAAAGGATAAATACAAGTTACTGAACAGCAGGTAATAAAACATTGCATTTAATTCTCTTAATACCAACCCTCATTAATTAAATCTCACACACCCCCTACTGTAAGGCAGGTAACAATTAACTGCATTGTACAGATGGGCCGTGGGAGGCTCAGAGAGCTTAAGGTGACTTCCTGAAGGTCACACAGTAAGTCCACAGTGAATAGACCACCAAGGACTGCCGCTAAGTCTCTCCATTTCCAGACTTCTTGATTAATTGTGCCATTTCCCCCCTCCCAAGCCATTAGGAAAGAGTCCAGCGCTGAGTGGGTTAAAGGCAGCTTATCAAATTAGGCATTAAACTAAGTGGAGAGAAAGCACTGGTAAGAGTTTGCAAAAAAACCATTCAAATTACAAGTGTGGGTTACAGTAATTGCTAAATTATAGTGTGGCTGCTTCATTGAACACAACCCTGACCTACCCCCCCAACTTTAATAATATGCAGGGGCTTACTCTGGCAGACAAAACCCAGGGAATCCTACGTTATAGTTTGACACTCTTATTATTATGATTATTATGATTATTGCTACTATAGTAGCACCTAGAGGACCTAACCAAGGACCATTGTGCTGGGAACAGCACAGTCACAAATAATAATAATAAAAAAGTTAAGCCTGGCAATTTAAGCAGACATGAGAGACAAAGAGAATTGGCGAACAGTAAGCGGAAGGTTCTTGGCACACGGAACCAGTGCCATGATGGCCTCAGTGTGGGTGGGGCAGGGGGAATGAGAAACACTCCCGGGAGTGGGAGCAGCAGTAGCGTAGTGGTTAAGAGCAGGCACATTCTAATCTGGAGGAACTGGGTTTGATTCCCCGCTCTGCCACCTGAGCTGTGGAGGCTTATCTGGGGAATTCAGATTAGCCTGTGCACTCCCACACACGCCAGCTGGGTGACCTTGATCTAGTCACAGTTCTGCTGAGCTCTCTCAGCCCCACCTTAATGAGGGGCAGTCTTGCTTTAGGGATGGAAGCTGTGCAAAGTTCCCCCCTGAAATGGGGGTTTGTTGTGAGGGGGGAAGAGAAAGGAGTTTATAAGCCCCTTTGAGCCTCCTTACAGGAGAGAAAGGGGGGGGGATATAAATCCAACTCTTCTTCTTTTTAAATTGCTATTTGTTTTAAGACTAGTCACAGAGAAAGATAACTGATGCATTTCTAGTGGCTGATTCACACATGCACATTCCTTCCTTACCAGAAGCAACAAATGGCTGTCTTCCCCCACCCCATCCCAAAAAAATAGGACTGCCATCCCCCAGGTGGAATTGCAACTGATCTCCAGATTGCAGAGATCAGAGAAAATGGCTGCTTTGGACTCCATGGCATCATGGCCTCTTTCCTCCGCAGGCTTCTCCTGCACATCTCCAGAAATTTCGCAACCCCAGTGCTGGCAACCCTACAACAGAGGAACAGGTCTGCATATCATAGGTCCTTTTGGGAGTCTATCCAACGTGCTACTGATTTACAGTAGTGATGAGAAAAACTCCATCCATCTCAGTGCAGAACAACAAGCTGGGTCTTTCCAGGCCTTTTTTTGAAACAATCTTACTCACAGATTAGCTCCCACACTGTTACCCAAATTTCTCCAGCTGTCTCCCTTCCATTTTAGGAAACTCACTGGCTGGGGAGGGATTAAAAAAAAGCATCCAACCAGGCTGATGAAAGATGACATTATTCCTATAGTTCCTCACTCTTTGCAATTAGATGTCTGAGCATGCCCAGAAATTCATTCTCACTTAGGAACTCTGGGAAGTGTCTTTTCCTCCTTCCTTGTTCATGAAGCACAAAGAATAAGAAAATTACAGTTCCCAAAACTCCTGCTGACAATGGAGGCTATCAGCATTCTTTCAGAAGCATAAATTGGGGTTTGGGGGTAGAGCATGAGAAACAATGAGGACAAGTTAGAAGCATGCTCAGCTTTTGCTGGTGCCTAATCTTCCACGAAGCTGACTTTTTGGGCTATCACTATCTCTGAGCCTATTTTACCTCAGGGTATGCAAGAGGGGATGACCAGTCTTTGTGGAAGGACTGTACAAAAATATGATGGATAGCTGTGTTTCCAATATGTGTCCCCACAGCTAATTCAGACAACTTTCTCTAACAGAGGTATTGTTTCTGAAAGTCAGCCCATAGCTGAAAAACATTGTCATGTCAAGCAACCCTGTGACAGTATTGATGCTTCTTAAAACTGGGGTAATGCACCAATGCACTCCACACCTGCACACACAATTTCAGATACTTTCGCTCTCATTATTATCTGAGCCACTGCCAAGTTCCCCCAGATCAAGGGCTCTTATCCAGTAAAGCGAAGAGAAAATGGCAGAAATGTGGAATGCTCTTAGGAAGAAAAACATTACTGCATCTGAAGGCCCTTTAAATGATTTAGATACAGCCCAGCCTGCAACAAGACATCTATTTTGGTTAATCTCTTAGTTGCAAATCTTGGAACTCTTGAACCTGCCTGAGGCTACTGTCAACGGTGTCCTATTTAAGATTGCTTATTGAGAACAACTGCTGTTTCCCACTGTAACCCCCAAACCTTTTAAAGCTGTTCTTATTGCTTTGCCCAAATATGCTTGCCTTGAGGATACAGAGAAAGGGTTTTCTTTTTCCTCTACAGAAATGAATTTGTTAAGATAATTTGAGCAAGCGGAATCAGATGAGATCAAGTAATTTCCGAATGCAAGGTTGCAAGAACTGCTAATAATCTTCTTCTGTTTTAGGGAGAGTTTTCAAAAAAATGATCACCAGAGCTGTGAGCTTGACTGGCTGTGCTTTGATCACTGGGCACATGGTGGAGGATTTGAGGAGGCAGGAATAGTTTAATCTTTCACACAAGCCGCTTAACAATGGTGGTCTCCAACCACAATTGAAGAGGGAGAGTTAAGTGGCACATCTGTATTGCTGGCTATATAATTTAATTCAGTTCCATTCTGGATCTTTTTACTGACGCAAACCCTCTTGCAGCTTCCTTTTGCCTGTTTTAGTGTGACTTCCTAATTTTCTGTGGTACTTTCCCTTTTTTGAGGAGGCTGGCTTTCCCAATTATGCAAGATCAAAACTTAGCACCTTTGTTTTCCTTTGCACCTGCCTATGCACAATTCTCATGCAATGCTTAAAGGGGAATGGATACACAAGTACTACATAAACAATGCAAAATTGCAAAATTAGAATCCAAAAGGCTATCACCACAACCACGTGATATATTTTAACAAAATGATCAGTTTATAATCGAAAGTTTACAGTAAATCATGTTAATACACTTCATATATGCATTTCTTCATCCAATATTATATCATATCAGAAATAAGTACATAATTTTACATAAACAATGTATAGTTATAAGCAATTCCCTAACCCTAAATTGCCAATTACCACATATTCGTGATATTTATATATATTTGCTTATTTCAGGAGGGACCTTGGAAGGCTATTCGAGGTTAACCAAAAATCCGGAAGGTTAACTAGCCCCACCTCACTTTTTTGCAACTTTGAATTGCATTGCTTATGTATGCACAATTCTGACAAACCTGTGCTGCACATCTCCATATGCATTAAGATTTATAGAAGTTGGATAAGAAACTGGTTCACATAAATGCATGGTCTACCTCTAGGAGAAAATTTACAAAGGCAGTAGGTGGAACGCCAATGAAGTATACAAAATTGAAAACTGTTCATGACACACACATTTGCTCCAGAAAAAAAGATGTTGATGATGGTTGGATTTTGACGTAATTTGGGCCTACTCCTTGAGCAAGCAAGGGGAGTTGATAGCAGCGCAGAAATGAAGTACAACAAAGGTGATCTGCAGGAAGCTCAGCTCAGTGAATAAATCTAACATAGATAATATTTTTAAAGGGGTGAAAGACTGTGCCATTTAGGACTGCCAATCCTGGGTTGGAAAATTCCTGGAGATTTGGTGGATAAGTTACATAAAACATGAAGTTTTCCAACCAAAATGAATCTGAGAGCAGGAACCTCCTGCTCTATACCCTAATCCTGATCTATAAGCAAAGGCAACATTAGAATTTATACATCTGACAGGTGACTATTCTGGCCATAATGCTTAGTGTTTTCAGGGCTGAAGGCTCAACTGTTAACTTTTCTAAAAATGTGATATAATTAAGATAGCTTCTTTTGCCTTTTTGCAGTGCTTAAAACTGGAAATTGATCCCTATCTAGCCCATACAGTTTTTTCTATGTGGATGTCAGCCATCTCATAATATTTAATTATGAAAATTTGTATTCTTCCTTTCTGCCCACATCAGGGCTACTAAGGTGGCTCTTCTGTCTGGTGACACAGAAGTGGATGCAGTGGCCAAGCTGCCATTGTATGGAGTAAATTAAAACACCAGTGTTATCACTTACATATAGCATATATATTCAACCACCAGATTAGCAGAATGGAGCTTGGAAGCACGCCAGTGCCATGAATGACTATAGCAGACCTAGACCTGAATGTCTTCATCTCTGAGATGAGAAGTGGGTGTTGGAGTGCCTGAAATAAAGCAGGCAGATGGTACTGCTCTGCCCACTTATCAAGAGCAGAAGACCAGGCTCCCAGAATTTATGCCACATCCAAGCAATCCTAAAGGTACATATTACCTTTCTCAGGGTTGCACACCTTTTCTGGCTAAGCCTACTATCTAGCACAGTGGTGGCTAACCTATGCCACGGGTGCCAGAGGTGGCACGCAGAGCCCTCTCTGTGGGCACGCATAGAGTGCCCCCCTCACATCTAGGCTGGCCTGGGCTGCTGGGCTTGATTATTAGCATTAAACCTAAGACCTAGTTTTGGGGAAGCAGTGTAGGTAACCTTGTTAAGCGCTGTTAAACCCCACTGATTTTCATGCAAAGAGCTAAAGTCTAAAGTGTGATCCTTTACCTGGGAGTAAGCTTGATTGCTGGCAATGGGGCTGGCTTCTGAGTAAACCCTCCTAGGGTCATGATTCACCCGTAGGAAGAGTTGCACGGTTGCTCCAAAGCAAAACCATCAACTAGCACCAAGCTTACTCCTGAGTAACGCACGCCTCGGAGCCAACAATTTTTTCTAAACTAAAACCTCAGTATTCAGGTTAAATTGCCATGTTGGCACTTTGCTATAAATAAGTAGGTTTTGGGTTGCAATTTGGGCATTCGGTCTCGAAAAGGTTCGCCATCACTGATCTAGCACATGTGATTCTTGGTTTACCCTGACAAAAGGGAACTTTGGGTCCCAGAGATATGGGAATATGCCAAATGACCCAGTTTTCAGCACTTGAAAATCCTTGTGAATAATTTTATCTGTTTCCCAGAGAGCCTCACAAAATCTCCATTATGGATGGCTCTTATTTCTTGGATGTTTACATGTTATGTGTGCATTAACTATGGTTTTGGAAAGTAGCACAGGGGATTCAGTGAGTGAATAAGATGAAATGGAATTGTTTGTGCAATCTTACCTATAGTGGTCTGGTGCTATACTAATAATGAGCCTATGCATTATTAATGGCCGTGTTTATTCTTATAAACCAAATACAGCAAATTAATATTTAATTCAAAATCTACATGCATGAAGTCTCCATCCAGCCTCTCTGCTCTGCATTCCTTTTCCTTTGGGAAGACTTTCAGAGTAGAGTTGCCATCAAATTTTGCCTCCTTCACCCAGGAACTTGGATCAAATATAGTACTCGCATATCAGCTCCACATTCTTGGAATCCTTAAAAAAATCTGCCTTACATTTATCCTAGAAATAGAAGCTTAAATTCATATGATTGTGTTTTCCCGCCATAACTATACTATTGCAAAATTTTATCTTCATTCTCAGATACCATGATGCAGTGCCACTGCTAGTGAAGCACATGTTCCATGGATCTCTATATGTTTGCAACTGCCAGTGAAATACATGCCCTAATTCTGCACAGGGGGCTGTTTGCTAAACTGTCACCAGTTCTGCTTTGCTATCATCTGAAACGTCACAGCTGAAAATGGTGTGTCCTCTTAGGGATGGAAAAGGGCATTCCTGTACAAATAGCTTACTCCCTGTTTGTAATCTGCAGATGAAATGAATGCCACTGCAAGTGAAACGCATGATCCAAGGATGACTGCATGTTTATGTAGCCTGAAAATCTGTGATGCAGTTTGAAGTCACTGCACAAACATACTGGAGAAGGGAAACGTTCATGAAAACAAACTGACAATATGTAAAGAAATTAAATGCAACCAAAGGCAATGAACTTTGAAACTGGAAATTTTTATGGATTTATGGATTTTGCATACAATGTTTGAGATTTTTACTGACTTTCTGCCTGCATCAAATTTTTCACCCTTTGATCTCTGACGCTACTTCCCCTTGAGAATGACATGGTCCTTTTAAATAATCCTGGAGAATCAGGACTTTGAAACTCACTTCTTTCTGACATTGAAGATATAGCTGTGCACCTTCATTCCCCTTCTATTACCATTTCACCTGCAAATTTCAAATGGGATGAAAGATATTTGTACAGGAAAGCCCTTTCCCCTCCATAAGAGGATCACAGAGTTTTCAGTTCTATGATATGTCTATGATAGGTCACCTTTCTTCTTCAGAAGATATAAAAATAGAACTAGAGGCATATGAGTAACGAATCTACATGTCATAATAGGGAAATGAGTCAATTCTTTATTCCAGGAGCTATCCTGTGTGCAGACATACCAGCCTTTTGCAGATGACTGGTAAGAATTTTTTTTCTCACTATGTGGGCATCTTCTGCTTTTTACAAGAATCTTTATATGAATGCTTGATATTTTAACAGAATGTTTAAAAAATATTATTGCACAATGTACATTTCACTAGAATTAAAACTGGCAACATAACTCCAAATATACTTTTAACATAAGCATTTAAAAAATCAAAACAAATTATGTTTCATTATGCGACAAGAACATGGTCACCTTATCTATAATGCAGAATAAATTATCACAGAATAAATGACTTTATCATATAGCAGATGGAGCAGCGGTCCTTGAGCAGTGGTTCTTGCTATGAAAGTAGGGATGTCAAAAGTGAGGTGTCTGAAAACAGTGAGGTTAATTTCATCAAGACGACAAGAATTTTATCAATTTGGGGCATAGCAACTTAAAGTGAATAAGTTTTTTTCTAGCTAGTAGCCTTGTGTAGAACATACACTCACGTTTTAACATAACTATGGCTTGAGCACAGTAGAGAATTTTTGTCTGCGGAACGGTAATTTCTGTTCACAGAGCATGATTTTCCCCTCCCATGGCATTCCAAAAGACCCACAAAATGCAGACCCAGGCAGCGGCATGAGTGAGGATTAGAGTTCTGGAGAGGAAGCTGGAATTAGCAAAAATTGACCCCTTCTGCCCGTGAAAATTCTCTGTGGGATTCACTTCCGTATATTTCAAATGTGTTGCCCACCAGAAAGTCTTTGCACTCTGATTTGCCTGCAGAAGAACCTCTGCATAGCTATCATTGCAGAAGACTGTGGCGAACACTCTCAGTATACACGAGATTCTAACAAAGTCACTTGGGCCTTACCTCATGGCACATATACATTAAGGAGGCTGCTTGACTGCATCACTCTTCCAAGCAGTATAGGGACATATTACTGCTGACCCTACCTCCACCACTTTTTGGTCCTGACATTTGGTGATCCGGAAGAGGGAATTTCCCATTATGCAACTTTCCCATTACTGACACTCCATGGTGGGAAAACTTGCATCAGAAGAAATTTCCTGTTGTATGAAATTCTTAAAGGCACAGGAATCAGCTATGGAGTCTGGACCCCAAACAATTTTTATGTAGTAAAATTATTTTCAACAAATTTTATCAGACTTGCCACCAAGTTTTTTTCTATTAAATTATTAGAGTGCAGTGAAATGATAGCCTAATTGTAACCCTGAAATTTCACCACTGTGGGAACATGGACAAAGTTCCATGTCAGCACAAGTATTGACTGCTCAAGGTGTGGTATATGACAGCATCTCTTTGTTTTCATCCTTTGTCTATGTATTCTGCGCTGAACAATGATTTCTCATGGATACCCTTGGGTAGCATCCCATTATCCTGTTTAAATTTGGCAATGTATGTATCTTTCCATTCAGGTGGCTCAGGGATAGGATGTTGTCCAAAGAAGGGTCTTTTGAAGGACCTATTGTCTTTTTATGGGCCCAGCTCCTCGGCCTTTATCAGCCAGCTGGACACAAAACTTTTCCCAGTGGGGCAATAACTAGGGCAAAGGTTTTCTGGCTTAGTTGATGTCAGGCTGTTGCTTGAGGGCAATAGAAAACTGTCCAACCTTCCATTTTTACTTCACAGGGCTGGATTTCTGCAGGGTCAGTGTTCTTCACTACGTGAGTAGGTGCAGCTGCCAAAATCCCCTCTTCTACACCACTGTCAGAGTCAGGGGGGTTGTGAACTCCCTTTTCCTTTGTTCCTGGCTGCTGGATATGGGGACGAGTGTCCTAAAATACTACCAGCAGAAGCATTTCTTGAGCAAGACATGTTATTTAGAGCTGCCCCACTGACCTGGTACAGAAAATCCTGTCTGCTGCCATCTTTAGAAAGTAAAGCTCTCTTTGCCACTGGCTGCTGCATTTGTTATTTCTGTGGAAGATTTATAGCATTTTGGGATGAGGCTCCAATGAAGTTATTAATCAGAAAGCGGGAAGAGTCCAGTACAGTTTATTGTATGATGTAGATGAAAGATCAGTCTGAATACTGATGCCTCAAATAAATGATTAGGAGACAGGATGGGGGTGGGGTGTTAAGTGAGGCATTGTGGGTAAATATATGCAGTTTCTGGTGGTGATTACCCCCCCCCCCCCAGTAATTAGTTTTTAAATCAGGCAGACGTTTCCGGAGCCACTTATTCTGAGCGGTTTTAATTATTTATGTTCTCTTTTATTCTTATTATTTATAGCTGATTCTCTTTTAAACAGAGTGTGGTGCTGTAGGACGAGACAACCTGGATAGAGATCCCTTGCTCACACACGGGTTCCCCAACTGCACATTTCCTTCATCAGGAAAAATCACGAGATGGGGACATTCTCACAGATATGTTTGTCCTGGGCTTTTCTCTCTCCTCTTGTAGAAAGCAGGACGCATGAAGAGAGTTCTGAGACTGTGACTGGCACTCAACTTCTCCGTTTCCCCCTTTTTACAAAATTAGTTTCAACAGCCACTACCTTTATTATACATTTAAAATAGGCTCTAAAGCATTACCAGACATTTATGAAGTACAAATCAGGGGTACATTCAAAACACAGATAGAAAGACTGTATATAGCAGTATACATTACTTAGAAAGTTCTGTCACTCACAAAAGAAATTTTACTACTTTTTTACAAAATTAGTTCTTCAGTAAAGCTGCTAGGTTTGTCCTAAACTGTATCAGGAAACAAGAATCCCACCTTTCACTGGATCCTCATATTGATTTTTGCATGTTTTGTTACATTTGCAGTTTTTGCTTAAGTACAACACAACAAATATTTCCTTACAGCCTCATGCTCCAATTGGTACTATGTTGGTGACTATGCTGGTACTATGCTGGTACTATGCACGTGTACATTAATGCAGGAGTCCCCAAAGTCACGCCCCAGCTTTCCTGGGGCCCCATGTGTGTATGTAGAAAGTGGGAATGGCCCGTAAGGTTTTTGCCTAGCACGGCTTCTTACTGGCCACTGGAGATTTGATTAGCTATGCAGATTTTAAAAAATTGTTTCGGGAGCAACTGCCACCATAGTGTACTTGAATGTTTATTTAAAAGGCATGTTGCGAGGCAGAGCTAAAGAGTTACTATTAGAGTTATACCTCTTATTTTGATGACCATTGCATAAAAGGAGAATCCTGCCCCTGTGAGTCCTGGCAAATTTAGACCCTCATTAAACAACTAGGTTTGCCACTCTTCAGGTAGGTAAATCAGTAAAGAACTACACCCATAGCTTTTGAGTCACAAAGACTGTAAAAAATTAAGCAAACAATGTATATAGTTTTCAGCACAGTGCCTCTTGTGTTTTGTTACATGCTTAAACAGGCAAGGAAGAATGCTGTAAGTAATGCTGTTCCCATTTAAGATATTATTAGAAAAGCAATATTAAGCAGCTGGAATTCTGATGAAGTTTTTTCACTGTTATACTTTGGGCCAAGGAAGGAGCAAGGCTCAGCCAAACTGAGCATATTTGAGGAGAGCTATTTGCTCGAGTCTAGCTCATATTATACAAGTTTTCAGGAGCTCTTTGAGTCTTAAAAAGTTATGTGTAGATTTTGGGTGTATTAAATGTATGCTATTTTGTTGTACATTGACAGCATGGGATTTTGCTGTTCTCCTTTCTATGTAAGATTGTAATGCAGGTTGCTATGCCAAGGTTTTTCCTGACTGAGAAACATCGTGTGACTAGATAACACAGCTATTTTGATGGTTTTTTTCAAATGGAAGCATGTAACAAAACACAAGAGACATTGACTGATTATGCACAGCACAAATAAGATGTCTTGGGGATTTTAACAAAAGGTACCTTCTAATTTTTTCTTTGGACAGCACAAACAAAAAGGCATCAGAGGAGAAAGAGGATTGGCAAAGCAGACCCAAAGATTAATACCTTTATTTTGTTTTTAGTGTTAAATATACTGAATCAGACATATACAGAGATCACATACAGATTTTTTTTTCATTTTGAGTATCAAAAGTAAAACCTCTGGCAGGCAATCAGGGATTAAACTCCACCACAAGAAGTCACTCAGTTACCAAATAAATCACTAGTATTAATGCCAGAATAGCTAAAGGAATTAATTAATAAGTCACTAGTGATAAGAGGTTAGTTAAACTAAGGGCACCATCAACTGGCTAACATTCAGTTAAACAAAAGTCCAGTAGTGCCCTAAAGATTAACAACTTTTACTTAAATATTAGGCTGTTTCCACACAGCCAGAGGCAGCGGCTTCCCACCGGCTTTGATGAAGCCGGTGGAGTGTCGGGACCGTTCGCATGGTCCCATGCAGGCAGTCCCGATGCCACCGCTTCCCGCAGGGGCGGCTCTGCACGGTGCTGCCCAGGGTGTCTGCGAGGGACTTACCTTGTGTTCCTCTGCAGCTCCAGGTGGCTGGAAAGACACTCCCATGCTACCCTCCGACCCTTTGGATACACAGGGCAGCGTGGGCGTGTTGTTCCAGCTGCCCGGAGCTGCAGAGGATCACAAGGTAAGGCCCTCGCAGACACTGGAGGGGCCAAAAGCAGCGCCCTCATACCGGTGCTGTTCGGACCGTACCGGCAGGAAAATGCTGCTTTTCAAAAAGCTCATTCAACGAGCGAGGTTTAAAAGCGGCATCTTTGTGCCGCTTGAGGGGGGGCGAACAGCACCCTAAGGACAGGATTATTTCCATCCCTAGGGCACTGTTATTTGGTCATGCGGAAACAGCCGAGGTCTTTAAGGCATCACTGGACTTCAGCTTTGTTTTGTGGTAACAGACTGGTGAGGAAAGATTCTTAAGTGTAAGGATGTATCACTGGCAACCAAGCTCAAGATAGTTCATACCATAGTACTGACTATTATGTATTGATGTAAAAGCTGTACAGCAAGAAAGGTGATGGGGAAAAATGTTTAATTTGAAATGTGATGTTGGAGGATAGTTTTATGGATATCGTGGAGCACTAAAAAGACAAAGTACATTCCAGAACAAATCAAGCCTAGAAGCTAAAATGACTAAACTGAAGCTTGATCACATTAATGAGGGATTGTTCCCCTGGATTCTCAAATGGAGAAAAAAGTGCTTGGCTGGCAATAATGGGTGCTCCTCCTTTGTAGATATACCCTTGTTGCTCGGCATAAATTTGCCACTCATACTATAAGGCAATTCAATGACACTAGGCTGCAGGGGAGGGGGGGGGTTCACCATGTGGTAATTTTTCTTTGGAAGGTCTAAGCAGTTTTAAAAGGCCAGAACTATCTAGTTGAAGCCATAATGTGCCAGTCAATAAGTCCATCAACAATACATTTTATTTGGTTTTGAGAAGGGATTCTGGGTTTGGCAGGTGCTAGGATTGGTTGGATTTCCCAGGCTGAGAATGGGAGAATGCAAGTCTTCCACTCATCCTCCTTCCAGCTCTTCACCTATTTGCTTTCATTTATTGTAGAAGGGGTCCCTTCCTTCCCACTTCCTTTTGTGGTGGACTAGAACTGAACAGTTGATTTGAATTTCTTGCTAATATTTTTGTGGTGTTCAGTGATCCCTGGCTTTAACTATAGGATAACACTATGTAGAAATATAGTGAAAAATACAGTCACATTATGCTAATGAAGTAAATGTGTATAAACCAAGCTTGGTGTTGTAGTTATCAGTGGCCCCTGAATGAATCTGAGATTCCAAACTGACAATATATTCTCAATTTAGAAAGTATTCAGTTTTTTGCTTTACCTGAAGGTGCAGTGAGTCCCCAAGCCGAAAAATACATTTAGTTCTTTATTTAAAGCACTAGCCCCCTTTCTCCCTTGTGGAACTCAAGGCAACTTAAATTTAACTATTTTTTAAAAAAACATTATAGCAATATAAATAAAACAGCAACTATAAACACATAAACGATCACAATTTAGATTTAAAAACTCAAATTAGGACAGCCAATAAATAAAAATTAAATCAGTCCACAATAAATGAAAATATCTCCAACTGTTCCTGAAGATTGATGGTGAGGGGGCCAAGTGCCACTCCCTAGGGAGGTTATTCCATAATTGTGTGGCGGCCACCGAAAAGGAGCTCTCTCGTGTGCCTACCGGATGAGTTTTTTTGATCGATGGGACAGTCAGGAAGGCTCTCTCTGTGATCTTACGTTAAGCTCCTCCTAGTCAAGGACAGATTAGAATTTGAGATACTTGACTAGTGTTTGTGACAATCCAACATACCATGTGTAGAAATGACTTCCATGACTATAGGTCCTTACCTCGATATTTGAGAACCCACAGCAACTTCTATAAGCTTTCCTGATGTGGAACTCATCAATAAAAAAATCATGTGATTTGACATCATGTATAGACCACCCTTTAATACAGTGTCTTTAAATTGGTTGGAAAAGCCAGATTTCTTTTGTTTTTAAAGGCACTTGCAGCACACGCACAGACACACACTGTGATATTGGTAATATGGCTGACTGGTGGTTTGTTTTTAAAAGGACATGTTGAGGTATAAAGGACAGCGTGCCAGTTGATCTGAAAACACTACTATTAGCCTCTCTCATCTCTTGAGAAGATGGTGGCCTTAAATGTTAGCAAGTGGAGAAGAATTAAACAGGCACCAGGTTTGCTCTTACATTTTGTTGTCCGTTTGCGGGAAAGTTTACTTAAAAGAAACTGTTGGACCTGAGCTCTCTTGGCCAGCACCAGTAGTGACAACATCTTAATTTACATGGAGCATTTTTTTTCTTTCTTAGAGGTCCTTAGATCACATGGAGACCTTCTGGCCTTGAAAAAGAAACAAGTCTACTCCCAGTTTCCATTCGAAACATTTATTTTTGGGAAATACATATTAAACACTATTATTTATACAAAAACAGGACTAAATTTGTCATAATGCATACAACCCACCAATAGGCCATTTTTATAGATTCAGCTGACTGTTTTAGTTTTGTTTGGTAAAACCTTTTCCTCAGAAAACGTACAATATAAGAGGAGAAAGCATCTTTGTCTTGCTTTTGCTGGTTGAGATACTGGATGCAATAAAGTTTTGCTAAAGTGAATCCCCCCGCACCCTTTTCATAATCTTTTAAACACTTGAAATATATATATATATTTAGTTAATACACAATTTTTTATTTTGCTAAAATATAGCAAGTCAGCATGTAACAAAAATAATTTTCCTCAGCTTAACACAGCTCCGTAAAGATTCCTACATTTTTCAGTTTGAGAGGGAGAACACAAAAGATAGCTAGGCAAGAATGTGTGGAAGTCTTGAATCAAAAAATGTTCATGGGTATGTTTGCTGGACTGTGAATTTTTTTTAAAAGATGCCTGATAGCTTCTATTTATGGGGTGGGAAGCAATTGTAGAGAGCAGTGTGAAAACTAGCAAAGGTCACAGAAAGTCTTGGAAGGATATAGGTTCACATGCTGGTATCATGAACACCTTGCAAGAAGAAGGGGCCATGCGCCATCATCCCACTGAGGTACTTTAGAGTGTGAAACATCCACCCTTAGGAATATTTTGACAGCTATGATTGAGTCATTTGTACAAGCAACATAAACACTCAAGTTTGTCTTTTATGAATGCTAGGAATCAGTACATTTTTGAGGGCCCCACAAGAGGGCAGCATGCCCAGAGTTTTCTATTTTTGCAAAGAGGGTACACATGAATCAGCATATGACACAAATGTTCTATGGAGCTGGACATCAAACATTGTGTTCCACAGAACAGAAAGCTAAGAAAACCTAGGACCTACTGACTATATCAATCAGATAAAACTATTCCAAACAGGGCTTCTGTCTCTTTAAGAAATTTACATCAGCTCCATGCTGAGAAAAATGCAGTTTTCCTCCACTGTTAGGGACGGACGGTGTGCAAATACTAGACTCATCTTTTTTATACACATTGTGGCATTTCATATGGAGATGAACATGCATGACCTGTCTAGACATGAACGTCTGGGGAATTGTAGTCACAGTGACACCCAGAAATTGCACAATGAAAAAAAAATTAGCCTAGCCAAAGAGCCTTTGTAGGCTTATCCAAAATTAACATAGTATTTCAAATCACTGGAGCCTTCTTCATTCGGGCTTGCAGAGATCTTCTGCCTCAGCTACACACAAACATACCCCAATCATTTGAAGAGAAATCTAAGTCAAACACATTGCATGAACTTCTAGGAAGGTAGCAGAGTTAGTGACTCCAGCCCTGAAGAATAGAAAACGGTCATGGAAGAGCAGCTCCTCATGATGATTGCTGTATTTATCCTACAAGAGCACCCCCCCCCCACACACACACACAACCCCGCTCTTCCCTAGTAAGCAAACTGCCTCCCTGCTATTGCTGGCTTTTTTTGAAAGGAGACTGGAACTAAATGATTCAGGGGTAAATTATGCATAGTGTGGAACAGAAATGTGCCATACAATCATAATTTATCTCTCGCGCCACTCTCGACACTTTTCACTTCGTGACAGAAAATTCTGAACCCAAAAGGGTTGGAGTTGGGGAAGGAAATCACACATACACACACACAAACACCCCTATAAAACACAGTAAAGCTTTGGCACTAGGCCAGTCAAGTGGCTCAGAAACATCTCTATTGACCTGAATCACTGAAATCAAGGCAGCAGGCATGGGCTCCCTTCCAACTCCCCCTCCCCCTCAGTGTGGAAAAAAAACCTATGGCACATCCAGCAGAGATTTTCCAGGCCTGCCCAAGTTGAGTGCTAAAGAGGACCTCCTCATTCAGAGCAAACTTTTGGGATGATCTTGATATGACTGAGCTCTTAGTGGACAGGATATGTGGTGCTCCCTCTCTCTTTAGCAGCCAGGGTCTACTTATGCTGGCTGCAACACAATGGCCAGGCAAACATCTCAGGCCATGCCCAACAGACTGAGGTATGTGAAAATTCCAGTAGACGAATTTACAAGAAGCCAGCCTGTTTTGTAAGGAGGCTTTATCTTGGCTTTCAAGAGCATGAAGGGGGTACCACCAATGGGAGTCCCTCCTTCACTGACCTCCGGGAGAAGAGTGCTGGCCTATCATATAACAGATCTGTCCCAGAGGTGGGGGTGGGTGGAGTGGCCACGGTTGAACATAAAAGCTGGCCGAGATTTTTCAGCTGAGGTTATGGCTCAGCCGCCACCCCCCCCCCCATCTCTCTTCAGTGGTTTGGTCACCCATTACTACACCCAACTGCTCACTACATGGACGCACAGAATAGATGTTTCACACCACAAAGGCTGGCAAAGAGTGAGACGCTACATTTGTTACAGGAAAAAAAATTGTTATTTGGTCAGTTAGATTCAGCAGCGTGGATATCAATGATAGGGAAGGGGCAGAACAATGGCACCAGCAGAGGGGTTATATATATACATATATACGTATTTTTAAGAGAGAAAACAGAATGGGAGGGAGAGATATCTGGGTCCTATCTATGTCGTGAGCATTACATTTCATTGGCCACCAAGTCCTCCTTGTCAGCCACACCGTTGGAGAGCATGTTCTGGCTTTCGTTCAAACGTCTGACTCTGTAGGCTTCAAAATGGATGCTGCTGGTTATGTCCTTGATGTTTTGCATGTGTGTCCTACAGGAAGAGGAGGAAGCAATTAAAAAGTTTCTTGTACATCACACACTGGATGCTATAGGTGTGAGAACAAACTCTGCTCTAGACTATTTTAGTGCCAATACAAGGCAAGGCTAGATGGAACAATGGTCTGACTCTGTATAAGGGTTCTTCTGTTCTTTGGTTCCTATGCCAAGGCAGTGTTGGCATGGGAAGTAACTGCTGTACCCACTCAATTACACAGTGAGAACACCACCACTAATAAAGGTTGGAGCAGCCGCTATAGGTAATTTAGGTCTCTTAAAGCAGAGATGTATATTCTCTACCCTTCAATCCTGGAAGAAAAGTCAATTAAGGTAACTTCAGTGATCCCTCCATACCGCTTCTCTGTTAGGAAGGAGCTACCAACCTGATCAGAAGATCCCGCAAGTAAGCAAATTCGCAATGGGTTGTATTCTCAACTGTGAAAGGCAGGAAAGAGTGTTAGATGTTAGCATTAGATCAATGCAAGTTTCAGAAAAAGGCAGGGCTCACAATGTTTCATCAGAACATGTACACATTTCAGACCACCCAAGAGACAGACTCTTCAGGCTCTAGCTTGAAGGTGGATGTCTACAGGCTTCAGCCAGTGTGAATTGTGCTGTGTGAATTGTGCCTTGGAGATGCCTCCTTTACATAGGAAGAGGAAAGTGCCTGATGTCAAAGATGACTGTAAGCAGCTAGCTTTGTGTCTGCATTGCTGCTTTCATGAATTGCCGCATATTGGCCACAGGGGGGAAGCAGACGGCTGAAAATTAACACATTCTCCCGCTTTGTAGAAACATTTCTTTTCTCAGAGTAGGATTTTTCTTTGGAAAAAAAAATCACAACATGAGAGAAAAACAAAATGGTGTACTGTGTTCCTTTGCAGTTGCACTAATGTTAGGAAAGGGGAAACAATAGGCCACCTAATGTGTCTGTGAGGGAAAACACAGATGGCTCCAATTGGATGTTATTAAATTACCAGAACTCCATGCTCACAGTGCTGTGGGCACCACCAGTTACAAAACAGCGCATGGAATGGCAGCCCTCCGAAACTGAATTAACATAGCCAGTGCCAGCCAAATCCAGCCAAGCAAGATCTGTCTATAAGCCCCTTCTTATGCAGAAAGTAACTTGGACAAACCCATTTGAAGGTGGAAAATATTTTCCATGATTTTTGAGAGCACAGAGCAGACCACAGTCAAGCAACAGAACTGAAAACAACTCAAAGAGTAAAATGTGGGGGATATTTTCTCTGCCTCGTATGCCCCACCATGAAGGGATGTCCCGGTGGAAAGGGAAACACATGCATTTATAATTTTAATAATGGCAGCAAAAGCAACTATGAGTCAATTTCCCCGTTGTAGTAGAAATTGGTCATGTTATTAAACCAGATATGTTCCTTTTTACCTTCCTGTATTATGGGGAACTCTAACCTGAATAGCCCGGGCTAGTTGGATCTTGTTCGATCTCATAAGCAAAGTAGAATCAGCCCTGGTTACTATTTGGATGGGAAACCACCAAATAAGTCCCAGGCTGCTATGCAAAGGCAGGTAATGGCAAACCATGTCCAAGGGTCTCATGTCTTTGGGGTCACCATAAGTCAGCTGTGACTTGACAGGAAAAAAAATTGATGGGGAGCAGCATATCCACAGAGAAAATACTGCTCAAATGTTAGGTCACTTGTCCACCCTAGTCCTTTGGACCAATAATCCATGCCTGGTCTCTAGAACACCACTAAGGCCTGACCATGATTTAATAATAATTAAAAATAAAGTGAAAACAATCAACTGCAGATGCCGCAGAACTCACAGATGAAGAAGCAAGCTCAGTGAGTGAAGAGGCACTGGGAAACTGTTTATGTTCTTTCAGTTGGCATCCTTTCACCTTTAATATTCCAGATCAAGTGAGAATTGTTCCCTGTTGCATTTCACACATTATATATACACACAAGGCCACATGCAAAGAGAAAGAGGCTTTGTCCACAATGGGCACACATATGGCTTGTTCCCACCCTTGCCACCTGCCTGAAGTGGAGTTTGTTTCCTCTCCATGAACCAGGATTCTAAATAGTGATTGGGGGAGGGGGTTGGGAACAACACAAGCCAGGTGTCTCCATTCAAATAGCACGGTGCATTGGAACTTGACCGAAGCCTTACCAACTCCCTTGGTAAGTCTTCAATCTTGCTCTGTGTGTCAGGAAGGGGATAAAAAGACCAGGCAGTAGGTGATGTGAAAGGCCTCCACTTGAGACCCCAAAGAGTCGCTGCCAGTCTGAGTAGACTGCACTGAACTTGATGCCTGATTCAGTATAAGACAGCTTCATGTGTGAGAGGGGACGAGGCCTGAGGCAAAGTTGTCAACACTGGGAAAAGCTGTGTTTGTGACCATCACAGAACAACCTCTGTCACTATGCTATGAAGTGTCCTGAAAGCTCTACACAATAATCTGTTTACTGGGTTTAATCCAGAGATCCACAGACACACAGATTGATGATCTTTCCCTTGAGCCCCTTCTCCCAGCATTCCTTTCTGACGCTGGGAATCACATGATTAATAATTGCAAGGGTCAGGGAAGCTGCACTGATGAAGGGAAAGGGGGTTGAAATTACTTCTTCCCCCAGCAAAAGGGAGATCTGTATCCATCAGTATCTTTTGCTAGGTCCAACCAAATAATTGTTAGAATAGCCCCGGCTGCATTTGCGTTTCGACCAAGGGGTTCTTGTGATGTACTACAAAGCACTACTTCCTTGCTTTGTAGTGGTAGATCTGAACAGCAGTGTTATACCAGGGCTTTGAGAAAACTTCACTTAAACATACAAAGATCAGGCTTTGTATCTTTCTCTTTTCTAGTCTGTGTCCCTACAGCTGCCAGACATAGTCTGGAGAGGAGGCAAAGACTTAAAACTCTAGGCAATGATAGTCAAGTAACATGTTGCTTCACTTCTAATGATTCCAGCAATCCTGCTGGTTATAAAGCAGGATGTTCCATCCTCAGTTCTATTCAGTCTGTGACTGAGTGCAGCCCTTCATTCAGGATACCAACAGCTCCAAAAACCTCCATATCCATAGGACACCACTAACCAAAAGCAACTCCTGTTTGCATTTCAGGACAAACACATGTGAGAAACAAAGTACAAACACTGGCTCTGGTGGGTTTTCCGGGCTGTGTGACCATGGTCCAGAGGGATCTTGTTCTTAACATTCTCAGCCTGATTCATGGCTGAGCAATCTTCAGATAAAGATGCTACTCGGGAACAAGGTAAAAGAAGCTCTGTTACACACTTCCCTCTGTGATACACCTCTGAAGATGCCAGCCACAGAAGCAGGCGAAATGTTAGGAACAAGATCCACCAGACCATGGCCACACAGCCCGGAAAACCCACCAGAACCAGTTGAATCCGGCCGTGAAAGCCTTCGACAATACAAACACTGGGATTCTCATTCTGACAGCAGAGGGCAGCAAAGCACACTCTCACACATCAGACAAATTACACAGCGCTTGCCATCTCTCACATTCAAACTGCCTTTTGATTGCAATTCTAAGTGGTAGCTGTTGTGCAGAATCAACATGTAAGAATTACAGCTCTTACCTTCAATTGTTCCCCATTTCGTTTTCCTTCCCAGAATTCGTCGGCCATTAATCTGGTATTCCTGATCACTGCCCACCACGGCAAAAGGAATCATTTCCTAAAACAAAGTAGTGAAGTGTCAGAGAAATCACCCTCCTCATCCAAAGTTGCAAAGAGGATTGGTTGCTTTTCTTATTATCATTTCAGAGACCTCCGGCAGTGGCTTCACCTCTTTGGTCAATAATTTTTTCCCAAGTACAGGGGCTAAGGAACACATAGCTAGGCAAACTAGAAAGGCTGTTCTACGCAGTGCGTTTCTGCCACCAAGAAGTCCCTTTTGCCTTACTGAAGCAAAACAATCTCCCATTTTGGTTGTTCTAACAATACTATTGAGAAGTTCTTGTGAAAGGTGTTAGGGGCAGACCAAAAACCTGACTTTGAGCGCATGCTGAGCAGGTGGCAAGAAATGGCTGCTGCACTTACTCTAAATTTCTCATTTATTAGCCTGTCTTCAGAGTCCTCATCAAACTGTTTTTGTGGATAGACATCAATGCCATTGGCAAGGAGATCTGCTGTGATCTAAGAAAAAAAGAAACAGGAATGGAGAGCATCATTAGATACAACCAGCAACAAAATAAGCCTAACTGGAAAAGAACTCACTGAGCAGTAAAGGACAGCAGTGAATTTCACATGTGGCCAGTGAAAAACAGGAAGTCATTTTGGGACAGCTGGTCTCACTGAGGCAGAGACAAGCCCAAGGCACTCCAGCAAGTCCCAGGCAGATGAACTTGGCAACTCCATGAGATTAATAAATGTTATTTCCCCACCCTACCACAATGTTCACTGTACTGCTTCAGCCTCACAACAACCCTGCTTAGAAGGTCAGGCCGGCCAAGAGAGATTTCTCTTAAGGCTGCCTCAGGATTTTCACACCCAGGCAAGCTTTCAAAATAAGATTCCCATGGCCACTCAAGTCTCTTTTCAGAATGTTTTTTTCTGCGGATTGAAAAAGGCCCCTATAAAATGTTGTCACCACTTCTGCATACTGTTAATGTGGTTAACTGTGTATTTCTATCTTTGGTGCTCTTGTTTTTTTTTTTTTTTCATATATGGATCTTGGGAATATGGTTCTTGGGAGTCTGTTGTTGTGCTCTCCAAGCTTCACTAGGAATAGATAGAGACATTCCCAGATTGTGGGGATGGTTGAACTCCTCTGAGTAAATATGCTGTCCAGTGGAGGAGCCCCTATGGGATATGTAAAGCCTCCAGTGATTCCTGAAGCTGCATTACATTGGTCTATTCTCTTTCTAAAAAAACATAACTCTCCCCCATGTCATAACAATTGGAAACCAACACTCCAAAGTATTGCCTTTGCATGACAAGCAAGGCTTTTTAAATGCTGTGCCGTCGAACTGCTTATGTAAAACCCAACCCAACCGCAATTTTGTCCATCTGTATTTTCTTATCCTGGCACATGCCATCAATAAAGGTTTTGTATTGTATTGATTAGCCATTTTATGCAGCCTCCCAAAATGATTTCCACTGCTGCCCTTGGGGTTTCTGATCCGAGAGCAGCAGTGGTGGGAAACGGATCCACATGGTCATCTGAACTTGGCTTTTTTTGCTCAGGTTCTGAACCTTCAGGTGCCATTCCATCAGCATAGCAGCAACTTTTCCAGTGAACCTGGGCTGTTCTGTCTGAGGACCTGATTGCCTGATTTGCCCCTCCTGCTGGGGATTTTTAAGTTTGTCCTGACAGTGTTCCTTTAGAAAGAGCACAGTTTCAGAAGATGCAGAAGAACCGGGGAAGTTGTCTTCCTCTACCATGACTAGTTTAGGATCTAAGCTACTGGGTCAAAAGAAAGCAACGCAAGGTAAAACAACAAGGGTTGAGAGGGGGAAATAGCCAGAGCTATTGTAAGAGCAGACATCTGCTCTTCTTGCAGGACAGAGTGCTTAAGTTGCAGTGACAGGCAGGAAAGTTGATGGTAAGCAACAAAGAGTAAAATACTAGCAGTCTGGAATACTTTTGTGTTACAGTGTTTCCCTCAGCAATTTTATTGGTATATCTGCTTTTAAAATCTACCTAGAAAAAGATCTGCAGGAGGAGAGAAAAAAGAGAATCAAACGGGAAATTATGTTTATGTCTCCCTCCTCCAAGTGAAGGAGAGCCAAAAGAAACACATGGAGACCAATGGAGGCTTTCCCTCTTGCTGTGAGCTGTGACTCAAGGAACATGCAGGGCTCCTCGCCAGCTATTGGGAATTGGAGAGCTGTAGAATCAGATGCGATCAGAAGCGGCACCATCTGCTCACCCTTTGTTTGAAGTAGTCCCTCTCCTCTAGTGTTAATGTGTCTGCTTTGGCGATGACAGGCACAATGTTGACCACTTTGCTCAGACGCCTCATGAATTCAATGTCCAGCGGCCGGAGGCTGAAGGCAAAATGGAAAGACTGTTAAAGAGACAGGCAACCCAGACAGATAAAATATGTGGCATTGCAGTTCTCTTGCTAAATGGCTGTGGACATTTTGGGTTAACACTGAACATCTTCAAAGAAACACTTCTTTCTGCCTCCTTAATAGGCCATGCTTCCAGAGTTCTGCCTCAAATGATCAAGATCAAATTATCTCCTGGCTCCATTGCCTGCCCTCCATGGAATAGTGGCCCTTCTGTGCCCATCATAAATGTGGAGTTGGGATCCAGTACTTGGGTACAGTAAGTGAATCACTAGGCTGCCTTGTACTATCAGAGCTGAGACCAACACCCACTGGGGTCACAAGAACTTGCCAGGTCAGGACGAAGCAACCCTTAGTCCTCTTTTACATGATTGATGCAAACAGACAAATCTCGCATGTGGAAAAAAGCATCTCCGCACTGTCAGGGGTTCAGATACAGGCAAATCCTTAATAAGAGCATCCCTGCTGGGATATACTGTGTTTCCCCGAACATAAGACAGTGTCTTATATTAATTTTTGCTCCCAAAGATGCGCTATGTCTTATTTTCAGGGGATGTCTTATTTTTCTGTGTTCTGTTCATCGGGCATACTTCCAAACAAAAACTTTGCTATGTCTTACTTTTGGGGGATGCCTTATATTTCGCACTTCAGCAAAACCTCTACTACGTCTTATTTTCAGGGGATGTCTTATATTCAGGGAAACAGGGTAGTGCTAGGGTGGAGATAATATTAATCCCGCAGAAGTAACATTTACAGGCCAAGAACCAAAGTTTATTATCATCCCCACCCCCAATTAAGTGGGATGGTTGCAATGCCTAACAGGCTACCAAGTATTCCTTCACCTAACTGCAGTTATCATTTGCTTCTTAGGGGAGAACAGCTGCAGCCTGAAGCGATACTCTGAGGCTGCTACTGTTGCTGAGGATGCTCCTTTGTGTCTTCCACGGAGTAATCTGCAGGACAAAACAAGCCAACTGCCAAGTTCCTCCAGCTCCATCTGTCTGTAGCAGCTGCTAGAAGGAAGGAGTCTGTTCCTTTTCCAGCATCCCAAAACAGATGCAGAGGGATTCGATACTGGCTGGCTCGATACATGCTGGCTCACTGGGACAGGGTGATCCAGCCCTAAAATGCCCACATCTCTTTGCACCTCTTGCTTCATCAGAAATCGGAGCCTCTGCACTTCAAAAGCAAGGCCAATATCATGCTCCAATAATGCCTACAAGAAGGTCTGAGGAAGCATGTGGGCAGAGTGGTATGTGTCTAGGAAGAAAACCAATGCAAAGTTTTCAGTCAACACTGTCCTCCAGTCTATCTTCATGTAAAGCCTTATATAAAGTACCAGACCTGCATGCCTTTCTTTGCAGGTGAGCTCCAAACTCCAGCTTCTTATGCCTCTTGGCAAACCTGAACCACAGGCTGGTCCTCCTAGAAGCATTTGTACAAATCGCCACAAGGTATCACTATAATCTAGAGCTATTTTAACACAAAAAAGTTCTTAACAGCAGAATCAAGCAACAGCCAACTGCACCTGGAGATATTTATATGTGTGCTAACAGTTCAGAGTAACACCAGGGTTTTATAACCATGGCCTAAATAAGATCTTAGCATTTTTTTCCTTCTCTCCTCAGCTATTAAAGCCCACCAGACTGAGGACAGAAGTTAAGGTTGGAGCCTTGGGTTCAAGTCCAGGCTCAACCATGAAACTTAACTAGGTGGCCTTGATCAAGTCTGCATCTCTCAGTTTAACATATGTGACAAGGAATATGGAGAAGCTAAAATGCAGGTAAGCCCTATGCATGCTGCCCAGAGTCTTAGAAGTGTGGGATACAAACGCAATCGAACGATAAAAGATTCCATATTACTAGTACTATTGTCAAAGGCTATCTAACAGGAACATATCTCACCTATTTTCAGAGAAATATATTGGCAGTATCTCTTACCCCAACAGAAAATTGGAGCTCTCTATCTCAAAAGTAAGGCCAACATCATATTTAATTCAATGTGCCAGTTATAATCTTTAAATTCCTTCATGGCCTCAGACTCATATATTTGAAAGATAGTGTCTCGTCACATGACTCAGTGCACCATCTACAATCTTCTGGTGGCCACCTTCCAGGACTTATGTCACTGAAGGTGGATTGTTTGGTCTTTGACTAGAACCTGTCATTCTCTGTAATGGATTCCACCTTGTAGAAAGGGGGCAGCAGAGGAGAGCACCATCTTTACAATGTTTGAAGAGGTGCTGTAGGACCATTTTATTTAAAGGGACTTTTAGTAGGGTTTAATCTTTATACATGTCGCTGGAATGGAAAGTTAAGGGGATTTTATTCTGCCTGCATACACACTATGTACATGTTACTTACTTGCAATGCACACGTAGTCACACAACATAGTCATACAACATAGTCATACAACATGCCCTAACTACAGCTAAAAGATCCATATTGCAACACTGGAAAGATATAAGCCCATCTTCAGTAAATCAACTGATTGAGCCCTATCAATATTTGAACACATGGTGTAGTTGGCAATTGTGCTTTATAGATACTTGGAAACCATTTATAGATACTTGGAAACCATTTATAGATACTTGGAAACCATTTATAGGAACTTATGTATAGATTAACCATCACTGTTGTTACATTTTTGTCTTCATGCATAACTTTTAAAGACGTTTTCCCCTTTGTTTTTCCTTTTTTGGGGGTGGGGTGGGTGGGGAGAGAATGAATTAAAACCCATACGCAATTACCATCTCCCCATGTGCGGAAATAATTCATATAATCAACATGTATGTAAACAGCAGCCAAAAAAAAAAAAAACCCAGGATGCCCAAGAATTTCAAAATTGAAAGAAGCATTTCTAATTAGGGATTTGCTCTGCCAGCAAATACAATGCCAAATGCTTAGTAGACCAAAAGTACTTCACTCCCCGCCACCCTCCATTTTCCAAAATATCTTGGGTGGGTTTGCAGGCAGTAGTCATTCCATACCAATGACCCACTAAAAGAAAATCATTGTCTGAAGCACATAAAGTAATTTCATGATCCCAAAGAACTATTACATTGCACTGTATCCAGTAAGCTAATTAGGACCATACTAATCCTTAGCCAACAGTGGCTTTGGCTGAGCAAGTGGATAAATCCTGGCAGCAGAAGTTAAGCAGTTTTGTTACTGAATCACTGAAATGCCTCCTGGCTGGGCTGCAGATGAACCCTGAGTGATTCCCACTCTTGTAGAAAGGCAGAGTGAAAATTTTGACGGGGTGTGTGTGTGTGTGTGTGTGTGTCTTTGAGGCCTCTCTATTCATGGTAGGCAAAGATGAAAAAGCTGCTAAGACAAGACAGTTCGGGAAAGGCAGAAGAAGACATTGGAATGTCTGGTGCTATGTGATGGAAGCAATTTGATGGAGCCTACACACCCAGCCATAGTTAGGGATAGGCAGGATGGTTTTGACCCACATTTTTTTCTGCAAGGGTGGGATACTCTTAAGGTATTTGAGGCCTACATCAAATCTGGCCTCCTGCTGAAGATTTCCGGAGCCAGTTGGTCTCTCTTTTCAAGGTTATACCAACCAACTGCTCAAAACCCTAAATTTATCAAAAACAGCTGATGCACTTGGGAAAGGCACTGTGGTTTTCTTTTTAGGACAATCCCTCCTAAGAGATAAAGTGTAACATGGAAATATTTTATTCCTACACATGCACACTGGTGACTCAGATACGATGGCATGGCAGAAATTTAGGAGTTGCTCAGCATACTCACATCTGAGAAAGAAAGATGACAAGACCTATGACTGCATCAAGACCTATGACTGGATCTCTGCATAATTGTTTTCCTTTTTAAACCAAAAGCAGCGCCTCCCTACAACTGCAACTGTAGCACAGGGAAAACCAGTTCTTTAACCTTTCCCCCATGCCCTTTTCCCAGATACAAATTATACCTCAGAGCTGCTACAAGCCCCTTCCTAAGGAGTAGGGTGGAAACATACTCATAGGGGGAAAGTGTGTTTTTTAACTGCAGGATAAGTGTATTTGCAACAAATTTAGTGTATATGCAACAATGCTTTTAATAGAAAAATTGGAAGACTGGAAAGGAATGTGTTTCCCTTTCCCAAGACCACTGTGACTACAGCGGCTTTTAACTGAGCAAACACATGGAAAGATCTCATCACAGATGCGTTTGGACCAGATTCATTCATATGTATCACATTTGCTAGGGGCATCTAGGCATCTTTGGCCCTGCGCCTGTAAATTCTGCAGAAGGGTTTAAAAGGAGAAGAAGTGAAAGGAGGAGTCAGCCCTTAAAAGGAATGACCTGCAAAACTTCTAGCACAGAGCTGATTTTTTGTTGGATATGAAGTCTGCTGAGAACATTTCAACCCCTGTAGGCTCATCTTTATGTTGGGAACTTCTGTTCTCTCCTGCCATGGCCAGCGAAAACTGAAGGGAAGCAGGTGGTTACGCTCGATGAAGTGGGCAAAGGTAGATGTTTCCCCCAGCGATGAAAGAGGGACAGTGAAACAAGGATCATAGTCCTGTACCTATAGTTAGTACATCGAGACTAATATAAACCTACTCACAGAATTATGATCCAGATTTACTCAGTCACTGGAGTGGCTCCTGTGACATCTATTCATCACACGCACACCCCAGATTCCATGCTTACGATTAAAAGAGGTTGGGGTAATTTTCTTCCTTCCATTCTAGTTACAAATTAGTTGGTCTGACTTAGCTTTAACAAAGGCTTGAGTCTGCAAAAGCTTATATTGCAATACATGCCTTCTAGGTGCGACAGGGTTCTCTTTTTTTGTAGTCGACAAAAGCTTATCATGGCAATCCTACTGGAATCTATAAATTCAGGTCCAGTTGTTTTTACTTTCAGCAAAGTCACATGGTGGGTTTTCATTGCACTGAACAGTCTACATGCATGCTGCTTGAAAGATCACAAGCCAGAAAGTCCTTGCCCCAAGGAGTGTATAGTCTAAAATTTGAGACAAGGAAGATGACAGAAAGGAAAAAAAGGGGAGGTGGGGAAAAACTGGGGAAGAATATGCATTCGTTTTGATGACAGGAATATACGCTTAGTTCCTGGAGGGAAAGAGTACTAAGGGGTTGTGTGAAAGTCAACTTTTTCCTGGGCTGTGCCTCTTCAGGAAAATAGCCTAACACGCACAAAACATTGTGCGCACCATCTGAAAGAAGATGAGGAAGAAGCAACTTTGCATCTTATTCAGGAAGGCATTTCAGAACCTTAAAGCAGATAACAGTAAAGGCCTTGCTCTTATCAACTAACTGATACTCCTGCCTTTTAGACTAGGGCCTGCTGAATTTAGAGCTGCCAAAAGACCTGAAGAAAAACATCCTGTCCCTTTAATAGAGGTTTAATGTATGGACATGGACTGCTGAAACTTTTAGTGACCATGAGGTAAAAAAATCACGGAATAAATAACATCCTTCAAAGATGCATTTTTCACCAGGCTTGTTGACAAGCCATTTATAACTTAGAGGCAACATGAAATGTGCTTAATATGACAGAGAAAAAGCTGTATTTGATATGGAGGAGTCTGGGCTCATTCATTTTGGGCCTGGCTCTTAGGTTAAATTTTTTTTGTCAAGGTCTGACTTGAGGGGGGGGGGTGAGCTTTAAACCTGGTGCTCTCATTAAAATTCTAATACTGCATCTACAAAACAAGAAGATAAATTAATGGCTAGAAAAGCACTTTATATTTTAAGCATTCTGTAACAGCCACAAGTTAGAAAAAAGTAACTTGAACAGAACTCTAGCTGTATACAACGTGAGCATATTAAACACTAGGCCTACATTAAAAAGTACATTTAAGACACCAAGTGACAAAGGATGTTCTAGTTAAAAAGGTCAGCTATTTTTAATGACATATTAGTGATACACACTAAGGCGGATTCCGCATGGGCCAAAAACAGCAGTGTGAAAATGGTGTAAACCCTTTTATACAATGGTTTAAATTCTTTTACACCATTTCCACACCACTGTGTTTGGCCTATGCGGAATCTGCCTAAGATACACCCAGCCTGAAAATATATCTCCAAAATAATTTATTGGTATTTTTCTGGTATATTCAGGTACCCTGAACAGTATTTGGGATTCTCACACAGTCCTGTATATTTCCGGAAATATTTGGAATATTGATTTGGCATCGATCTGGCATTTCAGGCCTGCCACCCCCCCTCACACATTTTAACAGAATTCCTGGGCAATGGGATATGGAGAAGGCATCTCCCAGGCAAGGAATTGCAGCTCCAGCTGGAACATGTTTTCCTAGTCCTGGAAACAAGTTAGGCACAGGGCTCAGTGGAGCTGATGGTCTGGCTGCTTCCTTCTCCCTCTCTCTCTCTTCCTTCTCTCTCCCTCTTCCTCCTCCGTAGGGGCAGGACTATTTCCCCCCTCCCAGTCCTCACCCCTGCACTTCACTTGAAACTGGTAGTGGCTGTGGCTCAGTGGTACAGCATCTGCTTTGCATGCAGAAGCTTCCAGGTTCAATCCCCAACTTCTCAAGTTAAAAGGACCAGGTAGCAAATGTGAAAGAGTTCTACCTGAGACCCAGGAGAGCCATGGACAGTCTAGGCAGACTAATCCTTGATGGACCGATGATCTGATTCAGTATAAAGCAGCTTCATATGTGTTCTTGGTGTATATGGGGTCTTTAGTGGACAGGCAGCACTAAATTCCCTGCAATTTGAGTGTCTTTTGGGTGAAAAACAGTTACTTCAGCCCCCCCCCCCCCCCTAAAAAAGCAGCAGAGAGAGACAGAGAAATAGGAAATAGAGAGAAACAGAGACAGAGAATGAGGCACAGGGCTACAGAGTAACAAAAATGAAGAGGTGAACCAAAGCCAGGGAGTGGAGAGAAGAGGAAAGGAAGAGGGAAGGAGGGATTGGGAAAATAGCTCCCCCAATGTCAAAGCAGACCAGGACAGTAGTAAATTGTGGCCACAGGTGTACCAGTTGATACTCAGACTCTGAAGTATGTTCTTGGAGCTTTTCTTTGCTATCACGGAAAGTACACTTAACATGACTCCTCCAGAATGTGTGACAAGGACTAGGAGTGGTTCTGTACAGGCAATATGAGTTTTCCATAGTCAACTCAGCTTCATTCTGAAGTTTAACTCTCTGTGATGAAAAGACAGAAATTGCAACTCAAGTGTTCTGAGTAAGAAAGTATCCAAATTCACAATCAGAGGTATTCTAACTCACTGTTGAAAATCAAAGGGCAGGGGAAACATGGCAATTTGATTGGTTTGAGCTTGCAGAAGCTTCATGCTGCACTCTACTGAAAGGAGTGCTTACTGGCATCAGAGCAGTCTGGGCCTCTCTAGAAGTTCTGAAGACCTTCACGTTCTACAGGTGCATTAGCTAGGGTTTATCTTAGGCTGTTTCTGCATGGCCAAAATATCCTGGGGTGAGCAAGAAAAATATCCCTGTGCAGTCGAGAATTCCGCACAGTTCCCGGCGCTAACGTGGGAAAATCAAAGGGCAGCTCCAGATATCAGAACTCAACCTGATTGGGAATTTACAGGGTGGTGAGTGCTCACTGAGTTATTTCCTTGGCCAATCATTTCCTTATTCTAGCGTGCAGATCAGGCTTTGCAACCGTACAGTAAAAGTGGCATTTACAAAAGGGCAAGGAACACTTGATTAGTTTCAAAGCTTGGTCAAAAGTTCAAGCTACCATGAAAGAAAGAGAAAGAAGCCAAACTTTGCTACAAGACAACAGGGAAGCAATCAGATGATTAGCATAAAGTTCCACGTTAGAAAAAACTAAAGACGGAGAGGCTTTTCACAACCTCCTACAATGGGTCCTGAAATAGAAGCAAGCAATCCATCAAGCCAGAGGTGTAATGAGACAGGACAATAGCTCCAGCTTACAGACTGGAGCAAGAGATTCAAAAGGCTTATAAAAGCCACTTGGAGCCTTCCAGTTCTCACTTGGCTCAGTATCTGATAAATATTTATGACCAGTACTTCTACAAAAAAGAGAGATTTCAGCAGAATTGAATTTAATCCAAATTCCATCAGTCCAGAAAGCAATGTTCATTGTGAGCTGGTCTCCACATCCCAAAGGCACTGAAGCTTGATGTATGTAAGAAATGCTAATATAGGAAGCGTGTGAAGAATGTCTATGTTGGAGAGAAGGTGCCAAGACCCACCGGTGGCTTAATTAGAAAAGGGAGAAAACATCGGATGTGTTTGGGGCTTCTTGGCAGGTTAGCTTCTTGTGCCAGGAAATCTATATGCTTTTCTGGTTATGATCCACCCCGCACATCAGAGTTCTCCCTGTAGCAGTCTACGACAAAGCAAGATATGAGCAGACCCCTTGCAGTTTATGAGCCTTATGAACAACTACTGCTCGCACATTTTCATGGTTCCCTCCATGATTATGAGGCCCAGACACTTTCTGTTTATCAAGTGAGAGACCCTGAAGAATCTGCATGTGACATTAAATTATTTACCATGCAACATGGTCATAACCACACTTTCTTTAAAATAAAGGAGTGAGCACATCTCATTCTAGATTAAAACCTAACAGGCCCATCATCCCAAGATGTCCACCCCCAAACTCTGCAGAAGTGTCTACATTAATTCCCAGAGAAGAACCTGAAAACAAACTGGGAATTCAGTTCCCTCAGTATTCTTCCATTAACAGAATTAACCTAAATATAAACTTACCCCCCAAACAGCCCTTTCCACAAACACACACTGAGGACACAGCAATGTCAATTATGAAAATAAAAATACAGCATTGTCAGTCATTCCTTGGGAACACATTGGTGTGGTGAGGGAGTGTGGGTTACATGGTTTGTGTTTCCCCTCAGTTGTGTCTAATGACAACTGAATAATTGTGAGGGAGCTTCATATCACCAATCCTCTCTCCAAAGAAAAGTGAACTAATATAAGGCGGCAGATTGGGGCTGGGCAAAAGTTTGCCTGTGTGCAGGAGACAAAAAGCCTTACCAGATTCAAACGTTTAATGGAGATTTCATACAACATCATACTCTTGCTGGTACAAGGCGTAAGCCCAAGCAACATGCAACAGAACTGTTTGCATGCCTAAAAGTAGCAGAAATAGTTTGGCAGCACCATAGATGCATTGACAGGGGGAAATGGGCTTGCAATGATCAAACATGAAGTGACAATGTGCAGCTGAGCCTTTGGTTCAAGGGAAGGATCCATAAGAATATAGAATTATGCTAGGAATCTGAAATCCAAGCTCTGAAATCCAAAGGAAATGGGCATGCTTTCCAGCTTGTTTTTGCTTCTGCACTGGGACCACTAAAATGCACATCTTACAACAAACTGAAGAGTTTCTACTACACTGATAACATGCCAGAAGATTATTTCTTTAAGCATTTGGAGAAGATCCAATACTCTCTGGATGGCTTTTACTGCCCCCATTAATCTAAACTCTCTCCCCCACCGTCGCACGCACACACCTGAAAAATTGCAACCTGAGACTTCAAAAAGTCTTGCTGGTTACTTCTCTTTGTCCCAGTAGACCTGCATCCTCAACTGACACACTACAACCAAAAAACAGATGTCCACTTTGACATCAGAGCAGGAAAGAAACAAGCCATCCGGGGCAGGAGCCAAAAGAACCCCTAGACCTAACCCCCAACAGGGGTATCATGCTACTTGTAGCCAAAAGCAATTGCAGGGATGTGAAAGTCAGTAATGGAGTGCCTCGTAGCTTCAAAACCATGTCTTATATTGGAAACACATGTCCCTGGGAGAACGGGAAAAAACCAAACAGACTTCTAGGCACCGATAAATGTGCAAGCAGCAGGGTGAGAGGCAAGCTGCAGGGCTAGGACGACTCTGTCAAGCAGTTTAGCATTTCAGTAGCTGCATACGCAAGTTCCTAGGGAAGGCAGTCTATGGAATAGGTCCTTCACTAGACAAGCTGAAAATCAGTACCTAAGCACATGGTCCCAGCAGAAAAGCATGTGTGCCTGAAAAATGGAAAGCAAGAGAAGTCACTGTTTGAGGAAAATGCAGCACTGGAGAAGGTAGTTAATATAGCCTCAAATGTACAAAAATAGTAGCCCGTAGCAGACAAGCATCTAAAATATGTGGCACAACGTTTGATTAGTTCCTGCATGACAAAGGGTTGGAAGTTGAGAAACAGCATACATACGAGTGACCGGTAGCAGGGATGAAGTATATGCAGCAGTGGACCCTGGTATCTGGTATCCGCTTCTTCCGGTTAATATTGAGCTCCTCCTGAAGGTATTTCTCATACTGGTCATTGATGAACTTCATAATGGGTTGCCAACTGTGCAAGAAAAAAAATGCATGTAAAAGAAGTCAGATCTACACAGCAGACTTTAGTGTGTATCACATCAGAGAAACTATGTGATCCTATACCTAATTCCTGCCCTTGCACGGATGAGGCACCATCTATACATTATCCAATCACAGGACAAAATGGGCTAGAATTCACAGGAAGAGAAAACGCACCATTCCCACCACATCACAGATTGTGTTCTGTTGCCTTGACAGTAGGCATAACAGTAGGCATAAGTAGAAGGTCCTGATGCAAAACTCCAGTCCAAAGTCTGATCATAGACCAAGTGCTCCAAGGAAGCCAGTGTGAATTCGAGAAGGTTCTTCCACTAACCACTAATCTTTTATTACTGGCAAGATCTTCCCATTCGTGAAAAATTGGAAGAATTATTCATAGGGTAATAGTTCAGATAAAGTTATGGATTCATAGTTCCATCCCCTGCCAGCATGCCATAGGAATTATCAGAGCTTCGTGCCTCGGATGTTATGGACTACAGTTCCCATCATCCCCTGCCAGCATGGCTAATTGCTCATGCTGGCAAGGAATGATGGGAACTGTAGTCCATAACATCTGGAGGGGCACGAGTTTGACACCTGTGAATTAGACGATACACTGACATCATTTTTGAAGACAGGGTGGCAGTTTCATGCAATCGCTCTTCTGTTTCAAACACTTTTTAAAATATATGTAAGACTATGTCTACCTTGTTCATACCTGCAACAAACTGAATTGAGGCTTTCAATGGCTATGGTTTTGATCTTGTACTTTTGCTCCACGCATTCTTCTCTGCAGGCACTGCAGAGGTTGTCCTCTGCTGCGGAGCTCACTTCCTTTGGTGCTTAGCATTTCTGCTTGTGCTAGACTGATGCTTTACAGGCAGCCCTTGCCTAACGCAAGAAGAGCACGTCCCACAGCACAGTCCCACCAGCACAAAGTATAAGAGAAATGCACAAAGAGCTAAAGTGCCTATGTACAGTTCAACTTTGTGTTTCCCTGTGTTGTTTTGCACTTCTTAATATTACAAACATTCACAGATCTCAATCAGCCAGAAACTGGCTCCCAAGGAGGATTTAAAGATTCATTTAAAATCCAAGTCAAAATACAAGCCTAAATACCCCAAATATAAATACTCTAAATAACTACAAGCAGTAAAAATACAAACCTGAAAACTAAGATCAGCAGAAATATCAGTATAAATCCATTACCCTGTCAAATGCATCCCACCCATTTCAAAGGGGAAGGTAGGTTTTCTTTCTCACTGAATACCTTCCATGGAACAGAAGAATGCAATCTTCCACCAGCCAGCTACAGCCTTCCATCTACTTATTCGCCAGTTACTCCACTGAAGAACTCTTTAAGCTTATGCACAGCACAGCTGTCACAGTTGTATTTTGGTTGCATATGGGATTTATTATAATCTGCCAAAAATGGCATTTTCATGTGAATGCAGAACTCTACATGAGGGTATTGGTGTTGCGGGGAAGCCATCAGGTATCCCTGCATTTTGCAGGCTGATGCTCCCCTTCCTCTGATGCTAGACCCCACAGTTCAGACGAGAAGCAGATTTGCATGTATTGCGCTTGGATTCAGTTATTATTTCCATGACTTTGGAAGGATAACTACAACTGATCAGTTTTGAGAACCTTGCTCCAGGTCATCTAGAAAGTTAAAAAAGATTACGTAATAGTTTTCTACTATAAATACTACTACCTATCTCCTGAAGACAACATAGACTGAACATCCAACCCTAGTGATGTATCTAGGCAGCACTGATTTCTATGACTTTCAGGAGAAAATACTATCATAGCTCTCGTTAGAAATTTAGGATGATTTCTCAAGAACAACAATGCATGGTAACTGAAAATCTCCAAATCTGCAAAAGGATGGTTTTGTTTTAGTGTCTGGAAATCCCCTTGAAATGCCAGCATTTTTCTGTTCAGCTCCCACTGTCATGTGGTTGAGAAAGCTGAATAATCTGGCCTCCCCCTGACCTGCTGGACAGACATCTTAGGAAAGTAACAGAGAGGATCAGTCAGCACTTTTGCATTCTTTGCACATTTTTCCTTTTCGCAGCCACTCACCAGTTCTCATTGTTGATGTGGTCTCCAAAACCTGGGGTGTCAATGACAGTCAGTTTCATACGGACACCTTTTTCCTCAATATCTGAAGAAGATTTGGAAGAAATGCAAGAACAGGTCACCAGAGACTAATGCTTCAGCACCAAAGAAAAATTTCTTCCAACACACACCTCTTTTCAAGTTGGGTGCAAAGGGATTTGAACCTAGAAACCGTCAAATGCTTCAGAAAGTTTATTTCATAGAGAGCCAGGAAAGGGAAAGATTTTACTTAGCCCTCTCTCCCATCTCTCAGGACTCCCGTCTCCCCACACAAGACATTCCCATGATCTCTTGCCAAGGATTTACCATGTGTGATGGACTTGATTTCTATTGTCTTGGGAATACGCTCTTCAGAAGTGGGCTGCACAGATTTGCGGCTGATTTTTGATTTGAAGAGGGTGTTGATTAGGGTAGATTTTCCCAGGCCACTCTGACCTGAAAAACAGCAGGATACACAGATATCAGAAAACTCATCTGTTTCGCTACTAAGGTCATTCCACATCTGGTCTAAATGGTTTGCTCTACTGGATTTAAATTGTAATATGATACCATTTGATTATGCACAGTAAGTGTGCTATAAGTTATCCTCACCTAAAATAAATTTTGACAATGTTGATTTTGTCTCATATAGCTTACCACAAAACTAAGTCATACGAGATTTTATTTCTAATGCTGCATACCACAGGAAGCATATGAACTACAAATGGATGTATACAGAACATTGCTAAACAACTCTAATCCAACCAACATATTCAAATGCAAAATAACAACAACAATAATATTCTTTTCAAAAGTTAAGCATCAACTTCTATATATCCAAATGTATCATTTTCTACACCATTTTAAATATACTTTCCAGCTTTTCATGAACTGGCCACAGTTTGCAAAATAACATTATTCATGTGAATACATTAACTGTTACATGGAAATGACTAAACTTCTTCACAATTTTCTAATTTTTAGTTAGAAATCTCTCAAAGAACAGAAGGTGATAGGTTGGTTCTTCTTTGTATTGATATTCTTATTTTCTTGTTTTAGAAACAGAGAAAACATTTAATGTTTGAAATGAAATCATATGAATTTAAGCCAAATAGATTTATATTTTGTCTCTAGTTAAAATGCACATTTTTTTCTTAGAAAGATTTGTTACATTTTAGCATTATTGTCTTCTTGGAGTTTGTTAGCATTAGGGAAATATGGTTTGATATTATGCAGCACTGTTTGCAGCCTTTGTGTAAAACCTGTGGACTCTTTTCATAAGGTTCACATAAAATTTCTTAAGCCACGATGGAGGAAACTTTCCATTCTGTTGGATTGAGCATCTGTTGTTAATTGGTATGTTTCCCTTCCTCCATGGAGCCCATAGCTACAATACACCTCTGGGAAGTAGGATAGATTGGCAGACAGTGACCTGCTGAGACAGTGAACTGAACAGAGAATATGTATCCCTCACTCAAACCCAAGAATAGATGCAGACAATTATGAAATGAAATTGCTTAGTATCAGCTGTGTCTGAATTTTGAAATTTCTATACATAATTTTAAAAATACATTTTTATGCAGTTCAATACAATATTCAGAGCCTGAAGTATTAATTTAGAACTCCATGGGATTGGCTGAGACAGCTGCACAGCATTATAAAGTGTGAGGATAGGGAGTTGAAAACAAGAAAGGGTTCTGTTGTGACAGCCAAAGTGGACGGTAACTCTGAGGTAACTCTGTTCTCTGGAAGCAGAGGGCCAGATCAGAATGGGCTGTGCTTCTCTGAATTAAGTGCTAGGAAGTGCAGAGTTCAGTAAAGGAATCTGTACCAGAGTTCCTGGAGTTGAACATAATGAAATAATACTGATTAATCACACTGATGGCTTGTTTATTTTTTTTCTGAGGAGAGCCCCACTGTGATATGAAGCAGTGAAGCTCTTGAGAGAAGGGGAGTTATATAGAGAGGACTGGAGCTTCCTCAAGGAGAGCAGCCATCCTTACATGATAAGCATCATGTGTGAGAGGCACTCTAAGGGAGAGTTTGTGTTAGTGTCCAAAGAACTGTTTGTGGGTAGTACATACCCGAGGGTAAAAAGATTTTTAGAACAAGGGCTAGTTAGCCAAACAGAACTCTTTAACAACTGTGCTGAAATAACAGCTTTATTTTGTCTAGTGTCAAAGTGACAGTATCATCAGAAAGCACAAAGATAGTCTCCTGTCTGTAATTTGTATCAACCACAAGTGTTATTAAACAAAATCCTGTAGGCAGTAGCTGTTTTAAAATTAGCTTCCTTTGTATATATTATATATTCTTTTTGTGTGTGAGTATATGTGAGTGTGTGTATCTTTTAAACTTGTTCCTGTAAATAAAATATTTCAATTGCTGGTTTGAACTTTACAAGCCTCTGGTGCCATTTCTTTATATAGTTAGTGACAGAATGACAACAGGTTATTTTAGTTTTCTTTCAGAGATACTGCCTTGCCTAAGGGACAAGTGCCCTGGAAGATAAAGACTATCTAGATGGCTTAGAAAAAATATATATTTGTGGAAAAATTGAAAGAGAAATACGAATTCTTAAACATCCTTTCCATTTTACTAAAAAAAATTGTTCTGAGAATAAAAAGTTGCTCAGTCAGAGTTGTTCTGTCAGAGATTTTAGAGGGAAATTTTTTTTCCTCAGGGCACAGGCAGTTGGCAGATGCTGGAGTGTAAGGCACCCCCCTCTCACTAAGAAGACTAGGAGATGCCTCACTATTGTCCCCCCTTTACAAGACAGTGTGTATAATGAGGTCTACTTCAATCCTCGTTGAAGCAACGGGCAGATAGGAAATTTAATCTGCAGAACATAAACATTGCCATCATTTTAAGTAAGCAAAACTTATCATATTACACTTTCCCAAGTATACTTAAGAAATACAGTCTGCAAAATTTCAAACACATTTCAGAACATTTCAAAATGGTATTACAATAATACTTTACCAGTTGTTTTCATTTACTCATGCCATGTTTTTGGGTCTTCTCCAGTGACTCTGGACAATGCATCAGCCATAACATTTTCTTTTCCCCTTACATGTAATCTTGTAAGCTCCATCTGATGAGCTGAACATTCCATTGACTATAAGCCTAAATGCTTGGATACCTTACTTTCATTTCATAATTGTCAATGCATCAACTGTGTCTGATTTTTAAAATTTCTCTACATAGTTTTAAAAATATTGGGAAAATGCAGCAAGAATATAACTCATTTAATGGATTGGAATTATCTCCTCAATCAGAACAAAAAAACCCCACTGGTCCCTATTCTCAAGACTCTGCCTCTTATTTTACTTTTTTGTTACTTAGCATATTTTCCTTCTAATATATAGCTTCTTTATACTATAAATCCAGCTATTTCCAGAGACAGTGACCTCAAGTGCACACTAACTACTAAGGTATCTGAAAGGTATCCACGGATATTTCCGTCAGTATTGAAGAATGGATATATAAATAATCCAGCATAAAGCCAAAAATGTAATTGTAGGATCACACAGATAGCATATTAGCGCTCTTTTAGAGGATGTAGTCATCTCTTCTAGTCCCGAAATAATTTAAATTCAAGCAAGGCAAAGAGATGAAAAGATACAAGTTGGGAAACAAATTATTGTCTTGATAAGACAAGGGCAATCGAAGGAAACCATCATGTGATTAGGCACACGGAATATAGGCAACAGATACATGGTTTACAGATATCCCATCTGCCAGGGGAGGAAGACAATTATTTTTAATACCCAAACTGAAGACTTCCTTCTGAAGTGATTTCAACTGTTGGCCTAATGTATAGCCACTAGTTCCTTCCAGTTTCCACTCACAGCTCAAGCTAATTAAAAAAATCAATGTGTGCTCTCTTCTAACTGACCACATGCAGCAGCATAAAAAGGTAGGAGAAGTTGGATGTAAACTTCTGATATGTTACTCTTGCTGGCTCTCTGTTGTGATGGCTGATTTACCCAGGAAAGGAGGACTGGCTGGCTGCCTCAAATACCCTATGACAGTGATGGCGAACCTATGGCACAGGTGCCAGAGGTGGCACTCAGAGCCCTCTCTGTGGGCACGCGTACACAGAGTTTGTCATATGAGGGGGAATCACTTCGGCCCCCCACACACACACATCTAGGCTGGCCTGGGCTGCTGGGCATGACGTGTGCGCACCGTGGCAAAGAGGGAGGACTCGGCTGGAGTAGCACAGGGAAGAAGCGGGTGCACACAGGACCTGTTGGAGGCTGGAGAAGGCTGGCTGCTGCTGCTTGAGGGGTTGAACAAACAAAACGTGGGGAAAAGGTAAAAGGCAGATCCAAACCCCATGTACACCGGGGAAATGCTGAGACCCAAGTTTTTTGCTGATCACCTGGGCAGATCAACCTAGGGAGGAGGAACCAAGATGCATTTAGGATTTTTTTTAAAGCACACCAAGATCTTTGCTAGAATTGCTTTTATTTTTCTGTTCCTGTTGCATTTTTGTGGGAAGTCAAGTGCTGTGAAGGAAAGATGACATGTGAAGGAAAAACCGCAGATCAGATGGCTGCTCCACCAATTTAGCTTTCCTGAAGTTATCCACCCCTCACACAGCATTCTTGCTTAGGACTGACTTCCTTGACTGCCTTTTTACTTCTATTTTGTGTGTGTGTGTGTGGTGGTGGTGGGGGGGTTATTGGGTTTTAGAGAGCAAAAGCTTCACTTTCCTCTCCCCCTTTTCCCGCCAGGCCCCCAGTGTGAGAATAGTGTAATTATTTCAGAGAGATTATTAGCATTAAACCTAAGACCTAGTTTTGGGGAAACAGTGTATTGTTAGATCTTACCGCAGCGTTTGATGTGGTCGATCATGACCTTTTGACCTTTGGCCTGGCCGCTTCCGGGGTGCGGGGCACTGTCCTTCAATGGATTGCCTCGTTTCTCCGGGATCGAAGTCAGCAAGTGAGGTGCGGGGATCTGGCCTCCCGGAAGTGCCCGCTTTGATTGCGGTGTACCCCAGGGGGCTTTACTATCCCTGCTGCTTTTTAATATCTATATGAGACCCCTTGCTCAGCTGGTACGGAGTTTTGGGCTGACTTGTCACCAGTACGCTGATGACACGCAGCTCATTCTGTTGAGGGAGGGGGGAGCGGTCGCCGCCCCTGCGGCTCTCCAGCACTGTTTGGAGGCGGTTGCTGGTTGGTTGCGGCAGAGCAGGTTAAAACTGAATCCATCGAAGACGGAGCTCCTCTGGCTTGGCCGAGAGGGGGGGAATGGATCTTTCCAGCCGCCGGTGTGGGAGGGGGCCATATTGGCGCCGACCCCCTCCGTGCGCAACCTGGGGGTCCACCTGGATTTGTCTCTTTCAATGGAGACCCAAGTGGCCCATATAACCTGGGTTGCTTTCTTCCATCTTCGCCAGGCCCGACGGCTGGCTCTTTTCCTCTCCCAAGCGGACCTAGCCACTTTGATCCATGCAACAGTCACCTCCAGGCTAGACTATTGTAACTCGCTCTACGGGGCCTTCCCTTGCGTTTGCTCCGGAGACTAAAGCTGGTTCAGCATGCAGTGGCGCGCTTACTCACAGGCAGCGCCATTTATGATCATATTCAGCCTGTGCTGCGCCAGCTGCATTGGCTCCCGGTGGAGTTCCAGATCATCTTCAAGGTATTGGTGTTGACCTTCAAGGCCTTACGCGGCCTGGGACCCTCGTATCTTCGAGACCGCATCACCCCATATGTCCTGGCTCGGCCTCTCCGTTCAGCTGAGGCCAATCTGTTAGTGGTCCCTGGCCCCTCAATGATGCGGCTGGCCTCCACATGGGCCAGGGCCTTTACGGCTCTGGCCCCAGCCTGGTGGAACACCCTACCTCCGGCTGTTCGGGCCCTGCGGGATCTTAACGCGTTCCGCAGGGCCTGCAAAACGGAGTTGTTCCGCCGGGCCTTTGGAGGGCCCAGCCGCTGAAATGGTGCCCCCCAGTCAGCCCTTATACTCAGCCGAGGGCATATCCATTCCTGAAAATGTGACTCAAGCCACCCCCCTTCTCCCACTTTCCCGGGGAGAATTTTAAAATTGGGATAGGCGGACGCCTCTTTTTACTGTTACTGCTGTTTTAATGGTTTTAATAATTCTATTATATTTATATTATGTTGTACACTGCCCAGAGCCCCTCGGGGATGGGGCGGTATAAAAGTCCAAGCAATAAATAAATAAATAAATAAATAAATAAATAAATAAATAAGTACTGATCACAAATGATCTGTACTTCCACAATCTGTTTCACAGCAGCAAATTTGGCTGGGTGCAAACGTACACACAAGATCTCAGCACAGAATAAATAGGAACACCATGAAGAAAGAAAAAAAACACACCCCAAGACTATATAAACATCTGGTTTAGTTTACAGATGACATGAATGAGGATATTTAAATCAAACTTTAGCTGACTATGCAAAGTCAATTTTTTTTTACTTAACAGGTAAGAGATGAGGAAACAGTCCGGAGTCATTGGACTGGCTTTAGCTAGGAGCTGACAGGAAGTAAAAGACACAAGAGATTCATGAAGAATGGAAAGATTTATGGAAATGGATCCAAGAAGCCTGTTTCCCACGAACTCGGAATGTGTGAGACCTCAGTACAGATTTGCTATCCAGAGAGGATGCAAGGCAATGCAAGACCTTGCGAGGAGACATAAAAATTGGTCTAACCTTAGAAATTCATTTTTATCTTTCTCTTTTGCAGCACTGAACAAACTGACCGTTCATTCTTAATAGTTTGAAATCAGCTTCATAAAATCTTTGTTATCCCAAACATAGTACATGTCATGAATTAACAGCTTCAAAATATTAATCCCCCAAAGTCAGCACAGATCCAATTCTTTCAGAGAGATCCATGAGGATAAACCATGGCACATGGATAGCTCCAAGCAGTCCATATTCATGTTTCAATATAACCTGGCTGTGCACAACAGGGAGCCCAGGAGCAGATCTACAAGGGGCATGAGAAGGCGGGGCCCCCAGACATCATTTCAATTGGTCATGTAGGGGTGCATTTTCCCACCCGCCCCCTTTCTTCCCCCCTCAGAGTGAGGCTGCCTGGTTGGGGTAGGCTTGTGAATTCCCTTCCTTTCCCCCCTTTCTTCCCTCCCCCTCCAGCGACAACATTGGGGCACCCCAAGGCTGTTAGGTGGATCAGCTGCCCTTCTTGTCCTTGTCATGCTGGGTGAGTATTTTCTTGCTTGCTAGAGTGTGGGAATGTGTGCACGTGAGCAGACGGAGGGTGCCACCTCACTGCCTCTGCAGACCCGAGTTTGGGCTGGAGGAAGGGAATGCTGCCTCTCTAGAGGCTCTAGGTTGGAGCCTGTGCTGAGTGACTGAAAAGCCAGGGAAGGTTGGAAGAAGTAGGGCTGGGACCCAGAGCTTGGAACACTAGGAGGGAGGGATGCTGAAAAGACCGGAGGCTGGCTGGGCAGCTAGGGTTGGTGAGCATGCTGGAAGAGGCTAGATGCCTTCCTTGCTTGGCTGACAGCAGACAATCTGTGGCATCTCCAGTTAAGAAGGACCAGGCAGAAGATGATGCCAAAAACCTCTGCTTGAGAGCTGCTGCCAATCTGCGGACAATACTGACTTTGAAAGACCAATGACCTGATTCAGTATAAGGCAGTGTGCATTTCTGGTGCTGCAATGCTCCTTTTACAGTAATGTATGTAAGGACCTTTCAGCACTCTTAAAATGGTGAAATCCTAGAAACACTTTTCTGGAGTGAGCCACATAGAATAGACTGGAGTAGAATTCTGAGAGTTGCTTAGAGCTATTCTGTTGAAACGGGTGGCGGGGGGGGGGGGGCAATTTCCCCGGGCCCCATTTGCTGTCAATATGTCCTCAAGGAAGGCTAAACCAAATTAGGAGAAAACAGTAAATTGTCCTGAGTAGTATTATGCCATATTAATCCACATGCTGACTGATGAAAACGTAGCAAACATGAATAAAACTTACAAGGAAGAAAGAAAATGGTCTAATGGAAGTGGTCCAGTTTTAATTCCATAGACAACTTCATTGATCTGCAAAACATCCATTGCATTCTTATGCTGTCCTCCAAAGAGGGCATCACCATTATACTTGAACAGCAATGTGCAAAGAGTAAGGTATATTAATCACCCAAAGAACGTTGAACTCAGATGTCCTCAACACTAGTCAAGCACTATACCATACCATCCCTTAAAATACTTTGTGTGTACACATGCATGCAGACAGAGAGGACTGAAGCCAATTCATTCTTCCAGATCTATATTCAAACTGCCTGTGAATACTTTTTGGATCAGAGAAAGAAGGGAAGCAGATCCATTAACATATTCCTGGCAGTGTCTTCCATCAAACCACAAAAAGACGGATGGAAGAATTCTAAGAGGACTAATTCATTTCCTAAATATCTTAACTCAACACAATTGGAAGAACTATTTTTGTTTTTAGAAAACCTAGAAAACAAACAATCTCTAATAGATAAAACAAAAGACTAACAACATTCAAATATTCATTTGGATCAGTTAGATAAATGAAAATGTTAAAAACTGCTGTTTTCATTGTTCTACTAAATAAATACAAATCTGAACTTATCCTCATTTGTTAATCTGTAAAACGAATTTGTAATAATTTGCATTTCCATCAGAAACGTACCAGGGAAAATGGCTCCAAGGAAACAATGGGTGGCAATAACTTCTGGCTCAGGTGACCCAAACTTTCTCTTCATATAACTCCCCTCTTTCACTCTCTACTACATTCTCCTTTTCCCTTCAGATATCTACTGTGTCTAATTTCTAAGGTACTTGTCTCATCCACTCATTTAACTCTTCTCTCTGTGACCACATTAGGATTTGACTCCCTTTTTGGTCTCCCAACATCTTCTACGTGTATTTGAATTATTCTTTTGTTTATGACTTCATATACGAAGGGCTCTAGCCAGAAATCTGTTTTCCCCGCTATTTTTTCTTTCCTTCCGCCCCCTTTCCCCTAACTGATAGCTTCCTCTCTCTCTCTACAAAACCCTTCACAGTCTCTCTCCAGTATCAACCAATCACCATACTCTCTCATCCCCCTCTTTTACCGCCTTCTTCTGTGACTTACCTCTCATTTAAAGGAACACACACTTAACACTTTAAATTGTTAGGATTTACATTCTTAATTCAGAGCTACAAGCAATGGACAACAGAGCTACAAGGTGTAGAGGAATAAATTCAAGTAGATGTGGTGTTAACAATACAGTTATTCCAGCTGCAGAGACCTCCTATTAAATGTACACGTTTATGACATCCAACATCCTAACCAGCAAAAAGAGATTAAAAGTGCACAAATAATTTGAAATCCTGGCTATCAGATACCAGCAGTGAAACGATTTCAGTAATGCATTGGAAAGATTTTTAAATCCTAGAACACCACATTCCTGATTTAAGTGTCAGTGAGTTATTCATAAGAACATAAGAACAAGCCAGCTGGATCAGACTAGAGTCCATCTAGTCCAGCTCTCTGCTACTCGCAGGGGCCCAACAGGTGCCTTTGGGAGCTCACATGCAGGAGGTGAAAGCCATGGCCTTCTGCGGCTGTTGCTCCCGAGCACCTGGTCTGTTAAGGCATTTGCAACCTCAGATCAAAGAGGATCAAGATTGGTAGCCAAAAATCGACTTCTCCTCCATAAATCTATCCAAGCCCCTTTTAAAGCTATCCAGGTTAGTGGCCATCACCACCTCCTGTGGCAGCATATTCCAAACACCAATCACACGTTGCGTGAAGAAGTGTTTCCTTTTATTAGTCCTAATTCATACCAGAAGTACGGCAGAATTAATCACAAAAAAACCCAACACATGGAGAACCCGTGGAACAGCTCTCCCGAGGATAAAAGACTCACCGACTACCATTATGTTGAACTCAAACCCTTGCTTCATGGCTTTCCTCCGCATCTGCTCAAGGATGGCATCGATCCCAACGTAGCCAAAGTCAGCCATTGGTTTCTCTGGTCGTGCTGGTGCAACTTGCTTGAGGGCAGCATCTCGAGGGGTGTCTGTCATGCTGCCTGGGTAGCTGGGAATAGCCTCTAAACATGGTAAAAAGGGAAATATAATTAATAATAATGCTAAATTAAAACAAAAAGACACGTAACAAAAGTGGAACATTACACTATTGAACAGCTTAAGGACCTCCTTCTTATATGTGAACCTGCTTAAATAATAATCTGAGGTCTTATCAAATATGGCACAATTTACTGAAATGAGATGGATTGTCTCAAAACACAAGTCTTACTTGTGGTCATAGCTTAGCTACTTCCTCACTATTACTATATATTTAATCATCTTTAGTACATTTCAAGCACCATACAACCATTAGACAATATGAGTAAATGTGATCAAAACAATGAAGCTGTGTTGAGGCTAGTGTTAATGAAATGTAAAAATATAATCCTGACAATGAATTTCATGAATACTCAAAATTTAAGATTTTTTTTTTAATGCTGTCCTGAACTGCTTGGTTTTTATGGACAGATTGCTTTTAATTCTCACCTTCTCAAGAACATTATGGTTCTGAGAGACCTGGTAAATACTTTAAATAAATACATAAACACTGAAGGGTCACCTCCTAATCAATGAGGTGGACAATGTAGAACAAAGACAAGTGAAAATTATATACCAACAGCTTGGGTGCTCTAACCTTCTGCACAGAGAATAACATTTGTCTCTTCCTTGATTTGTATGTCTCTAAGTTAGTATAAAATATATAAAAAAGTTTTCCTTCTTTGAAAAAAACAGGTAGAAGGTTGGATGAACATACCAATCCCAACTCAAGAATAAATTTTATGAGATTACTGTTGCTGCATAAACTTTAAGTTTTCCACTCTGCCTTGTACATAGCACGCTTTGCTTCTTGGAACCTGAGGATTTGTTTTTATTCTACCCCCACCCCTCTTACACACAACACCTCTGGCACACTCTTCCTCTCTCAGGATCACCTCAACTCAGGTTCGTGCCTAGTCATCGGAATATTTGAAAACCATTTGTGCATGGTGTTGGATGAGATGACCTCCAGGTCTTCCACAAGATTTATGATTTTAAGCCTCATTGTTACAGCATGCTGCAATAGATCATGGGCAACATTCCTGGATTTTTTTAAAAAAATCATAGGCAAAGGAGTCAATATTTCTTTCAATGACTCCTGAGCTAGCATCATTTTCAGAAAGGGAAAGCCAAGCAATTTTCCTCCTCTTTCCCAACACTAGGAATTAAACCACTTCTCATTCAGCTGCAACCAATAAGGGAAACAAAACATGTTTTCAGGAAAAACAGGTAAAGAAACCAAAACCCCCAAATTCTGCACTTCATATTGTCCAATAGAATGCACCCAGAACATGTCAGACCAGAAGGCACAAAAGCAAAGAAGATCTACTCAATGGGAATAGGACCCATGAGGTAAGGCACTTGGCTGAAACATTAGTTTCCTCCAGATAGGAGAGACACTTTTTCCATCTACATCCCCTGAAGCAGGCATTTTGTTCCAACAAACCCAAAAGTTATTACACAGAATCTGAACCCATGATTTTTACACTGGTGCCCTTTGTATTAAACTGCTCCAGGCTGTAGAATGGAGGGAACACAGTATGGAAATATTCTCTTCCAACTGTCTAATTTAGACTTTGCTGGTCTTTCTTGCTTAGTGTGAACTCTGCCTCCAGCTTACTAGTTTCTGCATCTCCGGCTCCTTTTAGATCAACATGTCCACTTTGAGGCCAGCTATCGCACAACTCATTTTAAAAGTCATTGCTATGCAGCGCCATGACCTGGACATGGGGGTCTAACTTGGCTGCAGTTTCCAACACAAAATGGTGAAATAAAATCAAAGAATGATTCTGTCTACAACTTGTGTTATAAAAGTTATGAAGCTGATTTTTTTAAAAGCAAAGAGCTGTAATTATACAGTGACACTTTATCTCCAAGAAACAGAAAATTAAAAGTTGCTGATGGCTAATCCCACTGTCCTTCCCCCTTTACGTTTTTTTGGGAAGACTACTTCCAAAATGATCTCATTTTTTTGTCTCCATGTCTTCTTTTCTAAACATAATTCATGTTCCACATTTGGATATTTTAAATAGCTTAGATTGAAGAGTCATCCATTATGGCCACTGGAGGGGGAACTACGTGCTTTACGCACAAAGTTTTAGAGGGGAAAAAAAAGAAGTCTGCACAGAAGCAGTGACTGATTGCATAGACATGCCGCCAGGATTTCCTGTTATGGTGAAGAAGCATGTCAAAGTTGCTCAGGGTAAAGATACCAACATTCTTATACAGAATGATTCATATTCCTCCTATCAGAATCCTAACCAGAAATTTGCTAGATAACAAACATGAGGTATCACATACAGAGCAGATTTCGAAGGCCTAATAAAAACAATGATTTGCCCATCGCTGCCTGGCATTGATCACTCAAAACACAATTCTTCTCTTCCCCCCTCCACCAGTATACACGGGTTCCTGCCAGCTGTGTTTTAGTTCCCCAGCAGCAAGGATTGTGCTTTAGAAAACCCAAGAGATAATGAAAACAACCAGCTACTCTGCACATAGCTGGTCCCACTGACTACTGCTTGTAACAGGAAAACCTAGGTTTGTTTAGGTAGGGTTGACTTGTCTCTGAGGTGCAGCTGCTATAGTAACTTCAAGGGAGCCAGTAAGGATGGTTCAACCCCCACTGGTTTGGTTCATAATCTGTTCCATGGCTGCAAATATGGAGCTGCTTTTTCTAGAAATCTGCCCTTGTTTCTTGGTTACTTCTCACACAGTCCAATAGTGCAGCGCAGTGCAATCAGCAGTGTTTCATACATGCACTGTATCAGGCCAATTAGAGCACTACTTTCCCACCCTTCTCAGTGCCTCTGCGCACAGTTTAGCAGCAAGTTGTATAAATAGTGAGCAAATCTGTCAATCAGCCAGTGATTATAAATAGATACATAGAAGACACTATTTATCATTTGTTGGTTAAGTCTATGCTACTGCCACTATCCCACACATGAACATTTCCCCCCCCCCCACACACACACACAGTTTTATATGAGACATAGCCTTCCCCTTATGTTGCTTAATTATCTGGCCCAACCAGATAATGACCATGGGTAGACCCACAGATCTTTTTGTACCTACTACTGCAGAAGAAAAAGACCCTACAAAACAAGGAAATGAAACTGCACCACCAAAACTACCCTACAGCTGTTCAACAGCCATTTGAGGCAGACAGTGGACAGGGAAAAATAGCCATTTGAGGCAGACAGTGGACAGGGAAAAATATCAGACATTTTGCTCACAAATGACTATGGTTGTCAAAGCACAGGTTTTTTGCCTATTGTATATGTTTGCTGTGAAGTTGATGGCAGCCTTAACAGTCAGGCAGGAACATTCTGACTCCATTCCCAGAATACACAGCTTATTCTTCTCCAATGAAGGTAACTGGAACTTGGGCCAAACTGCAGATTGCAAGTCTATGGAGTAATTCTAAAACTTGTAGATTGAGTGCAGTTATGTGCCATGTATATGGGTCTTACAACTATTTCTACTTCAAGAAGGCTGTAGTCAAGCCTTTCTAGATTGAGAGGAAAATGTGGCTTTTCGCTCCCCATTGAAAAAACAAGGAATCAAAGATTAAATGTACTCAAGCCTTAAGGCACAACAAAACTCCATATGGAACAAAGCAATGCCTGACCACACTAGTTTGCACTCGTCTCCCCTGGTTTTTCCAACAGCACTGATCTCCATTCATATCTCAACAATGCAGCATTAGTCAATTCCCTACCCTTGCCATGAACAAATGAGAAACAGATTCTTTAGGAAGTTATAGACCAATAAATAAACAGAGTTAATTTGGGTCTCTGAGTGTGTGTTTGGATTTAATAATTTTGGGGACAAGCTTAGTCTTGACCTGAAGAAGAACAAGCTAAATATTTGTCCAAACATGCAATCCAGTACCACCGCCCAAATTCTCATGGATTCAGATGTCTAGGAAACCTATTATTATTTACCTTGTAGTACCAATAGCTTTCAATCACACAGTTAATCCCAAGCATTACCAACTCTGTTGGGCTAGGGTGGAGGTAAATCGTGGATCTGCATGTGTTAGTGAGGGAGAGAGTAGAATTCTAGAAGTAGGCAACTTAGGAAAATGGAAGTAGTTTGTAATCACTATAGTCTTTACGTTTATTTGCCACCTGTTAGCACTTGACTGCAAAGACCAGAAGAATAAAGATTTCTATAGAAGGTTCTAGAAAAAGCAAAGTTTAATACAGCACATTTTAAAAACAGGCACCGATTCAAACTGGACTATATTCTCCAGGCTCCTCATAGAGGGTTTATCTATCCAGGTATCATTCCAGAGTGGTTGTGCTTATGGAGTTAAATGTAGAAATTTAAAACAGATTCAGAACTGATTTAATAGTCCAGTAATCCAGACTCCCACGAGGCAGAAGAACTTCCACATATGTAATGTCTGGCTGCTATAATGTTGGACGTGGCAAGCATTTTTCGGGGGGGGGGGGCTCTTCTATCATCACAGAAAGATATTTTCAAATATTTTGCAACATTAAACATGATGGAAAATGTAAATGCTGATGTCAGCTGGGCTTATTTTGAGAAGGGGGAAAGAGTGAAATGCCATGATCGTGCCATGAACCCACAAGTACAGCACTTCTACTTACATTTATGCCGAAATGAATCCACTATGATTTGAGGAATTGAAGAGCAGGCATTCTGGGTAGGGATGGGAGGGAAACACAACATACAGCCCCATCTAACTGGCCGGGCACCCAGCAACAACACTGCAGCCACACTGGCCTGGCTCTCTAAGGGAGTCTTCCTGGCAGAGTGGGGAGGCCTAAAATGCAAAAAGGCCTCCCAGCCACTAGGAAACCCCCCACCCCCAAGTGGGCTTAATTGGGCTTAACACCACCTTTTCAGTGTTGCAATTCTGAAGCCCCAGCTGCTGGCACAAAGAGGGCAATGGATGAGAGGAAGCCAACTAATGTTGGCTCCTCCCCTGGTCATGGTCTGCTATGCTGGCAGAGCAGAGATGCTGGCACAGCATCCAGTGCCATGTCCCACCATTAAGGAGGGCTACGGTGGCTGCCCACCTTCTGCGAGGCAAGTGCCCCAGAGGGAAAGCAAATCTGCTGATGGCCTGCACCACTCCCACTGACGGATCCCCCCCCCCTTTGAATGTTAAACTCTTTTAAATGTTTTAGAAGGTGCAAGTCAAGTTTTAGACAAAGTCTTGTTTCCTCCTTACTGGCATCATTGTGATAGAGATACCAGAAACATACCTGCTCACTTTCTAGGTCCCAAATGCTGGGAATGAGTCAGCAAGTGCACAACACAGCTCACCCAACCTGATTGCAATCAGTAGGCATAAACCCCCAGACAAGACGGTCTTCTGCAAACACATTGGTCGAATCCCCACTACCGTCTTAGCCAGGTTTCAGAGCACAAACTAACCAGGTTTGAGGTCATTTGTGTTCTGAAACCTGGCTAAGACGGTAGTGGGGATTCAACCGGGGAGGTCGTCCCTCAAACCTGGTTACTTTGTGTTCTGAAACCTGGCTAAGACGGTAGTGGGGATTCGACCATTGTTCTGAGAGCAACACAGATTGGATTTCGACTTCATGATGAGAATGAGTCAGACTAATTGATGGCTCCTCAGGCTCCTTCCTCCTCTCACTTTATGCAGAGCTGATGGTCAAACTAGATATGATGGGGTCCATGGGTCCAACCTCTGGATAAGATCACCATTGGAAAGAGATTTAAAAACTCTGTGAGGCCTGATCTTGATCAGACACACAGCAGTTGGTAGAGATGCTCAGAGTCCAGCAGTGGTGTGGCAGCAGCTCTTTCACACTTGAAAGGGCACATGCCAGGGATGAACAACTGTGCCCTTTGCTTATCACACTGCAAGTCCAATCAGGATCAGGCCACTGCAGCATTTTAAAGTCTTTTTTAAAAATGGTAGCGGCCATATCAAGCTGGCCATGGGATCAAAGATTTTAACTGAAAGAGACTGCAACTCATTGTGATGTCTGATACTTGAATTGTGCCTTTTTTTTTGCCTTATTTCTTGGATTAATATCACAGTGGTAGGCAAAAACCCCAAACCTTTAAAAGGGTCTAAATGAGCTGTGGGTTTTTTTTCGAGATTGTAAGTCTTTGAATTTGGTTCTGTGGTGCAAAGGAATAGAGTCCAAAAATAAACCTGACTCACTCGCATTATGAGCAAACCAGAGTTTATGCATGAGATCTGAAAGCTGCATTAGACTAATACAAAATGACCAACTAAGAGAGAGATATTCTGCATTTCAAGAGAACCCAATGCAAAGGCAATCCACTTGAGAATACAAGGACAGCTCTGCTGGATCAGGTTCAAACACACACGAATACCTCGAAAACCTTGTTGGCCTCTAAGGTGCTACTGGACTCTAATCTAGCTGTTCTACGGCAGACTAACACAGCTACCTCCTGCAACTACCGGTAATTTCTTATTTCCTGAATGTGGTTCCCAGGGAAGAGAAACTTGTATGTGTTTGGGACAGATGCAAAAGATAAGAAGCTGATGTTAAACATTATGACCAATACATAGACTTCTGACAGAGCAAACTGTTCTGCAAAAGCTTCCATGTATCATTTAAACTAGCCCTAAAGTAGATCTTATTGGCCAGTATGCACTCATGCACAAATATCTTTCATTCATTAGGTTTTACAATATGCCAGAACTGGGAGAGAAAAGGCTGATTATTTTGCTGTGCTAAAGACTTGCTAGAATCACCAGGATGTTATATCTATGGCATATCTATGGTATGCTGTAGACTTAGTGGTTTAGCACAGTTTAGCACAGAATTTCTCATGTTAACAATTCTAGCTGTTAAAACATAAGCGCAATCCTTCGTCATAAAAAGCAGCTTAGAAAATAGTACCTAGTGAGTTTCAAATGTTTAGGCAGGAATATGTGATCCAGAAAATGGCTTCAAACAGTGCTCTGCACAGTTCCCAGTGTCTCTTCCATAAACTGCTATCTACTGCTGTCCCGGCCCGTACCAGGCAACTAATCTCCAAACTTCCCCACCACACCCTTGCCACATCTGTTCACTCCTTCCCCAAAAGATCCATAGTTGAGTACGGGAAGAATAATATCAAAGTGAAAATATGCAAGGGTCCTTTCCAGAACAGAAACTGTGTTTTGCTGTTTGTTTGTTTTAATGTCTTTCATACAGCCAATAACTGCAGCTTTCAAGCTGTGTTCTGAGAAACCCTGGAGTTCCCCAGTGAGAAGATCAGTTACAACAAAAGTTTCCCTAGAAATGCAACTCAACCACAACTAGCCAACTTACTCTGCAATTACCCACTATAACAGAACAATCCACTATAACAGGAATATTGCTATGTTCTAAGACTAGATTTAAAGGTGATGTCAGTGGGTGAGAAGAACTTATTTGTATAATACTTCACACATACAGCTTCTTGGTTAACCTGTGCACACATACATGCTATGCTGCCATGCTATAGATCAGGGGTCTGCAACCTGTGGCTCTCCAGATGTTCATGGACTACAATTCCCATCAGCCCCTGCCAGCATGGCCAATTGGCTGTGGTGGCAGGGGCTGATGGGAATTGTAGTCCATGAACATTTGGAGAGCCACAGGTTGCAGACCCCTGCTATAGATCCATAGCCAAGTCAGGCTTTCCAACATTAGCATGCCAGCCATACACAGCATGCCCAGCAACCCAGTTTAAATGAAACAATGGATATAGACTTCACATGGGTCCTTTCTGCACAGTAGAAATAAAATGTCCTGAAGATGTTTTAAATAGATCCAATTTGGCATTCTGTGTTCCCCCAGAGAAGACTACAAGAATTGCCAGCCAAATGGTTCTTTTTTCCCCAACTGCTGACTGACATAATTTTGCTCAATTTCAGAGTTGCACCTGTCATTTTGCGTGCTGCAGAGATTCTCCTGCCTCTGCCATTTGGTGAAGGTTTTCCACAGAAATTTCCTCTGCTTGCACCTCATTTGTGCATGTGATTTCTGTGTAAAAAGTAAATGAATAAAGTTTGTTTTGCCTAGCGATCCCATGTACAAGTTGCTGGGTTTTTTTGTTTTGAGGGGTATGTCTGCAAAAGCCTCAACAAAACAAATATGCACATATTGCAGCTTCTCTAATCATGGCGCCGTAGCTTCGCAGACATACCCTTCCCCCTCCAAAGGAAAACGACACATGCGTGGAATCACTAAACAAACTTTATTCATCTACTTTTTATATGGAAATCATGTGTGGGTGAGCTGCAAGCAGGAGAAACCTCTGTGGGGAACCTTCACGGAAAATCTGCTGCAAAACACAAAATGGTGGGAGCAAATGGTGAAAATGAAAGTAAGAGGCTTGGGTGGGAGAAATAAAGTATTTCCTGCCTGCTTTTGTTCAATCAGCAGGCAGAAAACATCTTCAACCTGGGTTGGTGGGGAAAGATTGCTAGCCATACCCAGGTTGAAATAAACAGTTCTGAGGATTTTTGAGGGGAGACAGCTGTGTGTATTTCTTCCCCAAAATGGTTTTCAAAACATCCTCAAGATGTCTTATTTCTGGGGTGCGACAACAGCCACGGTTTAGTTCTTGTCACCAATCATGTCAGGCTAAACAAGGCCCAAGCCCTAGTCTCAAGGCTAAACTAAGGGAGACAGAGAGATCTCTTTAACATTTTTTCTTTAAAGCAGCAGTGGAATGGTACTCCGCATTTCATTAAAAATAAGGCTAAAAAAGCAATGATATAGAATTTCCCCATGATATAGAATTTCAAGGCCTATTTGTGCCGCTGGATCCAGTTACTGAGCTGAAGGGGAGATTTTAATTCAATTATTTGGGTTTGCTTCACCAGTTTGCAGTGAAGGAAATGGCTGCATGAGACACCTCATGCTTAAACACACGCACCGACCTCCTCATCAAGCTTCATGCTGCTCATCAATCTCCACACCTCCCCTGAAGGGAAATGCTGCACCAGCTGGGGATTGTGGCCGGAAGCTCTTCATTATACAGCCAGTTTTCTCCTGCAGAGGCAAGAGGAGTTTAACCCTTTTATTATTCTAAGTTAAAATGTGGGTTACCCCCTCTCCCCATGCAGTTTTTGCAGAACAAGAAGTCCCAGTGTGAGAATCTGTCCTGGATTTTCTAAGGACCAGACAACCTTACACCTTACTCAGAGCCTCTTTTGCTGCAGTAGCCACATGCGCAAGTGCTGTTCAGTTGTAGCCAAGTTACGGTGATTCCCAGCAAGAGCCTTCCAAGGCAAGTGGAGAAGCAGAGGCGATTTGCCATTGCCTTCCCCTGAAATCTTGCTTGGCGATCTCCCCTCCCAAGTACTGATCCTGCATAGCCTCTGAGGTCTGATGAGATGGGGCTATACCATGTCACCTTCTCAGTGCTACAGTTGGCGTTTCTGAAATAATGCAGAGATGCAGGCCGTTTGCAGAAATGGGGTGGAGAGGGGAGAAGAGTACGAAGGCAGGACCTATGAATCATACAAGGGTCTCTTTGCAGTGAAAAGCCCACTTCAGGGGGAACCGCAGGCGGTATCAACACAGCTCTGATTCTTAAAGCTCCAGTATTTCTTCTGTTAAAACAGGCTAAAATCAAAATCCACTTTATGTGCTAATCATTCGGTGATTTTTCTTGTGCTGTTTTATTTTTCTTTCCCAAGTGAAAAAAACAGTCATAGGAGGCTAAAATTAGATGAAGAGGGCAGATGGGGGGGGGAGGGGAGAGGCCTCATTAACCTTGTCCCTTCTGTCTGTCCTCTCAAATTTGTCCCACCCAAGCTGTCTCTCTCTAGATGTAGGATGAAAACATGGAGATATTAATGGAGTGAAAAGCAGCTTAAAGGTGAAGAGGTTACAGTTTTGGGTAAACAACGGGCAACAAGGGAAAGACTCCCCCCCCCCAAATGATTTCATTAAAAAACAAAAACAAGGTAATATCACATAATTTCCTATTGCATCTAATTTGGACCTATAGAGAGATAGAGATTGTTTTGCATCCGCACATCTTTGGATATTGTGCTACCGCAACTGCTTACAGCCATATTCTCCTGTGTGGATATAACAATCTACAAATTTATGTGTGTGTGTCTTTAAAAAAAACCTATAGCACAATATCCAATGAGGGGTAAACAGGGTTGGACTAACCATTAGACAAACCTCAGTAATTGCCCAGGGTGTCTGATTCTGTAGAGTACCAAAAAGTCCCACATTGCACTCCTCCTGCCTTCTGGGCTCAGTAGCCCCCCTCACATTACCAACATGCCACCTGCAGTTGTATGCTCAGCAGGTCTGCCCAAGATACAGATGAGAGGGGAAGGGGGTACTGCTGCTGTGTGCCTGCACCCACCAGCTGAGGCTGGCTGCATGAGAGGAGCCTCATTTGGCACCCTCACCCCTGTTTTGCCCAGGTGCCAGCAGCTCCTGTGTAGACAGCATAAAGGAGGTTAAGGGGTGGGAGAAATAAGCACTGATTGTGGCACCTGACAGTGGAGCTGAGACACTTGCAGACCCAGGAACTTCGCCCACATCTTTTCTTCCACAACAGGTAGATGAAGGTAGAGGGGCCACACACCTGCCCTGGGGAGACCCTGCAACAGCTGCAGGGTACAGCTCAGGGAAGTGCAGCGCCAGAAAGTAGGGGTATGCATCATTTTTTTCATCTTTTTTTTTAAAGCCAAAAAAGAAAACTTCTACATTGGCCTGGGGGGGGGGGGGGGGGCTTCTTTGATGCGTTTTGGGTTTTTAAAGTTGAACCCAAAACATTTCCATCCAGGAGAGCTGTTTGCATGGATCGGGTCACCCAAACCCTAAAAACAGGTCTCCCAGCTGGCCCACCACCTTCAAAGCCAGCTCTGATTTCAGATGCTGCAGGGGAAAGCTGGGCTTTGTTTTGGTGCAGGACTGGCCTGAACAGAATGAGTGAGTCTGCTTCCTTCTCCTTTGCTCTTTTACCAATCAGTGTTTCTGGCTCAAAATCTAACTCCTACTGATCTTTGATCCTTCTTCTAGGTTTCAGGTTGGGCTTGGAATTTTTTTAAGTCACCCAAACATTTATCTAGTAATTTTGCTTTTTTACACACCCCTCTCCCCTGGTGCATTTTAATTTGAAATGGGAACTGCGGGTAGGAGAATGGCTTTCAGGGCAATCCTAAACAGGTCTACTCTGTTTTCTCCCAGGAAACTGTTCTTAGGATTGCAACCTCCTGCAAGGCAAATTTCCCCTACACAAGAATTTAAAACTATTTCTTTATGTATCACTGAAGGTGAGGGCACAAAAGTCATAGTCTGCCAAGGGCACCAAAAATCCTTTGGCTGGCTCTGCGTGTGGATGACGCTAATTATAAATTAGAGTGTGACGCCCTCCAGAAGACTTTAAATATTCAACAGGCAGCTCTGGAATAATTCAGTCTTGAGATGCTGTGCGACCTGTCTTAGTTTTTTTCAGTGCCTGCAATACACACATATACAATTTGTTTCCAGAGACACAATCACGGGATTGTCATAGTGAGTAACCGTTTGTAAGCCCCAACATGAAACTGCCTGTTCATTTGGGCCCTTTTCTCGATACTCTCACTGTCTACACCAGGATGAGGGGAAAGACCCTGTGAAGTCCTGTTGGCTCATGATGCTATACAATGAGGAGGAGGCTTTTCTACATGCTGCTGACTTGCATCAAATTAAATGGTATCAATACAATTCTTGCTAGCCACCTTGAACAAGTATATTGAAAAAACAAGTACTTTAAAGAAATCCATTAAAGCTTACAGGACCTTCACGTCTGCCACCAGTGGCCAACGATAAGTATGAATTGTTAAGAGAAGCTCAGACACTAACAGCAGGTAAGACTATGCCCTGGGGTCAGGCCAAGGATTGCTGTAATGCCTTCTGAGCTCCAGGGTGCAGTCTTCTTAGCAAAATGAAAAGAAGAATCAACGGCTCTGAACCCACCATTCAAGAGGGCAATAAAGAGTCATGTACCACAAAACTTCACACAAGTTAGCAAGGATGAAGGAAGAGAAAAAGGGAGAATATCAGCCTTTCAGCAGCACTACAAAGAATTTTTCCTTGACTTAACTATGGATTCCCCTACTGTTTGCCTGAAGTGCTTACTTCTGTCTGTACCAGCAGAAGCACTGATTCACTGGCAATGCATGCCCTTCATTAGCCAGGACTGAGGCTTTCTATTTCTCTTGCCAAGAACACAGCTAGCTATTCATTACTTGCTAAACAATACTGAGCATCTAAGCAAGCCTTCAACCATGGAAGAAAACAAAGGCTCTTCTTGTGGCCCTGAAGCAATTAGTTACCCAGACAAGAAAAGCACAAAAGACAAAGGGCTTAAGTATTTGCCGGTTGGACCTCATATGTGACCTGATGGATTCGGAGTGTGGTGTTATTATGAAAACGCAGCACTGTATGCCTCTCTCCAGTTTAGGCCTTGCTACAGCGAACCATTCCAACCTGTACCACTTGTTGTCCATTGTTTACCGACCCAAATTAACATACAACACACTATTCCTCTATGTTGGCTCCCAACAGAATAGTGTGCTCAATGTATCCAACCCTACCCCCAATATCCATGCTGTAGATTGCTGACCTGCATTTGTAGTCCTTTCAGCCATCTGGCCCAGCTTGGTTATTTCCCTAAAATGAGAATTCAGAACCCCCCCCCCCACACACACACACACTTTCAGCAGCTTTGCTGGCCAGAGTATCTTTTTTTCTTCTCAGAGGACCTTTTTGAGAATGTTAAGAGTCAAACTTCCCCTTCCACTTTCCACCACATTAATAATTCTTCTATCTATAGAATTAGATAGCTTCATTACATCCTTATCAGTCTTCAGTACGGCTTCAATTGGCTATGCTGATGAAAGCTGATGGGAATTGTAGTTCCTGAACATCGAGTACGCAGACTTTACCTCTTTGTAGCTCAGAAGAGCCTCACTGTGCATGGCCACCTTGGCCATGCTGACAGAGGCTGATGGGAATTGTAGTTCCTGAACATCTGGAGTGCCGCAGGTTCCCTACCCCTGATCTATGGGTTAGCACCTCTTTGGGGTAGATTACTGACTTTCAGGTTAAGTACATTTGACATGTATATTACTTTAATTAGCCATTTCAAACTCATGTGGGCATTTATATATATATATCCCTCCATAAAAGTCTTAGATTATTTTATTCTTTCTCTTACAACATATTGAGCCGAACACCAGTAAGCCCATGACTAAACTCAATTCAGAATGACTTATTTCAGAGTCAGCTTGCATAGTGTCAGTCAGCAAGCTGACCGAGAACAAGGTGGGTAGCTTTAAGCAAGTTGGAACTTGGGATAAAGATAAATGCTATTCCAGAAAATTATACTAACTTCCTATGGGTTTGATATGCCAAGTCACTTCATCACAATTGCGAGCTACCAATTCCATGGCCCTTCCCACACTCACAATTGGTTTTCCTTCTCCATGATGAATTGTCATTAGCTGCTTCATTTCCCACACCAAGTGCTCAGCTTTCCGTTGATTAAAAATTTAACGCAGCTCAGCTGGATGCTTGCCTTTCCTTCACTATGCAGCCAAGAGCTTTGGCAATACACCTCTCTGAAGACATTTGTTATTATTTGTAAGTAGATTAGACAGATGATATTCTATCTAGTATTTTGCAGCATAGAGAGTTAACAAGAGTGAGAAATCACTGGCACTTCACGGCAACCCAGACTAAAAAATTTTAGTTTTAGTCTGGCCTTCTGAAACATAGCATCATGTACACTTGGATTATACCCCTTGTTTTGTGACTATATAAAGCTTTACCCACTATCAATGGGCATTAGAGTTTTAATCTCCTTAATCTTGGTGAAAATCCTCTGCTTGATGCCAAACATGGACTTGTCCAGTAGCAGCTGGTCTCACTTCTTGTCAACACAAACTCTTTCCAGGTTCATGTTAGTTCAACAGAACTGGATCAGCTGTCCCACTGAACTATGCTACTAGCTTGCTCACATTTGATGAATCACACCTTCACAAGTCAAATTAGGCTCTTGTACAGACAATCATCAGGACAAAATGGCTACTATAAAAGTGTCAAAATCAATGGGCCATCTCTTACAATAAACTGGCCATTTTGGATATAAATACCAACAAATAAGTATCTCTTGACTACTATTTTTAAGAACCAAATGCTCCATCACTCCAATTGAATGATTACTTGTGTTCAATTAACATTTCTGGGATGTTATCCATGCGTATGTTTCTATGGAAAGAGCCCTGTCCCTAAATTAGCAGACTTCAAGCAGCATGAGAACTTTCAAGCCAGGTCAAGGCATCACAACTGTGATCTGCAAGTTCTAGAACTCTTCCAAAGAAACATGGAAATTATAGGCAGGAAGCTAGAATGAAAATTTTTGAACACCTTTAAGTCCCATCTTTATTCCAAGAAAATGGTACCCAGGTTGGGTAGAACTGGAAATGCCACATGGTCAAGGCTGGCAAGGATATACAGATGTGAAAAGGGAGATAAATGGGGCAACCTTTCATGAACTATTTTACAGTTGTTTAGGCAATGTATATCCCACTTTTCTAGAAAACTGTTCAAGTTGCCCTACTAGTAAAAACAATATAGTGAGTTGGAAGAGACTGTTTTGGCCTAGAGTTTGGCCAAGATGCCCTCTTTGTTCCATCCAGGTTTGAGAAATTCCTAAGACACCCTTTTCTTGAGAAGACCAAGTCTTCTGCTGTACCTTCAATGAACACCCAAGTGCCTTTTTTTCTTTCAACAGAAATTGAGGGGGTTGTTTTTGCAGCTAAATATGTTCTCCCAGTGCAATATTTTTGTCCAGATCAACTGCACATTTTGGCGAGGCTCAGAAATATTTTCTGAACTAAGCTGCTGCACAGCTGTAGAAGATGCCACTATCCACCAGTTTTATTTTTGTCACCCTTTTATTTCCTGTTAATCGTCAAGTCTTAAATTATGAGTTCTTCAGAGTCAAAAAATAGCAAAACATGTAGACCGGTCCTTAAGTGATACCATGCTTGAATTTACACCCAGCTGCCATTAACTCTTATAATCAACAGGAAATGTAAAGGAGGGGGAGGGGGAAGAGAGATAATGTGGTTTCATGTTAAAGACAAGCACATAGAAACCAAAGATATAGAGTCTCAACATTAATTTCTACTTTTTAAGTTCAGCGGACAACAAACTCATTTCCTGCATGAAAGACCATGTTCTGCCCTGCTTAACACTCTAATTCTTACTCATTTAAGATCTGAATGCTTGCAAAGAGTTGCACATATTTTTTTTAAATGATAAAACATAAATATATTTAAGAATGATCCTATTTCTTTTGCAGTCATTGTGCTGCACATGGAGGCTTTCATCATTAATGCAAGAAAAGGAACTACCATCCTCCCCACTGCCATTCAAGGTGAACCTCCTTTCTTGTAGGGAGGTTATGAACTGTTACAAGGGAAACAGGACTGCCCATGAACTAATGGATAGCTCTTTTCTGGCTGAAGAACACAACAGTGCCAGTGGCTACAGCTCCTGCCCAGGACTTGCTAGTAGCACAAACACAAAGAACTTAGGTATATCCTTCTTGTGATACTGGTAGCCCTGTGTCCAATCTCATGTATGCTCTGCTGCCACATCATTCATTCTTAAATTCTTGGAATGAACCAGTCCCAAGCCTCAAAGGATTCAGTAAGTAATAGAATGATGCCTGCAATTCAGCAATACCTCAAAGAAAGTCCACCACTACCAACATAGTTGAACTTGCAGCATTTATCAAAATGAAACTAAATTATTCTACATGTTTTATTCTGCATTTTAGAAAGGCACCAGCAGGTCCACAATGCAGAAGATACCATCTGTAGGCAAGCTTACAGATCAAGCCCCCATACCAATTCATTAGGATGATCTGTGGAACCTCCCCAGCAGAAAGATTCTGAATTTGTGGGAATGTCAGCATTTGCCCTGTAAATTGGAACTTTTCCAGAAAAAGAAAAAGAAATCAGAGAAAACTTACCGGTACCACTAACTCCTGAACAACTATGAACACAGTATCCAGGAACTAAATTAAATCGCTCAGAAGAACAATATTTGCTATGTTGTTCAAGCCTTTAACCCCTTCGCATAGAGCTATATTCTTTCCAGCAAAAATGGATCAGTCCAGCAAAGGAGAAAGTGAGCAAACCACCCCATTCTTAACAACCAAATTCCTATGCAGTGAGCCAGACCAAACTGGCTGACCCTGTCCAGAGAAGGAGGAATGCATCCCACAGATCCACACCTTCAGCCTGAATGATATGTGCCAGCTAAATCATCAGTGTAAACAACTTTAAACAATTTGAATCAGTGTAAACAACTGTAAACAATTTGAAACACAACTGTTGCTGCGTTGGGGGCCACAGGACAAAAAACAAAATAAGCAAGGAAATATTTTTACAAATAAAACCAATGGTGAAACAGGGCAGGCATGCATGATTCACAGCGCTCTGCGGGTATTCAGCAAACAAGGTAGGGAGACTTCAGAACAAAGACAAGCAAACGGAACACTTGACTTCCATTGGCTGCAACTCTTGTTTAAAGTAGCAACTTATAAAAGTAAAAGCTTAATTCCACAAGTTACTGTAACAAAGAAATGTTAACTATTACAATCCTCATATCTCACTTATCTTGGTACCGATGTACTGTTTAAAATCCAGATAAAATATAGAGGGGTGTGCATGTGTGGCGTATGAGCTAAAACCTTATGTTTTCAGAATTTGCATGTGGCCTCTGAACATTTAAAGTAAGGCTAACATGCCTGATCCATTTTGACCAAAAAAACAGACCGTGCTACAATTCAATTACCATGGGTTTTTAGCTGATTCTTTGTTTTATGGAATACTCTGCTTTACCTGGTTAACACAGCCCCAGTTTATAATAATTGTACCAAGAAGGCCTAGAAATAAGCTTCTCCTGATAATAGGCTCAGACAAAAAATGTAACTTTTAAAACAAAAAAATTACACAGTACATTTATGAGCTAGATTTGACCCCAGTAGCCACTTGCAGATCAACAAAATGGAAGTATCTGACAAAGTGACTTCCGACTCTCAGAATCTTTTATCCTGGAAATCTTGCTAGTCTTTAAGGGGCTACTAGACTCAAATCTTGCTCTTCTACTGCAGACTAACAGGGCTACCTATCTGAAGCAATATATTTGCTACTCTTTCTTCATTTAACCAATTGGCAGTGGTGGAGTTAATGTGCACTATTGTGCAAGACTGTCAGTACCTGTAGAACAGTGGTTCTCAATAATCTGTGGGTTGTGACCCCTTTGGGGGTCGAATGACCCTTTCACAGGGGTCTCCTAAGACTCTCTGCATCAGTGTTCTCCATCTGTAAAATGGATAAATGTTAGGGTTGGGGGTCACCACAACATGAGGAACTGTATTAAAGGATCATGGCATTAGGAAGGTTGAGAACCACTGCTGCAGAACATAGGTGTCAAACTCGCGGCCCTCCAGATGTCATGGACTACAGTTTCCATCATCCCCTGCCAGCATGATGCTGGCAGGGGGTGATGGGAACTGTAGTCCATAACATCTGGAGGGACGTGAGTTTGATACCTGTGCTGTAGAATGTTATCTGGAGAGCAGTAGAAACTGTGCTCATAAGAGGTTGAGCAGGAAACATCTCCAGGTTAAGTATTTTGCTTTTCTCCATGAAGAGGCCCCAAACTCACAATCACCACAATATGTCATATTTACTCAAAAAGGAGGTGTCTCCAGCTCAGTTACACATTTATATGAAGTTCTTCCATTCTGCCACTGGCTGGTTCCACTGGATGGTGGTGGGGTTGCCAACCCATGATTCAGTTGATTGATAGAACCAAATCCCTGCAACTGCCTAGCCTAGGCTTTTGGCCTATTTGCTGATTTGATTTCAGACCCACATCACTGATGACCAGGGCCCGCCCTTGCCTCTCTCTGCCATAGTGCCTGTAGGAGTCAACTGAATTGTGGGATTGAAACTTAGCCAAGAAGCATGGAGGAAGAGACCAGTCAGCACACCCCATCAGCTGGGTCATGTTGATCAATGCTCTCTGATCTGAATCTAGAGAAGGGCACTAGGGGAAAGAGGAGGGAAAGAGCTACAGCAACAGGGTTCTCATGTGCCCTCAGGTTTTGTGGGATATGGAGCAGGGAGGCAGGGAAGATGGAGGCTTGCAGGAGGATGACAATCCATGCTGGGTGGCTAATCTTTTAACCCTCAATCCTTATCGTTCCTAACCAAGACCAGATCTAAACACACAGAATTTATTTATTTTTATTTATTTATTGGTTCCACTTTTATACCGCCCTCCCCCAAAGGGCGGTATTGCCTCTCACTTCTGTAGCCTTCTTCTGTTATTTCCCTCACTATCAGAATTTAAATAGAGGACCCTTTGAGAGGAGATATGTATGCATCGTTGGGGTGTTGAGTGGTTTCCAGGCTGTATGGCCGTTTTCTAGTAGCATCTTCAGGATCCTCTGAAGATGCCAGCCACAGATGCAGGTGAAACGTCAGGAGAAAATGCTACTAGAACATGGCCATACAGCCCGGAAAACACACAGCACCCCAGTGATTCTGTCCATGCAACCCTTCGGCAATGTATTCATTGTTGTTTACAAGGCATCATATAAGGGAATAGTAGAAATAAAACATGAGGAATTAATCCTGAATTAAAGGCCATTAGTGTATGTTACAAGTCCCTAAATTTTCGTCAACATTTTTATGCCACCCTTTGTCCAAGGAACTCTGAATTGCATGCCTGGGTCTTCCCCTCTTCCATTCTACCTTCACAAGCCTCTGAGATAGGTCCCAGGTTCAATCCCTGACATTCTCAGTTAATTAATATCTGCTGATAGATGCTAGGGAAATATCCCCAATTACATGATACCATGAGAAGCCACAGCTAGTCAGAAGAAACAATACAGGGCTAGAACTGATGATATAAGGCAGATTCATATGTACACAAAGATCAAGGACATGAACTTTAAAGTCAGGTGTTTTTTTTTTTTTAAGGACAAGCATACTGTGCTGTTTTGGTGGCCCAGCCAGTGCAGCGATGGTAAAAAGTACTACTTTTCCATACTGCAAATGTTCCAGTTTAGGCTTTATTTTCCTATACAGACTCATCTCCACATAGGGAGACTGTGTGCCACATTAAGCAGTTCCAATGCTCTCAAGCCTTGGACATAGGTAGGTTCCTTGAGACCATACGGCAACCAATATAACAGAAGTAGCCCAAATTAATAACTAGTAATTCTAATCCTGGTTAAGAAGACAGTTAATCTTTGAGTGTTTATTTGTTGCCATCCATTTTCTCCACTTGACCTATACTACTTTTACAAGGTTATTAATAATCTCTTGCACACCTATGAGCAGAGCACTATGGGAGTTGTATGCTTACTTGAGGCTTCAAGGAATGCAGATTAACACCAGGAAAGGGTACTCTGGTCTAAATCCTTGATGTCCCTCCCAGCTCTATGTTTCTAGCTTCATAATTCATTCTGTCCATGTTGGCTTGACAGAGTGTTCCATCAGAGGGACTTACTCTCCTGTGTGCTGTAGCGACAGAACAACAAAGTACTCCAAAGGTGAGAGGGAGCAGAACACTTCACCAGGTGCATCATCTTTGGAGAGAATGTGGACAAATAAGCAAAAGCTATGTTAATATTACTTAATTACAAGAAAGGACACTCCGTTATCTGCAGAAATCCCTGTATACAATCAGGCTGTTAATTGGCTGCCTAATTATCTACTTGAAAATTTATGAGATCCCAGATTTTAATGCTAGACTTGATGCACAATTGCCTCTCTGATGAACAGTGTTGCCAGTGATCCATAGAGAATCATGCCTATATGCTATGAGTAAAAGAACCCCAAGGTACAAACAAAACCAACAACATGCTCCCTGTTGTGAAATGAAAATCACAACAAAACAGAACCAAAAACCATTTATTTTATCTCTGTTGTCAAAAACAGGTTATTTTCCAAGTCCGCCACACCATGTTCTTCTGCAGCTAACAATATGGCATTGTATTGCCGGAACACTTCAACCCTCAGTCCATTTTAGCTCCTTGTAACCCACCAGACTGATCTAAGACATCTCTGAGGTAAGCAGGTGGAAGATTGCGCATGACCTAAAAGGAGTTTATTCAATTTTGCAGGTCTACTAACAAAATAACGCTAGTCTTCAGAAAAAGAAGGCAGTGCAAATGAAGGTGTGGCAAAATGTGCGACAGCATCTAATTACAGTCATTACTAATTCAAAATGCAAGTTTTTCTCAAAGCTGAGAACCCACAAGATTCAGAGATGGAATTTTCAGTGTACGTGGATTATTTTCACTCAATAGGCTCTGATTTTTAAAAAGACATAGATATTATTTTCAGAATTGGGAGGTTTCCCTGAACCTTGGTTTGGTTAAATTCACTCTTAAGTCTAAAAACTTGTAGTAATTTAGGCTATAAAGTAGGAAATCAGCAGCCTTTTAAAAAATCACTGACTGTTGCCCTGACCATCACATTTTATGTCAAACCTATTCACACATAGTCCTTAAATCTCACCTCCAGGCTATGCCTGCTTCTGCTTACTTTGCAAAATCGCTAATACAGGCTTCATATGTTGGGACATGCTCTGATTACTGAAGCACAACATGTACTGTTCTCCACAGAATCTTATCATGAAGGCTATAACCCAAACATTGTGTGTACTGAGGCCACACAACTCCAAAGGACCAACCAAATGTTCACTAAGATAAGTTCTAACATTTATGAGTTAAAGCTCAAAACAATCCCATGCAAGAATTCTAGAAAAGCCCAGTGAGTTCTGTGTTGTGCACATCCGTGGTCTCTTTTCAAGAATTACGTTGTCAGGATTCCCAAAACTACCAGCTTGAAAAAAAGCCCGAAGCTTTATAGCTCCAAACTTTTTTTGGGCCAGCTGGCTGTTTTCATTTGTGAGGACAAATGAGTTGTTAAACGTTTCCTGTTTATCTCCGTGGGGCAGCACCAGAAACTGAGTGTGTGTTCGTGGGTAAGTTATTTCTCCCACCCGTTTCCTTGGTAAGGAAATGCATCCCTGGGAAAGCAATACAAACTTCTTCAGTCACTCAGGGAGACTGTGCAGCAGCAAGAACCCTGCATCACATCACCGGAAGAAGGAAGTCTGTATGTTGCTGGTCCAGAACATCCTTGGGTGGTCATAGGATATCCAAGTAATTCCTGCATCCTAGGTTGGAAAATGAGATACTGGTAATCTATTGCGTCTAATTCAGCCCTGGGTAGCTAATTCCTTTTAATTTGCATTGAATACGCGAAATGGACTGGAGGGCAGGCCAAGACCAAACATTCAAACCATACGTTTGTATCGGGAGGGGGGTATTCTTGCTGACACACCCATTTCTCAACTAGTTCTCCACCTCACCTTTCACACCAGGAAGAAGAAAAACATGCTGCCTTACCAATACCTTCTGTCATTGAAGAACTTTTGATATCTCAATTTCAAAAAGAACTAATAAATGCACAGGAGCCCTGAGGCATGGAGTGGTAAGCTATAGTACTGCAGTCAAAATCTGCTCACAATCCGAGTTCAGTTTGGATGGAAGTTAGTTTCAGGTAGCCATCTCAAGGTTGACTCAGCCTTCCATCCTTCTGAGGTTGGTAAAAGGAGGATAAACTGTAGATAACCAGAGAAGGCAATAACAAACCACCCCAAAAACAAACTCTGTCTAGTGATGTGTGGTCACCCCATGGGTCAATAATGACCCAGTGGGAACCACCTTGACCTAATTCATTGGTGTCAAACTCAGGCCCTCCAGATGTTCATGGACTACAATTCCCAGCAGCCCCTGCTAGTATGGTTAGTAGTGGCCCTACTGTGCATGGGCTGATGTGGAGTAAATGTAATCCATGAACCTGAAGGGTCATTGAGTTTGGAGCACCTATGACTCCACTGAATTGTGTAGCATGAAGGGAGCAGTTGATGGTAGATCTGGACAGTCTGAGGAGGAGTGTAGCAGACTGCTTTAATGTCTTCAATTACTCCTTCTGATGTGAGGAGCAACAAGCTGCCACTCCTCGTGACGTTGCCTCCTGTTCCAATCAGAGCTGATGTTTCTGATTTCCTCAGATTTTATCCCTCCTCCTGGCAAGTCTACTAATGTTGACTTTTGTTTTCCACTATGCTCAGCCTCTAAAACTCGGATTCCTTCTCCTCCATTAACTATCTCTGGTTATTTCCAGGTTATTAAATGCCTCTGTTTTCATTTCTTTGAGCTCCATTACTCCTCATTTTGATCCCAATCCTCTGAGCATCTAACATTCATTCCCCTCCATCTGAACTTGAACTTAAGTCCCAGTCACTGGGACAAGCCCTTGCATCAAATGTTACCCTTCAGCCTTGCATACAAATTGAAAATCAAGCAGCAGCATGTTCTTCCCAACACACACAAACAGCACAAAATACCCTTAGTCCTCACACTGCCCACTTTAGTATTCTCTTCAGTACACTACAAGTATTTGATCAATTTCAATTTCATTTTCTTTTTAACTTATTGTCCTTGGTCGAAGAGCAAACATCTTACATCTGGATAGGATTTCCAAAAGTGACAGCAACTACAACTTCTGACATTCTAAGAGACCACCACCCATATTCAAGAACCACAGCATTAAAAGGTAACAGGAGCATTCCAAAAATTCAAGGAAGAGGGATTATTTATTTCACTATTATCAATTTGGCAGTATTGCAAGATTACTAAATCCACATGGGTGCAACATGAAAGAACTATAGCAGTTGACCCTGAGAATCTTGAGACCTTTGTCATGGAATGTTGGTTGTACTCTGAGGTAGCTTCCTCTTCTGTATGCTGGAAATATCTATAGTTACCCTTCACCATGCAGCGTGGTGAATTGCTGTCCAACCACAAGTAAAATACAAGCTAGCAGCAGCCAAAAGGACATTTGGCAAAGGTTCTAAGGGCTTGATAAACCCTTGGCCTTTTCTCTCCTCCTCATTGAAAGGCTCCTTCAACCAAGAGGAAGGTTAACAGAACTTCCCACCTGGAGAGAAATAACCTTTAAATAGTCTCAACTAAACAACTTTTAAGTAGCTGCTACTAAAGATATGAACACACAGTCCAATAGCCCTGGGCCTAACACTTCCATCTCCCTTCCCTAGTGAAGCTAAACCTACATATGCATAACTGGAATGAACACATTCTTCCCTGGTTTATTCCTGCCTCTGCCTCTCTCCTCTAAATTATGCCAGATCTTGGACTGCAAGCCCCTTTCAACTGGAAACTTGTCATCTTGTATTCCGAGGCATCAATTCATGTCCCATTCTAATGGACTACACTAAAAAGAAGACAATCACTACTGCTTGCAACCTTCAGAACCAGCAACTTCAGCCAAATCAGACACTGCAATCTTCTCCCAATATAATAGCTTCCAGAGAGGTAACAGTGCTAATCAACTGCTGTAAGGAAAGGAAAATGTCTACTGGCATGGCACAGACCAACAGATAAAGTGCATCTCACAGATGCAGCACAGTGCATTTGTTAGCCTTTAAGGTATCAGTAGACACTGGTCAATGTGGGAACGTTTGGGTTCCCTTCCTCTTTGCTCACCATATTTTTGTCCAACTAACAGCCTCAGCATCTGCCTAAACCAAGGGATATGATGCCCCTCTGAGGTATGGGGCCTCCCTTTCCTTATTCCCCACCTCCTAGTAGCAGTCTAATTGGAGGAACAGGAATGCATTGCTGAACAAACCATCTCTTCCAGGCAACTGAGTTTCTCCCCACTTCCAGCCACCACTCTCTCTCTCCCTATTGCCTGGGGCACCTGCCCCCTCCCCTCAATCTGGCCCTATCCTTATACTGCCTCAAGCAATACTAGCACTGGACACACTAGTCATACCATGTCAAAGGCTTGTTTACCTGCATACATTCTAACGCAATATATGCTGCCATATGCATTTACACTGGCAAAACTGGGTTGTCTCTACACAAGAGAATAAATGACATTAAATGGAGAAGTCAAGCTAGTAGGGGCACATTTCACCTTTGCTGGACACTCAAATCACATACTGACGAAGTAGAAGTTCAGTAGAAGAAATTCAGTAGGCCATACAAGTGAGAAGATGTGTACCTGGAATTAATATGCAGATTTGACACAACCCAATTTGGGATGAAAAGAGACTATGAGTGGTTGGTTCATTACAAAAACAAAACAATCGCTTTTCAGATCTGTAACATTCAGATTACTTTTTCAATTAACCAGCAGCTGGAGTGGTCCACATTCAGTCTAACTGATCATTTACTCTTGCCTGCCTGGTTGTCATCTGTGCTCTGTGATAGAACTCTAGGTCTTCTGCTTTCTTTGTAACAGCTCTCTTCTTCTCCATTCATTTTTAAACCTTGTACATGTTCATAGCTATCTATATGTCAAGTGAATGTAATCTTTTGTGGATCTGATGAAGTTGCCTCAGAGTCATCAAAATGCATGTAGATAGTCTTTATTAGTTTTTAAAAGTACTTTAAGATTTTTTATTGTTCTGGATACAAGTGACCACACAGCTAGCACTCTGGAATTTGTCACTAGACTCAGTTGTGTTTCAAGATGAATGAGAACTACTTCAAAAAAATGTTGCGCACCTTAATGATATACACCTGACCACAATATGACAATCTTCTTGGACAGATTTATGGAGAAGTAGATCTATGGCTACCAATCTTGATCCCCCTTGATCTGAGATTGCAAATGCCTTAGCAGACTAGGTGCTCGGGAGCAGCAGCAGAAGGCCATTGCTTTCACATCCTGCATGTGAGCTCCCAAAGGCATCTGGTGGGCCACTGAGAGTAGCAGAGTGCTGGACTAGATGGACTCTGGTCTGATCCAGCAGGCTCTTTTTTATGTTCTTACTGGTGCAGTGATAGGTGAGGAAAGATGATCACAAGGCTGACAAACCCCCTGGGAGATTTAAAAAGCTGCACAGTATTAGAATCACAAAACATTTACAAGCCATGTTCTAGAAGCCACCCTATTTATGTTAAATGTAGATACCCAAAAAATGTAGATGAGTTACATCCCTATCTCATCAGGTTTGCAGCAGCATCTATATAAAACTAACCACATACACAGTCCTTTATAAAGCAATATAAACTAAACAAAGGGAAAGGTCTCTGCCCTAAGGAGCCTACAATCTGCATGGGAGATAAGAAAAGAGGTAAGACTAAAGGAACAGGAAGAGACAACCAGAGTTATATCATAAGCTTATACCAGTCTGGCTATATAAAGGTGTTAAAGGATTATAGTCAAAGACATTACAGAAAATATGGGCTTGGAAGAGAAATGTAAATGAAGCGAAGCTTGCCCTCTGCTATTGAAAAAAACATTTGACAAGCAAGACTGGAGTATGTGCAATCTGTCTCTTCCCACCAGTCAGGAACAATGGGACAATTACAGTTCCAGCTGCACACAGCCTCAAGTCCAGCATGTGTGTGTATGTGTAATGTGTGTGTATTGGAAGGAACAGATAGCACAGCAGATCTCAATAGGCCCTTGTAGCATTACATTAATTAAGGTCAAACTTATTCCAGATTCAGCACTGCCAGCATGATCTGAGAAGGGAAGTTTGTCCTCTTTCCCCCAACTCTCAAGGGAGAATTCAACCAAATAAGTTAGTTTTTACAAACAAGAGAAGATTCACAGATTGATATATAGGACCCCTAGAAGTGCAGTGTACTCCCAATAAACTTAAAGTCATGGTTATTTAAGCTACCTTTTGAGGGAGAAGGATATATTTATATATGTAAAACCTCTTCAGAAATTGTACACAGAGAGCATCTGTGCAGAACCTCCAACACCCATGTCCCTGGGCAATGCTGTTGGTACTGTATGCTGAATACGGAACTAAGGAGGCCTTATTTAAATTCCAAGTCTATTTCTTTTCCTTCCTAATTTGATCTATAACATATCATCTCTTCCCATTTTCTCTTCTAGATATCCACATGAGAACTGACTTAAACGCCACCCCCCAAGTAGTCATGTGGTCTTCTGGTTCTGAAAACCTACCATTAGAATAAAGCAGATCTTGGGGCAGGGAAGAAAAGAAAGAAATGTGAGCTGCCTGCAAATTAACTCCCCCCCCCCCCAATACAATCAGTGCACAGCAGACCTCGCTGGCAATGCCTATGCCATACTTAGTTGTGAAACTCTCTACTTGATTCCTGTAATGCTCAGAAGAAAGGTGGGCATATAAATGGTTTAAATAAATAAAACCCATCAAAGTGGAAATTAGCTATACTAGGTGGGGTAATTTCCAACTAATTTGTTCCCAAGTGAAACTACATACAGGCACATTAACAATAAATTGACAGACTAAAGATTCCCTAGTGAACTGAAAAGAGTTGCCAGATGGGTCATTATCATTAAGGGATGCCCCTGGATCTCTGGAGACCATACCTTAATAACAATTGAAAAGTTTCAGCTACCCATTTCCACTTAAGTTTCTTAACAATTTTAACACAATTCCTATGCTCAAAAATGTCATTTGCTAGAAAATTTTATCAGGCAGTCTCTCTGCCTCCCTCCCTTAAAAAAAAAAGTCCTGCCTCATTTCAATGCAGCCCCCAAAGTAGCAGCAAAAATCCAGCAGTTACTGCAGAATGTAGCTAAACCCTGAGGGAGACAAAAAAGTTTCAAGAGGAACAGTTAGCAGAGTATAAAAGCCAAGGCATGTAGAAGACCAACACCTACCTCCAGAGCTCATGTTCTGCAAAGACAGGAAAACGCAGGCACTCACACCATGATTTCTTAAGCCAGATGGCTAGATAGTAAGTAGCAATGGGTGTGTTTGCATCTGTGCGTGTGTGTGTGTTTGTGCGGGTGGTGGTGGGGGGAGAGGTGGAGGAATGAATTACAGTTTAGTTATCCCCTCTCTTTAGAATGCAGAGTACACTGTGTGGGAAAAAAGGCAAGGAAACAGAGCTCATCAGAAACAGAACTTCGCACACTCGGCTCCATTGGCCAAATATTTACAAAGAGATAGCTGTGAGGCACAAAGCCCTTTTCTTTCCACAGCAAAGAAATCTGGTCAAGGCATGGAAACTAAATTCCCCATTCCCTCCTTCTCTCTGCTTCCAGGTTCCAGACGGTGGGGTTCATCACCTTTTCTCCAAGTGGGGCTAAGCAGAAAGGCACCCCCTCCACACACACACACAGCTCAAGCATAGATACCAACAAGAGTGCATAGAAAAGAACAGTCTTTGCCCACAACCCCAACTGCCTTGCCATAAAACAGACCACAAAACACAAGGCTTTCTCCCTTTCCTCTAGTCCCCCCTTTCTCCCCCCCTGCACAAAGCTTAAAATGGCAAAGCAACCTGAGTCAGGAAGTGGGGGCGGGGGGAGCAAGCGACCTATCTGCAGCACTTTATAAAGAAGCAGAAAAAGTTTGAATTATTTTAAAGAACAAAGGCAGTTTTAAGGAGACTCACCCAAGCAGCTGAAAACTCTCTTATTCTCCTGGCTATGTTAGCTGAGAAGACCCGCCCTCTCCAGGGTCACATGGTTCAGAATGCTAGTCAACGATCAAAGGAGCATTGTCACTGTGTGAATAATGAGCATCCCACAGTGCAACGGAGGTAGGCAGTAGCTGGAAGAGGGGGATAATTACTGCCCAGGGGTGCAGATAGCCAAGCAGAATCAGCAAAAGAAAGGGATAGGTTTTAAAAGAAGTGGTTGCACAAGTCAGGCACAGTGTCTCCAGGAAGGCGAGAGGAAGTGAATTCAGCAGCTGAAACAGTCTCAAGGCAGACTTAAGAAATGAATACCCAACCTCAAACGTCTTTAATCTTACTCGTTTCAGTGGGATCTGAAAGTCCATATATTTAAATCTGCAACTTTGCATTCCTATGCACATTAAGACTTACACTGAAATAAGCTTCTATGGGATCAAGCTGCATGCCTTTCCCTATATGCTTGCCAAGTCATGTATGGTCTGGTCAGGATGCAACATGAATATAAGCATGTTTATTCAGAATATTGGGTTGGGGGTGGGGGGGGAAGAGAAGGTCTCACAAATTGCTCAAGGTAGGGCTGCAACCCTAGCCAAGGGAATAAGTTACACTAAATTCCTTAGCAAACATGCACAGCATTAGAGAGGCGTACTCCAAAAGTGTGAGTGCTTACTCAGTGCAGAGGGTCTTGGGATTCTGCGTGTGGTCCGAGTCACACACCAAAGTCTGTGAGATGTGGTGGCAAAAAAGTTTGGGCTTGCTTTATTTAGCTATGACGGCACATCAGGCACTGCCAAAACTGCATCACAGGGTTGACGTAGGTCTGAGTTGTCCATTAATAAGGCCACAACACATACATGCTCCCCAACAATTCCCCAAAACAGTCAATATTTATCTTTTACCTATTTTTATTCTGACTTTCCTCTAAGGAATTCAGAACAGCAATTCTGCCTACAAAACAATGGAAGTGAGAGCTCAGTCACTAAGTCCACCTTCTTGCCAGTAGGGGATCAGACCCATGTTTTCCAGATAAATTAGGAATTACTCCATCAAGTTCTCACCAGCATGGGCCACTGGGCTGACAGAGTGGGCCGGGATGGGAATTGTAGTTCCTGAACATCTGGAGAGCCGCAGGTTCCCTACCCCTGGTATAGATTGAATTCGAGTCATCCCCAGTCCTAGTGTAATCACTAGCACCACAACCTCAGTGGGGAATCACAGATAGCAGGAGTGAACAAGTCACACCTATCACTAGTTTCAAAGGGCATGAATAGCAACATGGTGTTTCCATGTACCTCCAGGGTTTCCCCCATCTTTTCTATGGAATTGGCATACTGTTAATTGTTACAATCTGTGTGACTCTGTATTCCAAAATTTGTCAAAAAAAGAAGTCTCCAGCCTCTTTCTTTGCCAAGATATGCCTTTCCCCAATAGAAAAGCCTAAGAGGAGTTAGTTTAAAAAAATGAAAGGTGGAAATATAGAATACCTAACAGAAAGAATGCTATAATGATATGCCAATTGTTGATTTTTTTAAAGCTGTCCTGTGGCAGGCAAATGGCCCCTACAGGGGACTAGACAGGGAAAATGCATAGAAATTGCCACGTGGGAAGCCTTCTTGCCATTGTACTAAACCTGCAGTCACAATTGCAATAGGAGACTTACCCATCTGGGAAACACCTGGGCTAGCAGATTTGTGTGTGGGGTGTGTGTGTGTGTAGAGAGAGACCAGGAGGCTGGCTAGCTTGATTGGGTGTCTTAGCAAAAGAACAGGACTGAAATGTCGAACTATTGTGATATGATCCTAGGCAGCGTTAGGCAGGCTCAAACTATCTGATCTCAATGGGCTTAAGCCTGCCAAAATCTACATATCACGAGGTTGCTAAGTATAAATCTCCAGTCCCCGAAGTTACTGTAAATGAACAAGCAATGCAATCCTAAGCTTGTTTAATTATCAATAAATTCAGTTGAGCTCAGTGGGCTTTCTTCCTACAGTAGGTGTCTTTAGGAGTGCAACCTTACTTCCTAGCAAGCACGGTTAGAATTGGTTTGTAAACAATTTAATTTGGAGTAAATATGCTACACTTATCGGCCATCAAAGGAACAGCTCTAGAAATACTAATCATTGTGATAAAATAGAAGGCCCTTTCAAGAAGATTTTTCACCAGTCAGGATCTCCCCTAAAAAAAGATAGTATTCACACTACTGGGTATACATTACAGGTGGAAAGGTACTGGCCAGATATTAGGAATTTTTTTTACAGTAAGAGTAGTTCAATGGTGGAATCAGCTGCCTAGGGAGGTGGCGAGCTCTCCGCTGGAGGTCTTCAAGCAGTTAGCTGGATGAACACTTGTCAGAGATAGTTTAGGTCCGTGGTGGCGAACCTTTGGCACTCCAGATATTAAGGACTACAATTCCCATCAGCCCCTGCCAGCATGGCCAATTGGTCTTGCTGGCAGGGGCTGATGGGAATTGTAGTCCTTAACATCTGGAGTGCCAAAGGTTCGCCACCACTGTTTTAGGTTGATCCTGCATTCAGCAGGGGGTTGGACTAGATGGCTTGTATGGCCCCTTCCAACTCTATGGTTTTATGTTTCTGAGGGTGGGGGGGAGCAGGCTTCTGTGTGAAGAGGAATTAGGAAGATATCTGAGAAACAATTACTTTGGCATTTGATTTCTTTGTATGGTATAGTAAACTAAATATGCATTCTGGAATTAACATGAAAATAATAAGTTTGGGGAAAATTGGGGGGGAAAAAGAAATTTTTTTGATAAAGCTATGGAGATGTTCTGAGAGGAAATCAGCTTTAAACACATGATTTCAATTTGTTTTTTAAAAAACATGATTAACAAATATTACGTCAAAGCTTCCTGTAAGTTAGACAAAAATAAAGATAGCATATTCAGGGTTGTTACCAAGCTACTCTTAATAATCTGTATAGGAAAAAGAAAGGGGAAATTGGCTCATATTCAGCTTGGAAGTGTAAGCACATTTGGATGGAATCTTGGTACACAAAGATTTGCAAAGTCACATTAACACATATAGGTCACTTACATCTAAAGTTGATTTGTTTTCCCAGGAAGGGTTCCCCTCTTCTCAACAGCTTAATGGAACCTGGAAGTTTCATAGATGAAGCCTTTCCATTGTTACATCTCCACCCAGTTAAAATCTCACCTGTTCTAAACCTCCTCTCTCTAATATATCTAATTTCTATGTTATACATACCAGACAGTTGTTAAAAGCCCAAGAACTTTTCCTGTAAGAGTTGACAACCCCATGCCCCAGTTCTCAACATATTACTTAGAAACCACCCAGTCAAATGTTCACAACTGGAAGGAAAATGTCTCACTAAACGAAAAAGAAAAGCTATGTTACTAGGGCTGCTTCCACACAGGGACCTTTCCCCAGGTGGAACACAACATGCCCTAGCTTTTTTCAAGGAGCTTTCACATAACATTATGCTCTTTCTGAGCTTGACAGGAAGAGCCCTGAAAACTTTCCCCTTTACATAAGAACAGTTAAAAGAAGAAATGGTTGGGTGGCTGTGAGCAGAACTTTCGTGTAGGCACTTTACCTGCAACCTTTTTATTGGCTGGTTGATATTAGTCTTTACAGCCATGCTGGGCTTTGAAGAGAGAATGCTCTTGTCTCCTCAGTGCTTTTGTGGTGGAGGGACAGGGCTTCTGTGGGCTTCTGTCTCCCCACATTCACTGCAGCTTCCGCAGATGTTGCAGCTTTCCAAATCCTGTGTGGGAACAGCCTAGGACTAAACTGAACCCCAGGAAACTGCAGGCACAGAGTATCATAATAACACTTCACAAGGTTTATTTGTTTGTTTATTACCACTGCTACTTTGACTTCTATGCTGCCCCTCCCCTTACAATTTCAGAGTTCACCCAGTTTATTCTAATCAAATAAAAAACTGCAGTTCCATCTATCCATCCTTCTCTGTCTATATATCTATCTCCGAAATTGTCTCTACTTTTTCCACAGTTGTAACTCTTAGTTCTGCCAGTGTTTTAAAACTTGATGAAAAAAATGTTTCAAATGTTGGTATTGAGATAAGAAGAACTAGGGCTTTTGAAAAGTGGGGGAGGGTGAAAGGGAGGAAGTGGGAGGGTTAACTGATAAGGATGTCAAAGGCCACCAAGCCAAATGATGAATGTCATTACTGGCTAAACAGGAAATTAGCTGCACCTTGACCTTTGGTGGTCTCCTATGGCTGAACTGTTTCACAGCATGCAGCAGCAAATAGACAACACTTTGGTTACATACAAAGATAGCAGCAAAATGACAAGAAGTTCTAAGCAACTGAGCTGTTAAACTAGGCTTTATTTACCCTCATGTATTCAGGGTGTTTCACGGGTAAACCTATACATGTAAACATTCAACTCCACAATGCACAGAGGGCATCCCTGGGCCACTTGGAGAGTGTGAGCAGAGGTTGCGCTTGCCCTTTAAGGCAGGGCAGGAGGGACTGAGGGAGGTGGGGCTGCAGGTGGCTGGTAGTGGCAGAATCAGCCAGCTGGCAGCCATAGTGGCAGTGGCAGCAACTCAAGAAGGTGGGAGGCGGCAGTTCCAGCTCCTCACTCGCTACTGAGAAGGAGAGAGGGGTGGCCAAACATACACCCCATGTGATCTTTTCAAGTTATGCCTAGAGTTTGAACACCCCCCCCCCCCGATGCCTATGCTTAAACCTCCTTTCTCTAATATATCTAATTTTCAGTGGGGCTAAATCTATGGATATTTAAATCCAGAGACTGGAGCCAAGAACAGACAAAACAGATCCTCTCTACAACTCCCCCAAAGCCCCAGGTTTTGCAGAAAAATCTAAAGGTGGGGGGAAGCACTTCCCAATGATAAAAGAAGTGCATGTAACTTTAAGAAACCAATGCTCTCTCCGTGGCCTTTGTTGGGGGTTGCTAGGCAGTATTATCAGCCTTCAAGCCTTGGTTTCTGTCACTAAAAGAGAGGGTTGGGGCAGAGCCCTTTCCAGCAGGGCAAGTTCTGGCAGCAACCACTGGGTAACTTGATGCCATGTGATATGCATGATTCACCCAGGACTGGGTGCTTGCTTCTGTTCAGTGGCTGCCACCACAATGCCAGTGGTATGTATTAACTAGAGTTCAATTCTAGAACAGGGGTCTGCCACCTGTGGCTCTCCAGATGTTCATGGACTACAATTCCCATCAGCTCCTGCCAGCATGGTCAATTGGCCATGCTGGCAGGGGCTGATGGGAATTGTAGTCCATTAACATCTGGAGAGCCACAGGTGGCAGACCCCTGTACTAGAATCTGGAAGATCCAGGTTCAAATTACTACTCTGCTATGGAAGATCACTGGGTGACTTTGGGCCAATTACATAATCTCAACAGAACTTACTTCATAGGACTGCTGGACTTATTAAATGGAGAAAGGAAGAATGATGTAAGCTGCTCCATTGAAAAAATGTGGGATATAAACTAATAAATGACAAACATAGCTGAATGTGGCGGAGAGACAAAAGGCAGGTTGGTTGGTGGATGGGAAGGAGAGAAGGAAGCACAGAAAGTTATGATATAGGGCAGGGGTAGGGAACCTTTAACACTCAAAGAGCCATTTGGACCCGTTTTCCACGGGAAAAGAAACACTTGGAGCCACAAATAATTTTTGACATTTAAAATAAAGATAACACTATATATAGGGTTTTTTTTAACCTTTTACTCTGCTCATTCTGAGAAGCACATGGATGCGCCCGCCCTGCTGCCTGCAGGGTGGGCAAGGATGAAGCCAGCGGCTCAGCCTCACCGGCCGCCGGGAAAGCGCCCACCCCGCTCCAACAGGGCGGGCGAGAGGGGAAGCCCGTGGCGTGGCCCAGCCAACCGTGGGCTGTTGGTGCGCCCGCCCTGCTGCCTGCAGGGCGGGCAAGGATGGGGCTGGCGGCTTGGCTCATGGAGCCACAGTGCAAGGGCAGAAGAGCCGCATGCGGCTCTCGAGCCGCAGGTTCCCTACCCCTGATATAGGGGCTGCAAAGTGGATGGAAAAGGGGGAAAGTGTGTGATTAAAATCTATACAGATTCCCCCAGGAGGGTGCCAGAATTAGCCATTGATCCGCATGAAGTGGGCCTGTGGTCATAAACCAGTTTTTCTATTGTGCAATGTGTGTAGTAGCCCTCAGTAAAATGTTGAAGAGTAACCCTACAAAATTAATAAGACTTTACTTCACAAGCACAGCGGGTATGTGGGAATGAGAAAACCTACATGGCCAGAGAATGGGTTAGGGGAGACTTTACTAGGGAGAAAAATCCCTTAAAACTGCCAAAACAATCTAACAACCCACCCAGCCCACCCCCAAGGAAAGCCGAGATAAGGATAACTAAAAAACCAGACCCGCACTACAGGCACTGGGGAATTCTGCGGAAATAGTTCAGCAACCACAGGGATTTAGAAGAGACACAAAACCACAGGGTTTCTTGTCTCAATTAAGATAACTGTTTCACAGCAGACCTTCCTACCAGAGCATCCTTTGCCCTGATGGCTTTGTTAATGCTGCTGCTGGAAGACTGTTCAGTGACTGCTTTTTCCCTTTGGAGCCACCTGGTTGAGCTACTTGGTTGAGTGTCCATTCACTCTGCACAAAACACAAGAACAGATATTGTTCATGCAAACTGGTATCAAATAATATGGCTACTTAGTATTTATATAGAGCAGCGATTCCCAACCAGGGTTCTGTGGTACCCTGGGGTGCCGTGAGCATGTCCCAGGGGTACCGTGGCAATGCTACCTGCCCCCCTCACTTGTGCGGTGTCTCCCACCGGCACCAGCAAGGATATGGAGCTGGCCCAGGGGGCAGGGCCTGCGGCAAGGTCAGCAGCCACTTCCCACCCACCCCCACCCCCCGTGCTTCCCTTCACCCTGGGAGGGGAAGGTGGAGGGTGGCAAGCAGGGGAACTGGGAGGGGAAGGTGGGGGGAGGATGGCAGGGGTACCGTGAGATATGAAGAGTGAGATTAAGGGTACCGTGACGTCAAAAAGGTTGGAAAACACTGATATAGAGCATTCAATGTTCAAAGACAAAAACCTTCACACACATTACCTTGTAATCTATCTAACAGCTCTATAAGATAAACTGGCATTATTATCGCCATATTACGGGGGTGGGGGGGTTAAGGCTCAGAGAGAGAGAGAGAGAGAGAGAGAGAGAGAGAGAGAGAGAGAGAGAGAGAGAGAGAGAGAGAGAGAGAGAGAGAATATCTAAGGTCATCTACTGAATCCTTGAGAGGAACATTTGAACTGGGGATCACAGCCCACTCTTTCATCCAATGTGCTACACCAGTTCCAACTTACTCAGATTTGGTAGGAACCAGGATGAAGCGGGCAGACAGCAAGGTAACTAGAAAGGGTGCAGAGAACAGCAATTAAATAAAGACCTTCACATCTACTGTACTGCAGTGTCTAGTCAGCTGACCTACTCATAAGGAAAGGCTGGCCCATAGGAAGTGACTCAGACATATGCAGAACCAGCTGCAGCATGAATCAGACCCTTGCTTCGTCATAGTCAGTACTGTCTGCCCAGACTGGCAGCAACTCTCTAGGGACTCAGGCAGAGGTCTTTCACATCACCTATTACCAGATCCTAACTGGAGATGTCGTGCATTGAACTGTGGACCTTCTACATGCCAAGCCGATGCTCTACCACTGAGCCACCCCTACTCCCCGCTTTGCATAATCACTGTACCTTTCTGGATGCACACTTGAATCACTGCGCTAAAGTGTGTGTGGCAGAAGGAATCACTAGAATACTTTGCTCCGAATATAACATAACACTAATACCGTAAAGTTCATTGGCTTCTTCTTTGCTTTGGGTCTGCCCCCATCTTCTTTTCCTTGTCCTAGTCCATATGAACTGCTCAGGACCTGATTCCTCCCAACACGCCCATCTGTCGTAGATGTACCATTTGCAACCTGCCTTGTAAACTTTGCCTATGTACCCTTTTCTTCACCATCACTGCCACTTTCCTGCTTGAAATAGTCATGTGACGGAACCACAGAGAAAACAAAATGCAGTCATATCTACAAAAATGTCCCACAATCATTAATTCAAACCAAAATTCTGAATCCCACATTTTTATCCAATATAGGAAATTAAAAGGAAATTCATTTAAAACATGTGATAAAAATTAGTGCACCTTTTATTACTTAAAAAGAGAGCAAGTCAGCTAAAATCTCTGCATTAGAATACCAAACTACATCCTCCAAATACAAGACTGTATAGTCTAGTTATGCCCCATTTGCTCACACGTAAATTTAATAAAAAAAATGGAATACACATGAATCAGGGCACTATTTCACCTACAGAGGGCAGCTCAGCCCTTCCTTTTTAATCCAATTGAATGGCACATTTGTAAACTAATGAGACAAAAAAGCCTGATATCCCAGGTGCATCAGGAGAAAAATACTCCAAATGGCTGAAGTTGCACCAGACTGAATATCTACACATACAAAAGCATCCCAGGCCTGGAGGTTACATCATAAAAGTTTTGCACACAAGCATAATTCAGAAGCTTTCAAAATGTCTTATAAACATTAGCAAGTGAACAGTTCTGTTCAGGCTGTCTTTAATCGGCATCCTTGAAAAGTTCGGCTTCCAAAACCAATGTGATCACCAGACATAGGATTTTCCAACTGAAGAAAGGAGAGGAATAGAGGAGGGCCCCCATCAACCTCCTTAGCAGTTTGTCACAGGCACAAAGAGACAAGGAAGAAAGTTAGTGTAGCTATATGTTGCACTGCTCCATGCTACACATCATTTCTAAGGCCCCTGTTTCAATGGGAAACCAGAAACTTTGGATGTTTAAAAGGAGGAGGAGGAGGATTAGCAGTTAGCTGCAATGCTATAGAAATATATGAAACACATGGTGTTTATTGGAAAAAGGCAAAGCTAGATTGTCCTACTGCCTATATCAGTCTCTAATATAAACACATAAAAGCTTTCTGAATCCAGTTGTTTCTTGATTCACAGTGCAATTCTCCACAGAGTTATTCATGTCTAAGGGCCAAACTAGACATCATCTATTTTAGATCTGGATTCCCTGCACCCAGTTCTGGACTCGGCAGCACACAGTAGCTGCAGGGAACGTCTGTTAAAAAATAAAAGAGAATGCTTTAGGTGTGGCCTGCCAGCACAGGGCTTGTCATGCTAGCACCCCAACCATTTTTCCATGTCAAAATGGCAATGTGGGGGGAGTTTTCCCCCATTTTTGCTACTCTGCATGGAGCATTCTGTGCACATGAAGCAGCAATAACTCCCCCAGCACTGTTTTGGCACAAAGAAACAGCCGGGGAGGGGAGGCAGGAGCCCTTCCTCCCCCTCTGGTGGTGTTCCAAATGGACTCTCCTTTATCTTTAAAAAAATGTTCCCTGAAGTTGCTGTGTGGCCAAGAGGAAACAGAGTTGATCCCAGGGAACACATGCCCACATCAGTACCCTTTCTTCTTCTCCGGTGCTTGTCGGGCTGTTGGGGCTGCAGCTGACTGGGATGAGGCAGCATTCCGGGCTTTGAGCCCCCTCCTCGCTGCCGCTCTGGTCCCCTCCGCCGAGGATCTGCTGAAGACCTCAGGAGGGGGAGTGAAGGAGTGAGCCTCCATCACAAACAGCGGGATTTCTCAGAGGGAAACAGGCAAAAAAGGAGGGAGGGGTTCAGAGCTGCAAAAGCTTGACCCAGCAAAAATATCCTCCTCCTATGAAAAGAAAAGAAAAAAGAAGCCAGATGGTTCCAAAAAGGAACCGAAAAAGTAGGAAAAACGTTTGGATGGCTTTAGATCCAAAATTATCCTGCTTTCCCTGGTGAGGCAGGAAAAATACTGGGGTATAAGATGGATGCCAAGGCTTCAACAGGAAGTGGAAAGTTTTAGTTTCCTGCCTCCCTGAGGAAGGGTTGGAAATCACCCATCCAAGATGCCCTAAGTTGCTTCCAGGAGAACACATGCCCACCTTTTTCCAAAACAGCCTGCCTAGTTCGACCTACACCAATTGACTTCAGTGCACTTAGACTAGAGTAACTCTGCCCAAGGCTGCACTGCCAATCTCCTTTTAGCCATCTTAAGGGTTAGAATGGAGCTAGTGACCAAGCATCATTGACGCACCTTCCAGTATTTCTCATGCCAATTAAAATACGATCTGAGCCAAGACACTGGCAAGACTTCAAGCCTGTTAAGTGCACCTTAACACTGAACTGGCATTTACTGGTAGGGCAAAAGTACCCAGTAGGTTTTGTGACTGGATGGGAATTTGAACTTGGATCTCTCCAGACTCCCAGCACTGAAGCCAAGATACCATACTGGCTTCCAGTGTGAAATATGCTAAGCATCAACTATTATTTTTTATGACTGAAAATGTTTCATTCCAGCAAGCAGTTTGGCCTTGAGATCTCAGCTGTGGAAAGCTCTCTGTTAATATGTCTGCAGGGGCAACGAGGTCAGGAGGCATTGGAGGCTCTGCAATTGCACAGGAAAGATCCAGGCTCTCTTGATGCTGCACTGCAGCTATACCCAAGGGCATCACACAGTTTCTAAAGCTGCACTGCAACAGGGGGCCCTCATGCTTGCAGCAGAGCAGCCAGATGGCTCCTATTTCAAGGAAAATGCTTTCTTGTAGAGCAGTGAACCTTATCCCAGAGCATCATAGCACCATAGGGCATAACGGATATCCATTATTTTTGAACATTCCCAGCTTCAAAGAAAAACACAATCCAACTCCATAGTATTTCTTATATCTGAAATCCTGACAAGGGAGCAACTCTAGTTTGCAGGGAAACTGTGCCAGCAATAGCAAGCAGGCTTGCATAACATCACAAGACACCTTAAGATTTTAAATATAAAAAAGACAAAAAGTAAAACAAGAAGCATACTTTGGGGGTGGTCTTATATATTTGTGTGTGAGTGCGTTAAGTGTTGTAAGTTGCTTCTGACTCATAGAAATCCATAGGTATGGGTTGTACAAATAAACACGATGGGTTCTAGAAAACTATTGTGGGTTAATGGCACCCACCAAGGGGGCCAGCCCCTTCTGTGTTTCCTCCCTGCTTGGCCCAGCATCACCAGCTCCCTCCTGGTCCTCCTCCTCTTCCTGGATGCCTGCATTGACATACAAGGGTTAATGGTGGCCACCAATGTGAGCAAGCCAGTGGTGGGATTCAAATAATTTAACAACTGATTGTTTACAAGCACCATTTTAACAACCGGTTCTGCTGAAGTGATGTGAACCTGCTGAATCCCACCACTGGAGCAAGCCTCCTGCCTTTCCTCCTCACTCAGCCTGGTGTCACCAGCTCCCTCCTCCTTCTCCTCCTCTTCCTGGATGCCTGCTCTTCTTCTCAGACACCTGTATCACCACACAACAGTTAAAGGTGCAGTTGTGGCTGCCACCAGTTGCAACCCTCCCAGGGGAGCGGCTGACACCTGCACTTGCTCCCCCTCAGGCTGCTGCTGCTGCTGCAGATGATACAGTGACTATAATTATTCAACAGTGGGAGAGAAAAGTCAGCACAAGCGAGGTTGAGCAACCACCATATTCCACTGTTGTTATTTGCATTGTTTTTACCCACTTTGTGTAAGCCCTGCCCCCCAACCATGTGTGTGTGGATTGGCTGGAAGGGACTCATCACCACCACAGCTAGCCTTTTATATAATGGGGGGGGGGGGGGAGAGCAACATTTTTCCTTAGTCCTGCTTCCCCATATTACCAATTTTGAACTGAACTGGGAAACTTACTCAGTTCCCACCCAAAGGCATACTGCCTCTGATCACCAAATTTTTATTTACCCATCAAAGCTAGTGGCTGTTAATGGACATATCTGAAGTCTATGAATTTGACCTTTACAGCCATCTGAGGTGGCCATTACTATATCTTATAGCAGTGGATTCCATGGGTTAATTAGGCATTGCATGAACAATGCTTTGAGTGGGCCTGTCCCTGAATCTAGTGCCCATCAATTTCATTGAATTCTGGAGTTATAATAGAGGAAGAAAAGGCTACTGAATTTTTCCACACAATGCAACAATTTTTACAACTCTCTATCATATGCACTACCCCCTTGGCCATATTTTCTATAAACTAAAAAATCCCCAAATATCTTAGCCTTTAATCCTAGGTAAGATTAACAAAAACATTAATTTTTACCGTCAAGATATTTGGGTTGCCCTTTTCTGTCTTGCTCCTCAGCCATACAATATCCTTGTAGAGATACTGTGACCAGAAAAGTACATCATGTTCTGAAAGCAGATTTACACAACGGCTTCATGATACTTGCTCTGCATTTTCCATCCCTTTCCTAATTATCCCTAGTGTAAAATGTGCATCTTCAAAACATCTAACTAATTGCTAAAGAAAAGGAATGGCCCCTCCTGAGAATGGCCCTTTCTTAAAAACAATTTGCATACCAAACAATAAGTTATGAAAGAGGACTACAGTTGTGACAAGGGGCCCTTTCCTCCTTTCTTACTAATAAATGTCCGGGCTTTAAAATGGGTGCAATTCCGACTGGCCTCTTCCTCTTTTATGTGTGTGGTAAATCATCCAGTGAAAAGCCTCTTCTCCAGATCTTTATTCTCAGAGCGACCAATTAAAAAACAGGGCTGCTTGCTAGTGCATGTGTGGGTAGGAGGGGAGCCCCACACAGTGAATAGCAAGGATGGGTGCTCCAAATCCTTGAGACTAACCAGACAAGCAGATGGCCTCCTCTGAGGAAGACTTCATTTGATTTGTGTTCAAAGACGCCTAATCTAGGCAAACAGAGACCATTACTCAACCCTTCAGGTGATATACCATTAAACAAGCTAGAGGCCTGCAGTCAAAGATCTGGCTGTATTTCAATTCAATTAGTATCCATTTGTAACCAATCTAACATCTGTCTGTTTACCAGTTTGCCAACCACTCTTTGGCTCATTTCTCCAAACGATTCTTTTCCTCATTCTTTTGGACCACTTCTTCATACATCCCCACTCTCCTTTAGGCCTCAGCTTCCTTGGACCTGCTCCCGGGACTTTGCTGGCTCCTTCCCAGGGATCTGTGATTGCAGCCTTTTCTGCCTCACTTATCCCACTTTAACATGGGTCAGAGTAGCACAGACAAAGGCTGCCAGACACTCTATCACCACAACATTCACAGCGCAGATAGCGCTCTCTCTCTCTCTCTCTCTCTCTCTCTCTCCCCCCCCTTCATACTGCTTCTTAACATATTAATTTTAAGCAGATTACTAAAATATTTTTAAAAAACTAAAACATATCTGAATGGCTGTGAAAATCCATCACAAGGGCATAACATTTCACAACTGAAAGAGTGACAGATCGATAAAAGAGGAAATGTCTCCACTTGATCTGTATTTTGGAGCAAAGGAAAAATTAATAGATTTCAAGTCACATGATACAGAATGTATACACTACCAGCATCATAGTCACATAATCTATCAAAAGAGGGCATCATTAGATACCTCCCTTGCAAGACTCTAGATGGGAAGGCAGCTAGGCTTGCCAACATAAAGGCATGCATAACAGAGGAAAAGTCAAATATGAATAGTAGTCGGAAAGCTGGCTAGATGGAAGGTTACCGCCAAACTGGGTAGAACAAACAAGTCATGCTCTACAGATTGTACTGTTGTAATTGTACCTAAATAAATGTTTTTTTTATTGTGCTCATAGCTTCCTCTCTGGTGACTGATGGAGGGGAGGACAAGCAAAGACTGAGAAGTTGAAATCAATGCTCCACAAGTTTATCCAAATAGGAAAGTTAAGAATCTTCACTGGCCCATCCAGGGAAGTGGGGTGGTGGTGGCCTTCTGGGGGGTTAGAGTGTATAATTTTAACCTGAAGAGAAAGGGCCTTCGCCCAAGTAGTTCCACTCAGAGAGCCACCCCCACCACCCCCACTCCACAATTTGGAATTCTGGAGATGGAATGTAGGAATGTAAGAAGAACTGAATTGAAGAACTTCCTTATTTTGCCAATCTGGATACCAGCCCCATATAAGCTTTGCACAGCCACCTTGGCACTGAACAGTTAAATGGAGGCTGGCATCTACTGAGATTTCAATTAATTAAAAATAATATTTGATGCCACTATAGCAAATCTGTTGCTATGAGCAGCTCCTAAGTAGACCTAAGGACATAAGATTGTGAGCAATGGTTTTCCCCACTTCAAGATAATTTACCAAACTAATCGGAGTAGCAGAAAAAAGAAATAATCTATAACATCTGCCCAAAGTTATTCAAACAGGTAAATCCTCTTTGATCTACTCTCTCCTGAAGACCATTTAAAATAATACATTTTCTGCTGTCTATAAATCTGGCTATTTGTTTACAAGAGAGATTGATCTTATTATCCTTAGATGATCTATAAAGATAATCAAAAAAGCTTGTTTCCTCCAATAATATTCCCATCTTTGAAAGAATCAGGGAGTGCCAGAAGATGGAACAATCAACTCTCATTTTTGCTGGTCTCAATAGGAGTAGTGGAGATCAATTTCAGAGAACTAGTGAAAGAAATGGCATTCCAACTGCAAAATACTTGAAACAAGGGACATCTGGCAACCCCTTTTTAAGGAAATGTATATGTCAAGGCAATGGAAAGCAGCCAAAAGCAAAGACGACACCCTCTGTAGTCATTTATTCTCAAATCTTCAGGCACGGCCACATCAACTCCAGTCTCTAAACAGAATATAGTGGATTTAAACAGGCAGGGCAAAGTTATCCTTTGGGGAAAGACGCTTCCTCCTAAGTTAGCCTAATTCCCAGTTGAGAAGAAAGGATAGAAACATCATTAGCTCTTAGTCGCTTCCATGCATAGAGGAGGAAAACCAAATTCATATGTGCTGCTTAAAGCATTTCTCAGTCACGTTCCTGTAGTCCAGTGGTTCTCAACCTGCCTAATGCCGCAACCCTTTAATACAGTTCCTCATGTTCTGGTAACCCCCAACCCTAAGATGTATCCATTTTACAGATGGAGAACACTGATGCAGAGAATTTTAGACGACCCCTGTGATAGGGTCATTCGACCCCTAAAGGGGTCGTGACCACCAGGTTGAGAACCACTGCTGTAGTCAGTTTGCATGTATGAGAAAGAGAAAGGCCATTTCAGAAACACTTCTATTGAGTTTCTGAAGTGACCGATGGCCATGCAGTCAAGCTGATTTAAAATTGCAGGTCAACTTGACTTGTTTTGCATGTGTGATTTTGGTCACTAAGAATTCTAGCGGACCTTGGCTTAAAATTCCACATCTGCCAAAAACTCATGAGTTAGTCGGCTCACTCTTGGTCTTCCTGCACTCTCCAAAAGGTATGTAGTAGTAGTAGTAGTAGTAGTAGTAGTAGTAGTAGTAGTAGTAGTAGTAGTAGTAGTAGTAGTAGTAGTAGTAGTAGTAGTAATAATAATAATAATAATAATAATAATAATAATAATAATAATAATAATAATAATAATAATAATCCCCCCACCGGGTGCCGCCTTGTCGTTGGCGGGGGGCTTAACTGCTTCTGTGATGTTGAGAGCTGTGCTGGCAGTAGTGCAAACTACCAGCAGGTTCAACCATGCCAGAGTGGTCTTAATTGAGGAGAAGGACTAAGTGCACCCAACCCATTAAAATATGGTGAAACAAACTCAAAAGAAGTCTATAAACTGGCTGCGGTTAGGTCAGCCCAGGATAATAAAAGGACGCCGGTGCTGTGAGTGAACCTGGAGCATCCGGTCCGACCATTACAAGTGGGCTACAGGAACCAGGGACCCATTGCTGTGAGAGCAACCAGGGCATAATGGGCCTGCAGGGCAACTAAAGCAAAACAACTACAAAGGCGGCAGAAATTTTCAATGTCAGAGAATCGAACTGTATCATGAACTGCTACCATAAATCAAGGAACCCCAAAAGCGTGCAGCATACCAAAAGCGGATGTACCCGGGCTGTGGGAAACTTCGAATATCCAGATTCAACTGTAACTGAACTTGAGACTTGCCCCTTTGACCAGAGGCGATTCATAACCAGGGAACAAAGGTGTTCAGTGAAAGTCGAACTTGAAGAAATACGAGGAGAAAAAATCATGAAACAGTAGAACAGGCAACTGTGGAGAGAACAATTGGTAGGAGTTCTAAACAAAATCTAGAGTCCACTGAACATTTTGCAGCCAGAAGAAAATGCAGAAATTTTGCATGAAAAACCTGTGGTCCATTTTTTTAAGTACACCTGGCATTATTAATTGGACCACAAGGCAACAAGAACTTAAAGAGAAAAGATTTTGATCTATGTTGCATCAAAGGGAAAGAAAGGCAAAGACTGCCAACATTGAAAACAGTACCAAGAAAACATCTGGCACCCCTCTAATGGAAGATGTGGAATGCTGCACCCCGTGAACTATCCAGATAACATCAATAGGAAAGAAAACTAAATCAGCTTGCATACAATTTTTAGGCAGTGATTAGTAACACAAGAATTGGGATACAAAAACTGAAGCCCGCAAGAAAAATAGAGCTGGGAAAACCAAAATGGAAAATCAGGGTTGGAGTTAAAAAAATCAAAGAGCCTCACCACGATCCAGATGCAAGCAATCTGGAAAGAACATGAGAAGGAAATTCAAAAACTGAAAAAAATGTCCAAAATAAAAAGAATAACCTGATTAAAAAAAATACTGGCTGGAACACAAGAAAAATTGAAGAAGCACTTGAAATTGTGAAACAACAAATCACAGCAACAGCCAGAAAAATTGAAACGCATATGAAGCTAGGAGTAATCCAGTACAAACAAAATCCAACTTTTCCAATCTGATCCAAAGAAGCCATGGTTCTACCAGAGTCTGAATCAGCAGGCAGCACTGTGCAGAATGAAAACCCAGAAAAAAACAGCTACAAATACATTCTGGAAAGATTTGTAGGGGAAACAGAAAAAGGCTACAACAAAAATGCTGGAGTGGATAAAAAAGACTTTGAAAAGAAATTTTTCAAGAAGAACAAGATGAGAAACTTGGAAATAACAACAGAAATGATCATCAGTAAAAAAAAGGAGGTAGAAGAAAGTCAAAAAAATTGGACATCCCACCTGGCAATGATCAGTTGAATGGATTTTTGGCTCAAATATCTTGACCAGCCTGCGCACTCAAAAATGGCCAAACAATTCAAATGAAATGCTGCAAAACTGGAAACATCAGTGAATGGATAGTAGCACTTTCGGGAAAACATATTTGATACAAGAAAGATTCAGCAAAAGGAGGACAATACCAGGAAACTACTGTAGGCCAATAGCGTGACACTTGCCTACAATGAACTTCAAACCTGCTGACGAGGCATAATTGCTGATCAAATCCAAGATTACTTGGAGGCAAATAACATCTTATGCCAGTAGAACAAAAAAGGTAATAAAAAGAAGAAGTAGAGGCACCAAAGATCAGCTTCCTGATTGATAAAATGATACTGGAGAACTGCAAAAGCCGCGAAAACAAAGCCTTAAAACAAACCTTGTATACAAGCGTGGATTGATTACAAAAAGCGATTGACTCACTGCCACACAGTTTGGATGCAAGTCCAAATGTCACTGGATGTCATTGGGGTTGTCAGTAATGAAAATATTAGCAAGTTTTACCTCAAAATGCAAATGAAACACTGGAAAAACTGAGTTGTTTGTGGGCAACCAAAGCTATGGAACTGTATCAGCATCAGAGAGAGAGGAATTTTCCAGGGTGACCTCACTGTCACCATTGGTTGTTCATCATTGCAATGATCCCACTGTCAACAATCTCTACCACAAAAAACAAACCTGGGCTATCAAACTGCAAGAAATTCACCAAAAATTTCCCCACCCCTTGCGCAATACATGGATGAATCTAAAGCTTTATGGAAAATCCAGGAAACTGAAATTCAGTCACTGACCAACACAGTCAGAATCTTCAGCAATGACATTAGTGCATGGAGTTCGGCATGGACAAATGCGCCACAGATGGCATTGAAGAAAGGGAAAATTACTGACAGTAAGGGCATAGAGATGCCCTAATGGAAAAAAAAACCGCCATAAAAGTGCAATCCAACCTTGAATCCCTATAAATACCTGGGAATACTACAGCTCTGGACAACATCAAGCATGGACATGTGAAAAAATGTGGTCAGCAGAGAATATGTCCAAAGGGTCAGAAAAAAATGTTGAAGAGCAAATTAAAACTTGGCGAGCGAGAATCACGATCAAGGCTATCAATACCTGGGCCATACCTGTCATCAGATACTAACTGGCTGGATTCTTGTGAAGACTGGACGCCTTAAAGCAGAGCTGGATGATCTGGACAGAAAAAACAAGAAAACTGAAGTGACAATCCACTACTCATTACACCCAGCGTGAAGTGATGTTGACAGACTTTACCTACCCAGAAAAATCAGGAGGTAGAGGGTGCAAAGTGGAAACAAACGGTGGAAGAAGAGAAAACATGCACTGGCAGATTATGTGAAAAAACAGTGAAGAACCAAACATTGATGGGAAGTCAACAGCAGAAAACTGCTCAAAGTGCAAAAGACAAAGAGTGAATTACCGTAAAAACACACTGCACAAAGCAGAAGAGAAAAGAAACTGGCAAAAGAAGGCTCTCCATGGACGGTTCCTAGAAAAATTGAGGACAAAATTCGACAAAGGAAAAAAAACACTGGTTGTGGCTCACCAAAATGGAACTTTGAAAAAAGGAGATCTGAGAGCTTGATTCTTGCAGCCCAAGAACAAGCAATGAATTCGAGACAAAGCGCCATCAAAGCCAGAATTGAAAAGTCAACTACAGATCCCAAAATTTCTGCAGACTCTGCAAAGGAAACAGAAGCGAAACAATAGATCACATACTTAGCTGCTGCAAGAAGATCGTTATGCAGACGGACCTCGCTACAAGCAGAGGCATAATACTGTTGCTCAGATGATTCACTGGAACTTGTGCCACAACTACCATACCTGCCTGTGACAAAAGAACTGGTGCGGAATCCACCAGAACCTGAAAAGGTCACTGAAAATGAGAACCACGTAAAACTACTCTGGGACTTCCGAATTCAGACTGACAAAGTTTTGGAGACACAATACTCCTGACCTCACACCATTGTGGAAAAAAAAGAAAGTCGCTGGATAGTTGATGCTGCAATTCCTGAGTGACATTGGAAGGATTGATGAGAAGCTTAACTGGAAAAGAAACTTTACACGCATTCACGAGGATTTCAAGGATTGAACTACAAAAGGAACTCTGGCACAAACCAGGTAAAGGTGGTCCCAGTGGTGATGTCGTATCGACTGGGTACAGTGCCCTAAAAGATCTTGAACGGCACTTAAAAACAATTGGCGCTGACAAAATCACCATATGTCAGCTGCAAAAGGCCACCCTACTCGGCTCTGCACGCATTATTCGTCGATACATCACACAGTCCTAGATGCTTGGGAAGTGTCCGACGTGTGATGTAATACAAAATCCAGCATATTGATCTTGCTTGCTGTGTGTAACTGTTTTGTATCAATAATAATAATAATAATATAGTTCAAAGAGCTGTGGTGAAGATTAAGAGATTTAGTACTTTGCACAGTCTCTGCCCAGTCCATTTATAGGTGGCAACTCTGGGTTGGGAAATTCCCGGAAATTTGGGAGTGCGACTTGGAGATGGCAGGGTGTGGGGAGGGGAGGAACCACAGCAAGGTATAATGTCATTGAGTTCCCACTCCAGATCTCAGAAGCAGACAGGTTGGTACTTGGACGGGGGACCACCAAGGCAGTCTCCGCAAAGGGTGGCAATGACAAACCACTTCTGCTTCTCATTTGCCTGGAAAGCCTTTTACTACGGTTGCAGTAAGTTGGTTGCAACTTGATGGCACATACATACATGCAATTATCCTTAATCTTATGGGAAAATACATTTTCTTTCCTGTTTTTTCCCCAATACTTTATTGTATACTGTGAGCCACCCTACTTATCCAGTGTTATACAGCCTTTTTTAAAAAATCAGGTATAAATTAATCAACTGGGGTTTTTCAGAGGAGTTTTTTTTGGAAACTGAGCATTACGCAATTTACTGAATTGTTACAGGGTGTTGTTTCCTCTGAGACACACCATCTATCGGAGACAGGATATGGGACTCAAAGGTCATTGGCCTGTTTAGTGTAGCAACTCCTCTCTCTCAAGTCTGATGATTCCCTTCTCTTCCGCCAAGTCTCCCTTCATAGTTTCTCTCCCACAGGCAGGCAGGCTGACTAAATACCACTTTTTTGCTCTTTTGCTAAAAAGAGCGGATGAGATATTGCACACTATCCAGCCTGGGGTAATGATTTGTACTTGGACTAGGATTTGAAAGATGCTATGCCATTACAAAAGCCCACTCAGCCAAGAAGCTTTCTGACTGACCTTGGGCTAGTTGTACTCTCAGCCTAACCTACCTTGTCAATTCACTGAGGATAAAAGAGAGAAAGCCACATTTAACTTTTAGAGATCTTTAAAGGACTGGCCAGTTTAGGCAGACAGATAAGTTCCAGTAAACATGGTTTCGAATCATTCCCCATGAGGACACAAAGAGTAAGGCAGATGACATGAGGTTTCTGGTGACCTACACCATGGCATTCAATATAAACTCTATGCCACATCACACAAAATGAAGTCCACAGACATTAATAGTGCAAACCTAAACAAAATTACAACTGTTTAGGACTGCACTGCAGATCATTCACCTGAAAGAATGGCTCTCTTCCATTGCAACTGGCCACAATTTTAGACAACTCATTCTTAATATGACAATTCTGCTTGCCACTGCTACACTGGTGTTTACAGTTATTAATTCTATCAAGCATGGACCGTGGTTGCCAACAACTTGGAGAGCAAGAATGTCCTTTCCCTTTAATACAGGCTTAATACATGGAAATTGGAAGCTTTTCATGGCATAGAAGTAAATATTTGCTTTAATTATACCTCTCCTTTCCACTCACTGGGAACCCAAAGCAGGATACATCATCCCTGAATTATATCCTCACAACAACCCTGTGAGATAGATCAGGATAGGAGTGTTTGACTGGTCACAGGTCACTCAGCAAGCTTCCTTGGCAAAGTAGGGATTTGAATGTGGGTCTCCCAAATCCTGTTCTAACACTCTAACCACTATACCCATCGCCTCCTGTTTACATCACCTAGTAAATAACACCCAATTAAACATTTGTTGAAGGGACAAGACTTTTTGTTATCAAGATTGTTGGTAACATCAAAGTTGACTTAGACAGGGATGTATTCCAGTATGCAGCTGAATGTGAACCAGTGCCCTGTGGCCAGTCAGGTTCCCCAGTGGGCTGTGAAACATCCCCAGTCTTGAGGAAAGAGCTGCTGCCCTCACTTTGCATGTTTCTTGTGGGAACTACAAGCGGAACACAAGTACAGCAGCAGCAAACATGTTTGTGATACAAAGTGTGAAGCTGCTAATAGAAATAAGCAAGCCTATGGAGTTCTTTAAAAAATAAAGACTTGTGAGATAATGTGTGTGGGTGGGTGGGGGAGGTTTGCCTGTTCAGCGACCACGGTGAGTCTCTTGGAGCCGGCTGGAACATTCTGCCTTCCCAATTTTCTCAGGTCAGCCTTCATGAAGTTGACATTATTCTTCAGAAAGCTGGTTTCCCCCAGGGCACCCCACTGGAGGACACATCCTCTTTGCCTGCCATGGTTGCTTGCGACCACTGCAGTAAACTCTCATCTTTCCCATCACAGCTGTCAAGATGCTGAGAAGTGGCAGCCTTCAAAATGTACAAATCACTCAGCTGAACCATGACAAATACGTTGCTACAGTGATCTGTGCAGGAGACTGCCCCTGGGTCTCCAACGCACAGTATTCTCATCTCTTGGCTCTGTTCCTTGATTAATAACCTCATTTAAGAGAGTCAAAGTGCAAAAGAGAGGAAATGCTCACAAGAGTCAATTCCCCTTCCAGCCTCTGCTATTTGTTTTGATGCTATTTCACTTACCAATTATTTAAAAAGAAACAAACCTTGCCTCCATCCCATCCCCCAATCAATACACAAGGAGGTTACAGTGTTTCAAAGCATTTGGAGCCTCCTCAGGTATACAATTAAATATTTGGAGCCAGGCAATAAATCATGTTCTCCTCACTAGTGTCAAAGGGTCCAGGAGAAGGAAAGGAAGGAGGTCAGGCAGAGCAAGGTGAGTTATTAAAAAGGTTGAAGAGGAAGGGAAAATTCAAATGAAAGGAATGTTTTGGAGCTTGAGCTACTGAGACAGGATTTAAACTGGAGCCAAGATGGGTGCCCAGCCGGTTCCCAGGAAGTGATAAAAAAACTACATCCTGGCTCCCTGAGAACGAGCTGGGAAACACCCATCCAGACATCCTCCGCCTCCAGTAGAACAGAGAGTCACATTTATCAGTATAAAGAATGCAGGACAAACTTCCTTATATCTGTATTTTATGCTGGTGATTTCAGATTCATCAATATGCACATTGCACAGGAATCAGCCTTGTTGACCACAGCAACAGGACCACCAAGACAGGAGAACCAGGGACACATAATGATCAAGGCTCTGGTCACCTTGGAGGACCATAAGGTTTCAATAGGATCTGGGTGCTATGAGAGCTGTCCCTGAGAGAATCTTCATCCAAGGGAGTCAAAAGGGGTCTGTGTGGGTTCATGGTTACTCCCTGCACAATTTCTAAATTGCAATTATTAGCATTGTTTTATATTCAGTAGCAACTCAGTGGTGAATAACCTCCCATCCATCATTCAATTTACAGAAGTTTACTTAGACTGAAACAGGATCTTGGCAACCCTGTTTTACATTACAGGGCTGTATGTAGGAAAGCAGAATACCAAGGTACATGGAGACAGTACCAAAACTTCCATTTATTTATCTCATGTGACTAAATGCTACTTCTATGGATATCAAGATCTAACCCTGGAAAGACATCCACCATTCACAGGGCAGAGTTATTCAACTGTAACCAATTCGTCCACAACCCTAACTTCTTTTGGCTGAAAGCCTGGGGCAGCTCATTCCATAGCAGAACTATTGCTGGGTGATGTTACTTCAATCTTCAGGCAGGGGATGGAGTAGTTATCAGATTATTTTTAAAAAACCCTCTCTGCATATTGATAACAAGATTTTTCCTTATGCTCAGCATTGCTTACACATTCATAGCTTTGGAGCCCATTGGGGAGAGGGATTTGTCAGTCATTTTGAATACATTCACAGCATGAAGCAGTTCAAAAGAAATACTTGTAAAGGGAAATTTAAAAGAAAGCCACTGTGGAGCTTGATGGTAACATGTTTAATATTAGATATATGCTCTTAAGAGATTTACAGCACAATCCTATGCAGAGTTACTCCGGCCTAAGCTCACTGAAATGAATGAGCTTAAACTGGAGTAACTTTCCTTAGGATTACACCATTAGCCAAGTATATAGAAAAGAGGAAAAACAGAACAAGTCTGTGTTACAGCTGACCAGGCCTATGGCACTATCAAGAACCGGTGATCATGACACATTGGTCCAGGCTTCAGGCCTACAAAAGAAACATTTAAGTTGGAAAATGCCCGGTGCTGTTGCTTGGGATTCAGCAAGCTGTGACCTTTTGTAACTGAGATAAGGACCCAGATGCTGGGAGGAGGCAGTTTCCAGCTTGACTCCCCTCCAGTCTCCAATGCTGAGAACCATAGAGTCATATTTTGTCCAAGTAGCAAAGATGAAATCATGAGTCTTTATACCTGTGAGAACTTAGCAGGCTTGGCAGCCAAGAAGCCCCCACCATTTCATCTCACTTTCGTTGTAAGGGGAGGACTCTGAATTGTCTCTTAACTTCAGACAGGGACTTGACTAGAGAGTCAGAGAGACAGAAGGCTTAAAGCACTGGGTATACCTTGCCTACTGCTCTATCCCTTCAATGTGAGATTGCTACTCTCCAGGAAGCTTCTTTCCTTCCCCCTTCTCAAATCTCTTCTCTCACACACTTTCTTCTCCGTCTTGCAACCATGAGGTCAGGATGAAGGTTCTGTATCTCGCTTCATTTTAGTTAGAATAGATTAAGAAACTATATTCACTCTATCCTATCCAGAAATGGGGTTCCTACAATAAATGAAGTATTCGCTTGAGTAGTTAAAAAAGCTCTGAGTAATGTTGTTCCTGGCACACACAGAGATTAGATCAGGCTTTGTTGCTCCCTGCTAAATTTGTGCACTCTGCTAAATTACCAGTTCAGAATCTAGCAGACTGAGAGGCCCAGATTCTGAATATACCAACACTTTGACCCCCTCCCCCAGGTCACATGGCTAGTAATAGTGGGGCATCACCAGCTACAGATCTGATAAGTCAAATGAGCTAAGGTCAACTTAGACTATAAAGTTTAGCAATTTCAGTCTAGCTTTCCTCTTGGTGACTTATTCACGGCTCCTTGATCCGACCTTGGACCATCTGGTTCCATACTTGCTTTATGGGTTAGACATGCTTTCTGTCCATGCCGGCTCTTGAATAAAAGTGGACTTGAATAAAAGTTGACAGCTGGAGTATTTTAGCTGTAAAGCTGAACTAATGCTACTACTGAGTAGTTATTCCTTTTGATGTATAGCTTTTGTTATTTTAATCCTCACTACTCTTTTAGAAATATTCTTGCACACTTTTAATAAATCACTTTAATTATGTATTGTCGAAAGCTTTCACGGCCGGAATCACTGGGGTGTTGTGTGGTTTCCGGGCCGTACGACCATGTTCTAGTAGCATTTTCTCCTGAAGTTTTGCCTAGTGGCTGGCATCTTCAGAGGATCCTATGAAGATGCTAGCCACAATGCAGGTGAAACGTCAGGAGAAAATACTACTAGAACACAGCCATGCCGCCTGGAAATCACACAACATTCCACTATAATTATATTTTATGGTGTTTTCTCTTCAATGGGCTTCAGTCTAATTCCAATACCTAGGCCTATATGGCTACACCTACCAGGTTAAGTAGTCTACTTTGCAGAGGTGACTTCCTTGACTTTAATCCCAGGATGGCTGGAAGCTTGTCTCTTGGCTTTTTGGCTGTTTGGGCAGGTGAAAAGAGGTAGTAGCAACTACTGATGTGTGAGGACATATCCCAGGGTTTTGTTATTTTGCTGAGAATCCTTGAACTGGGGCTTTTTGACAGGCATTATATACACTGAAGTGCTTTATATAAGGACGAGTTCTTCCATTCAGACCTATAAAATAGAGTAGAAATTCTTTCCAGAAGTCACAACATCTTGCTGATAAAACCCTGCAGACAGGCATCTTGGTGGAGTTATGCAGACTCCTAACATAATTCTATTCCTTGAGTAAACACAGTAGAATCAAATATATGTACCTTTTTCTTGGAGTCACCTTCTAATTTTTCGGCAGAGGCACATTCCTCATTCTACAAATGTATGCCCTTCATACTGATGAAGAGCTAGAGAATTTTGTATTGAGATGCTTCTATACTTTGTATACTATGAACTGGCCTTTGGAATCCTCTTATTCATGATTGAAACTATGGAGGATAAAGACACTAAAGATAAGCATGTTACACCCAATAAACCACATAAAATGGCCATTATCCACATAGGCTTTCCTTAATTGAATTCCAGATAGCCCATACTGTATTGCTGATTTTCCGGAATACTGTCTGGAAAACCTAAAACTTGGTTTTCTCTTCTGTTTTCTTGTGTTAGGTTCAGTTTCTGTTTTGGAAGCACTATCTAAACATACAGATATAATAATTAGGGACAGAATTCTCTTGTGTCTTCCATATCACACACACCATGAGTTTAATAAATAAGTTCAACAGACCACAAGTGGGATTGCTGCTGCTGAATTCATCTTTTGTATTGAGTGAACTCCTAGTTCACACGACATGACTGAAATTCTCTTCCTAACTCTAGGAATCAGTCCGTGAAAGGGACACTCCTTTCCCAACGTTCAGTTCCTTCTTGTTCCACAAGTTAGGCTCGTTAAATAGTCTCTTGTCTTACTCATAGTTGTTACTTCCTGTTATTATCTCGTTGTAGTTCTTTTTTCTCTTTTACTGCGGTGTTAGTCAATCGCTGGGGCAAATGGGCACCCAATCCTCCACAGGAAGTGGCAACAAATTAGTTCCTGCCTCCCTGAGAATGGATTGGGAAATCACTCAATCAGGATGCCCGAGGTCGCCTCCAGGAGAAAGACACTGAGATCTCTTATTGCTTTCCAGATGTGTCTGGGGCTCAAGACAAAGTGAAGCCCTTATCACTCTACCAGTCTTGGAGCTAGAAGGTGGGCAGAGCTCACCCAGTGGAACCAATCCAGGTCACAAATTTGGCCACCTGTCAAATAAGAGCTGCCCATTCCTCTCGAAGAGGGCAGGGTCACTGGTGATCTCTGGCTGATTTCCAAGGCCAGCCCAAATCTGTGAACTCCTAAATGAGAAAGAGGGAGTTAGGGTTTAAAACAGGTACCTTACATAAATTTGCATTGAACAGTAATATCCTGCATGCAGAAACTTAAGCTGTATTTTAACAGACATGGGATTCTTAATCTCATACATTTCCTTCTTGCCACTGGGCTGACCCATTGATGAACAGGAAGAATGTCCTAGCAATGTGTGAGCAAAATTCCCACAGACTCCACTTTGTGATGCACTAAGCTGTGAGAGGAAGTTAAATCATGGTCATGCAGAGTTTGTGTAAACAGTTTAGTGTTGTCTTCAAAAGCCATTCAAGTCTCATTCCTTTCCCTGATAGTTCTGAGGAATGCTTCTGACTTCTTTCTCTCAAAGGATGAGAAGGATTTAAGAGAAAAAGGCTGGTACAAGGAGGAAGACCTAGAACTGGTACTAATTGGGAGGACTTTCACAAGGGCTCTCTGATTAAATAGGGTTGTTTGGAGTTAAAACCAATATAGCACAAAATTGTATTTGATCCCTTATTCCCTTTGGTCCTAAGCATGGTACAGTGGTTAAGGGTGTGGACTGTAACCCACTCCTCCACATAAAGCTTGCCAAGAATGACTTTGGGTTAGTCACAACTATCTCAAAACTATCAGCCCCCATCTATCTCACAAAGGTATTGTGACTGAAAGCCACTTTGAGACTCCTTGAGGTACAGAAAAGCAGGAAATAAAAACGTACTCTTCTCCTTTTTCTTCCCAACCAGGGAATCAGATTCATATTTGTCAACTTCAGAAAAACCAAAAAGAGGTAGGACACACCCAAACAAGTATGTAACACAAATTTATTTACTCAGCAGTAAATACTACAAAATTTTGTGGTAAGGACTCCAAAGTAAGTGTGCACAGCTCTGCTGCATAAAACTGGTCCAATTGCCAGGGAACCCTGAGACCAGGATTACTCCCACATCTCTATATTTCTATAATTCTAAGAATTCTTTGAGAGAAGCCACCATACAGATTTTAGGGTACACATATGTCCTGACATTTGCCCTCCTGAGCTATCAGCCTAATTGCTATTTGATCCTGAAATCATGTTCCAAAATGCATGCTGAAAGGAAAAAAAAATAAGATTTTTTTCTTATCCTGTTATCAATGTTTTCTGTAGGGTGCACAGGTAAGTGGCTGCACTCTCTCCATTTCTGCGCAGTGCAGTTAAAGTTTGCCACTCACTGAGAGGGTGTAAGGGGCCCCCAAGAAGCAGGAGCTATCCCAGGTTGCTGGTGATCTGATTTTTCAATCCCATGTGGGGTAGGGAAGGTATGCTCCACTGGGTGTCACCAACCTGACTGGGCATAGGCAAGCGAGGATTGGCACTGAGGTGCAAGATGCAGCATGGCATGGCTGGGGGGAGGTGCAGCCCGGTATGGAGGCAAGAGCAAGGACTCCAGGAAGTGAGGAGAGGTGGGCTGGAGAGGTGCCTGGTGCTGCTCCTCAGAGAGTCAGCCTCCAGCTCGGGGTGGGAGCAGCGCTGGTGAGTGGCAGCTGGGGAAGTGAAGAGAGGAGGTTCCAGTTCTCCAGATGGGAGTAGGGGAAGGGCCAGGTGTGCCTCCACTGGGCTCTTTCTCTCGCTTTCTCTCTCTCCTTTCTTTCTGTCCTCCCCCCACTCTTTTCTTCCCTCTTCCCTTTCATATCCCAAACTGATTCCTCCTCCTTTCTGAACCCTCTACTGTCACATACTGCCTCAGTGAAATTTTTTTCAATCTTCCAAGCTTTCTGCCGATCCTCCTTAAACAGGCCATGCTTCCAATTCCTTTCCAGGGCTGGCTCCTGCCCGCCACCCCTTTTACCCAACCCAAGAAGCATCCCAGAGCTCATTTTCAGCTGCAGCTGTCACCTGAGTTATTCTCTTCTCGAGAAAGAGAAAAGAGAAATTTATTTTATAATATTTTTGCTGTGAAGAAGAGGCACGTTAACTCTGCAGACACAAATTCACAGTTTTGACAACTGCAAAACCAAGCCCAAAATAATCTCACAAAGACCTCTAAAAGAGCATGACATTGCGAATGGATTAATAGAATTCATCTGCCAAAACATCTTAATGTTGAACGAATATACAGTCTCATGCTTCATAATTAAAACCATTCCTTATTTCATGATGAATAACCTTTGGATTGTAATGTATCTTAAACAGAAAACTATTTAAACTATCCTTAGTTAGGCTTTTCCTCAAAAAGCATGTTATTATTTAAAAATCTAATTTATACCTTTTAAAAATCCAGTTTTAAATTTTTTAAAAAAATTGATTTTTATCCACTCTGAGCTAAAGTTTTTAATTGCTCCTACATAAAGCATACTGGGGTAATCAGTTAGCAGACCAAAGGTTTCTAATCCATTAACATCTACCAAGTATACAACACTGCCATCAAATGCCACAAGTAAAACAAAGACAAAAAACCAGCACTCAAGGCATGGCAACTGTAATGACAATAACAAAAACAACAATAGCATGCTATTAAGTTGCAACTGACTCATGGCATCCCAGGACCATGGGTTTTCAAGGCAAGAGGGGCCAGAGATAGTGTGCCATTGCCTGCCTCTGCATAATAAACCCAGTCTTCCTTAGTGGTTTCCTATCCAAGTATTAACCAGAGCTAATCCTGTTTAATTTTTAAACTCAGGCAAGTCAAGGATATTTAGGCTGTTAATGTTATTTATTATTGGTGTATTTATGATACACGAATATGATACACAGGTATCAGGCATATGTTCCTTCAGTCTGATCACCATCAGTCAACTACTTAATGTTAACTCTGACTCCTATTTATTGTGTGCCCCTTTCTTAAAGGCCTGGGGGGGGGGGAATCTAGAATTTTATACTCAGGGCAGGGTGAACAGAAGCCACTGCAAGTAGGGAGATAGGGCTACCTGGAATTATGGGCTACCTGGAATTATGAATGCCACTGTTCACCCTCAAAATTTCTGACTCCACCCACCATTTGTAGTTTGCCCCAAGAGAGGTTGTATGGCCCTTGTTATGAATCACTGCAAATAGACTAGCTGACTGTATACACTACAACCTAAAGCAGCAGAATCTCCTTGTCACCCTTACTTAAGATATGGACAAAAAGTTGTTAAGAGCATAATAAGTGATTTGAAAGACTGACCCACTTTCACCTCCGCTAAATTGGTTTTGCGAGGTTCTGAACTGTTTCCAAACATGCAGAACCATTTTACCACCTGTGACACAGCAACAAAAGAAATGAGTACAGAATGGGAAGGAAAGTGTCTCTTAGACCACTTTTAGAAGCTACTGTCAATCTCCAGTCTTATACAAAGCTTTTCAGAAGTCTCAGTCCCTATTTGAGACACTTTTCTATTCTCATCCTTTTTAGTTAGCCTTGTCATTTTTTATGACTTAGAAAAAGCTCACACGGATCAATGGCAGAGTGCCACTACATTAATGTTCCTTATGTGATAAAATTAGGATTCTAGAAATGAGTGGCGAACCCAGCAGCTTTCAAGGCTGCCAATAGATCCCTACTGCCACAGACACAAGACTGGTATGTTCCTTACTTTCCTTGCACTTTTTCCAAAAACACAGATCCTGTCGGTTCCCGTACAAATGTCACTAGTCATAAAAACACAGAAGGGGGGGGGGGGGCACCTGGAAAATGTGAGAGGCCATTCTGAAAACAATGGCCTTTGAAGTTCTGTGTAAGTTGCCAGCAGAACTCCAGATTCTGTGAAGAGGAATGCAAGAGCAGGACTGTAGGGGAAAGCAATAAAAGGCATTTGAGTAGCAATCCAAATACTCTCAGATGTCTTTTCTTTTGCAAGTAAAAATGCAGCATCTTCCTAAGCCTCTCCCACCACTCAGGAGTGGTACAGTCTTGAACAGATCTTCCATTCTTTGTTATGTATTTCAAAGCAGCTGTTTTGCAAATTACAGATGCATTTTGAGGCTTTCAAATGGTATCCAAAATGGGTTATTTTCTTATTTTGAAACACACCCTGAGAAGTGCCAATTCCCATGTTAGCTTTGTAGTGATAGATCTGGACCCTTAATGCCTACATCCGACTGGATTGTATAAGTACAGTCTGACAGTTCAGTGCTGAAAGAAAAGCACTCTGCACATTCCCAGAGACCAATCCTTCTTTACAACCCCTTCCTCATGGTCCACCCTGGCATTAGCCCTGTATACCCAATCCCTCCACAAGGTGATTAAATGTGCAAACAAAGAGCAAGCATCAGTGCACTGGCCACACTTCCCACCTTCACATGACTGCTAACTCGTGAGCATGGTACCTACATGCAGAGGAAGTGTCCACTTGTAAACATCCTCCCTGTGTTTTGCAGCATTCAGAAAGAGGCATCCCCCTAATCCCAGGGAGGGAGAGACACACTTTTCCCAAGCAATTGCACCATGCAGATCGCCCAGCCACTGTGCAGGGGTAGAGAGATAGGGCCAGCATCCTCACACCACCTCTCTCTCCCTAAGCATTCAGTCAACACAAAGAGTGGATAGGTGCAGAGGACAACTGAGATGGGATATCACAGTGATTAGAGTTCTGGATTAGGACTGGGACAATCCAGGTTCAAATCCACATTTGCCATGAAACTTTCTGCCTACCTACATGTTACACTTTTCCTAGGTCCATCCCCAAATCCAGTTTATATGTGTGGGCTGGGAGTTCCGTGCACAAAACTCAGTTCCAGGGCACACAGCTGCCCACTTTGGACCAGGGATGCAGTGCATAGTGTGAACAGACTTAAGTTTCCTGACCTGAAATAGGAGCATGGATTCACTATCTACCCCACAATGGAAGCTTACCTAGAATACCCATAAAGCCTATTCAGTTTCTGCATATGGTGCAAACAGGGGCACCCTGGGTTGTTTTTAACCAGAGGTCAACAACCCATGGGCCCATGGGCACCATGACACCCGCCTACATCTTTTCTGGTGCCTGCTGGGTGTTTGTTAGGATGTGGCCAGGTAGAGCTTTTGCCTAGCAAGACTTCTAATTGACTTGTTTGTTGTGCCATTACATAGGGTTTCAAGGCAAGAGACATTCAGAGGTAGTTTGCCATTGCCTTTGTGTTCCTTGGAGGCTGCCCACTGAATTACTAACAAGGGTCAGCCCTGTTTAGCTTCTGAGATCTGATGAGATCAGGCTAGCCTGGGGCTATCCAGGTCAGGGCTCTGATTGACTACTGGAGATTTTATTGACCGAGCAGCAGCCTTGCTAGGCAAAAGCCCTACCACTTCCACCCACTATCTAAAAGCACTTGTCAGAAAAGGTAACAGCAGGTGCCATGGAACCCATGGTAATCACACTGGAGACTGCTGTTGTATGGGTTCCATGCATCTTCTTGCACATGTGGAATTTCTGCCCATGACTTGTATATCTGTTAAAGGCACCTAGCCCTGCCAGGAAAAAAAAGGAAGTTAATCTGACCCAGTGACATATCTCATAAAATCACAAAAGCTCTTCAGCAATAAATATTCGACTTTGTTCTCCAGAGCTGTTTGTTACTTTTATGTGTACATTTTCTCCCATTAGCTCAGTACTGGTCTGATCCAACAGGCTTGTTCTTATATTCCACAGAGCCTATCTAAACTAATTACATTATCTTCAGATGTCAAATTTGCCAGCAAAGTATTTGAAGCCCCCCCCCCCGCCCCGGCAAAAAAAATTACACGGTTGTGTAAGGCTGTAATGGATGTGCATTTTCTTTTGCTTGTTCTTTCTCCCCCAATTCCCCAGGATTCTTGTGTGGTTGAACTCCAGTCCACATGAACAGCCAGAAAGCTTGATCTATCTCCCTTTATATGCCTGCCATCCTACATATATCCCACGCAAACCACACCCGCAAGAACATAGATTCCTCTCCTGCTTAAAAGCAAACCCAGTGTCAGCAACCCATTCCAGTCTTGGGACTGTTGGGAGAGCACCAGTCCTAAATATGACCCAGCACGTTCAGGAAGAAAATGCAATCACCTCGGCCATCGCAAAGAGAGAGAAATAAGTTTCTTATCTTCACCATTATCTTGTTAGAAAACATTATGGCAAAAGGCACAATGACTGGACCCAATAAAGATTGAGTTCAGGCTCCGTGCCAAGGAGAGTTGCTTCTTCCATTTATAGCTATGTTGACTCCAGCTTTGTTGCAACATCTTCGCTCCAGGAAATAAACTGTGACTATGTGTGTGGCTTTACAGGAGGGGTGAAAGAGAAAACCCCAGTTGCCAATTGTCAAGCTATCTTGTCTAATCACAATGAAGTTTGATGCTCTCAAAAACAAAGCTATCTTTGTGTAATCTTAAGCCAGGGCTTTAACTCCTTCCCCATGATTTATTGTGCTGGCATGTTAGCAGTCTGCTCCCCCTATCACGTGCTGGCTAATAGAACACGGAAACATTGTGCTGAGGCAGAATCAGGTCTTTATGAAAACTTTAAAAAGCAATCATCCTGCTGAGAGAAGCCCACTCCTATCTTGTTTCTCGTAAAGCAGAAGGGCCTTGCATTGGGATCCAATCCACGGGTGTGCATAATGAAATTCCTGAGCTTGAAGACAGACATGGAAATTACTGGATCAGATCGGTACAGTGAATTCCTAGAAGGGTAATACAAATCTGGGGTTGTTGGTATAATAAAATGCCCTTTCCCAAAACAAGTTCTCCAGGGTTGGATGATGACCACCAACTCAGCATGTGCTCCTCTTTTTCTTTGATTTCCATTGATTTCCTGGGCAATGGCATTACTCCTTTCCAATCAGAGCCTTGCATGTGAGGAGAACAGGGCTCTCCTGGACCATCACCACTGGAGACCAGCTGCAGAAAGCTGCCACTCTCCTTTGCTCCTTTGTTTGTCTGGGTGGGGGCCTTTCCCTCTCTGCAAGCAGGATGGTTGGGAGCACCTGGTTCTGGGCCCACAGAGGGGAACTCTTGGTCCAATTTGTTTGAAACTTGTGTATTCCTGAGGGGACAGATAGTCTTCAATTCCCTGAAATTTTAGTGACATTCGGTTGAAAAACAGTTCCTCTAGCTCTCATCCACAAGGCATAATGGAAAATCTGCCCATTGCTTTCCTCTCTTTGTGAAACAAAAAGACCACAACAAGGAAGCATGGCAAAAGAAGTTTTTCACAGAAAGGTAACATTTTTTTTCATTGTCAGTCAGTCATTGTACAAGTAGGAAAATGAAATTAATAGTTATTTTTAAAGCTTGTGGGCCAGCAACATTCTTCCCACCCCACCCTAGGAATCAGTGGACAGAACTGAACTTGAGCCAAGAAGAATCAACTCCAGAGAGCTGTACAATCAATTCTCTTGGTTCAGTTCACTTGAAACTTGGTGGGGTAGGATTTAGACTATAGGAAGGTGCTTGTGCAAAACTGGTGCTGTTATCCTTATAGGCGGCAGACCAAAAGGGTGATGGACTGTAAGAAACCATTTCATGAGTCATTTTTATTCACCCCAGCCTTAGTCACCTAGATATAGCTCATCTTAGATATAGCTCATCTTTGTCAGCTCACCCAGTTGAAAAATGAATTAGACAACTACTCCCCTATTACTTTCTTTAGGAGACTCCTGGACTCTAAAACACATTCATCTACTGGCTCACTGGGACTAGCTGTTGGGCTTGCAAATCCCCTTATTTATTATGCAGTTGAGCTCTGAACAAGATGACGAATTTGTTAACACAAAGAAATAAGTCTAAAGTCTGGCGTGATTCACAACAGGAGGTGAGAGACTACCGTGTTAGAATTATTAATAACTGGATGAGTCAGTAATGAGGCCTCACTGGCCTACAATTCTATTAATATTTAATAGTCCTCTACCAGTTAAACAAAACCATTCCTGTTGTTCAAATTTAGCTCCTTCTGTTGCCCACATGTGTCCAAGAGAACAAATCTTTTATCCATAACCATCCAGGATCTGTCCTCTGCACAGTCAACATTCAATAAGTTGAGCTGAGCACAGCTATGACAGCAGGTGCCTTCTGCAAATGAAAAACCCACTCAGACTGCATCTGGGCTGGCAGCACCGCTCACAGTTTAAGCAAAGGATTATGTGATGACCTAATGTTGCCCCCAGTGAGCTAACTGGCAGGTAAGACAGAGAGCCAGCATGGTGTAGTGCAGGGGTAGGGAACCTGCGGCTCTCCAGATGTTCAGGAACTACAATTCCCATCAGCCTCTGTCAGCATGGCCAATTGGCCATGCTGGTAGGGGCTGATGGGAAGGTTTGGCTATGCGTTCTAATTTATCTGAACATCTGAGAGCCGCGAGGTCTCCTCTAGTAATGGTGTAACAATAGTTAAGAGCAGGTGGATTCTAATCTGGAGAACCAGGCTTGATTCCCCACTCCTTCACCTGAGTGGCAGAGACTTATCTGGTGAACCAGATGTGTTTCCACACTCCTGCATTCCTGCTGGGTGACCTTGGGCTAGTCACAGTTCTCACTGAACTCTCTCAGCCCTACCTACCTCACAAGGTGTCTGTTGCGGGGAAAGGAAGGGAAAGGAGCTTGTAAGCCACCTTGAGTCTCCTTACAAGAGAGAAAAGTGGGGTATAAATCCAAACTCTTCTTCCTTTTCAATGCATGAAAACTATTATTTGGTATCTCCAGGAGATAATCTTCATGCCACCCCACTCTTTGCTTCTGACTGGATGGTGAATGTAGCATCAGAAAGAGAAAGGGCACTGTGGACCACTGAGTTCATCAACTCTCAGGCTCATTCCGCACATGCAGAATAATGCACTTTCAAACTGCTTTCAATGCTCTTTGAAGCTGTGCGGAATAGCAAAATCCACTTGCAAACAGTTGTGAAAGTGGTTTGAAAACACATTATTTTGCGTGTGCGGAAGGGGCCTCAGTCCCCAAACATTCTCAGCAGAAGTCCACCTAATTTCCCCTGAATAAACCATATCACCTTACACCCAGCCTTTTTTTTTACTGCTGACCTGTTCTAAAAGCAACCAGGCTTTTCCCAATTACATTCAAAACTGACCTTCTTTATTTACCATTCTTGTTCTAATTACCCTTATCCTAATTGTTAAGGACTTAAGGAGTGCAAATGAGGGGGGGAAGTCTTTGTAATGAGCACATTTTTCAAAAATCAGTGGTTTAAAGCTGAACTGAAAGCCCAATCACCCACCCACCTACCCACCCAATTACTTACAGTCAGATTATAGGAGTCTTCTAATAATTCTACAGTTTTTACAAAGCCAGCATTCCAGTACATCCAGACACTGCATTATCTAAATGTTTTAAATGCTCTCCCATGCACATCATGTTTGAGGTATCACAGCAATTGGGGGGGGGGGAGGAGAGAAGCACCCTATCTATTACCCTATCTACTCACTCTGCTCCCCACTCTTGATTTGATTAATAAAGCTTTTTTCCAAATGGAAAGCATTGCAAACTCTTTTTTGTTGTTTCTTCCAGCTTATCTCATATTTGGCACCTGCTCTGCCTTGGACAAAATTGGACAGCATGTGCTCCCCCCCCCCTCCTCCCAAACACACACTTTTAGCCTCTCTCTGTACTCACATCTCAGCGCTGGAGGCTCTTTCCTGTTTAAAACTGTATCAACACACCTAATCTAGTCCAAATGTGTCAGCTGGTTTTATGGAAACGTTTCCCCAACAGCTTTTAGTCTCTTAGTACAGTTAAATTGTGGAGCTGCTCAGGGAGTTGGAAAGGATTACTCACTGTTTATCTGAACAGCTTTTTGCCTGGTTTTTATTTTGGGAAAAGTTGCTGTGTTTATTGTCTTTTAAAGCTCTTTTAAAGCTCTGGCTACAATTAAGCAATCACGGGTGAGCAGAAAGGCAAAACCCAATAAGGCCTTGACAAAATGTACTGCAGGATTTGAGCAGCGTAATTCACTCTCACCATTTCCTGCACCAACAATGTAACAATGGAAAAGGAACACATTGGAAGGGGGGGATCTTTTTACAAGCTAGTACTATTCCTTTTCAGCTCATCACAGGACTGGGGGTCCACCCTATGCCAGGGATGTCCTTTTAAAAGGGATTGTCCTTTTAAAAGGTTATGCTGGGCAAAGCATTTTTTAATTTCACCTCGCCCATCACCAATACAGCCTCTTCAAACATCAAACTCAAATCTTCAGTGAAACAGAAGCAGTCAAGTAAGAGAAGACGGGCATCAGGGTTCCCCAGGGAAAATGCAGGCAATGTACAAATCAGATCTATCGCCATGATACTGGGGTCTGCTTTACTATCTCAAGCTGTATCCATCTGCATAGTCTTTCCAGGGTGAGGAAAGGGGAGGAGCAATAGGAGTTGTGGCCCATGAAAATTCAATATTAAGAAGTACGCCCCTTCTTTGGAAACGACAATATGCAGCAGAAGAAAACAGCTATGCCACAGTCATACATACGCATGAATTTAAACTTATATTGGCAGACTCTTCTGTATAAGATTAATTTAAATGCATCATTCACAAAAGAGCCAATTATAGCACTACTAAACATCACAAATTGTTGAAGCTTATGACTCATTTTCCAACAAAATAGAAAAAAATAAAGTTATTACAAATTACGCAAGGTGCTTCCTTGATTAAAGAAATAAACGGAAATCAAACCAAAGCAGCCTTAAAGCTACGTCATAGCAAAAAATTGGGAAATATCTCTTGTGTCTACAGTATTATAAGCTATGCAATTTCTCACTGCTGCACCCTACAACATGTAGCAGAAGAAAACAGCTATGCCACAGTTGTGCTAGTAAGCCTAATCGGCTGCAACACCTTTGTATAAACAGACTCTTCCAGTTGTGTTTCACTAAGTAACACTAAGCAGCAGAAGGCCCAGCTTATGAATCACCAGGTTGCTTTCACATAGTGCTGTGCTACATTAGAAGGCAAATAAATCTACAAATAGAATTGACAGGAGGGTTCTTTTGGGGAGGGAAGAATCCATTCCTCAGCCTCTTGGGAAAGGGTTTGCTGATGAAAAAAGGAAAAGATTTTGGTTCATGCAGTAGATAACAAAATCAGTTCAATATATGCTATGAAACATAAGTATGTAAGAGCCGCCAACTCACAACTGACCTAGTGACCCTAGCAAGAAGCTTTCGAGGCAAGTGAGAAGCAGAGGTGATTAGCTGTGATAGATCTAAGGAGCAGGCAGAGAAGCTGGAATGTAAAGTATTAATCCCTCACAGAACCTGAGAGTGGGAGGGACAGGCTGGGAGTGGGTAGAAGTTTTGGAAACTGAGAGCTTCAGACAAGATTTGAAGGCATTCAGCTCAAGGTTCCAGAGGGAGAGGACGCGTTTAGTGTCGGTGAAAGATCTGTGGTGTGGCAAGAAGAAAGTACTGGGGAAAGAGAGATCATACTCTAGCCTGGAAGGGAATTTATTTCTAGGGAGAGAAGAATTCCTAGCCCAGGTTTTTAGAGCTGAGCTAGTTTATCTTCTGGACAGAGTGGATAGAACTGAGGAAACTGACTTAGAAAGAGTTTGTGTCAGAGGGGGAAATCACATTGCATTCCCATCCCTAGTTCTTTAGAAGGATTAAGAACATAAGAACATAAGAACAAGCCAGCTGGATCAGACCAGAGTCCATCTAGTCCAGCTCTCTGCTACTCGCAGTGGCCCACCAGGTGCCTTTGGGAGCTCACATGCAGGATGTGAAAGCAATGGCCTTCTGCGGCTGTTGCTCCCGAGCACCTGGACTGTTAAGGCATTTGAAATCTCAATTCAGGGTTTGAAAAGTCAGGGTTTGAAAAGTCTGAAAGGAAAAATGAATTGTGGAAACACATATTTATGTACGGTTTATACAGGAACCATAGTTATGAGCCTCTGGGAGTGTGCTGCTGACAGGTGCTAGCCAGTCAGACCAGAATTAAGGCAGGCAACTACCGAGATGTAGCCAAAGCAGTCCAGAGTGAGGGCAAGTAACAAGCAAAGGTGTGGTCAAGGCAAGCCAGAGTCAGGGCACAGGCAGGAGGTCTGTCAGGCAGGCAGGCTGAAAGCGGGAGGTCACAGGAAGACCAGGCACACCGAGCTTACTAGGAAGTGCACTCACTGCATCCAAGCAGAGCCGTGCCTGAAACAGGGTTTATGTAGGAGGCTCTGGCTAATGTGGATAGGATTCTTCAAGGACTGTTCTCCTTAGATGCAGATGTTTCCAGCTCACAGAGCCTTCTGCCATACCTAGCAGCAATGCGAACACTTCTCCTTTTAGACTGAAGCTGCAGCTTTTGCCTTTGCATCCTTTGTACAGCTGGCTCTGTTTGGCTCATCTACAGTTCCTGGTGATTTTTCCAGCTGCACAGTATCAGGTTCTGCTGCGGCTATCAGGGAAGGGGTTGGACCTGGCTCTGGGTCAGCTTGCAAGGAAAAGCTTGCTGCTGGCTCTGTTGCCTGCATCTCCTAGGGCAGGGGTCTGCAATCTGCGGCTCTCCAGATGTTCATGGACTGCAGGTTGCAGACCCCTGTCCTAGGTTCTACCTCTGAGTTCTCGCCACCCAGGGATGGCTCATGACAGGGAGCTAGCTTGGATTCAATCTATGAAAATCTATCATATTTTTTAAATCATTAAGAAATCTGTGACAAACTGACATCCTTTTAAAAAGCCAATTGCCTTCTGTGTGTCTACATTTTGAAAACGTACAATATCTGTAAATAAAAACTGCTTCTTTTCTTGTCAACAATATTCCCTACTAGCATAATCCTGAGGTTTTAATAAAATTCTACTATATATTTGTTAATTTTTTTAAAGAAGGCTTCTTGCATGCTTATTTGAGATAAAACAGAGAAAGAGAGTGAAGGGAGGGTGGATCACCCCAATTCCATAAACTGGTTCAGTTAAATGTTTATTTTAGAGGAACAGGGTGGGACATCTGAAGGAAACCCCCCCAAAATATTATATTTATATATAAAAAAGCTGACTAGCAGCAAAGAAAATAAGATCTTAGGAGAATTAGGAAACATTCATTTTCTTGGGGTACTGGAATATGAGCGGTTTCCCATTGTGATTCCCCTGCCTTCATATTTGCCATTGCCTTCCTCAGTACAGCCTGCCTTGGTGGTCTCCTATTCAAACACTGGCATTATTTACCTCCGAAATGTGACAAGATTTGGGCTACAACATGCCCCCTTTCTTCTCATTATGCAGCCCTTGCAGTCCAAATTTTGCCAGTCCTCACAATCGCCACCTTTTTTTTCCTGCTTCTTTAGCTTTCTGGACCCTGCTTAATGGCTCTGGTCCACTCACAGCTCCTCCCCATTTCCCCTCCTTAATACATTCATAGCAGAAGCAGCAAACACAGGTTACATTTTATTGTCAATGGCTTTCACAGCTGGAATCACTGGGGTGCTGTGTGGTTTCTGGGCTGTATGGCCATGTTCTAGCAGCATTCTCTCCTGACGTTTCGCCTGCATCTGTGGCTGGCATCTTCAGAGGATCTGATAGTTGGAAAGGAAAGCAAGTGGAGTATATATACCTGTGAGTAAAGGTCAATAGGTGAGGGCATCTGAATAGGAGTGGCCTGGCAAGTGAGTAACAGTGAAGTGTAGCATGTGAGTAACAAAAGAGATAGCAAGGTCAATAGGTGAGGCATCTGAATAGAAGTAGTCTGGCCTTTGTTCCCTTTGATTATCTGTAGTCATCCTGTGCCTGTGTGGAGCTCATTAGTCAATGTCTTCACTCCAGTGTTTTTCAAAACTGGCAGCCAAATTCTATTGATTTTCATGGTTTCTTCCTTTCCGTTGAAATTGTCCATGTGCTTGTGGATTTAAATGGCTTCTCTGTGTAGTCTGACGCAGTGGTTGTCAGATCCTCTATCCAACTATCAGATCCTCTGAAGATGCCAGCCACAGATGCAGGCGAAACGTCAGGAGAGAATGCTGATAGAACACGGCCATATGGCCCGGAAACCACACAGCACCACAGGTTACATTTTATTGCTGGACTCCTATTTTAATATGATGATTGGTGAAACAGATGAGTTGCAGGCAACCAGCAGGGTAAGAAGCAGCTGATTTCCAGCAACAGGATGGATGCAGTTGCTGGGCTTGTTAATTGTTTCCCCTCTGTCAGCTGTTTCCAGGCCTCCGCTGGAGGAATCAGAGGCAGACAACATGGCATTTACACTGTCCCACTGATTGCCATGTCACCTCAGTCTCTGGGAGTTTGCTAACTGGAGGAAGCAGTTCCCTGCCCCAAAAGCTGTCCTTTAGGAGGTCACCTTGGGGACACAGTAAAAACTAGAACTTTCCAGTAGCAATAATGTTGAGATAAACTCAGTTACGCTGTTGCTTCACTTGGGTGCTCTTGATCTGAGGTTTATTTGAACCAGGTGTGCCATCAGGACATATAAACATTGTTACTAGTCCAATGGAAAGAGCATACATTCCAATATGGACAACCCAAACTCGTTTACATGCAACTGCCGGCACAGCATAGGAGTGGAAAAAAACATTTAGTATTTAGGACTTTCATAAATGCTTGTTTGTCAATAATTCAGCAGCTGAAGTACCAAAACAGCATTCACTTCTGATTGGTATATAGTAGCTGAAGCATAAATGTCTTGCTGAATCTCTAGTGCTATTAAGAAACACAGCAGATGGAGCCTCAGTCACGGTTGGTCCTCTTGAAACCTGGAAAAGAGATGATACTTTCCTGGAGATGCTGATCCTTTCATAAACACTGAAAAAGTATCTGCCAGCTCTCACTTGACTTTTCTTCATCAAACACACTTGCTCATGATAGGCCACTCATGGTGACTGGCTGCCCCACAAGACAATTATTTGGTCAGCAATCTCCAATGCACAACATTTTGAGGTAATCAGGAAGTTCCATGTTATTACTTGCTTCTAATCATCCTACCAACCCTGGTGTTCCATTCCATTCCCCATCCCAAGCCCCATCACTCTGTGAACCCATCACACACACACACATCCCCAATATACTTTTGACACTATTCATGTCTATGCCATGGTTAAACCAGCGTGGATTCAGCATACCCTTGCTGCAACTTGGCAATGAGGTATTTCCAGAATGGATGGCAAATCTTAGAGTTAAGGCTTCGTTGCCATCCTAAACTGTTCAGAAGCAAGACTTAGGATAACTCTCTAAATTCAAGACATTTCAATTGGTATAATGATGTCTACCATGTATTCCCTGGACTGGCTATCCCAGGCAAGAAGCAATGCCAGGCACATCTGTCCTTTAGGGAAGCACAAAGGAGGGAGCATCCACAGGAAGAAAGAGAACTGATCTTTCTTGGAAACGTCAACATTACCCTTCAACAGGGAAAACCTTCACAAATAGCAAAGGTCATCTACCGTTTTTAAGGGCTGGAACCAATTACTATCACAGAAGCAGGACAATCATGGTTTTGTGGTTTCTACACTGTGCATTTGAGCTGTGAGAAATTTCTGCTTAGCATCAAATATTAGCATTTAATTAAGCATTCCAGAAAAGAAAGACTTCCTACCTAACACTCCCCTCCCATATCCTGATCAGTTTGCTCCAGTGATTGCTTAGACAGGGAAAACTCAAATGGGCACATTTTATTTGAAACATGTAAACCCATAAACCAAGTGGTCTCAACTAGAATTAAGCTTAAACCTTAGTCTGACTCATGACTGTCTCTCAAAACACAAGACTTTACAGCTGAGTATGTTCAGGAGTTGTAACAGTTCAGAAACATTCCTTGATCATAAGATTAGACAAAGCCGTCCATTTCCCGCTGTGTTACTTGATATAGCTCTTTAGCCATTAGCCATTAGGGAGTCTGACAATATAAAAGGCATTAAAATTCAAACCAAGGATGCAACTAATGCTCTGTGCAGAGAATACCGTATCATTGCTATCTAACATAACAGCTAATTTCCTACTTATTGAAACTGATCACAAAAAGGAAAGAGATGGTTGACAGAGATTGAGCAAATTGGATCCAGGTATCTGAGAGGCTATAATTGCGGTTTTATTGCGCTGCCATTTTGAAAATCAATAACATGTGCCTACAGAAACAAATGCAGGAAGCAGACTTTGCTTCAGACAGGCATTTTCCCAGCACCCAAATTCACATTCAGTTCCTTGTTCCTGGTGTCTCTTCTCTTGTCCTGACCACTGCTCTGCCTTATGCTTGAACATGCCAATGTAGACCCTTCATGGACCTTAATCAAGTATTATGCCTTGGGAAGTCTGAAATGAGGATGCTTTTCTGAGAGATTAATTTTGGAACTCCAATATGCCTTCTATTATGCCTGCAACTTTTTGCAGGTGTGTGCCAAAATAAACCCAACCAAATACTACTAATAAGATGTGATTACCACCAGATCTTGTAATTTATCTCAAAAATGTCTAGCTATCTCAGTTGCATAATTGTTCTTTCCAAATACGGATCTACATGAACCAAGGTGGAAGCCTAGTCACCTTGTATAGGTAGAAGACGACGATGACTTTGGATTTATATCCAGCTTTTCACAAATGTAAGGACAGGGGTAAGTATCTATAGGAAATGATGCCCAGGGCAAGCAGTGAAATTGTGCCTCCTCTAACATCTGACACTCATTTTTTTAGACAACTGTACCATAATATCATCTCAAAATACAAGTCAAGCTCCTTAATCGATTAATTGTGTTGAATTAGTGAAATGTTTTTTAAGACAAGGTTTTACTGACTCCAAATGAATAGTTAGAAAGTTTTTATCCAAAATTATCTAAATTAGAGAACATTAACATGTATACAAAATATTTTCCAAGGCTGTATTGGTTTTTTTAAGTGGCTTTGTCCACAATTAATATGGTATATACAATATACTAGTGAATACACTAATGTTTTCAATAGTATGAAGTTTAACTCTATACCCAAATATGCTACTCGTTCTATTGTGACTACATCAGGCTTTCTTCAGTTTACTACAGAAAACACAAATGTTGTTTTCAGTCTTTTAGATGATAAACATGCAGCTGATTACAGCTCATCGACCCCTGCCATTGAATTATACACTTTTAAATGTCATAATTGGCAAACAGCCACATTTTGTATACTACTACGTTATAACTGATGATTTTTTAATGTTATAAAGGCAGTAAACAAGTTTGGGATTGAAAAGAAAGGGAATTATTGAACATGCATCAAATTTCCGCAACATTTCAATCCCTCCCAAAATAAAGAGCCTTAAAATGTTTTATCTTGTGGCTTCACTATTTTGGGAGATTTTACATTTCTAAGCCTAAGACATCTTCTTCCCATGTCTCTTGGTGTATATTACAGTGAAAAAGTAGAACAGAAAACTGACATTTGGCCATACTCTAAGACCAAAAAGAAAACAAGCAGACCAAATTGAATTAACTGAGTGACAGGGCATGAAAGGATGAAACTTACGAGATAAAGAACTTTCAGAGAAAATATAGAAGAGGGGACATCTTCCCAGAATACAATGACAAGAGCACAAAAGGGATTAATCATTGTTTATTCTGTCTTTTCATTAGTAAGATTTTTTGCTATTTGTACCATCTTTTTATCAATAAGAATGATTGCTATTTTAAGGGAAACTGGATCAGGCCCACGGAGTAGTGTGCATCATCACATTTTTAAAAGTTATGAATGGCAGAACTGGGAATTCAAGTAGGTAGTAGTGATCAATTAACCACAAACACTGCCCTTATAAAACACATTCTAGAAAACACTGGGAAATTAAAGCATGCCCTAAAGTACCACCAAAGCTATTAAACCCTTCTTAACAACCCATAAAAAAGTCCTGTTGGGTCAAACTAAAAATCAATTTAGTTCAGCAGCTTAGTTAACACAGTGGCCATCCAGTAGTGTTTCCATCTTCATACTGGGAAATTCCTGGAGATTTGGAGACAGTACCTAGGGAAGGACTTCAGTTTCTCATCAGTACCACAGTATGCCATACAGTCCAATGTAATTCTAGAATGCCAGCCCCACCTGGAGGTTGGTAACCATATCAGCCAGTTACTCCAGAAGCCCCGCTGGCAAGAGTACAACATTTCACTTCTACATCTTCTCCAATAACACTCCCATTTCCCCTTAGGGCTCCAATCTATGCATACCTGGAAGACCTCAGTTGGGACTATTTCACAGGAAGCAGAGATAGATCAGGTTTTACAAGGCACACTCCTAAAGCTGCTTACAGAGAAGGAAGCCTCATTGTGAGTAGTTTTAGACTAGGATAGCTCCACTGAGCTGCAGTAGAACAGTTAGATTCAGTAGCACTTTAGAGACCACAAAGATTTTCAGGGTATGAGCTTTCGAGAGTCAAAGCTCCCTTCACAGTAGGACTTACTTCTAGATAAATATGGCTGCAGTCAAGCACTGTTAGTTATTGTGAGAGACAGTGATTCACTTATCTTGTTATCGCAGGAAAATCCAGCAGTGAATGCCTGCTATAATGAAAAATCCAACCATGGACAAAGTCAGCCAGAGTTGCTATTGCCCTTCACTCACATCTATCATTACCACGCCAACCTCCTCCCAAACATGAACATTCCCTCATGGCTACTAATGGACCTAAATTTTACAAAACAATCTTAACACATGAAATAAAGCCCAACTGAGTTCAGAGTCCCTTCTTCCCTATTACCAGGACAGCAGCTCTGCAGCCCAATCCTGAGAACACTTACTCAGAAGTCACTGCCATTATATTCAATGGGACCTACTCCTAGATGGGAGTGACCCCTAGAATATCATTTCCCCAGAACTATACTCCTGCACTGACTCACTTCATGAGCTTTTCAATTTACTGAGCATTTGGTTCCATTCTCCTTTTTGTCTGGGAAGAGTAATTCATTGCTTCAGGGGAACACACAAATTTACAAGCACCTCCCAAATTCCAAACAGCATACAAATTCTCCCAACCACCTTAAAGGAGCAACTGTGGGCATTCCAGTTATTCAAAAAGAAGTACTGCCTGATCCCATCAATATATCCTCTTAAATAAACAAGAAAGTAGTTTGTTTTAGGGGGGGAAAAGGGGGTAATTTTCATTGGACGTGGGACTTCCATTTTGACAAACGGGCCACGAGTCAAACCTGAGTCCAAGATAGAGGCTGAGGACTAGGCATAGTCTAATCTCTACCCCCTCCCTGTAGTTGTGTTTCAGGGTCCAGGAGCAAGTCAGCTTCAACTCCACAGGCTTCAAGGGACAGCCTGGAAAGTGGGGTGGAATGGCTTCTGCCCCAGACTGTGGTTTTCTGCTACTTAAGTTTGTTTCTCCAGCTGATTTGCACAAATTCAGTTCCAATCTACATTACATCCTGCTCTCCAGCAGTGACTGTATGGGGCTCAATTGTGGGCTGGGGCCTACTTCTGCTTTGTGTGTTTGTTTTGAGAAAAGGCCTGGTGCTACGCTCCTGTCCTCCCTTGCACATATGGGGGACAGCCTCATTCTTGAGCTCTTTTGCATCCAGGTTCGGGTGTGTGTGGGGGTGCATGTATGAGTGCTACCTAGGTGCGGAGACAAAAAGACAAGGCAGAATTGCTCACAGGAGCTGCACAGAGAAAGAAGGCAAATAAAAAGAGAGCACCCCTGCCTCCAGGAAGTGCCGCTATTGGGGAGGGCACCCTGGAATCATGAAAGCAACCCTCACATGACCCACTCAAGTAGTGCTTGGGGTTCCCACACCCTCATTATGCCACTGTGTAAGGAGTTTTAAAACTGGTTTACAAACTCCTTCCCTTCCTCTCCCCACAACAAACACCTTGTGAGGTAGGTGGGGCTAAGAGAGTTCCGAGAGAACTGAGACTAGCCCAAGGTCATCCAGCAGGCTTCATGGTGAAGAGTGGGCTTTTATTCTAGATTATCTAGAACTCTCCTGGTTCTCTAGATTAGAGCCTCTGCTCTTAACCACTACTCCATGATAGCTACCCCAGTAGCCATTTAGGCTGGACTTGTTATTACTTACTTACTCAGCCTTAATGAATTATCCAGACAATGTTATCGGCAATATGTTGCATTCTGATGTTTTTTTTAACTTTCCACTTCTTTTCCAGCTTGATTTGTGACCATTTTTAAAACATCAAACACAACTGCATGCCAGGATATCTATTAAAGTCTTGAGGTCTTTCATAGCTAACAATTCTTTCCATTTCTCTCGCTTTCTCCTCCACCTAGCTGCATTCCAAAGCTTAGGCAATTATATCTTAGGATTCCCTTAGAAGGGGCATAGCTACTGCAACCACTCCTGCCTTATGTCATCATCAGATTGCTATAATTTTTCAGCATCTATCCAAAAATTATAATCTGCATGTAATTTTGGAAAGCAGGAATTTACCAGTATGGTACAAAGGTACATTGGTGTAAAAGGCAATCTAACAGAAAGGCCCTAACATGTGTTCTAAACATTTCTAAAAAAGGGAATGACATTTGAGAGATTTTTTTAACCTCTCATCTCTGCACTAAAATTCATCTGTAAAGTTCAAATTCTAATCAGTGTTGGAGGTAGACATGAGGGAGGGGCACTATGGTTTACTACTTGTTTTTGTAATTCTCAAGTGAGCTTTCCCATTGCTGTTGTTATTTTGTCCCAGAAAGAACAAGACCTTGAAATAAAGGCAAAGATGTAATGTAATTAAATCTGCAAGCTCTTCCACTATTGCCATTTTAAAATGCAAACAATGAAAAGACGGATGAAGTATCCTGTAAACAACATGTTGAAGCCAAATTTTTGACTACCTCAAGGTATGATGGTTGGTTCTGGTTTTTTTTTCTGAAGGAGCACTGGAAACACTTTACAAGATGATGGCAAAGTCCTCGTGCACGTGGTGCAACATTATCTGCATTATTAGGATGGACAATTTTCACTGAGCTTGTGAAGGCAAGGAAATGATCCATAACAAAGCGGGAGAGAATGTGAACAACAATGCTAAACAGGAATGTAGCGATGTGTAGAGGGGTATTGGAACTGGGGCAGCTTTAGAGAAAGAAATGGCACTGATACCTTTGCTCCTGTTATAAATCTGGGCAAATAGAGGGGTGTACAGGAACCTTTCATGGGCTCTTAGCTCTTATATTAGCCTCTTTAAAGCTGAAAGCCTCTTTTGTATTAGTCTCAGCGAATGTGGCTGTCTCATGCTTTAAATCTCCTCCTAGACAGCTGCCCTCATTGTTCAAACCATAGTCTCAGCAGCTGTCCTAGGATACCAGAGCCCCTTTTAAATCAAAGGCACCCCCTCTTTCCAGCCAGCTGCTGCTGAATTCTAGACTTGGGCTCCGTCTCCAGACTCCAATGAAGAGTTCAGTCTCATCTGATCCTTATCTCAACCCTGGCTGTAACTCATATTACACTGCGGGCTTTGCAAAGTGGACCAGATCTCTTCATTTGGATTAATGCTGTTTTGTCTCTGGAGAATCTGTTCCATAGTAACAAAGGTTAAGGAAAATGTTAACCATGACAGCTTTTTATCTAAAAATTACAACTTCAGAAGGCTGAAACATCCTCAAAAGTCCTTTTAATGGCTTCTCACAGTTTATAGCCACTGTTACCAGAGTCACTTTTTCTGTTTCATTCCTCACTGAGTGATCCCAGATTCTACTTGATGGGGGTAATGTTGAAATGCCACACAACGAATCAGATCTGGCTACGTACCACCATCACTATGAGAAAATGGGCAGGACAATCCAGAAAAGGGGAAGCACCATGTGGCCAGGGACGGTGGAGTGAAGGCAACATGGCGGTGCCTCTGAAGGGGCTTCAAGAAGCACAGAAAGGAGGGAAACACTTTTGCCACCTGAATTCCTCCACAGCCTAAGCAGGCTTATACCACACAAGTCTGCAGCTGGGGATGGTGGTGTTCCCAAGCTGGAAGCCCAATGGAAGTGGATTAAAGTTGGCTCCACTTCTAGGAATGTCCCGGACCTGCTATCCCCCTCCCTGATGCTGGCATTTGCTTGGTATCCATCCTTGTGTCAGTACCCTACTAGTTGGTTTAAATCATTAGCCACCACCATTGACAATATTGATATGTATGATCTAATGTTTTATTTTGTTCACTGTTATTGCTTTAATTGGATATTGAACCATTTCAGATATTGTTTTAACTATGTAAGTTAGCTGCTCTGAGCCTGACAAGAAGGGGGGAAAGGTCAGGGCAGTAAGCCTAATAAACAAACAATTTTCATAAAACGGTACATTCCCCATCTTTTGGCTCAGCTCTAGTTGTAATGCTGCTATGGTAATTGCAGATATCTAGCAGGTTACTTTTTAAAATTCAGCTAGTTTACCTGAATCCCAGTGAAGGCAGCTGAGACATAGTAACATTTTCAAAGCACAGAGAACAAGAAGAAAACAGTGCAACTGTGATGACAACTTTCTGAAAAAGTTTGTTTATTGAGACTGACTCTTCTCTAAACTAACATGTTCTTTACATTATCCCTGACAGACCAACCTTGAATGAGGCCTTGTTTCTACTTTCCACACAGATCTAAAGGGGAAAAAAAGATGTTTTCTTGATAGTATATAATGAAACATTATAATTATTACACTTTATGCCACCCTTCCCCTTCCGGGCTCAGGGCGGCTGGCATCTCTGCCCTCAGATGACTAAGGTTTCCCTTCCCCCATATCATTTTTTTCTACATATAAATAAAGAGAACAGAAAAATGAAAATGGAATCAGAACAATAGTTACAATTGATTCTAAAAACTAAGGGAAAATACAATATATACAATATTATCTAAAACAATAAACAATTACTAATCATGGTTATTATTAATGATACAAATATATCATACTAACCATAACATGATGCTTATTGTAATAATCTAATAATAAATCCCATATACAATATCTGATTCACTTGCCAAGGATAACAGAAGAATAGTGTCATCAAATCCAACAGTCTGGTCACACAGGAAGCCCACAAAGAAGGCTACTACTGGAGCAGCACTATTCTGCCAATGTCCCGTAGAACATAATATAACAGGCATTCTCCTCTAAAACAGCAGATAATGCTGCATCATGACATCGCATCAGGACTAGTATCCATTTTGATGAGTAGCCATGGATAGACCATGAACACATACACTTTGCTCTTAAAGCCTTCCAAGTTGGTAACCAGCCCCACATCCTGAGGTGGGGAGTTCCACAAGCTAACCAAATGTTGAGAAGAAATACTTCCTTTTGTCTTTTTTGAATCTCTCACCCTTCAGCTTCAGCATATGACCCCACATTGTAGTATGATGTGAGAGGGAGAAAAGCTTCTCCTGGTTCATCCTCTCCACACCATGCACAACTGTATTATGCATCATTTATTATTTATTTATTATCTATTGTCTCCCCTTGCTGGTCTTTTTTCTAAGTTAAATAAACCTAAGTGTTTAAACGACTCCTCATAGGGCGGTTGTTCGTTTTGGTGGCTCTTTTCTGCGCTTTCTCAAGCTCTGCAACATCCTGTTTTAGGTGTGGTGGTCAGAACTGAGTGCTGAAGGCCTCAAACTGAAGGAGAAAGCAACTGAGTGCTTGGAAAGAACAGACAATTTATACCACCTCACTGTAGGGTCATAAAGGCACCCAATATGCTCTGTAAGGAGTCCTGGATAGGCTTAAGGTAACTGAACAGCAGGGGATTAATGAAGGAGCAAGCTGTTTGTGTAGCTGAAAATAGGCAGAAACCCTTCCTATAATTACTATATCACTGCAGTGAATATCACAAATTGACCAGGAAGAAGACAAAATACTCTTAGAAAGAATTACTCCTAAAACTACAAAAGAAGGAATCAATGAACAAGCATAGGAAAACTCACTGCAAGCCTGAGTGGGAAGAAATAATGGTCCCTTTGAAGCAAAAAGGGGAAAATAAACAAGATTTGGTACTGAGGAAATGAGGAGAACAGGACATTTAATACATAATAGGTTTAATTGAAAACAAGATAGAACTAATGCAAAATGGGGAAGCAGCTGAAAAGAGGCTTCAGTCTATGGCAGGATTATTACTCTCCTGTTGCAGGGGCCAGAGGGAAAAGGATCTTTGCTTTTCTAAATAGAGAGTCTGTTTTTGTTTGATTTGTTTACCACTGTAAAATGATTCTGCACACCAAAGCATCCTGAAGAAATAGCATGCTATGCAGCCTATGGGCTCATTAACAACCTTGTTGGTTGACTGCATTCTTCAGTGAAGCATTCCCGACGCCAGAGTTAAAAAAGAAAAAAAATATATATGAAGGGTCAATTTCATAATCAGCTCAAAAACAGACCAAAGCATGTATTTGGGCTGCAAAGGTGTGTCTGGTGTGCAGTATGGGCCTAGGAGCCACAGGTACCTGAGTTCTCATTTGTCAGCTCTAATAAAAATCACCAAATGCTCAAGGAAGAGACTGCTGACTGGATCACACCTCTACAGAAATGTTTGGTTAGAGAAAGTATATGATGTCATCATACTGAGAATTCCCATGCCTCCATTCATTAGGTGCCACTTACAGGACATAAGCTCACAACATACATCTTCTTTAACTCCGTGTAATGGCAGAGCGCCCTGACCTGGATGGCCAAGGGTAGATGATCTCATCAGATCATGGAAGCTAAGCAAGGTTGGCCTTGGTCAGTATTTGGATAGGAAACCACCACACAATACCTGGACCATGACAAAGAGACAGGCAGTGGAAAAACTATCTCTGAGTATCTCTTGCCTTGAAAATCCTATGGGATCACTGTAAGGCAGCTACAACTTGATGGCAAAGAGAGCAAGAGAGATGTAAGAAAGAGATGCAAGTAGGGAGGAAGACATGTTTTTCTTGTAAATGTAGTTTAGGTAATATGCTCTTTTTCCCCATTGTGACTAAAACAAAAGATGAAAACCAAGAGCCATGTTACATATTCAGTAGGATAAACATGCGTAGCCACTTCAAACTGGATGCCAAATGGCCTTAACTTGTGTGGCATAAAGCTTATGAGTTCAACATTTCAACAAGAAAGTCAATGGCTCAAATCAGCTATGCACTCAAGTAGGTGGCCTCAGGGAAATCTTCGTCTCATCCTCAGCCCTCGCCGTTGGCAACAGGAAGATTATTATACTGGCCTACGCTAAAGGGTTGCAACAAAGATTGTTCAGATAATGAAAATGAATTCTCTCCACAATTTCAAGTGCTACAACACAAACACCTGTGTTCAACCTCCAGTCTTCCTGGACCTGGAGTAATTTTAAAGCCAAATCTGCTTTGAAGTTAACAATTCCAAAAAAAGAGTAATAATTTATGTCTAACAGGTTCACAAACTGTGCCTTGGCAATTATAGAGTGCACACATAAAAGTAAAATATGAAAATTAGCATAACCATCTGGTTCATGATGAGTCTTCAATCCATTTCTTTAGAGGAATCAAGGATAACACTAGATCACTGAATCCAGCACAAGTTATGCAACTATTTATAATTCAGGCCCTGTCATATGTGCATTGGACCTACACCCCTCACCCAAAGTACTTGCTGGCCAAAGTCTCTGCACCCCATAAGTCTACAGCAGAAATGCAGTGAAAAAGTGCATATGACAAACTCAGTCACACAAGATCTAGGTCAAGGGGGAAAAGAAGGGCATTGTAGGGACACCAATCCTTAGGGAAGAGGGGAGGATCTAGGAACAGAGAGGCTCCCAGGGCCAAAGTGAGCATGCCATTCAATCTGCAAAAACAAATAGCTGCTACCTTTATTAAGCAAGCACAGAAAAGAAAAAAATGGGAGTCAGATGCTGGGGGAGGGGGCACAATTTCAGTGCTTGGCCCGGATACCATTTTTTAGAGCTATGTCCATGGGTCTATATAACTATCCACAGATTTGACTTTCCCATTTATCCCTTCTACTGTAGCCTTCACTCCACCCATTTTGATCACCCGGGGGGAGGGGTCATCAGACCCGCAGGAACATCATCAATGACATAATGAGGAAGAGATGTCTGCAATAATCACTATCCCTCCTTCCATACATGGGAGTTTCATTTACTGATAACTGCGTGTTTTGATACATGCCAATACATAAACCACACAAGACAATATAACCTCCAAATTTAAAACGGGAACGTATACAGGGCTGTCATAAGAGAAACTGGCCCCAAATCAAAGGAGTACAGTGTCTCCGCGTATGAAATCCATAAGTGACACAAGTGAGGCACATACTATAGAATTCATTCTACCAAACTCCAGAGAGAACTTGAACATGCACCCCAGTCCAACCAATACAAAGACTTACTTATGGTCAGTTCATTAAATACACACGGGACAAATCAGACTGCAAACTCACCAAAACTGAACAACCATATTTTGAGCTGTGAAAAAAGTACTCATGAACCTTCACTATTGGAAAAACAGCAAGTGACAGCAATTCTTATGTTAAAAAAAGTGCTACATGGATATATGTATGTACAGCTGCAGTTCTGCTTACCTTCTTTGCTTTTGGGTGGAATCTCAGCCATTGCTGACTGAAGCTTTGGTTCTGGTGGCAGGTGCTGATTGGTTTGGAAAATCTCCACATTTTCAATCTGTCTAACTGGTTGCAGTGGAACCTCTGAAGATTTTGGTACCTGGATTTCCACACGTTTGGTGGCAATATCTGGCACAGGTGGACTATTGGCTTCAACTCTCCGTTGTGTCGGCTCAGGGATCTTTGAGGGAACTTCCATTCTGCGAAGTACTTGATCTTGGGGTTTGCCTATATTGATCTCAGTCCTTCTTGTAGCAGTCTCAGGAGGCTTATGCCCTGACACATCTGCTCTCTTGAGGCCAAATCTTGATGCTCCTGATGTGGAGTTCTCCACTTGCTTAGATGAAATATCAATGGAGATTTCTGTTCTTCTGGACACTGGCTCAGGATGTTTTGGTCCAGAAGGATCAACTCTCCTCAGAGAGGATTTAGGCGACCTTGATGCAGGAGACTCCACATGTCTGGAAGGGGACTCAGAATTCCTGGTACCAAGATCTTGGAATTTCTGGGTAGAGCTGGATACTGTGGACCTAACAAGAGGATTGGGTGTCCGTCTTTGAGGAGTGGAAGAATTTGATGACTGATCTACTTCCTCAACTTCAAAGGATCTCTTCAGAGCTGAAAGATAAGAATAATAATGTTTAATAAGAGAGAGAGGTTATGACACAAGCAAGTCCCTGGAATTCAAGTCCCACAGGCCAGTCAGCTAGTCAAAAAAGCAATCTTTGACTGTATCATTTTCCTGAAACTATATACCCCACTGAACTGAAGAACTAAAGTCTGTATGAGAGGCATTAGTGAACAGGGAGGTAATCAACTTAGGCAAATTTATCTGTCTAACATGTTTGTTTTATATAAGAGATTTTAGAAATCTCCAAATCATAATTCTCTCTGATGACCATCATATTTTGTAAGATGATTTGGAATGAACATTTAAAAGCTGTGATGAAACTGAATTGCTTTTGAAGTGTTCCAGTATCACACTTACAATGCTTCTTCAGATTATTTTTTATCATCAATCCTCCATGCCAATCACATATTTGTTTGGAGCCCATTTCAATGCAATGCAACCAAGCCCTGTCAGCAAGACAATCCCTCTGATAAGACTATTTCCAATACTGTGGAATCCCTCCGAGGTTTTATTTGGAGTCATAAAAGAGACAATAACTGTTTATTAGGGTTATTGATAGAATGCCAAAGAGCAGAAGCTCGGCCCAAAACGGAAAGTTAAGAGAAGCTTCTGGATTTTGAAGAAGTGATGCAAACAAATAGTATGCAAGGAATCTGTGAGGTCACTTTATGAGAGGAGACTGAAAGAGCATAGATAAATATTTTGAATCTCATAAACTCTGCTGTTACAAAAAGTGACAGAGAAATTCACAGTTTCTGGATGGCCTTGGTAGGTGCCAACATTGTTGCTCACCACTGACCCTGGCCCTCCTGTCATTCAGAAGAGAAAAGGGTTCTGATTTATCAGCCAGATACTCCACACTCTATACTGCAGATGTCCAAACTTTTATTCTCCCTGAAAAAGTGTGGGTCACTCCAAAAACAACAGAACTCCACAAATTCTTCCCTGCAAGACAAAATCTCCTAGGCATACTTTTTACATTGTTTTCATTAGTCACTTTGCTAATATAATAAAAACTTTGGCCCACTAAGTTATTTGTATATTCTGGAATATCCTAAAAATCACAGAACATTTACTTCAGCATAGTTTCATTGGCTTTATTGGAAGGAAGATACTCCTACATCTCTATGTTTTTAGTCACTGTCCATGCCTGTCAGTAATGATAGAAACAACTGAACATGTGCTTGATACTGTAGTTTCTATCAAGATTTTCAAATTCAGTATATTTCTACAATTTTGTTTAAATACCCAGGCAGAACAAACCACTTTTTATATTTCTTTGCTTCTCACCAATAGCTCCAATGAAACTACCTTTATGGTGGTAAGATTCTGTGATATGGCATGCTCAAAAAGGCAGAAAATTGTAGTTTAGTTCTAACATCCCAGTATTTTATTATTTTAAACATATTATATTACCTGTACTGAGTATAGCTTTACACAATCATTGTAGATTATGTATCAGTGCTACATCTGTTCACTGATCTTGGATTGTAATAAAGGCTGATAATAATAGTTAACATAATTGTAGGGCAGTGACCAGAAAAAAAAATGAAGACAGGCGTTTATGAAATATATGCATGATAGAATGCAAATCTGAGATATCTAACTCCAAACCTCCTGTGAGGTGGTTCACTTGTCATATCTTGTTTTTCTTTTGTCTTCTTGTTAACATAATTGTAGGGCAGTGCCCGGAATAAAATTCAAGATAGACATTTTTAAAATATATGCATGATAAGATGCAAATTTGAGATATCTAACTCCAAATCTCCTGTGAGATGGTTCACCTGCCACATCTTGAATTCATATCTGACTATTCACATGTTATAAAGATTGCACCAAGAGCCACTTCTTTACACATTTCTTAAGGAAGTGAACAAAGCAAAGCAAAACAAGTGGGCCCTCTGGAGAAGAGAAGCCTGTGAGCGCTTGAAAGCCCTTTAAAGGTAACCTCACCAGAAAAGCAAGAAAATCCATCCAGCTCTCTTCTACATTCAGAGTCAATAACACTTTCATGTGGCAGGTATATCAGTAACATTTAGCCATCATAGTCTGAATGCAGCTCTTGTCACACAGAAATTCAGAAACCCCCTTGGTGTTGGTACTATATAGAAATGTGCTCTTCCTATCCTGTTTAAGCAAAATAGGAGGAAACAAAACACCTGACTATAGACCAGTGGTGGCGAACCTATGGCACGCATGCCAGAGGTGGCACTCAGAGCCCTCTCTGTGGACACACGCGCACATAGTTCATCATGTGGGGGGGAATCACACCCCCCCACAAACACACACACACCTAGGCTGGCCTGGGCCGCTGGACTTGATGTGCATGTACCTCAGCGAGCAGGGAGGACTTGGCTGGTGGGCCTGGTGCCTGCTGCCCGGGGGAGGGGGGGCAGAGGAGGCAGAGATGCTCGAGAGGTGCAGAGCAGTGCATGTGGGACTTGCTGGAGGCTACAGCAGGCTGGCCCCTGCTCAAGGGGGTTATTCAGGTTAAATTGCCGCATTGGCACTTTGCGATAAATAAGTGGGTTTTGGGTTGCAATTTGGGCACTTGGTCTCGAAAAGATTTGCCATTGCTGCTATAGACTATGAAATTTGCGTAAATAAAATGAGCAAAAACAGTCTCTCTATGCCACATATTATGTTTGTGTGTGTGTAAGATACAAACCTATATCAAATTCTAAATGGATATGATTGCACATAAAGCAATCTCCTTGGTTTAAAACCACTCTACCACAAAAACAGTTACCTGTGATTACCTTTTAAGGTATGCACCCCAACAAAACAAACTCCAGGAATTCTATGAACCTTTGTGTGAATAGCTTAGCAATTTTATACAGCACTGTATAAAAGCATAGAGGCTCTGAGATAAAAACACTTCCTTAAAACATTTCCATGTAGTTGGGAAAACTGATTTTGGAGGGGCCTGACTTATGTTGGAGCTCTCTTTAGGTACATGGATATCACAATTTAAGTCAATTCTACCATAACAGTTTCTGTCCCTTTACAGAACTGCTACAGAATAGTTTCTGTCATAAAATAAGACTGCAAAGCAACAGTTCCCAGCACTCACTATCAAAGATCTCTCATGGGACCTTAAGTCATAATATAAGGGACGTTACACAACCATCTCAGCTTTAATGACACTTCCTCCTCTACTTCCCCTTTACTCTCATTGGTTAATGTTTGTGCAGTGCAGTTACAAACACTAGAGCAGGTTTTATAAATGGAACCAGGTAAGATACCAGGAGGGAGTACTCAAATCATAAAGGTAGTGTTCAATTTATAAAAGGGTGCAGAATCAATGAAGGAGTATGAAACCCTTCATTTGCACCACAGATGAGACTAGTCATTTAAGCTGGCCTATATCACAACCTGTGCCATCAGAAACCAATTCTGATAAGTGTTCAAGATCATAATAAATTGCATGGAGGACCATTTGCCACCAGGCACAACGAAGTAACCTTCTGTATGCCTGCTTCAGCAGATTTCTTTTTTGGGGGGGTGGGGGGTGGGGGGTGGGGGTGGGATTAGCACCAAAATGCTTCCACCTTAAAATCATTATTCACCATGCCTAATGTTGGACTACTTCATTATTGCCATAATCTTTATTTTTCAAAAACGCAGCGGCCTCAAGTCAAGAAACAGGAAGTTTCAAAACCACATGCATAAATAAAGTATGTGAGACAGCATCTGATATGACAAAGCTATTACTGTAGCATTGCACTGGTATGCTGCTGGCAGCGGTATGTGCACAGCGCAGCCTCTGCAGTCTGGAGACATCACACTGTGTTTGGAACATTATACTTAACCTTCCTGTTTTGTGCATTACCGCCAATTAAGATAAATGTCTGTTTACATACTGCATTTGCTAGGTAATGAGACACATTATCTTTTGAAAGAGGTTAAGTGTCTGCTTGGTTAAAAGTACCACTCAGAAAACATCAGATCTTTATTGCTATCAAATGAAGACAACAGCACAGTGAGTAATGAGGGTTTCAAAAGCACTGAGCAATATGCTAAAAAGAACCCCGTGAGACAAGCACCACAGAACTCCAACAAATGAGGTAATGAGGCAACGGTATCATATATTCTTATAAGCCAGGGAAGAACAAATCTAGCCTGGGGAAATTTTGCAAATCAATCTCAATTATTTCTTTTAAGCATTCGAATGAGAATTTGCAATCCAAACCCAACATTGGAAAACCCATCCAAACGTGATGAGAAGAGAGGTCCAGCAGGTAGTGGGGAACTAAGGAACACGGAGCCTTGGAAGTGGCTAGGCAGGGCCGGCCAGATGGGGGAGCAGAGGTTACGGGAACCCAGACCTGAGAAATGAGGAAGCCAAAAAGTCAAGAGTTCAAGAGATCTGGAATGTAAAAAAAATCATTCCCAGCGGACCTATAGGCTGCTAAGAGAAGGAAGATGAAGGATGGGGAGAGGAAAGAGAAAGTTGAGGGTCTGTGAGCTAAAGAGGTAGTGAGCAAAGAAGCTGAGGCGGGCAGGGGAAAAGGGGAGGGGAGGAAGAATAATTTATCTGACTGATTTGTAATAACCAGCCAAACTTGGGTAGTAGTTAATTGTTAATGATGATGACCCGTCTGTCTGTGCTGGGCCCAAAGACCCAATGCGACATGTTCACACAACTTGGAACTTTTCCAGGAAGTGCATGAAGCCACCTATGTCTAAACACAAGTCCCTTCTTCATTCAAGCCGCATGACAGCAGGCTCCCAGTCATGTGGGCATAAGAAGTGGGAACTACACAGAGAAAAATCACACTCCTGCATCATGTTCTACTCAACAGAGGAGAATAGACAGCAGGTGCACACAGATCAAGATGAAAGAATTCCAGGCTGCCCAAAACTTCTCACGAATGGTCAAATATTTGAAACAGTCAAATATTTATTTTATTTATTTATTTTATTAAACTTATAGGCCGCCTTATCCCCAAAGGGCTCAAGGCGGCTCACAACATGGCTGTTAAATCAAACAGCAAGGCGACAACATAAAACACTAAAATCATTAAAACCTAAGCAGCAGTTTACAACAATAAAAGCTATAAATTAAACAGCCCGATTTATGGGGCAAGGTTGTTTGAACAGGCGCCCAATCGAAGGCCAAAAGAAAAAGGAAGGGAGGAAGTAGGCAGGGCCTGCGATGGAATCAATAAATAAATCAGGCCCGGCCATAGTAGGATGGAAATGGCAGTCTCAATTACGGTTTTGATTACAGTTTCGGTAGGGGGCAGTAGGTCCACGGCCGGCCTCCCCAAAGGCCCGGTGGAATAGCTCCATCTTGCAGGCCCTGCGGAACTCATTAAGGTCCCGCAGGGCCCGCACCGCCGGAGGCAAAGCATTCCACCAGGCAGGGGCCAGAGCTGTAAAGGCTCTGGCCCGGGTTGAGGCCAGCCGTATCATCGCGGGACCAGGGGTCACCAGTAAATCTGCCGTTGTCGAGCGCAGTGGTCTATGTGGGACATAAGGGGTGATGCGGTCCCGCAGGTATTTCATCTTTCTAGGACTGGCTAGGACAAATGAGACATGTATTTTCTGATGTCCATCACAGAATTAGCACTTTTAAGTCAAAAACCAGCCCTCAAACTTAGTGGAAGCAAATATTACTCTGAGCTTACAGCTGTCTCAGCCCCTTGACTATTCCCATCTCAGATTTCCTGTTGCTTTGCTTGTGTTTTTCTCTCCCTCTGCTTCTGCTTAGAGTTATCTTACTCCTGCTACCACAAGTCCACCAAAAGTCCAGGGAAGAGAAGGAATGCACAGAAAGAGGCTTCAGGAAGCAGTGAAGTCTCAAGAGGGGGAAAAAGGAAAACAAGGTTTGAAAACAGCCCATTTGCCCAGGGCCAATGAAAGGGAAGTAAACAGAATGTGCTCCAAAGGGATCCATCTCCTGTCTTCCCCACAGGGGTGCTTTCTGCAACAGAATCATTTTGTGCAGGAAAGCAACTGCAAACCAGCTCTGTGAATCTCTTGCCTTGAAAACTCTACTGGATTGCCATAAACTGGCTGAGACATGATGCCATTTTATATACACACTGATTCACTTTCCCATCATCAGGAGGAGCAAAATTAAAACTGTGCGTTCATGCAACACTTACAACCCCATCCAAAGGAGGGTGATCAAAAGGGCTCTAGACAGTGGTGCAGACTCGTGCTGGCACGTTTGGCCTCCCCAGGGAACTTACCCCAGCAGAGGGGGCAGATGCCCTGGCGGCCACTTGTCCCACAGCCCCACCACTGCAGAACCTGGAAGTCTGGGTATGTGGCAGGGGTGCACTGGCGTCATACTCAGATATCAGCATGGGGGGGGGGGCAGGGCATTTCTGATGTTAGTAGGCTCCCTTCCAAATTACAGGGACAGAACCATGGCACCCTATCCTTGGTGGCATAAGTCCTGTAAGCCCTATGGGGTTTTTCAGCAGTAGGGGGAGGTTTGGGCCTTTTACGAGCTCCCCACTCCATCAGAAAGTCCTTATAGGTCGATTCCACAAGCACTAACTCGACCTAGGTTCCACCTAGGTACCACCCCACATCCGGCAAGTTCCACGCGGGTCTGTTCCTGCTCTGCTCCGTCCTGCCGTTAAACTTCCGACTCCACCAGGAAGGAACAATTTTTTCGGCAAACCCAGGTCGAAGCTGGTAAAATGGGGAATCTCTATCGCCTTGATTCGTCCGTTCAGCCAATCACAGACTAAAGTCTTGGGCATGCACGGAACGGGAGACTCGCACTGGCAAAAAGCGGGCCTCCCCCCCGCCCTTCTGTATAGAAGCGACGGCCATGCGCATAAACAGAGGGCAGATAACATGCTGCTCATAGCAACAAAATGGAAAAAGGGAAAAAAGGGACGCACGCTCGCATTCCCGCCGCAATGCAGCAGCCTATCAGGAACGAGGAGCAAATGATGCGCTGAGGTGATCCCACCCTCTGAGCTCGGCTCCGGCAGGATTACCTTGGCTGCTGTGGGAAGTAACAGAGGAATCGACATAAGTCGGCGCTTTCAGCCCAACGGGTCGAACCTAGGCTGAGTTGGTGAGTGCGGAATCACCCTTAGAGGTGATGGAGTGGTGCTGCACTGGCACTGCATCCCACCGCCTCCAGGTTAGGTGGACTTGTTAGTGCAGCATGATATTCCCTATAGAAGCCTGTAAAATTGTCCCCCATGACAAAAGAAGAAATGGGTGACAGATTACGAGTATCTCTTGGGTTTGTCACTAGAAACCAGTTGAAGGAATCTGCTTGCTATCCTGACTCCTGCTCCTGCCCCACTTTCCATTCTCAGTGGATTAATACAACAGGGCTTTTCTCATCCACTTTGCAAACATATACAGCCAGAGGAAAGTTTCCCAAGAATTCGTGCCCTACTTCTTTTTTAAATTAGCGTTATTCAAACAGAAACAAATACAAATATTGATGGCTATGTTACTAACTCACTTGTCTCCATCTCCCATCATGTTCTACTCAACAGAAGAGAACAGACAGCGGACTATTAGTACAAGTAGTCAGGCTTGTAAGAGATAAAAAGAAGAAAATAAGTGGATGGAAAAGTAAAGGAAGAACAGGGTAAATGGATGGAAAAGTAAAGGAAGAACAGGGTAAAGGGTATTTGCAACAACCACTTCAAACGATCCATTTCAGGCAGCGTACAATATAACTTTTTTTGCCACACAGTGCCTTTACTACCTCATGCTTCCCTCTCCCCCAACACACAGAGATTGAGAATGCATCTTTAGCCTTTAATTTAATATTTCCTGATCTTGTTTCCTCTAAACTGGCTGAGAGAACTTGTTGTCCAGTCAGGAAGATGGCTGAAGTGGGGAAGAATACCACAGTGGTAAATAAAGTATTGGGGAAGGGGAGGGATGGATTTATTTACATAGGATTTGTAAATTTCTGTTTTAAAAAAACCCTATGGTGAAACATTATAAATTCAACACAGCAGATCTTGCATTCAGTTATACTGGCCTTGATACTGACAAACATTCTCTGTTGACCTACGGTATGTGGAACAGCTCTGACAAAGGCCATGCAGTTTTCCACAAGACTTTCCTGATTTGGATTTGAAGGCATATATCTGACCAGAACTCTCCCTGCTGGTGGCAATAAAGATAAGTAATTCCATTCACTGAACAGGCAAAAGACTGCATGCTTTAAAAGCTTGGCTTTCCTGCTTAAATTACAAACAGTTTGTTGGGTCTTAACCTGATATGTTCCTTTCCTCTGTTTCAGACTCATGCAAACCTTGAAACTAAAGACTTTCCTTTACTGACACAGCAGCAGGACAATTTTCTGTATGATCACATGAAATAAGAGAAGATAAACTGGTTACATTTGCCAGTAGTTTGTAAATAAGGGACAAGCAAGAAGATGTCATAGAAAAGGAAGGTTCTACTCATAGGCCCAAAATCAACAAAAAATGGAAAGGGGGGGTTACTTCCTGCAAGGAAGTACACATGCATACAGAATCCTGCAGAGATTTCAAAACAAGGAGGAGATGGTGGATGCTTTATTCATCCCATTTCAACAGTGTATTTCCGTGACATCTGTGATAGTTTTACATTCATGAGGGAATATGGAGAATAACTTCTCACCAAGGACAAACTTAAAGTGATGGGCTTGAGGCAGGAAGTTTTGTTTGAATCCCTGCTCTGCCATTATGCAGAATGAGGAGCCTTTAACTGCTTGCCATCTCGCTTCTGAACTGATCTCAAAGAGTCATCCTGAAGGGGCAATGCACTGAATCAATGTATCCCATTCTGACCTTGGAGTAGGTTACAAATAACTGAAGGCACATGCATGCAAATGTTCTCCTATGCCAACCAACTGAAAATGACTCCAGAGGTCAAAAACATTGGCTTGGATCCCATGGATAATCCCCAATGATGAAAGCCATTTCTACCAGTGTAAAGGGAATTCCTTGCCTCCTGCTACAGCCTAAATTGTCTCTGAAATGAAGTCTTCCCTGCAGCTCTGCTGTCTCTCTTGCATTGCTTTTGTGTGTGTGTGTGTGCGCGCGCGCATGTGCGTGCACGCATGCTATGAAGTCACCGCTGGTTTATGGCAACCCCATAGGGTTCTCCAGGCAAGAAGTATTTAGAAATGGTTTGCCATTACCTGTCTTTGCGAGGGCTGAAAGAACTCTGAGTGAACTGTGAATACCCCAAGGTCACCCAGCAGGCTTCATGTAGAGGAGTGGGGAATTGAACCCAATTCTCCAGGTCAAATTTTGCTGGTCTTAACCACACCTTGCTGGCTCTTTACATTGCTTTTATTTTGCCTTAATACACACAAAACCATGTTCACACAGGAACCATTCCTGTTCTCTACCCACAATGTGCAAATGTAGAGTGCTAATGAGGCAGGTTTTCAGGCCCCCCGGATTTTCTTGGTGACGCTCTTGTAAAGCTACGCGCTCCCAAGATTGGTTGTTCACAGCACCACTAAACATAAAACAACCCTACTGAGTAGGGTTCAATAAATGCACCATCATGTCATTCTCCCTTAAGGGCAACCACCTTTGGAGGCAAGTGGATTTATCTCTGTTCCAGAAAGCAAGGATGGGAAGTGAGAGACATCAACTGGTCAATCAATCATCATGCTTCTCCTCCCCAGAAACACATCAACATACACAGAAAAGTAAAGGTCAGTGTGACAAGTAGGATCTGCTGCAGCATGAATTGCCTGGTCGGTGGCATCTGCTGTCGGGAAGTATTGTGGGAAAGGATCAGTTCCTTTTGTTTCCCACTAAAACCACTTTTCTTGAAACACACGGTGAACTAAACAGCAGCTTTACAAAGAAAGACTACCCAGATGTGTGGGTATGGGGGGGGGGGTGTTATAGAAATGTCTGTATACTTTTCGTTGGACAACTATAAATGGACTACTGGGGAGATCAAATGGATAGGAACTTCTTAGTATATGCACAGGGATAAGAGGGATAGAAATTAGAGAGAAAATATTCGCAGGAAGCAGGCTAAAGAAAGCACTATGATCCAAGTCCTGCATCCAGGGATTTTTCTGCACATGGGTAATCCAAATACTGCTATGTGATAAATTGAGTTCATTTTGAAGTTTCAGACCTATTGCCTTATTTTTCTTTGCACCTACTGAGTCACTGTAGGAAGAATATCCTATGACAGTTGTTCATGGTGGTTGTAGAGAGCTAGGAACTTAACACAACTCTGTGGCTGCTACCACACACAGGTTTTCCTTTTCTTTCCAGAAAACTGCAGTGGTTCTTTTAGGGGATTCCACATATCATCATCGTGCAGCCATTCCCCTTGCAAGCCTTCCCCAGCTCTGCTTGGGATTTCCTCACACCTGCATTGGCATGATTATGGTTTCCAAAGCGGATCTGTGAGACATATGGACAGGAAAGTACAGATTTCTACATCTCTCTGCCAACATCTGGTGCCTCACCCAGTACCAATTCTGTTTGTGCCTACTGCCACCCTAAGCTATTTTTAATTGATAATAGATATATTGCTAAAGTCTCCTAATATGACAATAAAATATCAATTATTTATTACAAAAAAAGTAAAAAGACTGTTAGCAGAAGGGGGCAGAGAACAGCAGGTACAAGGGGAATACACAGGGGAAACGCCCATATGGAAGATCAGAAGTATGCATGCCAGAGTAGTATAGTAGCTAGAGTGCCAGTTAAAGTATCTAGAAGATCTAGATTTAAATTCCCAGTCAGCCACTCTGAGTGACCTTAGACCAGTCATTCTTTCTCAACCTAACTCACAGTGCGGATCTTGTGAGAACAAAATGGAGGAAGGGAGATTGATAGTGTAAGGTACTCTGGGTTTCCACTGGGGAGAAAAGCAGGATCTATTCTTTTTAATCATGCATTATCTCTGTGTAGACTCAGTGTTATCAGCTGTGCATATGATTCTGTGTCTTATTTGCTTTAAACAGTGACAGGTAAGAAGAAATTGAGAGGGGGCAGAAGGAACAGCTTGAGCAAATGGAACGGATACCCATAATTGTCAATTCTAAGAATGGCCATGTGTTTGCAATATTTTCACATAGCCAGGGAAGACAGTTATTTAATTTGTTTATAAGCTGCAATAGGTAGGATTCTACATGTCATCAGAACATAAATTGCTGTCATATAAACTCTTGAGTCCCTCACATCTACAACTTTACCAATGCTGAATTTAAAGTTTTGCATCTCGGATTTTTGGTAAATTAAATTTGGGAAAAGAAAACCCAAAAGAATTCAGACAGGAAAAAATACCATTTGTAATGCAATTGGTATAAATGTCACAAATTCAATTTTATGCTTGGGTGAATCATCAGAGAGCTGAGAAGCCAAAGCCTCAAAAATCTGACTCCCAGGTCCTGAACCCTGAAAAACCAACTCTCTGGTTGCATCTAGAGGAAATACAATTACTGCAGAAACCTAGGATATGGCCATTCAGTAATCACAACTTTCATTATCACAACCAAGGACATTTAAGAATGAATCAGGACCGAATCATTATACTCATACTGTCTCCCTTCTTTGACACAAGGATTTCTCCCCACCTGGAAAGAAGAAAGTCCCCAAATGGAGGGGGAACATCCACATGATGACATCCTTAATCTGAGCATGCCTCATGGAGATTCTGGGGCATTCTCCATTAATCCAGAAAAAATAATAGCGCAATCCTAAGGAAAGTTACTGCACTCTAAGCCTATACATTTCAATGGGCTTAGACTTGAGTAATTCCTTAGGATTACATTGGAAATTTGTTTTTCTTTGTTTAAAGAGAATCTTCAGAATGGCTTGTGGATACTCCCTCTGCTGTTACTATGGCAACTTTTAAAATGGTGTAGGGAAGCTCGCTGTACCATTCCACCTTTTCCTGTATTACAGTATGGCTTGGAATAGAAAGAGAAGGAGGGTTTTCAGGGCTGTAGGAGGTCCTGGTATGATCAACCCTGCATGTGAACTTTTGCATGGGCATGAAAAGAGGAAAAGGGAAGGAGAAAGATTGGTGGAGGGGTTGGTAGCAAGTGGAAAGGGGTGTGTGAATGCATTCTCATAATAATAATAATAATAATAATAATAATAATAATAATAATAATAATAATAATAATAATTATTTAGTATACCACCCTATCCCCGAAGGGCTCAGGGCGGTGTACAGATAAAACATCATCTAAAAACATAGATATAATTAAAACAACAGTCGTATCTAAAAGCATCGTCCTGCGTCCTTACAAACCCTCCTAATAAAAAATAATGTGTCCTGATGGTATTAGGCCCATGGGGGTAAAGAGGAGGGGGCAGGGGCACCCTCAGCGGCTCGTCTCTCCAAAGGCCCGGTGGAACAACTCAGTCTTACAGGCCCTGCGGAAATCCCCAAGGTCCCGCAGGGCCCGGACAGCTGGAGGGAGAGTGTTCCACCAGGCCGGCGCCAGAGCCATAAAGGCCCTGTGGAGTGGAGGCCAGCTGCATCACTGAGGGGCCGGGGACCTCCAGTAAGTTGGCCTCTGCTGAGCGCAGAGGTTGAGTTGGGACATATGGGGTAATGCGGTCCCGAAGGTACGAGGGTGGTGGATGCAGTTTCACATCCCTGCCTGTGTGGAAGCAACCACACACCCTCACTTACACATTTGACAAACAAAGTATCTTCTTCTTCCAATAGGTCATGGAAGAAAAAGAAGGGGGGATTTATACCTCACTTTTCTCAACTGCTTTTCTCAAAGCAGCTTACAAACTCCTTCGCTTCCTCTTCCTGCAAATAGAGACCTGGTGAGGTAGGTGGAACTGAGAGAGTTCTCATAGAACTGTGACTACCCCAAGGTCACTGAGCAGGCTTCATGTGTCCACTGCTCTTAACCACTACACCACACTGGCTCTCGCTCAGCAAGTGCTAAAGTGAAGAGAGTTTGCTACAACTGTCAGATGGGATAATTTGAATTGCACTTTACAGGCATTCTCTTATTCAGATGAGTTTTCTTGTGCAGGAAGATCCTGCTTTCAAAACCTCCCACTAGATTCTGCAGTTGACAGTGATCCTTATAGCTACAGCAGTAAACTCTCAGAAAAGCAACCAAGAGGTAATTATCATATGTGCAAGAGAGATGAAGAGAAGCGAGATGACCAACCCGGCATGAGCCCAAGGGGGCAAATACACAAGTGAGTTCCCCCTGCATTATCAGTGATTTGGGGATTCCTTGCAAAATACTGGTTCATGCCAATTACTAAAGCAAACAGACATAACAATAGAAATCAGGAATGCTTTGCAGCACAGAATGTCCTTCAAATCATTTCTTTGGCATGCGCCACTTGGCTTAGCTCTAATTCACTATTATATTCAAAATGTTCCCTTGTGTATTTTGTGCATGTTGCTATTATAATTATTATATTACAACACAGCAGGCATTTTCCAAATGTGGCAGAAGTGATGGCTTTCCTATACTGATGGAGACGAGGTTTATAAGAGAGGCAGGAGGATCATTTAGTAATATCCAACCGTACCAAAAGTATTCTGCATCACTGGCGGGGAGGGGAGTGTTAAAAATGATAAGGGTAATCAAAGAACCACTGATCTGGAGGGTTGTAGAAAAGAGCCTTGAAATCATCCTGTCCACAAGCTCAGTCCTCCAGAAGTAACCAGTTTTCTCCTGTTATAGCAAACAGCTTGTTGATATCAAACAGCTTGTTGATATCAAGAAGTACCAAAGTATGCCATGCTAATACAAAAAAACTGTGGCCCCTAGCCAGCCCAATTTATGCAAAGCCAAACCCAACCATGGTAGTAAAGGACCCAAGCACAAAAGCATTTTTTTTCTGTCAAGAGTTCCCAAAGGGAAAAATGTGTCTAGTTTTGAAGAATGCCACACTGCTTGTATTTCATCCCCACTCATGCTTAGCCTTGGTACTTCCAAGAAAGAAGAGTCTCAGCTTGTAGTACAGGTTAAAGTAGTGAACTAGGATGAGACATAGAAACTTGCCGACCTCATCAGGTTGATGTTAACTCAGGAGGCTATATGTACATCTCAACTAGGGGATGTAGCACCATTGATTTTGGCCTTTGCTCTCCTGAAACCATGGACTATATTTACTCCTTTGATCAAACAATCAAACGGAGAGTGATCATCTGCCATTAATCATAGAACTTCAGAAGTTGAGACCAAACATTCTTCCCAACATTGAAACATCCAACAAGACAGACAGGGTGACTTACAAAAAAAAAAAGGTTGATGTTAAGGCAAAATGAGGAGAGACTGATGCATTCCTTGGAAGAAGGGCAGGATTTTAAAATTGTGAAAGAAAAGAAATTACTTCAATATTCTAATGTTGGGGTTGCAAGCAGAAGGACGGAACATAGGCTTGGATCTACATTACTGCCTGCCAGCCCCACACTAAAAGATCATCTGTCTTTGAGCCAACCCTTCAGAAAGCATTCTGTCAGAGGGAAATTGCTTGGAGTTCCTGCCATGTGTGCAGTGAAAAGGAGAAGGGGAGACCAAGGGAGAAGGCAGTGCGGCTGGCATGTGGGCTGTCTGTCAAGCCAGCTGCAAGCACCCTGTCTCACCACTGAAATATCAGAGTCAGCAATGTAAATATTTGGAATGGTTCTGAGGCCCAAAGACTTCGTTATTGTCTTTAAATGCACAGCATGTTCCCATCCAGGCTCTGGCAGTCGCTCTCCTCCCTTCTTTTCCCCTGTTATATACAGTGGTTTTCCCCTTCCAGTGGAGAAAGCCTAAATGGCAAACCTTGCTAAAGAAGTAGGACGCTCCCTCAACACTGAGGTTTTCCTTCCTTTCAAAAAACTGCTGCAGTTCGCTTGTGTTTTTTCCCCCAGCTTAAAATGGCTCCTTATCAGAAAACCCATCAAAGTCTATTTGTTCTCTGGCCCAGCCAGCCCACAAGAATTTCCTGCCTCAGCCTTTTAAATGTGTTACGGTTTACCCAATATACGGAGATAGCAACCTACATGCATACCACCTGATATACATGACCTTCATTTTGTCTGAAAGGATGAATGCATATATTATCAGCCTCAATTCACACATATCATGGCTGAAAATACACAAGTCCCTTTCAGATAAAACAGCAATCACACATACCTGGGAGGTTCATTTGTAAAGAAGGCGTGATGGATAATTCAGAACTCTTCAGCTCTCCTACTCTTTCCACTGCCCACTATCAAATCCAGTGGCTCTGCGCATTATGCCTTCTGAGCTAATTTTTTTCTTTTTTTTTTGCTGTCAAGCCACTTCTAACTCAAGGTGACCTGGTAAGGTCTTCAAAGCAAGAGATGTTTGCCATTGTCTGCCTCTGCATAACAACCCTGGTATTCCTTGGAGGTCTCCCATCCAAATACTAGACAGGGTTCACCCTGTTTGGCTTCTGAGATCCAACTAGGCTGCGCAGGCCTGAATATGTAACAAAGTGGACAGATGTGGGAGAACAGAGTCACAGCCTCGCTCACCCAGGATGGACTGTGATGGAGACATTTGCTTTAGCCTACTCATCTTAATGTTCACAGAACTGTTCCTGTGGTGATCCTACAGCTGGTATAGTAAACATTCACTTAGAATCAAGTCAAACAAGGCAGTACTCTCCTCAATCATTTAGAAGGCAACAAGCCCATTACTTAAGCCAACTATGGAAGTCACAACCATTGCTGGCATCCGCGCCACATCTCTCCCTGACACGACCCTGCTGTTCTCTGAGAAGAAAGCATAAGTAAAGTGAGGCAAGAGCAAAATGGTTTTATAAAAAATATTTTCTCCACAGCTGTTCCTTATAGTTGCCAAGTGTCGACACAATGCAACTATTAAACAATACTACAATTAAGGTATCTGATTTGCCTGGTTTCAATAATATGCGGGGGAAATGCCTCGGGCAACCCTTCTGGCCAGCCCCAGTGAAGGAAATGAGCATTGCTTCAGTAGCCCCATAGCCTAAATGTTCCTGCACTGAAGAATGCTAAAGGAGCTGCCACAAATGGATTTAGGCATTGTGATGTTTCTCACAAACTTCCCGGCAATCTTGCATTTACTCATCTCTCTCCTTTCTACTCAAAATTTATAGGACTAAAATATACAGTGAAACTCTGCAGGCCCCTTGTTTATTACCGGGTCTCTGTATCAATCCATCTGTTGTGAAGATCTTGAGGGGCAAAAGAAAATGGAAAGCTTGCTGAAATGCACATCTGCTTTCACATCTGGTGATGAGCATGTGATTATCACTAGTAATTGAACGATCACACAAAAGCTGAAAGGGAATCAAACAAAAAAAAAGCCTCCCACTTGGAGCTCCTGAGCACTGGATATGGTGTGACCCCCCACGACCCCCAAAAGAAATGCTGAATGGCAGAGGAAGAGGGCTACAGGTGCAATGGGCTTCAGTCTAAAGCGCATTCTCCCTACCACCAAATGTTATTGTACCCTCATTAAAGCATGAACTGCATTAGGGAGCCTGTGCCCCCCAAAATGGAGATACAATATTAAATGGCGTTCCAAGAAGAAAGCCAAAAACGCCTTCACCACAATCCTTTCAAACATTTTAAATACTTTGAATGGTCCCAACTTTTAAGTACTCAATACTTACATAAAAAGCGAATAATCTAAATTGACTTTCCGGTCTTGGGTTTCAGGAAATCAAAACCTCTTTTACTGCGAACAATTTAAAAACCAGAAGTGTGGGGGAGAAAATAGTGACAGGATGGGTAAAAACATCTGTTATCTAAGTAAAAATGCCAGCATGGACCAAGGAATGTTTACAAGCACCTCCCAGCCTGCACAGCAAAATTCATTCATTGTGACATGTTATATGGAAGCATGTACCAATTTATGAATATATTGTGCTCTGCAGCATGGGAAAGAAGAAAACATGACAATATCTACCCAGTCAGTAGCCTCGTGGTATGTTCTGTGAGTGAGAGTACAGAAGGTCATGAGTTCAATCCACGTTACCGCTTCCTTGCTTCTTTTCATAGCATCCCCTGTTAACAAGCAAGGATGTGCAGTTGCTTCCTCTGACTATCAGGCTGACAGAGAATCACCAAACACTACGTTGAACATTAGTGCTTACCTAGTACGACACAGATTCAGTGTTCCGTACTTGGGCATATTACTAAGGAAAGTCACAGATAGACTGAGATGTAAAAATTAATTAGTGAATAGCTACAAGGTTTGGCACTATTTGGCTCAAGAAAAGAAAGTCAACTAAAGGGAAAGATGACAGACGTTTCTGCTTGTAGTGGAGAAACTGGACAGTGATAACCTCTCTTATTTCACTTCTATAATTCAGGGAAACTCGATGAAATGGATGTAGAATTGGATGGGATGGGATTTAGAATGTACAAAAGTACTTTTTTTTACTGATCTTCTGTCAGTAGATACAATGAGGGCCAGGAGTACACATGGCTTGGGGGACAGATTGACCCATGGTGTATAGGCGTTTCAATGGCTACTAGCCATGATGACTACAGGGAACCTCCAAAATAGAGGGAAGCCTCTTAATACCTGTGCTAGGAAGCAACATCAGGTCTTTGACTCTTGCCCTGTTTGTATGACCACCAGGGTAATTGATTGGCGACTGTGTGAAACAGGATGCTAGACAGGATGTCTGACTAAATGCAGCCAGGTCCAAGCAGAAGGATATTTTTTATGTTCTTACATTAATGGTTTGGTTACTTGCAAATGCTCCAGTTGAACAGGAGCAGCTCTCCAAGGTGAGAAGCTATAGCAGCATGTAAACAATCTGCTTCTGTGTGAGTGACCCCAAGGGACAGCTTTTGCTACTGAAGCTTGTAAATGGCATCCACTCTAAATGTACTGGTATGAATATCAACATGCATTACTGGTATGAATATCAGCATTGAGAGCCAGCGTGGTGCAGTGGTTAAGAGCAGGTGGATTCTAATCTGGAGAACTGGGTTTGATTCCCCACACCTCCACCTGAGTGGTGGAGGCTTATCTGGTGAACCAGATGTGTTTCTGCACTCCTGTATTCCTGCTGGGTGACCTTGGGAGTCACTGTTCTCACTGAACTCTCTCAGCCCCACCTACCTCATAAGGTGTCTGTTGTGGGGAGAGGAAGGGAAAGGAGCTTGGAAGCCACCTTGAGTCTCCTCATAAATCCAAACTCCTCCTCCTCCTCTTCTTCATATGTCACTTCGAATACCTCTTTCCCACCCACTGAGTTCTCCTTACAAATGTATGGGTCAAGACACACAGCTTAATGATCTCATAGCCTCTTGCTGCCTATCCTTTTCTCTCACGTGGTCTTTAATTTCATCCTGGATTCTTCTTGGTCTGTTCTGGGTGCCTATTTGCACCAAAGGAGAAAGATAAATATACCAGGCAGGCCCAGCAAAGCAGGCCAGGGTGTCTGGCTGCTGGTTGCCCTTGGCATCTGAATTTTGGGGCCTCTGTCAGAGAACTTCCCATAGGGTGATAATTCCATTGGGCATGTCTGAATCATGGCCTCCACTGCCCTAGAGGAAAAAGTGTGCTACCAGGCACCTGTAAGCCTGGCTGGGCTGAGGAAATAGTAAAACAAGATACTGCAGGGGAGTGGCGAACCACTGGGTCAGGCCTTAAAGGTGGTAATCTGGCATGTCTGTGGATGGTCAGCAGAGGAAGAAGGGATTGATATCTTGCAGCTAGCAATGCAATTGTAAGCACAGCCCAGCAGGGTCAGTTAAGGTGGTGTGTTGGACCCCATGTAAGGTTGTCCCCTCCCAAGTTTGCTGACACTGGCAACTCTCCATGTAAGCCAGGAGGTAACTCCCACCCCTTTACAAAGGGGAATAAAATGATTTTATGATATTTATCCCCATTCTTATTAGATATACAAACACAGAACTGACAAGCAGTTTCAAGGAAACTTGATGAAATGGATGTAGCATGGGATGGGATTTAGAATGCACAAAAGTACTTTTTTACTGATCTTCTGTAAGTAGACACAATGAGGGCCAGGAGTACACATGGCTTGGGGGACATTATCTATTTTCCAAGCCAGCTCCTTCCCCCTTCCTTTGCTATGCATTTTCCATGGTTTCATTTTACAAGAGGTTTATAGGCTTGGGAGGTGAAAGAGAGATATTTTGTCTTCTACCATTCTTTGCTGCAAATTCAAAGTGTGTCTCAGAGTGTTGGGCAGAGGAAGATAATGGAGAAAAGAGGACAGCCTTCCTGGAAAGTTGTTCTGAGGGTAATCTAAAATCTGGAGCTTAGCTCCGGACTGTCGTAGTTCTCAATATTCTTTTTTGTGAAAGAAATACAGAGTGTCATAACAATGGAACAAAATAATTTCTTCTTCACTTATCTAGGCAGAAACAGCCTGAACTAGCAACCTTCAATTCAGTTGTTTCTTGCAAAGGTAATGGAGGAGTTGCTTTTAGTTTTTAGCTCACAAACAAGGGAGCATCCAGCGCATTACATCTATACCAAACACACGCAGCAGCAGCAGCTGCTGCTCATACCAGACCAAATTAGTATAGCAATAAACATTTGCCAGAAATGGTCGAGACCAAGGGCCTTTTAGCAGGCAACTTCTTACTTGCAGTTTGTAGGTAGAAAACTTAAATGCACCCAGTCATGCATGATAAACATGTTATCCAAAATAGGCAGTCTCTACTTTAGTTTGGGGTAGTTGGAGATAGGGATGAAGTGGGATCTATAACCTATGCATACCAGGATAGTCCTTGAAGTGGCATTCAGGGAAAGAAGCGTTGAAGACCAGCATTTCCAGGAGTAAAAGGAAAGGGCCACAAGAAGGAAGGGATGCACTGTGAATGGACAATATTTATATCCCAATATGGATCCTGAGACAGTATGAATTAAACTGGCAGGAAAGCCACAGGCAAAGAACTGATTGCTTTTCCAGGTTCCAAGAATAAGCTAGCAGAAGCCTGTGGTCGTCAGGACCTAAGAGAATGCCTGGACTCATTGATTGCTGGGATGGGTGTAGATAGGGTAAGCAATGGTCTGCTCGAAGAACAGATTAAATCACCTTAGGGTGAAACAATGGGAATTAGGCAAACCCCACAGTCCATCTCTCAGGGCCAGGAGAAAAATTCAGCATACAACTGCCTTCCTGCTCAGGCTTGACCCACAAGGTGGATTCCAAAACTCTCTAAGAGGCACCTATTTTGTCAGGAACAGTATCTTGTTCTTATAACAGTCTTTGGCCACTGTGCCTCCATGGCATCCCTTAATGGGAGGAGAGGTCCACAGCTTACACATGCACAGATGAGTATTCTAGTTTGGAAGGCACCAGTCAACTAAAATACTGTATGTATGTACTGTTCCCATGTGATTTGCTTGAAGATTTCTAACACAGAAGTAACATCCGGAATTCACAGTATGCAAAGCAACTTTGAGGGTCCTGCTTACACAATCCAATTATTTTGCTAAGCAGAATGTGTGCTTATTCTATGTCTAACATTACATTTTCTTAACACTGATCTTCCAGTCTCAAGCAATGCCACCTGGGTATCAAAGACAGAAGACAAAAAGCATGCCTTCCTACAACAAAGCAGAACCAACCTTTCACTGATTAATTCCCACCTTCTAGATCACAACATTACATAAGCAAAAAGCAAGAACAGGTAATGGGTCCACATGACCCAATCTAGCACAAATGTAATCATTCTGAATTGGCACCAGCATGAATCTTAAAGCCAGAAGCCCCAGGCTCTTTCTAAATTGATCCAAAAAATCTTTCTACCATTTAAAAAAATGTATATGAGTACTGGTTAATGCAACATATAATGCAAAAAGGTAACCTCAAGCAGTTTTGAATGTATTGAATACTGCACAATAATTACTAAATGGGCATTTAAAAATTATATGGTGAACATAATTTGTTCTGTTCCAATGAACAGACACAGTCTTCAAAATAAGTGCTGCCCATCAGCATAATCATTTTTTTCCAAAAAAGAAAAACCTTGCCTTGGGTGGATTTCCTGGGCCCCACTTTATAAAATGGTGGACATTGCATTTGTAACATCTCTAACAATGGTAATGCTTCCGTAATAGAAACATATGCTGAATGGTTTTGTAACACATTACAAACAATTGCTTTAAAATTATTTAAAAGGTTAATCTGATACCATTGACAATGCAGATAAAAAATAGTAGTCACCTCGACTGTCTTTCAAAAGACTTCCCTAAATCCCTACTGATTAGATTCAGCGCTGAAATCAGTCCATCTAGATATGAAGACTGTCCAAATACATCCTAAGAGCTTATTTTGAAAGCTCTCCTTATACAGAAGAGAACACAAGCACACTATTTGGGAAAGCTCATCAACAAACAACACAGGTCTCAAGATCGTGTACTTAAATACATAACCATACAGGAAACAGTTGGGCAAGACACCCACAAACTAAAGCTTACAAAGTAATGCATCCATCTTACTAGTAAAAGTGAGATATTTTGAAACACTGCAGTTGTGCTCCCTTCTGCTTTCAGCGGGGGAGTTTGCAACACAGTGAATTCAAATCCTTCAACCTAGTCAAACACTGCAGTATCACCACAGCATTTTAGTCTGCTAATATTAGCACATGGATGATGCTCAGAGTCTGCTGTGCCTAAGCAACAGCTGCTTCCCTCAAGCAGCGGGCGAGAGGAAAGCATATGTCAAGCAGAGAAGATCCATGCTTGGCCGTGTGTCCTCGCACAAGATTCCAATTTGTTTTCTGAGCTAGCACACATGCTAAGGAAAGGCACAAGAGGCAGGGCTTTCACTCTTGGATGCAACGTACATTGGTTCCAATTAGTAGACAACACACAAGGGCTCAAGAATCTTTCCTATATATTTGTTCTAGTGGGCACAGACTTCTAAAGCAATATGTAAGCTGGGGCTGAACCTCTGGACAAAAACATCCATGAAGACTGAAGTCAGTGAGGCTGTTAATCTTTTTTTAATTATTTCAGAATTTTCATTCCTTTCCTTTTTATTCATTCTTGCAGTCATTAGTTCAGGAAACATTTCTGGTTGTCACTTTGTTTTCAACCCATGAAATTCTCAAAGAGCATGTGTAAAATAGCTAATTGGAGCTCACAAAATGGGATCAGAAAATGGATTTTAGGGAGCACATGGGAACTCAGAAAATGGGCTTAAGAGAGCACATGGAACAAACACAGAGTTGTGATCACAGGATCAGACCAGGATCAGGAATATTCAAAACCTGCCTAGCATGTCAGCTCACTAGGTGACCTTGGTTTAGTTATATAATCTCTTCCAGCAGTGGCGTAGCGCCCAGGGGAAGGGGGGCATGTCTTGCCCCAGGTGCGCGCCGGTGCAAGGGCATGACGGGGGCATTCTGGCGGCGTGACAGGGGTGCAGGGCACACCCATGCCCCAGGCGCAGATCCCCTTTGCTACGGCTCTGCTGCTCAATGTATTTCACAAGGTTGTTGTTGTTGTGGGGCTAAAACAGAAGAAGGGGAGAACTGTGTTGTAAACACTTTGGTTCTTCATTAGGTGGAAATATGAACATAAAGCTTCATATGTTAAAATCAACCAAGATAGGTATCAACCTGGTCAGTGCCTTCCTGAAAGACAACAACATTTCTCAAAAGCAGGATATAAGTGTAAAATTATTTACAAACAGAGAGGATGCAGAATCAGAATTCTGTGAAATTCAGGGAAGTTTCTGTAAAATGCATGTTCAAGCAACATTATTCCTGTTCACACTCCAGCTGTTCCTGCAAATGATATGCAATAGTGTGGAGTCTGCAAACATGCTGCATTCATAAGTAATATTGGCAGTATCAAATATTGCCCAACAGTAGTAGTGAGTGGAGTAAGAGTGGAATTGTGTACAGTTGTACTGGCCATACAGTTCCTGAATGCATAGATATAATTTTTGTGCTATCATTCCCTTTGCTTCAAAGTAAAGCCAGAAGTACAAACTCAGAAGGAATTTGTCATACAGGAGAAAGCTGCTGTATCATTAGAAGAGCAATTCAGCCATTATCAGTTTGATGAATGCCAAAGTACATTAATACATTACCTTTAAACACTGATATGTACATCTGACAACTCACATGACTGATCTATTTGCATGAGTTTTGGATGGCTAGTCAAAAATGGCAAAGTAGCTTAGAGAAAATGAGCTTATCAAGCAAAGATATTACAGGCTAGGGGACCGTCTGACCAGGTCATGGTTGAGGGGGAGGAGAAATACTCTGGGCCAAGTTGAACAAAGAATGTTTATTGACGTAGCTGAACAACCGCAAGAAATGAAGATGGTGCCATCTGGACAATCCCAACAGTATGTGATGCCATGGTGCTTTCCTAAGCTATACTGAGTATTATTTTTAGGAAGTAAACTACTGCTTTTAGTTTTCTACTTGGTATTAGAATGCTAAACTCAGACTGGTGGGGGGAAGTGGGGGAGCAAGGTAGGGAGAAATATTTCCACAGCAGAGACTTTTGGAAACATGTATAATGATCTGGATAGCCAACAAGCCAGTGAATCAATCAAAACCTGCCAGGCCTCCTTTATTATAGTGGCATTAACCTCTCTAAAGTCCATTTTAAACATCTCCTTTATTAGTGATAATTGTTTTTACAATTAAAGGGAAAACCCAACACTTAAAGATGATACAGGAAAGGAAGGTTCCCATAACCCTGAACTGAGAGATCTTGGCAGACTTTCTGATGATTTCTGTTCTTCATTGGCTGAATTTCTCCCAGGGCTCCTCTTGCCAGGATCTCAGATTGCCAAAGATCAGCACCAAATAAACCAAAACTGAGAATACAAAGCCAAAGCCGCATCACAGCAGACTTCTGTTCTGCATCGAACGCTGTTCTGAAGGGACATGAAATCCAATGCCTGCAGTGTTAGAGATGGAGATCTTTTGTAGTGTGATGTAAGGAAACCACACTGTATACCAGATGTTCTTTAGCAAAACATTGCCTTTTATTTAGGACATTACAGCCCCGTAGAGTATAACAGATATGTTTTGACTCAGATATTCCAATTCCAGTGCGTCCTTTCAGTTCTGAACAATTGGCAACACTTTACATGCTGAACTACAACAAACTCTTCCTTTAATTTTTCTGGGCCTGACTTCCCATTCCAAAGGGACAAGATTCATGTTCCCAGGTCACCTGTCTGCTAGGTATGTGTTTACAGTAATAAGCTATATTCCTACTCAGGAATAAAAACTATTAATAAATAAGACTTGCTTCCAATTAAGTATACATGGGATGAGGCTTCCTAATTCTTTCAGCTAGGGGTAGCCATGATTTTCTGACAGTGCTTGCCCCTAACACATCAGACCTACTGTGACCTCATACAAAGAGAACCCAAATCTGCAACGAAATATCAAATATTGAAAGTGGTTTCATTAGTAATATAGTACTAACTACCATTAGGGTCTGTTACACAAGGACATAAGCAGAGCCATAGGGCACAGTGGTCCATCTTGTCAAACATCCTGTTGCTCTGAACAGCCAACGTAGAGGTCAAGGTTGTCCTCAATATAGCTTCCTAACACTGGGGTTCAGAGATTTACTGCCTCTGGATAATGAGGTACCATGGCCTTTGATGGATCTATACTCCATGAATCTGTCTAAACATGCAGAGCATGGGGAATGATTCTAATTCTCTTGCATAAGTGTTGGCAAGAGAGAGTCCAAATAATCAAATATTTGCAACGGAGAGGAAGATGGGACTGTGGTACCACACTTTGCTTATTCAAGACAACAAGAGATTTTGTCTGTCTCATTTCAAAACATTTAATGCTTCTCTGCCAACAGAACACTAAATGAAGAATTATCAGTAATCCTAGAGATGTATAAGCCTGAACTTCACAAAGATAATATTGAGGAATCATCTCAATTACAGGGATGATTGTATGTGCTTTGCTTCCTGTCAAAAGTCTATATAAACAAAGCTCACACTTCCGAGAAGAAGCAAGTTTTATGCAAGAGACACAAAGTTACTTTAGTTTAATCTGTAAAGTAGGGCCAGGATTATTTCTTTTATAGAGCACTCCAAATCAGACTTATCCCCATATAAATCCACTGAAGTTGAGGGAGAACAAACTGAATCTGGAAAAAACAGAGGTGATGTTGGCAGGAAAGGAGGATTGCATGGGCTTACCATCAATACAAGTTGTTAGCATGACAGCCAGCCTGCCTCTCTGACGGTGAAAAACTTGGAATCAACACTGAACCCAATGTTGCTCTTAGAAATATAAGTCAAGGAAGTGGCTAGAAGTGCTATTATCTTTGAGGAATGTGCCACATGGCTCCTTGTCTTGATCATGTTTAACTTGCCATACTGATTTATACCTGCGTGACCTTGAGACCTTGAGGACCATAGGGCTGCCTTTAAAGACTTTTCAAACTTCAGCTGGTGCATTCTACACTATCTGAAGTCTTTGAAGAATTTTCAAGACTATTGACCATATTACACTGCTATTCCCATGTTACAACTTTGCCATAGCAGCTTCACTGATAATCTATTTCACAATTCAAGCTGATGGCTATTACCTTTACAGTATGGGTTCCAAATATCTAGTGAACTGCCTCTCCAAATCTGCTGTTACACCAACTAAGGTCATCAGATACCTCACTTTTAACAGTGCCCTATTTGGGAGATCTATGGGTACTTGCTTTCAGGTGGCAATATTTACAAATTGGAACAATCTGCCAAGTATATATGGAAATCTCTCACACTCTTTCCCATAAAAGGTACAAAGCAGAATCATTTTGATGCACCTTTGTGACACAACTAGGTAATGAATATCTCAGACAGATATATTTATTTATATTTTAAAGTCTATTGTTCAAAAGGTAGCTTTTTGATTGATTGATCCCATCTTGAAGCTGCTTCAGAGTAAACATCTGGGGTCGGGATGATAATATAGTATCAAGCCTGGAGAAAATACAAATGTCCTTTTAAGGGGTATTTTGCTTTTGCTTCAGGACACACCAGTTGCCCGATTGGGAGCAGAAACTGGCATGCTTTCTATTAAGGCCCATATCCATCTTTTGCTTTAATTAATTATTGGGGGAAGTTGAAGAATTCTCCCTCTAGTCATCTTTTGACAGGGATTTATCCAGTTCCAGAAAGAGATCTTTTAGATTGCTACTTTTCTGCCTTTACTCAATACCTGTTGATGCCCATGGATTTCTTCTGGATGTGTTTAAAATTCAGGATCAGATATTTAATGTTGATGTCACCTTAAATAGGGGCATCATCATTAGCTCCAGATATTCTCCATAGTTTAAACTGATAAAATGGGATCACACCAGAACTTTTTATTCATCCAGCACCACCTTCTACAAACTTAGAGAGGCCTTTACATTCCTCAGATTTCAAACAATGACAACTGCCAAATTAGCAGGCAGTTACCAGAGTCCACCAGTTGATTGACAAGTATTTATCTATGAAGCCCTGAAACTGGAGGACCTTCTTAATTATGTTGTGTCTTGTGACCTTCACTCATTTCCCAGGGTTAAGTTTCTTGTAGCCATTATAGCTAGGCTAGCCCAGTATATAGAAGAGGGGGAAAAGTGTTATCTTTTATCTGATCAAAATCATTATGTTACCTATATGGTGGCATTACATGCACTGGCAGCCAAGAAGTTTTGTGCCAAACTCTTGTTTTGATGTTTAAGGTGCTGCAATCTATCTTATGATCTAATGGTGACAATATACCTTGCTGATAACCCTAGAAGATCTTCTATGGCTTTTTATGGTACATAGATTTTATGCCTTGATGGACAGATCACTAATCCTGAACTCAGCGATTGCTTGATGGTTTACATTATTCAGAAACGATAATCTTAGAGCTTCCTTCCTAGTCAATATCTCAAATCAAAATCTTAGAGCGGCCACTATGTATTTATACTATCAAACAATGTCAATGGTTGTATTGGCTGGATGCTATCGTCAAATGCCAAAATATCAATGCTTTTATATCTGTGAATTTAACCCATCAGATATTTGACTGCCTGCAGAACCCAGGGCTAAAAATTTTGTCATAATAGTTTTTGGTTTAAATATTCACTGTAATGCTGAGAAACCAATATTTTTGCTATCAGACTCTGATGAATACACTTCTCATAAAATGTCTTCATATGCACTGGCAGTGAAGAAAATAATGTCCAATGTGGTTGCTAAGGGCGCAGTCTTTTAGAGCCGATTCCTGGTTAAGTTTTAAGTTTTAATTTATCATGCTTAATGTACCATATACAGTTCTGTATGTTTTAATTTATCCTACACATTCAGAATGTTTTTGATATAACTATTGTTGGGTTTGTAATGGCCCATGGCTACATACAAACAAATTCATTCACAATTTTATCTAGTTAGTAATACATTGTTACAATTGAAGTTAACATATCAAGTGATGCCTACATTCTAGAGCCGTGGTGGCGAACCTTTGGCACTCCAGATGTTATGGACTACAATTCCCAATTGGCCATGCTGACAGGGGCTGATGGGAATTGTAGGTTTGCCACCACTGTTCTAGAGCTTCATCTGATTATTCCATGAAACATATCTTGTATCCAAGAACAAAAAGCAAAAATACTATTGGTCAGGTTCCATGGCATCCCTTTCATCCACAATATTCAAGTTGAGGTGTAAACCCATGAAGAAAAAAGTTCAGCAGTAATCTACAATAAGCATGGGCCACATCTGGCATTTAAAGTGAGGGTGAGCTGACTTAAGTTTCACATCATATTACAATTTTGTTGTGTGTTTTACTTGTGTTCCCGCAAAGGTTTGTGAATTTACCAAGTACAACTGCATAGAATGGATCTCTCAAATTTAAGGCACAGTGAATCTGTGTTTAAAAACATTAGATTCTTGTTTGTTAGCTCAGATGTAGGACCAACACTTTTTTTCTTTTTTGCAAGAATCACAGCAACCAGTAGGCACTAGGTCAGTGGCTCTTGACTTTTACAGACCCTGGACCCACTCAGCTACAAGCACGTGATAGGAAACCATGACATCAGAGTAACATGACAGGCAGAAGGAGAGTCAGAGTTATTAGCTCATTGGTTTCAAGGCCAGGATTGTGGGCAGTAGCCCCAGAGGGCTGGAGACAGGAAACACAAGCTGAGCATCAGAAGAGTACTTCAATGAAGAACAAATGAACCACCACTCAATGACCTCATCTTGTTATTCTGCTGCGGTTCTCTGTATGCGTGCAAAAGGAGGGTAGAGTGTATACTTGCTCTCTACACATGTACAATAGCAGAGGTTTTGGTGATCATCTGAGGATGTCAACGCAGCCCTACAGTCGCAGTGAGATAAGTTTGAAAATGTGGGGGAAGAAGGGAAAAAGTCCAGGAAGTAATGAAGTCTTTCATTACTTATATGCTACGATAAGTTCTGATTTGTGATCTAGTTACATGAACAGTATGACATGAAAGACAACTTCTCATAGAAAGGGTACTGAAATGTTTGTTGTGGAGCAGGGCAGAAATTTCTCATTTTGGAAGTTTCTACTGCCATCTCCTATGAACACATTCTTGCATGTTATACTGTTCACACAAACAGACCATTCTCATGAACTGTTCTGTGGACAAATCTGGACTGGTCATATGAATCAGGGGAGAGTTCACCTTCTATGTTTTATTTCATCCTCCCTCCAGAAAGTTCAAGGTGGTTCAGTTGAGAGAGAGTGACTGTCCAAAAGTCATCAAGTAAGTTTCATTGCTGAGAAGATTTGAACACAGATCTCCAGTCTCACACTCCCTATATACCATAGAAAAGTTTTTTAAAATTAAGATACAATACCTCCAACTTGTGGTTTCTACCCATCACATCAACCAGCACTAATCTACAAATTGGGTTTAATACCCAAGTATGATGTACTGATTTAATTAACCTAATTTACAGGAGTTCCTGCAGAATTTTGCTTCAGATTATGGCTGAAATGGATGCTCAATGCAGAACTAAGTTGTGCACAACAGACGTAAGCAAATAAAATCATGGCACAGCTCTGGTTTTATCAGTAAGACTCCCCACATGGAAAAACTGAAAACAATATGCTCTGAGCTGCCAAGGGGATGTGAGGGGGCAGTCAGCCAGACTTGCACACCTCAGATTTTCCAGCTTCCATTGCTCCCCTTTATGTGATCTGATGAAAAACAGTTGAAGATCTCCTGAGCTCCAGGGACAAAGGTCAAATCCTACTCACATGTGCCCTTTGAACCTATGAGTAGCACAGCTACCACTTGTGGCCAATAGTTGTGACTCAATGGAGATGCAGCTGTTTCCATGCTTCAATCACTCTCACCATTCTTTGTGCAAATGAAATAAAAGGATATTTTCATCCCTGGAGAACAAAGCATACCATACTTCATAGCACAAGAGGTGACTGGGTTTTGTGGTTGAGGGCTGTGATGGGCATCCAATACATCTCTAGTTTTGCTCTAATAGCTGTAATCATGCCATATGTGTGGAAATTAGTATTTTCTTGACAGAAGAAGTTTTTGATGGACTTTGTCACTGCTTAACAAGGAAGCAAACAGATCTTCATATAGGTTCCTAGTAGCCAAAGTCATATAAACTCTTTGCTAGAACAAACCCTACCCCCACCCCCCGAATTCTATGCCAAGATAATCCAGTTCTGCAACTTGCATTGAGTGCAATTCAGGGTATCCAGAAACCAACTCTGGGAGCCAGATGTAAACAAAACAGACCTGGCAAAAAGGGAAATCTAGGATTAAGGGGGCCCTAAATTTGGGACAGCAGCATATTGTGTAACATTGGCCATCAAAGAGCACAGAACGCTGTAGGGTTCTGTTTTGAAACCAGAAGGTTCAGAATCCCTTTCCCTCTCACTGAATTTTTGTTCGCATTTGTACAGTGAGAGGGACTCAGTAATGCTCATTTGCAAATCAGGCACATTTACGTACTTTTAATTATTTTGCCCATTGATTCTGCTGGTTATGGGCAGAAGCAAAGAACTCTGTGTGCCTCTGAAGCTCAACCCCCTTCCCTCCACTGGAAACTGAAAGGCAAATGTTTGCAGATTTCAGAGCAGGAAACTTTAAGGTGGGGAATTTTCAGATGCAAACTTCTGCACTTGATACGAAGATGCATAGGCTCTGCTTTAGGCTACCACATCCACACTTTTAAGCAACATTTCAACAAGTTCAAATGTACGCAAAATACACGTGCTTGAAGGTATTTGTACCAATCTCACTGTAGTAGTCAGCCACAGATGGGGATATGCCTGGTAGCAACAGAGCTCCTGTAATTTGAGCAATTCATTTTCCAGCTTCTCATGGAAGGGATTCCTCTTGCACACTTCCTCTGCTTCCAGATTAATGCTACAGCACTAAACCAGAAACACAGGATGTTGTCCAAGATGTAGAATAGCTCCTGTAGACAGCATAACAAAGGGGGATGTTTCTACAATATACAACTGCTAGTGTTTCAAGGCAGCTTTTCAACTTCTTCCCCCACTCCTGCACACAGGAAACAGAGATTCGGCTATGCCTACACCAGTCAGGCCCCACCCCACAGCAAAAGAAAATACAACTGAAAACTGGAGTTAAGGATGGACTACAGCCAGCTTCTTGGTCTGACAACACAGCAGTCTCCAAAATCACCGACAGGAGCTCCCTTTTAATTTGGGCCTTCTTGAGCATTCCTATCTTGAAAAAATCAACCACGCAGAACAATCTATGGAAAGAAACACCCTTGAATCTTTCACCGACTTGTATGTAAATTTTCAGATTGGGAGAGCATCAAAATATTGTCAAAGAAGACAAACAGGGCAGAGAAGGGAGAAATTCCAGCCTCCCTTGTCTCAGCCACAACAAAACTCCACAGGCTGACAGCTACTGCTTTCCTTCTCTCTCCAGTATACTGTAGAAAAATGAAAGGCTGTCTGTTCCTCTCACCCATAGATAGAAAAGATATGCGCAGAGGCACATCACCAGAGAGGTCCAGCACCTCCTCTTGCACGCTAATGCCATTCTCTCAAGCACACCTCCATTTGTCCATCGAAAGGTAAACACAACAGATTCTCAGAAAAACAGAGAGGCAGACATACTTTCAAATATGCCCAAATGTACAGACATTCATTCCTACAGACATGTGTGAAAAGGGGAGGGATAAGAATGTGGTGGTGGTGACCAGCAAGAAAGAGAGATGGAGAGACAGCCTCGTTCACATGTTCTTCAGCTTCTCCTCTGCGAAAAATCTGACGTGTCTTACTTCACAAGGATGGTGTGCAATTTTTGTTTTTATAATGTGCTTAACAGTACCATGGCTTCCTTAAGGCAAAGGCACTTAGAGAGAGAAACAAACAGCAGGCCTGCCCCCACGTGAGCCACATCCTTCTCAGTTCTTCTGGTTATAGCAGCTGGGGCTTCTTCTGTGATGCAAAAACAAGTCAACCCATTGCAGGGAGTCTCCAGCCTGAAAAGCCCCCCCCCCCCCTTTACCTGGCCAAAACAAAACCAGGCAACTCACCAACACGAATGCCTCCCGCTGCCTGCAGCGTCCTCTGCCCGTCCTACAGCACCGTATCCAGCCAGGGAATTTGCTCTGCGAGGCAGTCCCACCAACACACAAACGCCGCCACCCCCGGGGGACTTCCTGCTTGTCCCCGGGAGGGGGGTCTTGGCTCTCGGGGCAGAGGATGGCGACACGGAAACCGGGAGCGCCCCGCTTGCAGCGGAAGGGGGGATCTGGGTGGGGGGCGCGTCTTTCCCTTCCCCCCTCCTCTTTACTTACCCTCGAAGTCGGAGATGATCCCTTCCAGGTGCGCGTTGACCGCCGGGTCGGCCATGGCCCCGCTCAGCTGGTGCTCGGCGCTTGGGAGTGGGGCCCCCAAAGTTCCCCGCCAGGTCCCGAGCGCGGCGCGCCTGTGCTGTGCGCCTTGGAACGGCCCCCGAGCAGCCAGGGAAGGGCAGGGCAGGGCGAGAGCGGGCGGGCGGGCGGGCGGCCGAGGAGCTCGCAGGCAAGAGCCCCCACCCTGCGCCCGGGCCCCTCCCGCGAACCACAGCGCGAATGAATGGAGGAAGGGGAGCGGCGGCCCTCCCCGCCCCTCGGATCTCGGCCTCCCTCCCGCGCAGTGGCTGCCTCGCACGCCCGTCAAGGCGAACCCAGCCGGTGCGGGACAACGCTGGCGAGGCGAGCCTGGTGGGGGGGCTCTGGGGTAAGGCGGCCGGCCTCCTGTCCCGGCGGGAGATCAACCCGGACAGTGGCGCCCTGCCTGTCCTCTCGGCGATGCCAGCAGCCCGGGGGAGGAGCCCTGCCTCCCGAGATGCTCGAGCCAGCCCGCGGCACCCAGGTGGCACCCACAACTCCGCCGAGGGGGACCGAAGGACTCGCTTCACCTCCCTGGCGCCTCTTTGCAGTGCCCGAGGTGGTCATAATGGCTAAGGATATGGCAGGGACGCTAAATGGTAATAATGAACTGCTTCTGGGCACACACGGAGTACCTGAGAAGCAGTAAACACAACCAGCCGCCCTCTGATATGCCTTGTATTCAAGGCAGGGAAGTCCCAAGATGAGAGGCTAAAAACCATGGTTTGTAGACTTTGCTGAAGGATGAACCCATGAAACATAGTGAGATATAAATCTATTAAATAAAAATGAATAGTCCTGGAAAGCGTTCCTCATTTCATCTATCCCTGCCATACCCTTCATCATAATTATAATTCGTAATTATTTCTGTTTTGTGGAAGGCACGTGGGAGATGCGGTGTTTACAGCTTAGCTTGGAGCTAGAGCTAAATCCAAATTCTGGCTGACAAGGCAGCACAGTTTTATTTGTCACCTAACTGTATCCTCCACCTCTGCCAAGAAACACTACATACATGGAGTCTGATAATTTTATTGCAACAACCCTGTGAGGAGGGTTAAATCAAGAGAGTTGCTCAATGTGAAGGTGAAAAGTAAATGGCACCATAAACAGGGCAAAGAAAGAAGAAGAGAGGACCCTTTTCTTGGTAAGGGAACAAACATGGGTCCTTGAACAGACGTCTTTAAGGTGGAGCTTAAGAGAGCTAGAGTCAGCCAGTGGAGCAAGTACTGCAGACTATATTAGGGCCACCCAAAAGGAGCCAGGACTGGAAGAGAAAACCTCGAGGCAGAACACAACATCTAATCTAGTCTTGCTACCCTCTTTCTATTCCCATGCTATGGCCTGATTTCCTGGTGGGTCAGCTGCAGCCTACCTTTTCCTAGCCCACCACATCACATTTTCCCCCGGTTCTAAACGTCTCCCTTGTCTTCAGTTATGCTTCGTGTTGAAGTGTCAGATGTTTAAATTTTTATTATTGTTTAATACCACAACTGCTAGTTCTTCATTATGATTCAAGCCCGCCCCCCCCCCCGCCCACCTAGGATGTTGTAATATTGTAGGTGTAATATTCATGTGGATCCCAGCAGGGCTGCCTTCTGAATCTGACAGATGTTGATTTTGTCCATTTGAAGATGTTTCAAGTGCTGCCCCGGTGTTTTTGGAATGGTGCCCAGGGTGCTGATTACCATTGGGATGACCTCACCTGTTTGTGCCATAGTCACTGAATCTCGTGGTATTTAGTGACCTTCTCATGTTCTTTTTCGATGACCCTGCTGTCACCAGATACTGCAGTGTCAACAATGGTCACTTTTCTTGACCTCGATCACTGTAATGTCCAGTGTATGACATGCCAATATTTCATCCATTTGGATTTGAAAGTCCCACAAGGGTTTGACCTTCTCATTTTCCATGACTTGTTCTGGACAATGTTCCAACCAGTTTTTAGCTGTCCTAATGTTGTAAATCTTGCATAAATTCCTGTGGATCATCTTGGTCAGTGTACTCAGTTTGGGTGATCTTTTTGCAGCAGCTGAGTACATGATCTATAGTTTCGTCAGCTTCCTTGCACAATCTGCACTTTGCATTATCTGAAGATTTTTCTATTCTGACCTTTATCGTATATGTCCTAATCGCCTGCTCTTGAGCAGCTAAAATCAGTGATTGTTTCATTTTTCAGAGTTACAGTATTATTATATTAATAGCAGTACATTAGATCTCACCCTTCTTTCCCCTTTCTCTTCCATCTCCCATCCCTTTCCTCTTTTCCTTAATTTATTTTCCTAACACTATTTTATACCCATCCATCAATATCTTGTGGCTGCCCCTGCTGGGTATCCATGGTTTCTCTGAAAGTCAAAATGGCAACATGATCAGCGCATTGTTACTGTTATTAATATTTCATGTTTTAACTATTGATATGATATTTATGTTTTTAATTGCAATAATTCTACGTTCTTAGCTGCCCTCAGCCTGGCTCTAGTCAGGAAGGGTGGGATAAAAATATAATGAATAATAGATATTTTTTAAATTGTGTGAAATTTCTAAAAATAAGATTATTTATCATTCCCTGTATTCATAAAATAACACAAATAAGACATTAATAACTCAGTACTTTCATTACCAATTGTTACAAATCTTGTATATGTGTGAGTTCTTTTGGCCCTATACCTATCTATGGCACTTTCTGCTGGTATACTGATAGTCATTCATAATAACATACTTTATTCACATTTTCAACATACTAAGAACATCTGTGAATAATTTATAAATGACCTATAAAATGTAATAAAAAAGCAGGCTTGATTTCTCTGTACTGACACAATCTTTCCACGACTGGTGAAACTTTCCATGTTTAACAGCCTATGTTTTTATTAATAGCATGACACAGAGGATTTTGGGGATGGGGTGGGATTTTTTGTTTGAACTCCTATCAGAATAGTGCCCTCAGCAGGGTTCTGTTTAATCTGTGAGGGGGAAAACTGCATCTGCACACTTTATAAAATCAAAAAGAACAACAGAGAGCTTTGCTTGCCTTGAATGTTTCAAGCTGCTTTTGGCTTTAACCTTGGAACAGCTAACCCCCAGCTTATCACAGACCATTTTTTGCAGTCCACGTCTGTTTGCAGCAAAAACGTCTTCAAACTAAGGGGGCATAATTCATGTCACCAGTATGTATCCCAAATAAGCCTAGTTATATTATTTCAACAAAATATAGACCAGGTGCTATAGATTAACAACCAGAATGACTTCTGTTGCAGTGCCGGTGTCAAGTCCTTAGTACTGACTTTCTGCTTAGTACTGACTTTCTGCCCAGGCTCCTAGTTCACACACTGAGAAGGACTTGAGTCCTTGTTTTACCAGAAAAAAGAGTATGTGGGTACAGGGGCCTAACTGCCTAAAATGGTGCCTGGGGCAAGCACAATGGCTTGCCCTGTGCCACTTGGGCAAGATGACCAGACGTCCCGCTTTTGGCGGGACAGTTCCGCCTTAAACCAATTTGTCCTGCGGGTTTTTCTTACTGTCCCGATTTTTGGAAGGCTGCCACACTGCCTTCTGGGGCGCTGCCCTTTTCCCGCCCTGTCACAGGGCGGGAAACAGGGGAGCGCCCCAGAAGGCAGTGCGGCAGCCTCCTGCACACGCGGCCGCAGGAGCGCACTGCCTTTTGAGGTGCTCCCTGGTTTCCCGCCCTGTCACAGGGTGGGAAACCAGGGAGCACCCCAAAAGGCAGCGCGCTCCTGTGGCCGCGCGCGCATGCACCCGCCCACCCTAGTCCTGCTTTAAAAAGGTGACAATCTGGTCACCTTATACTTGAGCAGGTCGTGTGGGGGTTGTGTTGGTAACCACTTCCTGCTCGCAACTGTATCACATGGAGCTCAGGACCAGGGATGCAGTTGAATGCTGAGTCAGCCAGCACAGGCTCCCCCTGTCCCGAACGCCACATGGAATTCGGAGCAAGGCAGGCCTGTTCAATGCTGGGCAAAACTTGGCTGGCTCCAGCTTTAAACTGCAGACTTAGAGCCTGGAGTTTAAATTTTGACCCAAGCCACTCTAGCCCAGGATCAAACTAAGCAGTTGGGCTGACTAGCTCCAGCTTTATAATGTTGGTTTGGCAACATGGCCCCCACATGACCTGCCGAAGTGGTGCCTGGGATTTGAGCCTTCTTGTGTCCCTCCTAGTTGTGCTGCTTTGTGGGTAAGGACAAGGGCTGCTGCAAACTCAGCTCAAACTTAACATGATCAGACTGCTCCTTTACACATGAATTGAGACCCTTTCCAGATTGCCTTGAGGTTTTTGCTTTGTACAACTTGAAAACTGTGTTGAGCAACTCTGTGTCTGCACGCACTAATCCCCCACACACAAAAATGAAAATAAAGTGGTTATGAAGGTAGTTCTTCATCATGACACAGGACCAGAGTCACACAGTTGCCTCAAAAAGGACTGTAAATGAGAATGCACATATGCAAACTGATTCAGACATTTCAGCTGCCATTACTGAACACCAAATCACACTGCCATAAGAGAATCAGGGAGACACTTCAGAAGTAAGTTGATAGAAGTGGAACATTATTGTCTTTACCAGGTAATGGCCCCATTACTATGCAGGGTTTGAAAGTTGGACAGTGAAGAAAGCTGACAGGAAGAAAGTTGATTCTTTTGAAATGTGGTATTGGAGGAGAGTTTTATGGTACCATGGACGGCCAAAAGACAAATCAGTGGGTTCTGAATCAAATCAAGCCTGAACTCTCTCTTGAAGCTAAAATGACTAAGCTGAACCTTTATAAGGACAAGTGTGGTGACCTGCCTCCCCTGCCGCTGGCAGGACCTCCAGATCCATCCCACCTATCCCTTCCCGGGCACTGTGAGGCCCATCCTCACCCCTGGAGACTGGGGTTTTATCTATGTTGGTTAGTCGTAGCCACAGGGTGTCGAGGCCCCTAGCTTTCCTTGCAACTCCTCACCTCCTCTTCCGCAGAGTACTGGGCCTACCCTGTTCCTTCCTTAAGGGATGGGCCTCTCTTTTTCCTCTGGCCTGTTGCCTCCTGCAAACTTTCTCTACTCCTTTTCTTTCTCTCCCTACCCTTGTCCTTCTCTGCCTTTTCTTCCCTCTCCTTCTCTTCTCCTTTGTCTCTCCTCCCCCCTTCTGCCCTCCCTTCCTCCCGTTTATCCCTCCGTAGCCCTCAGACCCAATTGGCTTGGCCACTGTGGGTCCCTCCCCTGGTCCTACCAGGCCACACCCCCTCCATCTTAGCCTGCACCCCTCTCTGCTGGCTGAGGCTCGGGCGTTCTCCAGAGGGCAGGGTCAGGCTGGGATACCCACCGGCTGTCTCGGCATGGCCGGATCTCCTCATGGCTCCAACTCCCGCATCCGGCTTGGTGCAGCCATTGGGCACAGTGGTGGATGTGCCCACCCCCCTGGTCCTTGGCCTCCAGGCCCACAAGGTCACCCAGTGAATCAGGGGGAGAGGAGAGTGGCCTTTGGAGTTTACACGGCCGTTGTACGGCCGTTGACCAGCTCATCAGGCATTCCCACCGGAAACTCGTCTGGGGCCAGGATTGTGTCATGGGCCGGGTTGCAGCTGCATGCCAGCCCCTGACAACACGATACTTCAGAAAAGGTAATAATGCTAGGAAAAGTTGAAGACAGCAAGAAAAAGGAAGAGACCTTACATGAGATTGAATGACTCAATAATGAAAGCCACAATCCTCAGTTTGCAAGACCTTGTTAATGACAGGAGATTTTGGAGGTCATTAATTCATAGGGTTGCCATTAAGTTGACAGTACTTAGCACACAAATAGCCAGGGTGTGAGCTGTGGGAAAGCAATATATAATCATGTATGAACAATTATTTTTTGCAAAATAGAATATGTTCAAGCTTAAGTGAAAACTTTGTCAAACATTTTAATAACGATGGTCTCAGCTTATGAGAGTTACAGGAAGTTAGTCAGGTTGGTTTTCCGTAAAACATCTAGATATAAGTCCAATAGCACCTTAAGAGACCAACAAGGTATTCTGGGCATAAGTCTTTGAGAGTCAAAAGTCAGTTCATCAGATAGTATCTGGTGTAAATGTAAATAATATTCAGCTCACATAAGATACATGATGCACTTATATATTTATTGTATACAGCTATCTCCTCCCATATTATCCAACCCATCAGTTAAAGTCAACCTCTCAGGACCTGCTCTCTGTGCCCCTGCCTTCAGAGATGACACAGGGGTGACTATAAATGGGTTTTTTCTGTCCTTGAGGCTCACATCATGACACCTATTTTACTTCTTTTAAGTGTCAGGCTTTTAATTAAGAGGTTTATCTTACCATTTTTAAAAATTGTCTGCTTCTGTTTTATGATGTATTGACTTGTGTTTAATGGCTTGTACTATAATATTGTGGTTTTTCAATGTCAAGCTGCTTCAATAAGGACTCGGGAGAAGTGATATGCAAAAAATTTAAACAAAGAATTCATACATAAATTTTATTAAGACCTAAAATATCTCATTCAAGTCAGTGCATGAATCAGAGACTGATCAGGCTTTTCTGAAGGAATATAAAGTTAATACAGGAATACAACAATCCAGCTTTTTATAGGGAACTAGGATGACTTATGTCCAGCAATCATAATAGAGCAGCTCGCATTATCAAGATTATAGAACATCACAGCCTAAAAGCAGAAATGCACACAATGCCTCTCAGAGGGGAAAACTGTGCAATAGATACCAGTTAACAGTTCTGGGTACACAGGCTGCCACTTATAAACATACCCAGCAGTTTGAAAACTAACAATCCTTGTCACAATAAAGAATTAATATGGTTCTCTTTTCCCCCTCTTTTTTCAGTTGCAGCCTAAACCAGGGGACCAGGAGGAGCTGCCTCATGTTTAAGGGTATCCCCTCAGTTTTATGCTTTTGGTGGCTGTTGAAATGCAATCTAGTTATGAACATTAACAACAATAGACCCCACTAAAATATTTTCACAGAATTGATACTAGGTGAGTTTAATGAGCAGATGTACAGTGTCATCCTTAACAGTTACAGCCTTCTCAGCCTATTGACTTCAGCGGACATAGAAACAGAGGCGTAGCAAGGGGGAAAGCGCCCGGTGCACCTGTGCGTCCTCCACCCCGGAACGTCCCCGCCACCCCCCACAGGGGTGCATGCCCAGTGCGTCATGCCCCCCTTCCCCTTGGAGCTATGCCTCTGCATAGAAGAGTTTAACTCAGTTGAGGATGGCCCTGGTAACTTGATGCCATTTGAGTCCCTCTTCCATTGGTGTATCTATGGAGGAGCAAGGAGGTCATTTGACCCAGGTGCAATGTACCTGTGTTATTGGGGGGTGAATTTTGACTCCCACCCAGCCCCCACATGCTCTCCCCATACCCAGCTCCCAGCCAAACTCCCCACCCCATCAAACTCCTCCCCCTGCTGCCCCCACAACCATCTTCAAAATAAACAAAACTTTTTTTCCTCTGAGCAGCCAGCGAGCCCAGGTGTTTGCCAGCCGGTGCTGCTCAGATGGAGTGGAGGAAAAGAGTTGTTGGGTGGTGTGGTGCCAGGGGGGAGTTTGGCAGGGACTGGGCAGGTACCCTGGGCTTGCCCTGAGCAAAGTTTTATGGCAGTATGCCTTTTGCTCTGCTTGTGAACTCTCTTGTAGGCAATATAGGGAGGCACCAGGACTCTAAGGAGAGGGTGAGGGTGGCAGATGGGCAGAGAAGGGGCAATGGCGGGAGGGAAAGGAGGATCAATTGCTTAGAAGAGATGGCTCATTCTGCAGTGTGCACACATGTTCCTCTAATTAGGCTGCTAGGAAGTGGGGGAGCCTCAATTGTCCTCCAGAGATGGCTAGTTGTACAGTGTACATGCTCCTTTCCCCAGATTAGACTGCTGCTAGAAGATGGGAAAGGCTCAGCTGGACAGGAGAGATGGCAAGCAGACGAGGGGGAGCTAAAGGTTCAAAGATATCAAATTATATGCAGAGTGCCCCAGATAACCTTCCTTGGCCTTGCTAATCTTCCTCCCTCTCTGGCCAAAGCACTCTGTTTTTCCACTTCCACTGGTTCCTTGTCTTCTCACCCCAACCCCTTCAAGGACCATGGATTGAGAGTGGCTGTGATAGGCTTTGGACACATAAGACTCTGGGGGAGTGGGTTAGGGTGCATTATAAACACTCATGCGGGGAGAAGAGTTTGGTGACCATGAATGGTTTAGAATGCCTGATGCACCCCCTCCTTCCCACCCTACCCCCTGCCTTGTGCTCTGCTAAGCTGCTGCAAGATCTGGAGCAGCCTGGAATCAAATGGGGTGGAGGGGGAGAGGATGGGCCCCACCCCCACTTAAAAATGTTACGTTGTGCTTGGTTTCACCAAAGGCCACGATTAGATCTGCCCCCTCATCTTATAGAACCTTGGGAAAGGAGTGGGGGAGACAAGAACAGCAGACGAAAGTGAAATAACTTCAGTTTACCGCAGTCATTTTAGCTTCTAATGGCATAATTACCAGATAAAGATTTTCTTGCACTGTACTTTATCAGGCTGGGAAGGAGTGTGAGTAATATTCAGTGTTTTCCATGTGTGTTATATATTTCTAAAATTTACTGACATTTACTTTTTAAAGTGGCTATGAGCTCGTTTGACCTGTTTTGACCATCAGTGAATATCAAAAATCTATACCAATTTAAAGAAATATTGGGGGAGCAGGGGCAATAAAAGAGTACTTGCATGTTTGAAGTACTGAACAGTTATTTTAGAATTTGTATTTATTAGCACATCTGACTGATTTCCATAGTTTTTCCCTAGATGTGGGAACATGCATAGGATTCTAGTAGCACATCTGACTGATTTCCATAGTGGAGGGTTAAATTAATCATTAACTTTAGTTAGATGGTTCATTTAGTTGCTCTGTTTTATTTTTTAAGGACTGCAGCATACAGAAAAACAGTCACTACACCACCAAGAATCCTTGTTCTCCCTAAATATAAGGGAAAAGGAAGTGAAGTCAGTGCAAGGAAATCAAGCCTACTTTCTCTGTATGTTTATTTGGGAAACTGACACCCCTTTTTGCAAAAACTGGGAGAAAGAAAGGAAAGAAAGGAAAAATGTCACATCGGCCGTTTCTACACGGGCATTTAATGGCGGCCTGGATACGGCAAAAACGCCGTCTCCAGGCCGCCATTCGCACAGGGGGCGCAGCTGCATCGCCACAGCTTGAAGCGGCGCTTTCCCCAGAGCCGGAAGCGCTTCTTGCGCAGAAACATACTCAGCCGCTGCCGAAAGCAAAGCGGCAGCGTTTCTTCGGTGATCGCCTCCCCACCCGGCACTTACCTTGTCCCGGAGCCTTTCCGACGTTACGCGCTGGCGTCGCGAGATTACGCTTCTGGCCTTCGCCTTCGCTGGAGCAGGCGCGCAGGGAGTTGGGCGTGTCCCCAGCAGGCCTTTCAGCGACGCGCTTCGGCAGGTCTGCCCGGGACATTACGCCGAAAGTCAAGCCGGGCGCTTGGCGTCTCGCGCTGCGCCGGCTGCCCGGCTCTTTCCAGGACCGTCCGTGCAGACAGTCCCAGCGTTGTCGGGTTGGGGTCGGAAACGCCGACCCGGCCGCTTCCGCATTTGTGTGGAAACGGCCATCCTTTATAGCCTGGATTAGGAATGAGAGAATGTTGTATGGCTATTTTTTTCTCAACAGACAATTCATTCATTCTGTGTCCATCTCAATGTGTCCTTTTAAAAATGCCACCTCATTTGCAATGTTTAATAGATTAACTAGGTATAAACACCAGGGAAATCACAAGAAGACCTGTAGTTTTAGCTTAGAAAGTATTACCCACATCATTGCCACTGGTTGCTACCTTCTCACTGGCCTTCATGATATTCTTCACTCATACACCTCCCCCCTCTTCCTGCAGGTCATGGAGTCCAGTTTTTAACATTGAGATAACTGACAATATTCGGCTTCTCTTGATTTAAAGAACTCCCCTGATAGTTTCAGATACCCAAAACATTGTAGTGCACCAATAAATGCTATATGACGCAAGAAATACAAAGACTGCAGCTGCATTGGCCATGTTCCAAATGCACATGCAGGCAGCATCTTTGGAAAGCCAAACTAGATCACTGTGCATTGCCATTTTTTCCAGACTGTGCCAGCCCACTGTCTTTCCCTTTTAGATTCTTCACTACTACCTCCCCAGGGGAGAGAAGCAAAGCACCATGGGAAAGCATGCCACGAACAACAGCACTGCAGGCACACTCATTTACAGTAAATATCTGCTATTCACTGACAGACAGTGCCAAATGAGCTGGTAGGGTTCTTATGGGTTTTTTTAATGCCTCCTCATAGAAAAGTTCTTTGCTTGTAGCAAATTACTGAATCAGGAAAAAGACTGTGCTAAACTTTTTTTTCCTGTATGTACTAGTTTGCTACAGGGAATTCTTCACATGTGGAGCATTTGAAAAAAGCAGTCCCTTCCCCGTAGGCTGAGGCAGTAATGCCTAACTCCTCTGCTATCTCACTTTACCATCTCATTCTTTGCATCCTGCAGAATGACTCTAAATGGCTATGGTGGTTGCCTTTAGGAATAAAAGGTTAGTTGTGAATATGGAGAGAAAAAGGTGATGAAAAATGGTATGTTTTTCTAACTGTTGCCAGTGATTGGCCGGTGACATCACCGCTAATCTGGCATCTTCACATCTGCCCTGCAGCTTCTGCATTACTTTGCTTCCTTGCAGACATTGCTCTCGCTAACCTGAGAAGACAGCCAAAGCCTCAGTCAGTACAAGCTTGCTTACATGTGAACTGTCAGAATGGATCTGCATCTTCTGAGAGCAAATCAGTGCAAATCAGTGCAAATCGAAGAGTAAGCTCCACAGAAATCAAAACACGTCTCTTCAATGTACCAATATTCATTCAAATCTAAGCAACCGACAACGCAATTCTAAGCACCCTTATTTATCTACAATATTTTTATGCCACCTTTCCACCTGATCAAGATCCACAAGGTAGTAAGCGTTAAAGAAAGAATTAAAACATTTAAACCAAAGCAGGCAATCAAAGCAGTGGGTCTGATGATGACCAGAGTGCAGAAGGCAGTCCTTAGGGTATGTCGGCCCCACGCCATACAAAGCTTTGAAGTTTAATACCAGCCCCTCGAATTAAGCCTGGAAGCCAGTGTAGATGGAACAAGATTGGAATGATATAGTGCCTATAACCCACTCCACTCAACACTATGGCTGCAGCCTTCTGTACAGGACAACATAGAGGGCATTGCAGTAGTCAAGGGCAGCCACCCATAGAGTAAACTGCAGTAGTCTAATCTAGATGTTACCAGCGCATGAATCATAGAGGCAAAATCTTTTTGTCCAAGAAGGGTCACAGCTGGCTCACTAACCAAAGTTGGGGGAAAACACCCTTGGTCCCTGCTGCCACCTGTTTTTCCAGCCAGGAGCCTGGATCCAGGTGCACTGTCAAGCTACAAACCTGCTCTGTTGGAGTAGTGCAACTCTGTCCAGAACAGGGGAAAAGCATTTCTTGTATCAAACCATCCTCCTTTCAACCATCCCAAAACTGCCTCCAAGCACTTGTTCTCAGATTCCACAGCCTTCCTGGGAGTGCAAGTTAGAGCTGAATGGCTTCTACATATTGTTTACCAAAGTCCATGGTCTTAGACTTCAAAAACCCACTTGCACTGACTTGGAGCTGTTTTCTCAGGCTAACAACCTATCTAATAGGGTGGGTGTGAGGATAAAATTAAGAAAGAGAGTTGGTGGGGAAAGAGTCATGTATGCTGCCCCTTGCTGTCCAGAGGGAGGGATCTCGATGTGATGGATGGACAGAAGCACCTGCTCATCTAGGTATTTATAAAACTGCAGTATCAACTGACTTTATTGTGGAGTCAATCACTGTAAGAGTGAGAAGGAGAAAAAAAGTTTTTACTCCAAATTTCCTGGCTCAGAATGCTGAAGAAAAAGTCTGAAGGAAGAAAGTCTGTCCATTTGGAAGGGGTGGGAGGGAAATAAGACACAAAATCAAATTTGAGCCTCTTAGAGTATTTGTGTTTTGTGTGTTTGCTGTCAATGCTGGAGAAAATGTGATGGAAAATGCAATTGTATATGCTAGTCAGTATAGTTCCTGCAATTACACTGAAGAATTCAGCAGCATGTTGCCTCTCTTATGAAAACGTACCACGTCATTACTTCTGAAGAACTGGGGATACATTCTTAGCTAGCTCGTAATTAATTTTCAATTATGTACAAAGCATTTTCTAACCACATGATTCTCTGGTGTCTACATGTGACTGTATTTCACTCCCAGGGTTCTGAACCCTTCATAAATAAGGAATGCAAGCAGAAATTCAGATCACATTAAGGTAATTCCAGAGACAGATAATTTTGCCTGAAGCAGAAAGTGAACTCAAGTGAACTGGTGAGGAAGGTTTAAAGGGAAAAAATAGAACTGTGTAGCCAGGATCAGTCTAAAGACAGTTTAGCCCAATGTTACACAAAGTATGCCTGCTTGAACAAAGTTAGAGTGGCAAAGCTTCATATTGTTTGGGGAGTTGGCACAAGAGTGCAGAAATTAGGGAGGAACTGACAGCATTTCCCTTTAAGAAAAACTCTAATGATAAACCCCTGTTTGAACTTGGTGGAAGGTACAGTGTTACAGAGTCGTACTCTTTTACACTAACTGAAATCAGTGGGCTTAGAAGGGTGTAACACTGCTTAGGACTCCACTGTTAATGGCTAGCTGAGGGGTCAATGAGCTCTAGAGAGACAACTCCCAAGGAGGAAGCTCATGCACAGGGCACTTGGTCTGAAGGAGGAAGACTGGTGAACCAGTTGTGTTTGTTCCTTAGGCTCCTTCCGCACATGCAGAATAATGCACTTTCAAACTGCTTTCAACGCTCTTTGAAGCTGTGTGGAATAGCAAAATCCACTTGCAAACAGTTGTGAAAGTGGTTTGAAAATGCATTATTCTGCGTGTGCAGAAGGGGCCTTAAAGTCTTGCAAGCAGAACATTGATTTTTGACTGCAATAATCTGGAAGGAAATATTCTTCTCCCTGCCCACATCCTGGATTGCTTTCTGTCACAGAAGAAGAAGATTGCTTTCTGTCACAGAAGAAGACCAACATGGCAAATGCAACAATTAGGGTTCATAGCATGCTTTGATTTAGGAGAAATGAACCAGACGGAGAAGAAGAGGAGGAATTTGGATTTATGCACCACTTTTCTCAACCATAAGAAGTGTTGAAGAAGCATGCAAACTCCTTCCCTTCCTCTCTCCACAACAGACACCTTTTGAGGTAGGTGGGGCTGAGAGAGTTCAAAGAGAACTGTAACTAGACCAGGGTCATCCAGCAGGCTGCATGTGGAGAAGTGAGGAATCAAGCCCAGTTCTCCAGATAAGAGTCAACCACTACACCACAGCCCACCACAGCAGGGGTGGGGTGAGGGAAGAAGAATGATAAATGAAGGGCCATGGCAGCCACATTTTCTATGCTAAGCTCCTGTGTAAATTAATTCCACTTGTCAGTGACTTCCCTATTTACAAAAACTGAACAATTTGCATTTAATGAAGCTGTTATTGACTGGGCAGATCTTAAACTGCCAGCCCAAGCAAGACTACAGTTCCTTTTATTGCGTGTGATGAAAAGCTGTGGAACCAGAACCATCCTGATGGACAGCCAGTCAGCTCAACATCACTGAACTGCGTGACCTCAGAGGACCTGCTTGGCATATCCAGTGTAGAGAAATGTGCAGATATGCACAAGACTAAACTTTAATTACTATAAGCTTCTTTGTATACAAATAGAATATAAAAAGTTGTGAATCCACAGAATTAGTTGATTAGTAGTTCTAGAGAAAGAGGGACAGTACTTCAGGCAATTCTGAGAGGCCAATGCTTTGTGATCAATTTGACCTATAACGTGAAATGAGGAGATCTTCTGTTTCCAAGCTTAGACAGGGAGGACTAGAAGAGCAAGTTCCCTGCTGAGCCTCAAGGTGAAATGGATGTTGTATGGATTAAACAGGCAGTTTCCAAAAGTATACAACCCCAGGCTGAACAAAACATTGACAAAGCTTAAAGACGAACTGTACATCCATTCCTCATCACTTAATGGCTTTAGCATAAAGACATAGCACAGGGGCTTCCTGCCCTCCAGGATTTTTCACCTAGGATTCAGCCAACTCCTGCTCCACTTTTCCCTTGTGAGTGAAAGGCATTCCTTGCTGATACAAGAAACATGGGTGGGTGAAGTGAAAATGGTACAGGAACTAGCTCCCACAGAAACAGGATAGCCTAGTTTTTGACATTTTCACCAGATCCTTGTTATATGGCATGGAAGAGAAACAGATGCAACGAAGCCTCCAAGTCCAGCCAAATGGGCCTCATTTTCAGTGACATTGAAGTTGTTGCTGGGGTGGGACGTGGGAAGAAGAGAAAATAAACTTTCCATATCAGAAAAAAAAGAAGGCTACTGGGGGCTTGCAGGCAGTAATTCCAGCTGCTGTCCCTCCTCCCACACACCCATTTGCATTTTATATTCACACAGAGGCAAATTCTGGTCCTTTCTATGCTACCCTGCTTCTGTATGTATAGGACAACCTTCTCCCCATACTCTTTTCTTTCTCTCTTACACACACACTTGTCAAGTTCATTGCATAAATGACCCCATGCCAATGTTTAATGATGCACAAACTCACACGTCCGCTATTCTTATGTGTGGGCTGAGAACATAACTCAGCTCAACATGAAGATGATGTTTTTAACACACTAACACAAATATCCAGAATATACCAGTAGGTTTGTCCGGAGAAAACGGTTGAAATCAGTTGAAACTCATCACCATTTTTAAAAACTCAGGAAATTTCCAGGCAAGAATGTGAAAAAAAATAATGATGGGGGGGCGGGGGCATTTCCTTTTCACTGTATTCCTCCTGATTATTTTATGTGGTGTGTGTCATATTGGGAAGTTCTCACCATCCTAAAGGCTCCACCCAGAATACCCATGACAACTGAAAGGACTGTGCAAATAAACTTCTGAAGATCTACAACTCTAACTGTACAATCCAAAGGGTGGGGAGCTAAAGCTGCATTGGAAGTGCTGGGAGCCCTAAGCCAACGTCCATGCTCACTGTGCTCCAGGAACGTTCTTGGAGGTGGAGCCGACATCAGTTGGCTTTCAGTGGACTTTCAGGCCGGGAACACCCCTTCCCAGTGGCGCAGACTTACACCACAAAAAGTGGGGCATAAGTCACTTTATGTTAACGGCTTTCCTAGGGGAGTAAAGGTTTTCCCCTTCTCCTCCAGTGTTCATGTCGCCAATTTTAAAGGCAGCATGGCAGCTTTGTCCCCACTCTTTGGATTGGGCTGCCTGTGCAGCTACTTAGGGATTATGGTGTCAATCTTAAAAAACATTTTCCCGGGAGTGGGCCCCACTGAATTACATAGGACATAGTTCTGAACAGACCTCAGATTGTTTACAGTTTGACACCCCATTTAAGCTGGACTGTTTGGAAGTCAGACAAATTATGGCCTATTGACATGAGATGGTTGTTCCTATGAAGGCGGCAGTAACTACTCCACATGGCTCCCTGTGAAACAAACTGATTATGTGTTGTGGAACACCATGTGGATCAGGGTCATTTTGCACATGACACCTGAGATGTCAACAAAGAAAGAGAGAAAGGTTTACTGTAGCTGGAGAGAAACACTCATTTGGAATGGTAAGTAACGGTATGCAGCCTCTAAAGAAATTATTTACATTCGTAGCCATAGAGTGGCCATAATATATAACTGAATCAGCATAAATCAAATTCAAAATACCTTTGGCCATTCCCCTCTACGCAAACAGAACTGCTTTGCCTGCCACCACTGTTCTGAAGCCTGGTGACATAACACAAAAGATATCTACCTACTTTCTATGGTCAAGCATGAGAGAACAGGAGACACCAACTCTGGAAGCCCCACTGCAATTTGTTCTGGGCCAGTTCAATTATTTGCAGAAGTACAAGAGCTGATAGGAGCGATTTCTACACACACATACACACGGCTTCCTCCACAAGAGGTGGGTGGCACACACAGCACATTTCCACTGCATTTTCTTTGGAAGGGAAAATTGCTAACAGAAAGCAAAAGAAAGGGAGGAGAGGAGTGAAAGGAAGAGGAAAACAATTAAGACCTTCCTGTTTCCCTTCTCAGTGGTGGGAGGAAAGTGTGTCCCTGGGTTGGATGTTGAAAACTGTTTCAGATATATGTTGAAAGGGGTGTCTGTTTAACTGAGGAATGACTGGAAATACGTCCTTGTAATGAGGGAGAAATGAATAGTGGGACTAAAATGGAAATACAGAACAGAAGACAGGGGCGTACGGCAAAAAGGTCTTATAGCTGTGAAACAGGAAGCAATTGGAAAGGAGAAATGTTAAGTGGACATTCCATGCAACCAGCTCTTCGTAATAAAATGGGTGTAAGCAAGGAGATCATTCCCACCAGCATTTTACAGATGAAAAGAGAGATAGATAGTGCAACCTGATTTTGATATCAAGGATCACTGCTCCAGATCTCCCTCCCCCACCCCCCACTACTAGTACTAAAGTTCTGGCCTGCATGTTGTATTAGTTTTCTCTGCCTATTACTCCCCTGCTCCCTGGATTTAAAAGCCAAAAGCCAAGAAGGTACTCATTCACAAATAGCTAGGTAGCTTAGATAGCTTAGATAGATTGATTAGATAGAAGAGATAGACAGATAGAAGAGTTGGTTTTGTACCCCACTTTTCTCAATCAAAAGGAGTCTCAAAGCGGTTTACTAACTCTTCCCACAGCAGACACCTTGTGAGGTAGGTGGGACTGAAAGAGTTTTCAGAAGACTGTGACTAGCCCAAGGTCACTTAATGTGGAGGCATGGGGAAACAAACATTCTTCACCAGATTAGAGTCTGCCATTCATGTGGAAGAGGGGAGAATCAAATCTGATTCTCCAGGTTAGAATCCTCTGCTCTTAAGCACTACACCACACTGGCTCAGACAGACAGACAGACAGACAGACAGACAAAGAGAGAGAGGGGGGGACTGGGTGTTCATTTCAAAATAACTTCTGTGTTATATAAAGTGGCAGATTATACTATATGTTGCGCTACATAGTACTTTACCATCAATGCGCATGCAATGACGGGATGATTCAATCACCCACACTGAGATCCTGAGGAGAGTGCTAAGCTATGTTGAATGATAGTTCAAGCAACTCATATAAAACATTTTGGCCAGTCATCCTCAAAAGATAAACATAGGGGCAACTGTCATGCCCAGTTATGTACCGGGGCTGATCATAATGCCCCTCCTGGCAGGATGTGGGTATGGTAGTTTGTGTTCCACCCTCCCACCTCAAATGCAGTCCTGGGAATCCACAATCTGTTGTTTTCATTGTTTAACTATTATTGGAATGGTGGGCCTTTTGGTAGAGCAGGGGCCCCAGGAAGTGCCTGACCTTGGCACCTTCCTAGATGCAGGGTAGCTATTCCAACAAACCTGAAAATTACACCATTTTCTAGAACAACTAATCAAATGGCTTCTTGTTTCTTGATGAATGGGGTTAACATTGGTTGGTTGTTAAAGATTCTGAAGGCCCTGAAGCTACATGTCTGGGTAAACCCTGGATTACTTTACTCCACGAATATTGATTAAATTTGTGGTTGGCTCTAGAGCTGCCAAATATATTAGTTTGAAGCTTGAGATACACAAGTGATTGCTCTAAGTTTTTTGTGGATTTGTGACCTAATTGACATTTTGATCTCTAGTGAACACACAACAGCTCTTGCTAACTGTCAGAACCTCCTTTAACCAGACAATCGAAACACTTGTTGATGGACAAAGATTTCTTTATTGCAGGTAAGATAAGTCCCGAACAGTGCCAAGACGTCTCTGTTGGTCCAGCAGAGACTTTGATACCATAAAGCAAACAGCAAACCCTTTCCCCTGCTCACCGTACAAATTCACAGCTGCACTACAGACTGAGGTATGTGGCCTTCAGTAACTAGCAGAAAAGATAAGGAGCCAAGAAGCACCAGAATAATACTTTCACATAGCAGATTCACACAGACCAGAGCTCCCTTCCCCCAACATCCAGGACAACCTGACACTAACATACCATTTGATTAAAATGGGCTTGTTCTGGAGGAAATCCCTGTGCACTGGTACTGAGCATATAGGCATTGGTTTCAGGATCAGTTCCTCGCCCTCGCTGAAACCACTTTGGTTTCTCAAAAGCTCTAAAACCCATTACTTTAGCTTTGCCACTGTACAAGCCATGTTTGGTCTGCTACAGGAAATGTATTTAGCTATAGTTAATATATTCTATACTACTTTCCCTTAAAAGCTGAAAGCAGTGTATAAATATATGCAATCCCATATACAATTCATAATCAAAGCACCATTAGGTACTAAAAACTAGCATGAAACCTTGTTTTGAACAAAAAAGTACCCTTGGAAATTAAGACACGTCATTCATTTACATCAGTTTATGCTTGATATGTGGGGAATCTCTTATTCTGATAAGGAAAATGTGAGCAAGAGCTTATCCAAATGAAGCTAGGAATTCTGTGTTGCCACAAGGGTTTCATTTTGTGATTGCCTGTACAATGCATATTTCTGTGTATTTACTGGTTTGATCCTGTTTTGCAAATACATGGTTTTTAGCAATTCTAGATTGGAAAATATCTCTGAACTGTTAAAACTATCGGCATCCACTCTGGAAGAAGTAGTTATTCCTCTCATCAGTAAGCAACTTAGCAGACACTCCTAGCTCCACATTCATTTACTTTATTACAAGGAGGAAAATTACTTAATCATTCCTGAGATGGAAATGGTAAATCAGAGATGAGACTAAAAAGGTATTCAAGTTAGCAAGAATTTTGGGGACACAGCAAAGAGGAAAAATTATGACTTGGAAGAAATTTGTTTCTAGACTTTTTCAAACAAGACCTAAGAGCAAATATCAGAATTGCTGGGGGTGGTTTGTAGTTCATGCCATTAATAGTAATAACTGTTCAAAACGTGAAGCGGGAAAGGTCATAAAAGTAAGCCAATCTACCCTTCTTTCTTAGAAAGGGAAATCTTGTAACACCCTAGATGCCCATCCAGCCTCTCCTTAAAATATGGCTGCAAGTAACATCTTGTAATTTTCCTGGGCAATATATTCTGTTGTTTAACTATGTGGTTGTTCTACACAACAAATCTGAACCAGTTTCAAATTAGCAGCATCTTGGCCTATGATGTGGACCTCATTTTTGATTAGCACTTTTCTCTTGGCTCTTGATTTGTACGTTTCTTTCTCTGTCTCACTCATTCTCACCTGCACATGTCCTTCATCAAAGGCTACTTTGACAATTAACCCTGTCAACAGCGCCAGTCTCAGGTCTTGGAGGAGCTTTTCACCCTTCGAGCTTTTCACTTAAGTCTACAACATATAACAACTCTCTTTTCTGCTTTTTCATAGCGTCAACAATCTACAGAATGCCGTCACTCATTCCTTTTTCTAACAATATAGGATGACTGAATTTTTGTACAGTTCATAAATGTTTAAGCATAATTTCTGTTTCTGATCTCCCATGATGCTGCACAGATAGCATAAAATCACAGAAAAACAGAATGCTAATGGGAAACAACTGTATTAAGGCTGTCACTTGAAACGTTGGATTCAGTCCGCTCAGTTGGGTTCCAATCATAAAGTAGATTTGTGTTTGCTTACTTACCTGGCACCTTCCCCAGACTGGGCTCAGAAAAGCTCAGCTGGAAGCTTGGAGTGAAATTCAAAAGATACAGCAGTGCCTGATTCACGGCACTAATTAGAAAGCAGAAGAACACCTTGATTGGCAGTTGTTAGCTGTTCAGTGCTACGTCCTCAACTATAACTAGCCCAAGGTCATCCAGCAGGCTGCATGTGATGAAGTGGGGAATCAAAGGTTCTCTATATAAGAGTCCACCACTGTTAACACTGCACTACTAGATCATACTCCAGATCCCAGACTCAACCATTTCCACTTCCTTTGAAAATTGAAGTTTTAAGCTTCACTCTGTCTTTGCTCTCTACATGCTACTACAGTTAGTTCACTGGAGCTAAATTGCTGCCGTGTTCATTCATTTTTTTTAATGCCAAGTACCAGAAAGACACCTTCTTCTGCCAAAGCTGGGGCCTAGTAAAGGCTTACTCCCTATTTCCTGTAAAGCTCAAGAAATTTCTTAAGCTCTAGTTCTTCTACTGTTTTTTTTAAAATGCTCAAGACTTTGCCGTGAAGGAAAGCAGGAAATCCACACCTCGACATTTGACAAAGGAAAGAACGTACATGTTGGTTAAAGGGCCATCACCTAGTTTTTGAGCCTCTGGGCCACTTTGAAATTCTAACAGAAACTGGTAGATGCAACCACACAATGCCTTATGGAGGAAACAGACCTACACACAGAGGAAGTCCAAGAGTAAGAGAAAATGTTTTAAAATGCACTGGGAAAGAGCAATGAGAGAGAGGAAAACAAACACTGTCATGGCAAATCCCACTGAAACAATGTCTCCCTGAGCCCGACTTCAGTTGGGAAGGGCAGAGTATAAATGTAATAAAATAACAACAACAATAATAATTTAATTTTAACGTGCATAGCCAATCAAATCCTCAGTGGCTAATCAGAAGCCCTGTTAGGCAGCAGCCTCCCCCACTTTCTAGAAACATTTGGTGGGGGCCAAGAAAGGTGTTGGTGAGAGCCATGGCATTTCTAGGCACTATGTTGGGGTCCTTGACCTACTTGATGTATACAATTGCTAAGTTTCCACGTTGGGTGATTCCATGTTGGGTAAATACGCTGGGAGAGATACGGGAGCCTAAGGAGTGTGGAGTTTGGGAAGGAGCGGGAGCTCAGCAGAGATGTGATGCTGCACCAACCATCCTTCAAAGATGCCACATCTTCCTGGGGAATTCCAGGAGAAATCCAGTCTCCACCGGGAGTTTGGCAAACTTATTTATGTAAAAATCCATCTCACTCATGGCTGAGACAAAACCTGCAAAGCTGCCCGAGATGTTTGGATATGGTGCCTGGAGTCAAGAACTGTGCTCTCTTCCCAGAGGCGTAGCAAGGGGGGGAGCACCCCGGGCACTGGTGTGTCCTCTGCCCCTGTCCCGGAATGCCCCTTTCACGCCCCCACAGGGGTGCATGCCCAGTGCGTCATGATCCCCCCTTGGAGCTACACCTCTTCCTCTTCCTGAGGCTCCAAACCTCCTCCCCCACCCCCGGACTAGGGCTGCCACTGACATGGAGAAAAAATGTTCTGTTATTTCACTAGAAGCTTGATGGGATTTAACCTCCATGCCATCTAGAAGGAGAAGAAGAGTTTGGATTTATACCCCCCTTTCTCTCCTGTAAGCATTCTCAAAGCAGCTTACAAACTCCTTCCCTTCTCCCCATAACAGATACCTTGTGGAGTAGGTGGGCTGAGAGAATTCTGAAGAACAGTGACTCACCCAGCAGGCTGCATGCGAATGAGTGGGGAAATAAACCCAGTTTGCCAGATTAGAGTCCACCACTCTTAACCATTATACCACGCTGACTCTCTAAAACATAGGTGTCAAACTCGTGGCCCTCCAGATGTTATGGACTACAGTTCCCAACACCCGGAACTGTAATCCATGGCATCTGGAGGGCCACGAGTTTGACACCTGTGCTCTAAAGTTTCAGCTGCCTATTTCCATATGTAAAGCTTCTATTAAAGAGACAGGTCTTTTTTTCCACGTCTGTTGCCAACTTTACTAAGGACCTAACTGGTAAGGGTGAAGTTTCGCGGCACCAGGAAACTAAGCAAGCAGCCCAGGTGGTAATAGGGAGTTTGCTTGACATGGCTATTTTACAACAGCCAGACTACATGTAAGAAGCCAGCAAGGCCAAATTGAATATGCTTGTATGTTGCATTTCCCTTATTCAGCATGCTCCACCACACACAGTGAATAGTTTGTCACTCTTTTCCTTTCCCTAGATCCACCTATCAAGTGTTTGTGTTTTGTGTCTCCTTATAGAATTCTCCATTGAAATGTTAATCAGTTTCTTACTAGACAGAAGTAAAGATGCCCAGCTCAGGGGTATAATGTCATTCCTACTTTGTCAAACTTTAATTTGGTTTAGGAGATATGAACTTGTCATCAAGATGGGACTGATGAGTTTTAGAACTAAGAGCCTCAATTTAAATGTTCTTCAGGCCCATGTCAGTTTCGTGTCAGAATACAAACATGTATGCTGATTTTTCTCATGAAAACAGTACCAGTGTACCAGATTTTGGATGTGAAAATGCACCCATGCAGCTAGATATAGTTAAGCCATAGGTCTTAATTCTGCTCTCTCCTGTTCATAAGAAAAGAAAAGAAATCAGAGAAGTGGCACTCACAGGGAACCTGAGCCCTTCCATGGCTTTCTGGCTTTTCTTGCAGGGTGCAGAGGGAATAATATATGAAGCCCAAGTAACTTCTGCACATATTAGTTGCAGGAATTAATCACAAAAGCAGGAGGTTAAATGGAGATGCATTTTGCTGGGAAAGGGACAGAGCTTGAAGATATAGTCCAGGGAAGTCTGATCCAGCTCCCCTGGAAAGTGTCCCCATCTATGGAAACTGCTTTAACTGGAGGAGCCATTAAAAGATGGGCTGGTTTACATCTCCAGTGCTGCCTGTCTCTAAAGATACATGGAGTTCCTGGCATAGTCCACTAATGGGAGGAACAGGCACACAGGGCTGTCACTTACATTATCTTAAAAGTAACTCGAGGCAAGTTGCTTTTTTAGTTTTTGGCTCTCAGGGAGTTCTTGCCACAGTGATGGAAAGAGTAATGGAGAATTTATTGAGCTGGATTTTCTTTTCCCACAGATTTATATCAAATATTTTTTCCTGATAATTTTTCATGCCACAAGATACTTTTCAGCATGTTAAATCCTGAAATATCTGCTTTTGCACAAAGTTGACACCAAATATGCGTACCTAATGTGGAAAGGCAGTGGTCCTATGAGGACAACTCCATGAGCATTCAGAATTCTAAAGAAATGGTCTCTAAAGACAAATCCTTTTATGGAAAGGTTTCTGGTCTCTGTCGTTTATTCCTGAGGCTTCAGATGATGCTTTCCTCCAAATGACTGTATGCCTTTCTTTTTTGTGCTGATCTATACAGAGTCTTTTTTAAAGCTTGCAAGTGTGTCTTGACATAGTGCTCACCTGGTCTGGATGTGGGTTTTGTGATGTAGGTGCCTTTTCAATATTACCTGTTCTCCGTTTGCTATGGATCCTGAAGATTGAGTCTTGTCCTACTACACTCACAGGCCAAAATGAATTTCCTTTATTTTCTTTTTTCCTTCCACAATTAGCTTTTCTACACAATTAGTTTTTCCACAGTTTCAAGGAGGGAGAAATGAAATTTACAAACTTGTTGTGAATTTCAATACTGGTTTCCTCCCTCCTTTTGTGAGGACCTGTAAAAATGGCCCAGGGCAGAGGTATTAAATTTATTTGTTGGGAGGACCAGATAGGACATAAATGTGACTTGGTCGGGCCAGGCCCCAGGCAGGGAGGGAGATTGCCAGCTGGTGAGCCCCCAGCAAGCTTGCCAGCGCAGATCAGCACTGGGGGAGGGAGGGGTGATTGCCTCAGTGAGCAACTTCACAGCAGGCTCAGCAGCCCAGATCAGAACCCTTGAGAGGGAGTATCAGGCCCGTGAATCAACTGAGGCAAACCCTCCTCGTTCTCGCCAGGCCAGATCAGGAGCAAAGACGGGAGCAGGCCTGATAAGCCCTCTCAAGTGGCTGGATCCCGGGTCGCAAGTTTGACCCCGCTGGCCTAAGAGCTCTTTCAGGAAAAGGAGTGGACAGACATAATTAATCAGCAGTACAAGGAAGGCAGTGTTTCACCCTCCTTGAAATATGAACCGTAACAATAACCATAACATAACAATAACAATTAAGAGCCCTCTTCGTGGGAAAAAGTGGCTAGTTGATGTTGCCCTAATATTAGGGAAACAGGCTGAAGTTAAAAGGGTGGCTCAAGCTGTTATTCTTGAAGTGATATGTTGTGATATGTCATAAGACCACACACACACACAAATCCTTTTATTGTCATTTTGAAGCACCCAACACACATCATAAAAATAGTTCAGCAGATTGGTCTACATCTGAAACAGTCATTGAACTTCTTGCCTGCACTCTTTCTGTTGAAAGTGTTTTAATCCTAGAGAAATGCCATGTTTTGTTTTGTTTTTTAACAGTAATTCTTCAGTATGTTGTATACAGAGAAACCCCAAATAATAGGGCAGTAGAATGCACAGGGACCCATGTACTTGAAGGATAACCTCCCCAGTATAGGACCTAGACTCTAGATCAGTGATAGCAAACCTTTTCAAGACCAAGTTGCCAAATTGCAACCCAAAACCCACTTATTTATCACAAAGTGCCAACATGGCAATTTAACCTGAATACTGAGGTTTTAGTTTAGAAAAAACGGTTGGCTCCAAGATGCGCGTAACTCGGGAGTAAGCTTGGTGAAGCGACCATGTAACGCTTTGAATGGGTGAATCTCGATCCTAGGAGTGTTTACTCAGAAGCAAGGCCAGCCTAGATATGTGTGTGGGGTGTGTGTGTGTGATTTTCTGCTTCCCCTACATGTCGAACTCTGTGCGCGTGTGCCCACAGAGAGGGCTCTGAGTGCCACCTCTGGCAAGCGTGCCATAGGTTCGCCACCACTGCTTTAGGTCCACTGCTAGTTTAGATTTGCCTAGTGTCTCCTGCTAGAAAGGTCCTTCTTTTGGTGAGGTATACTTATCCTTCATAAGAGCTACAGTTTTCTTTGTAGAAGTGTCCACACTTTGGAATAGCTTACCAGAGGAAGTGTCCACGTGCATAATCCTATGCACAGTTATTTAAATTGATTTAAAGTAGAATACCTCTGCATAGGATTGCACTACAAGGGACCTTATCAGAGAATATTTAGTAAGCTCTAGTAGACTGTCTTATTCTACTGAACCATGAGAAATTAAATTTAATTACTATTGGTCTCTCTTCCCTCCCACTTTAAAGATTCACTTTACTCTTATTATACTTACCTGGCAGGGGAGACACCATGATCACTTTACTCTTATTGGGTTAAATTATTTATTTTGAGATGCTGGTGCTCTGGGTCTAAATCCCTACACAGTCATGAAGTCCAGTGAGCAATCCAGTGAGATCCAGCATTGTGTAGTAGATAAGAGCAGTAGACTCTAATCTGCAGAACCGAATTTGATTCCCCACTCCTCCACATGAGCAGCAGACTATTATCTGGTGAACTGGGTCGGTGTCCCTGCTCCTACACGGGAAGTCTGCTGGGTGACTGAGAACTCTCTCAGCCCCACCTACCTCCCAAGGTTTCTGTTGTGGGAGAGGTTGGGAAGGAGTTTGTAAGCACTTTGAGACTCTTTATGGTTGAGAAAGGCGGTATATCAATCCAAATTCTTCTTCTTCCTCATCCTCAGCCAGTCATTCTTTCCCAGCTTAATAGGGGATGGAGGAAGAGAGCCATGCAGGTTGCTCTGATATTGCTGAAGAAGAAAGAGCAAGATAAATATAGTGCCCTTTGCTATGGATTTTAAGTTACTCCTTCCAGATGTGTCTCACTTTGTCTTGCTGCAGAATGAGTGCCCACAAGAAGGGCCTACTGATTTCTATTAGATTTTATTTGGAAAATATTTTAGATATAATAAACGTTATTATTACTATGAGCCTGACCTTGGGAACTACCATACTGCATTCCTTCTGGGCACATGGTACACAGCTGGACCAAATGGGGTGAAAAGACACCATTGGATGCATATAGCAAGGGACAGATGGGTACCGATTACACATCTGTTCCTCTTCAGCACAGCCATCAGGACATGTCTTAGCTGTGGATTCATTCATTGGGGTTGTTTTCTTTTTAAAAAATGGGAAGTTTAAAATCAAAATGCGCCTCATGCTCCTTGTAGCAGCCATTGTCTCCAGCTGGAATCCCTCCTCTGTAATCCACACTAATTCTCTGCCTCTTTTCCATATCCACAGGCCTCTAATCCTCTCTGCTCCTCTCCAGTGATGTGTAAACAAAGCCACTGCTAAGGGAGCATTTAAAGGGACTCAGAGGCTCAGAAGAGCAAATATTGAGTCTCTAGCATAAGCTGGCAGAGGACTACGACGTGTGGAGAGCCTGGAAGGAGACTTGCCTGCTTCTTGCATATTTGATCACCTGGCATGTTTGGAGGCCTGTAATGCTCATTCTGTTCCTGGAGAAGCACACTTTCATTGTTCCTGTTTTTGCTTTGTTTTTCACTGCATAACCTCTACTTCTTCTTGAAGAACTTAAGCTTACTGCGTGCGCACACACACACACGCACACACCCAACTCTCATTGGAGACAACAACTGGAACGGTGCAGCCATCAAGACATTTCTTTCGCCAGGAATTATGTGACTGCACATGGCCATCAGCAGTCATTTCCCCTAAGGCTTCCCATTCGCAGCCTGGGCCAGGAATTCAATCAAAAAGCAAATATTGCCACCTAGTGGTATCACAGAGACCAGCTATAACAAAGCAAGATTTTTTCCCCCTGACGAGATGACAGGCTCTGTCTACACACACACACACAAATACATGCACGCACGCACGCACGCATACATGCACGCACACCTCTGAGATGCGTATTCCACCCCCATCTCTATCACAGGCATCATCTCTGTGATCCATATGTACAGGGACCATCCATCAACACAACTCTACTGCTCTCATCACAGGCGATGGGGGCAATATGTGAAACCACTATAAAGCCATGTGTAAGGCAGGGCTGGGGAAAAGGCATGGCAACAATACCCTTTTGAGCGCTGCTTCTTGCAATTCTAGTGTAGTATTAAGCACTGAACCAGAGTGGGGTGCAGTTATTAGAATTTGATGATTTCATCAAACCAGTACCTCATGCACATCTTTCACTAGACTGGATGGAAGACCCTCTTTTCACCTGAACCTTTCTCATTGCTGCACATGCCTTGATCTGTTATGGAGACTATGGAACAGTAACCCTCCACAAGAACAATTGCATCTTCAGCCCAGGAGCTCACGATGACCTAGTGAAGACAGCATGGCCCTTGAGAGTGGAATGGCGCTGGAAAAATGAACCCCAGGTAGAAATAGCACTCCAAATGAGAAATGAGAAATAGCACTCCAAATGAGAAATAATCCAGGCTCTGTATTGTTCATGCTTCCATACAAACATTGCATTAACAATAGTGTCAACACCATCCTCTACAAGCCCACATACAATCTACAAGGGTCAGTGCTATCAGTCACAGACCAGGAAAGGGATTTAGGCGTCTTAGTTGATAGTTCCATGGGAATGTCAACTCAATGCATGGCAGCTGTGAAAAAGGCAAACTCTATGCTGGCGATCATTAGGAAAGGAATTGAGAATAAAACTGCAAAGATTGTCATGCCCTTATATAAAGCAGTGGTGCGACCGCACTTGGAGTACTGTGTCCAGTTCTGGTCGCTGCATCTCAAAAAGGATATTGAGGAGATAGAAAAGTGCAGAGAAGGGCAACAAGGATGACTGAGGGACTGGAGCACCTTCCCTATGAGGAGAGGCTGCAGCGTTTGGGACTCTTTAGTTTGGAGAGGAGACGTCTGAGGGGGGATATAATTGAAGTCTATAAAATTATGCATGGGGTAGAAAATGTTGACAGAGAGAAAATTTTCTCTCTTTCTCACAATACTAGAACCAGGGGGCATTCATTGAAAATGCTGGGGGGAAGAATTAGGACTAATAAAAGGAAACACTTCTTCACGCAACGTGTGATTGGTGTTTGGAATATGCTGCCACAGGAGGTGGTGATGGCCACTAACCTGGATAGCTTTAAAAGGGGCTTGGACAGATTTAGGGAGAAGTCGATTTATGGCTACCAATCTTGATCCTCCTTGATGTGAGATTGCAAATGCCTTAACAGACCAGGTGATCGGGAGCAACAGCCGCAGAAGGCCATTGCTTTCACATCCTGCATGTGAGCTCCCAAAGGCACCTGGTGGGCCACTGCGAGTAGCAGAGAGCTGGACTAGATGGACTCTGGTCTGATCCAGCTGGCTTGTTCTTATGTTCTTATGTTCTTATGCTCTTATGTTCTCTACAGGACCAAGAAACCTAAAAGAGGCAAAGATTTCAGGGACCAGATGATTATCTTTCCCAGGGTATATTGCTGGTTCCAGAGATGCCTTTCAGCTGTCCAGTACTCAACACCAGCCACTCATACTTAAGAAAGAATCTGAAATATTGGAGTGAAAAAGAACACAAATGTAGATGGAAGATACTCCAAGAGCCAGCGTAGTGTAATGATTACTGTTGGATGAAGACTGGAAAGACCAGAGTTGAAGTCTTCGCTCAAACACGAAACTCACTGAGTTATCTTAGACCAGTTACTTTCTCTCAGTCTGACTTACCTCGCAGGGTAAGGATAATTGTGGGCAGGGAAAACCAAAAGATGGGTGCCTCCTGCCTAGAGCACCTTGGAAGAAGGGGGTGTAAAAGATGTATAAGAAAAATGTGGCTCCAAGTCGAGCAAACAGAAGGTTTCAACTGATGGTCATGGGACAATGGAGAAGTAAAAGCAGCTGTGATCAAAAGACTGGTGCCTCCTGCCTGTAACTGGGTATGTTTTAAGTGTTCAGTGCTCTTCACAGCATTTTTTCCCAATAATATTTACTGTAGCCCTGGCTAGCAGGCAAGTGTTATTGCCCCCATATTACAGATGAGGGACTGAGGCTGAGAGTACAGCTGTTGCAGCCATGGTACTGCTTCATCCTGGATAAAGGAAGAACTATGGCCCGCAGAGAAGAACTACGGTACCGCAGAGAGGTACTCCCCACTATAGCGACAGGACCAAAGTAGAAGCCTTGAACCATTCTTTGGAAATGTGGATGCAGAGTGGAATTTTGTTTCCTCCCCAATACTTTTAGAATAGTTGTTTCAGCTCCAATTAATAAAGTTATCATCGCCTTTTTATTAAGATCTTAAAAATGTGTGATGACCTCAGACATGACCTGAAACAATAATAATCTCTGTGATGGGTTCAGGGACGCCAGAGAAGAGGGTGGATGAGAAAGGGTAAGGCTTATTAGCTTTGCTTGAGGAGTGTTAAAGGCACAGCAAAATAACCACAGTGCAATCATAAGCACAGTTACATAGCTAACCGCTGAAGTAAACGGACTTAAAATGGTGTGACTTTCTTTAGGATTTCACTGCCATTCTGCCTTGGCGTCCTTTGGCTCAGCAACACACTTGATATTCCATGATCAGAATGATTAGATTTCTCCCCTAGCTTTTGAGGGGTCATTTGATCCACAGAAATTAGCCAAATAACGTCAAGCATCCTTGAGCCATAGAGAAGACGTTTGAGGAACAGGGGCTCCAGTATTTTTGCCCAGCCAACATTTACAGTCTCAAAATCTAAACTATGACTGCAGGAGAACAAGTCCAAACTGTCCAAACAATCACCTATCAAATCAACACGGGGGGGGGGACCCTCTTCCTAAGGGGGGGATCATTTGCAGCCAAGCATGAGAACCTCAGTCATTAATCTTTCACCCTCCCCAGCATTCTAAGTGGGCTGACTTCCTTTTACTTTTTATAAAAATGCCGCGTGTACGTTTCATCAATTAAACATTCCTTATTGCCCCTGCCTTAAAAAAAAACACAAAGAAAAATAAATGTTAAAGGCTGCAAAATGTGCCAGGAATTGGAAGTGGGGAAGAATGAAAGATGATAACATCATAGCTGCCAGCTATCAGTGCTGTGCAGAACTGGCTTCTGCTGCAGTAGTGTGACAATACAAACCTAAACAAAGTTATGCAGAAATAAGCCCTATTGTACTCAATGTAGCTTTCTTCCAGGTAAGCATGCAAAGGATTGTTTTGTGACAGAACAGGTCTTCTTTGAGCTAAACCTCAAAGTGGAATAGAGACACCCCATATGAAAATAAAGCAAGTGTGCTTTACAGTGATAATGTATGTTGGTATGTGGTACAGTAGCTGTGGATCAGTACATTGTCAGAGTCAGAAGGGGTGCAAGTTCCTTACAGGGAAGGCAGTTTAAAGCGAGTGTATAATCCAAAACACACCATGCTCTGTTCATACAGAAACATGCCCAGAGATGCTGAAGAGTTTGCCAAAGGCATCTGAGCTGTGATATTGACGGAGGTAAAATGGAAATCTTGACTCTTTGACCTGTTTATAATTATTACTAATAATGAAAAGCATTGTTTGACTGTTGTGGAAGCCTTTGACAATACATAGAAGCATCATTTACTTATTTTTAAAAACTATATCCCTCCTTTCTATTGTTATAAGAGCCATAAAGATAGCTAACACATTAAGAACATGAATAATTCTCTCCAGGGTTTCCTCATCTCAGTACTGGTTTCGGCTATCCCATTGGGGGAATAATTTTTTAAAATTCCACTATGCAGGGGAATATTCAGACACAGCATGGCCCTTGAGATTCCACCTGAGATGAGAATGGGGATAGGCTGTGGACTTGTGTCCTTTCTCTATTGTTAGTCCCGCTCCCAACGAGAGGCCAGTGCGTGGGGAGGGGGGGGGGCGCAGCTGAACTAAGGGAAGCCACCTGCACAGGGAGCCGGCATCGCACGCTTGCAAGCTGCAAGTCAGCCGGACAGGGAAAGAAAGTCCCGCCTCTTATGAGAGCACCCTCACACATGCACACTGGCCTCTCCGTTGGGAGTGGGAGTCGGACTGTGACGCCTCTGCAGCTGGTGAACGGCTAGCAGTGGCTGCTGGCAAGGTAAAATATATGAAATTAGTCAAAGCATGTGAAATTAATTCTCTTTTTGGCAGTTCTGCCGGTTCATATGTTCATATAGTTCATATAGAGGGGAGCGCAGAAGGGACTGCCGGCTGGGAGACCAGCCGGGCGGGGCTTGGGGAGGTGTGGCCATGCCCCAAGGGATAAGTGGGGGTATGGCCCCGCCCCTGAACCCACCCCATAAAAAAGCTATACCTATGTCACTGATTTCAGGGGGAAACAGTTCTTTTGTCCATCATTTCCTGCTGCCTCAGTTGATTCTCTATGCCACCTGCCATTTTCTGACTCTTTTCCAAAGACACTTCCTCTGCTGGCATCATGGCTGGGCACGATTTCACTGACTGAAGTACACTAATGAACCCAGTTGTGCCTGCCAGTCACAGCAACACATTGTTTTCTTCCTTTAAAATTTTTTGGTGAAGCTTCGAAGACTCAATATGAGAATCATCGTGGATTCTCATATCGAGTTTTCGTAGTTTCAAAAATACCTCACCAAAAATAAAAAACTGGAAGATGACAGGTTGCCATAATTGGCAGGCACAACAGTGGCATGCCTGGGGGGGGGGGTAGAGGGGACCAGTGGCCCAGGTGCCAGTTCTGAGTGTCATGTGGGGAGTCCAATTGGCTACTCCTTCCCCCACAAGAGCTGCTTTGCATTGCCTGCCACCACTGCTTCCCCCGCTGCCGCCACTACCCAGCAGCCTCTGCCTGCTTGCTCCCTAGTTGCCTACCCACTTGCCTGCCACTCACCACTAGCCACACACCTGCCGCTCACTGCCCATCCATCACTAGCCAGCCCACTGACCACCTGGCACCCGCCCACTGCTTGCTGCCTGCTGCTCGCCTACCTGGTGCCTCAGGCTACTGCCCCTCACCAGGTTCTTCTGGCCTCCTTTTCCCTTTGCCCCTCCCTGGGGGTGCAATTTGGAGGGCACAATTTTGGAGGAGGGGACAATTGGGGGGGGGGAACAATTTCAGTACTTGCCCTGGGCACCATTTTCTGCAAGTAGGCCACTTGGCACAACTGAGTTTGTTCATATACTTCAATCACCCAGCCATGATGCCAGCAGAGGAAATGTCTGTGGGAAAGAATCAGGAAATGGCAGTTGGCATGGAAAAATCAAACTGAAGTGGCAGAAAATGATGGGTGCCAGCAGCTGAGAAGACAAAAGTGAGTGAGAAAAATAAAATATTTCCTGCTCTCTGCACCACAAGCAGGAAATGTTTTTAAAACGTCTTCAGGAAAAAAGTCTCTAGTTTATTGGTTTCAGAATAACCAGGTTTGAGCACAAATCAAATGTTTTCTAAATGTGGTGGAGAAAAAAAACTGAACTCCACCCCAAAAGCTTTTCCCCCTCTTCCTCAAAACGTTTTATTTGTGCTGTGCGGAATGGGCTAATACTGGTGAAAAGAGAATTGGCTTCACAGACCCACAATGGCTGAATTAACTCTTTCTATGCCGTCAGTCTCCTTCATTCCCATACACCCATTTCTGCCCTTAATCGACTAAGGGCATAAACGTATGCTCCAGTATGTCCTGCAGGCTCCAAAGGCCCCCAGAACTGAGACATACATTAATGCAATGAATCATTGTGTGTGCCACGTACATCAGCTGCAAAGAGCAAGCTGCTTCTCTTGCCCTTCCCCCAACTCAGGAAGCCTAAGAGTCTCATTTAATAAGCTGCACCCCTCACTGAGCACATGCTCCTTCCCCACCTCTAGGTCCTGGCATTGACAGCACACAATAGAGTTTTCTGGCCTGTGATTTCCGTAGCATGCTCCCCTCCTCCAGGCTGATTCAGTCCTGGAAAGAAAAGCATCTGAAACTAATAAAAGCCCATGGATGCCTTTCCTGAGAGTGGGAGTATTACTCACTGCCACTGAGCACTAGCAAGCAGGGCAATCCACAGCCAGCAAGGCGGGGTAGGGTTGGAGAGGAGAAGAGAAGAGAAGAGGCAGCTGGTTCCAGGGAATCTGCTAAGCTAAGAAACCCAACAGAGGATCAAAGGCAGTGCTTAGTATTTGGATGCAAAAGGGAATCAGAAATCCCCTCTAGCAAACTGGGGATCTGGGAGCACAGAGCATTTGTTCTTTCAGGATTCAAAAATCTTGAGACTGAATAATGAGATTTTTTGTAAAATCATGAGGGTGCCCCCCCCGCCCCGCCCCCTGGGCAAGTAACTGAATTAACTTCTGTTTGAGCAGCCTTCCTCGCTTTTTGTTTCCTCCAAGGAAAGTCAGAGGAACATTTCCGTGGGTGGTAATGCTGTGAAAAAAATTAGTAGTAGTAGTAGGCACCTATCTGCTAGACACTGACTGTATAGCCCACAGTGACATCTGGTCAATGCTCCACATTACTGATCAGGACAGCTTACTATTGAAATGAAATAGTGAGATCTCTTTCAAAGGGTTTCCTCTTTTGCTTGGTCCATCATAGCCCAATATTGGACTTTGATTTTTGATATTTAAAGCTCCATACCTAAGGGCAAATGTGTCATAACCTAGTTAAACAGATGTTACATTTATCTTACAGCACAACAGCAGGATTCCAATATGGCCATGCATTTCAAAATAGTTGGCCAGTTATATTTTAGTATGATAGCAACATAAAAGACCTTTCTGCCTGTCTGCCTGCATATATATTTCATATGGCATCGACAATTCACTGTGGAAGGCAGCTGTCCATAAAAGTGGGAAGGGCGACTCTTCTGTGCTACCATGGAGGACCCAAAAGGAGACCTGTCAAAGCCAACCAATCAGAAGCCTTACTTAGACCCCTAGCGTGGTGAACAAAGCTTCTGATTGGCTGCACAGAGTAAAAGGCATGTTGAATTGTTACTAATAGAGTTGACATGTTGAATTGCTACTAATAGAGTTACATATAACTTCATTCACTGGCTTTTTCTGGTCCTCTTGGCAGCAGCCGCTGTAGGATTGGCTCCACTTCCTGGGCCAGCCATTCTGTGATTGTGCCGACTGCCCTGTGTCAGGATTCCAGAGCAGGCCACAGGCTCAAAAAAGGTTGGGGAACCCTGACTTAGATTATGCATCATGCGTAGGTCCTAGGCAGTCTGCCATCCAAGCCCTCGACCAGCATCATGTAGTGGACAGAATATTGTAGTAGGATCTGAGAGACCAAGGTTTGAATCCCCCCCTGCTGTGGAATAACCTTGGACCAGTCACGCATTCTCAGCCTACCCTACCCTACAGGGTTAATATGAGGACAGAGATGAGAACAAAATAAGTCGCTCTGGGTCCTCACTGGGGAGAAAAGGGGGGCATAAACAAAACAAAATGAAATAAATACATAGTTGACCAGACTCAGACCTGCTTATCTTCAACATTACTGCTGTGTCATTTGCCTTCAAACCAGGCCCTGGGAGCTCACAAGGGACTCCTGAAAAGAAAGCCTAGCTCTCATGTGATGCAAAGGCTTGTCTCTTACATTTGTACTAAGGCCAGTGATTTCCCTTTTTTTTTTCTTTCCCCACACCTCCCCCCAAATGCCTCTGAGGCAAAACAATAATTGCAAACATATTTATGGCTGGAATGGTAACTAAGAACACTGCTTGGATCAAGTCTCCTCCCCATCTAATCATGTTTCACTTGGTTAACAAGATATGGGCTCTCTCTATCCCCCTGCCAAGACTGCAGATGTACTGCAGTTTGAGAAGGAAAAGAAAAGGCAGTGCTTTAGACAATAGGAATATCTTAACATGCCTGCACACTGGAGGCTGTGTTGGAAACATGCAAGCGCAGACACACACAAATCCCTGCTCTCTGCAGAATAAAGTTAAACTCTAAGTAAGGACAAATGAAAAACAGCAGAATGGGAGATGATGCATGAGACAGCGGAACATTCATCCTCGGGTTGAAAAATCAGGGGATGGAGGTTCAGTGGCTTGCTCTGCAATCTGATCTTTATGCAAGCCTGCCTCATTATGCAAGATAAACAAATGGTATTGAAATGCGTTTTATGGGGATTGTCAAGTTGCAGAATTCACCATTTCTTTATACAGAGTTTGGGTTACTTGGGCACAAAATTTTGATTTCTTTACATGCTAGCTAGCACAACTCTTTTCTACTGGAGCATCATGTGTCCACACAAAATTCCTCAGCTGAATTCAGGTTATTATTACTTTTTTGGCTTCATCAAATTGCTGAATTCTGGTATGTAGGGTTTACGAACTTTGCTCAGTTCAGCACACACCACATGATTGTTTAAGAATTGTCATATGACCCAAAGTGATCTGCTAAAGGGTAGGAGGAAGACAAGCTGAGTTCTTGATGATATCATCGACACTAAATTTATAAAGACTGAAAAGCTGAAAAGATCTAAGCTGAAACATCTGCAAAATCTAATGAATGCATTTGGAAGGGAAGTCCTGACCTAGATGGCACAGGCTCTCCAAACTCATCAAACCTTGGAAATTAAGCAGGGTCAGTCTTAACTGAATGGAAGAATGCCAAGGAAGTTCAGGATTACTATGCGGAGGCAGGCAATGGCAAAACCACCTCTGCGCCTTTCATATCTTGAAAACCCCATGAGGAGTTACCATAAGCAGGCTGTGACTTGATGCCACTTTCCTTCCTATGGTGGAGAGCTATAAAGCAAAGCTCACCTCAATCAGGGTTGACAACTCCAGGTTGGGAAAATCTGGAGATTTGGGGGATTGAAACTGTCCGGGGCCAGGCATCTTACCCATCCTGGACTGCAGCTACGACCGCCTTAGGGGAGTATGGTTGCCCCAACCCTGGAGCCCCCCACATGGCAACAACCTACCGAAGGGGGCGGGGAGGAGGAGGAGGAGACAGTCCTCACAGTCAAAATCAAAGTGGATTGTCCCACCCATGCCTGCCACCGGGAAGAAACGGCTAAAACCCCACTGTTACTTGGTCTCTTGCACGAACGGGTGACACAAGAACAGGCCCAGCTTCTGGGCAGGGACTCGGGAGTTGCTCCCAGGAGAGCAGGGGTGAGAACGAGAGGAACAGCACTCGTGGAGGGGTAGGAGGGATGGCACAAGAACTCCCTGGAGAGTGGGTGGAGGAGGGGCAGGGCCACAGAACCTGAGAAGAGCAGGGTTATAATGCCACCTTCCAAAGGAGCCATTTTCTCTAGGTGAATTTAGCTCTGTCATCTGGAGATCAGCTGTAATAAAGGAAGGGCTCCAGCTGCCACCTGGGGGTTGGTAACTCTAAACTCAAAAAAGAGATTGGAGTGCTGCACAGAAGAATCTAAGCCATTCAGCACCAAACTCAGGCCGTTTCTGCACGGCCATGCTGAGGGGGTGCGTTGGCGTAAACGATTCCGACGCACCCCCCCAGGACCGTACGCACAGATGGTCCCGGTAGGGACGGGGAAGACAGCACAGCCTGCACGGAGGCTGTGCCGTTCCCCGAACGCCTTACCGTCCCTCTGATGCATCGCCCAGGCCAGGGTACACGCCCCCTTGCACTGCACAACAGCTCTGGAGTCGCAGGACAGGAGGGGCATGTCCCCTGGCCTGGGCGACGCGCCGGAATGTCGGAAGGACGGTAAGGCGTTCGGGAAAGGGGGGGAATGGCCCCTTCCAGTCGCTGCCGTTCACAGGGCAGTGTTTGGAAGCCGCTGTTTCCAAAAAACCTTGTTCAGGGAGTGAGATTTGGAAACAGCGGCTTCGCACCACTCGGGGTTTGCGAGGCTGCTGCTGCTGCGATGCAGTGGTGGCGGCCATGTGAATCCCTCCCCAGGGACGCTGTTTTTAGCGTCCCTGGGACGCTGTATTCAGCCCGTGCGGAAACAGCCTCTGAGACACAAATCCAAATATATTTTGTCTTGCAAAGGGGATGTGAGAGGCAGGTCCAGATTTCTCTATAGGCTTGGCAGGCTGAAGCCCAGGGCCTTAAAATCTAGACGGTCTCAGGTCATGGTGATGTATAATATTTTTGACACTGTCTCATAGGCCTTTCTGACACATGCTGCAATTTAGCACTGTAGTCTCTAAACTCAGCATGGCCAATTGGCCATGCTGGCAGGGGCTGATGGGAATTGTAGTTCCTGAACATCTGGAGAGCCGCAGGTTCCCTACCCCTGCTCTAAACATACCTTCAGTAATTTTTCTTCTGTAACCCTGAGTCCACTAGGGGAGCTAAAGAGTTAGGATATTCCATGTAAGGAAGAGAAGGTGCAATCTTTTTTAGTCTTAGTGTATTTGATTATTGTTGTTTCCTTATTTCTTAACGTGTATTTTGAAATTGACTGTTTAATTACAACATAAAATAGGATCTAAAAGTGTCACACTGTCATTGTCAGGTAGTCATGACCATCTTGTTAACACTTGTTATCCCACCCTGAGCCCTGCAGGGATAGGGTGGGATATAAATTTGAACTAATAAAATAATAAAATAAATTTCCCAGGCAATAAAATTTGTAAGCTCAAAGGTTTTTGTTTTTTTAGGATATAACAGTAAACTTACAATTAAATTTTCCTAAAAATTCCTGCTTATCCCACACGTTTAAGCATTTTCCCCCCAGTCACTACAGTATTTAACATCTTATGTCTGTCCTTTAGAGGAGGAATTGTGAATTGTGGAATTGCAAACACCCATTGTCATCCTTAGCTTTACTCAGCTTTAAAACACTCTTCCATCTTTCTCTATTTGTGAGGGTGGGGGATTGGGAGGTGGGGATCACAAGAGGCCTAGGGCCTCTCTTCATCGAAATCCAGCCCTGGTGAGAGATTATGACTTTAGCATGGTGGCACTTGCAGCCTGCACTCTGGATTCATGCGCTCCTCTGCTTGAAGATGGCCTGCTAGAGCTGCCAACCTCAGGTGGTATCACAATATACCAACGACAAAAAATAGGGGGGTGCAATAAGAGACTTGGAAACCAACCACTTTGCACCCAGTGGCTAGCAGTCCAAAAGTACAGAATAATCTCTAAGATGAATAAAAACTCGTTCTTGACACAAACCCTGTCTTACAAACTCAGCTTCAATCAAAACAAAGTACAAGATTATGCTCTCAAGGAAATCTTGATGCAAAATGCATCTTATAATCGCATTGGTCTAGATGCATCCTAATATTGTGCTCTAAATGAGTCCATGTTCATATACAAAGTTTTTCACTGTTTGGAGCTTCAGGCTAGAGCTCCTTTTTTTTTAGTCTGGTTTTTGTTGGAGCTTTGGCCTGAAGCTCCAAACATTGAAAAACTTTGTATGTGAACATGGGCAAAATACTTCATCAAGACTATTGATGTAAAACCAGTTTGTGTCAAGAACTAGTTTTAATTTCTCTTAGAGATTATTCAGCATTTTGTACTGCTAGCCACTGGGTGCAAAGTGGTTGGTTTCCAAACCTCCAGGTGGTAGCTGGAGATCTCCTGGGATCACAACTGATCTCTAGGCGACAGAGATCAGTTCATCTGGAGAAAAGGTGGATTGTATGGCATTATATCCGATTGAAGTCACTCCCTTCTCCAAACCATGCCCTCCTCAGGCTCCACCTCCCAAATCCCAGGTATTTCCCAACCCAAAGCTGGCAACCCCATGGTCCGCCCTTTCAGAGCCGAGAGCATGGTCCAGTCGCTCAGCAGTGCATTCAACTCTCCAAACCCACAAACTCTTACACAATTGCTCAATGTGAGGAAGGTTCTCCTGCAGCAATAATTTATACAGATGGAGGGAAAAGATCTATAAGCAGAAATTTTCATGCTGTACTGTCACCAAGGTGGGGTAGAATCTACTACCACAATCAGGTATTTAGTTTATGCATTAAAAATGGGACTTAACAGATAAAAGGTATGATTGAATTTAGACACCAGGACATTACCCTTTACTGTTATGTGGCTGCCATTTAATGAGTCCTCTTGCATTCTAGGGTGCCTCACTGTAATCATGTGGTTCAGCCATATAACCCTTCATATAAGGGTCTGACAAGGACCTCAACCAACCAAGCACTTGGCTCATATTCACACCAAATAGCATAAGCATTTTTGTGCCCAGCATTCCTGCCAATAAAACTGTTGAATTGTGAGAGTTCTCATTCTATACAAGCAGCAGCACTTTGATCTGGAGCCATTCCGGTTATCTGGTGATAACCAAAATGGGCAAATACCTTACTTGGCACAAGGTAGGTAGAGAAAGTTAAATTTCCCTCGTCGTATTATGCCTGATTTTTTTGGGGGTAGGGAGATGCTAAAAGCTGATTTAATTTCTATTCCACATCTTCTTTTTCCTCATGCTCCCCGGCAATGCCTGCTAAGCAGAGGTTGAGGATTCCATCCTCCCCAAAACACACACAGGGCAGGACAAGGTAAGAGAAAGATCAGATGTTTCTTGTTGTTTAAAAATAACCTGGGCAGGGGATTTTGTTCTGCATGAGCTCGTCCATTCATTTGTGATATGAGGATAGGGATGAACACATCCCCCCCCCCCATGAAATAGACCATCTGGATGAAAAAGAATGCACTCTCGCATGCCTTGTTTTGTTGTGCAGTGCATCTAATTTTCTCCAGCCTACCCAGCTGGAGACTGGAAATTAAGACAGGCACAGGTGGGAAGAAGAACCAGGCTGAAAATAAAATTGCCAACCTCTAGGCAGAGCCTGGAGATGTCCTGGAATTTCAACTGATCTCCAGTCTACAGAGATCAGTTCCCTTAGGGGGGAAAAACAGCTACTTGGGAGGGTGCCCTGTACAGCATTATACCCTGCTGAGGTCCCTTGCTCTCTCTAGGCTTCACTCTCAAACCTAACTCCAGCAGGTACAGCGTGTTAAACTGGATGAGTAGAACAAAGCCGCCGTACCAAGACTGTCCAATGCAAATCGACTATAAGCTCTTGAACTATATTTAACACCATAGACAAAGTGCAGGTGCAAATGGTGCAAAAACAAAGTGAAACGTGCATATTCTGTGCCCCATATATACATGTACACTTTCCAGGGAAACTCTAAAAACGTACAAACAAGCAAGAGATATAACAAATAACAGTACTGTGGTATATGCAAGTCTTTAAGTGCAAATGCATAAATTCTGGAATCACCTGGTTCATGTATAAATGGGAACTCCTTGAAACTTCCCTGGAAAGCTGAATATAATGTGCATGTATATATGGGGCAGGGAATATGCATGTTTCACCTTGTTTTTGCACCATTTGCACCTGCACTTTGTTTATGGTACTAAATAAGGTTCAAGAGCTTATAATCAGTTTGTATTGGGCAGCCTGAACAAATGGAACAGAATAGAACAAATACGGCGGTTTTGTTCTATTCACTTCCAAATCTCTGGAGTTGACTACCTGCTTTTACTCCAGTGCAGTTAATCAATTGTTGCTCAACTGTAGGGTTTTTTTTGTAAACAATGACTGTGTAAACAACTAAAGATAAATTATTCTTCTAAAACTGATGTTGTGGTTAGTCTGCACCTAACTAATTTGGCTCTGCTCATCGAGATACAAAGAGAAGGGCGAGGTATGCCTATCTGTGTTTGAATAACTCTAAAAAGTGAGATTTTCAGATTTTCCCTACATCCACAGCGGGGATGGGTTTTATTAATTTTTAATTTGTTTTATTTATTTATTTATTTATTTGTTCGTTCGTTCGTTCGTTCGTTCGTTCATTCATTTATACTTTAGATTTATTTGCTGCCCTCCTCCGAAAGGCTCATGGCGGCACACAACACAGTGTATTATAAATAGTAATATTTAAAATCAATACAATATAACTTTCGAAAAACCAGAATAGAATAAAACTCAGATGGCGATAAAAACCCTCCCTTCCCTTCCCACACTTGGGCCCCCCAAAGACAGATTCATAATTTGTGGAAGAGTCTCTTAAGAGAAAGAAATAGATGGTCTGATTTACAATGTATCAGATGAGTGTTCCCCACCTGTTGATGACAGTATAGGGGTGTGGGGGTGTGAAATAAATCTGAAGTAGTAAATTTTACTTGGAAGTCTCACCACTCAAGATCTAGGCCAGTTGAAAAAAATTCCCTGTAATGCTGAGATTTGCCTGTGGGACCTGGTTTGCCATAAGTATTATTATTTTTTGTGATAATGCATCAAAACATGAATAAGTCTTTTATTAAATACTTTAACCCTTGGGTTTAGGCTCCATGTAATGTAAAGAGGACTACAGCTGGAGCATCTGAGACCTTAAAATTTATAGGGAGTGGTAATGGTAGATAAAGCTCATGGTTATTTGTTTTCAATGAGTCAAGTCTCTGAAAAACTAACAGCTCAATCCAGAGCACATGGCGACCAAGGACAGCACCACTTCTGCACCACTATATAACCTCCAAAGAGATTTCAGGCAGCGCAGGAAGGCCAAAAAGCAAAAACAAAAAACCACCAGCTGCCTGAAAAAAAAAGCATTGCTCCAAACAACTTACACTACACTTTCAAGGGGCATAAGTCTGCAGCCAGGGAGGGGGATATTCCTGGGCTGAAAGCCCAGTGGAAGCTGACTAAGGTCAGCTCTGCCCACTAGGAACGCCCCCCCCCGGCCAACCCTTGCTGTGTCTGCGGCGGAGCTGCAAAGCAGCGAGCTCTTCTGGGTTAGAGTGCCACAGAGTTGCACAGCACCCACACGCTTGCATGTTTGCCCTCTCTGCCAGCAGGTTTGCCCCTTATGCCAGTATCATGGACCAGCTATGTCCAGAAGGTGTTGAGGGCTCCTCTGACGAAGAGTCAGCAGGAAGCCCCGGCTCCTGTCCACAGCCAGTAGTAGAAGTGGTACAGGGTGAAGCAGCCCTTTTGGGGCCAGGCATGAACCCATAGCCAGACATCAGTTCAGTGGCCCTGCGATCCTCCAGCTCTGAGCTAGCTGTAAAAAGCCAGATGCCAGCCCACAAACCTCCCTTATCCTCAAAGCCTCAGGAACAGAACAGAAGAACACACAGGACAGAAGACAAAGTGTGCGCCTGGCAGCCCAGCACAGGCCCTGCATGGACAGTGAGGAGCAGATTTGCAAGAGCAGGTCTGAGACAGCCAGCCAGTGCACAATTGCTTTTATAAGCAGCTGTAAAGGGCATAGCTGTGTGGAAGCAGCATGTCAAATTACTACTGACCAAGAACTATCTGCTCTGTCATGACCTTGACCTGAATCTCTGGACTTCTGTTTTTGAACTTGTCACTGTGAACGTTGGAACTTTTGGTGCTTGATTGCTGGAACTGGACTCTGTATGTGTGTGAGAGAGTGGGTTCTGAAGTTCCATGGCTGCTGGTGCGGTGGGTACCCATATTGGCACAAGAATGCGCCGCTTCTAAGACTCTATTCCCTCCCCCACCACCTGGATTGAGCTGTCAGACGGCGTCTGATGTTATTGATTTCGGTGCTATTTATTTCCTTTGACAAATTAGAAATTTAAATTATAAAACACTATAAAGCTCTTCCATTTGCTGTTTCCCATTAGCTCTACAGATGGGAAACAGAGGCAGTGAGACAGTGACTTATGTCAAGGTGCACAATACACAGAAGCCCCAAGTCCAATGCCAACTTTCTGTTTATTGCCCTTTGTTCCATTAGGGAATTGTGTGGAGCAATTTACTAGATTACTCATAGGACAGGTCAAAGCAACCATATTTTCCATTCCCATGGCAAATGAACTGCACAGTTAGGGTTGATTCACAAACCCCCTTCATTGCGGCAATGCACTGATCATTGTTCTCAGCATGAGAATGTTGATCATATACCGGGCCAGAGTTCACCATGCTCTTTTAACCAACCACAAATCTGGGTCCAGGGTACATGAATCAGGCAAACCTTTTATCAAGATTTACTCACTACAAGCAATAGCCAACATTCTGTCATAAGTAAACATACATGCCAGGCAAGTCTCTGAATTTGATAAATTTGAAACAACCCTTAAAAATAACCAACTTTTATCAACCATTTTTAATTGCTTCATTTAAAAAGGTAAAGTTTCCTCTTCTGTTGTGTTCGACCCTGCAATGCAAGCAGTGATTTCATAGGCAAGCCGCTTTTGTCGGGTAGTTTGCCATTGCTTTCCCTGGCTATTCTTTACCCCTAATAAGTGTGCTAGGTACTCATTTACCGACCAAGAAATGGATGGATGGCTGAGTTGACCATGAGCCAGCTGCCAGGATATCTGACCCACAGGGGCTCAAACTCCTGACCGTGTGAGTGACAGGGCAAGCACTTAACCACTACGCCACACGGATAGCATTTGTTTAGCATACATGGTTACTGCTCATTTGCCAAGCAGGGCCTTTTTTCACTTGCACAGTCCCACACAATATAACATGGATGCTGGCTTCAGCCATGCCTTCCTAATCCCTACAGATACAAAGTGCACCAAAACTGGATACATGGCATATCTGTGATTGATTCCCAAACCTCTACAGCAGGGGTAGGGAACCTTTAACACTCAAAGAGCCATTTGGACCTGTTTTCCATGGGAAAAGAAAACACTTGGAGCCGAAAATAATTTTTGACGTTTAAAATAAAGATAACACTCTATATATAGGGGTTTTTTTTACCTTTTACTCCGCTCATTCTGAGAAGCGCATGGATGCGCCTGCCCTGCTGCCTGCAGGGCAGGCAAGGATTAAGCCGGCGGCTCAGCCTCGCCAGCTGCCAGGAAAGCGCCTGCCCCGCTCCAATGGGGCGGGCAAGAGGGGAAGCCCGCGGCGCGGCCCAGCCGACCGTGGGCAGTTGGTACGCCTGCCCTGCTGCCTGCAGGGCGGGCAAGGATGGGGCCAGCGGCTCAGCTCGTGGAGCCACAGTGCAAGGGCAGAAGAGGTTCCCTACCCCTGCTCTACAGGATCTGCACAGCCCTTTTGAATGTTCCAAGGGGTTTTTATATAATTGTTTATTCAATTTCTTAATCACCCTTCCCTGGAAGGCTCAGAGCAACTTACAACCTTTATTAAAAGAACAAAAGTCAACAATAACTACATTAAAGGTCATACTCTAAAATTTATCTAAATCTAAAACAATAACTTGAAACTGTCACAGCCATCAGATTATAGATGTCTAAATCTCTCCCTCTGCCATTGGATTATTAGTTTCTGGCACCTCCCCTGCAGAAGATGAGCAGACGGTGGGAGGGAAGAAAAGAGGAAATTGTCTTAGGAAAAAAAGAAAGGGAAGGGGGGAGAAGGAAGAAGGGAGGAAAAAAAAGAGTGGGAAAGAGAATAGGGAGGGGCCCACAGAAGTAATACTGTAGCTGCCTCAACCATACACCTGGTGGAACAGCTCCTGCTACAGGCCCTGTGGAATTGCATTACATCTGACAGGGCTCTGGTCCGTCCAAACAGAGTGTTCCACCAGGCAGGGGCCAAGGCCAAGAAGGCCCTAGTCCTAATTAAGGCAATCTGGATTTCCGTTGGGTCCAGAATCATCAACAGATTTTCATTTGCCGAATATAACGGCCATAATGGAACTATATTGTAATCAGTCTAACCTACCTCACAAGATTGTTGTGAGGATAAAATGGAGAAAAGATAAATGAATCCATTTTGAGTCCCTACTGGAGAGAAAGTTGGGGCAGGGAAGTGAAATAAACAGATTCATAAATAAATCCCTACTATAACCTTAGCTATAGAAGTAATTGAGTTTATCCCTATATCCCATATCATTATTCCCATTTGCAGAAGAAGGCCTGAGTCTGAGAAACTGAACTGCTAGTGAACTGCTAATTTCCTCCTAGGAAACTCATGGCAGAGACAAGATTGACACCAGGTACTTTTTGGTCTCTTATCCTACAATCCTCTGCAGAGTTAATCTGATCTAAAATCAATAATTTAATAATTTAAATAAATGGGCTTAGACTTGAGTACATGAGTGCGTAGAATTGTCCTGTTAGCCAAATACCACACCCCTATCTGCAATTATAACTGAGCCCAGTCAGGGGATTTCAGTGATAGGCAAGTAATAAGTATACAGTAAATAAACAAAACAATCTATAGAATTCTGTTCATCTTAGATATATGGAAAGAAGGCAACATCTCTTATGTCCTGTGGAGCTGGGATGATTGAGAATAATGGAAAATTCTTTAAAACAGCCACTGTTTTTAAAATATCTAATGTAGATATTTACTCCACCTTATGACTCAAAGAAGTAGTATCTGGGAATGCTTTGAAGTGGTTCAGACTGAAGGAGGAGAGGTTTAAAGGTTTAAAAATGATAAAGAATTCATATTGGGGCAGATCTGAGGGACAAATCTGATATATTTATCTTCTCTAAATCATATCATATTATTATATGGAGGGTGGGGATACCCAAAGCATTTGTTTCGGACTTGCCCTTCCTCTCATAGTCAAAATATATTTACAATTTTTTAAATCCAATAATTCACCCAAGTTGCTCAGGGCAGCATGCATAGTTTTCACCTTCTCCATTTTCTTTCATGACAGCCAAGTTAGGCGGAGAGGAGGGTTACCCAGTGAGCTTTCTGTTAGAGGGGGAAGCTGAAGGAGGGTCTCTTCATTCTTAATTGGACATTGCATCCACTACACCACTCTGTCTATGACAAGACAATATGTGTAACAACAAACTGACCTGCCCACAAAGTGTATAAAAGGCAGATATATACATCTGTAAACATAAAATAGATTATCAAGCTTGAAAGTGGTCATTCAAAGGGCAATACACACATAGTTAAACTGTGTGAGACTCTAATAACTGTTAACCAATTGTCTTTATTAGGCTAACACAGCTACAACAATATGCCTAATGCCAGCTCAGGCTGTTCTTGGTTCCCTTCTAGTTTCTGCTGATGAGACTTGAGCCTCTTTGTGCAATGGGAGTTAGTGTTAAAATAACAGGACCCGTTAACTTTACAAGATTGTCATGTTTGTATTCCTTCATAGTTTCCAGGTTGAGCATGGAACGAAAACTCGCCTGCTGAGATGAAATATAGAGAGGTCCTAATTTCCTCCACCAGTACTGACAAATCTGCATAAATACACATTCTTCTGTCCCAGTGCCCTTAAGTCATCAAAAGGCTTGAATGCACCAGGTTTCTACTGGAGGACAAAATCAATCTGAAGGACACATAGTAGGTATCCACCCTAGAGGACACTGCAAGCACTTTTTCAGGGAGAAAGAATGACTGGCTCAAGGCCACCCCTCTAACATCATGGCTGGATGGGATTTGAACTCGCGTCATCAACGCTGCAGTCCAACATTCTAGCCACTGCACCATTCTGGATCACATAACACTCTGTTTAAAAAATAAATAGTTTCCACTCATGACTTCATGCAGTGGATTAGGCTCCGCAAGTTTCTAGCTATAGGGACAGTGACACTGCATACTGGTACAACACCAGCACATCTTCCCTGCCCTCTGGTTCCTTCTAGGGGCTAGTTGGCTGCAGACTGGATTCAACTGTGGGTTTGTGTACACTCACGCCATCTATTCCTAAATCCTGTGCATGAAGATGGCTCACTCATGTGATTCATCAGATGAAAAAAAAAGGGGGGGGGGGAAGTGGTAGTCCAGTTGCAGAGTGTACATGCCCGTGGGTTTATACACAAAGAGCCTGCACAGCTTTGAGCTCACTAAGCTGAAGATAGCTCTGCCATGTCCTGGAGCCTGTCAGATGCTTGGCAACTTCCTTGTTTTTCAAATCTCAGACAGGCAGCAAACACAAGAGGCTGGGACCTCTGATGGGCTGGTGGACCTAAATGTGTAGCTCTGGCACTGGCATTTCATATGGCAATTTGCAAGTGATTTGCATCTGTGCACTCAAGTCTGAGACCCACTCGTCTGAAGCACCGCCACTTTATCCATTGCATTTGTCACCTGCCTTGTCTCCAAGAGTTCAAGGCAGCCTCTGCCATTTTATCCCCACAGCAACCCTGTGTTTTTGTGTATTGGCCCAAAAGTCACCTTTTGTTGTTGTGGCTGGATAGAGATTTGAACCCACATTGTGCATGGCCCTATCTGACACAAGCTACTTCATCATGCTGAATCTGAAGAAGAATGTGAAGAATGGATATGCTGAAGCCATATGTGAAAGGTCCCATGGTTTAATCCCGTTATTTAAGTATCAAAGCAAAGCCACAAACAAAACACAGAAGCAGAATACCAGAAAACACCATCTAGACCAGATAACCACATCAAACCCCTTGTGCAATGAATTATCACAGAAAATTAACACACACACACAGACACACACACACACACCCCATCAACTTCTATTTTTGTTCTGTCTTGAAAATGGCAAAAAGCACACCATATTTATGCTTCACACAATTGTGCATTCTTGCAAAGTGGCTGAATTGGCCCCCAATGCTTTTTCTAATGGGAAGGAGTGCAGGAAATGCAAAGTGCACTCATTTAACAGCAGGTATGTTTATTGTGCATGAATATTCTCAGAGGAATCTTTGAAAAATGGAAAGAACTAGTGGGATCGTGATAGAATCCAGACATTGCTACAGTTGTCAGCCAGCCAAATTTTATTAGGCTTGTCCAGTTTTTCTGGTTTTAGGTGGGATGTCAGAAGAGGGTTTTTATTTTATAATGGGGCCATAACACCCCCCCCCCCAACACACACACACACTACCCCACTTTTATACATTTATTTATTATCACCCTTCCATTTACTAAGTGCAAATACATCATGGGAGAGAGAGAGATGTGGAAATAAACTGAGAACACATAACTATTTCTATGTGTATTATGCATCTGGTTTGATGTGCAGATTTATTGAAATAGTTTTATACTGTGAATTAACATAGAATGTACTGCTGGGCTCTGCCCCTTCACCCTGTTGTGCTGCAGTACCAAGGGTTCCACCAAGGTAACAGAATTGTTGTCTTCCAGGAGATGACATGTTAGACATTGCCCAGGTATCCATCATGATACCTCCTGTGTCCAGTGGTGGGATCCAAAAATTTTAGTAACAGGTTCCCATGGTGGTGGGATTCAAGCGGTGGTGTAGCGCCAATGGGGCTGGGCAGGGCATGATGGGGGCGTGGCCGGGCATTCCTGGGGTGGGGCATTCCTGGGCGGGGCTGTGGCAAGGATGCAGCCACTGCACTGGTCCTTGGGTGGGAAACGAATGCACGCAGGCGCAAGCTGCCACGCACGCCAGTGCACCTCCTGCTAGACTGCTTCAAGTTCTGCATGCTACTGCTGAGGAGCGGAGGTGGGGAGTAACTAAGGCAAAAATCGCGTGGCAAAATCACCAATTAGTAACCCCCTCATGGCACACAAAAATAATTAGTAACCTACTCCCAGGAACCTGTGAAAACCTGCTGGATCCCACCTCTGCCTGTCTCCCAAGATAATATGTGTGTTAGACCAGTCCTGACTGAGCAACGCCCATTCCCACATAACTAGATGTCATCAAAGATCCTGTGTTCACCTTCTGAAATCAGAAGGGTGAGCATCAGGGGTTCCTTTTTGTGCCGTTGCATCTGTGGATGCAATTTAGATGCTTGCTGAAACCACTTTGTTCTTCTGGGCACTGGAATTTTTGTGGTGGTTGATTTTTCCTTCCTCTTCTGAGAGGACTGATTTTTGATAATGCTGCACTGGCAGAGGTTTAACACTTTAGAGCTTTGGAGGCAGTATAAATCAAATAATTAAATGCCTGAGGTGAAAACAGCAGGAATACTCAGTACAGGAATGGTTCTAGAGTATTCCAAAAACTCCTGCTACTGGCTCCTGATGCCAGGATGGGTGGGTGTGCATTCAAATTCCACTGCTGGAAGACAGGGCCCAGATTAGACCAAGGCTGAGTTCAGTTTTCCTTAGCTGTTGTCCAGCTCCACCCTCCTATGGTGGTTTTTCTCTAGAACGTGTGGTTTTGCTTCCAACGTGAATTCCCAATAGTCAAAGCCAGGAACGCCCAGGAGAGCAGTACAGCTCACTGCATTTCCCCACCAGCACTTTTTCCTGTGCCAGCGAACAAAACCCAGGAACAGAGGCACACTTCAGGGCTACAGAGAGGCTGCTTGTTCCTCATCCCAGCCATCAGTTACCTAAAACAAAAAGTTGTTTGAGACAGAAAAACATCAGGAGGCCACAGCCTTCTAGTCTCCATGAGGCAACATCTTTTTCCACAGACATTTCTTACAAACATGTTGAGGAAACAGCCAGCCAAAGCCACTAAACTGCAAGCCATTTCAGGACCACATATTTCCTTGGTGGAAAGTGTGGGTCTTGCACTAACATGAGATAAATTTAGACCAGGCTAAGTATGAACACTCTGTCTTCCGATTAGAGAGGCTTTGTGAATTCAGATACATTCTGTCCTGGAAATCCAGGGCAACATTACATAATAAAAAAGAATTTATGTGTATTAATACTGGAGGCGCTGTACATACATTAAGGTACAAATCCTTTGAACAATTCTGGAAGGTGTCAGCATCATTACCCCCATATACAGATGGGTGGGGGCTCTCTACAGCAACTTAGTGTAGTGTTCAGAGTGTGGGACAAAGACTGAGGAAAACCTAGGTTCAAATCTCTGCTCAGACATAGAGACCACATGATGACCTTGAAGTTACTAGTCTCTCAGTCTCAGTGGGTTGTTGCGAGGATAAAATGGGGAAAGAGAAAACCATGTATGGTACCTTGAAATCTTTTGAGGATGGATGGGACTAAAAAAGTACTAAATGAATAAATAGTTCTCCTACAGTTACTTGCTCCCTGCCCAGAGCAGTGCCTCCTGGTTTACAACATATACCCATTATACTGTACTACGGAAACCTTGGCCCCCTACAGAATAAACATTTTAAATGTTTTGCTAGCATTTTAACAGATAACAAGGAAAATATGAACTTGTATTACCTATTACAACAACAAAAATCTATCAATGTAGAAAACTCTGCCTCTTGTCATACTACATAGCAGTAAAGTCTCCCACCAGTTTTGGAATGGACAGCCATGGGAAGTGCAGCAAAACAATTTAGGAGCTAGTTGTAAGACTTGGCCCAGCTTGGGTCAATAGCCTAGTACCATACATATATCTTTTTGACAGTTCGACTGGTACGTCCTTATACTTGGCAATCACTTTCCACCTTGAAGCTAACAGGCTGTAATTCGGAATGGTGACAAATACTCCTCTAACTTGTGCCATTAGCAGAAGTCCAATGACAGATTAAATGTTAGTATTAACTCTTATCCTCAGCATAATGTCCTTTTTGCCAACATGTCACTTGTCTGTAACGTAGATGAAAAAGAATATTTGCAGCAGCACAATTCACCGCATTTTCCAGAGTTATATTACTATACAGGGAGTATGCATGCACTCAAGTCACCTTATCCTAGCAAAAAGCAGCCCCTTGCCCCGTCGACAGTTCTTAATGCAGCCATACAAACAATTCTAAAGAACAACCGAGGTTGGAAGCTCCTGACTTTCACACAAATTTTGGCATGAAATAGAGTGCTAAACCACAACACACAGGCAAACAAACTATAAGTAGCCAATTTCCAGAAAATAACAGCATCCTCGTGCCAAGAATGGGGAAAGGCTCTCCCTCCCTTCCCCTCCCAGGCACCCCACCACCTCTCAACTCCTTCCCTTGAAGACTCAAAGAAACTGAAAAATAAGGGAGGAGGGGAGAAAAGAATCAAATGAAATCCAGGTCCAGAAAACTGTTTTGACCCTGGTTACGCCTGTTGCAATAGTATCTATGTGGAGAGACCATGAAACGGTGAGGGAAAAGACACAGCAAAACTAATGAAAGTTAGGGAAGGTTGAAGTGAAATACGAGATTAGTTGATCTGTTTCCAAGAAAGCTGAAACTAGAAGGGTGGATGGGTGCGGGGGAAGAAAGACAGAAAATAGATAGATGTATGCATGCCATAAAAATTACTCCATCACTCACCTGTAATCCGGTCCCTTTCCATGACTCTATGATACAGTTAGCATCCGAGTGTCCCAAATTGGACTTAACCACTCTGACTGCTGCCCTCTCTTTCCTCTTCAGAAAGGCTTTTTAGTTTAATTTCTTCAATTGGTTGCAATCATGTCTGCATCCAGATTACCACATTTCCATGTGCTGATCATATGTTTGTGCTCCAAACTGAAGTAGCTTTGTCTCATTTAAGTAAAGAGAGAGAAATAAAGAGGGTGCCAAAGGCATGACCCAGAAAAAAAAAGAAATTCAACGTGATTTCTTTCCACCCCCTTCTCTCTCTCTAAAAAAAATTTTTTTTGCCACGTGCAGGGCTACTGAGAGACCTAATTTACCCGCAAGACAGTCTTAAAGACACAGCACACACATTTCCAGGACAACGCTGCTCTCTTCAGTTGTCATTTAATATTAGCCAGGAGATGTTCAGCAGTTTGGCTTCTTGGAACAAAGCAAGCAACTCATCCAGCTGCAGTGAAGTCTCTGCCTGCTTGATTTTGCTGCCGTTTCTCCTCCCTTACTCACTTTTTGGCAAAAACATTTTACAGCTCCAGAATCCTGCTTATTCCTCCAGCCAGCCTGTTCAGAGGTTTGTATCAATTTGTGTGTGAACTACTCTACTGATGAAGGCTGACTTCACTCATGACTAGCGAGAAACACGCAGAGAGAAAGAGAGAGACGGAGAAGCACAGGCTGTCTGCTACCAGGAAGGATTACAGCACATGTTTGCTCACTCCAGTGCAAAGGCTTCTATTTAGTCTTGGCAAGGAGCCACAGTGTCGCCTTGGCATGAGAAGCTGCCTGCTGGACCTTCCCTGAGCACATTGGCCATGACAGAAGGGGCTTCCACAGCTGGCTTATTCATGACAGGCAGCAGAATTTCCTTTGCTAGTGGATGCAAAAGTGTGCAGTGCCACCCCAGTTCAGAGTAAGGCTGAACTTTCAAACAGGCTGTCAAAAACTCAAGGTGATGAGGTCTGTCCTGGCAGGGCACCTAGTGTGGAAAATAAATGGAGCAATCTCTGTGAGCTCATCAGAAAAGGCAGACATTACAGCTAGTTTAATTAAATGGCAGGGATATCCCCATTAAAAGGAATACTCTTCCCTGGCAAAGATCTCCAGAGAAGGGACCTGGGTTTGTTTTCTGCTTGAGGAGGGGGGATTGCAAAGGGCTGTTTTCAGCAATTGGATGGTTTTTTTTTTCAGCACAACCAAGGTCATCAAGCAATACATGCCTTGAACATGGTGAGCCTTAATTTCCGGTCTGCGTGTCAGAAGGGGGCCATAGCACATTCCTTGTGGATTATGATCCCACACATAAGTGTGGAATGGATTGCTTAGATGAAAATGTGAAGGGCTAGTGGGTGGATAGTCTGGCCTTTGGAGCACATGGTTTGACTATATCAAGGCTGAGCAACTTGTGAGTCATTAAGCTAATTATAACAGTCAACCAGTCATACATTGCAGCCTAGGAGGTTGTCAAGCATCTGACAAGTCACCATTTATGGCTGGTGCGCAGGGCTAGTAGGGGGCGAGTTGTTCATACCTGAACTTAATGGCATTTTGGTCCCTTTGAACTCTAGGATTCTGTTAATAAGTACCTCTTCAATAATTCTTTAAAATTTCCATGGTGGGGAGATCCCTACTTGCTCAAAAATTATTATGCTTTTTTTTTTTTAGAAAAGAGCTGTAAGTAAGAAATGACATTTCTGCCAGCTCTTGCTGGCAGTATCACACCAGAAAGGCTGAATTGATTACTAAGCCTGACAAAGAAATCTCCATAACTCCTATTATAGAAAACACTTGTGTAGAACTCAATACTAAAACCAACTCATGGAGTTCTAGGTCTGGAAATTGTCCTCTGGATATTAATTCATCCTTTGCCTTACATTATTTCATTGAGCCTTGTGACAACACTATAAAGCAGGTCAGAATTGTTATCCCTAAATTGGAGGTGGAAACAGCAAACAAGATTTTATGAAGCATGGGATGTCACTCTTAATTAAGGATTGTCAAAAAGAGCTGAATTGTCAAAAATAACGAATGTGTGTTACTTTGGATTACTGGGAACTGTTATCCCAGATACTTTACTACCCTGAGATCATCCATGAACGTCCTTCTCAAGACATGCACTCCAAATTTAGAAATTACTGCTCCAATCTGCCTGACTTGTTCAGAGAAGGAATAACGTTATATCTTAGACGCTGTGTGACTATATCCTCCAAACGGGGCTTGTCTTTTTGTGCAGGAACATGAGACTACTGGATTGCAATTTTTTGGTGACTCATTTCCATTTTAAATCATTAGAATGGATGAATCAGGAAGTTGTCAAGAAATGTTCCTGTGGACAACAGCTTCTGTAGTAGCCTTGCATGAACTATATGTACTTTCCCCACATATCTGCAAAATTATTGTAGTTACTAAAAATCCACGGTGGGGGTGGGTGAGCACAGGAAGTGGCCTGTGGGATCAGAGCAATACAGTTCTGCCAAGAAATTTCCTTCAGACAAAGAAGCATGAAACTCTGTAGCAGGCATTTGCAGAGTAAATAACTTCTGCATGCTGAATGGTTATAGGACTCTGTCATATTCTAATACAGGACGGTCTGAATCTCTCCTAATATTTTCATTGACGTCTTTCATCATAATTCTGGATGTTCCTGCTATCCATCCAGACATTTCACAGGATTAGACATCACTGATGCCAGCATACAGTGTTTCTAGATGTAGACCCTCTCAAGATATCAATTTTGTACGGGTCTGTCTATCAGGCAGCTTTGAAAGGAGTCCAAGGCACAACTGAGTTTTTGTCCCATCCACATCCAAAGGTGTGCAGCTCCCTAGCTGCTTGCTCTGAGCACGCAAAAAAGGAAAAGGAAAAGAAACAGGGCCATTGCTTATGTTTCTGAAATGGCAGGCTATCACAATGGTTGGCAGCTCAGCAGAAATGAAACCGACATGATGTAAGGTGAGAGCAGGTGATGGGGTGGGGAAAAGAAAGTGGTTGGGCACCGGTGCCACTCCCACGGAAGTGGGTTCAACCCTGGATTTTTCAAAAAGATTGCAATTTTAGAGATTGTTGAAAAACTCAGGTTGAGGAAAATACATCAGGTCAATCCTGCTTTGGAGAAGGGACCCATGCAAAGTTCTTCTCCAAACAGGGATATTTCCCTTCATCAACCTGTTATATTTCTATTGAGCAGAATCGACCTATGTGAAAAATGAGACAGAACACAAGATTTTTAATACGCTTTTCCAGCAATCAAAATGGAGTCTCTTTGGACATAGCAATATGCAAGCAAAATGATTATTCTCTTCACAAGGTCTTAAAGGGGGGGGGGAGAGGAGCAAGAGCAGAGGGGATATCTTTCCATAATTTTTCTGCTGATCATGGCCATCCCCAAACTGCTACCTGTAGTGCAGGAAAAAATGCAAATTCTTATACAGTTAACTTAGAAGGGATGGGTAGTGGGCAGAAAGATATTTTCAGCAGAAAATTACATGAAGGGAAAGTGCTGACAGATCCTCTTGCTCTATGTCAATTTGCCCTTAAAGCAGCCCAGATGTTGCTTTCTATAAAAATGGGGGCATGGGGGTGATAATCATGGAATGAAATGCATTATGTTGTTCTACCCTTGCTACATGTCTGCTCCCCCTAACTTTTGAGCCAACCGTCATCTTCAGTTGCTGAGACATGTTGTGTGGACTCAGAAATCATTTTCCTCAGATGGGTGTGGAGGCAGGAAGAAAAGCAGAAGCCAGTTTAAAGGCTAGAAGTTTTACTTTGGACAGAGCTTGTCTTTCATACTCAAAAATACTTTACAAGGCAATGAGGGCAATGCTGGCAGAAGGCAGGCTAATAAAGCATCCATTATACAGCTACTCAAGCTCACACAGCTTTTGATATTCTGCACATTTTCAGAGATACGGAGTGTGTCAGGTTGGATCCCGGGATTATCCACTATAAATGGGCAGTGAATGGCATGCATGATCACAGGACCTTTAAGTAGAGGCAAGGGGGAAAGCGCCCGGTGCACTGATGCATCCTCTGCCCCCACCACGCCCTGGAACGTACCTGCCACGCCCCCGGAATGCCCTCACCACACCCCCACAGGGGCACGTGCCCGGTGCGTCGTGCACCCTCCAGCCCCTTTGGACTATGCTTCTGCCTTTAAGGGCTCCAAAGCATTTGCTGGTCTATTAACCACAAAACCACATGTGGTATTTCCACAAAATCCACATTCACATGCTAAGGTGTTTTGTACAGCTTGAGTTCATTTAGCCCAATCTAATTTATTCTGATTTGTAGCTGTTCTCCAAGATCTTGGTGCATGTTTTCTGAAGTGCAAGCTTTTACATTAGGGAGGAAAACATCTATTGAGAGCATAAGAATCAACCCACTTGGAATGTTTTAACTTGTGGCAGCCAGAACAATAAAGCAGAAGAACCCACTACTTGAGACAGACTCTTGCTGGAATCATATTCTTGTTCAAAATGGTAACATGTTACATGTAGAATGAGAACAACTAGATGAGATGTTGGGAGGTCAATAAAGTTTTTTAAAAATAGAGTAGCAATGTGGGCCCATTATTTGGATTGTGGCCATATGAGGCAGAGTGGAGACAGAACTTCCACATAATTTTGCCAATTGTAATTGGCTTCTTGGTAAAAAAAAAAAAGAAGTCAGACACATATCTTTTGCTCTTCCAAACTAGGAATTCTCCAGCTCTGTCTTGATTGAAATTAATTCTGTCTTTTCTCCTGTGCTTCTGTCAAATTTCATGGAACTCTGGGAAGCATAACATGCAGAATATGCAAAAAAGAGAGAGAGTTCCTCTTGATTGTTTGACTTTGAGTTTCTTTTCAACTTCCCCCTTTCTTGCTAAATGGAAATCCTGATTTTGTAACAAACTTGCAAGCTTGGGAAAGCCTGTTTCACAAGGCTTGCTGCTTGACTACAGCTCTGGTTTTAGAAAGACAGAAAGGAAAGCAACAGACTAGAGTTGCACATAACTTCCTTTAAATTGGTTTAGTTTAGATCTGCTTTCATAAACAAGGTGACAGTGGAGAAGTGTGATCAATTGGAGAGTAATTAATTAATAGATGATTTGGTAGTATTAGTACTGTACTAAGGTCCACACATGCAGAATAATGCACTTTCAACCCACTTTCACAATTGTTTGAAAGTGGATTCTGCATTCTACATAGTAAAATCCAGTTTCAAAGTACATTGAAAGTGGATTGAAAGTGCATTATTCTGATGCGCAAAAGGGGCCTAAGATGGTCCTGATTAATCACAGACTGGGCAGGACTGAATTTTCTCCCTTGTTTCTTAGGGGTCAGGATCAAATTTGTATTACTGTATATATACTGCAGTATAAGCTCTAACCGCATATAAGGTTTCGAGGTGTAAAAAAATTCAATTTTACCTACAAAAAAAACTGGGAAAACTTTATTGACTCAATGATAAGTCACGAGAGGTGTGGGCAAGTTTGGCAGCAGCTACAGGTAAATTTCAAAAAGAAAAATAGATACCAATGAAATTACATTAATTGAGGCATCGGTAGGTTAAATGTTTTTGAATATTTATTTCAAAGAAAAACAGTAAACTAGCTCTGTAAGCCCTGATTCGCCCTTTAAATCCACTCAGAATGGGGAGGGGTAATTTAAAGGGAGAATCTGGGGAAAATTTGAAGGTGCCTGTCAGGGGAGGAATGTTTATGTTAGCAGTACCAACATTTCAGAGTACCTTTAGGAGACCCTCCTGATGATACCACCCAGGCTGGGGAAGTTTGGTTCAGGGGGTCCAAAGTTATGGGCCCTCAAAATGTAGCCCCATATACTATTAGCTTCCATTGGAAACAATGGGGGATGGGAGCACCCACTTTAGGGATCCATAAACTTTGGATCCCCTGAACTAAACATCACCAAACCTGGCTGGTATCAGCAAGAGATTATCCTGATGATATCACCCAGGTTTAGTGAAATTTGGATCAGGGGGTCCAAAGTTATGGACCCTCAAAATGTAGCCCCATCTACTATTAGCTCCCATTGGAAACAATGGGGGATGGGGCACCCCCTTTGGGGGTCCATAACTTTGGACCCCCCTGAACCAACTTTCACCAAACCTGGCTGGTATCATCAGGAGTGTCACCTGATTATATTCTGAAATTTTGGTGCTGCTAGCCTAAAAACTGCGCCCCCTGGCGGCCGACAAAGTAAAAACCCTAAAATATTTTTTAAAATACACCTCACAAAAAATGTGCTGAAAAATTCGACTTATATGCGAGTATATACATTAGCTTAGTGACCTCAGACTAGTTCCTGTACGTGATTTACAAAAAAGAATCCAACTTAACCTAAACAAACTAACAAAAAACTGTAAACAAATCTTGGGAAGTGGAAGTTTGTAAAAAGAACACAGTAATAACAATGGGGGAGGCAGCAATGAACATTCTAGCTCAGCCCCAGTATTTCAGTTTTTGCAGAAATGTTGTATGTTTCTCTTTAACTGCCAGGCTAAATGGTTGTTCCCAAGATGTTTTTGCTGAATATCTTGACCACCCACAAGAATAGCCATGAGTCAAAGCTGGAAAGAAGGAAGGGTGTGTGTGTGTGTGTGTGTGTGTGTGTGTGAGAGAGAGAGAGAGAGAGAGAGAGAGAAGTTTATTCTATATCCTGCACTAATGCAAGATCCTCCACAAATTGAAGGATGTTGCCTGCAGCAAAAGGAACTTTTAATTGAAGAAGCGGAAGTTCTGTACTTTCTGTTCCAGTGCCTAGTGGCTCCAAAATGTATCAAGTGCTAGTAACAGTGCATTATGCTTTCCCTTCTCTGTCCATCTCCCCACCCTATGTGCACATACGTAACACGTCATGAAAGGATATTGCTCATCTCACATACTGACAGCCCAGTATGCTTTTTAAGCAAAACAAAACAAAATCTAGTTCTGATAACCTTAGCTCTAAAGAGCAATTTTGTTACAAAAATGGAAATTCTAGCACAAGCAGATGACCATTTAATGAATATTTGATGTTTCATACCAAATGTTCCTATCTGGCCTCAACTCCGAAATCTTAATGCAGCTTAAGGCAGGAAGGAGAAACCTTGACTCCCAAAGCCATGAATAGCTCTGGTCTGAGGACAAATTTAGAAGTGGGTACATTATTCAGTGACCAAGCTGCAATTAGGGTTTTCTGGAATACTGCATAGGACCTGAAATAACTTGCTTGTACAGCTCCTAGTTGTGTGTGACCGGAGGGCTCCCTTTCTACCAACCCCGCCCCCTTTTTTTAAACTTTTATTTACTCATGCATGCAGGGCTGAGAAAGAACAGAAGTAGAAATCAAGTGGGATGTCAATATGCCCATGGATGTTTTACTCAGAGTCACACAGATCGAATGTTTGTGTATGATTGTGGAAATAAATGCCTTTTTATGCGGTGAGGAGTTAGAGTGCCTAAAAGGTTTCTTGAACTAAGAGAGCCAAGAAATGTTTTTGCAACCTGTTTATGTATTATTGTCACATTGCCTCTGTTGCTGGCATTGCTGGTCCCCTCCCGGCCTTAAGATTGGATGCTACTGATCGATTACTACTGTTATTAATTATTATATTAATTGTTATAGGTTTTCTGATAATGCTGCTAGTGTGTTTTAAGGGATTTTAATTTTTATTGTTCACAATTTGTATTTTATTGTGCATTGATTGCTTATTGTACACTGCCCAGAGCCCTTTGGGGATTGGGTGGTCTATGAAATTTAAACAACAGCAGCAGCAGCAGCAGCAACAACAACAACAATATCATGAAATACAAGGACCTACAAATTGAAGTTGAACAATTGTGGCGAAAAAGAACAACAGTAATCCCAATAATAGCCGGTGCTCTAGGAGGAATCCCAAGAAACCTTGAAAAATATCTGGAAAGCCTGAACTTGAAAGCCTGAACAAGATGGGACCGTTTTGCCCTATATGTCCCAACTCTGCTGAATGCAGAGGCCAATTTACTGGTGGTCCCTAGCCCCTCAATGATGCGGCTGGCCTCTACTTGGGCCAGGGCTGTAAAAGCCCAGGCCCAAGTAGAGGCCTGCCTGGTGGAATGCTCTTCCTCCAGCTGTCAGGGCCCTGCGGGACCTCAATGAGTTCCACAGGGCCTGTAAGACTGAGCTGTTCCACCGGGCTTTTGGGGAGGCCAGCTGCTGATTGCACCCCCCCTTTATAACATCAGTAAACCCTGCCGTTCCCCTCTCAGGAGGATTTTTTAGCTACTAGACGCCACCTGCTGTGTTTTTAATTGGTAACTTAGAACACTGTATTTTAATGGGGTTAGTATTTTAATATTATAGAGCCTATATTTATTTATTTATGGTTGTTTAATTACCTTATACTATGCTCTATCTAATATGTTCATGTTGTACACCACCCTGAGCCCTCCGGGGGAGGGTGGTATATAAGATTAATAAATAATTAAAATAATAATAATTAAATAACTTGGATAGAACATCAGTCCACATGCTGCAGAAAGCAGCACTTCTAGGAACTGTACACATTCTATGCAAATACCTCTAATATCCTAGGTCCTTGGGAAGGACTCGATATTCAGAAATGAATTCCAGACACTTGTGCTGTGTTGTTATGTGTATAATAATAATATCAGGCAAAGATGCAGAATGCTGACAGGTCCATATAGGCAATTCCTGACCTCTGATCAACACCCATAAAGCACGATGTAAGTCTTCTTCAATACAGTGAGAATGAGATTGCTACAGGACTTCTCGCTAAGGCTGTTACTCATTGAAGTAAAAGAGTTATAGCAGCCTGCTGATCTTGTCTGCAGCTCAAGTGGACAGGGCAGGCTGTGTGAGTAACAGCGGGATCCTAAACAGACTTTCAAAGCCTGTGGGTTTGGAAGGGGATAACTCTGTTTAAGGCGGCACTGTAAGAGAGGGGTGTCATCTGGCAGGCCAGGAATTGAGTTCTTTTCTAAGACTAGAGGTGCCTTTGCTAGTCAGATTTCCTGCATCTCAGAGGCGGAGCGAGGGGAAACAGCACCCAGGGCACGCACACGCCCTGCACCCCTGCCGCAGCGTTTCCCACCCCCTCCCCACCCCAGAAGGCCCCTGGAATGCCCCCTCCACAACCCGGCCATGCCTCTGCCGCTGCTTCGCCTGGGGCATTGCGCCCCACCCCGGGGGGGATCTACGCCACTGCTGCATCTACTTTGCTTCTTCCCTAGCTGAGGGTTCTCCTGCATGAATGTCCCATCCTGGTGTCAATGAAATTTTCTTTAACCCTCTATATCATTTATAGCTGTTGTGATGGAACTTCTAATTTCAAGATGTTCCCTTATGTTACTCTAGCGTGTTAATTAGAAGACCTTCCCCGAAGTCACATGTTCATGTAGGCAGTTCATTTAGATAGGAATGCTTGCATGGAATTGCTCTTTACATTAAAGCTGTTTGGACTACTAATTCTTTTGGTTTCTTATTTTGGAAACAAGAAACATGACAGTAGCCATGACTTGTTTATTTCAGGCATACCAGGTTGTTTTTCAGACTTAGTTCACGAATAAAAAGAGGCAGATGAACTGAAGCTTTTACTATGCTACTGTATCTTTTATTATGTTTCACTGTGAAATGAAGAGTGAAAACAGAAACATATATGTCTTTTCCTTTGCTGAACATTTGTTACTTCTTTGTACAAATATTCAAAACCTTCTAAAGCCCTTTTATGTGTTGGTTATATTTGCAATAATATAATGGTTTCAAGGTGGGGTTTAGTTTGTGCTAGATTCTGAACCTCCCATTTGTGGTAGCTGTTGGTAACATTTAAACTTGGTTATTCTTGTAGAATTGTTGTTAATTTTGGAAAATAATTGCTGACTCCTGTAACTTAATGCTGGTAAGCTTCTAACAATTGCAGGAAGATACTATGTCTAACTACTGATATTCCCCATCTCCTAGTTCAATCCCTGTTACTTGGCTACAGAACTAAGAAAAACCTATATTTGAGAACTCTGGAAACTGATGCTAGATTGTTCCAGCATCTCTTACAACCAAGCAATATCTCACTAAAAACAAATCCTGTAAGGTTGACTACTTTTTTCTATAGTTTGCTTTTTTTTTTTGCTAGAATTCTTTTGGTCTATCAACATGTTCTAACTTTACAAAACAAGAAATATATTTTTCTCTTAACACATATGGCTGTGTGCTCTTACCTAAAAACATAAAAATGACCATGCAAAATGAGATTAGGACCACCTAATCCAGAATTCCTGGCAAGCATCTCCAGATGGTGCTATGTGGTTCATGAGAAAGTAAGCAATAATCCATCAGTGGACAATCTATCTCCTGTCCACCTCTGCCACAAAGTAAATTGAAAATATTCAGGGATATCTCTGACATCTTTTAATGCTCCGGTAGTTTCATTTCTAAAAGTTATACTCAACTCTCTGACATCTGGGGCAGTTTACAGTCAAATATATAAAGAAAATAATTTTTTAAAATATAATAAACCATCTAACTCCTGTTATTTTCCTAAGCAGTGGTCAGGAAAAAATGTAACCAATCCAACACATCACAGCCATCTGCCACTGAAAAAGGCCACTATTCACAGGGGATTTGCCATAGAAACAAGTCTAGGATTTATGAAAAGGCTTTCTGAAATAGAACAGCTTTGCAGAACTTGTGGAATCTAATCAATGGAGAGGCTCTTTGTACCTCTTCTGGGAAGCTGCCACAAAGAGTAGGTGCTGAAAAACCTGTACATCACATGGAAGCCAAATGTACTTACTAATAAGAGGTACACCTGATAAGAACTCATCCATGAAAGAAAGTGCTGCATTACTTTTGCATCCCACATATCTAGGTAACAGTGGCTTAAAGAAACAAAGCACTCAAACTAGCATCAGGGAAACCTGTGCAGACACTACAACCTTCATTTCTTGAATCAGCTACCTTTCTCCCCTTCATTTGGAGGCAAACATATCAAGTAAAACTTTCCGACAGTGATAGACTATAAAAGAGAGAGACTAATTGAATTGTTTTTACATCACCTTTCAGTGCCCCTTGCTATCCCACAAGTCCCCTCAGCTCTCCTGAATAATGGAGCTCCTCACGGCAACCCCTTCTGTCTAATACTCTTTTTAGTTGCACTCCTTGGCTATCTTCTCAGTATAGCTGCCTGAGTCCCAAGGCTGCCACATTCCCAAGAAGATACATATTAGCTGGTGTTCTGATAATACATTTGTGTACCATTCAGCTGGTGCCTTGTTATTGGGGCAAAAGGTAATCTAGAAGGACAGCAAAAGATTAATCAGACACAACTAAACCTTATTGTTCTTTACACTGTGAAAACTCATCCATCTTTGTATAATACCATAGTATGGAACCTACAGTATGATTCTAATCAGAGTTATGCCCTTTAAGACCATTGAAGTGAGGGGTTTTTTGAGGGAATAACTCTGTTTAGGATGATAGTGCTAATAAATCATTTAGCATAGTTTCCTGTCTTAAAATAGGGCACTGCCCATCTTGGAAACCATCACGAAGGAAGATTTCATAGTCTTTCTATGCAGCTTGTCCACTGCTGAATTGCTTATATTTTAAAATTTAACCCAAACTGAATGTTAAACCAAAACTACAACCCCTTCTACGTTTATTGGTAGCTCTTCCCAAGTTTTCCCAAAGCTAGAAACTTCAGTGAAATCTTAGTTCAGATAAAGTATGCATGTTTGGTTCATCTGTGGTCTATAATTTCCCATACAGTCTACCACAGGGGTCTGCAACCTGCGACTCTCCAGATGTTCATGGACTACAATTCCCATCAGCCCCCGCCAGCATGGCCAATTGGTTCTACCAGGTTCTAATTAAACCACATCAAGTCTATAGGTGATAACAGAGGGTGCAGGAGATGTATGGAGAACCACTTAAAAATCAAGGTAGACATGCACTGATTCAGTGGAGGAAAAGAAAACAGGCATCAGAAGTAAGAAAAGTATGGCTGAATATTGCTATGCAAGTGGTGAGAAGACTTAATTAGCTTTGCCTGTGTTTTCTTTTTCTTTCAGTGTGCGTTCTCACATCATTAGGGCTATAAATGAACATTCAGCTCTTGAAATACTGAAATAAAAGTAAAAATGCCATAAAATAATGCTTGAGAATACTCGTATTCATTATCTGCCATGCCCCAGGAAATATTCAGTATGTGTCCAAATAAACATGACAAATGGTCATATGTTTATTATTGAAAAAATAATTGTATAAAATCCTGGATCAGAATCTGTTTGGCCAATGAGCCTGAACTGCCCTAGGCTGTCTCAGGTCAAGAAAAAGGAACAGGAGGAGATTTAAAATTCCCCTTGAATTTGGCCATTGTGGGCTAGATTTTTAAAGACAGAAGACACGGGGAGCTCTTTTCATAGAACGTTTAGTGCTTTAACTGCTCTCCTAGTCTGCCTTGTAGACATACATGCCATACTACACCAAGTCACTTCTCATCCTGGCTTTTCTATACCTCATTTCTACATCAAACTACAGCCTCAGGGACTCACAAACCTCCTTGTCCCTTTCAGTTAGTCTATAGCCTGAAGCTCGGGTTGCCAGCTCTGAGGATATTTTTGGGCTGAAGTCTGAAAAGGGGAGGGTTTGGGGCAGTGGGGATACTTTTTCAGCCACACTACCTCTTTATATTGCAAGCCATTTTACAGTACAATTCTTTGCAGAGTTATTCCAATCAAATCCCACTGAAATCAGTGGACTGAGACTGGAGTGACTCTCCATGAGACTGCACACCACTAGTGCCTAAAGCAGTGCGGCTCATGTACATTTTTGGCTGGCAGCAACAGTCCCATTCCCAGTGTTATTTCATCCTAGCTTATTTCTCTATGAACCCTCCTGACAATGCTACTTATTTTATTTCAGACCCTTTTAGTACAGTGTTGCTCCCAAAGCAAAGTAGGTTCTGTTTACCAGAATTTATGAAAATGAACCCAATAGCCAGCAGTGGGGGTGGAGAAGGTGGGGATAGATAGAGCAAAATTAAAATGGAGGAGGGTTTTGTGAACTTGCGAACTCACAATCTTTCATCAAATGCATTTTCCATCCACAACTCGGCATATCTTTTCATCTAATTTACTAAGACAGGGAGAAGGCAGCCATGCCGCTCTGAAGACACAGGCTTTTTCTGCACAACACAAATAAAACATCTTGCAGATGTTACAAAAATAAATGTTTTGGGGTTTTTTGTCCGCATAGCGTAGAGAAATAAAGCATTGCCAGCAAAAACTATTCCTTTCCCCACCATTTTCTGCTTCTTCAGAGATCCTCTGTGCTGCTCATTATTTTCTGAAGGTTTCCCACAGATGTTTTCTCTGCTTGCATTGCAGCCACCTGCCATTTTAGCATTCAAAGTACATGAATAAACTTAGTTTTGCCTGACAATTCTGCGAATATGTTTTTTTTCCTATTTTGCCCCCAATGCTGTGTCTTTGAAGCTATGGAGATTCAAAATCTGTGCACACTGGTGATTCTCATATCATGTCTTTGTAGCTTTGAAGACATCTCATTGAAAACAAAAAATTGGAAAAAATTATGTTTGTGGAATTGCCAGGCAAAATTGTAGCCAGAGGGACAGATAATAATTATTTTTGTTTTAATATAGTTTTGATATATAAGGTTAATAGAATTTAGGTTTTATTCTGGTTTTCTGCTGCAAAACGTATCATTCCCTGAAACCATTGTCTAAGTCAGGGGTCGGGAACCTTTTCCCCTCAAAGAGCCATTTGGCTCCAATTCCCCCTGCTCACCTCCCCCCCAGCCATCACTCTCTACTCACTGGCCCTGCCCATTCTTGTCTAATTCGCTTTACGGCTTGTCTCTCCGCGCCTGCAGGGCAGGCAAAGATGGGCTCGGTGGCTCGGCCTGGCCGGCCGCCGGAAGAGCGCCCGCCTCGCAACCAGCGGGGCGGGCAGGAGGCTGGGCCCGCAGCGCGGCCTGGCCGGCTGCGGGTGAGGGATGCGCCCGCCCTGCTGGTTGCAGGGCGGGTGAAGATGGGCCCGGCGGCTCGGCTCATGGAGCCGCAGAACAGCAGTGGAAGAGCCGCATGCGGCTCGCGAGCCGCGGGTTCCCGACCCCTGGTCTAAGTCATAAGCCTACTGAAACAAAATATTAGATTATGCTAAAGGTGGACCCAAAGAAACAAGATGCAAACAGTTAATGAATCAGGCAACCCCCTTCTGCATTTTGACATAGCCCCAAGTAATTGTCACACATACCCAGGAAAAGCCCACAGTCAATGGCAGAATTTATGTTAAGTAATTTCCTCCTAGTTTGGGAAAAATCACTAAAGAATAATATAATCACTAAGCCAAACTGAAAGTCTCTCCCAAAACTGTAAGTTTAGGAATACCCATTAACAGCTAAATACAGGGTGGAACTTCAAGGTAAATATACATAAGAGCCAGAAGGCAAACATCTGGATTATCACAAGGACAACTATCCGGAGATGTTTCCTCATCTCTGGACATCTCAGAAGAAGAAGCTTAATGGATCTTGATGGCCCTTGATGGCCCTGTATTATTATTGTATAATTCAGTCTATGATGTAACCTCTAAAATTATAAGAAGTCTGTCTTTTTCTGTGTTCAGGGCGCTTTTGCCAGGCTTGGCCTTGCACCTTGCCTGGGCCTTGTGTGCATTGAGCCTGCATGCCAGTGTACACCAGGCTGCTGCTGACTTCTCTCTCTATTGAACGAAACTCTGTTCAACCACATTAACACTTTGCTTTATTTTTCAATTTGAATTTTGTGGCTTCAATTTTATTGCTGCCCTCGCTGCAGTAACAAAATTAAGTTTATTCATATACTTTAAATGCTGAAATGGCAGGCGGCAGCGATGCAAGCAGAGGAAACATCTGTGAGAAACCTATAGCAAATGGTGGCAGCGTAGAAGATCACTGTGGCTGCAGAAATGGTGGGTGCAAGCGATGGAGAAAGTGAAAGTGAGAGATCTGAAATTTGGTGGGAGAAATAAGACGTTTCCTTAGGCAACAAGCAGGAAACATCTTGAAACCATCTTGGGGGAAGAGATCGCTAGTTTAGCGTTTTCAAGATACAATGGGTTGACCTGAAATAAACTGTCCTAATGACGTCTTGGGGAAAAAGCTGTGTGGAGTTGCTGTGTGGAGTTCCTCCCCAAAATGCTTCTTTTTATGTCCTCAAGACATTTGTGTTTAGCAGAATCAGACATAGATAGGAATTGAAGTGGATTTCGCAAGGGCCAAAAACAGCAGTATGAAAACAGTGTGAAAATGGTGTAAAATGGTTTAAAACAATTTAAAAGGGTTTACATCATTTTCACACCCCTGTTTTGGGCCCATGCGGAATCTGCCATAGACCCAGTGACTCTTCGTGTTAGGTCCATAACTATAACCAATTCTCATGGTAGTTGTCCCAGCTTGACTGTCTATGTTATTATTTAAGAGCAGCACCTCTATCATATGAAATTAGTACCTCAGTCGATGGAACTGCCCTCTAGTGTTGGCAACAATGGAAAACCTATGATGAAAGAATATAGTATAGCACAGAAATGCTGATTTCCAGCTGTTAGATACTTTTATTTGAATCATATGCTCCAAATGAGGTCATGGAGCATGCTTGCAAACAGCATAGTCTTTCACAATGTTGAGAAAGAATGCCTGTCTCATAGAAAGTGTCCTTCAAAGTGTTCCTAAAGAACAACAGATGAAAGAGGGGAAATGCTTGCTGGGGTTTCATAAGACAAAACATATATAAATAACTCCAGTATCACATCTGCAAAGTTCCTCCACAGCATTCCTTCACAGCATCAAGCAAATGAGTGCTTGTTAAGGTGAGTTATACCTATGTATGTCTGAAATTTAGTCATGCATCTGTGACCAATATATTGGATGGATCATGTAGTTAAACCCTTAGAAGCATGGAACTGTGCTTTGGATTGCTCTTAGAATTGCATTTTAACTCCCAGCCACACACTCCTCCCAAAAGAACGGCTCAGTATCAGTAATCCTCATTTCATTTCTCATTGTGCATGCATAGGAGCATGCATTTTGGCTGAATGCAGCTGGGGTGACTCTCCTGGCAAGAGAGACAAAAGGGGATAGAAACAGTCACAGGGAATTTAAGTGACTTCATCTGAGGCATTCAAAGCAGGTGGGCAATGTCAGCCAGCGTGAAGCTAACAACTTGGCTGCTGCTGAAAGGAGAAGGCAGTGAGAGAAAGCATGGAGAAGGGGCGGGGGAATCTGGCTTCACTGGTAAAGCTTTTGTAAATGTTAGGTCCCACGTGGTGCAACGCGTGACGCAGTTTGAGCTAAACAGACAGTCTGCAGATTGCCTGCCGATTCATGCCAGGCTGTGTATAGCCTCCATTCAGCCTTCTAGCTCCCTGATTTAGGCTGGAGCCAAAATACTAAGTGTTCATCAATATCCAGAATGTGGAAGGTTTCTGAATGAGAAATTTCAAAGAAAATTAATGTTTTGAATGTGAAATTTTCAAACTGCCAATTCATTGATTAGTAAACATGTACTGAATTACCTCTGCATGATGACTATGAAATGCTGTCAGGCACTATATACTGCTGCACTTTATGTAGCAAATGCTATAATACCTTCATGTTAGTACTCACTGGATTCTAATATCACAACTTGGGGCTTCAAAGACATTTCCTCAAAAATTAAAAAAAAGGAAAAACTATATATTGCCAGAATTGTCCACCTCCAGCAGCTTTGACAGGGTATCTGTCAGTGCATTGGGGAGATGGCACACCGACAAGATAGCCAAACTCTCCTCAGCATTCCACACCAGGCCAGTATATTCAATACATGCAATTTCTGGGGCAGAAAGAGCTCTGTTGGAAGAAAGCCTCCCAAATTAGCATAGCCACTGTCTCTCTAGTCTGTGATCGATGGAAGACTGAAAAACCGGGGGGGGGGGGGCAGTTCTTTCAAGGTGAGTGTCTCACCACCCCTCATCCAGGTCTCAGTCATGTCAGTCAGATCCACCTTATGCTCTGCACAAAAAATCCTGCAGACTCCTGGTCTTATTATTGATGAATTTGGCATTGCACAATGCCAGTGTCAGAGAAGGGTTAGTTATCCTAATCTCCCTGCCATTGTGCTTTGAGATGGAACAGCACCGAGCATACCCATATAGAGTTGTGTTGACCTTGAGGAGGACCAACTTCCCAGCATTCCAGGGGAGCAAGTATGAGTGATGTAACCTGAGAATGGTCCTTTCTTCTGCACAACCAAAATTATATGGCCTGGGAATGTCTTAAATAAACCCAGTCTTCTCATTTTTTTTTATTTGGACAGGACAAAAATAAAGCATCTAAGAGAGCAGATTTTTTTTCTCCCACCTGACAATCAAGCTCTTAAGCTTTTTCCCGCCAACCATTTTCTGAAACTAAAATTGTCTGTGCCCCCAACCATTTGCTGAAGTTGCCCTGGGACATTTGCTCTGCAGATGTTGTAGCTGAGCTTCTTTTCAGTGAAGTACATGGATCGACTCTCAGCATTCCTGACAAAAAGAACATCTACCAGCATGGATATTTGGCTTTTTTTGACTTTTCCAAAAATGTTTAGGTCCAATATGCCCGAATCTGACACACACACCCCAACTGACATATTTATACTTAGATGGAAGTATCTCCCAAAGTATATTTGGGTAATAGCTACGTAATCAAAACCCAAACTGAAAATAGGTCTTTTGCTAATGCCATTAATATATATCTATATATTGAAAATGAGCATGTCCTGTCCTCCTCAGACTTAGGCAGCTAACAATGCAGCATTAAGCTGTAAGTACACATAACAGTGCATTTAATAATATTTTTAAATGCACAGATTAAAAACATGCTGAGTGCCAATTTAAAAATACACAGAATTTACAAGAATGCAGCCAAACCTGCCAACAGAGTTCACCCTCCGCCAGATGTTCTCCAGAATGAACCTATTTTATATGCCGTTCAAAACAAAATAAATGAAGGCTTCCCCTTCACCCACACTTTGAGGCAATTCCAGAGGACTAGTCCCACCATGGGAAAAGCCTACAAATTGACTGTTGCTGTACAGACAGTCATAAGGAAGAGGAGGCTGAAGAATTTAGCTACCTGGTGTGAGTATACCAGAAGATGCACCTGGCTTTATGACTCAGGGTTCACGAAGGGTGTGTGCGTGTGTCAGGCTATATATAAATGACAGGGGCATTTCCTGTTAACTGGAAGCATACAACTTTTTCTCTTGAAGAGGATGAATACATTTACCTTTCTAAATGGCTTTATTTACAACAATCATAGGCTGTTTCCGCACGGGCGGAATATGGCAGCCTGGGGACGGCAAAAACGCCATCCCCAGGCTGCCATTCGCACAGGGGGCGCAGCTGCATTGCAGCTGCGCCGCCCTCGCACCGCCTGACCGGCGCCAAGCCGGCGTTTCTGGAGTGCGCTGGGAAGCGCACTTTCCTGGGAATGCTGGCTTGAAGCACGGCAGCGGCTTCAAGGCGCCTCCCCCCCACTCCCTCCCTGCACTTACCTTGTCCCCGGGCCTCCGGCGCGTCGCCGAAGCCTGGGGACACGCCCCCCTGCCCTGCGACGCTGGAGCAGGCGCGCAGGGCCGGGGGGCGTGTCCTCAGGCCTCGGCGACATGCCGGAGGCCCGGGGACATGCCGAGTCGGCCGGGTGACGGCGCTCTGTGGCGCCGTCGTCCCAGCTCTTTCTGGGACCGTCCATGCGGACGGTCCCAGCGTTGTCGGGTCGGCGCGAAATGCGCCGACCCAGCTGCTTCTGCCTCCGTAGAATAATCTTAAAACAACTTTATTGTTTTACCTGTTATTTCTGAGAATTAGGTGAAGTTCAATATCTGAAGTGTACAACTCTACATAAGCAGAACAAAAAAATTATAGGTGACAAAAATGAGCTTGTATTGAAAGTGAGGATAAACATCTCCCAGTGAAGGTTTCCAAATTGTCAGCAAATGTCCTTTATTATCAGACTCAGATGACTGGCTGTGGGCTTTGTTACACTACAGAGTTATGTACTGTTCTTCCAAGAAGCTTCAAAACAAACCATGATCTGTTTTTAGCCAAATGCTGGTGGTGCAGACACAAGCACACTGACGCACTTGGTGTAAAGGGCTGTTCTGCACTTGGCTTCTTCATAAAGTCTTTCTGTTACCAAGGCTCATTCCAAATTAGCTAGATTGGTGGTGAGAGAGGGGAGAAGGCAAGAAGGCCTATTTCCTCTACCCTTTCTGGAGGTCTGGTTAATCAGTCAGTCAGCAGCACAAAACTTAAGAGCAAACCAGAAATACATATCTGTCACATTTTTATCCTGTCTTTCCTCCAAGGAGAATGGGGCCATCCTTCAAATCCCATAGAGCATCAAACTAGATAGCCTGAAGAGCCTTCGCAGCTTAGCACAGCTTATTTGTGACTGAAGACACCAAGGACACCAAGAGGCCATACTCATGTAGCTTCTTAGGAGTTCACCTCCCCAAAAATTCATGATCAAAACTAGTACTACTCTCCCATTGCACTGTCCCTTTCCAATAGTCTGCCTGCTTTATTAGTAGGAATGCATTATTAAAAGAAAATAATCAATGGATTCCAGTTCCTGCATGCAAACAAATATATTAGTATCTATTTGACTATCATGAAGCTGTTATAATTTTTTAAAATGTTATTTTTTAAAAAAATGTTTGGTGGGTTAAATAAAGTGAACATCAAACAGCCCACCCAATAAGGGGCAAAAGGGCATTAGAGAGTGGTGCTGCCTTGCTCTGCCTTATTTGCCCTCCCTGGGACATTTACCCCAGCGGAGGTGGCAGATCCACCAGTGACTACCTCACCCACAGCCCCCTGCAATACCCGAAAGTCCAGGCTTTGGTGGGGGTGTGCTGGCATCCCAATCAGGCTCCAGCATGACTGGCGGGGGGGGGGGGTGTGTTCCCCGGAGAGAAGTCAACAATCCCTCCTAGGACTGAGGGCCGGAAACATGGTGCCACAGCCTTTGGACTTCGGCCACCCTTTTGGTGACCTAAATCCTGTTTGCCCCATGTGCCTTCCCAGCAGCAGGGAGGCTTTCCCCCATTGTACGCCTCCTCACACCACTGGGAAGCCTCTGTGGGGAGCAGCTGGTTGGTGCAGCTGCAGCACTGCAGCAGGCCAGCCCATTGGATGAGTCTCAAAGAGGACCATCATCAAATCAATGTCTACCTATGGAGCAACTTGAACAGTGTTCTGACAAGGAACTATGTCCCTTTGCAATTTGCCTTGAATAAAGAAAGCAGTCTTCTAGACCAGATTAAAAGGGAGCTAAACCACTCAATAGTTCTAAAATAAATGACACAATATATCCATTACTCATGTAAAACCACATGCTGGAAATAAGGATAAATCTAGTTCACCTAAAAAGAGTACGGTGAACTCCACGTGCAGCAGCATTGTGCTCAAGAAGTCAACTACATGGAGAATGTTGCTTTTCAAAACATAAAATGGCCACCTGCAGTTTGAAATAATTGCTCACATTATTTGGATGAGTATTCAAGAGGCATATTATTCAATGATGCAATGCCCTGTCTGTGCCAGGCAGTCTCTCTTCCAAGGACAAGGACAAGACATTCCCCACAATGTATGAAGCAAAAAATAGACCAATACAAATTACAACTGAAAGGATATTATTTATTGTATTAGCCCAACCCTTGATGGGTCAGTGTGGTCTAATAACTAATGTTCTGGAGGACACATTAGTGAGATTAGACACTTGCCTTGTGTGATTAGTATTTTTGCCTCTTTAAGGCAGTTTGGTATCAGTTTATTTTTTACTTGGGGGGAACTAGAGATTTGGTTGGTGCACACAAAGAACGTGAAGGTCAGGGAACATGTTCAGTGGCAAATCTACTTTCATAATGACAACTGCAACTTTGTTTCTTCGTCAACCCCAGCCAACAGCACGAGAGAGACAAATCCGAAAGGGTGGTCTGCAGCTTGGTGGTTGCTGATTGGATGACTGCTCATTTTTTTTCAGGCCCAAGCTGTAAGATAATACAGAATCAGCTGAAAGAGTCACATTCAGAGCTGGAACCTTGAGGAGGACCTTAAGAGCAGCCAAGTGTTTGTATTGTTTTTTTGTGCATGGGGAACCATGCTGGCAAGACCACCTGTAAATAGTTGACCCTTCTGCAAATGCAGAAAAAAATCAATGGACAGACAGAGCCATATGCTTAGTAACCCTACAGTTGTGAATAATCCATGCATGCAATGATAATAAAGTTTCCATGTGTTCAGCACCTGATCAGCATTCATCAAAAGCTTCATGTCACTTGTTGTCAAAGGTGTAAAGAACCTCAAGTGGATAGATTCTGCCATTTTTGTTCTAGAGGGATGAGTTTGTATTTGAATAATGAAGAGGGGGAGAGGCTAAAGGGCTATGGAGCTGGTGTGACCTCACCGCTGGCGAATTTTGCCAATCCACATGCCATCCCTTTCCTCCCATTCTGTTTTCCGCTTTCATGCTCTCTATTCCACTCGTTCTGCTGTCCTTTCTCTCTATTCCAATTTCTCTCCCTTTCCCCCCATTCCATCTTCCCCACCAAACATGTGCCATGAAAGTTCAGTGAGTGACTTTGTTCCAGTCACTCTCAGCCTAATCTACCTTGCAGGGCTATTGTGAAGCTAAAATGGAGGCAAGGAGCATCATGTAAGTCACTTTGGTTCCTGTTGGGAAGAAAGGTGGATTGGGAAATTCCTGAAGATTCAAGTACTCTCTCTCTCTCTCTCTCTCTCTCTCTCTCTCTCTCTCTCTCTCTCTGTGTGTGTGTGTGTGTGTGTGTGTGTGTGTGTGTGTGTGTGTGTGTGTGTGTGTGTGTGTGTGAGAGAGAGAGAGAGAGAGAGAGAGAGAGAGAGTTGGTGACAGAAGGAAGCTGAGCAGGAAAAAACTGTCATAGAGTTCACCCTCCAAAGCAGTCATGTTCTCCAGGTTAACAGTTCTCTGTAATTTGTGCTCCACCTGGAGGTTGGCAAACCTAATTTAATGTAATTTGTCTGCCTATATGTAGATTGCCCTAGGAACAAAGAGAACCTTCCAGAATCACTGCGGCCTCCACAGATGCTCAACAAGGGGGCGGGGAGAGAGGGGCAAAATCAGTTCTTGGAAAACTGGAAAACTGGGCTGGAAAACTGGCGAAAGGGCTGGGAATGGGTTAGAGCCAGCTGGGGGAGTGGGGAAGATATTGAGCACTATAAAACTGCATTATGCAAACAACACACAGGCAGCAAAAACCTTGGAGATTCAGAATCTGAAGAGTTTACAAATTAATCTCATGAATACAAGAATGCATTCAGCCATGAAACTTGAACAACTGAACCTGCAAAGTTTTAATTAGTAGGGGTTTTTTTATATTATGCTATTAAATGGAGTTGCATAAACCATATAGTTAAAACAATTATGCAGATACATGTATGTGATGTAAATGTTGCATGCTTGATTCTACTTGGAAAAATATCTATCTTTATGCCTTCCAGTCTTCCTCCTTGCTATTTTAGTTGCCTGTGGCTATTTTTCTTTTTGGTATAGCTTTTGGTATATAATTTTACAATACTGTGTCTCTCAAAGTGCATAATGTAATTTTTCACTATAGATAGTGGAATGAATTTCAGATACATAATAGATAGTTAAGGAGTGCAAGTGATATATTGTTCCAACCTCCAAGTGGTGGCTGGAGATCTCCTGGAATTACAACTGATTTCCAGGTACAGAGATCAGTTCACCAGCAGAAAATGGTAACTTTATATGGTAGATTCTGCATAGTATAGGGGTAGGGGAAGGTAGTATGGATCCCTCATGGATGAGAAAGTGACAGTGAGTCTATTTTCAGGTAATTTACAAAATATTTCAGCTGACTTTTTTATTTAAAAAAAATCAGTGGAAAACATAAGAGCAGCCCTGGAGGATTAGACCAGTAGTCCATCTAGTCCAGGGGTCTGCAACCTGCGGCTCTCCAGATGTTCATGGACTACAATTCCCATCAGCCCCTGCCACCATGGCCAATTGGCCATGCTGTCAGCGGCTGATGGGAATTGTAGTTCATGAACATCTGGAGAGCCACAGGTTGCAGACCCCTGATCTAGTCCAGCATCTTGTCTCACACAGTGGCCAGCCAGTTACTTTCACAGCAGCAATAAAACATTTTGAAAGCATTTTAAGTCATATGACACTAAAACACTTTAAAGTGTTACAACAGTGTTAAACATTTTGAAAATGTTGTCAAAAATTATTTCTGATGTGTGGCATGGCCCATTGCTGTGTTCAGATTTGTGAGCTGGGGCATATTTCATAAATTCTATAATGTTATGGTGACTTTGAGATGACCTGGTGCAAAAAATTGTTCTTTGGTCATAGTGGGGGAGGGTGGCCTTTGGTCATGGTGGGGGAGGGCAGCTGCCAATACAGCCAACCCCCCAACTCAGATTTTGCCCCGGTCTCAATTTTCACCTCTGTAATTCACTGACATGACACTACACATCTCAGTTCAAGAAACACATCTAATCTCCTTGCAGGATTTTAATATGTTACTTTTTAACATAACTAGACAGGGCTAATTAGACAGGGCTAAACTAAGACAGACGTTGCAGATTTCTAAGCCAACCAACTGCTGCTAAACATATGATTTTCACAAAATAAACATGCCTCAAAGCTTAAAAAAAACCTCCAAATGTTGATGATAGACTGTGTGATAATGAATCTGGGAAGCAAAAATTCTGTGGAGCCAAACCTCCCGCCTCCTTTCCCATTGAATTCCAGTTGTAATTCCAGCTTCAGCAATATCAACATGCAATTAGGAGTACAATTCTATGGCATAAGCACTTGTAACCTGTAAGCATAATCATCAGCCAAACCCATACAAGACCCATTGTTTCTGCTGTAATTCATCAATCAAACACACTCTTCAACATTAGAATTTCTGGTTCTGATGCCAAATATTTGCTAATTATTCTTTCCACAGCTGGATGGACACGCTGCTCCCAAGGTCAACACAAACTTTGCTGCATTTCTTTAGCTCCTGGTTTACCCTTATAACTGCAGATTGTTAAATCTGTTTTCAGGTCAGAGCTTGTGTTCTCTCTATAGATTTTACATGTAAGGGCAAAGGATCTCAGAGAACTATATTAATACAACTTACTTGGACTTGTTGCGTCACCAAGTCTTCGCAGTCTTCCACTGGAAGTCCTTGAAATTCCTACAGCAAAATAATAATAATAATAAATAATAATAACAACAATAACAATAACAACAATAACAACATAATTAAATAGATAATTAAGTGATTAAATAGATGTAACACTTAGAAGATACCAGATGAATAATTGCTTAAGGGGAGAAGAATGTAATAAATTATACATTATGGATAAACTCATAGTTTGGGATATAGATGATCTCTGCAAAGGGAGACACAAATGAAAAGCTTAAAATCTTTTCCTATCTACCATGTTATGAATCCAGTGGCCACACCCTGATGTAACAAAGGCTTTCCTTGCACTCTCATCAGAAGTTCTCTGGATAAGAGGACAGGAAGGACACATTAGATCCGTGGTGGTGAACCTATGGCACTCCAGATGTTCATGGGCTACAATTCCCATCAGCCCCTGCCAGTCCATGTAGTCCATGGCCAATTGATCATGCTGGCAGGGACTGATGGGAATTGTAGTCCATGAACATCTGGAGTGCCATAGGTTTGCCACTATTGCACTAGATATTCATCTGCCAAAGCAGAGAACCTCGGCATTTCAATTAATTACACAAAGGAGGGCCAAAGGATTATGTTCTTTGACTGGGCCCTCTTTTCAAGAAACAATCTCTTCAGTAAGCAGTAGCCAAACCCCAATTACTTATTACAACAACATTCAAACATTTTGAAGTGGAAGTTACCATAATAAACATATATACCACATATCAGATTGCCTTTTTCTTCCTGGCAGGGATTTTGTATCTTTAATATGTACCTGTAAAACGAAAGATGCTTGGGAAATTATTCCCCATGATTGCACTTACATGTTGGGGGGGTGGGGCTTCACCTGGCAAACTTTTGCTAATTATCGAACTGTAAGAAGCCATAGAATCCTGCCTGAGACCCCTTGCAACTTGCATCATAACCACAAATCAAACATCCCTTGGCCATTCACTGCTGCGGGCTTTATTAGTTGTTCAAAGGAAGGCTTATTACAAACTTTGCTTTCTTTCTGGGCCCTTTGTGTATCATTCTTAGCAGCCATGCAACAATTGTTGGCAAATGTAATGTGTCCCTGAACCAAGAAAAGTTTGCTCCTTCCTCACTGTTGAAACAGTTGTATCTTATGAGAAACATACAGAATTATGAGAGAAACTGCAAATATACTAACCAGCCAGGATGAGGGTAGCTTCTGTTGGAGCTCTGTTGGAAAAAGCTATTTGTGCTTTAAAAGCTTGCATGGGGGCTCCTTCCTCTATATCTTTATTATTTAAAAATAGTAAATTAAAAAAAAACAACTCTGATGCGTGGCTGAACCACTGGGACAGTTCCAAACAGACTAGGATAAGATTTATCTTGAGCAGAAACTTCCCATGCAGTTTAAGTTTGGAGTTAATCACTACAAAATGCTACTGTCTACCCTGACACAGCAACAGCACTCCAAGGTTTCAGAAAAATAAATTCCAGGCTTACAAAAGACGACTAACTAGCCAGCAGTATCAAAGATTGAGCCTCTGGCCATCTACAATATGTACCTGATATGCACTGTACAACTGTGGCTTAATATGGCTACAGAACAAAGATTTCAATTACAGTATTAGTGAATGCTCAGAAGCCAGAGGAAGGCTCAAGTTAGCATCCAGTGGTAGCTCTACAGCCTCTTGTTTTTCTGAAGTTCTCTGGCCTCCTAATTACCTCTTTACCAATGTTCCTGTTTTGTTCATACTACAGATATTCAAAATTAGTTGAAATAGTTAAGAACATAAGAAAGAGCCTGCTGGATCGGACCAGAGACCATCTAGTCTGGCACTCTGCTACTCGCAGTGGCCCACCAGGTGCCTTTGGGAGCTTACATGCAGGATGTGAAAGCAATGGCCTTCTGCTGCTGCTGCTCCTGAGCACCTGGTCTGTTAAGGCATTTGCAATCTCAGATCAAAGAGAGTCAAGATTGGTAGCCATAAATTGACTTCTCCATAAATCTGTCCAAGCCCTTTTTAAAGCTATCCAGGTTAGTGGCCATCACCACCTCCTGCGGCAGCATATTCCAAACACCAATCACACGTTGCGTGAAGAAGTGTTTCCTTTTATTAGTCCTTATCCCCCCCCCCCCCAGCATTTTCAGTGTATGCCCCCTGGTTCTAGTATTGTGAGAAAGAGAGAAAAATTTCTCTCTGTCAACATTTTCTACCCCATGCATAATTTTATAGACTTCAATCATATCTCCTCTCAGACGTCTCCTCCCCAAACTAAAGAGTCCCAAACGCTGCAGCCTCTCCTCATAAGGAAGGTGCTCCAATCCCTCAATCATCCTTGTTGCCCTTCTCTGCACTTTTTCTATCTCTTCGATATCCTTTTTGAGATGTGGCAACCAGAACTGTTATATCTGAGACCAAGTTATATATTACATAACATAGACATCTATAGCAGCCACAGACAAACCATTGCACCATTGGAGAAGGGCTTTTCAATCTGGGGCTCTCTAGTCCAGGGCATACACACAGCCTTCAGCAGCCTGGCTGAAATTGTGTTAGCTGCGTTGAACAAGTCTTCTTAAAAACCCACTGGAGAACCAAATGACATGCATAGCAATGAAGTAAAACAACTTAAACATGTTTCTCTATCTTGAAGCTCTCCCATTTCTATTCTGAGTTGAAATGGAACAGTCCAAAAATTAAATCAGGACTCTCCAAGAACATTCCAGAGTGTGACTATATACCATCTATGCAAAATTATAGTGCTAGGGATGGTTAGCCCATCTACTGATTTGTGGTTGAAAAATATTCTTTGAGCGTTCATGACAAACGGCTTGGCAAAATCAATCCCATTTTCCACAATTAAACTACACTGATAACTGATTCCACGTTACTGGATGATTCCATTCTATTCTAGGCATTTAATGATCTAATTAACTCTCACATGCTGGCTCTAGACCTTTATCCATCTTCGTTTCTCTAGTCAGTGCAAGCAGTGATATGGAACTTAATATGATGCAGGTGAGGATCATATATAAGGTGGTCAGGTTTAGGGACAGAAAAGGGCTCTTGGCAGATTTTGGTTAGTAAACCCAGTTGGGGATTTAGGGATTGGCTTGCCACTACTCTTCAGGCTAGGCACCCAAATGAGTAGAAATCCCAAAGAATTTCAGTCTACTACTGTTTCAAGAGAGGAAGCCCAGTGTATCAAAGCAAAACCTTCATTTTGTTTGGCTGTCCTTCCTATATACACAGAAGCTCATCACTAAAGCCTCTTTGGAGCAATAGCATGGTTTATTTTGCAGCTGGTCCTCTACTGTGGCACCCCACAGTCCTGTACATCCTGCAGGATCTTAATTATTGTTCACCTCCCTGTCAAGGATGCCTTTTGCTGTAAGGCTGATTTTATCAGATTGATGCAGCGACAGGGGAAAACATTTTTGCCATCTGTGTGTACAGCTTTTAATGTCTTAAGCCCCTAGTAGCCCATCTGATGGTGATTTCCCTGGACAGCCCCAGCTTGCACGTGTTCCAGTGGTAGCTCAGCGGTTCTAATTCTACATGGACTGGTTGTGCCTCATCTGCTTGTAAACATAAAAAGGAGTTGTAGGTTACTTCTTTACCAAAACATTGTGTGCAGTATTCTGATTCAGGATAAATATGATGGGATGGCTGATCTTCAGGTTCTTCTGTGTGCTACAATTAATGGCATGGATTGTCCTTTGAACTGCAGAAATCAGCCAGATAAACTTTTCTCTATTGGCAGTAGAATACGTATTTGCAGTAGAATACGTAGATTTGAATACAATAGCACCTTGGAGACCAACAAGATGGGGGTTTGAGGTTTTGAGAGTTAAAGTTCCCTTTGTCTCTGAAGAGCTACTGGTCTCAAATCCAACTGAATAGGGACAAGATCTTCTCAGATCAAACTGCAGCAGAGGTGGAGTTGAAGAGACTGGTTGAAAAATTGGCAAGCCCAGCCCTCAGAAGTTGTATAGACTGCAGTTCATCCTGCAGGGGAACTTTCTGGCTTATTCATTCATGTGAGGGAGAGCTTGGATTCAAACATATTTATTTAGGGCCAAACAAGGCATGACTGTAGTTGCGCAGGGGCCATGCTAATCTTCTCTGTATCGTTCCAATTTTAGTATATGTGCTGCCGAAGCGAGCACAGCATGACTGTAGTTGAACATCTCATTTGACCTTTATTTTGCAGTGTTTTTGAAACATTACAAAACCTCCTGCAAAACCCATTTATACAGGTAATAGCAGGAGACTATCATGAGCACGCCAGTTCAACTCTCTGGGAAAAACACTATCCTCCTTCTTGATCTTAAATCTTATTGAAGAGGAACAAGCTTCCCACAATTAGTTTGAATAGAAATTTTACTATCTTTCTTGTCCGTGATACTTCACCTCCTGTTCATCCTTCACAACCTCAAAGAACACCATAGCTTGCTCATTTCCTCTTTTAATGTATTGGGGAGGGAAAGGATTGCTTCAAAAATGTCCAGGTATTAAACTATTCTGGTTTACATCCCCCCCCCCCCCGACCACATAACTACGCATAGGTGAACAATTGCAATGACACAAATTCAGTGTTGTTTTAAAACATTAAAAAACATAGCCCACAATGTGAAACTGAAAAAAACGCATACTTCCTAGAAACACATAAAGATTCATACAGAGACAATTAATACAGGGCTAGCAGTGTTATCCTAAGCAGAGTCACACCCTTTAAGCCTTGGAAGGGTGTAAGTTTGTGTTGGATAGCGCTGTAATGTTTTACCATCAAGGCACAGATGACATGGTGACCCCTTGTGGGGTTTTCAAGCCAAGAGATTTTCAGAGGTGGTTTGCCATTGCCTGCTTCCATGTCATGACTGTAAATTATAGAAATCATAGAAATTAGAGAATTTATAGACTCCCCCACTCATTCCCTCTATGTTTTTATATTTTGTTGATGAGATAATTATATTTTATTAGGTAAGCATATTTTGCTAACTACTGTGTTTTAGCTGCTGTTTGAATATTTCTGTATACTTGCCCCAACCATTGAATTGTGGGAATAACTGCTTAAAACAATTTTAAAAGAACTTTATAATAAGAATATCATTCATTCATTCATTCATTCATTCATTCATTCATTCATTCATTCATTCATTCATTTGTATACCGCCCTCCCCCAAGGGGCTCAATGGAACCAATTTGGGCAGTGGAACCAATTACATGGTACTGCTTTTCCTCACAGAAGGTCTTCAAGCAGATGCTCAGCATCCCTTCATTTAAGTGCACTAGCTTTATATTGTTGGATAAAATGGTCTACTTTCAGCTGTAAGACTCTACTCATGCAAGCTACACCCTTTTAAGCCCATTGACTTCAGCCCCATTCACATATTACAGAGAATGCATTTACACACTCCAGTACTTTGTAAGAAAGAACAAATTAAACTGGGGAGCAGTACTGGACAAATGTGAGATTTGAATCACAGCTGTGCATGCATTGAATATAATCTGAGAATTACTTAGCACCTGTATAAAGAAAACTCAAGTGTATACTGTAGATGAATTGTGTGTGTGTTCACTGTAACTTTTGTACAGGACTTTCAATGGACTTGGAATAGTATAGTTCAGTTGAAGCTCTATTTACTCTATAAAAGATAAGTGAGAACCTGAAATTGTAGTAAGTTGAACACTAGAGTTAAATTTAGAGCTTTCCATTATGGACTGGAGTTAGATTTTATGCAGCCCCCACACCCTTATTCCTTCCACTTTCTATATCAGCGTTATGTATAATATTAAAGCAGTTGAGTTGTTCACCTGCAGCAGAAATGTGCACAGTTGATTTGTTCTTCCACCTAAGGGCTCTATGCAAGAGAAATGAAGTGAAACAAAAGACAACACGGATACACATACCCTTATGTGGTTTTGCATTTCAGTGTGCAAAACATATTTGACCTCACTGCTTGGGACTGCCATAATCCCCCAAAGGACAGTTGCAAAGAAGGACAAGGGTTGTGATCTTAATATGTGCACAGAAGAGGGAATTTTCACTGGATGCAGTTAGTCTCATTTCAAATGACCAAAAATCCAGCTCTCCTCTTCTGCTCTTCTAAGAGCCGTGGCATCCCTTGCACCTTTTTGTTAGGGTTGCCAACCTTCAGCTGGTGACTGGGGACCTCCTGGGATTAAAGGAGCAGCCACAACTTATCATGACTGCCATTGCTGCTGGGGAAGGGACAGCCCAGACCACAGGCTGCCGCTCTCCCCTTGCCTTGTGAGACCTTTCCAGGCTCACTAGGTTTAGCCTGTCTGCCGCAGGACAATGACATCAGGGAGGTCGCACTGACATCATGGGGAGAGCGGGCTAGGCAGCCTGTTTAAGGCCAGGCATGGCCTCGCTCTTCCTACTTCTCTCCTGAGCCGGATGCGTTCTGTTCATCTGAAGAAAATGGCTGGTTTGGAGGCAGGACTTAATGGCATTATGCCCCACCACAGTTCCTCCCCTCCCCGAACTCCACCCTCCCCAAGCTCCACCCACAAAATCTCCAGGTATTTCTCAACCCAGAACGGGCAACCCTACTCTTCACCCTCACAGTAATGCAACAACATGAAGGACCTCAAAGGAACCTATATTGTGCAAGGACTCTTGGAAGAAGAAAAGGCCCCAGAAACTGACACTCGAAGTCAATTTGTTTTGCGGCAGGATAGAGAGTGAGAAAGAGGAAACTGGTCACCTGGCTGTCCTTCACCCAGTTCAGCAAACACTCCTCTTTCATTAGTGCTAAAATTAAACCCAGAGGCGTTCCTCCCATTGGGCAAAGTGGGCAGTTGCCCAGGGCGCAGCCCTGTGGGGGGCACAAAAACTGCAGGTTCGTTTGTGGGATTTTTTGTATTTTCAGTGTTTTTCCATTTTTGGCCTGCAGAGGGCACAGTTTTTAGGCTAGCAGCACCAAAATTTCAGGGATGTTTTGGGGGACTCTCCTGATGCTATCACCCAGGTTTGGTGAGGTTTGGTTCTGGGAGTCCAAAGTTATGGTCTCCCAAAGGGGTGCCCCATCCCCCCATTGTTTCCAATGGGAGCTAATAGGAGATGAGGCTACACCTTTGAGGGTCCATAACTTTGGACCCTCTGAACCAAACTTCACCAAACCTGGGAGGTATCATCAGGAGGAGTCTCTTACTGGATACCACCCAGGGCTTTGTGAGAGTTTGGTCCAGGGGGTCCAAAGCTATGAACTCCCAAAGGGAGTGCCCCCCATCATCCATTGTTTCCAATGGGAGCTAACAGAAGATGGGGGCTACACCTTTGAGGGTCCATAACTTTGGACCCCCTGAACCAAACTTCACCAAACCTGGGTGGTATCATTAGGAGAGTCTCCTAAAGATACACTGAATGTTTGGTGCTGCTAGATTAACAATTGCACCCCTGACAGCAGGCACCCCTCAAATTTCTCCAGATTTTCCTTTTAAATCCCCCCCTCCCTTTGACATGGATTTAAAGGGAGAATCTGAGGTCACCATTGAAAGGGATGCTGTTTCAGGTTGGGGGAGAATCAACCCCAAAATAGCATAACTTTCAATGATGCTTAAACTGGGAACCCCAGGTTCTTCCTTTAAGGTCGATTTAAAAGAAGAATCTGGGCTCCCTAGTTTAAACACCATTGAAAATGATGCTGTTTGGGGGTGGATTCCAGCATCACTTGTTTAAAGAGCCCAGATTCTTCTTTTAAATCCACCTTAAAGGTTGAATCTGGGGTTCCCAGTTTAAATAACATTGAAAGTGATGCTTTTCCCCCCAATTGGGGGGACTGGATATAACACCATAAAATGTTTTCATAGTAATAATAAAACAATTTGAAAGCATTTTGAAAATGTTTTTAAAAAATTATTTTTGCTGTGTGGCATGGCTTATTGCTGTGTTCAGATTTGTGAGTTGGGGCATGTTCTATAGTGTGATGGTGACTTTAAAACAACCTGGTGTAAAAAATCATTGCTTGGTCACAGTGCGGGAGGGTGGCCACCCATGGGGGGGGGGGCGGGTGCCAAACTCCAGTTTGCCTAGATGTGCCACTGGGTGTAGCTACAAGGTGGGGTGCGGGTTGCATTGGGCACACGCTTGGGGGGCATCAAACTTAGGTTTTGCCCAGGGCTCCAGTTTGCCTAGTTACGCCACTGATTAAACCAATAAAGGGAGTGGCAAAATCACAGCTGCTTTCCAGTACTAATCAGACACACTCATTGAAAAATGCAAAGTTTCCCAGTCTCTGTGTAAGGGAGGCACTTGCCAAAGAAGCCTAGCACAGCTGCATTGGAAACACACAAGTCATGTGTAGGGGTGCTCTGTGTTTCTTTTTGTCTCAGATATCTTTGGCAGCATGAAACTTGCTTCATAAAACAGAGGGAGAAAGGTGTCTGCAATTTGTGTTTTAGATTAGCAACAGACTGAAGCATGGCCTCTTGCCCTACACTCTGGTATTTACATTCTAATGTGATTTCAGGACAGAATCCATGCACATGCGTGGAAGATTGGAGCACAGTCCTTCCCTGGTTGTCATTAAGGTTTCCATCCTCAAGCTATTTATTTGTGTTGTGACCAAAGAAACCTCTTGAAAAGTGGTATTTATTTAGTTAGGCAGCTAATTAATTGAAAAGCAGGATACAAACAGTTCAACTAATGCATAAAGTAGCTGACAGAATTATATTCTGATATTAAATTAAAAATATCTAAATCACACAGACAACCACACACATAGGCACACACTGTGACACTGGCTTGGCCAAATAAGCAAACTTACTAAAAAAAAATACTTATATGCAAAAGAAGAGCTTTAACATTTTTGGCTTCAGTTTATGCATCATGAATTGTGTTTTTACAGAAGATTCCAAAAATGTATATATTGATGGAAATGGTGACATGGCTAGCACTTATTCTTCAACAGGGACAAACAAACTGTACGAGAAGACCTATGCTCCTGCCTTGATCCCTCCAATTCTAGAAGACTTACTAACAACAGCACAATCCTAAACAAAGTTGCACTCTCCAAAGGCCATTGATTTCGGCAGTTCAGATTGCACTGTGAATCTGTTCGAGGTGTCACAGAAGTGGAGGGGGGAGCAATTGTTCATTCACATACATTAAATAAACTCATTTCCTAACGTTAAGGATGGACTGTAACACATTGCAAAAATTAAAGCCTGGAACCTGTGTAATTTAAACCAGATGGCAACAAGCCTGGCTAGACAGGATGATTTGGGAGGAGATAAGCTGCATTTAAAATCTATGAACTTATATTTCCATGGAAGTTTAAACTGTCCTCAGGCTCCCCCTGCTGTCCTGCACTTCTTTTCCCTTGCTTTTTGTGTTGGGAGAATTGCCTTCTGTACTTAATCCTGCAACTGAATACCTCTTTCATGCTGACATTTTGAAGAGCTTCTTGATGCAAAACAAAAAAGAGTTTCACAAATGCAAGGATATTTGTTAAAAGGCCTGTCCCCACATTTCTGTCAGTGCATGTTCAAACAGATGCTGAAGTCAGTTATAGACTTTCCCCTTCATTAAATTCCTGTCCTGATTTTCAATATATTTACTTTTTTTTTTGGATGATGATAGTCACCACTACTGACTCTGTGTGGGTGTGTCTTAATTGCTGTCAAGTTCCTTTTAACTTATGGCAACCCTATCAATTAATGATAGTCCTGTTGTTAACCACCTTGCTCAGGACTTGCAAATGAATGGCTGTGGTTTGCTTGAGTCAATCCATCTCACGTGGGTCTTCCCTTTTCTCGCTGTCTGCTATTGTCTTTTCCAGTTATAGGCTCAGTTTGGTGATTTCAGCAACTAGGGACACTTCAGACTTGATTTGATGCAGAACTCACTTATTTGTCTTTTTGGCTGTCCATGACATCTGTAAAGCTCTCCTCCAACATCTATTTTAAATGGAACCAATTTTTTTTCACTGTCTAAGGCCGTTTCCCCACGGTCAATTGATATCAAGAATTCCCCACTGCTTGAGTGGCGAACAGGGATTCATCCCGTTTCTCCCCCTTATCCCATGTCCCAGCAGAACCTGCTTGCAAGTACAACTTTTCCTCTTAGCACGCTTTCGATCCAGTTTAGAGGGGAGGAATGGGGGTCCAATCTTTGTTTAAAATTCCCGCCGTGGAGCGTGACACAAGTCTAGCAACCAATCAGCTCTCGGCAGGAACTGAGCAATGTGCGCGCAGCCTCTTCTGGGTTTCAATTTCACTGTTGGTCTCGGCAAGAGACGTTAGCATAGGAGAATGAGAAAATGCTTAAACGATTAACCGTCCACCCTTCCAAACGAGCAAAAACCCGCTTACACGCCTAAATGTTTAAACGTTCGTCCTTGCAAATGAGTGAACCTTTGTTTGAGATGTGCGAAATCGGTCTTTATGAATCATGTAGTACATTTTATGTTCTGTCTTTCTCCCTAATGGGAACCCAAGGTGGCTTACATCAGTCTCTATTCCTCTATTTTATTCTCACAACAATCTTATAAGGTAGGTTAGCTTATAAGGTAGGTTAGGTAGGTTAGATTAGAATATATTTAGTCTGGCATATTTTTCTCATCCCTTTCCTTGTTTCCTTAACATCCACAGGAAAATGCAAAAGCCTGCAACACTGTTTCATGCTATTTAGTTTGAGGTATTGATGGCTTTTGCTTTTGGAGATATATACAGAAATTATTTCATTATTTTGGCATTCAAGTCAGTTTCAGTTCAATTTTGCTTTTACTAAACAGCGGAAATTATACAAATAAAAGTAACATTTGCATTCTTTGGCAAATTCTGATAAATTAATATTTATCTGCACACAAACACAACCAGCCTCTGAACTACAATTTGCACTTCATTTGGCCAACCAACAAAATGATAGCTTGGATAACAGATTTGAAGTGAGTAAGTATTACCTAATGTCTGGCCATGTTAATTTGCATTGCAAAGCATCTGTCAAGAATTTGTAGGCACCTGAGAACATGAGCGCTGTTGCAAAGTTCAGTTCTGTTCATGAGCAGGAAAGCTAAGAGTAGATGAGTTTCCTTCTGGGCATTTCCTGTAACAATGTGAACCAGGCTGCTCAGTGTACCCATCTTTACGTGTCTTTACCTACATGTGTTTACAGAGAAAGGTACTAAAGTGTGAGAACCAGGTAAGACAAGGCAGCAATTGAATTTGAATGTGGCCAATGGAAGTTCAATCAGATACACAGTATAGTATGTATGCCAGCCACAGATGCAGGCGATGTATACAGATACACAGTATAGTATGTATACTTCCACTCTACGATCTAAAAACCATAGGTTACCATTATAGTAGAGTCACATTTGGGCTTCATACTTCCCACCTGACAATCCTGGGCCTACCATGCTTCACCTTGCCCCTAATGATCTTGACAAGAGGAGTTGCAGCAGATGAGGAAAGGCTGTGCGCATAAAGTGCCATCAAGTTGCATCTGACTTATGGTAAGCCCAGCAAGGGGTTTTCCAGGCAAGGGAGAACCAGAGGTGGATTGCGATTGCCTTCCTTCCACTGTCTTCATTGGTGGTCTCCCTTTCAAGTACTGACCCTGATTCGCTTCTGAGATCTGACAAGATCAAAGTCCGGTATACCATGCTGCCTTCCCTCCCAGGAGGAAAGTCTAGCACCAGACCCACACACTGCACCCCCTTCCCCTGCAAAGGTAGAAAACTCAAATAAAGGTATGAGTTATTGTCGAAGGCTTTCACGGCCGGATTCAACTGGTTGTGGTGGGTTTTCCAGGCTGTGTGGCCGTGGTCTGGTAGATCTTGTTTCTAACGTTTCGCCTGCATCTGTGGCTGGCATCTTCAGAGGTGTATCACAGAGAAAAGTCTGTTTCACACTGTGTCTAGTGAGAACTTTCCCTCCTCCTTTCTCGTGCTTGGGTTTCTTTCTTAATTTTCTAGTTCTCCCAATCCATAACTGCAGGTGTTTATTTTATTCTTCTTACTTTTTTATTTATTTACTGTTCTATTTATATCATCTCCCAGCTTCTCACATAAAGTATCCTCTTCTCCACTTTATACCCACAGCAAAAAACCTTGTGAAATAAGTTATGCTGAAGGATTGTGATAAGCACAGTGTCATCTGACATGTTTCTATGGTAGAGTAGGAAACCTATTTGTCCCAGGTCCTGGCCCTGGACTCTAGCCATTATGCCATGCTGACCCTCATAATATTGTTATTTCCCCATAAAGATGGGGAAATAAAGATTTAAAAAACAAAGAGATGCATACTATGCAGTGTCCTCAAGACTGCCCTTCTGAATCACAGCAGGGCTTCCATGTTTTTTCCTGAGGAACGGGTTATCACCTGTGGTTTACATGCTGGGCTCCTCACCACTGAGCGATGGAGGTGGCTGACTGATGAACAGAATCACAACCCATACTTTTCTCTCTGTGCTTAGCTTTACAACTAGCAAAAGGGATGTTTGATGGAACTGTTTACTGTACTTGGGCTATTAAGGGCTGTCTATTGTCATCCAACAAGAGCCTTGGCCTCCTTGGAGCTATACAGTTCTGGGTCATAACCAGCTGAAGAATGGTTGGGTGCAGGTATGAGGGGGTGGTAAAAAAAATCCTTGGGACTTGAGGAGTGACTTGTAGGCATGTTGCCTACCAGGTACAAAGATTCTGATTGCTTTGGTCCAGATAAACTGCAACAGTTAGCTGCAGAGGCGTAGCAAGGGGGGAAAGCGCACAGTGCACTGGTGCATATTCTGCCCCTGCCCCGCCCGGGAATGCCCCCACCATGCCCCCGGACCGCCCTCACCACACCCCCACAGGAACGCGCTCCTGGTGAGTCATGCACCCCCCTCCCCCTTGGAGTTACACCTCTGGTTAGCTGGAGCCTTCCTGCTCCTGATGAAGTCTATCAAGTCACACAAAGGAAACACAATGAGTTGTTCCTGGCAGCCTGTCATTGTGCCATTTTTTCTGTCATTGATTGTTGATTTGTGATTCTCTGCATGTCTAGTGTGGAAGTATCATCGGCAAACATCACTCTAATTGATGGGCCCTTGCACAGTAGCAAGAAACATGGTGGGTGCATTTGAGAGTTCAGATGTCCTAACTCCATTTCCACTGTAATTATAGTGCTTTCTATTTTGCTCTGAGAAGTGTGCAGAATATTCTAGTGGTGTAGTGTTTGCACCCAGCCGTTGGCATAGCAAGCCCATAGGCTCATTTTCAGCACTTTTCTGACATGAAGGGGAGGTAAACTGTACTTGAATTTATAGTGCAATAAAAGAAATCCAGATTCTCATCTGTATCTTGTTCTTTAAGCTCTCATACACCCTAACACTTAAAGACCATTGTCATTGAATAATCCAAGCAGAAATTTAAAAATGTTTAGGAAGTGAACAGATAAGCAAATCCATTTACATGCTCCACATACAGATATGGAATTACTCAGGAAGAACAACTATATCTTGACACAGGGTGGGGGGGGGGGGAGAGAGAGAAATTAAATGCACATGTGCTAAAAGCAAAAGGAAACCAGAACAGACCAAGACGCAACCAGGAAATTCCAAGTTCAGACACTTCAGCAAGAGAAAGGGGTGGGGGGAGAAACCTTTCTCTATTTCCCCTTTACATCTGCTGAATGGAACATCTCCACACTTATCTTATGTTAATTAATTTAATTCCCTGGAACATGAAAAGTGTGAATCAATTATACAATTGGTATAAATACAGCAGTAGTTTTTTTTTTCCTCTGTGATTTCCTTTTCTGTAGATATTAACATTACCAAAATGTTGGGCTCTCTAATACTAATGGTTTCCTATAGTTGGGCAGAAGAAAGAATGGAATCTATTAGGGATGGGTGATATAATAACAAACCTAGATTTCCATTTGTCTTAAACTATCAGACTTCAGAGAAGGACAGAAACCAGATGGGAATCAGTCATGAAAAGGGAAGGCCTTTTTGCTTTATGGACAGATTGAGTCTGCAAATGGTTCATCTTGGAACCAGGTCAGTGTATTACATCTGATTTGCTAGGCATGTAAATCATTAGTCCTTATTGATCACATGACCAAAGAACAGCATGGGAAAATTTACCTTCACATTATTCTGAAGACATTTTAGAACCATCTGCGTCAGTGCAAATCCATGGGACTGACATTGAAGAATTGCAAACAACAGGATAGAATTGCTCCAGTTTGCTCTCATAGCTGTGTATGGATCACACATGATAGATAATTCAAGCTGTGTCTGGATTCTCTTTTGTTATTCAATCAAATTGGGACCATAGCTTGTGTGGAGAATGGGCTTTAACTTCCTAAGCCTCATGCCATTTACTAACTAGAAACAATCTTTGATATTTTATTTGGTGCATTGTGGAAACCTGTGTGTACCCTGGGATACATGTGAGTACAGGCTGAGTAGCATCTCACTTGCATTGCTTCAAGCTATGGAAAATGCTTAGGGGATTTTTGAAGCTCCTGTTCCATGTACACTGCCCCATGTGCCCTGATATGAAGTGGGAGAAGACAACCTATGTCTGGCTGTGGGACACTAGACCTAACCTGTGTAATTTGGAACATGTGAATCAGCAAATTATGTCAGCCCAAACTACATGCTTCCCACTGCAGCTGTGCACATCTTTAGGCAAACCCAATAAACTATGGTAGTCAGATTGCTCCCCTTCCCCCTCCCCTAGAGACAGGTTCACCATTAAGTGCACATACTAAAGAACTGGCGGCACATCCCAACAACCCAGGAATGATGCTTATTGCAATTGTTGTTTACTAAAGGACAATCCAAACAAGACTTTTCCTGCACTGTTGACTTTGTTCCTTTAGTGATTCCTCAGAATCTAGGTGACATTCCCCCAAGTGTTGCACTTCAGTGTTTCCCTGACATTTATTTAGCGTCTAATTTAATCACAGTGTTACTCTGTCAGGGATAAATTGGCATTGCCACACACGGTACAGAGTTTCCTTTCTCCATCTCCACCATTTCTTAGATTCTGCTTGTCCTGCACAACAAAAACTGATAAACCAAAGGAGAAATCTTTCACCAACGTTCTCTTCTGCTCTTTGAAATAAAGTTAAATAACTAATTTTCACATCAGTGATGATGGACACGATACTTCTTGCATTGAGAAATGTTCCCTGACCTTCCCCCCTTACTCCTTGCTTTGCTCCACAGACTATGATGCTTGCTTCCCAGGTAATTTGGGATTTCTACAACACCAGCAAATGATGCTCTCCTTAATGCTTTCCACATTTTTCCAATTAGAGGAAACTCAATGGAACAGATGTTCTGGGTTTTCTAACTTGTCAATTCTTTCTCACTTCTCACCACGACTTGCCTTTGCAGCAGAAAAAGCTGCCCAATCCCAATTCACAGAGGTGTAAACATTAAGTAGCCCAATTGCCACTGCCTTTAAAGGGTGCTTTCTGATTTATCATTGGCAGCTGAAGTTAGCATAGAACAGGGGTAGGGAACCTGCGGCTCTCCAGATGTTCAGGAACTACAATTCCCATCAGCCCCTACCAGCATGGCCAATTGGCCATGCTGGTAGGGGATGATGGGCCCCCCCCTCCACCCCCCCCCCCACCCCCCCCCACCCCAGCACCCCCCCCCCCCCCCCCCCCCCCCTCCCCACCCTCCCCCCCCCCCCCCCCCCCCCCCCCCCCGCCCCCCCCCCCCCCCCCCCCCCTCCCACTCTTACCCCCCCCCCAAAAACCCCCCCCCCCCCCCCCCCCCCCCCCCCCCCCCCCCGCCCCCCCCCCCCCCCCCCCCCCCTCCCCCCCACCCCCCCCCCCCCCCACCCCCCCCCCCCCCCACCCCCCCCCCCCCCCACCCCCCCCGCCCCCCACCCCCCCCCCCCCCCACCCCCCCCCCCCCCCACCCCCCCCCCCCCCCACCCCCCCCCCCCCCCACCCCCCCCCCCCCCCACCCCCCCCCCCCCCCACCCCCCCCCCCCCCCACCCCCCCCCCCCCCCACCCCCCCCCCCCCCCACCCCCCCCCCCCCCCACCCCCCCCCCCCCCCACCCCCCCCCCCCCCCACCCCCCCCCCCCCCCACCCCCCCCCCCCCCCACCCCCCCCCCCCCCCACCCCCCCCCCCCCCCACCCCCCCCCCCCCCCACCCCCCCCCCCCCCCACCCCCCCCCCCCCCCACCCCCCCCCCCCCCCACCCCCCCCCCCCCCCACCCCCCCCCCCCCCCACCCCCCCCCCCCCCCACCCCCCCCCCCCCCCACCCCCCCCCCCCCCCACCCCCCCCCCCCCCCACCCCCCCCCCCCCCCACCCCCCCCCCCCCCCACCCCCCCCCCCCCCCACCCCCCCCCCCCCCCACCCCCCCCCCCCCCCACCCCCCCCCCCCCCCACCCCCCCCCCCCCCCACCCCCCCCCCCCCCCACCCCCCCCCCCCCCCACCCCCCCCCCCCCCCACCCCCCCCCCCCCCCACCCCCCCCCCCCCCCACCCCCCCCCCCCCCCACCCCCCCCCCCCCCCACCCCCCCCCCCCCCCACCCCCCCCCCCCCCCACCCCCCCCCCCCCCCACCCCCCCCCCCCCCCACCCCCCCCCCCCCCCACCCCCCCCCCCCCCCACCCCCCCCCCCCCCCACCCCCCCCCCCCCCCACCCCCCCCCCCCCCCACCCCCCCCCCCCCCCACCCCCCCCCCCCCCCACCCCCCCCCCCCCCCACCCCCCCCCCCCCCCACCCCCCCCCCCCCCCACCCCCCCCCCCCCCCACCCCCCCCCCCCCCCACCCCCCCCCCCCCCCACCCCCCCCCCCCCCCACCCCCCCCCCCCCCCACCCCCCCCCCCCCCCACCCCCCCCCCCCCCCACCCCCCCCCCCCCCCACCCCCCCCCCCCCCCACCCCCCCCCCCCCCCACCCCCCCCCCCCCCCACCCCCCCCCCCCCCCACCCCCCCCCCCCCCCACCCCCCCCCCCCCCCACCCCCCCCCCCCCCCACCCCCCCCCCCCCCCACCCCCCCCCCCCCCCACCCCCCCCCCCCCCCACCCCCCCCCCCCCCCACCCCCCCCCCCCCCCACCCCCCCCCCCCCCCACCCCCCCCCCCCCCCACCCCCCCCCCCCCCCACCCCCCCCCCCCCCCACCCCCCCCCCCCCCCACCCCCCCCCCCCCCCACCCCCCCCCCCCCCCACCCCCCCCCCCCCCCACCCCCCCCCCCCCCCACCCCCCCCCCCCCCCACCCCCCCCCCCCCCCACCCCCCCCCCCCCCCACCCCCCCCCCCCCCCACCCCCCCCCCCCCCCACCCCCCCCCCCCCCCACCCCCCCCCCCCCCCACCCCCCCCCCCCCCCACCCCCCCCCCCCCCCACCCCCCCCCCCCCCCACCCCCCCCCCCCCCCACCCCCCCCCCCCCCCACCCCCCCCCCCCCCCACCCCCCCCCCCCCCCACCCCCCCCCCCCCCCACCCCCCCCCCCCCCCACCCCCCCCCCCCCCCACCCCCCCCCCCCCCCACCCCCCCCCCCCCCCACCCCCCCCCCCCCCCACCCCCCCCCCCCCCCACCCCCCCCCCCCCCCACCCCCCCCCCCCCCCACCCCCCCCCCCCCCCACCCCCCCCCCCCCCCACCCCCCCCCCCCCCCACCCCCCCCCCCCCCCACCCCCCCCCCCCCCCACCCCCCCCCCCCCCCACCCCCCCCCCCCCCCACCCCCCCCCCCCCCCACCCCCCCCCCCCCCCACCCCCCCCCCCCCCCACCCCCCCCCCCCCCCACCCCCCCCCCCCCCCACCCCCCCCCCCCCCCACCCCCCCCCCCCCCCACCCCCCCCCCCCCCCACCCCCCCCCCCCCCCACCCCCCCCCCCCCCCACCCCCCCCCCCCCCCACCCCCCCCCCCCCCCACCCCCCCCCCCCCCCACCCCCCCCCCCCCCCACCCCCCCCCCCCCCCACCCCCCCCCCCCCCCACCCCCCCCCCCCCCCACCCCCCCCCCCCCCCACCCCCCCCCCCCCCCACCCCCCCCCCCCCCCACCCCCCCCCCCCCCCACCCCCCCCCCCCCCCACCCCCCCCCCCCCCCACCCCCCCCCCCCCCCACCCCCCCCCCCCCCCACCCCCCCCCCCCCCCACCCCCCCCCCCCCCCACCCCCCCCCCCCCCCACCCCCCCCCCCCCCCACCCCCCCCCCCCCCCACCCCCCCCCCCCCCCACCCCCCCCCCCCCCCACCCCCCCCCCCCCCCACCCCCCCCCCCCCCCACCCCCCCCCCCCCCCACCCCCCCCCCCCCCCACCCCCCCCCCCCCCCACCCCCCCCCCCCCCCACCCCCCCCCCCCCCCACCCCCCCCCCCCCCCACCCCCCCCCCCCCCCACCCCCCCCCCCCCCCACCCCCCCCCCCCCCCACCCCCCCCCCCCCCCACCCCCCCCCCCCCCCACCCCCCCCCCCCCCCACCCCCCCCCCCCCCCACCCCCCCCCCCCCCCACCCCCCCCCCCCCCCACCCCCCCCCCCCCCCACCCCCCCCCCCCCCCACCCCCCCCCCCCCCCACCCCCCCCCCCCCCCACCCCCCCCCCCCCCCACCCCCCCCCCCCCCCACCCCCCCCCCCCCCCACCCCCCCCCCCCCCCACCCCCCCCCCCCCCCACCCCCCCCCCCCCCCACCCCCCCCCCCCCCCACCCCCCCCCCCCCCCACCCCCCCCCCCCCCCACCCCCCCCCCCCCCCACCCCCCCCCCCCCCCACCCCCCCCCCCCCCCACCCCCCCCCCCCCCCACCCCCCCCCCCCCCCACCCCCCCCCCCCCCCACCCCCCCCCCCCCCCACCCCCCCCCCCCCCCACCCCCCCCCCCCCCCACCCCCCCCCCCCCCCACCCCCCCCCCCCCCCACCCCCCCCCCCCCCCACCCCCCCCCCCCCCCACCCCCCCCCCCCCCCACCCCCCCCCCCCCCCACCCCCCCCCCCCCCCACCCCCCCCCCCCCCCACCCCCCCCCCCCCCCACCCCCCCCCCCCCCCACCCCCCCCCCCCCCCACCCCCCCCCCCCCCCACCCCCCCCCCCCCCCACCCCCCCCCCCCCCCACCCCCCCCCCCCCCCACCCCCCCCCCCCCCCACCCCCCCCCCCCCCCACCCCCCCCCCCCCCCACCCCCCCCCCCCCCCACCCCCCCCCCCCCCCACCCCCCCCCCCCCCCACCCCCCCCCCCCCCCACCCCCCCCCCCCCCCACCCCCCCCCCCCCCCACCCCCCCCCCCCCCCACCCCCCCCCCCCCCCACCCCCCCCCCCCCCCACCCCCCCCCCCCCCCACCCCCCCCCCCCCCCACCCCCCCCCCCCCCCACCCCCCCCCCCCCCCACCCCCCCCCCCCCCCACCCCCCCCCCCCCCCACCCCCCCCCCCCCCCACCCCCCCCCCCCCCCACCCCCCCCCCCCCCCACCCCCCCCCCCCCCCACCCCCCCCCCCCCCCACCCCCCCCCCCCCCCACCCCCCCCCCCCCCCACCCCCCCCCCCCCCCACCCCCCCCCCCCCCCACCCCCCCCCCCCCCCACCCCCCCCCCCCCCCACCCCCCCCCCCCCCCACCCCCCCCCCCCCCCACCCCCCCCCCCCCCCACCCCCCCCCCCCCCCACCCCCCCCCCCCCCCACCCCCCCCCCCCCCCACCCCCCCCCCCCCCCACCCCCCCCCCCCCCCACCCCCCCCCCCCCCCACCCCCCCCCCCCCCCACCCCCCCCCCCCCCCACCCCCCCCCCCCCCCACCCCCCCCCCCCCCCACCCCCCCCCCCCCCCACCCCCCCCCCCCCCCACCCCCCCCCCCCCCCACCCCCCCCCCCCCCCACCCCCCCCCCCCCCCACCCCCCCCCCCCCCCACCCCCCCCCCCCCCCACCCCCCCCCCCCCCCACCCCCCCCCCCCCCCACCCCCCCCCCCCCCCACCCCCCCCCCCCCCCACCCCCCCCCCCCCCCACCCCCCCCCCCCCCCACCCCCCCCCCCCCCCACCCCCCCCCCCCCCCACCCCCCCCCCCCCCCACCCCCCCCCCCCCCCACCCCCCCCCCCCCCCACCCCCCCCCCCCCCCACCCCCCCCCCCCCCCACCCCCCCCCCCCCCCACCCCCCCCCCCCCCCACCCCCCCCCCCCCCCACCCCCCCCCCCCCCCACCCCCCCCCCCCCCCACCCCCCCCCCCCCCCACCCCCCCCCCCCCCCACCCCCCCCCCCCCCCACCCCCCCCCCCCCCCACCCCCCCCCCCCCCCACCCCCCCCCCCCCCCACCCCCCCCCCCCCCCACCCCCCCCCCCCCCCACCCCCCCCCCCCCCCACCCCCCCCCCCCCCCACCCCCCCCCCCCCCCACCCCCCCCCCCCCCCACCCCCCCCCCCCCCCACCCCCCCCCCCCCCCACCCCCCCCCCCCCCCACCCCCCCCCCCCCCCACCCCCCCCCCCCCCCACCCCCCCCCCCCCCCACCCCCCCCCCCCCCCACCCCCCCCCCCCCCCACCCCCCCCCCCCCCCACCCCCCCCCCCCCCCACCCCCCCCCCCCCCCACCCCCCCCCCCCCCCACCCCCCCCCCCCCCCACCCCCCCCCCCCCCCACCCCCCCCCCCCCCCACCCCCCCCCCCCCCCACCCCCCCCCCCCCCCACCCCCCCCCCCCCCCACCCCCCCCCCCCCCCACCCCCCCCCCCCCCCACCCCCCCCCCCCCCCACCCCCCCCCCCCCCCACCCCCCCCCCCCCCCACCCCCCCCCCCCCCCACCCCCCCCCCCCCCCACCCCCCCCCCCCCCCACCCCCCCCCCCCCCCACCCCCCCCCCCCCCCACCCCCCCCCCCCCCCACCCCCCCCCCCCCCCACCCCCCCCCCCCCCCACCCCCCCCCCCCCCCACCCCCCCCCCCCCCCACCCCCCCCCCCCCCCACCCCCCCCCCCCCCCACCCCCCCCCCCCCCCACCCCCCCCCCCCCCCACCCCCCCCCCCCCCCACCCCCCCCCCCCCCCACCCCCCCCCCCCCCCACCCCCCCCCCCCCCCACCCCCCCCCCCCCCCACCCCCCCCCCCCCCCACCCCCCCCCCCCCCCACCCCCCCCCCCCCCCACCCCCCCCCCCCCCCACCCCCCCCCCCCCCCACCCCCCCCCCCCCCCACCCCCCCCCCCCCCCACCCCCCCCCCCCCCCACCCCCCCCCCCCCCCACCCCCCCCCCCCCCCACCCCCCCCCCCCCCCACCCCCCCCCCCCCCCACCCCCCCCCCCCCCCACCCCCCCCCCCCCCCACCCCCCCCCCCCCCCACCCCCCCCCCCCCCCACCCCCCCCCCCCCCCACCCCCCCCCCCCCCCACCCCCCCCCCCCCCCACCCCCCCCCCCCCCCACCCCCCCCCCCCCCCACCCCCCCCCCCCCCCACCCCCCCCCCCCCCCACCCCCCCCCCCCCCCACCCCCCCCCCCCCCCACCCCCCCCCCCCCCCACCCCCCCCCCCCCCCACCCCCCCCCCCCCCCACCCCCCCCCCCCCCCACCCCCCCCCCCCCCCACCCCCCCCCCCCCCCACCCCCCCCCCCCCCCACCCCCCCCCCCCCCCACCCCCCCCCCCCCCCACCCCCCCCCCCCCCCACCCCCCCCCCCCCCCACCCCCCCCCCCCCCCACCCCCCCCCCCCCCCACCCCCCCCCCCCCCCACCCCCCCCCCCCCCCACCCCCCCCCCCCCCCACCCCCCCCCCCCCCCACCCCCCCCCCCCCCCACCCCCCCCCCCCCCCACCCCCCCCCCCCCCCACCCCCCCCCCCCCCCACCCCCCCCCCCCCCCACCCCCCCCCCCCCCCACCCCCCCCCCCCCCCACCCCCCCCCCCCCCCACCCCCCCCCCCCCCCACCCCCCCCCCCCCCCACCCCCCCCCCCCCCCACCCCCCCCCCCCCCCACCCCCCCCCCCCCCCACCCCCCCCCCCCCCCACCCCCCCCCCCCCCCACCCCCCCCCCCCCCCACCCCCCCCCCCCCCCACCCCCCCCCCCCCCCACCCCCCCCCCCCCCCACCCCCCCCCCCCCCCACCCCCCCCCCCCCCCACCCCCCCCCCCCCCCACCCCCCCCCCCCCCCACCCCCCCCCCCCCCCACCCCCCCCCCCCCCCACCCCCCCCCCCCCCCACCCCCCCCCCCCCCCACCCCCCCCCCCCCCCACCCCCCCCCCCCCCCACCCCCCCCCCCCCCCACCCCCCCCCCCCCCCACCCCCCCCCCCCCCCACCCCCCCCCCCCCCCACCCCCCCCCCCCCCCACCCCCCCCCCCCCCCACCCCCCCCCCCCCCCACCCCCCCCCCCCCCCACCCCCCCCCCCCCCCACCCCCCCCCCCCCCCACCCCCCCCCCCCCCCACCCCCCCCCCCCCCCACCCCCCCCCCCCCCCACCCCCCCCCCCCCCCACCCCCCCCCCCCCCCACCCCCCCCCCCCCCCACCCCCCCCCCCCCCCACCCCCCCCCCCCCCCACCCCCCCCCCCCCCCACCCCCCCCCCCCCCCACCCCCCCCCCCCCCCACCCCCCCCCCCCCCCACCCCCCCCCCCCCCCACCCCCCCCCCCCCCCACCCCCCCCCCCCCCCACCCCCCCCCCCCCCCACCCCCCCCCCCCCCCACCCCCCCCCCCCCCCACCCCCCCCCCCCCCCACCCCCCCCCCCCCCCACCCCCCCCCCCCCCCACCCCCCCCCCCCCCCACCCCCCCCCCCCCCCACCCCCCCCCCCCCCCACCCCCCCCCCCCCCCACCCCCCCCCCCCCCCACCCCCCCCCCCCCCCACCCCCCCCCCCCCCCACCCCCCCCCCCCCCCACCCCCCCCCCCCCCCACCCCCCCCCCCCCCCACCCCCCCCCCCCCCCACCCCCCCCCCCCCCCACCCCCCCCCCCCCCCACCCCCCCCCCCCCCCACCCCCCCCCCCCCCCACCCCCCCCCCCCCCCACCCCCCCCCCCCCCCACCCCCCCCCCCCCCCACCCCCCCCCCCCCCCACCCCCCCCCCCCCCCACCCCCCCCCCCCCCCACCCCCCCCCCCCCCCACCCCCCCCCCCCCCCACCCCCCCCCCCCCCCACCCCCCCCCCCCCCCACCCCCCCCCCCCCCCACCCCCCCCCCCCCCCACCCCCCCCCCCCCCCACCCCCCCCCCCCCCCACCCCCCCCCCCCCCCACCCCCCCCCCCCCCCACCCCCCCCCCCCCCCACCCCCCCCCCCCCCCACCCCCCCCCCCCCCCACCCCCCCCCCCCCCCACCCCCCCCCCCCCCCACCCCCCCCCCCCCCCACCCCCCCCCCCCCCCACCCCCCCCCCCCCCCACCCCCCCCCCCCCCCACCCCCCCCCCCCCCCACCCCCCCCCCCCCCCACCCCCCCCCCCCCCCACCCCCCCCCCCCCCCACCCCCCCCCCCCCCCACCCCCCCCCCCCCCCACCCCCCCCCCCCCCCACCCCCCCCCCCCCCCACCCCCCCCCCCCCCCACCCCCCCCCCCCCCCACCCCCCCCCCCCCCCACCCCCCCCCCCCCCCACCCCCCCCCCCCCCCACCCCCCCCCCCCCCCACCCCCCCCCCCCCCCACCCCCCCCCCCCCCCACCCCCCCCCCCCCCCACCCCCCCCCCCCCCCACCCCCCCCCCCCCCCACCCCCCCCCCCCCCCACCCCCCCCCCCCCCCACCCCCCCCCCCCCCCACCCCCCCCCCCCCCCACCCCCCCCCCCCCCCACCCCCCCCCCCCCCCACCCCCCCCCCCCCCCACCCCCCCCCCCCCCCACCCCCCCCCCCCCCCACCCCCCCCCCCCCCCACCCCCCCCCCCCCCCACCCCCCCCCCCCCCCACCCCCCCCCCCCCCCACCCCCCCCCCCCCCCACCCCCCCCCCCCCCCACCCCCCCCCCCCCCCACCCCCCCCCCCCCCCACCCCCCCCCCCCCCCACCCCCCCCCCCCCCCACCCCCCCCCCCCCCCACCCCCCCCCCCCCCCACCCCCCCCCCCCCCCACCCCCCCCCCCCCCCACCCCCCCCCCCCCCCACCCCCCCCCCCCCCCACCCCCCCCCCCCCCCACCCCCCCCCCCCCCCACCCCCCCCCCCCCCCACCCCCCCCCCCCCCCACCCCCCCCCCCCCCCACCCCCCCCCCCCCCCACCCCCCCCCCCCCCCACCCCCCCCCCCCCCCACCCCCCCCCCCCCCCACCCCCCCCCCCCCCCACCCCCCCCCCCCCCCACCCCCCCCCCCCCCCACCCCCCCCCCCCCCCACCCCCCCCCCCCCCCACCCCCCCCCCCCCCCACCCCCCCCCCCCCCCACCCCCCCCCCCCCCCACCCCCCCCCCCCCCCACCCCCCCCCCCCCCCACCCCCCCCCCCCCCCACCCCCCCCCCCCCCCACCCCCCCCCCCCCCCACCCCCCCCCCCCCCCACCCCCCCCCCCCCCCACCCCCCCCCCCCCCCACCCCCCCCCCCCCCCACCCCCCCCCCCCCCCACCCCCCCCCCCCCCCACCCCCCCCCCCCCCCACCCCCCCCCCCCCCCACCCCCCCCCCCCCCCACCCCCCCCCCCCCCCACCCCCCCCCCCCCCCACCCCCCCCCCCCCCCACCCCCCCCCCCCCCCACCCCCCCCCCCCCCCACCCCCCCCCCCCCCCACCCCCCCCCCCCCCCACCCCCCCCCCCCCCCACCCCCCCCCCCCCCCACCCCCCCCCCCCCCCACCCCCCCCCCCCCCCACCCCCCCCCCCCCCCACCCCCCCCCCCCCCCACCCCCCCCCCCCCCCACCCCCCCCCCCCCCCACCCCCCCCCCCCCCCACCCCCCCCCCCCCCCACCCCCCCCCCCCCCCACCCCCCCCCCCCCCCACCCCCCCCCCCCCCCACCCCCCCCCCCCCCCACCCCCCCCCCCCCCCACCCCCCCCCCCCCCCACCCCCCCCCCCCCCCACCCCCCCCCCCCCCCACCCCCCCCCCCCCCCACCCCCCCCCCCCCCCACCCCCCCCCCCCCCCACCCCCCCCCCCCCCCACCCCCCCCCCCCCCCACCCCCCCCCCCCCCCACCCCCCCCCCCCCCCACCCCCCCCCCCCCCCACCCCCCCCCCCCCCCACCCCCCCCCCCCCCCACCCCCCCCCCCCCCCACCCCCCCCCCCCCCCACCCCCCCCCCCCCCCACCCCCCCCCCCCCCCACCCCCCCCCCCCCCCACCCCCCCCCCCCCCCACCCCCCCCCCCCCCCACCCCCCCCCCCCCCCACCCCCCCCCCCCCCCACCCCCCCCCCCCCCCACCCCCCCCCCCCCCCACCCCCCCCCCCCCCCACCCCCCCCCCCCCCCACCCCCCCCCCCCCCCACCCCCCCCCCCCCCCACCCCCCCCCCCCCCCACCCCCCCCCCCCCCCACCCCCCCCCCCCCCCACCCCCCCCCCCCCCCACCCCCCCCCCCCCCCACCCCCCCCCCCCCCCACCCCCCCCCCCCCCCACCCCCCCCCCCCCCCACCCCCCCCCCCCCCCACCCCCCCCCCCCCCCACCCCCCCCCCCCCCCACCCCCCCCCCCCCCCACCCCCCCCCCCCCCCACCCCCCCCCCCCCCCACCCCCCCCCCCCCCCACCCCCCCCCCCCCCCACCCCCCCCCCCCCCCACCCCCCCCCCCCCCCACCCCCCCCCCCCCCCACCCCCCCCCCCCCCCACCCCCCCCCCCCCCCACCCCCCCCCCCCCCCACCCCCCCCCCCCCCCACCCCCCCCCCCCCCCACCCCCCCCCCCCCCCACCCCCCCCCCCCCCCACCCCCCCCCCCCCCCACCCCCCCCCCCCCCCACCCCCCCCCCCCCCCACCCCCCCCCCCCCCCACCCCCCCCCCCCCCCACCCCCCCCCCCCCCCACCCCCCCCCCCCCCCACCCCCCCCCCCCCCCACCCCCCCCCCCCCCCACCCCCCCCCCCCCCCACCCCCCCCCCCCCCCACCCCCCCCCCCCCCCACCCCCCCCCCCCCCCACCCCCCCCCCCCCCCACCCCCCCCCCCCCCCACCCCCCCCCCCCCCCACCCCCCCCCCCCCCCACCCCCCCCCCCCCCCACCCCCCCCCCCCCCCACCCCCCCCCCCCCCCACCCCCCCCCCCCCCCACCCCCCCCCCCCCCCACCCCCCCCCCCCCCCACCCCCCCCCCCCCCCACCCCCCCCCCCCCCCACCCCCCCCCCCCCCCACCCCCCCCCCCCCCCACCCCCCCCCCCCCCCACCCCCCCCCCCCCCCACCCCCCCCCCCCCCCACCCCCCCCCCCCCCCACCCCCCCCCCCCCCCACCCCCCCCCCCCCCCACCCCCCCCCCCCCCCACCCCCCCCCCCCCCCACCCCCCCCCCCCCCCACCCCCCCCCCCCCCCACCCCCCCCCCCCCCCACCCCCCCCCCCCCCCACCCCCCCCCCCCCCCACCCCCCCCCCCCCCCACCCCCCCCCCCCCCCACCCCCCCCCCCCCCCACCCCCCCCCCCCCCCACCCCCCCCCCCCCCCACCCCCCCCCCCCCCCACCCCCCCCCCCCCCCACCCCCCCCCCCCCCCACCCCCCCCCCCCCCCACCCCCCCCCCCCCCCACCCCCCCCCCCCCCCACCCCCCCCCCCCCCCACCCCCCCCCCCCCCCACCCCCCCCCCCCCCCACCCCCCCCCCCCCCCACCCCCCCCCCCCCCCACCCCCCCCCCCCCCCACCCCCCCCCCCCCCCACCCCCCCCCCCCCCCACCCCCCCCCCCCCCCACCCCCCCCCCCCCCCACCCCCCCCCCCCCCCACCCCCCCCCCCCCCCACCCCCCCCCCCCCCCACCCCCCCCCCCCCCCACCCCCCCCCCCCCCCACCCCCCCCCCCCCCCACCCCCCCCCCCCCCCACCCCCCCCCCCCCCCACCCCCCCCCCCCCCCACCCCCCCCCCCCCCCACCCCCCCCCCCCCCCACCCCCCCCCCCCCCCACCCCCCCCCCCCCCCACCCCCCCCCCCCCCCACCCCCCCCCCCCCCCACCCCCCCCCCCCCCCACCCCCCCCCCCCCCCACCCCCCCCCCCCCCCACCCCCCCCCCCCCCCACCCCCCCCCCCCCCCACCCCCCCCCCCCCCCACCCCCCCCCCCCCCCACCCCCCCCCCCCCCCACCCCCCCCCCCCCCCACCCCCCCCCCCCCCCACCCCCCCCCCCCCCCACCCCCCCCCCCCCCCACCCCCCCCCCCCCCCACCCCCCCCCCCCCCCACCCCCCCCCCCCCCCACCCCCCCCCCCCCCCACCCCCCCCCCCCCCCACCCCCCCCCCCCCCCACCCCCCCCCCCCCCCACCCCCCCCCCCCCCCACCCCCCCCCCCCCCCACCCCCCCCCCCCCCCACCCCCCCCCCCCCCCACCCCCCCCCCCCCCCACCCCCCCCCCCCCCCACCCCCCCCCCCCCCCACCCCCCCCCCCCCCCACCCCCCCCCCCCCCCACCCCCCCCCCCCCCCACCCCCCCCCCCCCCCACCCCCCCCCCCCCCCACCCCCCCCCCCCCCCACCCCCCCCCCCCCCCACCCCCCCCCCCCCCCACCCCCCCCCCCCCCCACCCCCCCCCCCCCCCACCCCCCCCCCCCCCCACCCCCCCCCCCCCCCACCCCCCCCCCCCCCCACCCCCCCCCCCCCCCACCCCCCCCCCCCCCCACCCCCCCCCCCCCCCACCCCCCCCCCCCCCCACCCCCCCCCCCCCCCACCCCCCCCCCCCCCCACCCCCCCCCCCCCCCACCCCCCCCCCCCCCCACCCCCCCCCCCCCCCACCCCCCCCCCCCCCCACCCCCCCCCCCCCCCACCCCCCCCCCCCCCCACCCCCCCCCCCCCCCACCCCCCCCCCCCCCCACCCCCCCCCCCCCCCACCCCCCCCCCCCCCCACCCCCCCCCCCCCCCACCCCCCCCCCCCCCCACCCCCCCCCCCCCCCACCCCCCCCCCCCCCCACCCCCCCCCCCCCCCACCCCCCCCCCCCCCCACCCCCCCCCCCCCCCACCCCCCCCCCCCCCCACCCCCCCCCCCCCCCACCCCCCCCCCCCCCCACCCCCCCCCCCCCCCACCCCCCCCCCCCCCCACCCCCCCCCCCCCCCACCCCCCCCCCCCCCCACCCCCCCCCCCCCCCACCCCCCCCCCCCCCCACCCCCCCCCCCCCCCACCCCCCCCCCCCCCCACCCCCCCCCCCCCCCACCCCCCCCCCCCCCCACCCCCCCCCCCCCCCACCCCCCCCCCCCCCCACCCCCCCCCCCCCCCACCCCCCCCCCCCCCCACCCCCCCCCCCCCCCACCCCCCCCCCCCCCCACCCCCCCCCCCCCCCACCCCCCCCCCCCCCCACCCCCCCCCCCCCCCACCCCCCCCCCCCCCCACCCCCCCCCCCCCCCACCCCCCCCCCCCCCCACCCCCCCCCCCCCCCACCCCCCCCCCCCCCCACCCCCCCCCCCCCCCACCCCCCCCCCCCCCCACCCCCCCCCCCCCCCACCCCCCCCCCCCCCCACCCCCCCCCCCCCCCACCCCCCCCCCCCCCCACCCCCCCCCCCCCCCACCCCCCCCCCCCCCCACCCCCCCCCCCCCCCACCCCCCCCCCCCCCCACCCCCCCCCCCCCCCACCCCCCCCCCCCCCCACCCCCCCCCCCCCCCACCCCCCCCCCCCCCCACCCCCCCCCCCCCCCACCCCCCCCCCCCCCCACCCCCCCCCCCCCCCACCCCCCCCCCCCCCCACCCCCCCCCCCCCCCACCCCCCCCCCCCCCCACCCCCCCCCCCCCCCACCCCCCCCCCCCCCCACCCCCCCCCCCCCCCACCCCCCCCCCCCCCCACCCCCCCCCCCCCCCACCCCCCCCCCCCCCCACCCCCCCCCCCCCCCACCCCCCCCCCCCCCCACCCCCCCCCCCCCCCACCCCCCCCCCCCCCCACCCCCCCCCCCCCCCACCCCCCCCCCCCCCCACCCCCCCCCCCCCCCACCCCCCCCCCCCCCCACCCCCCCCCCCCCCCACCCCCCCCCCCCCCCACCCCCCCCCCCCCCCACCCCCCCCCCCCCCCACCCCCCCCCCCCCCCACCCCCCCCCCCCCCCACCCCCCCCCCCCCCCACCCCCCCCCCCCCCCACCCCCCCCCCCCCCCACCCCCCCCCCCCCCCACCCCCCCCCCCCCCCACCCCCCCCCCCCCCCACCCCCCCCCCCCCCCACCCCCCCCCCCCCCCACCCCCCCCCCCCCCCACCCCCCCCCCCCCCCACCCCCCCCCCCCCCCACCCCCCCCCCCCCCCACCCCCCCCCCCCCCCACCCCCCCCCCCCCCCACCCCCCCCCCCCCCCACCCCCCCCCCCCCCCACCCCCCCCCCCCCCCACCCCCCCCCCCCCCCACCCCCCCCCCCCCCCACCCCCCCCCCCCCCCACCCCCCCCCCCCCCCACCCCCCCCCCCCCCCACCCCCCCCCCCCCCCACCCCCCCCCCCCCCCACCCCCCCCCCCCCCCACCCCCCCCCCCCCCCACCCCCCCCCCCCCCCACCCCCCCCCCCCCCCACCCCCCCCCCCCCCCACCCCCCCCCCCCCCCACCCCCCCCCCCCCCCACCCCCCCCCCCCCCCACCCCCCCCCCCCCCCACCCCCCCCCCCCCCCACCCCCCCCCCCCCCCACCCCCCCCCCCCCCCACCCCCCCCCCCCCCCACCCCCCCCCCCCCCCACCCCCCCCCCCCCCCACCCCCCCCCCCCCCCACCCCCCCCCCCCCCCACCCCCCCCCCCCCCCACCCCCCCCCCCCCCCACCCCCCCCCCCCCCCACCCCCCCCCCCCCCCACCCCCCCCCCCCCCCACCCCCCCCCCCCCCCACCCCCCCCCCCCCCCACCCCCCCCCCCCCCCACCCCCCCCCCCCCCCACCCCCCCCCCCCCCCACCCCCCCCCCCCCCCACCCCCCCCCCCCCCCACCCCCCCCCCCCCCCACCCCCCCCCCCCCCCACCCCCCCCCCCCCCCACCCCCCCCCCCCCCCACCCCCCCCCCCCCCCACCCCCCCCCCCCCCCACCCCCCCCCCCCCCCACCCCCCCCCCCCCCCACCCCCCCCCCCCCCCACCCCCCCCCCCCCCCACCCCCCCCCCCCCCCACCCCCCCCCCCCCCCACCCCCCCCCCCCCCCACCCCCCCCCCCCCCCACCCCCCCCCCCCCCCACCCCCCCCCCCCCCCACCCCCCCCCCCCCCCACCCCCCCCCCCCCCCACCCCCCCCCCCCCCCACCCCCCCCCCCCCCCACCCCCCCCCCCCCCCACCCCCCCCCCCCCCCACCCCCCCCCCCCCCCACCCCCCCCCCCCCCCACCCCCCCCCCCCCCCACCCCCCCCCCCCCCCACCCCCCCCCCCCCCCACCCCCCCCCCCCCCCACCCCCCCCCCCCCCCACCCCCCCCCCCCCCCACCCCCCCCCCCCCCCACCCCCCCCCCCCCCCACCCCCCCCCCCCCCCACCCCCCCCCCCCCCCACCCCCCCCCCCCCCCACCCCCCCCCCCCCCCACCCCCCCCCCCCCCCACCCCCCCCCCCCCCCACCCCCCCCCCCCCCCACCCCCCCCCCCCCCCACCCCCCCCCCCCCCCACCCCCCCCCCCCCCCACCCCCCCCCCCCCCCACCCCCCCCCCCCCCCACCCCCCCCCCCCCCCACCCCCCCCCCCCCCCACCCCCCCCCCCCCCCACCCCCCCCCCCCCCCACCCCCCCCCCCCCCCACCCCCCCCCCCCCCCACCCCCCCCCCCCCCCACCCCCCCCCCCCCCCACCCCCCCCCCCCCCCACCCCCCCCCCCCCCCACCCCCCCCCCCCCCCACCCCCCCCCCCCCCCACCCCCCCCCCCCCCCACCCCCCCCCCCCCCCACCCCCCCCCCCCCCCACCCCCCCCCCCCCCCACCCCCCCCCCCCCCCACCCCCCCCCCCCCCCACCCCCCCCCCCCCCCACCCCCCCCCCCCCCCACCCCCCCCCCCCCCCACCCCCCCCCCCCCCCACCCCCCCCCCCCCCCACCCCCCCCCCCCCCCACCCCCCCCCCCCCCCACCCCCCCCCCCCCCCACCCCCCCCCCCCCCCACCCCCCCCCCCCCCCACCCCCCCCCCCCCCCACCCCCCCCCCCCCCCACCCCCCCCCCCCCCCACCCCCCCCCCCCCCCACCCCCCCCCCCCCCCACCCCCCCCCCCCCCCACCCCCCCCCCCCCCCACCCCCCCCCCCCCCCACCCCCCCCCCCCCCCACCCCCCCCCCCCCCCACCCCCCCCCCCCCCCACCCCCCCCCCCCCCCACCCCCCCCCCCCCCCACCCCCCCCCCCCCCCACCCCCCCCCCCCCCCACCCCCCCCCCCCCCCACCCCCCCCCCCCCCCACCCCCCCCCCCCCCCACCCCCCCCCCCCCCCACCCCCCCCCCCCCCCACCCCCCCCCCCCCCCACCCCCCCCCCCCCCCACCCCCCCCCCCCCCCACCCCCCCCCCCCCCCACCCCCCCCCCCCCCCACCCCCCCCCCCCCCCACCCCCCCCCCCCCCCACCCCCCCCCCCCCCCACCCCCCCCCCCCCCCACCCCCCCCCCCCCCCACCCCCCCCCCCCCCCACCCCCCCCCCCCCCCACCCCCCCCCCCCCCCACCCCCCCCCCCCCCCACCCCCCCCCCCCCCCACCCCCCCCCCCCCCCACCCCCCCCCCCCCCCACCCCCCCCCCCCCCCACCCCCCCCCCCCCCCACCCCCCCCCCCCCCCACCCCCCCCCCCCCCCACCCCCCCCCCCCCCCACCCCCCCCCCCCCCCACCCCCCCCCCCCCCCACCCCCCCCCCCCCCCACCCCCCCCCCCCCCCACCCCCCCCCCCCCCCACCCCCCCCCCCCCCCACCCCCCCCCCCCCCCACCCCCCCCCCCCCCCACCCCCCCCCCCCCCCACCCCCCCCCCCCCCCACCCCCCCCCCCCCCCACCCCCCCCCCCCCCCACCCCCCCCCCCCCCCACCCCCCCCCCCCCCCACCCCCCCCCCCCCCCACCCCCCCCCCCCCCCACCCCCCCCCCCCCCCACCCCCCCCCCCCCCCACCCCCCCCCCCCCCCACCCCCCCCCCCCCCCACCCCCCCCCCCCCCCACCCCCCCCCCCCCCCACCCCCCCCCCCCCCCACCCCCCCCCCCCCCCACCCCCCCCCCCCCCCACCCCCCCCCCCCCCCACCCCCCCCCCCCCCCACCCCCCCCCCCCCCCACCCCCCCCCCCCCCCACCCCCCCCCCCCCCCACCCCCCCCCCCCCCCACCCCCCCCCCCCCCCACCCCCCCCCCCCCCCACCCCCCCCCCCCCCCACCCCCCCCCCCCCCCACCCCCCCCCCCCCCCACCCCCCCCCCCCCCCACCCCCCCCCCCCCCCACCCCCCCCCCCCCCCACCCCCCCCCCCCCCCACCCCCCCCCCCCCCCACCCCCCCCCCCCCCCACCCCCCCCCCCCCCCACCCCCCCCCCCCCCCACCCCCCCCCCCCCCCACCCCCCCCCCCCCCCACCCCCCCCCCCCCCCACCCCCCCCCCCCCCCACCCCCCCCCCCCCCCACCCCCCCCCCCCCCCACCCCCCCCCCCCCCCACCCCCCCCCCCCCCCACCCCCCCCCCCCCCCACCCCCCCCCCCCCCCACCCCCCCCCCCCCCCACCCCCCCCCCCCCCCACCCCCCCCCCCCCCCACCCCCCCCCCCCCCCACCCCCCCCCCCCCCCACCCCCCCCCCCCCCCACCCCCCCCCCCCCCCACCCCCCCCCCCCCCCACCCCCCCCCCCCCCCACCCCCCCCCCCCCCCACCCCCCCCCCCCCCCACCCCCCCCCCCCCCCACCCCCCCCCCCCCCCACCCCCCCCCCCCCCCACCCCCCCCCCCCCCCACCCCCCCCCCCCCCCACCCCCCCCCCCCCCCACCCCCCCCCCCCCCCACCCCCCCCCCCCCCCACCCCCCCCCCCCCCCACCCCCCCCCCCCCCCACCCCCCCCCCCCCCCACCCCCCCCCCCCCCCACCCCCCCCCCCCCCCACCCCCCCCCCCCCCCACCCCCCCCCCCCCCCACCCCCCCCCCCCCCCACCCCCCCCCCCCCCCACCCCCCCCCCCCCCCACCCCCCCCCCCCCCCACCCCCCCCCCCCCCCACCCCCCCCCCCCCCCACCCCCCCCCCCCCCCACCCCCCCCCCCCCCCACCCCCCCCCCCCCCCACCCCCCCCCCCCCCCACCCCCCCCCCCCCCCACCCCCCCCCCCCCCCACCCCCCCCCCCCCCCACCCCCCCCCCCCCCCACCCCCCCCCCCCCCCACCCCCCCCCCCCCCCACCCCCCCCCCCCCCCACCCCCCCCCCCCCCCACCCCCCCCCCCCCCCACCCCCCCCCCCCCCCACCCCCCCCCCCCCCCACCCCCCCCCCCCCCCACCCCCCCCCCCCCCCACCCCCCCCCCCCCCCACCCCCCCCCCCCCCCACCCCCCCCCCCCCCCACCCCCCCCCCCCCCCACCCCCCCCCCCCCCCACCCCCCCCCCCCCCCACCCCCCCCCCCCCCCACCCCCCCCCCCCCCCACCCCCCCCCCCCCCCACCCCCCCCCCCCCCCACCCCCCCCCCCCCCCACCCCCCCCCCCCCCCACCCCCCCCCCCCCCCACCCCCCCCCCCCCCCACCCCCCCCCCCCCCCACCCCCCCCCCCCCCCACCCCCCCCCCCCCCCACCCCCCCCCCCCCCCACCCCCCCCCCCCCCCACCCCCCCCCCCCCCCACCCCCCCCCCCCCCCACCCCCCCCCCCCCCCACCCCCCCCCCCCCCCACCCCCCCCCCCCCCCACCCCCCCCCCCCCCCACCCCCCCCCCCCCCCACCCCCCCCCCCCCCCACCCCCCCCCCCCCCCACCCCCCCCCCCCCCCACCCCCCCCCCCCCCCACCCCCCCCCCCCCCCACCCCCCCCCCCCCCCACCCCCCCCCCCCCCCACCCCCCCCCCCCCCCACCCCCCCCCCCCCCCACCCCCCCCCCCCCCCACCCCCCCCCCCCCCCACCCCCCCCCCCCCCCACCCCCCCCCCCCCCCACCCCCCCCCCCCCCCACCCCCCCCCCCCCCCACCCCCCCCCCCCCCCACCCCCCCCCCCCCCCACCCCCCCCCCCCCCCACCCCCCCCCCCCCCCACCCCCCCCCCCCCCCACCCCCCCCCCCCCCCACCCCCCCCCCCCCCCACCCCCCCCCCCCCCCACCCCCCCCCCCCCCCACCCCCCCCCCCCCCCACCCCCCCCCCCCCCCACCCCCCCCCCCCCCCACCCCCCCCCCCCCCCACCCCCCCCCCCCCCCACCCCCCCCCCCCCCCACCCCCCCCCCCCCCCACCCCCCCCCCCCCCCACCCCCCCCCCCCCCCACCCCCCCCCCCCCCCACCCCCCCCCCCCCCCACCCCCCCCCCCCCCCACCCCCCCCCCCCCCCACCCCCCCCCCCCCCCACCCCCCCCCCCCCCCACCCCCCCCCCCCCCCACCCCCCCCCCCCCCCACCCCCCCCCCCCCCCACCCCCCCCCCCCCCCACCCCCCCCCCCCCCCACCCCCCCCCCCCCCCACCCCCCCCCCCCCCCACCCCCCCCCCCCCCCACCCCCCCCCCCCCCCACCCCCCCCCCCCCCCACCCCCCCCCCCCCCCACCCCCCCCCCCCCCCACCCCCCCCCCCCCCCACCCCCCCCCCCCCCCACCCCCCCCCCCCCCCACCCCCCCCCCCCCCCACCCCCCCCCCCCCCCACCCCCCCCCCCCCCCACCCCCCCCCCCCCCCACCCCCCCCCCCCCCCACCCCCCCCCCCCCCCACCCCCCCCCCCCCCCACCCCCCCCCCCCCCCACCCCCCCCCCCCCCCACCCCCCCCCCCCCCCACCCCCCCCCCCCCCCACCCCCCCCCCCCCCCACCCCCCCCCCCCCCCACCCCCCCCCCCCCCCACCCCCCCCCCCCCCCACCCCCCCCCCCCCCCACCCCCCCCCCCCCCCACCCCCCCCCCCCCCCACCCCCCCCCCCCCCCACCCCCCCCCCCCCCCACCCCCCCCCCCCCCCACCCCCCCCCCCCCCCACCCCCCCCCCCCCCCACCCCCCCCCCCCCCCACCCCCCCCCCCCCCCACCCCCCCCCCCCCCCACCCCCCCCCCCCCCCACCCCCCCCCCCCCCCACCCCCCCCCCCCCCCACCCCCCCCCCCCCCCACCCCCCCCCCCCCCCACCCCCCCCCCCCCCCACCCCCCCCCCCCCCCACCCCCCCCCCCCCCCACCCCCCCCCCCCCCCACCCCCCCCCCCCCCCACCCCCCCCCCCCCCCACCCCCCCCCCCCCCCACCCCCCCCCCCCCCCACCCCCCCCCCCCCCCACCCCCCCCCCCCCCCACCCCCCCCCCCCCCCACCCCCCCCCCCCCCCACCCCCCCCCCCCCCCACCCCCCCCCCCCCCCACCCCCCCCCCCCCCCACCCCCCCCCCCCCCCACCCCCCCCCCCCCCCACCCCCCCCCCCCCCCACCCCCCCCCCCCCCCACCCCCCCCCCCCCCCACCCCCCCCCCCCCCCACCCCCCCCCCCCCCCACCCCCCCCCCCCCCCACCCCCCCCCCCCCCCACCCCCCCCCCCCCCCACCCCCCCCCCCCCCCACCCCCCCCCCCCCCCACCCCCCCCCCCCCCCACCCCCCCCCCCCCCCACCCCCCCCCCCCCCCACCCCCCCCCCCCCCCACCCCCCCCCCCCCCCACCCCCCCCCCCCCCCACCCCTGGGAAGACGCTTCCCCCCCAACAACAACCCTTTAAAGGGTTGTTGTTTAGGGCGGCCTGACGCCGCCCTGGGGGGAAGGAAGCGCAGTCAGGTCGGCGCTGCTGCGTTGCAGCAGCGCCGCCTGTGCGAACGGCGGCCTGGGGGCGGCGTTTTTACCGCCCCCAGGCCGTCGTTTTTGGGCCGTGCGGAAACGGCCTTAGTTTTTTAAAGCCCTTCACTTTCAAACCATGCAATCTGCCACATTAACAAGATTTACACAAACAGGTTGCTCAGTGTATTTGTGTCTGTGGTACAGTAAAGGTTGAGGATCTTCTTCACTATATACTGCATTTTCCTCTATAATGGGAGCCCAGATATAAATTTCTGGTGGCCATCTTAGCCAATCCAACTGCATGCACAGCTGAAGAGAAAATAATTTTACTTCTTGTGAATGTATACATTACATTCACTGCTGCCCTCTTAACACTGGCTGCCAAGAAAATACATGGAAAAGTGGGGTTTGAAATTTAAAATCTGTAGTTTTGTAACCTGTGTTAATTGTGTGTCATCTTATCTTGATGATTATACATCCTATGTTTTATCTATGTTTTATTTAGACAAACTTTGTAGTGGCCTTTAGCGATATGCAATAAACATTAACATTAACTCCTTCTACTACTATTACCACTACAGCTTTCATTGTTTTACTTTTAATTTATTTTTTAAAAGATAATTAGTTCTGATGTGTGTTTTATTTTGACTATCCCCTGAGTAGTGCTGGCTATGAGGTGCTATAAAAACTCTTTTTAAAGATGATTTTTTTTTGTTCCCTTCAGAGGCTGTTTTGTTACTGCAGCACTGTAATCAATGAAAAATTCTCATTGAAAACTGTTCAGGTAATGCATTATTGACTGATGGAGCAGTTGCTTTTATTCTCTGTGCACTCCCCAGGACTGAGTGAAAACTAGTGACTGTTTACTGCCAAAGCTGGATTTATGCACAGACTCAAGAAAGTGACAGTTCAGGCCCTCAGATTATGAGGGGCTTCTAAAAAAGAAAAATCTATCCAAAAGTATTAAACTACCATTCAGGGGGAATGTTATGGGGCCTCTTAAACGTGACATAGTTGTGGGCCTCAACACATCTCAATCCATCCCTGCTTACTGTGTATCTGCTTTGTTTAAAGCACACTAAGCATTCTGCCTCCAAAATCAGATGACTGTTTATTACATTTATATCTTACCATTTTTTCCAAGTACGTGAATGAAAGCAGGGCATTGAGTTCAAGACTCCAAAGTTGTGATGTAATCAAAGTTCATAATTACCTGACTTGCAATATCTCCAGCTTGTAAATGTTTGGATATATTAAACATTGAGCATCATTTCCTTAATTTCTTCAGATAAGAGTGTGAAACAAGGTTCTTCTCACATGCAGAATCAAGATGGCTATGGTGCACTGTTCCCTGGAGCCTAACTTGGAGGAGTGGGAAGTGAAATTCTGAGGGAAAACCAATAAAGTGATGCAATATGGCCTCTCTCTTCTCTGGAAGGCAAGATTTTTCCATTAAGAGTTCTCTGAGAAAAACAAAGAGCTTATTCCAAATTGTGCCAAGAATCCAAGGAATCAGAATGCCAAAGAATACCACAGTTTGGTAAACTTGTTTCTTGTATTCAGTTCTACCATTAGAGTTTTAATTAAAATAGCCAGTTCCCCAAAATCTATTTTAATAGAAACAATAAAAGCTACAGACATGTAGCAATTATCTGATGTCTGGTAATTTAACTGGTTGCGACAGGCTATGGGCAGTTTGCCAGAATGGAGAGCACGCTGGCATTGGCATAGTGGCAACACTTTCCCCACCAAGCTGTATAAAATAAAATTCCAGCTCCATATGAAAGGCTCTGCATTAATCTTAACAAGAGAACTCATTCATCTTTGGTATCTAGTGACCTACTGTGATGTGAGGAACAACTGTTGAGACAGGGCAGTCCAGCTGTTACGGTTTACTATTTTTATTTTTGTGAGCACCAGAACCAAGCAAAACAACAAGCTGTTAATTCTGCAATCATGAAATTGTTTTACAGCATTTGACAGTTGTTGCAGTTATCCCTTGAAATCCAGTGGCAATTGGATGGATCAACGGCAAACTGTGAGGAGGCAACAGCTGCAGGTTTACAGGAGACAGGCCGAACAGCATTCACTTGGCATTCTTGTCCAGGTTCTAGTTTGTCCATAGAGTTGTGAGCACCCAGGTGGGTCCTGGTCATCTGGGATTGCAACTGATCTCCAGACATCAGTTTCCCTAGCGGAAATGGCTGCTTTGGTGGTTAGACTGTAAGGTTATATCCCGTGAGGTCGCATACTTTCCCAAATGCTGCTGCACACCCAAATCTCCAGGAATTTCTTGACCCAGAGTTGGCAACCCTAACTTGACCACAACTGATCATGGCTGATTTCCTAAGCATATGTACTGTGAGAAGTCCAATTGAATTCTGAAGGGATTACTTCTGAGTAGACATGTGTAGGAAGGACTGTATTGTAAGTATCACATCATAAAAAGGGACATATGCATTTCTAGGAGCATGACAAATCAGTATGGGGTGCTGCTGCAATGCCCTACTTCATTAATACATTTCCAGTCTGGCTTTCCATTCATGAAATACACTTCAATGTAATAAATATTTTAAATGGCACACATATTCACTAGAGTGATAAAGCAATTAAGACTGTCACAAGGGTTGCCAGGTCCCACAGCAGGGGATGAGGGTAGATCCATGTTGAAAACCCCCTGGAGGTTTGTGGATGGATCTTAAGGAGGACAGGAACCTCAGTGAGGTACAATGCCATTGAGCTGATCCTCCAAAGCATCTATGTTCTTCAAGGAAACTGATATGGGAACGAGGTGTATTTCCAAGGGATCCGCAGGTCCCATCTGGAGGCTGGAGGCTGGCATTCCTAACTGTCACTGATCCCATTTGGTCTGTGGTTACAGGGCATATCAAATATGAACATGTGAAGCTACTTGATAGCAAATCCAACCATTCATCCATATAAATATCACCCACAATAATTAGGAACGGCTGTCTGTTAGAAAGAAGTCTTCCTGGACTTGCTAACCAAGGTCCTTTAGACACAGTTCTTCCGAACACTCTCAGTCCCACCTACCTCACAAGGTATCTGTTGCAGGAAGAGGAAGGGAAAGGGGTTTGTAAGCCCCTCTGAGTCTCCTTACAATTGAGAAAGGTGGAGTATAAATCCAAGCTCTTCTTCATCTGGCAATTCTATGAAACAATGACCTCCAAAGTGTCCTATTGTTAACAGTCTTGCGTAACTTCTTTTTTTGCATTTATTATGTTAAATGTATAGGCTGCCCTTCTGCATTCGACAGGCTCAGGGCAGCTTACAACAATCAATAAATGCAATGCTAAAATAAACAATTTCAGTGCAGTAATATAATCAGAAGCCTCAACAGACTTTTGAATATTTTTTCCCAATTGAAAGTTGTGAACAGCAATCCCCCAGGGGGTGGGTGGGGGGCACTACTACTCTGCTTCTGGTACTACTCATGGTTTATTTCGTCTGCATCCTACACAATGCTTAGTAAATTTCCCTGTGCAATCCATCCTTGCACTTCTTCCCCGGGGCACTTGTAAATACCAACATTTTCAAATCCACAGAAAGTGAACATATTTATAACCTGAACATTTATTCTGGAACTGTAACTGGGAAATTAATTTTTTTGTATACTAGTTAACACAAATGTTTTTGCACCTTTTTATGCTAAGAGCATTATGATTTTTCAAACCTATGTTATTCTGAATTGGCAAGGAATTTTGTCACTTTATTTTCAAATAAGTTTCTATTACGATTTCTGAATTAATCAGATCCTATCTGATATATCAAATGTTTTCAAAAAACTGTCAAATTAGACTGAATTCTGAATAAACCTGTCATAGGATCTTTTCTATCCATCTATGTTACAGGATATACGAGCATCCTGGCCCACCTATGGTGCATTAGAGGACTATTTATTCCAGGCTACAGTTGGGAATGAGTAACTCTTCTGCCACATTTTTGTATCAGGTACAACCAATTCATTTAAGTGTTCTGATCCTGGCCTGAGATGCAAAAGAATTTCTTGGTGCCAAAAAGACATATGCTGAACAGTGACTCCCACGGAGTGTAGCATGCCCCTTAGCGCTCCTTCAAGGGCAAGTATTTCTTACTCTGACAGTAAGCCAGGTAGTGCTGGGGTATGGGAAGGGGAGGAACCTCATTGGGGTATAATGCCAAACAGTCCACCCTCCAAAGTAGCCATTTTTTTTAGTGAAACAGATTTCTGTAGTCTGGAGATCAGTTGTAATTCTGCGATATCTCCATGTCTACACCAAGAGGTTGTCAACCATAATAGTGTACCTTTTGAGATGTAAGAGGGAAGTGTGAGCTCAGTGTTAATAATAAAAAGTGAGCCTCAGCTATTAGACAATTTGGAGACAATACAAGAATCCTGTGAGCTCTTCACCCTTTGCAAACTCTGTCTTTTAGTGGACAGTTATTGTCATCTTTGGCTTAGGAAGTGGTTGTGAGATCACTGCATTTTCTGGAGCGCAATCAATCTGTAGCTATATTTTAACATCATTCTGCTACTGGTAACCAAGAGGCATTTAAGTATCCAAACCCATCCAGTAGCTGGGGAAAGAGTGACTGCACATCCCTCCATTTGTGTCAACCTAATGAATTATGAGTCCCAATACAGGCAGCTAACCAGAAGAATAAAGTCCCAGAGTGCTAATAAAGCTGAAGAAAGAATGGCCAGTTGATTCAATGGCTACTAGTATCACAATAGCTGAAATTCTGAACAAGAGGAGCACCACTATTACTTGAGTGAACATGTTACTGTTGCCCCTAACAACCAATGGGGCCTTCATGCAATGTTGTTTGCTGTAGCTACCTGGGATTTATGTCTAGGTAACTTCACAGGTCACACACAGTTCACAGTGGCTAATGTAAATAGCCTGGACCCTTGCTCTCAGCAGAAGAGAAATGTTAACACTTTTCTGACTATGGCAGAATTCCATAGGTACACTGCTGAGCCTAAAAAGCTTCTATAACTTGTATTTGAAAGTAAAGTTTACTTTGGGCCCAAGGCAAAAGTAAAATTTGTCTTCAGATACAAGACATTTTATTGCTGTATAGCTGAAGCATGGAGATCATCAGATGTACAACTTCCAATTACATGAACCATTCTGGGCATCAGCATGCCCTTTCGGTCCTTGGTTGAGCAATGGTTAACAATATGCAGACCCAGGATGACTGTTTAGAACCTGGGGAGTACAAAAACATCTGGAAGAATGTAGATGGCCACTTCCAGCCACTTTGTCACTAACTCACACAGAAAAATGCCTGTCTTTCTTGGGGAAAAAGAGTGCCAGCCCTCACCTGCATTCATTTGCATACAAAGTTATCTTTGATAAGATTCAGAAGCAGTGTAACTGTTCCTTTGGAGCTACACAGCATTCCTTCAATGATCCTTCCTTCCCGCCTTGTGTTTTAATTTGCTATTTTTCGGTTTTATATATATGTATTTTAGCTCTGATTTTAATTGTTTTTATGATACATTTTTATTTTGCCTGTTCTAATCAATAGCACCTTGGTAGGCCTGATTTTGTGAAAAGGCAGAATACAAATATAAACAAACAAACAAACACCTCAGAAAAGGTGGGAGTGTGGGTTCAACATGGATGACTCTTTGCACAGATTATTATTGAACAATATCTTGAGTAACTTGATGCTTCCTTTGTGTGTCTATGTGGAAACAGTCTTCTCAAACTTCTGGTTAAGAACAGAAGCACCCAACTAGCTAGTCATGAAGAGCTGGGAATGCTAGTGAGGCAGTCATATTAGCCAGAGCTTCTGATATTACTTTTGCCACAATAGCCACATTAGCCAGAGCTTCTGATATTACCTTTGTAGTGGATAAAGGGCCAATATTGAGGCAGCTTCTATATAATAAAAATAATTGCTTTTATTTATGTCATGTATACCCCACCTTTCTTCTGAATCAAGATGAAACATTTTCCTTTCCTCTGTTTTATCCTCACAGCAATGCTGTGAGTAGGTTTGCCAGGCCACAGCTGGCAATCCCCAGAAGCATTTAAGGGGAAGGAATGGCACACTCATGTCACACCAGTGCACTAACAGTTCCAATAAAACCCGGAAGTGATGTCATGGAATGCACGATGATAGTGCAAAAAGCCATTTGGAAATCCTGGAGTATCTTATGATGTCACTTCCAGTGAAAATTCACACCCTATTCCTTCATTTCCTCCCTTTGGTGGTTCAGGTGCTGGCAGAAAACAAACCAGATTGGCAGGGGATCTTCCTTTATAGTGGGGGACCTGGTAACCTTATCTGTGAGATAGGTTAGGCTGAGAGTGTGCACCAAGTCTAAGGTTACCCTACAAACTTCCATGGCAGAGTGGGAATTTAAACCAGGGTCTCCCAGATCCCAAGGCACCAACATAGGTAGACTCTAATCTGGAGAATCAGATTTGATTTCCCATTCCACCACATGAAGCCTGCTGGGTGACCTTTGGCCAGTCAGTTCTTTCAGAACTCTCAGGCCATTTGGAGGCAGGCAATGAAAAACCACCTTCAAACATTTCTTGCCTTGAAAACCCTGTGGGAACACATGAGTCAGCTGTGACTTGATGCCATTTTCCACCACCACTTCCAGATACTAGTGCAGCAGTGGCGAACCTATGGCACAGGTGCCAGAGGTGGCACTCAGAGCCCTTTCTGTGGGCACACGTGCACAGAGTTCATCATGGGGGGGGGAATAATAAGTGGCTGCTATCTTGTGCCAGTAGGTGGGGGGATTGATTCTCAAGAGGGTGGATTCATGGGGGTGGGGGAGATTCTCAGGTGGGGAGATTCTCAGGTGGGGGGATTCTTGGCTGTGCAGTTCACATGGAAGCACTGTGTTTCTTGAGCAAACCGTGCTGCCTCCTGCCACCAGGATCCCAACTATCTCAACTTGTGCCTGCACCCATCATGCAAATAGTAGCACAGACAATATGGGTTCACGTAAGCTGGTTCAGTTGCCTGTGCAGAATCAGCCATTGTTTCCGTGCAAGAAAAAAGTCCCAAAACCACACAGCTAAAAAATGTAATCCCAACGGTTTCTGAGCCTTCCTCTTTCAAACAAGTGCTTTGCCAAAGTGAACACAAAGAAACCCATCTTATGGTCTTCCATTGCCAGTAGCTCATTCACCTCTGTGTGTCACAATAGTTTCTTGGCAAGCAACCAACAATGACAAGGCCATCAGTGCCAATTACTCACAACGACTACCTCGAAGGCAGTAAAGGTCAAATATCATTGCCTCTGCACTGGAGAAAAAAACAGTAGAGGGGTTATTGAAAAGGTACGTAACCATCTTGCAATTGTACTGAAATGGAGCATCATAACCTGTTCTTGAAATTCAGAGACGGGTAGTAATTTAAAAGCCATGAATGGTCCCTTTGTGGATAAAATATCTGTGTAATGGAGCCACACGCAGCAAGGACATTCCCGGAGATTTGAGGATAGAACCTAGAGAGGATGAGTTTGGAGGAGGGGCAGAACTTCAGCAGTGTTATAATAATGTCATAGATTCCATGCTCCAAAGCAACCCTTTTCTCCAAGGGAACTGATCTCTGTAGTCCAGAGATCAGTTTTCATTCCAGGAGATCTCTAGGCTTTACCTGAAGGTTGGAAACCTCAGGTGTAGATCTTTGTAGAAAGTCCTACATGTACAAGAAGATACACAGCCCCTCCCAAGTACAAGAATGTTTTTACAGGAACAGACACTGTGAAAAAGAATTACAATATCCTTTGCCACCTCAGATCTTATGAAATATCTCTGTCACAATTTTGGGTTATCGAGGAATGTTGATGAGGCTTTGAATTGCACCATGCCATCTCCCAAACGTTAGGCAGCTCACCTGGGAGAAAGCACTAAAACCTATGGCGCAACAACGGGCATTTTGATGGATTACTTTGGCAGCCCAGAACACCATCGTGGCAGTGGTTCAAAGATGAGGTGGCAATGGGTTATGGTGAAGGCGGAAGCAGAGAAAGCGCCAGTGTGGGAAAGTGGAGAGGCAATTCCCCCCTTACTATGATTCTCGCTCTTGTGTCTTATAATCTGAAATGAATCTGACAGGAACATTAATCATTTTCATCAGGCTGGGAATGATGGGAACATAAAAACAGGTTATGTTCACACAAGTCTACAAGTTTAGTTTGCATTTGATCCAAGAAGACTGTACTATTTCATGTTTTCTGCCTGTATCTGTCCTTTATGTTTTATACTAAATTTCCTTCAAACAGCTCAGGGCAGTGGATATGATTCTCCAACCTCCCAACAATGCTTTGAGGTAAGTAGGCTGAGATTGTGGCAAGTGGCCCAGGGTTACTCAGTGAACTTCATGGCTCAGTAGGAATTTAAATCCAGGTCTCCTCCATTGTAGTCTGACACATCAGAGTAGTGCGACGTGTGTAGTTATAGTGTTGTGATGGGGTGCCATGTAAGAAACAGAGCTGGCATATGGTTGTTTCATCCATATAATCTAGATCCTGCTTAAAGATTAGCAACTTGTCAAATTATTTCCAGCACTGCAACTTAAGTGGCAGTGTGTGAAATTATCTCGAGGTTACTACTATATAGTTTTGTAGTATATTTAAAATCTCTCCTTCATGTTAAATATCATTTATATAGTTCTGTGTTTCCTAGTAAACACTGCTTCCAGTTTATGACAGTCATCTCCTTAGTATTCATACAACATTCCCCCCCCCCCCCAATTACATTACCCTTCAGGGATGCAGATGACGAGGAACACATATTACATATCTAAAGTTCGTAGTCCTCAGCGTTGCAACATTAAGCTTAAAAAGAAGCAAGCGGTTTCTGCTGACAGTTTAGCATCTCCACTTGCAGGATTGGCCCAGAGTTTACAGCACACGGTGTAGATGTGGTGAAAACATGTATAAACTCCTCACATTGCATCACGAAGTAGACACATTTTTGTTCTCTCTGAATGTGCCTCTACTATAACATGTGAAATGGCCTTTGGAAGTCACAGTAGGAAGTCACAGTAGGGCTGTCAGAGTTCAGTAGGTGGGACTTCTGCCTCCAGCTGTCTTTCATCTTTCATTCACATATTCATTCTTCATGTGTTAAATCCCAAGACCATCAAAACCAGTTCTTCTCTCAACCCGACACACATTCTTTAAATACAAACTGACACCTGGGAAGTTCCAACTACAGAGAACGAGAGTTTTTTCTTACATTTCCTTCAATTATGCTGTTAGCGTTCTTTCTTCCTACATATCTATAGCAAACCACTCTGAACTTTATAGAATACTTAAACACACACCAAGAGAGGATCAAACAAAACGAACACATGCTTTCTCTCCCTGTACACACAGCCCAGCTGATGGAGTCCAAGCCCCTAGGGAAGCCCTTTCTTTACTCACCTGAGTATGATGTCTTCCTCATGCTGTCCTTTTTTCCCAGCTGTTACATAGGAAAAGAGTAAAGTTTCTCCCAGCGGCTCCTGCAAGTAATCCCCAGGGTGATCCGTGACTGCTGTAATAATCCTTTTGTTCCAGCAGGCAGGGCTCAGCAGGAGAAGTGTACTCCTCCTACCCGGTACAAGTATACACAGACACAGTTGCAGCTGAGAAGGAAGTCCACAGCACTCCCATTAATTAGAACACACCTTTCCTAATCTGATGTACAGTTGTGGGCTGTTCCAGCTAGTCTAAAGCTGGGGGAGGCAGCTAGGAGAAGAACTCAGCTAGAGCACTACTTTAACCTTTTCTCCTCAGTGCACAAATTAGCCCTGGCACATGTTCCTACTCACTCACGCCAGGGCTCAGAGATCCCCTTCAGGTTTAACCTATGTATGCTGATGGAGGTCTTTTGACTTCCCTCCCACTGGGTTCCTACACAGTCACTTTCTCCCCCTCCCTCTACTACTTTCTCTTCTGGGTAGGTCAAAGTTGAGCTACAGACAAGTAGTCTCTAGTTCAAAGTACATCATAGCCTGTCAGGCTGCGTAAGGTAAACAACTCTCCTCTTCCGCCTTCCAAAGGCACACAGAAAGGAAAGGCTTGCTCAAGGCGATAAAGTTATGTAAAGGCATTTGCTCAAATCCTGTAGCCTTAAGATGCTACATGCATATATGCAGCCATTCATTACTTGGAAAGGAAACAGGCTATTGGCAAGCTGCACTTAATACTACTAACCCTAATATTTTATGGAAAAGAGGCTTGGGTTTTGTTACAGCCTGCATGTCTTACCACTCCCAGGACTGTTAATAGAAATGACAACACACTGCTGGCACAGTTCTCTTGCAAAATGCACCATAAATAATTATGAGTGAGAAGGCTGAGGATAGTGTTTATATGGAAAACAGAAATAAAAAGTGGGGAAGGGGATAAAAACACTCCTTCAAAAAGGAGGCAATGCTCAAGCCAAAAGGAACTCTTGGTGCATGGGCCAGAAATATTAGCGGGCCCACATTTTTGGTTCAGCCTGATGGATGGCTTTTGTTTGTTGGTGTGCCTGCTTTTCAGGCTGCCAAAAGTACACGGCAAAGCCAGATTTTAAAGAAGAGAGTATGGTTTTATTTTCTTTTTTAAAGGAGAAAATTAACAGTTTTTGCAAACTGCAGGGCACATGTGCCGTTATTTCAGTCTGAACAGATTCTGGCTTATTACTGCATATGCTTGGATTCTTGCAAATGCTCTGTTGGCCACACAAGTACCATCTGATGCTTGCTTCTAATAAGAGGCACACAGTGCTGCACACCACAGTTACTATGCCCATATAGTATGTGAGCCCACATGTTAAAAAGAAATTGGTATAGTTTCTTCTGGACCCCTTTCTGTACTCCCTTATGAAAAAATTCAAAGAATTCCACAACACACCCTTTCTGAAAATTGAGATAGGGGATTGTTTTAAGATCTGCCAGTAAAAAGGATGTGCCTAAAATTATTATTCATAATAACCATCCTTTCAAAAATATTGAAGGAGGACAGTTCGGAGAAGCATCTGCTGTATATCTGTTTGCCAGGAGGGAAAGGGATCCTGGCCAGAGATGGAGCTAGAACATCAGGAATATATATACTGTATTGAACTTCAAACCCTACCACCACCACACAGCGGAGCTCCATACCAAGGCCATGATTCCCCAATCAAGCTTCCATTGGGTGTCTCTAACTTCTTTTTTTTTGAAGAATCAGCTGTTCCTTCATATGCACAGACCAAAACTAAAATGTCTCTTGCCTCATTTTGCACATGCATTTGAGCACTGTTCACACATGTTACAGTGAATGAAGGTGCATTCTGCACGTACGTATGTACATCTGCATATATCTTTTTTGGAAGGAAGAGACAGTATACATCATTTTGCTAATGAAATTGGGGACCAGTATCTGGATAAAAGAGGAGTTTAGATTACATGTTCAGCTGTTCATTTGTTGACTGTAACATGAGAATTCCTCGAAACCCCTTTATTTCTGTCTTACACTCGTGAGGAAAAAAACATCACGAGGTGGCTTAACACCAATTGAAAACAATATAAGCAGTTACAAAATAAAAGATAGAGTAAGATCAGCAGCACAAATATAAAAATGCTTAAAAGCTGCAACATGAAAATGACGATTCTCCGTGTAAATTAAAAACATTAAAAACAAACATGGTAAAACAAAGCAATAAATAATAAAATAGTAAGCAGAGTGAATAAAAGTAACAACAAAGCATGAATACAAGGCTGAAAAGCCACAAGGCTACCCATCAACAGATAATCAGAAAGATAAAATGTCTTTGCCTGGAACCAGGAATTTGCCAGTTAGTGGTACAGGAATGGGGTCCCAAAGGCAAAGCAGCACAATAGATGAAGCCTTGGCACTTTCCGCATACGCACAGAAATGCACCTCCATTGGCATGAATTATGCCGGTGGAGGCTCGGGGACCATCCGCACGCTAGTGTGCAAGCGGCCCCGACTTTCCCCTCAGCCAGAGAGGCAGCTCCGTTCTGGTCACCCCCTTCCACTCACCGTCCCGTCCAGCGTCGCTCTGGAGGGCTGAAGGGACCCATCCATGCTGCCCTCCGACCTCCAGGGCATCCCAGGCAATATGGACCTGCCCAGCAAACTAATCAAATACTCAAAATCAGGCAGAATAACTTCATCCCTTACCCTGTTAGCATCTTCCTCAGACCAGAATAGTATTTTAAGTTTCAGTGCTAGTGATTTAAGTACATTGAGTTTTATTTTTTTTAAACCACTGAAACCCAGAACACATGTTTGATATGAATTCTTGTCATGGGTGCTTGACCCAACATGTGGTCATATGTATGATTCAGGGAAGTCACCTTCAACGAGTTTGGTTGTTCTGTTCAACTTGGGAGTGCTGCAAGGGGGAGGGAGATGCTCTGACTCTCCAGAACAAGCAGGGTATGACCTTACTTCTCCCATTCTGCTTTACTTCACCAGACATCTCCTCCATGTCTCTTCATTCTTCATTCCTGCCCTGTAGCTTCAACCTCCCTGACTTCCCTTTTTCTCGCAGTTGGCCAGCATTCCTTCCTCCCTCCCCTGGGTAAGGATTTGCCCGCTCCTTAAGGTTGGACATACTCTTTGGGTAGCATAGTATGTGTAAAGTGCTGCAAGTCACCGCTGACTTATGGAGACCCCAGCCAGGGGCTTACAAGACAAGTGAGAAACAGAGGTTGGTTGCCATTGCCTTCCTCTGCAGAGTCTTCCTTGGTGGTTTTTCTTCCAAACATGGACCCTGCTTAGTTTCTGAGATCTGACATGCCACCTGCCTACCTAGATAACTTATTAAAGATTCACAATTGAATGTTGTTACCATCTGTTATAAATGAACTGCTGTTGTGTTTTATCATTGAACTACTTAGAACTGCCACATCAAGAACTTCTAGAACTATTTCCATACTTGGCGACTTAAAACCAACCTTATCTGGAAAATTGCCTGTTTTTCTCCTTTGCTATTTTTTTATTTTCAGTAAGACCTCCAGTGAAATATCAGTCTTTCTCTCTCTCTTCCTCTTCTGGAGGTATATTGAGCATAGCTGCATCTGTGCACTCAAGAGCTAAAAAATCCCCTGGGAGCCAGGATCTGGGATTGCCATGCTTTGAGGCTGACACATGTATATATTGCAACAACTCTTTTTTGGTGATGGCATCTTGTCAACACAGCAACAGTGCCAATCCTTGCCAGCCTGTACAACATGGGAAGTGCAAGGAGCAGTCCAACCATGGCAGGGATATGCAAAAACAAGGTGCAGAGCAAGGTAGCGTGATGCTAGTCCTTAGCAAGCTTCAATAATTGATTGGGACCCATGCATGTTTGAAAGGGCCACTGTCTGAGGGGACCCCCAGACTCAGGGTTGTTTCCTTACCCACCCTGCATTTCCCATTGTTTCTTGGCCCCTGGAAGATCAATGCAGAAGGCTGGCTGTAGTTCATAGAACAGTCACATGCTCATGCTGTTATCTGGGATCCTATGATAGATTGTCCCAAGGATTGCCCTGAGGTCTCCTGTCACTTTTATAGCAGACTACGAAAAGGAATGTTGGAAGACAACGTTTGTCACACAGAGGTAAGAAAAGTCCACCTGCCAAAATCCCCTTTACAGGAGAACTATTGATTGTATTTTTTAAAAATGGTATGAAATTGAAGACTGCATTTTGCTGGAGCAGATATTCTCATCACCAGTGTTGTGAGGGCTGAAGCATCTGGCAGAATTCTACTAGTCAATCACATGTTAAAGAAACATGAGCATCTCTGGAATCCAAATGTTGGCAAACCTATGTAGGCCTTTTAATGAAATGGGTTCTGCTTCCTGCCCCTTGTAATTGGTTTATGTTATAGGATTTACAAAGTGCCACTGTATGGCAGCACAAGATGCATTTTGAAGGCCACTCTGTGACTGCTACCTAAGAGAGTGATTAGGCTTTTCTGCACATATAACATTCTGAAAATTTGTCCCTTCCAAACCTACATGAGGAATTCTAATTGCTGCGGATTAGTTCTTATTACTGCTAATCCGGACCACTGGCCTGGCATACTCTTCCCTGCCTCAGGCCAAACAAAAATTAAAGAATCTAAAAACGTCAGGAGGGAATTTTTGTGTAATGAAAGACTACATGGCAAAGATTCTTTCACTTTGGCTGCCTGAATCACAGAATTATCAAGAGGTTCGGCGCTTTAGCATGGAAGCACAAGTTAACGTTTAATGTGATACAGATTCCACGGATTTCAGATAGACAAGTCTTGTATAGCTTTTTCTCCTGTTATGTAAGTTCAGTGAGGGTATTTTCAGTGCATTAATAAAGGAGGATTTAAAACCAAGATAAGAAAGCCCGATAGAATGCAAGCAGGCAAAGTGTCAGCTTCCCACATATGAAGTCTTGCACAAAAATAGTCTGTAAAAACACACATACAGCCAAACCAATGTTCTTCATTCCTCCATTAGCGGATGGTCCCTGTGACTTTAATAGCCATAAGGCAGGTAGAAATTTAACAGGAAAAATCTGTTTTTCAGAAATAACTATGCATTGATGCAGGGACTGTTCTCTGCAATCAAATGGTTGGCATTCCATCATTAGCTGTAATCAGAATTAGAATGGAGAATCCATGTGATAGTGGGTAATACCCAATTGAAACAGTATCTATTTCTCCCATATATTTTTATCCACACATCCTGATCTCAAATCTGCTTTTTTTGGTTCACCAACACTGATAGTAGACTACCTTCCTCATAGCTTCCGTCCAAGCCAATTAGTGTCATTGCACCAAGACAGCATATCACTATACCAGGGGTAGGGAACCTGCGGCTCTCCAGATGTTCAGGAACTACAAAGCCTCCCCTTCCCCCACCTCCAAAACTCCCTAGCCAAGCCCTCCATGGGCCTAGCAAACCATTCCTGACCCCACCCCTAGCCACCAGGAAAGTAACGGGGCCAAATGGCGCCCGGTACCAAAAACCCCTCTGGGCACCCCACCATGCGGAGCCCTGCATACTCGCGAGTAAGCATGGCTCACTCATGAGTTGGACTCCAGCCACTCTAAGCTGCCCAAGCTGGGCGTGAGGGAAACTTGCGCCCCACTGGAAGTCAGGGAAGAGGGGCTGCCACTGACCTTCCCTGCCTTCAAGATGGGTGCGAGGGAAACTCGGGGCCTGCTGGAAGGCAAGGAAGAGAGGTTGCTGCTGCCCTTCCCTGCTGTTGGGGAAATTGCTTCCCTGTTTGGAAAAATTAGCAGAGTGAAATAAGAGACCAAGAGACTTTTGCTGTGATTATAAAAAGAAGATAAAACTTCACTTAACTAAATCAGGGTAGGGATACATGGAGTTTAAAAACAATAAATCCTTTCTATTCTAGCACAAACTTAGTTGCAGGACTTAGGCCCATGTGAGCTCACATGCGGCCTAGGCATTCACCTCTTAAGGTGAATCCATGTTACAGGTACAAAAGAAAACCCTTGTGTGCTCTCTGGCTGTGTGCTCTGAGTGAGAAAAAGAAGATCAATTAACTTTACAACCTCTGACTCACATGCTCTGTCTCACACAGGTGATGTGGACTAACTGCCCAATGACTAATCAATGAACTGGTCGCAAGACACTGACCTCACTAGCTAATTAACATGCACACAGTTAACCCTTTCTTGTCAGGATTGTGACAGACACTTGCAATTCCTAACACCTGCCTTCAAGACGGGTGCAAGGGAAACTTGCGCCCCACTGGAAGGCAAGGAAGACGGGTGCCGCTGCCCTTCCCTGCCTTCAAGACGGGCACAAGGGAAACTTGGGGCCCGCTGGAAGGCAAGGAAGAGGGGCTGCCCATTTGGTCACGTGGGGGGCCATCAGCGCCCCCCACGTGACCAAAAGGCGTGTGCCCAGGAACATGGGGTACCCCATGTCCCTAGGGCCATATGCCACTGCTTGCCACACTTTCTACCTACCTCAGCCACTCCAATCCACCCTCCCATACCCTGATCCACCCCTTTCCACTCTCCCCCCTTATGATCCTCTCTCCAGTCCAGGCCTCAACGTGCCACCTTGCCCTACCACAACACTCACCTTTCTGCCCTCCCAAGCCTCCCCTTTCAACCCTCCCACCATCCCAAGCCACTGTTCCATCCTCTTCCACTCCATTCCTCACTTTGCTGCCTCTCCTCTCCTCTCCTCTCTACCCCTCTCCTCATCTTCCAACCTACCCCAACCCACACCTCTCCAGTCTCTCCTACCCCCAAGGAAGCAGAAGGAGGGGGGATTCTGCTGTGCCACTAAAGCCCATTGTGAGGGGACATGCCTCCTCTTCGAACCTTTGCTAGGACCCATTGCATCTCCCCATAATGGGCTTTGCAGCTAGTTCTGTATAAAAGCAAAAACAGTCACAAACAAACAGTTCCTAGAAAAAAATGGAATTGTGATGGGTAAAGAGCAGAACAACAGATTGTTAATGACATCATTTGGAACCCCCATTAAAACAGTATGTCCACATTATGGTAATGGCATTGCATTTGGCTAGTGTGGAACCACCCAGGGAAAACTGGAACTGTTTAATTTCTGCCTGTCCAGCAGCTGTCAATAAAAAGGAGGCAACTAGCTTATGTGCAGAGTGCAGAATATCAATTCAGAGAATCTGTGTCAATGCCAAACTCTATTAGTGCATATGGCAGGATCAGATGAAACAGTATTAATGACACACTGCACGTCTGAAAGAAGTGTGTCCTATTGCAAAGGAGGACAGGTAATATGGTGGCAGCATCTGGCTAGTTCAGGTAGCTGGTCACAGTCCAGAAACATTTGAGCCAGGCCGGGCTATAGCTTCCTGCACCTTTATTTGCTTTGTAGAAGAGGGAACTTCCACAGATGCAGTTTAAGATGAAGTGATAAGAAGATTTGCATCCTTTGAAAGCTGTTACTACTTGTCCGTTGTGCATAGAAACCCTATTCTCCTTTCTATCTTGTGGCAAAATCCTTTGCAACATGCTGTGCGTGTGTTTTATGTACTGCTTCCCACCATTTCAGTTCAGCACTGAACTGTTGACTTAGCAATTCTGGAGGGGCTCAGAATGTACTTTGACTTGTCACCAAACGTTCCCCCAGCAACAGGTTTCAGCCTGACTTGCAAAGCTTTGCTAGAATTTAAACATGGTGCTACTTCAAGACACATATACTTTCAAGGTGGAGCAATAAGCAACATCTACAAAAGACCAGACAGTCACACTGAGGGAGTTCCGTGTTTAAAACCATTGTACATTCCTCATACTATCAAAGCAGTATACCAATAAGACACTAGTTGCCATGAGTACACTGGGACATGCAAAACCATCCTGAGCTCTATATCTTTTTCCTGGCCTGGGAACCATAGCTGTAAGAGGGATTTTATATGATGACTGTACAGTAGTAATCATTCTTTGCTTTAGTCATCATTCTTTGCTGGCTCCCTGACACTTTGAGTGACTTAAACGCCTTAGCAAGTGGGTTTTGGATTGCAGCTTGCATGCCAGAGTTGGGAGGGCAGAGGCCATTGAACACCTACTAGCAGCAAAGCCAATTGCAGGGGAGATGCAATGGGCCCTAGCATAGGGTCAAAGAGGACGCATCTCCCCCTGCAATGGGTTTTAGTGGGGCTGCACCATGCCCATAGCCACTGAGTGGCTGACACTTCCCTGGTTCTCACGGTCTGCGTCTGGAGGAGGTGCAGCAGGCTGGGACAGGAGGCCAGGGATGGGGTAGGTGGGACAGGAATGAGGATGGGTGGAGTAGGAGTAGAGAATCCAGAGGTAAAGGGAGTGTGGGTGAGGGACAGGCGGGTGGGGTGGGGCGTGGGGCAGGGTGGGTGAGGAGAGGCAGGGGTGGGATTAGGGTTAGCCAATTGGTCATGGTTAGGGTGTGGAGGCTGGATCTGAAGAATCAAGTAGAAAGGGGTAGTTCTCAATCTTCCATTGATCATGGTGCCTACTACAGGAATTTTTGAGTAGCCCTTTCACTCACTATATGGTGCCTTATTTTAAAGAAGTTTTGGTTGGAGGTGAGTCAATAAAGTGCATTTGGTTCCTGCTAGAAATATTTGGCTCCACCCGGCTGGTGAAAGGAACAGCGAACCCTCGATTTTCTTTGGTGCATTCAAGCGCTTTGCAAACCGCACAAAACTTGTTCCGGTGAGTTTGAAATGGCGCATTTGAAAATAGTACCGTCTAGTGCAATAGGCAGTGTTTTCTGCATGCCGTTCTCAGCCTGCCCCATCCCGAGTTCCAGTTTTAACCGCCAGAGGGCCTGCAGCATCAAAATGCGCAACCCTGGCGGCCTCGAATGGCCCTCAAATGTAGAGTGGGTGAGTGGTGAAGATTTCGGCCACCGATTGTGATTGCCGGCGCTCTGCCAGTGCGTGCGTGTAGGGTGTGTGTGTTAATTCTTAAAACATTTTGTGGCGTGCATGGTCGAAGGCGCATGGCGTGAGGTCCGGCTGGACGTTGCGGGTTTTTCAGACTGGCTGGCTGCCTGATTACGGCGGGTGCTATTGCCAATGTTTCAGCCTGCATCTGCGGCCAGCATCCGCTGAGGGCCATCACAGAAAGAATTGCCGTGCCGCGCCGTGCACTGGACACAGTGTGCAACACACTTCTCTTTGTGATACACCTCTGAAGATGCTGGTCGCAGATGCAGGTGAAACATTAGGAACAACATCTACCAGACCACGGCCACACAGCCCAAAAACCCACAACAACCATTTTGTGTTTAAGTCTACATTATCAAAATTATTTCATGCATGTGCATAGTCTTATGTCATTTCATTATCTGACCCAATCATGATTGTGCCTGATTTCACCTACTTCACAGATACAAAAGTATCTGCAGTACAAGGAAATGAAACATCACTGACACGGCGGTGCATTCCGTGTCTGGTTGCCTTGCATGTGCCCTCACCGCTGAAGGCCGAGAGGCGAGCACCGCTTCTGAGAGAGGATCTGCGGCTGGACAATGACGCCAGAGAATAAATCTTTCAAGTACTTTGGCCCCAAGTGTCTAGACCGGAACTGACGCGGGAGCACATTAGAACTGAGTCAGAAACAGGTGGAGCAGGCAATGTAGATGCTGCGGCAGGTGGGGAACATGCTTCCTGTATCCAGCGGCTGGCGCATCGGTGCCTGAATGGTCTGGGCGGGCGCGGGTCTTTGATGCGATCCCAGAAGCTAAGCTGGATTGGCCCTGGCTAGTATCTATATGGGAGACCAACCAAGGAACACCAGGGTTGCTATGCAGAGAAAGGCAATGGCAAACCACTTCTATTAGTTTATTGCCTTGAAAACCCTACCAGGTTGCCATGTAAGCTGTGACTTGGCAGCATTTTACATATACACACATGCAGCCCCTGACAATGCTCACTGCTATATTCCATGGTGAAATGGCGCGACCTTTTGGAGACCAAATTACCCAAATTACCTTCCCAAAACCCACTTGGCGGCTTCTTCCACGGCAATTCTTACCTGAATATTTGAGTTTTGATTTTAGAAAAAGCATGGTGGCTCCGAGGGGTGCGTTACCCAGGAGTAAGCTTGTTGGCCGTCTGTGGCTTTGCTTTGAAACAACACCGTGTATCTCTTCCAATGGGGTGAATCATTACCCTAGGAGGGTTTACTCGAAAACAAAGCCCTAGTACTACGCTTAAATCAAAACGCTTACTCCCAGATGAAGGATCACGCTGCTGACTTTCCCAGCTCTTTGCGTGAAAATCAGTGGGCTTCTTCCAAACAGCGCTTAACAGGGGATTTACCTACACTGCCTTTAAGGCTTGATCTTAGGTTTAACATCTCCCTAATAATTGAACCCAGCCGCCCTGGGAAGCCAAAGCTGAATATGAGGAAGGCCGCTCTGCACCATGCCCACCCAGAGGGCTCTGATTTGCCACCCTCAGCACCGGTACCGCGGATTTACCGCACCACTGTTCCACAGAACCAAAGGTAGGTCAGGGGCAGCCCTATCTGCCAGGCTTCATGTTGCAGTAAATAACCTGGATGTGATCACAGCGCGGATCCCTAAATTATATCTTCCGAGAATGGATAAGCTGGCATGTCCCGGCTGCGGCTGGCAGCCGCAGACTTCTGCTATGCTGCTCCTGAAGGTCTGTTTATTTAACTACCTAACTCCATTATCCATGATTTTTTGGGAGAATCAATTTCACTTCCTTCACAGAAGCAAAAACCTTCTACAAGGCGGGCAAGGAAATGAAACTTGACCAGCACAAGCCAGTTTGAAAACAGTTTGTAGGAACAAACTCAGTAGGCTGCAGCAAAAGCAGCAACTGGCCAGCATCACCATCTCTTCTTTAAAAGTCTAACAGCCCAATCTAGAAGGGAGGGAATGGAAGCCAGAACAGGGCGGTGGGTCGCCGCCAACACCGCACTTGCTACAGCTGCTGGCACCTAACTGGCACCTATGCTGGTGGGGAGGCCGACCAGATAACAGGGGTAGGCACCAGGCGGGAACTTTATGGTGGCCAACCCAGAGGAGGTTTCCCCTCCCCCTGAGGTGGGCTAAGGTCGTTCCTGGGGGTGGAGTTGAAAGGAATTGGGTTCCATTGGGCTTTTGGACCAGGAACACCCCCAGTGCAAGCCTGTAACTTACACCAAAAAAGCACATGGCATAAGTCACTTTTTTCAATTGGAGTTTTCCAAGCAGCCAAAGTATTTTCCCCTGCTTCCTGCTGCGTTGTCTGAAGCTCCATTGGATACAGTGCAGCAGTGTCTCCCCTGCACCATCCCCAGCTGCCACAGAGCACCCCCACATCTGGATTCAGCTGCCTGGAACTTTTAAGTTTTCTTAACTGTGTTTTGGATCAAACCTCTGATTTTTCTTTAAAAATAACACCTGCCATCACCATCATCTTTTGGCATATGGACTCCTGGCCACAAAATGTGAGGTTTATTCTTATAGAATTTAGCTCACTGAAATAGAAGGTAGCCTGTTCTGGATGGCCCAAGCTAAGCTGATATTGTAAGATCTCAGAAGTTCAGATCAAACTGATTTATAAAGAAGGAAATTATTTTTATTACCATAATCATGTAGACCTATTTCACTATCAAATAGGGACTGCAAACTCTTTACTTGAATAACAGCAAATAGATTAAGATATATAACAAAATTAATACATGATGACCAGAAAGGATTTGTTCTGAAAAGATACATGAAGGATAACATTTGTTTTGTAGTCAATGCAGTAAAATTTGTAGGGTAAGAAAGATGAAGAAAAAGCCATGTTGGTTTTTCTAGATGCTGAGAAAGCATTCGACAATATAGTTTGGCCTTTTTTGTTAAAGACACTTGAAACTTTAAAGCATGGCTCAAGATTTTTGAACTGGATATAAAACTAGTATAAGATATCCTTGATTAGTATATCACTCTTAGAAACATTGAAAAATGAATAAAAATGACAAAGGGAAATGCTGGAAATGTAAAGAAGTGACTGACCTTTTAAAATTATATGCGGTGGTCATGGAGAAAAGGGATTTTAAAAAAAACTACACATGCAGAAAACACAAAAGATCTTAAACATTAAATTTGGTATGGATTCTAAGACAATGCTATCATAATACCAAAGAGCATCTTAAAACCTCAGAACTGTTCAGATATTTGATAGCGGTTTGGGTGCAATTTGCAATACAGTAATGGAAGGCTGAAGAGCACCCTAGTCTGGAGAAAAGTCAATATCAGAAATGAAAAGATTAAATTAACTGTCCTTTTTAAAAAGCCTAAAGGGATCGGCATTTTCCATTCAGAAAAATCAGCTGATTTTACCTGTGATATGTTGTTTTGACATATGTGGCAAATTATCAGATTATTGTGTCGACAAAAGAAAAGAGTCAGGACTTACTTGGTCTGCCTCTCCAATCCATTATTTAGGAATCTGGCTGTCCTCTAACCCTGCAGATTTATAGACAAATAACTATGTAAAAGTTTGGGCCCAGATCAGAAAGGATCTGACTGAATGGGCTTTCTAACAAACATCTTGGTTTAAAGCAACAGCAGCTGTAAAAATGATGATTTTATCCAGAATCTTTATCTTTTGTAAAATGCTCTAATTAATTTATCTCGGCAACTATTAAATCAATGGCTTTAAAAGGAGTTAACTAAATTTATTTGAGCAAGTAAGAAATCAAGGATTGCCTTTTCTACTTCAGAAAAAAGAGGACAGACAGGAGGTGCACAATGTCTAAACATTGAAATATTACCAAAGAATTAAATGAATAACATTGCATCAATCATATCCACAGAGAAAAATGTCATCATTTTGCTAAGAGCAAGAGACTGACTATTTTCTTCATGCATTCAAGTATTAGACAAAATATAAAGACTGTATATGAGTCTCATGGTGCAGAATACTGCAGTCAAAAGCCCTGCTCATAACCTGAGTTCAGTCCCAATGGAAGTCAGTTTCAGGCAGCTAGTTCAAGGTTGACTCAGCCTTCTATCCTTCTGAGGTCAGTAAAATGAATTCCCAGCTTGCTGGGGGTTAAGAGTAGAAAACTGGGGAACACAATGGCAAACCACCCCAAAACAAAGTCTGCTTAGTAAACATTGGGATGTGACGTCACCCCATGAGTCAGTAACGATCCAGTGCTTGCACAGGGGCCTACCTGTAAAGGAGCAGCAGGTCAAAACTGCAAAAACACTAGCTTCCAAGCAACACTCATCATATTTGGGAAATAGTTTTGCTGGTTGATGTGAAAATGAAAGGCACATCCACCTTTCCAGTGCTGTGTTTGTTTTACTTCTGACCCCTGCCAACTCCATTCCAGCATACAATGCCTCTCCTTCCATAGCTAAATAGCTGGAGGCTACATGGGATGTTTCCATCCAATTCACTTCCTTGTCAGGTTATCCAAACTAGCTCAGGCAGAACACAAGGATGAGAATAAAGCTGCCAAAGCGAATAGAAGCTGTGCCATGCCATCAAGTCGCTAACAGGAAGAAGAAGAAGAAGAAGAAGAAGAAGAAGAAGAAGAAGAAGAAGAAGAAGAAGAAGAAGAAGAAGAAGAAGAAGAAGAAGAAGAAGAAGAAGAAGAAGAAGAAGAAGAAGAAGAAGAAGAAGAGAAATTCCTAGACTAGAGTGTTAATTTGTAAACTGAAGCAAAAACGGTTCAAACAGTGAAACTGAAATAAGCAAATGGATTCCACCAAGTCTGGGCCTGCAACTAAAGCTTGGAGTCTTTTGCACTGCAGAGACTCTCCGGACTCCTGGCAATTTAAAGGTCTTTGTTTTTGTCATCACAAAGGATTTTGTGATCCTGTCAGCATCCCTGAGACTGATAGATGAGCAGGGACCAAGAGCTGAGTTGCCCTGCATGGTTTGGTAAAACCAACCTGTACATGGAACTGAGTCCGCAGAAAGGGGCCAAACTGAGCTGTAGCTTTTGGTGAACAAGTGGGACTAAAGCACAGATGGGCTATATTACAAATTTCAGATTTATTTTACATCCTGCAGAGTTCTTGAGCTGTTTGTTGCAAATGCCAGCAATGCTAATTTCCTATCAAATGGGCAGCTGACCAACCGAATCAGGCTGAAATTCCAAGCAACGTGGCAGTTGTTTCCATGTTGACTTTTTTTTTGTATGCTTCATGTTTTGGTATGTTTTGCCTTGGAATTTAAGAACTTCTTTATGAAGGCAATCTAAAACAATTTCACATTTTAAAAAATAAGCTTCAGGCTCTGATTTGACAGTTGGATACTGTAAGGCCTCTAGCAGGAAACAGATCTTGAAAACTTTGCAAAAAAAAATGTGATCAGCACTGAAACCTGCCTTGTTTGCAAAGTCCATGTTATGTCAAGTCCAACAGATTATCTGGGTGTCTTGACAGTTTGCTCACAATAAAAAACAAGCAGCATTTCAAGCAGTTTTTCATCTGTATAGTGGTGGCAGCCAGCATGGGGGTTAGCTGAGTAGCTGTCGCACGCTCACAATTTATTGGTTCTACGGATTACGTATGCCCCTAGATCAGTGCAGGCTGGTAATGCACCATTTAAAATAGACTATGTCAGTGCTTGTGTAGCTTCTGTGCATGCACAATTGGAGGCATCCATCTGGCAGTGGCATCTGGCAGTGCTGGAGCATGCAACAACATGTACGTCTAATTAATGCAAATTAGTGAACATGCTCATATTTGGGAGCTTGGGGGGGGGCACAATGAGCAAGGTTGATACGCTACAGAGACAAGTCAGGAAATTTCCCACCCCGAGTTTAACAAGATTGAGACAATTAAGGAAATCATTTCTTTTGTAAATTGAATTTTTTTCCATTCAAGTGCATTGGACAGAAGCATAAGGGAGGGGAAAGCTATGGTATGGTATTGTTTTTACCGTTGAGCCACATCAAATGGGACTCTGAAGCAGCAGCATACAAATTCCCTTAAAAATAGGTTAATTATTGAATTACAGAGACTTTTCAACATGCAAACCAGATTTAATAAATAATGAGTCAGCCAGGCAAAATTGGCAAGGCTACAATAGGAAGACAAGATTCAGATCCCCCCACTGAATTACTAATTTTAAAAGCTTTTTAAAAAATACTGCAATGATGGAGGGAGGGGATGGGAAAAGTTCATTGTGAACATTCATCAATCCAATATTGAATGTTAGAAAATTCATAACAAATTTACAACATTAAAGGTTGCATACCAACTCTGAGCCAATTGTTATCTGAACATAGGGGGGCAGTGCATCTTTGATTGTTGAGAACATTGAGTTACTCATAGGTAGGATCATTGCAGTTAGAAGACATAACTTTTTTTCTTCCATAGGAAGATTTATAGGAATATAAGAGCCTTGTTGGGCCAGACCAAAAGTTCATCTTGTGATACTTCCAGGCACCAACAAACAGGGCATGAAGGCAACAGCTTTTCCATACTGCCAGCTGCCAACAAATTGGCACTCGGAGAAACACTGATGGCCTCTGAGCATGGCCATTCCATTTAGTCATCATGTCTTACACAGTAACAGATAGAGCTATCCTTGCAGAGCACAAAGGCATCCATAGATATGCAAAGCCAGAGCAAGCAAGGAGGGAGTTTTAGGGAGAGGACTGGCAGAAGAAGTTAGAAGCACAGTGACTGTACCTCCTCTTATTGCTTCATAGTGTTGAAAGTCATAGGTACAATTTGTGGGCAAAGACTAGTGTGTAGAGTCTTCAACTTCAGGTTCAGAAATACCTGGAGATTTGAGAGTGAAGGCTGGGTGGGTGGTTTTGATATAATGCCATGCAGTCCACCTTCCAAAGCAGCCATTTTCTCCAGGAGAAATGGAATAAATGTTTTAAATAAATAAGCAATAAATAAGTGATTTATGTAGTCTATAAATCAGTTCTGTTTAGGAGATCACCAGCCCCCACATGGATATTGGTAAATCTCTTTGTACATCCCCCAAAGCAGGCAAGAATCTAGCATAATAAACTAAAAATTTAAAAGGTAAAAAACAACAACATATCATTGGTTTTCATGCAGTGATTTTCAAGCTTTATATATCCCTCATTCACCAAATCACACGTTCCAATCACACTTTGCTGAAACATATGTAGTCTATAATAATTGAGGGGTGTAACCTATTTCAGAGAAATAGACCAACTAGGAAAGAAGAGGAGTAGCATCTGGGTAAAATTAAGGGGGAGGGAAACAACAGTGATCTCATTGTGGAGTCTATTACAGACCCCCAAACCAGACTGAAGAGCTGGATGATGCCTTTGGAGTATAGATCACCAGACTATGTGGAATACCCGACTACTTTAAATGAATTCAAATCCTCAGGGCCTGATGAAATACATCCTAGGGTATTAAATGAACTGGAAGCAATAATCTCAGAACCACTTGCAATAATCTTTGAGAATTTCTGGAGAAAAGAACTCCCTGCAGATGGAGGAGGGCTAATGTTATTCCCATCTTCAAAAATGGGGAAAAAAGAGGACCCATACAAATAATGTCCAGTCAGCTTGACATCAATACCAGGAAACATTCTTGAGCAGATCATGAAACAGACAGTCTTTAAGCAGCTTAGGGAGCTAGGTATGTTTTGTCTGGAGATGAGAAGGTTAAGGGGTGGCATGAGAGCCTTGTTTAAATATATGAAGGGATGTCATGTTGAAGATGGAGCAAGCTTGTTTTTTTGTTGCTCCAGAGAATAGGACAAGAAGTAATGGGTTTAATGTACAGGAAAAGAGATTTCACCTAAACATTAAGAAGAACGTCCAGAAAGTAAGGGCTGTTTGACAATGGAATATGTTGCCTCAGAGGGTGGTGGAGTCTCTTTCTATGGAGGTTTTTAAACATCTGGGTGGCCATCTGTCAGGAATACTAGGATTGTGTCTTCCTGCATGGCAGGGGGTTGGACTCAATGGTCTTTGTGGTCTCTTCCAACCCTTTGATTCTAAGGATTCTAAGGATCTAAGGGTTCCTTAGGCTACAGGAAGGCTACTTGGAAGATTATTAGATCTACCTCAATTATGCTTTCCTTAGAAGGAAGACATTTCCACATTGGAAAAATGCTCTGAACTATTCTATAGATCCAGTAGTGGGGCAAGGTGCTATAGAATTTTACCAGAAATAACAGTTGTTTCAGATATGTATCAAATACATAGAAGGGGGATGAGTAAACCTACATGTTTAGCCCTTGTTCTTGACCCTTGCATGCTCATCTGAAGGTGGAAACAAAGTCCACACATACACAACTGGATATCTGAAGACAATCTGCATGACTGCAAAACTGGCTTTTTTCTGAGTTCCTAACTGTATAGTCAGCACCCTATAAATCCAGTTGTAACTTTGCATAGGCTCTATGCCAACTTTCCATCAAATGTGCAAACATTAGATTAGGGCCTGCTGCCATTAACCTGCCCACCTGCCTACATATCTTTGTTGTACCCCTTCAGAATAGTTTATCTGGAAGACAAAAGAATGGGAAGCCTTCAAGTCAGTGTTGGGGTGGATAGGCAGGATTACCGGTAACATTCAAATGTAAAAGACCAAAGAGAGGTTGATTTCCTATTTGGCTCAAAAGGCTAATAAATCAACTTGAATCATGAGTGAAAGAGGCAAACCAAAGGGAAAATCAAGGAATGGAGCAAGCATGCTGTGGCTCAGCAGGTAACAGCATGATCTGACCAGACCATCTACTTTCTATTATTAATGGAGTGCTTCATATAAATACATGGAAAAAGGATAAGAGCCCAGGTGCAGAAAGGTAAAAACTTAATGGGGACTATTTCTTCTTCTCAAAAAATTCTTTCCAAGTTTCCACAAATTAAATCATCCATACTTATGGGGAGGCAAGAGGGGACTTACACATTTTATGTTTTAGGAAAAATATATAGTGATATGTAAATATTTAACAAAATTGGATTCTGCTACTACAAGATGAGTTAAAATTCACTGCCTTTCCTTTGGGGATGATGCTTCTTGGCAAATGGAATGAGCACACTGGAATAATGTTTGCATTTTATTTGAAGGCAGTGGATTTTATTTCCAATACTCATTAGGTCTTCTAGGATTGGTCCACATGTCATTTTATACCCCAGTGTTAACAACAACGCATGAATCATACCGTCGGAATAAGAGCACAAGTCTCTCTATGTGCCTTTTCTCAAGTTTAAGGAGCTAATATATTATATGATTGTACAATACCGTTAGTTGGATGTGAGGCTTTCCATGTCCTATGGTGGGGTTATCCCTTTGGTCATCTCCTGGTGAGATGGAAGTTTGAGTAAGGAGAGACCTACACCCCTGAAACTGAGATTAAAACCAAAACTGTGAGGTTATATTAGAGAATAATGAGGATAGGGATAGAAGAAACAAAAGGATTTTGCTCCTTCAAAGCTCATATATTATACCACTATTCACATGTTATACTGAACACATATACTTCCTTGGTGTACATCCTTCTGTTTGTGAGAAAAAAATGGCCACAGTTTACTGCTAGGCGCCTTTGAGTTTGCAGGGTAGGGCAGGTGGGAGAGTGCTTTGCAGAGGTTTCTGCTCTGCCAGCCTATTGGCTGGGCTGGGTCTGCTGCCCTCTGCCCAGCTGCAGCCTATCAGGGGCTGTACTGGGTGAGCTCCCTTCATGGGGGCAGGAGGCTGGAGTGTAATGCTGGCTCTTGGTTGCATCACCCTAGCCCCTCCGTTTAAAAGCCTCTGCCACCCAACTCTAAGCTGTGTTGCTTGGGTTCAGATTTTCCCCAACACTCAGTTTGGGGATGCATTTCATCAGCCTACAGGGCAGTCACCCAAAGCCTGGATCCAGGCCCTGTGCATCGCCAATGCTCCATCTGCTCTAAGCAGTGGCTGCTTTAAACCCAATTCTTTATATCATGTATTCATTTCACCCATTTCTTTTGTCATGCTGCATTAGCCCTTAGGACTGCAAGGAGCCAATGTACATTAACTTGATGAATGAAATCAGGGGCCAGGAGCTGGATAAATGTGGAATTTGCACTGTGTGATCAGCTATACATGCGCTGACTGTAACATGAAAATTATTTTTTGTGCATACAAGAACAATCAAGTGCATACTGTACAGGGATTGTATATGTGCTCAGTGTAGCTTGTAAATGGATCTAATACTGCAAGGTAAGACTAGCCACATCTGCAACAACCTGGAGGGCTGTACATCACAGAGAACATATGCACCTGCAGCCATTGTCTTCAGTAGCAAAAAGTCTCAGATGACTCAAGTAAACCAGGCTACACAGTATAGAAATTATATTTGCGGTGGAGGCCACTGTTTACATTTTGGATCCTTTGATTGTTAAGGCATTCCAGAGGGTGACAGTCTAGCAGGCCAGGAGATCATAGCCTTACTCCTCTATCTATACATCTGAGACCTAAACCTGTTAAAAGCTTTTTCCAAAGAGCCAGGTAAGGCTGGAATCTCATGCCTGCTTTCATGTTTTGTTGTGTGTGTTGCATCGCATAGAGACGTTGGAGCTTTGACAGCAGCATGAACGGGCAGCTTTACATGGAAAAAATAGCCTCAGAACTTGGACGCGTTTCAGGAGGAGCTCACAGAACTGCCTTCCTCTAGCAGCTGCATAAATGGAACAGTGTGGAATTCCCTTCCCCACCCCAACTGCCACTCGCTTCTTTGATCATGAGTGAGGTTCCTTTGAAAGATAGAGATGAAGCTGCCATCCCTCCAGAAAGCCACAAAGTATTCATTTTTTATATACAGTTTACATGCCCTAGAGAATTCTGCGGAGCTGCACTGGGGCCCAGAGGAGGAATGAGCTGCACTTTGTATTGGGAAGCTACACATATTGATATACAGAGAGAAAGGGGGGGGGGGGGATACTAAGAATTTCAACATGAGTACTATGAACAACTTGTCTTACCTTAATAGATCTCCCACTGTACCGCACAAGGTGAACTTCTGACTTAATCACATCTCAAACACTGTGCTTAGAAACTTTCTGTCTGCGCAATAGTTGTTTGGGCCACTGGGCCAGGTTATATCTTGATAATAAGTAACAAGTTTGTGTTGGAGCATGTTTTTATTTATTTATTTATTTATTTATTTATTGATTGATTGATTGATTGATTGATTGATTGATTGATTGATTGGACATTCCTTAACTTAAAGCTTTTCAGTTACTAAAGAAGAGGTGCATATCCCCAGGAGTCATGCACAGGCCTTTAAAGTGATCTACTAGCCAAGCGTGGAGTCACTCATTGTTTCCCCCCTGTTTGCGCCTGCTCAGTCAGATGCCTCCTTCAAACAATCTTAGAAAGAATATGTGGCAGATGCAAGCAATTTTATCTGCCAAATGCCTAGCAAACATGTCACTGCAAATGGTAGATAAATGCAAATTAGTTTCATCAGTGGACATATTAAAAGACTCACGAGGTGGAACAATTCAGCTGGACAGTTTTGCGCAGATGCAACAGTTGAAGAGAAGAATTCGTTGCCCCCATCACTGCCACAGAGCTGACTAATTTGTGAGCTCTAACTCATGTTTGGCTATGTTCATCATCAGTTTTTTTCTGCCTCTGCTGTATCCATCTTCTAGTTCATGTTGTTTCCCACAGCTCCATGGCAAACCAGAGAACCAAAGGGTTGGAAAGACTGAAGAGGGTGCTTGGGAACAATTGTGTCAACCACCAAGGCCTTTTCCTGATTCCAGAGATCTATTAAAGCATTGCCAGAAAAGTTAAATCTGTTGGAAACTCACAAAGCCAGGTGGCAATCCCCCAGGATCCATCAGTGGAGGGTCCACAACCCCAGCAGAGATTACAAGAGGTATTGATGTAAACCTCACTGAGTATCGGTCCACAGATAGCTAAATTGGCAGATAAGGTCCACATTGACTAAAAACAGAATATTTTTCTGCAAACTTGGAGGACACGCAGGTTTGCAGGGAAAAAAAACTGAAAACATTTGGAAAATACATTAGGAGGTTTCCCACCACCTCCACCAAAAAGAGCATTGTTTGCACCTGTGCTGAGAGCTACAAAACTGCAGGCAGGCAGGCAGGCAGGCAGCTGCCCCATTGCTGTGGAGGGAGGAAAGCACAGGCTGTATAGCTGTCGCTTTTGCTGGGTATGTGGGGCAGCTTCTGGAAGTCACCATTACCATTGTGTGTGGGGGGGGGGGGAAGCAGGCAGGCAGCCAGGATATCTGCCAGGATATCTCTGGACAAGAAGCCAGGAAAGCCTCCACTACCATTGCTGGGAGGAGGGGAAGTGGGCAGTCAGTCAGGAGAAGAGCCACCATCATATTTGGGAAGGGAAGCAGGTGGGCAGTAGGGGAAGTGCTGTTGCATTGAGAGTGGAAAGTGGTTGGGTGGTTGGGAGAGCTACTGTTACTGTGAGGAAGGGGGAAGCAGGTTGGGGCAGAAATGAAGAGAGAAAGAGTGATGGGTAAGGGAAGCAGAAAGAGACAAAGGATGATTGGAAGGGGAAGGTAAAAAGAGAAAGTGACACATATGTGGGAGGCAGAGAGTAAGAGAAGGAATGGCAGGAGGGAGAAAGCACAAGAGACTGAGAAAGTATGGCGGGGGGGAGGAAGAGAAAGCAAAAGTGGGGGGAAGCCACTGCTGCAAGATTCTCATGTATCCCCACTTGTACAGTCTAAACCAGAATTGACCAACAGAGCACTTGGAGCAGGTATTGCAAGAATGATAGCCATTAATCACTCCCCCTTCCTGATCATTGAGCCTAGATTAGTGCTGCACCAATGCCAGCTCCGGCAAATTCACCCAGCTAGGTCTCAGAAGTATATGTCTGGTCAGTCTTCTCATCCTCAATTAATTCCTGGATGGTAAATGATTTCTCACAGAGTGACCTGGCATTCAGCCACAGGACTTTTAGACTCAGAGATTCACTGGCAGAGCAACTGGAGTTTGGTGGGCTGAGAGAAGAATCAAATTTTTTAAAATGAATTACTTGTTGGTTCCACTTCCCCTTGTTGGAATTCAAGGATATTACAGCCAAGCCATAGGGCTCTGGTGGACAGAGACCTCAATACCGCACAGCCTCCAGAGGGCTTCCAGGAAGCACAGGAAGGCAGTGAGCTCCACAAACTCCCGAGATGCCTGAAAGCCCTTAATAGGGCTAAATGGACTTAAGTCACCCCTTCAGTGAGGCCTGCGCTGAGGGAGTTCCCAGCTTTAAAGCCCGGTGGAAGCCAACTAATGTTGCCCCTAGCCCACCCCCAGCCACCCCTGTGAGGCACAGACTCTTCTGGGTTGGGCACTGCAGAGCTCCACAGTGCCTGCCTGCCTCCCATTTACTCTTTCCACTGACATAGGTGGGAAAATATGCCAGCATTTCCCACACCTGGCCCAATTTACCCCTGTTTTAAAAAGAGAAGCAATAGCAGCTTATTTTCACTGAGGTGCAGACAAACGAAGCATGCAGGTTATCCTGCACCTTTAACAGTAGAACAAGACTAGAGTGTACAGGCAGAACAGCTACTTGGAGGAAATAAAAGCAGACTTTCCGAACCAGTCTGGTCAGGCATCTCTGTAGTTGAGGCGAGAGTGGAGCATCAGGGGAAACAAACTAGGATACCGGCCATAATTAGAATTAATAGCCATTATCAGTATGGTCGATTGGGTTTGTTTAGCCAATTAATTCTGGGTAGTCTAATTAAACTAAGATATCATATTGTATTTGAACCAGACCTGTAAATCAAATAAATGTCCATTAAGCAAATTACAACACCTGAACACAAGAAGCTGCATTCCACTGAATCAGACTCTTGGTCCATCCAAGTCAGTATTGTCTACTCAGACTGGCAGTGGTTCCCCAGGGTCTCAGGAAGAGGTCTTTCACAGAGCCTTGTCATTTCCCACCCACATGTATTTTTAAAAAATACATAATATAATCCGTTGCAGTCTCAATGATTGTAACATATCATTCCTTTAAGAGGTGAGTAAAAACCAATGAAACCAAATTGCTAAAACCAATGAAACCAAATTGCTATAATCTCAAAAATACGCTGCCTCAAAGATAACCAATTAAAATAAACTGAACTTGAAGCAACAGAAGAGTGGTGGTCTGGAGTCCTTGGACCTTTCCCCACTTACCTTCTGCTGCGGACTACTCGGGCCAAGTAGCGCGGGGTCCCTGGGCACTCCCCACTACAGGGGCGGCGACAATGCAGCCACCCCAACGCTGCCGCTGTCGCGCCCCCTCAGCATGCGTCATTCCTGGCGCTGGGGAAAACGGCGCCTTTTGACGACCCCGCGCAGAGCGCGAGATCGTGGAGAAGCCAGGGCGCGTGCCAGAAATGACGCACGCAGTGAGTAGCACGCAGCGACGGTGGTAGAGGGAAAAGTGGGGAAAGGCCACTTGTTTTAAAGTCTGGACCCAAGTGATAAGCAGTGTGGACCACAGGGATCTGACTGTACCTAGAAAAAAAATCTCCACTGACATCTAATAAGACCTGTGCAAAAATCTTCTGAGAAAATACAGAGGAAATTCCTTTTACCTGCTAGACACCTGTGTATTCCAAAGACTCCAGTGGAATTTCTCTGATCATTATTAAAATGTTTATTCCTTGATCTTTTCAAAATGAACATGCATCCTTAACAAATGGAAACAATACAAAACAAAAGTCCTACTGTTGTGCTACAAAACAGGACCCAAAACTATATCAAAAGAGGGTCCTCCATCTATACTCACTAGCAGGCAACTGAAACTAAACCTTATTTGCTCATAAATTAAACATTAATTTAATTGTGGCCAAGAATAGAAAGATCACAACATTTGAGGCATTCTAAGCTTTTATGGAAACTTAAAAAAGAAATCAACTCAAAGCGAATGCACAATTAATAAGAGGGAATCCACAGTAACACATAGTGAGGACACATCAGAAAATAGTACCAGATAGGGTGCTGTGTGGTTTCCGGGCTTCGACAATACACAGTACCAGATAGCTAGAAAAAACACACCTGTAAGTAGTTCTGGATGACTGCATATCCAAAGACACAATCTTTATCACTGTGTATTAAAACCATTCCAAATAAAAAGAGAATTACCCAAGAAAAGTAAAGTATGCCAGAATCAACCACTCAGTCTCTCTTAGGCCCACTCCGTACGGGCCTATAAACACGGGTTGAGGAAACTTTAAAAAAACGTTTTGGCGGGGAGCACATGGATCCCGCCCCTAAAGCGAGTCTGCCCTGTGTTACTTCCCCCAAATGGGTTTTCCAAGAATGCCACTATCCCAGAGCCTTTTAAAAAATCGTGAATTGCAGCTACTTGCGAGCGAACGGCCGGGCAGGAAGTGCTTTATTTGGCTCAGCAGGTTTCAAATGGAGGAGTGTGGAAGGAAACCTGTTTCATTGGGTTAGAGTCTGCCATTCATATAGAGGAATCAAACTCAGTTCTCCACTCTTAACCGCTATACCATGTTGGAAGAATGTGATGTGATGCAGGCAGGCAAGACTGGGAGGGTTCAGCTACCTTCAGTAATCCACCCTTTCAATGGAAATGGAAAATCATACTTCCCTTATCTTGTTTTCGGAATGAACGGGGCAGAGATGGAAGTAAATTGCTGACTACCTTTTGTTTGAGTCATAAATCATCTGTATATAAAATGAAATTATTCTAAGCCACCTTGGGATCCAAATTTTGGCCTTAAAAGTGGGGTTAAAAGGCAAAATAAATAAAAAGGAGACATAGCTTATAGAAATAGTAAGCTAATAGCCAGATCCTTCTGCAACTTTGCTTTGGTTACCAGGCCCCACCCAGCTGGAACCCGTTCCTGCTGCTCCCAACGATCCAGTTGCAGTTCTATAGTTAAGACCACAGCAGACAGGCCTTGCCAAGAGGTGCAGCTGACAAATGGAGCCTAATTAGATAGTGATTTGTATATTGTGGGGAGGAAAGCAGACAGCTTAATGAAAGGGTCTGGAGAGCCTGCCTCAGACGAACAAGCAGTTACAGGGCTGAGAGCTTGATGCACAGAGTTAATGGAACTGTTGTTGTCTTCTGCTTCCCTTCTTTAACCCTTTCCCCCCTATAGCTTAGTCTACAGATCTGTCAATAGTACATTGATGAGGTTCTGAAGTAACAGCAGCAGCAGCATGGAGAATTAACTTGTATTTTTTAAGAAGTTGTATCTGAAGAGGCACTCAGAAGAGTACCTCACAAGAAGGGTTTATAGGGAGGGGCTGTAGTTCAATGGTAGAGACCATCTGCTTTGCCTAAAGAAGGTCCCCAGTGGATTCCCTGGTATCTGCAGTTGAAAAGATCAGGTAGCCAATGATGCAAAAGACCTGAGATCCCAGAAAGCTGCTGCCAGCCAGTTTAGATAATATTGACCTTGATAGACCAAAGTTCTGATGTAGCAGAAGGCAGTTGGTATTCTGGACTGGGGAATCCAGAAAGAGCAAACTGAGGTCTCCTACTATGCTGATAATGTTGCATTAAGATGAAGAGGAGTTTGGATTTATACCCCCCTTTCTCACATGTAAGAAGACTCAAAGGGACTTACTTTCTCCGTTTCTCTCCCCACAACAGACACGTTGTGAGGTAGGTGAGGCTGAGAAAGTTCTGAGAGGACGATGAGTAGCCCAAGGTCACCCCAGGGCCGGCAGGAATGTGTAGGAGTAGGGCAACAAATCTGGTTCACCAGACAAGACTGTGCTGCTCATGTGGAGGAGTGGGGAATCAAACCCAGTTCTCCAGATTAGAGTCCACCTGCTCTTAACCACTAGGTGCATGGTAATATATTATCCCATCAAGCAAGTAGCAGCTGAAGAAGTGAGGCAGGAGTGGGGAAATATGGAGCATCATGATAACATCATATCGCATCACACATCTGCTTTAACTAAGTATTACTGGAAACGCAGGAATGAGTCATGCATTTAAGGTCTTAGAAACAGAGAGTCCATGCCAACACTACTTTAAATGCCCCTAAGGTGATAGAAATGTATAAATTATGTGCTGATATTATCAACTGAGGATGGGCAAAAATAAGTCATCTCTACCTGAACCCACATAATTTCCTGCTAAGCTTTCAAGATCCAATGAGATTGGGCTAACCTGGACTATGCAGTTCAGGGTAGGTGCCATATTGGGGACCCCCAAACCAAAACTTTCTAGGTAGTCTGTGTAAAATGCAACTAGATAAACATCAACAGGAATATCCTCCCAGAAAAGCTGTGAAGCTCCAGAAAAGTGAGTATTTTGTAGAGGTCTCATCAATGTCATATGGAAAAGCCTCACTTTGGTATGGTTAACCTTTTAGTTCAGAAGATTTGGAGAAAAAACCCCAAAACCTGCCCATTGCCTGTGAGAAGACAGTCAGGAAAATATAAGAAACAATTGGTTCAGTAGCATAAAGATTGTTTATTCTGGAAACAGGGCTGTAACCTAGAGTCTTGGTCATATATTGCTTTATCACTTCTGACTTCACAGCTTGACAGGACTTGATTGCCTTCATAGTACCCTTGATTCCATGGGGTGACAAACATAGGGGCTACTTCTCCAAACTTGAACTGCCCTCTTTCTAACTTTTTGCCACTCTCAATCCTCGTTTGATTCCATTTTCAAGAATTTCAAATTCTCCAGATAACACAGATCAAAGAAAGAATCTGAGGGGTAAGGAAGAAAGAGGTTCGGCAGACCTGCAATCTGTGCCTGGTGGGAAGGGCACAGGCAGTGCCAGCTTTGCTGCTGATGGATATGTCAGGGAGACACTGGGTGGATTCACCTGCAGAAGAAAGGGGGCAATGAGATGGAATGTAATAAAACCTCTGGGCTCAGCATAAATCACCTCCCACCAGCAGTGTGATTTAAGAGATGTTTAGACAGCCCTGACTTGTCTTTAATCACAGTGGGAGAGGCAGGTGTACTAGGATTTAATAGGTGGAGGCGGGGGCAGGGGAGCGGATGCAACCCAGCCTTCCTTGGGCCTCTGTTCTCCACATTCCTGAAGCTTTGTTGAAATCACCCTGCAAGTGACACGGGCAATTTCTAAGTATGTGTTAATATTGCGTTTTCCACAAGGGCCATGTGACATATAGCTCATATTTATTTATTTATTTATTTATTTATTTTTTCGATTTATTATACCGCCCCATCCCCGTAGGGCTCTGGGCGGTGTACAATACAATGCACATATACAGATAAAAATATGTTACATTCAGGACTGACATTTTTGAGTGGAGTTCAAGCTCTTATGCTCAAGTTAGAACATAAACTTGTATTTATTTATTTTAACAAAAGCCCTGATTTATAGCCTCTCTGGAAGCGTGAGACTGTTTTCTAGTAACATTTGTTTCTAGCACTTCTATATGGTAAATGCTGCTCCCGTTTTGTCTTTGTTGTTCCCTTTGAGGAGATGCCACTTTTAAAAATAGACATTGTGGGCACATGTGCACTAAAGTGGGTTTTCTCTCTCATCCCCTCAGTCAGTCTTTCCAGATGGTAAATATTGCTGAATGTGCTACAACAAACAGATCCATTCTGGTAAAATTAATTAAAATTTTAACTTGTTATGACTGCTTTATGGCTCAGAGCCAGTGCAAGACAAAGGCCCTTTCCGCACAATCAAAATGAAATGTTTTGAAGCAGGAAATAAAATGTTTCCTCTGAGCAGTTTCACATGGTTTGTAGGCCAAAGCATTTAATTTCCAGCCTGAAAACATTTTAAATTCATCCTCAATTTTAGCAGTTCTTTTGTTGAAACGCTTTCAAAATGTTTTGGCTTGCTGTGCGTACCTCTTTAAAATGTTTTCCATGCTTCTCTGCAGTCCCTGGACTTTTGACTTGGCACCATTTTCTGAGCTCACTCTGTCTTGCCTGCTTTTTGTCTTTTTTTTTTTGCGGGGTGGGGGGAGGTGGTATCTTTGAAACACTGAATGCACAATCTATAAGAATCACCGCACAAGGCTCTGGAGCATCAAAGCATTGAATCTAGGCAAAGTAAAAAAAAAAAGGAACAAGCACAAAATGGTGGCCAGGAATCGTTTCAAAATGGTGGCCAGGAATCGTTTCAAGGGGGTAAGTGTGAACGGGGAGGGGGGGAATTGAAAACATTTTATAAATGTTTTGCAAACGTTTTCATTGACTTGTGCAGAAAGGGCCCAAGTACTGCAAAGAAAATGAAGGACGTTGGTCAGGATTTTTGAAATGGGAAGGAGTGCTGATGTCATGACCCTTGGCTAGGCTGACCAGACATCCCGCTTTTGGCGGGACCGTCACGCCTTTAAACAATTTGTCCTGCGTCCCGCTGGTTCTTCAAATTGTCCCGATTTTGGGGAGGCTGCCGCACTGCCTTCTGGGGCGCAAGGCAGTGCGGCAGCCTCCAGCGCGCCCGGCCGCAGGAGCGCACTGCCTTCTGGGGCTTGCCACGCCACGCGACAGTTTGCCACGCTTCGGGACAACGTGTTCCGGCAGACAGGCAAATCGGGCGCCTCGCGGTCATGGGCGCTTACAAGGGCCGGGGTCAGCTTCCCCGGCCCCGGATACCCTTGGCTCCTGATACAGTTGAGATAAAAACACAGCAATGTTATCCATCTTCATATGCAAAAAATTGCCCACTGATAGCCAATTGTACTCCATGGGTGCAGTGTTTAAAAGTGTTGGACTAGGATTTGAGAGACCCAAGCTCAAATCCCTACTCTGCCATTAAAGTTTGTTGGTGACCTTAGGTCAGTCATTCACTCTCACTCAGCCAAGCAGGGGAGAGTAATATAAGCCACTTTGGGTCCTGATTAAGAAGAAAGGTGGAATATAAGTAAAGTACATAAATAAAATAAGACTAGATATATTTTAATCCTGGCAGTTGAAAGCACAGGATAACTTTATTTCCTCAAAGCAACCAACTCCTTAATATATAATTTGTAGTGCAACAGTGCCCTCCTGTGTTCAGTATTACCTTTTGCAACCACTCCATCCAATCTGTAATATAAGATTTTATTTTATTTTTTGGCAAACGCCCAAACACAATAAGTCTGATTTATTGTGCCGTGTAAAGGACATAAATCCTGAAACCAGGGTCAACTGTTCCGGGATTTCCTGATTTCTAGAGAAGAAAGAACAACTTACAATAATTTATGAGATTCCAGTGTGAAAAAAATTACCTGCGGCATATTTCTTTGTTTTCAAATATTAACGTTAATAAGGCTGCCCTCTAGTGGGCACATGAAATTTTTATTTAACATTGGCTTTCTTAAACATTATGAAGCCATGTTGTAGCTCTAAGCTTAGGTATTCCCTCCACCAGCTGAGAAACCTTATTGGGTATTGCCAACTACATCCTACATTTACTTTGCTGCTTTGTCCCTTCCTTCAATAGGAAGATTTACACCTTTCTAAGTCTACTTCTTATCTTCAGCACGATGCTGATACATCTGAATTGTAGCAGTAGGAATACACCTTAGCTGCTTTTCTAACAAGGCTTGTGTTAGGGTTATCATCTCCAGGTTGAGAAATTACTGGAGATTTCAAGGTGACACTTAGAGTTTGGGGAGGAGAGGGATCTCAGTGTGGTACAATACCATAGTGCTTATCGTCCAGAGCAATCATTTTACCCAGGGGAACTGGTCTCTATAGTCTGGAGATCAGTTGTCATTCTGGGAGAACTCCAGGTTTCGCCAGGAGACTGGCAATCCCACTCATGTGCCTGTAACAGCCACATGATTAAGACAAATTCATGAGGAAAGCCATTACTCATAACTTTCTCACTGTATTGAAGGAAGCTATCATCTGGTTTTGTCTTTCATAAAGTTGTTAAAACCAGAGCCCTGACTGACAAAAGCATGCTAATCTTGATTTTAATGATTACATTGTTGTGAATGTACTTTGGGACATCTTGAACCCATGGACGTAGGTAAGGGGGGGGGTCTCGGGTTTGAACCCCCCCCCCCATTCATGTCCGAAGTTCACTGTACTGTTTGTAGTTTTAAAACATTTTAGTGTTTTTCTGCTCTTGGCCTGCAGAGGGGCGACATTGTTTAGCTAACAGCAATCAAACTTTCAGGGATTGTTTGAGGACTCTCCTGATGAGATACTACTCCAGGTTTGCAGTGAGATGTGGTTCAGGGGATCCCAAAGTTATGGACCCCCAAAGCAGTGCCCCATCCTCCATTAAGAGCCTAATGGGAAGGACAGAAGATAATACACCTTTGAGGGGTCTGATAACTTGACTCTGAAATTAAACTCCACCAAAACCTGGGATGAGCTCTATCAGGGAGAGTCTCTTATTGACATCACCCAGGTTTTATGAACTTTGGTTGAAGGGGTCCCAGCCATGGACTCCAAAGGGAGTTGCCCCATCACTCCACGTTTTCAATGGGAGCTAATAGAAAATGAAGGTTACATAAATTCAGCAACAGATTTGAGAATTACCTGGTGCTACCTTCCTTTCTCCAGCTCTAGAGGTGTTTTTTCAACAAACCCAGAATACTCAAATATTTCCCAGGCCTGTTAATCCTATTTGCAGAAATCTTGAATTGGTAGGCTCCATAGTGATGTCTTGTTACTGTAGTTGAGAGTACTCTCAGATTTCTTGGGCCTTCATGCGGCTGGGATTTCTATGGGTACCTTAGCAGGGTCTTTGTACCCTTTGCAGCCGTTTACAACTTTTCTCTTTGTTGGAATGGAGTTGTCCAGAGAAGCATACCCCACATGTGTCCTTTGTCTCTTCCATGGTTTCTGTATGTCCTCTTCTAGCAGAAATTCTAGTAATTATCTGCCTATGATCAATCTTCAGATGTGCTAACTTTCATGCACCTGGGAAATAAATAAATTTTCATAGTTGTTTATATATTAATATATCCTCAAGAATATCAGTTTTCTTGTGCCCCACAAAACTTACCTCACCGCAGCAACCCCCAAAGCCTACACACTTGCTACCTGTAGAATACCTGGGAAATGAGATCAAGGTTTATAATTCAAAATAAACCTGGGTCCCAAAAATCTTAGGAGGCTGTGTGTGTCCCCTCATTAGGAAAAAAGAAGCCTCCATATTCTATAGATTCAAATAGGAACCACTTGCCCTCAGAGTATTCCTTCCCATATATTTCTGCCCAAGTTGTTAAGTGATTGGCCGATTGTACCTGCTTTATAGATGACAGGCAATTTACTTTATTCTGTTACTTAACAGGATTGCAACTGAATGGTCCAATCACATTCATCCCGGAAATGAGCCAGAATGGTCTGCTTTCACCTCCCAGAGTCTCTTTGGAAAAAGCCAAAGTCAGCGCAGAGAAGGAATAGGCACACTGTTCTGTAGACAGGTACCTTGGGCATAAAATTCATTACTCATTCAATTATTAATTGTTTCAAAGCACAGAGGCAGTTTTCTTGCAGCACCTAGCTGAGAGGGTTCTTTCTGCCCACAAGACAAAGGGGTTAAATCTCCTTCTAAGCAGAAAAAAAGCTCCAAACAGATTCACAATTACAGAGGTAATAATTAGATGATGTCTATGACAGCTGGGTAAAATGTGAAGCAGTAACTTTACATTTCCCATCAGCTATTAAACACTGCCGGAGAAGCAGAGAGGACTAAGTATGTATGGCATTTACTGTCCATATTCAAGAACAGCCCTCATATTAGAGCCATTAGAAAAACTGGCACACAGATATTCCTTTTTCAGCCTGACAATGACCCCTTGACATGCCTCAGAAGACTTAATCTTTGAAGAGATTCTTTTGAGGTTAGATCTAAAAAAGTGAGATGCTAACTTTAGCATAGTTGAACAACGAAGCTTTCCAGTTAGCAGATAAAATCAGAGATCAGTTATAATTCCTGGAGACCTCCGGAGCCCATCTGGCAAGTGGCAGCCATGCTCGGATGACAAAAGCCCCCATAGCCAACCTGGGTTGAGGACTTTCTCATGCAGAAAAATACCACTGTTGTGGAGCCAGTTCTATAGGTAGCTTATCTCCAATATCATTAGTATCTGGGGGGGGGGGGGGGCAGGGGAGTGTTCTTATGTTAAAATGGGCCTTAAAATTTTAATGTAAGAGTCAGCCATCAGATGGCAGTTCTGCACACATAGAACTCTTGTTCTTCATCTTGCACTGAGTCATTCATTAGTGGTAGAAAGTGCTGTCAAGTCACATCTGACTCTATGCATGCTTCCCCACCTCCACGCATCCCTGGCGTACTCGGCCCCCATCGTGCAGGCATCAAAAGGCACCAGGGATGCCATGCACTGAGGGGCGCGACAGCTGCAGCAGCTGCTGTCGCCACCCCTGCTGTGGGAGGCCGGGACCCCAAGGCCACTTGAGAGGAGAGTAGCGCTGGGCTTAAGGTAAGTGGGGAAAGGCCCTTAGACTGGGTTTTCAAGGCAAGAGAGGTGGTTTGTCCAGAGGTGGTTTGCCATTGCCTGCCTCTGCGTTACCACACAAGTATTCCTTGGAGGTCTCCAATCCAAATAGTAGCCAGAGCCAACTTTGCTTAGTTTCTAAGATCTGGAGAGATCAGGAAATCATTCAGTAACAGGCATTAGATACAACTTGAAAATTCAAGGCTTTAAAATCCCTGTGTGTAAAATCACACAGGGATTTGAGTATTTGTAAGTATTATTTAATCAGTAATAAATAGATGTTAGAATAATCAGTTATTAAATGAACATGCAAGAACTGGTTGATTAAATCTCAATTATAAGGGCAAATCTTCCATATATTTATTATAGCTCCTTTTTCAGTATTGTTAATTATGCCACATTTGATTATGGGGGAGCAAAAAGCCATATTTATTACAGACTTTGTAGTTCTTAAAATGATAAGTATCTACAGTCCAATTTTTAAAGCTTTAGTATGCTGCTTAATTATTTCATTACCATAACTAAAATCTTCTGCAGTCTTTCAGCAAAGTCATTTTGTAAAGACATTAGCTATCTCATGCTATTTCATCATCTTCCCATTCCAGATTTCTTTGGGACTGAAGTGAATAAGAAGCAAGATTTTTTTTTAAATGGGAAGTTTCTTTTTCCTAGCAAAATAACATTTAAAGGAGGAACAAATTACCTTGTAAAGGTTTTCTATATGTAAGAATATCCATGGGCTGCAGGAATGGGGATATGAAGAACCTAATCACACTTTCTGATTTAATCCTCTGCCTCTCTGCCCCTGATATGGCTAAGGAGAAAGATATTAGATAAGAGTCTGAGGAAGTTTCTGACAGTACACATGCAGAGACTCCAGTACAAACTTGCCTGTTTTTCTGAGAAAGAAATATTGGTCCTCCAAAGGACCATAGTGAACAAGAAATTCTAAATGAAGGACATTAAAAATAGTTTTAGGATTTCATTCTGCCACTACCCACATTTTACAGGCTTCTTGCAAGCCTTTGACAGTTCTTACAGCCGCTTCCCAGCTTGAATGGAAATAATAAAAAATATGAACAAAAATCTTATAATGAATATTTTATATGGGTAGGATCCAGACTGAAACTGGCATGTGTGAATATGTTCACAAATACTTTATGATTCAGTAGAGAAAGGGTTACTAAAAAAGCATATTATGCTTCTCGGACTCCCTCAAAATATAAACCCAAATCTCATAAAGTCAGAAATAAACAGAAGGTTGGGATCCCTCCTGATTATAGTGACTGAAGGATTTCCACCACCTTCTTGCAATCACCTGCTGCTAAAAAGCCCCTAAGAAAGGCTGCTCCTGCAGGGTCAGTGTGAATGGGGAGTCACAGATATCCAATAACAGGGAATAACAGATGAACTTGCCCAGCTCCATCAGCAGGAATCTTCCATGGGAACCAGTCAAGTATCTATAAAGTTTATAAGGGCTATGAGTAGCTTACTTCTCAGTAAACATGCATGAGATCGAACTATTACACTACCTTATGGGTAGTGTTCTTCTGGTAACTTTATATCTTAAAATATTTTTTCTTGTCTTGTGGAGTCTCAAGGCCAGTGCTTTGATATTTGGCGTGACCAATTAAAATGCAAGAATAAATATTAAAACAAGGACTTAGGAAACTAATATTGCAAAACAGATATTGCAGTGGGCAAGAAATGCAACATCAGTTGCAATGTACACAAACATCAATAGTTGGCCCAACTCTCTGTCCATTTTTTCCTCAGTTTGTTGACTTGTAAGTATTTTTATTTTATACTGCCTGGGGTTATTTTAGAAGCTGTTGATGAGTACTAACGTGTGCTTTTTGGTTGTGGTTTGCATCTTGAGTATTGCTCAGTTGTGTGATGACTTTTATGATTGGTATGATATGAAGGTATGATTGGTATGATATGTGTTGTTTTGTTGTTCTGTTGCTACATTTTCATTTTTGGAGAGCTAGCTTATGATGGTACAAATTGAGTTATAGCTTACTTTTTATTTAATGTTTATCTTGTGCATAGGGTATAGTCACATTGTAGTTATGATCAACTGTGGTAATAGATCTGCAGTGAACTAATTTCCTGTCAGCATTCAAAAAATCCTGTCAAGATGTAACTTAACCACAGCTCTGTTACAAGCAAGTGACCACAAGTCCCACTTAAAAAAAAACATACAAGAGTGTTATGCTAAATTGAATTAAAGATACAGGATTGCAACAGGGCTCTGCGGCTTTCCAGATAAATTAGGAGACCTCTATCAGCCTTCAACAGCATGTGGCTACAATTGGCCATGCTGACAGAGGCTGATGGGAATTGTAGTTCCTGAACATCTGGAGAGCCGCAGGTTCCCTACCCCTGATCTATACCATTCTCTTTTGTACAAGCAACATACAGTGGCAATAGCCATCTCTGGGGGAGTGTTCTGAACATTTTATAATGGGAAACACATTTGGCTTTGAATATGGCGGCTTTAGTTGTCAAAACTAATTGCCAAGTATACTTGGAAGTCCAAGTGCACAGTGTCTACCACACTTATTCATATGGTTGTTAACCTGCTCAAAGAATTCCAAAAGCTGTCTTTCTGCAGCAAGCGTTGAACTCCCCCTGTCAAGTGCCCCCTTCCACCCAGCCAGCCCATAGCCAGAAAATTTTCATGAGGCGGGGGGGCGGGGGGGGCATGCTGATCAGCCCATCATTATTTATTTTCTTTATTACTGATTTATTTGTAGTTTATCATTTATGAACCAATTTTGTAACTGAGACTCAAGGTGGATACAAGGCATAAAGCAACGTTATTGAACAGCATGAAAGATCTAATAAACAATACAATAGGTGTAGGATTACAAAAATTAGAAAAGTACAAAAAAAACCCAGACATTCTATGTCACCTCCCCTCCCACAGGCTTTTAAAATTAGAACTCCTCAGCCCTGATGACTGCCAATTCCGTTCTATCCAATTGCACAGAGGATTCATATTTGGAAGATTTATGATAGAATTAACGCATCTTTACCCCAGTTCCTTCCTTTTCCACATGGAGAATTTACACTTGAAAGACTTGTGATGAATTTCACACCAACACTAGTGCTGATTGGAGGGGCAAAGCAAATTATTGATGGGGCTCAGCTCCTTTATGCACCCTCGCGGCTACGGACCTGTATCCATCACAGATCGGCCACTCAATGAGCTCCTTGTAATCAGGCACTCAATATGCATGCCAAAACAAGCACCCTCACTGCAAACTCCTTCTGACAGGCAGCCCCTCCCACCCTGCCCAGATTGGCAGCTCAGTGAGTGGCAAAAACTTTCATGTGAGCGACACCAAGAAGGTGCGTGGACAGCTACATGTGTGCATACCTTACAGGGAACATTGTTGAGAGTCACTGGGGATTGTGAGTTGGCAGTGCTGATGCATTTTTCTGTCCTGTACTGTTTGGACCCATGGGTATAGCTTTATAAAATGGCACCTGGGGCTAATCCTGGGTTCTGTACCTCCACACACACACACAGCTGCACCCCACTCCTGAACTCCACATGGAGATCAGGCTTAAAACTTGGATCGAGTTTAAAGCTCAATCCAAGCCTCTCTGAGGCCAGGATCAGACTGAGCACTGGGGTTGACCAGCTGTAGCTTTACACTGTTGGTTCTGCCCCCAAGCTCCACCTCCCCATGGAGTTTGAGGACAAGGCAAGCTATCACTGGCCAGCACTGGCTGCTGCAGAGACATAAGTCCTTGAGGCTGATAAAAACAGTCCAATCCTAAATCTTATCCTAAGCAGAGTTATACCCTTCTAAATCCACTTACGGTATTCCATATGTTTTCAATGGATTTAGAAGAGTATAACTCTGCTCAGGATGGTTAGCTGCTGCAGCTGCTGCTTGTTTATTGTTCAGATTCAATCATTATAGGGACTGGCACACACAACTGCTTCTCTGAGTTGTTGCATCACTGACTCATCTCTGCAAAAGTTCTTGAGCTAAAGTGCATATTTATGCATTTATGCCTTTGTTAGCTGGTGAACCACAGGTCTGCCTTTGCTAAGCACTGAAAGGAACATATGTAGCTTTTAAAAAAAAGTCTTAAAGGGGTTCTGCAGGAAATAATACAGCCTTCTCTGCTAACCAATTACTTGATGACAGAATGGAAAAGGTGTATATAAGCCAGCTTGTGAAGGACAAACAGTAACCTATTCCCCCCAAACCCAGTTATGATTTTATGTTATGTCTTTAAAAAAATTCCTCAGAGCCATTGAAACATGCATTTTTTTGCATTTCTCAGAAAGTTCATTTGGTTAACAACAAGTCAACACCACTGGTTCAGTCTTAATACAGGTTTCAAAATAGTCATTCGTCTGCTTCTGGTTTGGGCTGATTTTACTCAGCAGAAGGGGAAAACCTTGAGAAAATGTTTTTCAAAACAATATATGCGGACTGGATGAAAGAAGCTGGAGTCAATAAGGAGATATGGGAGAAGAGATTACAAAGAATGAACTTACTGCTGTTTGTTTGATAAAACTATGAAGAAAATATAGGGGGGAGGGGAAAAAGGGGGAAATGTGTTCTTTGAAAACGAAGGAAGAAGAGTATTAATATAAAATGGAATATTCAAATGGTACAATAAAAAATTATTTAAAAAACTGTTTTGTATATACAATAATACAACAATAATTTGCTGGGCACAAGAATTATGAGTTCAGGATCATTAAAAGCTACATAAACTCCAACAAGCAGGAGATAATTTCTAACACTGATAGTGATTGGCCACAGTGTTATGACTCAGACCATAAGTCATGTCTTCATAGACCATATTCTGTTCTTCCCTTCCTTTCTGTTTTTGGCAGTACTTCTTGGCCTGTAAAAAAAAATCACATCCATTAAGATGCAGCATCCATGAAGAATTCCTACCAAAGTGTTTTTCATTTGTGTATCATAGATAATTCAGGGAGGTATGCTCAACAGAATCTTTCTTAGAAGGATCAGAACAAAGGAAATAGCTGGGCATTTATGGATATACAAACTTGTGCAAAAATATATTGGGACAGAAGAAAACAGGTGGGAGCTCTCATTAAAGACAAGCAGGTCAACCTCTTCCCACTCTTTGTTGAAAAAATGAGTGAACAGAGAGTGTGGATCTGAATAATGCACATAGGTTCCATAGGCATGCATCAGCAGCAGAGATGGCTTGATCTGGTATCAGAGACAGGGACGTAGGTATAGATTTTTTATGGGGTGTTCGGGGGTGGGGCCACACCCCCACCCACCCCTGGGGGTGTGTCCATGCCTCCCCAAGCCCTGCCCCCAGCCTAAGTGCTTATAAAAGCAGCTCTAATGAGGCAGACTTCCCTCCCCTGCTCTCCCGTGCCCCCCCCCCACCAACTGGGCTCCCAGCCGGCAGCCAGAAGCCCCTCCTCTGGGCAGTGGTGTAGCTAGGGGAAATGGAGCCCAGTGCAAAATTCCGCACCCCCCACCCCATGGACAGCCACTGGGATGCTGGAATCCACCCCAAACAGCATCACTTTCAATGGTGTTTAAACTAGAGAGCCCAAATTCTCCCTTTAAATCCACCATAAAGGGAGAATCTGGGGTCCTCAGTTAAAACAACATTGAAAGTGATGCTGTTTTGGGGTGGATTATCCCCACCCTGAAACAGCATCACTTTCAATGTTTACACTGGCGCATGACCTGCCATGCCCTGATTGGACGGGAGGGTCCACGTCACTAAGCAGCGGGAAAATTCAAACCTGGGGTAACCACCCGGACTTCCCCACTGCCCCGCGCTCTGCGCGTGGCCATCCAAAAGGCACTGTTCCAAACAGCACCAGAAATGACACGCACTGAGGGGGCACAAGAGCGGCAGAGTCGGGTTGGCTGCGTTGTTGCCGCCCCTGTAGTGGGGAGTGCTGCTGGATCCTGCATTACTTGGCGAGAGTAGCGCGCAACAAACGGTGGGTGGGGAAACGGCCTGTGTTGCAGCTGTAGCAGATAGTTTTTTTGTTTTAAACAATAAACTACTTCTTGAATAATATCATAAGATTATGCAAAGAAACCCAATGCAATAGTTTGAGAGGAAAATAATCCAGATTCTCAGGAATACATGAATGAGTGGATGGTATCATTTCTGGAGAAAATGGCTGGTATAAAAGGACAGATTCTTCAGATTAAGCCATCACGTGATTATAACTTTAATTATTACAGAGCAGGGGGTCATTAAAATGTGTGCTTGCCCTGTCATACTTGGGTAATGCTGCGCATCTAATCTATCACAGATATTGATTCATTTTTAATTTCCCCTTTTTAGCCCACTGATTTCAGATGAGATGAATTCATTCCAGTGCTGAAATCTGTTATAAAATAACTTGGACTAGGAGACTACTGATCTTGGAATACATGGGTATACCTGAATATCCATGGATATACACTCCAGTTTGCAAATAATGATCGGAATAGGGGAGCCATTTTTGATGCTACTATGGAAATTGTTATGGTTGAGATTGATTTTTTTTCAAGAAAATGACAAACCTGTAAAAATTGGAAGATTAGTGGAACTTTGTATAGTTTGTGTAGCATTAGTCCAGTGATATTAATCATACTCACGTCAACACGAGACAGGATAAAAAACCCCAATGCAATAGCCAAAATCAGTGTCTCAATAGCAAGGCCATACACCATCCAGGAAGATGAAGAACACGTGGTCAGCTTCTTACCTGTATAAGGAAAATATGTTTCCTGATATTTTATATGCACAGCTATACATAAACAGCAAATAACACAGCCTACTGCAAGGCTTGAATAACGTGTTTAAAATTTGCCATACTTGAGTCTGATCTTCATCTGCGCTGAATTCCACACAAAATTCAGGAAATCTCCAACAGAAGATCAGACTCCATCCTTACTGGGAGCCACTGCTTGGTACCACCCCATTTTCAAAAGAGAAGGAACCAGGCTATAGGGCAGACTGAGGAGCCTAGTACTGCCCAGCCAACCAGTGAACAGAGTATCAGGTTATTAAAATTCATGCATCTGCTTTCTCAGTCTTTCCAAGCAGGGCTGCTCTACACACCCACCAACCCTCTCTTTAAGCACAATGTAGGGTTGGTTGTTCCTTTGCGGATGTGTTGGAATTTGGGGGGAGAATGGCCAGTGGGCCTTGGAAAGTCCTTTTTCTACCTATGTACTTCATGCTGTATGAAAAACAAGAGACTTATATTTAAATAGGCCTTGTCAGAGTAGATTGGTATGAAGGCAGAAGATCATGAGGGGGAAAATCTCCCACTTCCCAATACATGAAGGCAAAGAATGTTCCCTAATTCTCCTAAGATGTTTTCTTCATTGCTGGTCAGCTTTTCTAACCTTTCTGAGGGTTCTCTTGAGCTGTTCCTCTGTGACCTTGTTCCTCTTTAAAGTAAATATTGAACTGAACAAGCTTAGAGAACTGAGGTGATCCCCCCCCCCACTCCCTCTCGCTGTTGTTGCTTCAGATAACCATGCAAGAAGTTTTTTAAAGATTAACAAATAAATCGTAGAATTGAAGTTCTAATACAATTCTACGATTTATTAGTTAATCTTTAAAAAACTTCTTGCATGGGATTAGGTTAGGAGGTTAGGTTTCAGATGAGATGAACTAATTCCAGTGCTGAGATCTGTTATAAAATAACTTGGACTAGGAGACTACTGATCTTGGAATACATGGGTATTCTTGAACATCCATGGATTAGGTTAGGAGGGAATATTTTCAACAAGGAAAGAAGCAGTTTTTATTTGCAGATATTAGGATGTTTTCAAAGTTCAGCATGGATGATAACTAGCTTTTAAAAAAGATGTCAGTTTGTTATAGGCCTGCTCCACATGGGCCATTAAAAACAGGTTTAGAACGGTAAAAATCCATGGGGGAGGGGGGGCACTTTGCACAGATCCTGCCCCTAAAGCGAATCTGCCCTGTGTTATTTCTCCCAAACCAGTTTTTTAATATAATCACACAATTCGTGAATCTTTTGAAAAATCCCGGGTTGCAGCTGCTTGGGGGGGCAGGAGGCGCTTTGTTCAGCTGTGCTTTCCTTTTTTAAATTTCCCGGCTTACATCTGCGTAGCCACGCAGGTGCAGATGATAGTATCATGGTATTGTGAGATGCCAGCATGGCTGTGGGGTTTCATTTGTGCATGCCTGCATTGCTACGTATTGGCGGGAGGTAAATAAAAAAATAGGCTCGCCTCTGTACGAAGGCATGACAGCAACCCACATTGTTTCCGTGGGCTCCAATCGCTGCCTGCACGGATGCATGCAAATGCAAAACCAGGAAAGTGGGTTACTTTATCCCAACTGCAACCTGCTATACATTTGCTGTGCAGAAAGGGCCACAGAGTTCTTAATTCTTTTAAAGTTTGATAGACTTTCAAGTTGTTTCACAGAGTATGCCCATGCTCGCACCCAGAGATTCATGTGGTGACTCTGGTGCCTGTAAACAATATGGAAATGAGTATCTCACTTTGCTTTTCAGACTTCTTAAACCGAAGGATCACCTCACAGCATTTGAAATAAATCCTTCAGATTTGCAATAAATCTAAAGAACAATGGGTGGGAATTCTTTTTCTACATGCTGTGTAATTTCCCATTCTGACAAGTGAATGGTCTCTCTCTGACACAAACTCTAACTCTGTTTCTTCAGTTCTACCTGCTCTGTCCAGAAGATGAACTAGCTCAGCTCTAAAACCCTGGGCTAGGAATTCTTCTCTCCCTAGAAGTAAATTCCCTTCCTAGAGTACAATCTCTCTTTCCTAATATTCTCTTCCTGCCAAGGTCACAAACCTTTCACAGATCCTAAACATATCTATTCTCTCTGGAATTCAGAGTTGAACTCCTTCAAAACTTTTCTGAAGCTCTCATTCCTTCTTACTCCACCCACTCTTGAGCTCTATGAGGAATTAATGCTTTACATTCTGGCTTTTCTGCCTGTGCCTTAGCTATGTCAGAACAGGCAAGGAAGGCCCAAGGGTTGTGAGCTCCAGATTGAGAAATGCCTTCGGTGGTATTTCCACTGGAACAGTCCACCTTCCAAATAGGTTATTTTCTCCAGAAAAACTGATCTCTATCACTTGGAGATCAGTTGCAATCCTAGGAGATCTCCAACCAACACCTGGAGGTTGGCAACCCTAGCTCTAACTTAGGTGGCATTGTTTAATGTGGGCTGAGTTTTACGTTAATGAGAGGTATCAGAGGCAACTAAACCAGACACCTCAGACTATGCAGCCAAGTGCCTTGGTTATGGATGTCATTGTTGTCAATTCCAAGTTGAAACATTCCTGGAGATTTGGGGGTAGAGCCTTGGAGAGGGTTGGGTTTGCAGGTGGAAAGGGAATGGGACTCAGGGGGGTATGATTCAATAGAGTTCACCTACCAAAGCAGCCCTGATTCCTGTCATCTGGAGATCAGTTGTAATTCTGGGGGACCTCCAGGCCCCAACTGGAGGCTGGCAACCCTAAAACCTTGTGCTGATCAACATCAGAGAATGGTTGTGATGGGAAACATCTCTTGGCACAGTTGTGTGGAGATAACAATAAGCAAGGAGAGGCTATGTCAGTGGTTCTCAACCTGAGGGTTGGGACCCCTTTGGGGGTCGAACGACCCTTTCACAGGGGTCACCTAAGACTCTCTGCATTAGTGTTCTCCATCTGTAAAATGGATAAATGTTAGGGTTGGGGGTCACCACAACACGAGGAACTGTATTAAGGGTCGCGGCATTAGGAAGGTTGAGAACTACTGGGCTATGTTATTCCTCTGTGCTTGGAGGTAGGGATGGATTGCCCAAATGCTGGGAGACCCACTGAGTAACCTCTTAGGTGGCCTGCATTAATAGGTGATAAAGAAGCACTTCTGTTGTTTAACAAATTGATAAAACTTTAGTTTAGTCCAGCCTTGATGTCTGTTTCTTGCATTTTGGGGGAGAATGGTAGAAGTGTTTAGTCGTGGTTCCAGGACTCAGTGCAGCCACAATCCCACCTCCGCTGGATGAAAGGCAGCCTCTCCTGGTCACCTGTAGCCCACTTGCCAGCAGGAAACACGCAAGTAGGTGGCAGCAGCTAGCAGCAGTTCTATGGAGGCTATGTGGCTGGGAAGAGCTCTGGAAGGAGCCAGGAGTGGCCAGAGGTAGCAGTGGATTCAGAGTGGCAGGCAAGGAGACCAGCCAACCAAACAGAGACTGTTGGTGAGGGCCACAACAGGCCAGGGCCAGGCACATGCAGCCCAGAAAGGTATATGGAAAAAGGAGTGAAACCCTCAGGGCCTTTGGTGCAAAGGGTCATGCAAAAAGAGAAGCCCAGCCTGGGCCAGGGAGAGTGAGCACCCACTAGGATGAGCCAAACTGAGTGCTGGAACCCCCCCCCCCTTCTCCCCATTCTGAGGCCTGTGGTGGAACCATCTCAACTCCAGCCAGGACAGAAGAGGGCGGTTGGACCAACCAAGGATATGAGGAGCCACTACATTAATGTTTACCTAATTAACATGATCAGAAAACACATTTCTTCACTAGAAGAAGCATAAAAATAGTTATATGTTATAGGGTCAGTGGAATCCTATTGATGTATGTCTAAAATCATTAATAACAGAAGCATTTTTTTAAAAAACACTCTCCCTGGATTTTTTTTTCTTCTGTAAGTGATGCTGAATAATTATGATAATGATATTCAGCTTCTCATTGCACGAAGAAGTTGCAACTTATAACTGCTTAACATGAGCTGCTAGCTTCTACCTGGACAAGATTCTACATCTTCAAGAGCTGTGCAGCAAAAAGAGGTTTGTCAGGTGCAGCCTGGTTTGCCCCTCCCCCGCCCCAACCACAGCCCTTCTAGCAGCCTCCCCTGCCAGCTGTGAGTTGTGGGTCTTTGCTGGGTGCAGGAAGTTGAGCAGGGAGCTGGAGTGAGACCACTGTACAGATCTTTCGTCATGTTGCTCAATTGCTGAAAAAACATTCTCATGAACAGCTACTGGCGAATTTATGTTCAGTGAATAGTCTGTCATTCCTTTTGCCATTTTCAAGAGCCAGTTGCTTCAATTGCTACCCAGTTTTTTAAAAATCAGTCATTTGTTTCAGTGATAAAGCATCTACTTGGCCTACGGAAGTTCCTGGGTTCATTCCCTCGCACCTCTAGTGAAAGGATCTGACAGTAGATGATGTGAAAGTCTTCTTCCTTAGACCCTGGAGATCCGCTGAATAGACCAAGGGTCTATTCAGTATAAGGCCACTTCATGTGTTTATGTATGTCTCCCATTGAAGACATGAACAGAAGGGTCCTTGAAAATCCCTTGTTAATTCCCCAAATATATCAGCATTGAATCTGGATGCTCATTTGAGGATAAAAGAATATATAATGTGAAGAGTAACTTAACAATTTTGACTTTTTCTGAATTCAACAATACCATCATACTTTGAAGAAAAAAAAGAAGAATCTTTTTTAAGGTACTGAAATTTAATGACCCTGCTTCAGCTCCATCATCTGTCTTGTGTATGCACACTTTTAGTTACGTCATCAGTAATAGCTTCCATATTGTCGAAGGCTTTCACGGCCGGAATCACTTGGGTGCTGTGTGGTTTCCGGGCTGTATGGCCGTGTTCTAGCAGCATTCTCTCCTGACGTTTCGCCTGCATCTGTGGCTGGGATCTTCAGAGGATCTTCCTCTGAAGATGCCAGCCACAGATGCAGGCGAAACGTCAGGAGAGAATGCTGCTAGAACACGGCCATACAGCCCGGAAACCACACAGCACCCAAGCTTCCATATTCTTCTGCAGAAGGGAATATATCCAGTGGTGGGATTCAAATAATTTAACAACTGGTTCCGATGGTGGGATTCAAATAAGTTATCAACTGATTGTTTACAAGCACCATTTTAACAACCGGTTCTGCCGAAGTGGTGCGAACCTGCTGAATCCCACCACTGAATATATCTCTCACTTTCATTTGCTGAAAAGCTGCTAAATAGTATTGCTGTAACTCTTACTCAAGCAATATGTGTACAACTCCAGCTGCTCACCTCCCTGCCCATATCTGGACCTTGATGGCAAGAAAGGATAGAGAAAAAAATGCATTGGTCCACTTTGCCTAGGAGAAATGTAATAGCCTGTAATTAGAGGAGGTCCTTTACATGAGGGCTACAATCCCTATCATCCTTGATTGAACAGGTTGGATTCCGAATGTGTTATGGTTTTTGTAGACTCTAGGACAAGGGTACTTTTTCTTCTTTGCCTGAAATTTGGAAGGAAGACTTCCTCAGTCCAAGTAGGGCAGCATGATGTGGTATTAGGTGCCACACGAGAATCTCAGACACCCAAGTTGAAAGCCTCACGCTGGCATCAAGTTCTCTAGGTGATCTTTGACCAGTCACTCACACTTGGCTTACTCTACCTCACAGGGTTTGTTGGGATGATAACATGGAAGAAGAGAGGTGAAGAGAGCTATGCTGTAAGCTGTTTTGAGTTCCCATTGGAGAGAAAATCATGACATAAATATCCAGATCAATAAATTATTGAACAATTTCTAAGAATTTCTCAATCGGGTAAAGATGGGGAAGTTACTAGGGAAACATGTTTCCCCTTAAGATGGAAGCAACTTCTAAACGCCCTAATTACTCTGAATATATGCCCTTATGATATTAAAGAATAAAAAAGCAACAAAATAACTTAAATCTGAACCAGAGTATAGTTACTGCACAAATCTTTAAACCTGTTTACCCATATGAAGCCTGAGCAGTGCACTGTTGAAACTAAACCACTAGGTGACAACACTGAACATATATTATATCGGTCATCTCTTTCCCATGGTATTTAAAAAGAGAGCACACTTACCAATCACTGCTAAAACGGTACCATGTCCTTCCATTATCTTTGGCTCCTGGTTTGTTAGTATAGTTCCTTCGCAGGTATAGTTACCACTGTCATTCTTCTGCAACTGTTGCATCATTATTGTTACTGTGTTCTGCTGCTCAAAGTATTCAATACGCCCTTTGTATTCAGGACTTACTATCTTCCTTTTTCCATGACCTGAGATGTACAACACTTCCACATCGTTCACAAATTTTCGTCTCAAATACAGCCCTACCATATTTGAATGGTTAAGATGGCAGGTGATGTTGACAGACTCTCCTTCTTCAGCAGTGATAAGAATTGGTTCCTGTAAGATAATGTTTTCTGTGGGGGGGGGGGGGGGAAAGGAACATGTGATTGTAGAATACTTTTTTCTTCACTGATGATAATGGATGCACTGCAGGAAAATTTAGAAGCACTGGCATCTTTACTGTTGTTTATCAGTGCCTCATTGCTCCCTGTTATGAAGCTATTCAAATTTATTAAATAGGGTTGGCGTTTGGCAAAGCTGAACCAGAAACCCCCCCAAAATACCTTATTAGGTTTTTTGCGGGGGGGGGGGGATTATCCTGGAAGAAAGGGATGGTGATTTAAGGTAGCCGAAAACCAGATCCTGAATTTTTTTTTTGCATTATTCAGGCCCCTTCTGCCATGCTACCATTAAAAAAATGGGGGGAGGGAACTGCTCTCCCACTCCCTCTCTTTTTCTTTCACTTACCTGCTGGTTTGATCTTCTTGGCCTGGGGAAGCCCAGCTGTCAGTTCTGCATTGCCCCCTCCAATGTCCATGTAGGCTTGGAGGTAGCAGGTGCCACAGAGCTGAATGCTGGGCTTGGCTTAACTGAGCCCAGCCTTCAGCTTTGCACTGCCTGCACCCTCCAAGACCCTTGTGGTGTTCAGAGGCTGCTGGAAATTTTTGGGTTTAGTTTCATAGACCTGAAAAAATGTGACTATCTGAAAAAAGCCAACTCTGCAATAAACCAGGGTAGAGATTCAACTTTTTTTCAGCTTTTTTGAAAATTTCTAGATTTATTAAAGTCAAACTTGAAAAATACTGGTAAAATTATCACAGCCCTAGTATTACATAAAATTATAGCCCAAAAGACCAAAATCAGATGGTTTGTGCAGATATTTTATTTCTGTGAACATAAGAACATCAGAATAACCCAGTGGATAACAGCACGGGTCCATCTAGTCCACGGATCTAGTCTCACATACTTTTTTAATGCAGTGGCCAGTGCTTTGCCTGGAGGGTCATTCAAACAGAGTCTTGCAGTGGTATTCAAATGTTTGCTCTTAGTATATGGAAGCTCCCATGAGTCACCAGTGCTATTAACTGTTCATGGATCTCTCTTCCATGTATCCCTCATTACCCCATTTAGGCTGCTGCAAGGAAGTGGGAGGTGGGCTCGATTGCCCAGCAAAGATGGCTTATTCTGCAGTATGCATAGTCATTTCCTCTAATTAGTCTGCTGTTGGGGAGGGGAGGGAGATCCTGGACCCCAGAGTGGAGTTACAGACCTTGATAAAGTAGAAGCTGGGGGTGTTAATCAGATGAGGTTATGGCAAGCAAAGAGAAGGGAGAACTAAAGGTTCCTAAGGAGTTGTTCAAAGGTGTCAAGTTCTATGCAGTGGGGGACAGAACTCCAGGTAACCTTCCTGGCCCTTGCTAATCTCCTTCCTTCCCTGGGCTGAGGAACCCTCAACTTTTCCACCTGCAGGACCTTCCAATTCTTTTATTCCCACCCTCCTTTCAAGGAATGCCTGTTGACAGTGAATGGGGTAGGCTTTGGCCATGCCGCTTAGGACAGTCTCCTTAATTCAGCTTTTCCAGGCAGCTCTCCAGCCATTTCTGCTCCAGAATTCTGTACTGTCCACTTCTCCAAATCTGCTCCCAGTTCCCTTCCACCAATCTGAATCCTCCACGTTACACCTTACGGAGAGGAGTGGTTTTCATTTCTTGACAGAACTTGGGCATGGATAAATCATTATTTTTAAATCAAAACAAACATTCCAGACATACGTGATAGTACCAAACCATGTCTTGTGTTCAGTATGCTAAACATATAAATCTGCCATAGAAAGCAAACAAATATTTTAGGAGGAGGAAGTTTCTGTAGCTACATAGAGATTTAGTTAGATTTCATTAGATTAGAAATGAGGGGGGTGAGGGAAGGGCCCCCGGCATCTGAACCCGGCCCACCCACCCTAGCAGAGGAAGGAGGAGGGGAGGAAGGGTGGCATGTAAGGGAGGGGAGGGAGGGAGGGTTGGCATGGAAGGGAGGGGAGGAGGCCCAGCATCTGGACCTGGCCCACCCACCCTAGCGGAGAGAGGGGAGGGGAGTGGAGGGAGGGATGGCATGCAAGGGAAGAAGAGGGAGGGAGGGGAGGGAGGGAGGGTTGGCATGCAAGAGATGGGAGGGAGAGGAAAGGGGTCCATCATCTGGACATGGCTCACCCACCCTACCGGAGGGAAGGGAGGGATGGCATGCAAGGGAGGGGAGATTAGAAATGTAATTGCATTAATTACAAGGTCTTTCTGGGGATAATCAGCCTCTTAACCAATGAGACGTAGCCTGAGTATATGAGTAAATGAACACATTTCAGTTAAAGCACTAAGATACACTGTAGCAACATTATATTAACTCATTTGCTTCTACATACCATCTGAAGCAGGGCATCTGAGAAAAAGGAGGAGGAGGACATAAATGGCAAACATCCAGGACATTATCCAGAAACTTGTTTCTCAAATGGTTTCCGTATGAAAATAGACCATCCGTAGCAGTAGGGCTTGACGGTGAGGTTTGAGTGATTATCAGTCCAATTGCTGCTTTACACACCACAACAGTCAAAAGGAACCTATCATGAGACACTGTGGTTTCTGAGAAGTGCATAGGTGCAGAAAGAAACCTGAGGTTTATAACTCTGTGTATATGTCTGAAAAGAAGTAGGTTCTAAGTGTTTTTAAGTCAAAATGAAGTCTGGTGATCTTTCTCCTATGTATATGACTGTTAAAATTGCAGTGAACACCAGAGTTTTTTCAAGGGCATCTGATATTCCTTCCATCTGCAGTTCAGGGACATCCAGTTATATTATGACACTGTACTTAGTTGGGGGAGGGGGGAGTTAAATAATGTCATCAATTGCTGGGCACAATAGGAGTCTAATCAGGCACCAAGAGTTGTGTTAATGAAATGGCCAGAATCCTCAAAACATGGCAATTCCTCTATTCATAGAGGTTATTTCCTTTCCAGGTTTATTTCCCCACCATTTTGCTTAGGAAGCTTATCCCAGACTTCCTGTAAGAGAGCTGTCCAGGAAATCCTCAATGCCTACTCCATCCAAAAACAAACATTGGCTACCTACATTAAAAAACAGAACATTCCTATTTGTTTTATTTAGGGTTATATTTAATTAAAGCAGCACTAAATTTTGATTTTAAATTTTAGGCTTTAAAAAAAGTTTTTAATGTATTTATTAATACTGTAAGCTGCATTGAGTCATGTAAGAAGAAAGGTGGCTAATAAATATTTTAAATAAACTAGATACAGGAACATTAGATCCTACTCGAAAAGGCTTCCAGGACTTGTTCTCCTTTAGCTCTAGGTATCACCTACATTGGTAATAAGGAGGCTCAATACCTGCACCAGATAACCGTGCCCAGGCTCCGTAGAGCAATGATGTTGGCCCATTGCAATGCCCTTCCATCAGCCGTATCAACAGGGAGATTCTCTAAAACCCCTTACCGTCAAAGGCTATGCATATGCAACGGGAATTGTGTTGACTCCATAGACCATATTTTACTTTATTGTCCACTTTACACAGTACCCAGAGTCAAATACTTGTCACCCCTGCTACTCAAAAAAGAGTATGCATCTGACTGGCAAAAGATTACCTTTCTGTTGGACAGCCCCAGTAGTGATGCAAACGATGAAGTCACCAAATTTTTGGATTTGTATATAAAACAGCACTTTAGGAGCAAATCCTGAACATCAGCCTCTCTACCTGTACATTTATTTTAGCTTCCCTCTACTTGGTTAAGTGGCTCTGTGTATATAATGTTGTTATGCCAATAAAGGTTCTTTGTTTGTTGTAAAAAATAAACTAGATAAATATTTCCCTTGCTTCAGTATTGAATCCAATAATTAAATTACATTACTGATGTGTGTGTTGCTTGTCCCTATATTATTCTACCATGTATGAGGGACAGCTATAATTTCACTTTCTTAACAAGACATATCTGACTGTTTCCTATGGGGAAGCAACTTACAAATCCTGCAAACTAAGGGAACTGGGTAAACTGACTACTAAGGCACTCTAAAATAAATACTGAGGCAGATTTAAAACTTAAACAGATTAAAGATTTATTCACAGATAGAGGAGATATTAAAGGGAGGAATACTAACTTGGAGATGAATTTGGATGAGGCAAATAAGGCAGAAGGCAGAACAAATATATATACACTATACACAAGAGGTTGGCACAGAGATTCAGAGTTTTGTTTCTCAGCACACCACTTAACAAGATTGTTCAGTTTCAGTTCAGCTTAGATATTATAGTTTGTTAGATGTATCACAGTGCAGGTCTTGGACCTTGAATCAATAAACAAACTCTGGATTGTTGATCAGCAGCATTTATTTGGAAGGTAATGAAGCACCCAGCATGTTAAAGCCAAGCCAGTTCTGGCAAACCTGGCTTTTGCTATCCCCTTTATTCAGAACCAGTCCCACCTCCCGTTTTCCCAAAGAAAGTGAGAAAGAGTTATTTTGGAGCTGAGGTACCCTGTCCCATTACAGCAATGGTAACATATAGCAGGCTGGTTACACATATCTTGTAGTGATTACACTGAGGTAGGAATGCATCTCAATCAACTAGATATGATCATTGGCAATATATTCTGTTAACAGTGTGTGTGTGTGTGTGTGTGTGTGTGTGTGTGTGTGTGTGTGTGTGTGTGTGTATGTGTGTATGTGTAAAATACTCAAAACCAACTTCACAGATTCTTCTGATATGGTACTCCCCAAGTAATAATTATACATTATTTTTGTATTCCCCTAGTAATAATTATGCCATCTCCACAGAGGAGACTAAAAAAGTGGCCTTAGGTCTCTAGTTCACATTTTCCAGATGGAGAAATGTTCAACTGATTCCCCCAAGTCATCAGTCCATAAATCAAGGTGGGATTTAAATCTGTGTCTTTAAATCCATACACTAGACCATTCTGTTGGCACATTGTCAGAATGTATTCTCATTTCATTAAGAAGGTCTTTGTTTCAGGAAAATCACAATTTTGGTCACGGTTTGAAAAAAGATGTTGTTCATTGAGCCAAATATGGAAGAAGATATGTATTCAAATTAGCAAACTGCTTTTTTCTGCTCAAAGTTGCAATGTATTGTTCACTAAGATAGCAAAGAAGAAGCATGGGTTCACAGAGAAGAAAGTTGTAAATAGTACAGAGGCCAGGTCCAGTGGCTCAGAAACCTTTTTGGATGTCTATGTTGAATGATGTAATTGTTTCTGTTTTTATATCATAATCCAAGTATTTCATTGAGATATTTTGTCTTTGTTTTTCGTACTGAACTCTGTAGCATTTGATCTCTGCAAAAAATATGAAAAAGAAGCATAAAATTGGAAGGAACAATAGTATGCTTTTCTGTGAAATATTGTTTCTATGGCTTGACTGTGTTAAGCTTTCCAGAAACAGGAGAAGCCAGAATAATATAGAACTTTATTTTTCCATTGTTTTAATTAGTAGCCATTAGACTTGAGAACATATATTACCTTCAATCAGAGAGAATCCTCGGGAAATCTTGGTTGATGATAAACATCTGGGATTTTTTGCCATATTACATAGCCAACTGAAACAACAAAAAGTATTGCTAAAACCCATAGATGCCATAGAGGAAGAAACTGGAATTTGGGGGCAAACCAGCAGGGAAAATTACGTTTGTTATGTACTTCTGGTTTCTATTTTACCATACCATCCCCCTCACCAATGTAGCCCTTCTACTCTTACTTCTTTTTAAAGAAAGAAATGCTGGAGTACAACACAGTAGGATCTTTGGGAAGAGTTGGTTCCCACCTCTTCTGCCATACCACAAACTCTGAGCATCTGGCTTAACAAAAAGATCTATCATTGTGAAGCAGCAATTTCCAATGGCCTCAAAATTGCTTCAACCCAAACCCTACAGCAAAACGACTGCTAAGACAAACCTTGTTCTTGTCCAGCCTGGACAAGGGAAAACTCCTCCTCAGAAGGTATGGAGCTCAGCAAGTTCCCCACTACACATGAACTTTCAAGCACCTCTGAATCTCCAAATGGTTACCCCATGCCAAGTCCACAACATCAGACTCATGTGAGAGATCCAGTGGAGAAGATAAATTAAGAATTTCCCAAGTGGATCTGTCTGCCTCCAGAACCCCCATGGTCTCTTGAGACTCCAGGAAAAAAAAGCTATGGGTCCAAGAAGACATCTGGGCTACATAAAGGGATGTGTACTTTGTAGCTCAAGACACACCTTAAACTAATCCTATTCAGGAGGAGTTCACTACATTCAGTCTTGGCAAGTTAAGGCTTCTTCCTGGCAACAGGAAAAATTGAGCTATCAGTTTCCCATATAAGTGGTCAGTAGAGATCAAACTTATGCATGTTCACCACAATGAGAAACCAGCTTCTACATCAGCCAAGGCAGCTCTCTGCTGATAGGTTCTCAAGCTATCTAGACTCTTGGCTGGCTCCTAATGGATACATGCAAAGTCCTGTTTCTGAATCTATGGTCAATTCCAGCTCTATCTAGGCTGACTGTCTAGACGTCAGTGATGATTATACATTCATATCTAGTTGAGGGTCACAGTGGCCTGTTTACAAATTTACATATTTTCAAGTAGAGATTCCACTAGGGAAGGGGTAGAAATGCCACCATCAAATGCTACACTAAATATCAACTGATGTAATGGTTCAAGTTTTTTACTTATTCAAATTTTATTTATTTCATTTATATATCTGCCTTTCTTCTCACTGGGAATCCAAAGAGGCTTGCTTTGTTCTTCACTCCTCTGTTTATCCTTACAACCCTGGGAGGTAGATTAGGCTGAGAGCTTCTGTGGCAGAGCAGGGATTCAAACTTGTGTCTCCAAGATCCCAATCTGGCACAGTCTAACCACTATACCACACTGGCTAGGTATGCTACAAAGGGGAGGGGGGGGGCGACATTTCATGAAGAGCTTTAGACATCATGAATCATCTTTGTCCTTTAGCCATCATTTAGGAAATCTCAAAAGCAGTTGAAAATTACTCCAGCATCAATTTCTACTCCTTCCAAAGAAGAGTATGCTAGTCTCACCCAATGCTTGTTCAGCAGTGGTGGAAGGACTCTGGATGAATCGATTTATTTGCAGTCTTTAGGAGTAGTTGAACTGAGACCAATTTTTCTTTTAAAATTAGAATTTTGCTCCATTATTGCATGACCAATAAAATTTGCTTCACAGACAGAGGAAAGGGATTCATTTCAGACTGGGAATATTTTAGTGGGTATCCTTTGCCCTCAGAAACACCCGTACGTAGTCCAATCTTATTAGCTGTATGAAAGGGACATTTTTTGCTGGAATGGAGGAAACATAAATTTTAAACAAAAAGATGCTGGTTAAGCTGTTTGTTGGGTATGAGAACAAGCATAAAAATGGTGAGAAAGAGGTTCAGAGAACGTTAAACAGGACAATATATGCAAGAGAAAGCCCGGAGAAGACTATTAAACTATACCTTTCTTTTTTCTCCAAAACAATGCCATAGCAATGGCCAACATGGCCATGGGTACTAGAATGAAAGCAGTATATTTGATCTCATTGGATAGAGTATCTTCTGATCTGAACTTTTCCAATACAGGTATTTCAGTTATCGGTCTTTCAGACGTTGGGGGAACAGGACCTTTGGAGAAGAAAACATCAGAAGTAAATGTTCTACCCTAGTTTGTGCTGACTGCAATAATAAACAAACAGAATGAGCCATATAAAAGACTTATCCATATTGCCTGCTATTCATTGCCTCAGTTTATGAAACTGTCTTGTTTCAAATCAAATCATTGGTCACTGTCACTCAATATTATTGCCACAAAGGGGCAATGGCTCTCCAAGGTTAAGGTTTCCACAGACTTTTTTCTCCCCAGGAATCTTTTAACTGGAGATGCCCAAAGTTGAACCTGGAGAATGCTCTGTATGTAAAGCTCCATGCCCCTCCACTAATAACAATTAACAACAATTCATAAACAATACATCTTAATATTTTGTTTCCACTTCAGCCTCACATATTTTCAAATATTGCCAACTCTTCTGAGTTGGTATAACACTCATTACCAGATGCTGGAGAGGAAGGGAAAAATGTAGTCTGAATCTGATACAGCAAGGCAGAAAAATAGGATCTTGCATTCCAATACTCTTCCCACTTACTTGCATGCCACTATGCATTCCATTTAGTTAGACTCTACAAACAGGTGGAATTGTCAGTGATCTTGTTACATTTGGTTGATTATTCATTATTAGGAGAAGTCAAAGTGGTAACAGCTCTCAAGTAAGGAAAGATTTCGTTACTTTCAACTGATGCACTATCAAACCTTGGCTGTTTCCACACGGCAGCGGAAATGCATCCCCACTGGCATAAATTATAAATTATGCCGGTGGAGGCTCAGGGACTGCTCGCACGATAGTGTGCAAGCAGCCCCGAAGATCCGCCAAACCAGAGAGGCGGCTCCTCTACTGACCTTTCCATCCAGTGCTGCTCTGGAGAGCTGGAAGGACCCACCCATGCTGCCCTCCGACCTCCAGGGGTCAGAGGGCAGCTTGGGCATGTCCCTCCAGCCCTCCAGAGCAGCACTGGATGGGAAGGTTAGTGGAGGGGATGGGGAAAGCAGCATCTTCCCGCCAGTGCTGTTTGTACCGCGCCGGTGAGAAGACACTGCTTTTCAAAAACCTCACTCAATTAGTGAGGTTTGAAAGCGGCAACTTCACGCCGCTCGGGGGCAGCCAGGACGTGCGAACAGCACCACAGGAATTGTGTTTTCAACATCCCTAGGGCACTGCTATTGGCCCGTGCAGAAACAGCCCTTGAGTTTGGGCAGAATCCTATATTCTAGTTCAAACTTACCAATAACCCATACAAGTACATCTTTATTTCTATGACCAATAGGAGATGAAGCAAAAAACTGATACATTTTTTGGTCAGAAATTTGTACGTTGCTGATATGCAGGGTAGTAGAGTTAACGTTAATTTCCAATGCAATTCGTCCAATGTCAACAGTAGTTATATTTTTGAAAGTGTTGATGTTACTTGAATTAGAACAAAGAGTCTTGTTGGTGCAGAATTTCACTGTCATATCAGTAATCTTGGCATTGCTTATGCAGGTAATATCAATATTTTTGCCGATTTCTGCAGTCATGTTTTCATCACATTTAAAATCTAGAAACTCTGAAAGAAAACAGAAAAAACCATACTGGGCCATGCATTTAGTCATATCCAATCTTAAATTAAACTTCAAATTAGCCATTTTGAATTCAAAGGGAGATGAAAAGCGGATCCTGAATCATGCTGAATTTTTTTCCATATGGAGTTGGGAGGTAGCAAGTGCAGAGCCGAATTCTGGTTTCCATGAGCCTAGCATTCAGCTCTGTGCCTGCTGCCCCCCAGCTCCACGTGGAGCTCAGATGCAGCAGAATTGTTTCTGGTTCAGGTTTAATAAACCCAAAAATTTTCAAAGAAAATCCCCCAAAAGCAAATAGGGAAATTTTGCTCCCTTTTTTGTTGTTTTTTTGAAAATTCTGGGACTATTAAATTTAACCCCCCAAAAAGAACCACTAAAAAAACAGCCCTACTACAGACATTCAAAATGATGCCCCTTTGAAATGTAAAAGGACATTTTAAAATGGGAATTAGACTTGGACTCTAGACCCACAGCAACGAAGTCTACTGCCCATTATTTAGAGCAGTCTCCGGCTGTTTGGTGACTCATGTGTCCTTTAAATTTTGAAAGGTCGTTGTATACATTCTACCATTCAGAATCAGCAGTGTCCTGAGACAAAGGATGTTAAGATATTCTGTAAGTCTTGAGTCTAGTTTGGTAAATGCTTACTTATAATCAAGCCATGAAGAAAGTCCATCTGTCTAAATAATCTTGTATCTTTTTTCTTGTTTCATATAGGTTTGTCTTTTTCTACTCTATAATGAGCCTTTGGTTTATTCAGAGTTCTATCCAACTAGGAATCCATATCTATACATCATGCAATGCACCACTTTTTTATCCCACTATTTCTCAAAACCACATAAATACATCCCCTTCCTACCTTTCACTGTCACAACAAGTCTAGTTGACTGGTCCAAGACCACCCAATGAACTTCATGGCTGAATGAAAATCTACATTAAGACTGATGAACTATGAAATCTTGCCACACTGTAGGAAATTAAGTCCTGACTTTGTTAAAAAGGACACACACAGCTTGGAATGCTGATTAATTGTGATTACTGGTTTAGAAACCATATCCTGTAAGGATCTATGACATGGTGTTCCTTTTCATCCAGATTCAGTGTATACAACTGATAAAAACAGTTTAAAATCACAACTGAAAAGCAACCTGCAGACTGAGGCCCTTTCCGCACGGGCCAAATACAGTGCCCAAATACAGTGCCCCATGCGAATAGGGAGCTGTTCGCATGGGGGGGGTGCAGCTGCTTCGCAGCCACGCCGCCCTCACTCCTCCCCAGCGGCTTCCAGCCGCTGCCGTGCGAACGGCAGCGGCTGGAAGGCGCCATCCCTCCCCCCTTTGCCCGATCGACCTACCTTCCCTGCGACTGTCCAGCACGTCGCCAAGGCCTGGGGACACGCCCCCCTGCCCTGCAACTCCAGAGTGGTCGCACAAGGCAGGGGGCGTGTCCCCTGGCCTTGGCGACGCGCCGGACGGTTGCAGAGAAGGTAGGTCGATTGGACGACGGAGCTCCGCGGCGCTGTCTTCCCTTTCGTTACCGGGACTGTTCGTGCGAACGATCCCGGGGGGGTTGGGTCGGCGTCATATATGCTGACCCAACCCCCAGCGTGGCCATGCGGAAACGGCCTGAGAGTTTGATTCAAACAACTATAAATGTCTACTCTACCCTTTGGAGCCCGCCCATCCTGGCACTGAAAAAGTATTCCTGGGGAACTGGAAGATTCAGCATGAACACCTGCAGTTTGAGGAACAAATCCATGGAAATCATCCATCTGTCTTTTAGCAAGACCAGGTGCAAAGGACCTTTATATCCAGCCCTTAGTAATTACTTTTAATTTCAAAATCAGAAGTTGGGACTCTTCTGTCCTTGTGCAATTAAATTCAAAACAAAAGTAAGGAAAATGCCATCCACTCTAGGTATGACTTCTACTAGAGGACCTACGTGTCTGAACATCAACGTAAGGAGTAGACAGTAGTAGGAAGCATAAAGGTAAGAGCTGCAGAGTCTCCATCAGACAGATGTTGAAGAATTCTCAGAGTGCACACCAAATTATTTTGTGAAAGATGTTTTAAAAATCCAAGCAAGTCATCATTGTTCACCTGTTGAGAAATGAAAAACTAATTAATTTTTTTTCTCTTTCCAGCCATCTGGAACAGATTTTGAACACAAACCACCCCAAGGAGATCTTCACATCATACCATTTGCAGAAGGTTCTTCAAAAATGATAAGATACAGTAATTGGCATAATGGGATAGAGCAAAAATATCTCCCAATACAGGGGGTCAGCAATCAGAAAACAAAGATGTGATTGTAGCTGGACATGATGGAAAGGGATAACCTCAGCTCCTTGTATAAAGAACATGGCCTTGGAAGCGTCCTCTTTTAAATATGAAAAATACCCGTCATAGGCCAAGGCTGTCAAAAATCTGATGATGGCATAGAGCTTTCATTGATGCCAAGCAGATATTCCACTCATAAATGTTCCTGCTCATCCCAAACACTCAAGGACCCTTTAATCCAAGGTCAGTGTTTATTCTGACTGGCAATGGCTCTCCAGGGACTCAGGGAGAAGTTTTTCATAGCACCTACTGGGTCCTTAAAAGCAACATGTACTAGGAAATGCCAAGGATTGAACTGCAGAGAACCTGTCTTGCATGGAGAAGGTCTTCTACTAAGGCAGAGCACCTCCTTGATTCTCTAGTTGTAAGATTTATTCAACATAAAGAACATCAAAAATGTGCTTCTCCCTTTTTAATCGAAAGTGCCCTGTACTAGGTCCTCCCTTGCTCATTCCAATGCATGCATAGATCCACCCACGTTATGGCTCACTGAGACAATGTACTGTTCATTCTACCTCCAACCTATATTTATCCATGGAAGAATGTGGAAAACCTTAACATAAGGACACACCTACAAAAACCAAGAAGTGTAACCAAAGTGATACAAGTACTACCATGAATTTTCGACAGTCTTAAAAATACATAATTTAAACATAAGCAGTTTCATCAACTCAAAAGCAGTCACTGGGAAACAATGTCTATAAGGAACAATCCCCTTTGGTCCACTAAGTGTCTAGAAATTTCAGATTTTCTGAACGCAGCCTGACTCCATTGAGTCCCTTACAATCCTTCTTAAAGGGGAACAACAATAAATTAATCATGTAAGATATCTTGTACATATCTGGTATCAAATTGGAATAAATAATCATAATCATAAATAATTATACCTTGGGAAAGATGAGGGACAAGAATGGAGGGCCTGTCTACACACATGTGCCAATAAGTTACTTCTGACTTCTTAATGATCTCAAAAACATCATGTTCATGCAAACTGTGATCATGGCTTCCTTTATTGAGTCCATCTATCTATAGTGGGTCTTCCTCTTTTCCTACCATCTTCAACATTTCCTAGCATTATTACCTCTTCCAGTAATTAAAGTACAGTAATTTCCCTTTTGTCATTTTAAATCCTAAAGGCATAATTACCAGATAAAGCTTTTCTTGGCCTGTTCTTTATCAGGGTGCAAAGGAGTATGAGGTGTATTTGATGTTTCCCATGACAAAATTATGTGCGCAGTATTTTTTTTTTTTTAATGTCTGGGAAAAGGCTAGGCTGAAAAACATTTTCCTTGGTTTAGGTTTTTATGTGTGCAGACGAGTTGAGGGAATAATCAGAATTATCGATTGATAACATAATGTAAAAATTTAATTATTCATTAAGAGTTCAGAGAGGTCAATGTTATTTATTCTACCATTTAAGAGTTGTTGATTGTGCATGCATACGTGTGTATGTGTATATGTATATCAGAGGCAGAACAAGGGAAAACTGCACCCAGGGCGCGCGGGTGCCCTGTGCCCCTGCTGTGGCATTGGCCACCCCAGAATGCCCCCGCCATGCCCCCTCAATGGACTGGCCACATCACCGCCGCTGCTGTGCCCGGGGCATCGCGCCCACCCTCGTCCCGTGGGCGCTACGCCGCTGATGTACACACACACACACACACACACACACACACACACACACACACACACACACCTTCAGAAAAATGTACATCCAGCTATCTGATCCCTTGCTCAATGCAAGAGCTTCCCAAAGAATCCCTGACACTGTTCAGTCACTGCTTGAAAACTACTAGTGAGGGTTGTTCCCCATCTCCCTAGGCAACTGATTCATTTTCAACTATTCTCACTGTAAAAAAAAGTTTTTTCTAACATCCAGGTAGTATCCACCTGTAATTTAAACCCATTATTGAAAATCCTCTCCTCTGCTGCCAACAGGAACAGCTCCCTGCCCTCATGTGACAACCTTTCAAATACTTAAAAAGAGCAATCACGTCCCCTGATCAGTCTTCTCTTCTTATAACTAAACATTCCCAAGTCCCTCAACCTTTCTTCATGGGGTTTAGTCTCCAGGCCCCTGGTCATCCTTGTTGCTCTCCTCTATACCTGCTCCATTCCATCCATGTCCTTTTGAGGTGAGGCTTCCAGAACTGGACACAGTACTCCAGGTTCAGCCTGACCAGTTCTGTGTACATGTGGACTATGACATCTTGTGATCTCAGTGTTTTGCTACTGTTGAAACACCCCAAGAACACATTAGCCTTTTTGCCATTGCACCACACGGGCTGCTCATATTTAGCTTACAGTCCACCTGTACCCCAAGTTCTTGTTTGCACACACTGCTACACAGAACAATGATTAAGGTCAACTATTAAGCTATCAAGAACAACTTAATTAGGAGATGTGATATCCTGACTCTGGGCCAGCCAGTAATTTATTGATTAGCTTTCTTTTCCCTATGCATAAGTGAAATAGTTGGTGATCTGCTTCCAAGTATTCTTATGGTGATACATAAGTGAAACAGAATACATGTAACCATCCTATAAACACAGATAATTATTCATACACTAACAGCAAAGCCCATTGTGGGGGAGATGCAATGACCCTAGCAAAGGCTCAAAGTGGAAGCACCCCCCCCCCCCCGCAATGGGCTTTACTGGGGCTGTAGTGGAGTTCATTCTACCACAGAATTATTTGTGAAGCTGAAATTCAGGTATGGATGGTGTTATTGCTCATATCTTAGTTTGCCAGGCATAACTGGTCACTGTTAAGAGATGGGGAGGCAGGTATGGGACATATTTGTTGCCACCACATGATGACAACATTTCTGCAGTGACATAGGAGTGCTGGCATCAGCTGGGGTGTAACTCTAGCACTCACAGCAAAAAAATCTTTTCAGCAAATGCTAGATGGTTATTCATCCTGTTACTAGTACTTCCAAATAGTGCTGAAACTGATGTTATAAAAAGTGGTGGGCATTATTTATCAATAGTTGTATTCAGCTGCTCCTGCTGATTCTGGCAATATATAGTTTTTCTTTTGTGGGGGGAGCTATCTTTGAAGATATGCAGACATGCAAGCAAGCAAGAACCTTAGCTGCCCAGAGGACTTTTCCAATGGGAGTCCTCTGAGTGGCTAAGCTTCTCTTATGCGTGTCTGTGTATCTTCAAAAATAGCTCCTCAGTTAAAAAAAGGGGGGGGGGCATCTTATTTAGGCTGTGCAGAGTGAACCATGGAGAAAACACTTGGCTTGCCATTGATGTTTGGGGCAAATGATCCAACATCAGAAAGATTATTCAGACCAGATTTTTCCCCACATGTTGCAATCCCGGACATTTGAGTTTCATAAGTAAACTTGGTTAGCATTTTTTTCATTGTAGGCTTAGGAGATGAAGAGAGTGACAATTGGAAATGAGAATCTTTACCTAATCTACCTTGGCAGGCATGGGCATGAGGATGAAAGCAAAAGTGACGAACAGTCAAATGTAAACGAAACTTCATGAGTTTCGTGAACTTTTAGAAAACCTCATGCAATGTTTTGTTTTTTTCTGGGAATATAAAACTGAAAGACCAAAGCTGTCAATCCCATGCAGGATGAAACTGATGCATTAAAGGAAACACCCAATCTTGCATAGAACAGCCAAATAGGCTGGTTATATTTGGTCACCCCTGAAACATAATTTCTAAAGAAGCCTACCCTTGACCCAGGAAACCAGGTTTCCTGTGGTAGTTCTGGTTCTATCTGGAGGGGAGGTTTCAGAATGTATAATTTGGTTTCATCTCTTTGTCTCTAAAACTAACCATGATTTGATTCTAGTTTCTTTTTCTCCCTTGGTATAGAAGAATATTATTATTGCATCAATAGTTTTTAAAGCTGAGGTCTTAACTGCTGCTAGGTGGCCATTCCAGTTTAGGGTTTCAGATGACTCCCAGATATTTAAAGGACCTTCATTAATTAATGTGGATGTTATGAATACTCCAGAAGAGAGGGGGTTTTGCCTTTTCCTAGAGACCATTACTTTAGTTTTTGTATAATGTATATAGAGAGCCTCCGCTCTGCAATACTCTCCCAATCTGCGCAGGAGCCTTTTTAGTCCAATTCTCATAGGGGAACTTAGGGCCATATTGTCTGTGTTGAAATTTTGTTGAACAGAATTGAAATTTTCTGGTCACCAAGAACAGGAGCAACAAACTCCAGGCCTGAAAGCCTTCGTATGATGTCATTTATATGTAAATTAAAAAGCAGAGGGGCAAGCACACAGTCCGGCTTTACTCCTTTCCTTGCTGGAATTTCTTTGGTCAGGGAGCCCAGTGTGCCCACCCTGACCTATACAAACAGGTCTGTATACAGTTCCTTTATAAGAGAAAGCAGATGTTTGTCAATTCTCACTAATTTTCCCCCAAGTAGCTCTCTAGCGATGGAATCAAATGCTGTTGCTAAATCAACAAATGCCACATGAAAACCTTTAGTGGGGCCTCTCATTAGCTAGTTGATAAAGAACTTGACAGTGATCAACTGTACACTGGCCCCTTCTGAAGCCTGCTTGGTGAGGATGTATAACCTGATTTTTAGCAACCCATTTCTCTAGCTTTAGTTGGAGATATTTCCCATAGAGCTTGGAGGCTTAAAGGCAGGGGCGTACCTAGGCAAACTGGTGCCCGGGGACAAAACCTGAGTTTGGCGCGCCCCCCCGCCGGCCACCCTCCCCCACCATGACCAAACAATGATTTTTTGTACCAGCTCACAAAACACCTCCCACTCCCATCAAAACATACATGGCTCTCTCCCCACCAACTCTTTTCCTAATTTCCTAATCATAACAACCCTATGAGGTAGGCTGTTAGCCTCAGAAACAACTCCAAGTCAGTGCAAGTGGGTATTAAGCATCCACTTTGCTCCATTGTAGCTAATGAGGAATTTCTGAGGCAGGCTGCACATTTTTGAAGATAGAGGTGCCAGACTTTCAAGGTGGCTCCAAGAGGCCTTGAGTAATAGCATCCAAGCTTGGTGAGCTTTGCTTCTGGAGTGGGGGGGAGGGAGTTGAGAGAGTTCTGAGAGAACTCAGCCCACAGGCTTTCATGTGCAGGAGCAGGGAAACAAGATAAGCCTTTCGGGGGCCCATAAAATTGAACCCCCAGAAGCAAAGGTCTCCAAACCTGGATGCTATTACCAGGAGGCCCTCCTGGAGCCACCCTGAAAGTCTGGTGCCTCTATCTTCAAAAATGTGCAGCCTGCCTACACACTCAGAAATTCCCCATTGGCTACAATGGAGCAAAGTCACTGCAAAACAAAGAATCTTAGTCAAATTTCTTGGGGTGCCTGGAAGGGGTGTATTTTTAAAGCTAGTGACACCAAATTTTCAGGGTATCATCTGTTAACTATTCTTATGATGCCACCCAAGTTTGGTGAAGTTATGTTCAGGGGGACCAAAGTTATGGTCCCTCAAATGGGTAGCCCCCATCTCAGGTTAGCTCCCATTGAAAACAATGGGGATGGGGCACCCACTTTGGGGGTCCATAACTTTGCTTCCCCTGAACCAAACATCACCTAATTTGGGTGGTATCATCAGGGCAGTCTCTGGATGGTACCCTGAAATTTTGGTTCCGCTAGCTTTAAAAATGCGCCCCCTGCAGGCCTGAACGTGAAAGAACACTTAAAACATTTAAAAACATACAAAAGACCCTGAAATGTTGGCGCCCCCCCCCACATGACCAAATGGGGGGCGCCCGGGGACATAGGGTACCCCCTGTCCCTAGGCAGGAATGCCACTGCTTAAAGGGTGGTAATTATTTGGATCTGCCTTGTCCCTTTTTTATGTGTTGGGACCATTATATATTTTGACTAATTTCACTGGTGACGAATACGAGCAAACTTCTATAAAAGTTCTATTTGAGACCAGAACTTAAGGTAAATTTAAGACTCTTTAACCACATATTATTGCATTGCTCCAATTGTATATTAAGCTTAAAGTTAATGGCTCATTTTATCATACAGCCTATATCTCATTCTTCCTCTGTTTCAAATCTCAACAAAAGTTGATGTATTTTGCCAATAACATAATCATCATTCATACACACTTCTACTTCACATGTAGTTTTACAATAATCAAAACCATGAGATCAAAACCATGAGATCTTTCATAGACTTTGAATTTTTCTAATAATTGTACTTAGAAAAACAAATGACAGGTATTTCCTTCTGTTACTAATTCTTCTTATAATTTAATTTTGCATTCCTCTTGTGAGAAGTCTAAAACATCATTATGTTACCCTTCTATTTTTACATGTCATTTTTCATCTGAATAGGGCTTCTTGTGATGAGAGCCATAGTGGTATTTTCTGACATAAACTAGATTATATTTATCCCACAGTCTCAGAATGGCACACCTAATATAATACAAGACAGTGTGGTGCAGTAGTTAAGAGCAGCAGACTAATCTGCAGAACTGGGTTTGATTTCCCACTCCTACACATGAAGCCTATTGGGTGACCTTGGGCTAGTCACAGTTCTCTGAGAACTCTCTCAGCTCCACCTACCTCACAATGTGTCTGTTGTGGGGAGAGGAAGGGAAGGAGTTTGGAAGCCACACTGAGGCTCCTTACCATCTTCTACCCTCCCTCCTTAGTGGGTTCAGGACTGTAATTTAAGTGTACTGTTGCCATCAGTTGAAAGAGTTTATAGGCTGTTTTATATGCTGTTTTCAACTGTTTTATATAAAATGTTGAAAGTGGCAGTGAGCTTGCGAAAGGACAAGTGACATAAAAAGGCCAATGAAACAAAAACATAAAATTTTCAAATCATGTTCATTTAATTCCAGCAATCTTCTATTTCTCAACATAACCCATTCTTTCAGCAGGACCAGACAACAGACAGCAAAATATAATTTGAGATCATGTAAATCTATACCTTTACTTTCCTTTGCATCTGTAAGATTTTATATTTATTCCAAGGCTTTTTCCCTTGCCAAACAAAATTTGATATATCCTTCTGCCGTTGTTTAAATGGAGTTTCACTTGACAACACAGGTATTGTTTAGAACAAAAATAGCAGTCTGGGTAGTACATTCATCTCAATCACAGAATTTCTCCCCAACACATCTTTTAAAATCTCTTTCTGTTTTAAAAGAATTATTTTGAAATAACACACAGTTCCTATTTGTCAACATAAAACCCAGATATTTCACCTTTTCCCCCACCTTAACAGCTTTACTTTTGGAAGGTGTCATGAGTCAGCCCCTGGGTACTTACCAGGACACAGAGGACTCTGAGGCAGAACCTGAGGACACAGTGCAGCCAGTGTTGACTGCTCCGGAGGAAGACCAGACAGCAGAGCCAACGCCCAGCCCTTCCCTGCCTGATGACATACACCTGGAGAAGCCTGCAGATCCTTCTAGGGAACCCAGTGATGAGCCAGCTGTGCTTAGGAGGCAGAAGCAGAGGCTGCTACTGCAGAAGCAAATAGAGGCTGTCACTGCAGGGTCAGACCTGGCCACACCCCTGCCTTTTGGCAGCACAGTAGGTCTGCTGGTGGAATGTAACCTGTTGGAGGAAATATGAACATGTATAAAGCTGCCTTAAACTGAAGCAGACCATTGGCCCATCAGAGTCAGTACTGTCTACTCAAAGTGGTAGTGAATCTCCAGTGTCTCAAGTAGAGTGGTCTTTCACATCACCTACTGTGTGGTCCTTTTTAAAAAGCTACAACTTGTCAAGGGAACCCACTACCCAAATAAAGAAAATAGATTCAAAGTAGTTTCTAGAAAAACTACAATGTTTATTGGTTAGCCAAGGAAAGCACCTGACACCCAAAAGAATCCACAACAGTTGCTAAGACTGAAAGCACAGTTTAGACAATTATAAAAATTCTGGCATCATAGTGGCATAGAGATCAGTATGTTTACATATAATCAGATAACAATTAATCAAGATAGGCATATCCAGTGTAGGCATATCCACATGCAGCCTCATTTTAGTTTAAAGAAGAGACAACTAAGGTGGGACATGATAGAGGTTTGTAAAATTATGTAGAGGGTGGAACACAGCATCAAGTCTGCTTTGTGTGATTGGTTGTTGGCTTAGGAAGCTTTGGTGGGAGCGAGGTGGCCTTGCTCTTTGGCAGGTTGTGAATGGGGACTGATCCATTCAGGGGAGGAGGAGCCTGTGTGCCAGCCCTCCCCATTTGGTGCGGGCCTCCATAAAAGACCTGGGGGATGGAGCGAGCCTGTGAACCACATGTCCAGGTGCAGGGATGTAGGTATAGATTTTTATGGGGGGGTTCGGGGGTGGGGCCACACCCCCACCTGCCCCTAGGGCATGGCCATGCCTTCCCAAGCCCCGCCCCTGGCCTAGCACTTATAAAAGCAGCTCTCTGAGGCCGGGGATGGCAGACTCTCCTCCCCTGCCCTGCCCTCCCCTGCCCCCAACCAGCTGGGCTCCCTGTAGAAATGTTCATGTCTCATCATTCTGCTGAAAGTATGAATGCTGAAAGAAAATTTTTTTCTACAGATCTGGCCTGAACAACCAACCCCTTTCTCATTCTTACACAAGAATGTAAAAAATATCCAGTTTGTGGCTCGAGTGCCCAAGGTAAATATCAAGCTGCATTAATATACCACACCTAATCCTACCCTTATTGTCCCTTTCCTTGCTCAGACTCCGTGGCAGGCAAGATTTTCAGACAAGTTTACTTCTGAAATACCTTCTCACTAGGAAAGACAATAATGCTAGGAAAAGTGGAAGGCAGCAGGCAAAGAGGAAAACATGAGACAGATCGATGCCATCAAAGGAGCCATAGCCCCCTGTTTGTGAGATTTGAGTAAGGCTGTTACCAGGAGGATACGTGGGAGTTAATTGATTCATAGGGTTGATATAAGTTGGAAGAGACTTGACTGCATATAATGCACACAGATAGATCAAATCAAGCCTGGATACTCCACAGAAGCTAAAACGACCAACCTGGGGCTGTTGCACTTTGGTCACATTATGAGAAGACAAGACTTTCTGGAACATACAATAATGCTAGGAAAAGTGGAAGGCAGGAAACACAGAGGAAGACCCAACATGAAATTGATTGACTCCATCAATTTCATTCAATAAACTTTAATACACAATTTAATTCAATAATCTTTAATACGAGAGCAATATAACACCAAGATGTGTTCAGTTTAATTTGCACAAATTGCAAATTTGCACAAATTGCAAATAGCCTCTACACATTTTGTTATTGTTTCTGAAACTTCTTATCCATGTTGCCTATCTGTTGTTTAGCTTAGAAAAAGTTGAAGGCAGCAGGAAGCACGTAAGATCCAAAATGAAATAGATTGACTCAAGAAAGGAAGCCTCAGTTTACCTGAACAAGACCTTTAATGACGGGATGTTTTGAAAGTCATTAATTAGTACACAGTCACCTTAAGTCAGAAGCAATTTAATGGTACTTAGCATGCACACACTTACAGGAAAATACATATGCAACTACATGCACAGTGCAGTTTTACCCTTCACTGGTCAATTCCCCACTCACAATTAGATGTGTGCTCGTCACTCCAAATATCCAGGTTTCCTGCAGAACTCCCCACTACACCAGTGCCAAACGGGCATTCACCCCGCTTCTGGCATTCCCCCCCCCCCACATGTTATTTTAGAACCTGGAAGGAAGTAGACCTTTTCGAAAAATGTGTGGTCAATCTAGAGCAATGGGGAAGTAGGGGAGTGTGTGAATCCAGATTCGAAGTACCCACCCTTGCGAGTGACGTGGAGCCTCCCATCTAATCAGGATGCAGTGCGCTGTGTGCGATGTGCGCGCAGCCTTTTTTTTATTTTTGTGGACCGGAGATCCACGAGGATACGAAGCTACATGGGGCCGGTTTTGACTGATTGACTGATTAGAAGGCAATGCAAAGCTGTGCTAAACATCGTATCCATGTGGATCCGAGAACAGGGAGATGCACGGAAACAGGGCTTTGCTTTAATCGCCCGTTTCTTCGTCTCCACGTAGAGTCGTTCTGCGCATGCTCGCAGAGATGTGGATCCATCAGCTTGAAAATAAAAAAAAATCCCACCCCAGCACAACACTGCAGCCAATCAGGATAGCCCCTGAGCAGATCACGTGTTTGATCCGCCGATAGTGGGGACTCCTGCGAGGCTGCAGCGTTTCTGGGAACAAGAAGGCAGAAGCTGCAGTGGGGACCATGAAACCGTGCTCAAAAGGTCCCGAATCTAACTAAACCAGTTTGTACCTACTTCCATTTTTGAAGTGGGGAATCGACCCCTGTTTCACTCTGTAACTATATCAAGAATCCATTCTGCCCAGATGTTTTTAAACTGTACTTTAGGACTCAATTAGCTGAGATCCTGGGAGATCTGTGAATGGATTTTCCCACTGCTGATAAATAAGGGTTAATACCCCTCCTCCCCACCCTCTTCTGCTCAGCGTTGAGGTCTTAGACATTTAAAAGATGAAGAATTTGTTACACATGTTTGCCTGCAATATGCAGTTGCCCCCAATTCTCCTCAGACATACAATCTTTGACAGAGCCCTATCTTATGTTCTTCCACCAACATTTCTGATTAATTGCAATCTGGAATCCAAGCTCAAACAGTGCCTGTAATGGAAACGAGAATCTTGCAAACTCTCACACTCTCATGCAACAAACTGAATGTCTTACCTGAGTTACAGTTCCTTTTCTTCATAGAAAAAGAGGGGAAGGGGAAAGGGCCATTAGGGCTATTGTAGAAAACAGACGTTTCCCGTAAAGGCTGGTGAAACAGATGCAGTTTCTTCCTGGGTCCATGGTCCCATTTCAGTCAAAAGGGAAAGAAAAAGTATTCTGTCCAATGATTGCTTTCACTTTTGTGGTTTCTCTGTAAACAATACACATCAGATTTGATCAAGTTGAAATTTGACCCAGGCTGCTGAATAAATTATTTTTATGAACAAGTGAACTCATTGGCTGAGCTTTTGTTATGGATGCCTTCCCCCACACACACACTCACTGTGTGGCTGGCAGCTCCCATAATCTGTGAGAGCAGGCAAAGAGCGACCTTTTCCCCAGTTTCACCTGGAAGATGAAAGAAATAGCCCTACATTATTCTTTGCTTTGGGCTTTTTGGCTCCACCCCACCTCCCACACCCTACTACCACCTTCTCCAATGGCTTTTTAAAACTTTGTTTCAACTTCAAACATTTGTACCGTAAGATCTATCAAAATAATGATAGATCTAATACAAGAATGTCAAAATACCAAGCAATATCGAAATTACAAGCCTCTCTCTCTTCCTGGGCAGCAGTAGCAGCAGAGAGAGAGAGAGAGAGAAAGAGAGAGTACAAGGAGTGGAGAGAGAATATCAGTTCTAGGACATGGTCCCCTTCTTCAGCAGAGTGTGGTTGAGGGAATTACTTTGCCTCTTTTATTGGGGGGGATTATTTTTGGAAAGGGTCTACAATATCAATATAACTGCAATAACAATATAACAGCAATTTAAAGGGATTTAACAAAGCAAGCAATCTTGCAACTGTGTGCTTTTAAGAGTGAGTTATTGGCTGAGTTAGGAGAACTAGGAAAAGCAGAGACCTGGGAAAGTTCAGCAGGCAAGCTGTGCAGTAGGCAGTGGAGTGCCTCCTTGTGTGTAAATAGAGAAATGCAAGGAGACCCCACTGCAACCCTACTATGCAGACAAAAGCCCTTCTATGCATAATGGGCCTTAGTCAAAAGGAGCTTCTTCAGTAGCAACATGCTATTTAAACAAATTGAGCATGTTAAGTTTCTGGTCAAGTGACGAACACAATTCTCACCTTAGACTGGTAACAAATGGCAGCAGGCTGGAGAGGAAGATGCCATCTTGAGCAGTGCTGGGATGAGATGAGAAAAGGCTATCCTTTCCCTCTCTTAAAGTATTACATATTACAAATAAGGTCCAAGAAGAAATGATGAATGAATTTACAATTCTACTTAGATCTTTATCTGAAAAACAGCATAGTAGTAATGCAGGGCTCCCATTGCGGTGAAATGTAATCTTCATTAAGAGATTGGCACAGTAAGGAGCATCAACAGAAAACAGGAAGCTAGTGGAAAGAGAGACCAGGAGAGCTAGGATTCAGCTGCATGAGCAGACCCTGAGAAGGAAATGTTTGATCTTTTCATTTTGTGTTATGGAAGTTCAATAAATAGCTCGGTAAATCAATACCAAGGTCCCTGGTACCAGGGACGCCTTATTCAAATCCCTACACCACTGAAACTCTCTAGGTGGCCTTTGGCCAGGCATTCCCTCAGAACTTAGCCTACTTTATGGGGTACTTACAGGGTTACCAGCTATGGATTGGAAATAGCTGGAGATTGTGTGGGTAGAACCTGGGGAGGGCAGGTTTGGAGAGGAGAGGCACCCTGGTAGGGCACAATGCCATAGTGTCCACCTTCCAAAGCAGCCATTTTCTCCAAAGGAACTGAACTCTATTAACTAGAGATAGGTTGTAACGGTGGGAGAATTCCAGTCCCTGCCTGGAACTTGGCGACCCTAGGTACTTGAAAGGATAAAATGGAGGAACAGAGAACCATGTATGTCGCTCCCACTTTTTGGACAAAGGGCAAGATAAGAATGTGATGATGATGATGATGATGATGATGATGATGATGATGATGATGATGATGATGATGATGATAGAGAGAGAGAGAGAGAGAGAGAGAGAGAGAGAGAGATTCCAGTCTATATTTTCTTGCATGCTTCTGAAATCTGACTAACAATTGAATAAGTTTAATTATGCTATCTCAATATGGTATTGTAAAAGAAAACTTTCAAAACATTATAGTCTGAACTGAGAAGATAAGTTGGAAGGGGGGGCACCCCTAGTTTCTTGTTTGACAGAGAGCTATAGAAAAACACCTCAACAGTGCAAGGCTAAGCAACTCCTTTCTAAGTCCATTGATGCCCATTCTTAGGATTGTCCTGGCAAAAAGTAACTAACAACAGCCACAAGATGTCCCTGTTGCTACACAGCAATTGAAGAATTCTTTTGTATCATTCAGCTCAGGAATGTTTGTAGAAACATTTCAGCCAACATATCAGTAAAACCTGTATTTGGTCATTGATGTAAATAAAGACTTCAACTACCAATAAAACCAAGCACTTGGCTTGAACATTATTTCGATCCATCTGTAGATCTGCATAGCTGTATCAGAATGCACCGCAGCCTAAATCTGGGATCCTTATTGAATACATGTGCTTCATTTCTAACCCCTAGCAGGACATGCAGATGACATTCTGCAATCACTTATTGGATTACTAATCATTTACTGCATTCAATGCAAGGTACGGGTCCTTTGCAGCCTTATACCCACATACCCTCAGGACCACTTTACCAACTGTGATCTACTGCAAGAGCTTTGATCATCTGAGCAAAACCTTCTAAAGGTACCACCTCCCAGTGGGTAAGAACAGTAATGTCCCATATGCATGGCCTGCCTGAAGAGGTAAGGACTTGTGGGGAACACCTAATTTTTCCTTATATCTCCTTTCTTATACTATTTCCCTTTCCTCTCATCCTGGAAACTCCTGTATCCTTACCTTTCCCTGCTTCATTTTCTCCTTCCTATGCAACAACCCCCATACCTTTTATCTGACTCCCCATATTCAGCTATGTTTATTTATTTGCTTGCTGTTTTAATGCATCTTTTTCCACAGTGAGAACTCAAAGCAGCTGACATCATGCAGTGAGGGAGGGGCCATGGCTGAGTGGCAGGACATCAGCTTGGTACACAGAAGGTTGCAGGTTTTAATCCTCTGGCATCTCAGTTAAACGGATCAGTAGAAAGTGATGTGAAAAGACTTCCTCCTGAGACCTTGAGAGCTTTTGCCAGACTAAAGAGATAATACTGACCTTGATGGACCAAAGGTCTGATTCGATACAAGGCAACTTCATTTGTCCATGTGTCCTTGCCCTTATTTTATATTCACAGTGACCTGTTCAGTAGTTAGGCTGAGAGTGTGTGGCTGGTCTGGAGTTACCCAATGAACTTCCACAGAACAGTGGAGATTCAGACTTGGGTCTCCCGGATCCGAGTTTGAAATTCTATTACACTGGCTTTCTTGGGGTGACTGCAACTTGATGGTACTTTACACACCCACAAGTCCCTCCAATCCCCCTTCTTTCTCTTACTCACCCCTGCCAACTCCCTTCTTACTCAAGCAGCAGTGGCATAGACGGTTAAGAGCTTGTGTATCGAATCTGGAGGAACCGGGTTTGATTCCCCGCTCTGCCGCCTGAGCTGTGGAGGCTTATCTGGGGAATTCAGATTAGCCTGTGCACTCCCACACATGCAAGCTGGGTGACCTTGGGCTAGTCACAGCTTCTCGGAGCTCTCTCAGCCCCACTCACCTCACAGGGTGTTTGTTGTGAGGGGGGAAGGGCAAGAAGATTGTAAGCCCCTTTGAGTCTCCTGCAGGAGAAAAAGGGGGAATATGAATCCAAACTCTTCTTCTTCTTTCTCTCCCCACCAAGCCAATCTCTCCTTCTTTCTCTTTCTTTACCTCTTCCTACTATTGAGTGTGGCCTAGCTCCAAGTCCATAGTGGCTCCTGGCAGTGGCCGGGTCTGGAGCCGCTTGCAACATTTGCTTCCACTGCAGCCAGTCCCAGAGTAGCTCCTGGTGTCCTCTGCCAATATTGGTGGGCCCTGGTTGACTTACAGTGTTCCCTGCCACCAAATCTGAGCCTAGTGGTGGCACCTGAGTTCTGCCATAGCCAGGATCCACTGTGGCAACAACTGTGACTAGGCTGTGCTGCTAAAGAAGCCACAGGAGGAGTAGGAACTGTCAATGCCCTCAAAGCTACTTTGAGGGCACTTAGCCCCCCATTTGTTAATTTTAAGATGTAAGTTTTTCTTCAAATCTAGGGGATCCCCTAAGTCAGTTGAAAAACCTGTGGGATGTGCTAATTTAAGTATCTACAGGCAGCGAGCACACTTCAGAATTATTTATTTATTTATTCGACTTTTATACCGCTCACCCCCGGAGGGCTCAGGGCGGTGTACAACAATTAATATAATCTAAAATAACAAGAAAAGCACATTCAATAAATACATACAATATAATAAAATTAGGGCTCTAAATCTCATATTAAAACCATTTAAAACAGCGCACAAAACATCGCGTCCGGTAATCTAAAGGTCCCTCTAAAGGTCCCTCTGAGGAGGAAACGGAAAGGCCCAAGTTGTAAAAGGCCGCAGATGATAAAAAGCAAAAATTAGATTTATTGATAGGATTGTAGTCTTATGAAATATTTATTTTATGTATTACCTTGTTTTCATTGCATTATCTTCTACCTTTGTAATCCACTCTCCGCATTATAGAGTGTAATTCCTTAACTCTGTAATTCCAGTATTGTTGCATTGTTTATTGGATGTCTTATACAGTCTGATTACACTGTTTTCTATATTTTGTAATCTTCCTTGAGTTGCAGTGGGAAATGTGGGCTATAAATGAAGTGAAATAAAATAAAAATAAACTGCGTTAAAATGTGTAGTCATGTCTTGTCCTCTTTACCATCAATACATAATAATTTATATTAATTCAATATAAATACATCTGATAAATTATTAAAACAAGAATAAATGATGTTACTAAGTGATATTAAAAGTTTGTTTAGACTTTAGAAGAAGTTGAAAATTAAAAACAAAGCCAAGACCTGTATATCAATCTGTATGTAGCTGGTAGAATTTTGCATTGGCTGTATATCTAAACCAGAAATAGGGAGAAATGTATGTCAGTTTAAGACAGTGGTTCTCAACTTTCCTGATGCCGCAACCCTTCAATACAGTTCCTCATGTTGAGGTGACCCCCAGCCCTAACATTTATAATTTTACAGATGGGGAGCACTGATCCAGAGAGTGTTAGGCAACCCCTGTGAAAGGGATCATGACCCACAGGTTGAGAACCACTGGTTTAAGAGGTTTGGGCCAAGCAGCACAAGAATTTTGTGCCACAATCATTGTTTTGGATTGCACCTACATGCTGATCTTGGTGATCAGTTTTGGGATTATCTAGTGCCTGAAACAAATACAATGATTCAGTACAACTGATGCTTGCAAAGCCCTCTGCCTGGAAACTTGAAGGTAACGAGTCCCAACAGATCAAACAAAGCACATGTTAAAACTCATTTACCTCTCTTCATTTCGCTTTTTCCACAAGGAGACAAGGAGCTTAATATCCACACCAAGCAAAAGAAAAGCAAAACAACATCTACACAGGCTACACAACTGCCTGTTTCACCTGTCTGAAACAAAAACAGTATCATTTTAGATGTTTTTATCTAAAAATAACCATGTCCCTAGAAACAATGAAGTGATTTAGAGTCCCGGGGTGGGGGGGGGGCTTAATCGGCCAGTGAAAGCAGTGAGGGCTTCCACTGGTGGCAATGCCCTTTCTGGAGCACTTACCGCAGCGGAGGGGTGAAACAGCCAGCATGTGGCTGGCATAGGCCTCCCCTGGTGCTGGGATGCAGCACAGGACACTGCACCAATGTCCCAGTGCCCCTACTGTGGGTGTGGTGCATGAGCATGGCCAGCAGAGGAGCCGACATTGGTCAGCTTCCTCCCGGCCATTCACCAGTTAATGTTGGTGGCAGGGAATTTGGACATACGTGACCCTTTTGGGTTGCATAAGTCTATTCAGCAACATAGAGGCTTTACAGTGCCAAGGAGATGTTTTGTTTTGCAAGTCGCCCACACCATTGGGAAGCCTCTCTGGGAGTGGTGGCGCAGTTGCAGCATTGCTGTCTGCCTCACCGCGGTTACTTCCCAGTGTGATTAGCAGCTTCTCTCTATTCATCTTCCCAGGTAGCTATGTCATAGCTATTCAGTTCATGGCATCAGTCTCTGCAAGTAAATAGTGAAGTGTGACCTAGAGTGTATAAATTAGGATATGAAAAGTTTAACCAGGTAAACACAGTAGGATATCATTTGGAAATTCCTATATGATCAGTAATGTCATTAATACTTCAATCATTAACAGTCTAGCAGCAACCACTGCACAATGATAAATACATGACCCAGCACTTCAGTGTGAGAGTTGGTTCCAAACAGCATCCTATTGACTCCTATGTATCTTTCTTCCTTGCACAGATATTATCCCTGCAGCTGATGTGTGCTGATATATACCAAGATCAGCAGGCAATTACCAGAACTGCAGCATGGTTGGTTGTTTCTGCAAGATAGCCATTGTCACTGGTGTCATCCTTCCATCAGCACAAAATCATCAATTGTTGGCATGTGTTAACACATTTTTAATTGGATAGCATTTCTATGACATTTTCTTATAAATATGGGACAATTTAACATTCAGAGAGGCAACACAGCAACCTCCATGCCCTATGAGAAAGATTTAGGGAGCTGGGTGTGTGTAGTTTGGCAAATTGAAAGTTAAGGGGTAACATGATAACCATGTTTAAACATTTGAAGGGATGTCATGTTGAAGAGAAAGCAAGCTTATTTTCTGCTGCCTCAGAGACTAGGACAAGGAGTAATGGGTTCAAGGTGCAGGAAAAGAGATTCCATCTATACATTAGGAGGAACTTCTTGACAGGGCTGTTTGACAGTGGAATACCCTTCCTCGGAGTGTAGTGCAGAGTCCTTCTTTGGAGGTTTTTAAACACTGGCTGGATGGCCATCTGTCACAGGTGCTTTGATTGTCTGTTCATTAATTGCAGGGGGTTAAACTTGATGGCCCTTGTGGTCTCTTCCAACTCCATGATTCTATGGATCTAATTAATTCAGGTTCCCATATTTATTGGTTTTTAAAATAATCTAGCAATAATTAGCTGTAACACATTCTTGGCTAACTAATTATCTTACAAATATTTACACATAGAACTATACTTTCATTTCTATGAAGAACAACATTTTTGCCCTTAGACATGTCTGTGCATAGTCTTCAACACATGATATACATTGACATGGGTCATATGGTTTCTAATCTACAAAAGAACATATTGTATTTCTCCTTTGTCTTTTGCCCCTGGGTCTCTAGATTCACTTCTTAGCATGTTTAGCTGAGAGGTTAAGTTAGTTCTGTTTCTAATGAGTATAAATATCCTCAATGATCTTTCTGGTAAACACTAGCAATAGTTCCCCTATATTTCTGACTATATCTGTGTGCCCTGCAGCACTATGACAAGTCTAGCTACTCCCTCTTCTACCCAACAAATTAACACTACACAATGGGGCTTAGAAAGTAATTCATTGCATGGAGGCCCATGTAGTTTGAGTCATTCCAACTTTACTAAAACATCAGATGTTCTTGGGACAGTGCTACGATTTGGGTTACTTTAGGCTGATGAATACAGGAGTCTTACAGCATCTTTGTAATATTTGCATCACTTATAGACATCATTTATACAAGGAGAGCACAGGGGAGACAGGGGCACTCCTACCAAGAAGTACATCCACTAGCCAGGAAAGAGAAATTGGGCTTTTTCGCACACATGGTTTGTTCTGGAATAAATATATGTGGTCGACACGGTTTGTGGTATTTGTTCACACACACTTGCACTGGAATGTGCTTCGACCCCTAATCTGTTGCCCATTCGAACCTTTACCTCAGATTTTTCCTGTCACTCGATGCTTGTGCAACTTTCCTCTATAAAACGGTTTCCCTCCACATTCCAGTGCCTATGTGCAAAACTCAACGTGAATGAGCAACTTTTAAGAATCATGCCCCCGTGGTGATGCAATTTCTCCCAGCCAATCGGAAGGTGCCGGGCAATTGCTGATGCGCACGCAGATTTTTAAGTTTCGTTTCCGTCTCACTTGCCTCCCCCAGCTCATGGCGGTCGGTCATGCATGAGATTGCTCTGCTCATCAACATCTGGTGACGAAATCTAAAATGTGTATAATAGCAGAGAGCTCCAGAGCTCAATAACTCAGCCACACTTTGGGGGAAGTGGGGGGGAATTTACTCTTCTGTCTTTTCAGCATCAGTGGTCAGCCACACTTTGGGGCTAGTGGGGTGAGAAGCGGAATCAAAACAAGCAAGACATGCCTTTCCTTCCCTGGGCTGGCGCTCTTTCCCGTGGCCTGACGGCGGTGGGGTGCATGCGGCTGGGCTGGAGGGGGAGAGACAGAGCCCAGCTTGCTTGCTGCTCCTCCGCCGCCTAACAATGGGACTGCACTAATCTGCCGTGGTGCTGGTGGGAGCAGCAGTGGGGAACTTAGCAACAGCTGCCGCCAGCTTCCTGCTGCGACCCACTCTTCCTCCTCCTCCCTTGGCGATGCCAAACCAGAAGAGCAACACGGGCAAGAAGAACAAGTGCGCCAACAGCAGCGGGGATGAGCAAGAAAATGGAGCCCTGGCAGCAGCAGCGGCGGCTGGGGCAGCAGTGGGAACCGTAGGAGCCCTGGGCACAGTGGCCGCTGTGGGAGGGAGCGCACCCACCGCAGCCGCAGAAGGCGATGGAAGTGCGGACAGAGCGGCGGCTGCAATGGGCTCAGCTTCGGCCGACGCCAGGAACATTAAGGCGGAAGGGGAGGGGACGGCCTGGCCGAATAGGACAGGGGGAAGCAGCCAAAGCAGTGCGCCCAACTTCCATTCCTTCCTGCTTGCAAAGCTGCCGGGGCCCTCGGTGGCACAGCAGCTTGCAGGATACCAGGGGAGCTAGGGCAGGGAGGGACGCGCTGGCTCTCTTGCCTGAAGTTGGGCTGCAAGTGTCTTTCCAGAAGTGGGGGGGGGAGATGTGCAAGGCTGGCAGAGTGGCTGATTCCTGCCCCCTCCCCCCCTCGCACATTCCTGCTCCCCTGAGCTGCAAGAGATCCTTGAAATACTATCCACACATTAATTCTGTCAGGACCAGGCCTGTCAGTGCCTTGAGGTCTTGGTGTGTATGAACTGTAAATATTTCCCTGTTTTCCCCCCTTCCCTTCCTGGCAATCTCCTGGCGCCAGCTCTTCTTCAAAGAGGTGTGAAAGGTTCCCAGGTTCTTTGAAGCTCTGTAGAGTAATTGTAGTAAAAACTGTAGTAGCCATTTGGTGTAGGGTGAAACGGGGTGTGTGTGTGTGTGTGTGTGTGTGTGTGTGTGTGTGTGTGTGTGTGTGTGTGTGTGTGTGTGTGTGTGTGTGTGTGTGTGTGTGTGTGTGTTTTAAAGGATATAGGTCCTGGATCTGAGCTCTCGAGCTCAGGTCCTGCTTTGCATTGTTACTCTTCGTGTTACCTGGAATGAACTGCTTTAGGACTTTTCTACGGTCTCTGTTATTTCCACGTTCGAGAGTCTGACAAATTTAGCAGTAATTTACACAAGTAACATCTCATTGAAAGTGCGTAAAGGGCTATTAGCTAACATTCTTTGCTGGAGGATTCTGAGCATCATTTTGCTTGTGTGAGAAATCAATATGAGGGGAATTAATGTAGCGAGAGCCCAAGCGCACGATAGCCAATGGGAAGACAGTTTTCTGAGATCTCATTATATCTACCGTGGGAAACCATGAGATAACGGTAGCCAATAGGAAGAGTGGAGTGTCGTCATCTCATTGCCACATCACAGCATGAGAACATGATGACGGGGCCAAGCATCACAAACAACATGCCCAGGGACGGCACAGCAGCCAATCAGGACTTCCGTTTGTATTGCATTCCGCGGCAATGCAAACTATCAGGGGTTCTGGAGTCAGATGCAGGTCCAGATCAACCGGCTGAAGTGCTGACATTGTCGAGCGACAAAACAGCAACAAAAAGGTCAAGATGCCGCTGCACATTTCATTAATTCCAGAGCAAACCTTGTGTGCAAAAAAGCCCATTCTAGTCCTTACAGCCCAGTGGTGTATCGACAGAAAATGGAGCCCGGGGCAAGAACTGAGTTTTCAATGCCCCCCAATGGAACCCGGGGCAAGAACTGAATTGGGGGGGGGGGTCTCTATGTCCCCACCTGGCCCCACTCACTGCCAGTATCATGATCCTCCCTGCTGTGGCTGACAGTTCATCAGAGGAAGACTTTCCTGAGCCTCACAGAGCCACGCCAGTTGTGTCAGCAGAAGAGGAAGAATTACAGCTTCCCAGTTCAGGGCTTATCAGGAATACCAGGAAGGATGATAGCTCGAATGATTCCTCAAATATAACAGTGGGGGGTCCTAATTTGAAAAAAGGGGCATGCAGCCAGTTTCTGTAGTCTTTCAAGCTACATTTTTCCACGTGTGGAATGGAAAATGGAGCACAAAATAACAAGTGCACATTGGTAGAATTACATTGGGATGGATTCAGTTTCTCCTGCAGTGAGTTGCTTAAAAGCAAGATTGTCTAGGCAAGAATGCATCCTAGACTTTAGTCTACTCTGAGCCTTTGAAACTAGTTTCATGGTGGCCAAGATCTCCAGAGGATGTGGATTCAAGGTTCACTTTGCCTGTTACTAAGCATTTAATGCAGAACCCAGGTCTTTTAAAAGCAAAAGGTTCATATGCTCTGAGGAAGATATTTATAGGCAGACTTGAAAAGCTTGAGTGTAAAACATCTGTGGGCATGTTAAAGGGCTTTTCTTTTATTTTTATTGGACTACTTAGTAATCAAAGCTATCAAACACAACTCCAGGATTAGGAGTTTAGGATTAAAAATAGAGTATATGGCAGGCCTGGGTCCCAGCACTGAAATTTTTACAACGTAATCATTGCAAGAGAATCTCTTCATTTTTTTTTACACATGAGCTATTTGCAAGAATAAGCAGGATGCTCACCAAAACAACAATAATTGCCTGTTTGATGCCATTAAAATCCCTGTTAAAGATTCTTTGAGTCCCAAAGAAATTAAGCAAATAAAATCCATCTTAATGGCTTTGCCCTCATTAAAATAAAGACAGAATATGATTGTTTAGCCAGCTATAACTGTGTTCTTTATTGCATCAAACAGAAGTATTGGAGGACACACTGTTCAGTCATTGGAATTGTTCAGTCACTGAAATACCAATTTGGATTACCCCATTTATTTGACTCTACATGCAGAATGAGCAGCCGTTAAAGGCATTTGCAGGAGAAATACTGAAAACCTGCTGCATGAGCATCACAGGAACATTTTCTCTCCATAAATCTCTTTGCTCAGATTCAGAGGCGTAGCTCCAAGGGAGCTGGGGAGTGCACGACACACCGGGCGCACACCCCTGGGGGTGTGTGGCGAGGGCATTCCGGGGCGTTCCGGGGTGGGGCGGGGATGTGCCAGGACAGGACAGGGATGGAGGACACACCAGTACACCGAGTGCTTTCCCCCCTTGCTACACCTCTGCTCAGATCAATGACATGTCGTGGTTATTGTTGTTATATCCATTTGGGAAAGGGCATACCCATCTTGCCTAACCCAGCAATAACATATGATGCTGCCTATGGCAAAATAATTTTATGGGTTCCAACCTAATTAAAGAAATCCCTTTGGTGAACATAATCCTCACCCCAGTCTAGTACTGTGGGAAAATATGCTTTGGGTGTGTTTATATGTGGGGAACTTTGTGCCCATTATTTTCACAATGTCAACCCTTTCCCCCTTGTTTCATACAAGTCAATGGAGCCAAGATCCATCCTCCACTTCATTCACTTGTATTTTTATTATTATTTATCTATTAACATTATAGTCTGCCTTTCTCATAGGGATCCAAGGCAGATTATGCACAGTGTATCAGTACAGTTGACATAATGGGATATTCAATAACCAATAAATTAGGATTTTAGGAGTTTGGAATCACCAGAAAGAACTGAAGCGTAGCATAAGTATTCACTTGCCACATTAAGTGGTACTAAAAATACATCAATAAGATCTTGATTACAATAAGCTTTACACAACTATGCAGGCTACAGTCCCTAATAATTTATTCAAGCAAGTTTGTAAAACCATTTTATACAGTGTAACTCTATTACTTATTCAGAAAAGCCTTCTTGAATAGTTCAGTTTTGCTTAGTTTGCAGAAAGCCAGAGACAGTGGTCGATTCCTCACTCATCGTTTGATGCGGGCTACTCGCAGCAAGTAACCTGGGGTCCAGCAGCACTCCCCACTGCACCAACAGTGACAACGCAGCCACCCCAATTCTGCCGCTCTCCTTCCCCCTCAGCGCACGTCATTTCTGATCCTGGACAGAAGAGCACCTTTTTGAAAACCCAGCGCAGAGCGTGGGCCAGTGGGCAAATCTGGGTGGGGGGGGTTGACTCCGGGTTTGGGTTTCCCGCCGCTGGTAGTGATGTGAAACCTTTTGCCCAATGCAATGCACGATCAGCCCTTTAAAAAAAAATTAGTGGAGCAGAGATCGACATCTATTTGAAACAACGTGTGGCCAGTTACATAGCTTGAATTCGCTTAACCTTGTGTTCACTTAAAACCCTTAAAGAACCCCTTCAGCCAGTACAGGAGCTGTAGCTCAAATGGTTAAGCATTGCACTAGTGGGTGAAAGGTTGGTGGTTGTAGCCCAGGGACGAGCATTGTTTTGGTGTGTGTTTATAATTTTTTTCATTAACTGGTGCAGCCGAAGCAACCTGGGCCAGCCCCCATCTCCCCCACCCCAAGAACAAGGCCCCAAGTTTTTTGCTGCTGTAGGGTTAGGGTTGTGAATTGTGAATGAAGAGGCAGCAGTGAATGAATTTGTGAATGAAGAGGCAGCAGTGAGTGAATTACTGAGGCAGCATTAAACACGATGGGACGCAGAAACAAGGCTTCGTTTTAAACAATTTCAACAGTTAATGAATATAATTAAAACATTTACATAGCAGAACCACAACTCTTAATCAACAACAAAGTATACATATTATAAATAACAACAAAACAATGAATAATACACACACAGGGGATTCCAAACATAATAATATCAAGTCTCTGTAATAAAGGTATCACTTTGAAAGAAATCCACTAATGGTGTAGATGTGAAGCATATCCAAGAAGACTTGGAGTTGGTTCACTACTGATGTCTTAATCACTCTGTCCAGAAGAATAGATTAGAGACCCAGCAATAATTGGCAACATCATTTTTCTGTAAGATTTTTTAAAAGTACCAAACAAATTATTCAGATGCCCTGAATTAATGACTGATTTAAAACAGATGCTAAGTGTTTATTGATGTAGTCAGTACATGATTTTTGCAAGCCTTCTTGTCTGCTTCCAGATCCAATCCCCATCCAGAGATTTGCTCCCTTAACTCTGTTGTAGTAGTCTAAGCTATTTTTATGTTTATTTGTCTAGCTGCACCAGCCCTTTGAAGGGTTCCTGCTACTGCAAAATGACTTGGTCCTGTGCCCCCCCCCCCCCCCCGCCTTATGCCTGGGACTGCTTTGAGAACACCTGCATAATGCCACCTTTTCTCTTTCTTAAAAATCACTGCCTGAAACTCATATTTTCCATGATCTTAGCTTAATTCTTTGGTTGTCGCATTTCCTACTTAAATTGCTAAAATTCTGTAACCAAACTTAAACATACTCTTTGACCATGGTTTGGTTAGCATGTCTGATGATTAGGATACATGCTGCCCCTTCCTGATTCTGAAGTGAATATCATAATACAACTTCTCCAGGGCAGGGACCCATTTTTAATTTATTATTCTGTAAATGTCATGTGTTTTGATGATAAACTACCATTTATAGTAGTAGTAATAGAAGCAATGGTAACAGGAGAATTAGAAAATCCTATTGCTTTCCCCTAAACGTAGTGCAAGGCACTGAAAAATAGTTGGAATGCCAATCTATAAAGCAGAAGATAATAGAAAGAAATTATCTGAGGTTTACTGAAGGAGGATAAAATAATTAATCCACAGGATCTGGAAGAAGTGAATTTTCAAATGGAATCCCAGGGTTGAATCCAAATTTCCCACAATGCTGACGTAAAAGAACAAGATGACACTCCATCAAGTGAAATTCAGGTCAGGCAGAAGCTGACGGGAAAAAAGCTACTGGAAGTGAAATCAGTTTTGATATATGATGGGCAAACTCATCTCTGTAAAGCAGACTTTTCTTGCAACTAAATGACAGACTAAATGACAGACTCTCAGCACTAATGTGGAGTTTAAATATGACAGATCAGAAGATAAGTCAGCTCCAGAGATATATGCTATTCACTGGCAGCATATATTCTAAGAGTAAGGGGAAATGTCATTGGTGTTATTAAAGGGTAAGCATCACTTGGCTTCTGTCCACAGTTGACTGTCTGACACTCTCAGATAATTTATTATTGCTGTCCACACTCCTTTTTCCTATCATGATCCACAACTGCAGAAGCTATTTATTATTCTTTTGGTTGCTTCCATTGTTCTGAGATTCTCCATTTAAACAGCAATCAGGCATTTATGATAGGAACTGAAAAGACAAACGTAGAACCCAAAGGCACCTTGGTATCAGTGACTATCAAGAGGAAACTGCCATTGAAACTGGAACTAGCCTGATCTCATATAATATTCTGAATAAAGCACTGACTCAAGCCATGAGCCCTGAGACAGTTCACTTCACCGACAATAGGAAGCACTTCTTGAAAAGTCTGAGAAATCAATGCTAGTTACAGAGAATCTTGTTACACTCTTACTACCATATGGAGACGAGTGATGCATTGCATTGAAATGCAGAGTTACAGTGAAGTAAACAAGTGTTTTGTCAGATGGATAGCCATATAAGAGCCCAGCTAGACATTATGCAGCCACCATTTTAGAGGTGAACTTGGACAATTTTTTTAAAATGCCACAGCATGACAGGATCAAACAACCTCATTCTCCCCATGTCTTTTCAAGTGCTGGAACAGTCCTCACCATGGCTTCTTCCCAGGGAGGTACAGACCTTGGCAAAATCATGAACTGAAAAATCCAACCCTGATGCCCTCACTGCCTCATACGTGGAATGTACCTAACTTTGGAAAGTAAACCTAGCCAAGACTATGTCCATTATTGGACTGAACTGATACTCAAAGGACAGAATTCAGTTTAAAGCATTTTTTTTTTTAAAAAAAAACCCTATGCTATCCCATAATAAAATGATTAGACTTAGGCCCACAACTAGCATTGCACTAGCTCGCTCCACTTTGGGGTTTCCCTATGCCATGGTTTGTCATACTTACCAGTTCCTTCCCTGGAAGAGCAGGAATTGGCCAGACTAAGCAGCAGTCTCCTTGCTTTCTCTAGCTGCTGCTGCTGCTGCTACTGCTGCAGGAGGAGTGAGAGGCTTGTCACTGCCAGTCCAAGGTATTTCCAAGGTAATTCGATATTAAGGTATTTTGATATTCCTTTATTAGATCTAGATCTATCATTATTTCAACAGATCTAATACTGTACAACTGTTTAAAGTGCGGGGGGGGAGGCTTTAAACCCTCCTGATCTTTGGAGAAAGTCTGAGTAGAGTGAAGGAGGTGGGGCTGAGCAAAAAAATTCAAAGCAAAGCATAATGTAGGGCCATTTCTTTCATCTTCCTTGTAAAGCAGGTGGAAAGGTCTCTCTTGTAAAGCAGGTGGAAAGGCCCGCTGTCACAAACAGCAGAGATTATGGGATCTATCACACAGTAAGGGGGAGAAGGGAGAAAAGGTATCTGTAACAGCTCTGTGCCAAGGAGAATCTCCCTTCAGTGTGGGGCAGAGCACCAGTGTATAATTGATCTTACAATAAAATGGTCACTTTTTTGATATTTTGATATTTTAGGAACTATTAAAGTTAAATATGGTGCTCTAACAGCACCAATAATGACACCAATGATGACAGTACCCACCCTTGAAAATACTCATTAGTTAAGCCATGCGTGGAAGGAAATAAACTGATTCCACAACTGTAAAAATGCACAGGGAGGGTTGATGTGTGGAAGAACCCTGCCCAAATAGATTTCAGGTTTTGTGAAATTGACTCCCAAGAAAATCAGGTGTAACTTGAGCATGAAGGAAAGGTCTGAGTCAGCCATAAATGGAATCAAGCAGAAAGCTAGGAAGTGACCTTACAACCCAGTGTTCTTCCTATGCTGCCTAAAAATGCTGGATCAATATCATTAAAATAGATTATGGACACCAGTCAAGTCACTCCCAGAAAATCATGAATTCTGACATCCTAGGTCATGACAGTAGAATCCACACTATGTGGACCTTGTTCTATTATATCAAAAATTGTTCTTGCTTGGAAGCACTGTAATTAGAAATAGTGGTTGTTGATGGCTTTTCTTGGCATTACAAGCTAATGGATTTGTGAAAGACATAAAATATAATACAGATTTTTATGATTACACTCATGCTTTTAGTCTACTATTCCTAAGCATGCAATTATATTATTGTAGGTCATTCTATGTCCTTTAAGAATCTATAGGATATCCTCCCCTCACTGAAAGACTTTAAATCACTTCTATTTTGGAACACAAATTAGTAGCTTCAAAGTTGTGTTAGTTCTTTATGAGGAACTTTTCAAACATCAGTTTCCTCTTAGTTCTGAGCAATCGGTTAATTTCTAGAAATTAATGTAAAGAATAGTATTTAACATCATATTGTCTGAAAAATTTGGTTCTCCTCTATAATTTGGGAAACTGAAATGAAAAGACATTTTTCCAGACAGGTATAATAAGCCCTTGGTGTTTTGTTTTATACACTGACCTATTATTAATATCATTTTAGTCTTCTGTTTGAAGTTCCTTCCAAATATGGCTGGCCACTGACAAAGAAACAGACTCTGTGGGCAACCAGTAAAGCCAGGAAGTTACCAGTGACATTTCCTGTCCTGGTATTAATAGATAGGTAAGTTAGTTACAATAATCATGTGGCCCATTCTCAGGGTAGTGGTAATTTTGGGTCCTGTTGATACTTTAAAAAGAAACTATTAGTGGCAACAGTGGGTGGCAGAAAGTTTAATTGAATTTAACACCAGCAAAGAGAATAATAGTACATTAATCTGATTCCACAGGGGAAAAAATCAGTTTATTCCTGAATTTCAGTTTTAGACTCTCAAAACCTGAGAAGTCTGTTTGTCAAATGTTAAAGGAAAGCATTCTTTTCTTAAAAGAAAGCATTTATGAAAGTGGGACAGATGAACAGGTGTGGTATAGCAATAAATTATTATGGAGTGCCAATAAAATATTCCATGTACACTTGTCATCACTGAACATCAGGCAGAACATTACGTGATTAAAAATATCTGATTCAATTTCATCTCTAAGACCCTTTCCACACAGGTCAATTAAACCGAGATAATAGTGGTAAAAAACCCGGGTTGAGGGAGAACTTTGCACAGATCCTGCTCTTAATGCGGATCTGCTCCACATTTCCCCCTCCAACCCAGGTTATTCAAGAATCGCAATTTTCACTATTCTTTTGGTGTGTTTGGTGTTCCAAACAATGATAAGAAATAGTTAACTGTGGAGTGATGACTCCTGTCTGCGCAGCAACAAAGGCATACAGAGCCTTATCATGGCTCTGGGGCAAGGACGTAGGTAAGGGGGGGTTCTTGGGTTCAAATCCCCCCATTCATGTCAGAAGCTCCGCCCACCCGTTAGTGGGTTTTTAAAACGTTTTAGTGTTTTTCGGTTTTTGGCCTGCAGGTGGTGCATTGTTTAGGCTAGCAGCACCAAACTTTCAGGGATTGTTTGGGGGATGCTCCTGATGATACAAACCAAGTTTGGTGAGCTTTGGTTCAGGGGGTCCAAAGTTATGGACTCCAAAAGGGGGTGCCCCATCCTCCATTGTTTCCAATGGAAGCTAATAGAAGATGGGGGCTACACTTTTGAGGGTCCATAACTTTGGACACCCTGAACCAAACTTCACCAAACCTGGCAGGTATCATTAAGAGAGTCTCTTACTGATACCACCCAGGTTTTGTGAAGTTTGGTCCAGGGGGTCCAAAGCTATGGACTCCCAAAGGGGGTGCCCCATCCCCCATTGTTTCCAATGGGAGGTAATAAGAGATGGGGCTACACCTTTGAGGATCCATAACTTTGAACCTTCTGAACCAAACATCACCAAAACTGGGTGGTATCATTAGGAGAGTCTCCTAAAGATACCCTAAAAAGTTTGGTGCTGCTAGCTTAACCCTGACAGCAGACACGCCGCAAAATTCCCCAGATTCTCCTTTTACATCCACCCCCTCCGGCATGGATTTAGAGGGAGAATCTGAGGTCCTCAGTTTAGAAGAAGAAGAAGAGTTTGGATTTATATCCTCCCTTTCTCTCCTGTAGGAGACTCAAAGGAGCTTACAATCTCCTTGACCTTTCCCCCTCACAATAAACACCCTGTGAGGTGGGTGGGGCTGAGAGAGCTCAGAGAAGCTGTGACTAGCCCAAGGTCACCCAGCTGGCGTGTGTGGGAGTGCACAGGCTAATCTGAATTCCCCAGATAAGCCTCCACAGCTCAAGTGACAGAGCAGGGAATCAAACCCGGTTCCTCCAGATTTGAATGCACCTGCTCTTAACCACTACGCCACATTGAAAGTGATGCTGTTTCACGGTGGGTGATAATCTACCCCAAAACAGCATCACTTTCAATGTTGTTTAACTGGGGACCCCAGATTCTCCCTTTAAGGTGGATTTAAAAGGAGAATTTGGGCTCTCTAGTTTAAACACCATTGAAAGTGATGCTGTTTGGGGGTGGATTCCAGCATCACAGCGGCTGCCCAGGGCGGGGGACACGGGACACAAAACTCAGATTTTGCACCAGGCGCCATTTTCCCTCTATGCCTCTGCCCGGGGGGGGGGGGGCGTCCCCCCCCCCCCCCCCCCCCCCCCCCCCCCCTACCCCCCCCCCCCCCCCCCCCCCCCCCCCCCCCCCCCCCCACCCCCGCGCCCCCCCCCCCCCCCCCCAGGGGGGGGGGGGGGGGCAGAAGGAACTGCCAGCTGCCAGCTGGGAGCCCAGCTGGTGGGGGCAGGGAGGGAAGGGCAGGGGAATCTGCTGTCCCCGGCTTTGGAGAGCTGCTTTTATCAGCGCTAGGGCGGGGGCGGGGCTTTGGGAGGCTTGGCCATGCCCTAGGGGCGGGTGGGGGTGTGGCCCCACCCATGAACCCCCCATAAAAAATCTATACCTACGTCCCTGCTCTGGGGGATTGGCCATGCCTGCCTGTGGGGCTACACATCAGAGGCAGGTAAGAACATGAAAAAAGACACATCCCGGCCAATGCACTCACTGTCCAAGGGACAGCCAGCCATGTGAACAGGCTGGGGCAAGGACAGGTTCATGTAGCCCGCCTTTCATCTGCCTTTATTGGCCCATGTGGAAAGGGTCTAAAAGGTATAAAATCATGGTTTCAGCATGTCCAAAACCTGTTCAAATATTCTAATATGTTGCATAAGAACATACTGTAAAATGGCCCTTTCACAGAATGTACATCACAACACGGCACAAGTGTGTTCTGTATTCATATGACAGTATGTGCCTGTTGAACAGCAGACCTTAGTTGCACAATATTTAGTTATTTTAATACATTTATATAGCACCATTTCCCATTAAGGTTGCTAAGGTCAAACTACGTGTTACATTTACACGGGAACACCAGACATTAACTGTATTTAACAGTGCTGTGTTGCCTGATTCTGATAAAGACTATAGCACAGGGGTAGGGTTGCCAGCTCCGGGTTGCAAAATACCTGGACATTTTGGAGTAGAGCCTGAGGAGGGTGGAGTTTGGGGAGGGGAGGGACTTCAGTGTGGTAAAATGTCATACAGTCCACCTTGCCAAGCAGTCATTTTCTCCAGGTGAACTGACCTCTGTCATCTGCAGATCAGTTGCAATATCTGGAGATTGTCAACCCTACACAGGGGGCAGGGCTTCTGCCTTTTCCTGCAACTTTTTCCCTGCCCTAGAATGGAATATGCTGCCACAGGAGGTGGTGATGGCCACTAACCTGGATAGCTTTAAAAGGGCCTTGGACAGATTTATGGAGAAGTCGATTTATGGCTACCAATCTTGATCCTCCTTGATCTGAGATTGCAAATGCCTTAACAGACCAGGTGATCGGGAGCAACAGCTGCAGAAGGCCATTGCGTTCACATCCTACATGTGAGCTCCCAAAGGCACCTGGTGGGCCACTGCGAGTAGCAGAGAGCTGGACTAGATGGACTTTGGTCTGATCCAGCTGGCTTGTTCTTATGTTCTTATATTCTAATGGCACCATTTTGTGCCCTGTTAAGGGCTGCTGCACATACAGTGAATGTTCACATATGCAAATAATGCTCTCGATAGAGTTGCCAGCATCCAGGTGGTAGCTGGAGATCACCTTCTATTCCAAGTGATCTCCGGATAACAGAGATCAGTTCACCTGGAGAAAATGGCCACTTTGCATGGAGGGTTCCAAGGCATTATACCCCACTGAAGTCTTTCCTCTCCTTAAATTCCACTCTCCTCAGGCTCCACCTCCCAGATCTTCAAGTATTCCGTAATCCAGAGCTGGTGGTAACTCTTTCCCAACACAATTTTGGCTCAGGAAAATGGAGTGGGGTAAGGCCACAGTCCTGACCAGAACTGGGTCTCTGTTGAGCTTCTAAATAGAGTTTGCGAGGAGTAGTTGTTGCTGGTGATCTTCTGTAAATGTCCATGGTGACAGTATGGGAAACTTAATGTGTAGGTTGTGCCTAATGAAGCAACAGCAAGATGCAAGCACGTAAAAAAATGGCAATCCATTGCCAAGAAGGAAAAGAAGAAGAAGAAGAAAAAGAAGAAGAATTGGATTTATATCCCGCATTTCTCTCCTGCAAGGAGACTCAAAGGGACTTACAAACTCCTTTCCCTTCCCCCCTCACAACAAACACCCTGTGAAGTAGGTGGGGCTGAGAGAGCTCAGAAGAACTGTGACTAGCCCAAGGTCACCCAGCTGGCATGTGTTGGAGTATACAGGGTAATCTGAATTCCCCAGACAAGCCTCCACAGCACAGCGGCAAAGCGGGGAACCAAACCCCGTTCCTCCAGATTAGAGTATGCCTGCTCTTAACCACTATGCCACTTAACCACTACGCCACACAGAGGCCCTTTCCGCACGGGCCTCCGGGTGCCCTCACACCGGCAGGAGCCGCCTCTTCCCCGTCCCTCTCCCACTTACCTCGTCGCCGTCTCCGCCCTGCTGGCCTCCTAAGCCCCGCCCACGCTGCCCTCCGACCTCCAGGGGTCGGAGGACAGCGAGGGAGGGTCTTAGGAGGCCAGCAGGGCGACGACGGCGACGAGGTAAGTGGGAGAGGGACGGGGTAAACAGCGTGTTCCCGGCGGTGCCGTTCGCACCGTGCCGCCGGGAACACGCTGTTTACTCAAAAACCTGCAGTTCTAAGGGGTGTTTTTGAGGGTGGCCTGACGCCGCCCTGGGGGAAGGGAAGGGGAGCCAGGTCGGCGCTGCTGCGTTTCAGCAGCGCCGCCTGTGCGAACGGCTCCCTGGGGACGGCGTTTTTGCTGTCCCCAGGCCGCCGTTTTTGGCCCGTGCGGAAAGGGTCAGAGAGAATTAAAAACAAACAGGACTGAAACATGTACAGGATTAATACACCCCAATAGTATCAATGATATGCCCATAATGATCATAAAATAGGAAAAAAGAAGCACTTTCTTCAAGGTTATCAAATAGATGCATTTCACCTTTTTTGCATTTTACTGGACTGTAAATATGAAGCAACAGCAAATATTGGAAGTGTTCTCCTCTTTTGTACTCATCTTCAGGGACTTTCAACTTAATCCCCTTTTCAGGAGTTTTCAGTGCTTCAAACAGCCAGCTATTTCTTATCTTTGCATTTAACTGCTGTGAACAGAATGAATTTTTCCTTCTGTTTGGCATGTGGCTAGGTCATGAAATGGAAATCGTTTTTTTTAAAAAAACTTAATACAGCCAGAATGCAAACTATGTGCTGTATGTGCTGTATTATTGGCTCTTTATTAATTTAGCAGCAGTGAAGTCTTCCCATCTGAAACTTCTAGAAAAAAAAGTCAACTTCTCAACTCACACCATCTTTATGGTGCACTGAAAAGAGGCGGTGGTGTGTGTGTTCGTATGTGAATCAACCAGTTCTGTGATGGGCAGTAAAATCTTATCCAGCCACACAGAAATTTATTTTTGGCACTGATTGTGGGAACACTATAATTAGTTTCTTTTGCAAATGTTATTATTTTCCTAGGACAACTTGTCATTTTTATACATTTTACACTCTCTATTTAATCACAGTTCCACAGGGCCTGTGAGACAGAGGCAGATTCTGCATGGGCCCAAGGAGTGGTGGAATATCGGTGTACATGACACTGGTGCAGCCCTGAGGCCCTTCGCACACCTACCTCCTCTTCTTACATAGCTCTGTTGGGATGGGACCCCCCCCCCCCATGGCCCTGGCAATGCCCTGGGGTTGGAGGGCAGGAGGAGTTTCCCCTTGTCTCCACAGAGCTATGTAGGAAGTAGAGGTAGGGTTTTTTTTTAAGTGGCGCACCAAAAAAAGGCGCCTACCACCCAGTGCTGTTTGCTTGGCACCAGATGGAATGCGCCATTTTCCAAAAGACTCGCTGGTTTAGCGAGTCAAGTAAACACCGGTTGGGGGAGGAAAGAGCGACGCTGCCTCGATTTGGAGGCGGCAGCTGTAGGAAGTCCCCCCCCTCCACTGGTGTTTTCACTGGGCCGATCCTGGTGATTTTGGTCCATGCAGAATCTGCCAGAGTTGTTCTGCCAGGTCCATAGTTGAGTTGTTCTGCTGGGCTCAAGTAGGAGTGCCAATTTCCAGGTGGTGGCTGGAAATCTCTTGCCATTACATCTAATCTCCAGGCAACAGAAATGAGAAAATGGTCACTGTGGAAAGCAAGCTCTATGGCATTATACCCTCTCCACCGCACCCCCCCTCCTCAGACTCCACTCCCCAAAATCTCCAGGTATTTCGCAACTCAGAACTGGAAACCCTGTATGAAAGTTTGGATTATGAAAGTCTGGAATGGATAAAGCACTTTGGTCTTTTCTTGGCTGCCTGCTTGTGAATTGTGTCTGAGAATGGGCATGGAATGGGGTATGTGTCATTTCCATGTTCTTGGCATCATACATGTTGATTAATGCCTTCCATGTATGGCTACTGTCATGACTGAGTGACATTATAATCGGTGCTTGGTTATGTCGTTGTCAGGGACTCTGCCGGGGCATCAGTTTTTGCTTCTATCTATGAGAAGAATGGCCAAAAATTTAGGGATGGGGAGGACGACAGCTTTGTTCCAGCACATGATGTTACTTTGGGCACCAAACTGGAGGTGACATCATCACATCAGGGATGAGGCTCTAGGTTTGCCAGCTACAGCAACCTGTGGCAACCCTAATCTTGTCTACGTTACACTAGCATTACCTTTGGCATAGCAGCAATCTACAATCATTATAGTTGGACTACAGAGTCAGCCTGCTGGATTCCAAAAAAAAAAATCTATATATAAATTTTAATGACTTTAAAGAAATCTATTTTAATGAACATTTTATTGATAAATTTAATGAATATATATCCAAGTTAATATGTGTGGGATTGCACCCACTTAAATATGGTAATGAGGAGTAAATGGGGTGATCCTGCCTATGTCCTACCCCTCCACTGAGTTAAGTTTGATGCCTTCTTCCAGCCCAAGGAGATTTCCTCCAACTCTAAAGAACCACTGAAGTTGGAGAAAGTCCCGTTAGGCTGAAGAAAGCTTTAAAACTTTGCTCAACAGGGCAATAGGATGTGGCCCAATATTATTAATTTCAATGAAATACTCTCTCAAATAATCCAGTACTGGGTGTTCAACAGCCGCGAGATGAATTTTATCACGTGTTTTAACTGGCAGTAAATTCTATCATAAAGATACCCCAATTAAATCAATGTCCACAAAGGTCCACAGTAGCTTTTAACTGATGAGTGATACTATGCAGTGATCACAGTGCTGTAGAGGACCACTCCTTGGACAACTAAGACTGACAGCAACACTCTAGATGACCAAGCTTGGCAGAACTCTCACACATCTGTAGTTTTTTCTGGGGTGCTTAAAGGTCAGTTACTTTTTTGGAGAACTCAGTTATGTATTTTGGCAAAAAGGTATGGGCGAACATAATACCACACAGACAATGTAGCCATTCTGTCCATAGGCCATATCAAGTTACAGTTAATACTTCTAATTCTTCGGGTAAACAGAGAAGTTCATGAGTACATTTTTTTCTGCTGATTCTTCCACATTTTACAACCAAAATCAGTGGCCAGGATGGAAATAAGACATTTGACCAACATAATAATGGAAAAATGAAGTGTCTCTCAGTCCCAAACCTGAACTGAACAATAAATTAATTTCACTGACTCCAGGTTACTCCTTGTGTAAAGGTTGCAAGATTATTTCTTTCCTTAAGACAGAAATGCTCTTGAAGTAAATCACTGTTGTGGCTCTTGCTGTGTGTCCCCCACCTTCAGAAGTAAGAGAGAGCCTTTTATGAATTTTTGCAACTTTTTACCAGAGTGGCACTGGCAGCGGTTGTCAACTTCCAAAGATCTCCTGGAATGACAACTGATTTCTAGACTACAAAGATCAGTTGCCCTGGAGAAAAATGGTTGCTTTGGAGGGGGGACTTTATTACATTTTATCCTTTCACCCCCCCAAATCTCTTGGAATTTCCCAAGTGGCAGTTGGCAACCCTAGGCACTGGCAATATTAGAAGCAACAGTCTTTCTTAGTTGATTCTGGTGGGTTTTCCGGGCTGTGTGGCCATGGTCTGGTGGATCATGTTCCTAACATTTCGCCTGCATCTGTGGCTGGCATCTTCAGAGGTGTATCACACAGGGAAGTCTGTTACACACTGTACTGTTACAGACTTCCCTCTGTGATACACCTCTGAAGATACCAGCCACAGATGCAGGTGAAACGTTAGGAACAAGATCCACCAGACCATGGCCACACAGCCCAGAAAACCCACCAGAACCAGTTAAATCAGACCATGAAAGCCTTCGACAGTCTTTCTTAGGTTTTTTCCTCATAGACTCAAACAAATAATCAAAAGAATATTTCTTTTTCTTATGGCCATGGGTTTTTTATTTTTAAAATTTACTGTGCAATGAAGCAGGAAACACCAACAAGGGAGGAGCCTAAACATATATGGAATGTATAAGAAGACCTTTTTTTCAAAACATATTTATATTCTATGTAGAAGTGCCGTTGTAGTGTACAGAAAGACACAATAAAAATACACCGACTTCAGGGTCATCCAAAGATTTAATCAGTGTTTCAGAAACAGTCTAGACACATGGAGTCTATATACACAAGGCAGAAGTTAATATACTTATTAAAGAAACAGGCATATTTTCCTACATGTTTCAAAGCTTATCTGTTGTATATACATGGTTTTGATACAAAAATGTTTTCTCCGTTATTTAGCTGTAAATAGTTTTCTCAGACACATGCATCAAACACAATTCTTCTTTGATGTGACTGAGCACTGATACATCTATAATACATCAACTCATTAATTTCCTTCTCCTGGGAGTTGCTGAGGTTGCCTTGCAGCTACACATTCCGAAGCGCTCCATTTTTCTTCTACAAACAACTGGAATGGTAGAGTGCTAAATGATGCATACTGTTGTAGAGAAAGGGACACTTTTAGTTTCAAAGCAGCAATCTTCAGGGCCTATGCATGAGGAGCACTTTTATCTGGGTGATGGGTTGAGAAACATGACTGTTCCATGTACACAGATGTTGATGGTTATGGAGTTTTTGCACACTGACGCAATCTAGAGCGTCCTTAGTGAGGCAGGACTTAGGACATGCAAGTGCTTGTGTGGCTTGTAGAAACCTGGCTGGAATGGAGCAGGAGCATTGGCATTACAACCTGGTGACATTCCATAGAGGTTTGGATAACCACGCCCAATATGTAGCAGATGGCTGGAGTGAAGGAGGACATTTATTTATTTATTTATTTATTTATTTATTATTATATTATTTATTATTTATTATTTATTATTATATTATATTTGTAGACCGCCCCATCCCCTGAGGGCTCATCAAGAATATTTTATGTATTTTTTAGATATTTATTTAGATGTCCTCTCCAGTGCAGACTCAAAGCAGCTTACACCATTGTCTTCCATTCTGTCCAATTCTTATAACAATCTTATGAGAGTGACTAGCCCCATATCATCCAGCATGCTTCCATGGCAAAGTGGGGAATTCAGAACTAGTTCTCCTAAATATTCTCCAGATTAGATTATTATAACTCACTCTACGCTGCTTTTCAGTATCGTAATGACTACCCGTATTTAGGCAGGGTGGAGCAGCTTCTTAGAGACATCATCTTATGGGGGGCATCAAAATGCTGGGTTCGTTTTTGGGTATTTTTAGTGGTTTTCCATTTTTGGCCTGCAGAAGGCGCAGTTTTTAGGATAGCGGCACCAAATTTTCAGCGTATCATCAAGAGACTGTCCTTATGCGACCCCCCCAAGTTTGGTGAGGTTTGGTTCAGGGAGTCCAAAGTTATGGACTCCCAAAGGGGGTGCCCCTATCCCCCATTGAGAAAACTCAATGCAGAACAAAGATTCTTGGGCAAATTTCAGGATGTTCTTGCCCAAGAATCTTTGTTCTGCATTGAGTTTTCTGTATTGATGTCCATGGGGGTTGCAGGCGGGGGGGGGGGCATTTCTGAAGGCACAGTCTCAAAACTTTTTGGGGGATGCAATGGGGGGCTGCCCTGATGATACCCCCCAGGTTTGGTGCAGTTTGGTTCAGGGGGGCCAAAGTTATGGACCCTCAAAACTGTAGCCCCCATCTCCTATTAGCTCCCATTGGAAACAATGGGGGATGGGGCACCCCCTTTGGAAGTCCATAACTTTGGACTCCTTGAACCAAACCTCATCAAACTTGGTGGGTCGCATAAGGACAGTCTCCTGATGATATGCTGAAATTTCGGTGCTGATATGTCTAAAGATGCACCCCCTGCAGGCACCAATGTCCTGGTGCAAAAATTATTTTTGTTGTGGTGGAGTGGCCGCCCATTGGGGAGGTGGGCATCCAACTCAGGTTTTGCCCAGGGCTACAGTTTGCCCAGGGCTGCCTCGTTATGCCCCTGTACGCTGGCCTGCCCTTGAATCCAGAAGCTGAAACTCGTCCATCATGCAGCCGCGAGACTCCTAGTAGGGGCCTCAAGTAGGTACCACATAACATCTGTCCTTTTCCATCTCCACTGGCTGCCTATTAAGTACCAGGTTATTTTCAAAGTATTGGTTTTGACCTTTAAGGCCTTGAGCGGTCTTGGGCCCACATAGAGACTGTCTCTCCCCATACTGCCCTAGTAGGTACCTCTGCTCTTCGGAGGAGAACCTCTCGGTAATCCCTGGCCCAAAAACCATCCGGGTGGCTTTGACAAGGGTCAGGGCCTTTTCAGTCCTGTCCCCTACCTGGTGGAATATGCTCCCAATTGAGATCAGGGCCTTGCAAAACTTGGGTAGTTTCTGCAGGGCCTGTGAAATGGAGCTATTCCGCCAGGTTTTCCCTGATGGCAAGCCAGGTTAACATCTTTTTCTGTCCTCTTGTGGGGGGTGGGGGAGGGACATATTTGACATTGTAAGCCACCATCTGAAATTACAACAAGCTTTGCAACAATTTTAGGAAGTAGGTTTGGTTGGAAATGGTGACCTACCTAAGACCACTTGAGCATGGATTTGAATCCAGGGTTTTCATAGACAATCTCTGCCCTCAAGTCACTTTACATCATTGACTCTCTTGTTCATGACAGAAGTGCTTTCATAAGAAGAGTGTGGAACTCATACCTGGACTCACGGAAAGATTTCAGAAATTTCATTTCAGTCCAGAAACTATCCAGCAGTTATTTTTTTTTACTTTCCTGAAGCAAATTGAAATGCCCTACTTGTTTCCTGATCTCATATCACTACTCTTTTATCTGAATATTTTGTTCTCTTAGCATTAGAGAAATGGTGAACGTTTCATTTAAAAATACATCTGATATGAAAGATTAATTATTATGATAATTTATCAGTGAAATCTAAAGCCCTTTTTCAGTGGAGAAAAATCTGGCTACAGAGAAATGTAATAGAGTTAACTAGACTTCAGTCTGGAGATATTAGTATCTTTATATTCCACTCATGTTTTAGAAAGAAAGGTAGCTTTCAGGAGAAAGCTGAGCCCTAATGGGAAAGGGTGGGATATAAATTAAACAAAAATTTAAAAAGAAAATAATAGAAGGGGTGTGTTGAGGGGGATGAAAATTTAAGAAAGATTGGCCTCCATTCTCTCTTTTCTATATTTTTTTATACTCAGTGGCTTTATTCATTGGCCCATTCTGCACAACACAAATAAGATGTCCTAAGGATGCTAAAAAAAGGCACCCTGGGGCACAGGCGTAGATCCAAGCGGGCGGGGGTGCATGATTCACTGGGTGCTCCTCTGTAGGGGTGTGGTGAGGGCATTCCGGGAATGTTTTGGGGGCATGGCAGGGATATTCCGAGGCGGGATGGGGGCATTCCAGGGTGGGATGGGGCGGAGAATGCACCAGTGCACCGGGCACTTTCCCCCTTGCTACGCCTCTGCCCTGGGGAGGAACTCCACACAGCTTTTCCCCTAAGAACAGAAATTTTACACAGCATAAATAACAGAAGGATGTGCAATGGTGTGGTATAGTCAGATTATGTCAGACTTTGGAAGTTAAGCAGAGTCAGGACTTTAATGGGAGACCACTAAGGAGGATTTTGCAAAGGAAGGAAATGGCAAACCACCTCTGCTTCTCATTTGCCTTGAAAACCCTATTGGGTTGCCATAAGGTGACTGCGGCTTGGCAGCATTTTAAACACGCACACATAACTGGACAAGTTAATAACATAATGGTTATTGTGTGTAGCATTGGTATAACAATAGTAATATTTATAATATTTGTGTGTTTGTGTATAATATTTGTGTATAGGGTGAAGATTTTCATTTTGTCCCATGTTGTTTCCCCCTTCTTTGATAGGCTGTGTGGCAGCTGCGCTTGCAAAAGAGAAGAACATCAGTTAAAATATGCAGAAAAGGTAGCTGAGCCCTAAGTCCCTGATCAGGATGCTTTCACTTTGATCTTCCAACCTATTACTCATGTAGAAAGCGGCAGGTGTTAGCAGCAACCTTCCATTGGCCTTGACCTTTAAGTTGTTTTTGTTATTGCTATAATGTCTTAAAGAGCTCAGCTCAAAAGAAAATTGCTACAGCCAGTCAAGGTCAAAAGGCAGCTGTAGGTACAGAGGGGCTAACAAAAGAAAAGCCCTAGCCAGAAATAAAAATCAATTTCTGTGCTGTCATGCCAATCACTGTCAATCATTTCTTCTACCGAAAATTCCCTCCTTCCACAGCTGCTTTTTGCATGGGGAGGGGGAGGAAGATGGGGAGTGGGGTAAGTATCTTCCTGTATCCAAGCATTTCTTTGGTAGTTCAGTGTTATGTGATTATTAAAGTATCTTACAGTGAGACAATCCTTTTTATCATATATATTCATTTAATGTATTTGAAACATTTCTATAATGACTATCCATCCAGTTATGGATCCCCAAGGCCGCAAACATTAAAACATTTTGAACATCAAAACATTCAAAATAATTTAAAACAGAAATATATTACATATATTAAATATTCAATATAAACACATAATAACAGCATTTTCAAAAGTTTTTTGGGGGGAAAAGAATGATTTTAAAACTTTTTGGTAGGCTTTTGAGGTTGCTGATGTCTGATCACAAGTCCAAGGTTTTGTGACAAAATTGTTGGTGTTCCTCATGGTAGGTTGCATTGTACAATATGACCAGGAGGTGGGAAATGTGCCACAAATATTTATTCCTGTTGTGAGTTATTTCTATACTAGCTCTGCATTGAGAGATGAATTAAATCTCCCATACTGTCATGCAACACTCTAATCAAAGAAAAACACAGAAATAAATAAAATGAAGAGAAGCTCAACATTTCTGTTTATTGTTCCCTTTAACACTATGAGGCCCCTTTTTTTTGGGTTGATTGTTTTAGGAGCTATTTTCCCAAGAGGAGAATTCTGCACCAATTAATTGTGATATACTAAATAAATGTTGCAGTCTAATTCATAAAAGCTATTCAAATGACCTTCCACTAGCATTAAAAATGAGCAGCACATTTTGAAGGCTCTTATCAGATCTCTAGGGAATGGTTTTACAATTATTAGAATACAAATAGGATCTGAATCTGCAAAAATTATTCCATAAAATAATCACATAGACATATTATTTCCACATGGTTGCACTGATGCACATGCTTTGATGTGAGATAGAACAGCTGAGCAATTAAATGGAATCTAAATGGGATATTTGCATTGTGGCCTTTCTGATAAGGATGCCACCAGAAAGGTCCTATAAAGCTTGCTTCATTATTTGATATTGTTGGGCAAAAAGAAGTATATCTGCAATGTTGGTTAAAATCTTCAGGCAAAGTGGGTAATAGAAAGAAGGGTTGCAGTTTTTTTAAAGGAAGATTCTGAAAATCATTAGCCTTCAGCTATTTCAAATTGTCATCTGAATTATGCAAGATTAAGTTCTCATGAGGAATAGGGAATATCTGGTTACAAAATGAACCAAAGGTCTTAACAATAGCCACTTATGTGGCCCTGACGAAGGCAGAAAGGGGGGGCATAAATTATGCAAATTAATAATATATTAAAAGACAAATGGCCTTAGGAACTTGAATAATTCCAACTACTAATTCAAAGATTTCCATCTGTACTTTCCTAGAAGCCAGTAGTTTCCAGGCACAGAATGTTCAGGAAATTTCCAGTTTCAGTTTGTAGAGGGGAAATAGATGTAGAAGTAGAAGAGAAAGGAAATTAATTTCCTAAGAACATAATGAATAAAATTTTCTAGAATGAAAAATGATCCATTGATGTATTTTGAAGCAATTAGTGTTTATAGAGCTGTTAACTAAAATAGACACTTTTGAGGAGAAAAACCAAAAGATTTTGAATTATCTATGCAGTTGGAAGAATATTAAAACAGGAGAAGTTGCAACTCAATTTCAGATTGCTGGTGCATATTTAACATAACACCCATTTACACAAATGGTAAAAGATAGCAAAAAAGCCTTTAGCAGAAGGGGGGATTAAAATAATTGAATTGCAAAAGACTCTCCCCAACTGCTGCTCTATTCCAAACACAGGAGACTAAAATGATTGGGAAGTCTGAACACTGATACATCTCGTGTGTGTGTGTGTGTGTGTGTGTGTGCGCGCGCGCGCGTTTGTGTGTGTGTGTGTGTTTGCGCGCATGCGTGTGGGGACTCTCAGGGGCAATATCTGCACTATGGGAGAAACAAAACTATGCAGAGAACAACAAATAGGTCCTGCAAATAGGTGTGACTGTATCCACAAACATGAATAACCGTCTCTACCATCAGAGTGAATGCTTGTCTCTTTTCTAAATGCAAAATTCTAGATCTGATGATTCCAAACCCAGTAACTGAGAAAACTGGGATCAAAGAATCAATGGAATTATCTTTTGTTATCACTAGTTGACTTTCTTGGACATCTGGGTTACTGACACTGGGTTGACAGTGGTCTCTGGATCCCACTGAAGGCTGAAAGAAGCAGAAAGCTGAAGAAGTTGGAGCAAGCAAGGATACCAGGCTGGAATCTTGATAGATTACTATAAACTCTTAACACCTTTGTGTGTGTAATTGGTGAGAGTTCTTTTGGGGACCTTCATCATCGCAAATCCAGTACACCAAGCATCTGAAGTCTTCATGAGCCACCCACATGCAGGAAGAAATGGACTTCACATTATCGGAGAGTAATTAGAGGGATATTAAATGAAACTTGAACAGGACCTTGAATTGTTATGTTAAATGTTAATACTTGATAACGTTATACATTAAGGAAAAGTAAACAATTTTGTTTAACATTGTAGTCGTTGCAAAACTCCTTTCAAATTCTTCCCCATTGAACCCATAAACTGAGGTTACACAAGATGAGGATGAAACTGACCAGACAGCAAAGGTGGATGGGAATCAGCCTCTTTTCCCCTCTATGCCTTTGCTGTCTGGAAAGCACACCAGAAACTGCCTCCTTTTGGATGTGCAGAGTGAAAAGAGGCAGTTGCCTCTTTTTAAGATGTCCCACAGACATCATTTTTGTGCTGTGCAAAACAGACCATGGCTGTGCCAATGGTTTTTCTAAATGAATAATGAAAACAGAAGAAGAAAAGCATTTGGCTAATCCACCACAATTTTTTTCTGGAGAGAATCAAAGGTATCTGTCTTTCTAAGACCTTATATTCACAGTAATGAATTCCCTGCCAAAGGTAGCCAGCACCTTTCCCAAGTGAATGGTTCAGTTCCCATTATCCTAGGAGTTGGAGCACAGAAAATGAGACCTCAAAAACATGTTAGAAATAAAAATGTAAATGCAGATTTGTAGAACCTGAAATGTCCTACTTGAACTACTGGGATTAGAAAATGACACTGGCTCTGAAATGGTAAAGAAGGATTCTGTTTTTCTTTTACCAGTGTATGACAGCTCAGCCTGAGGGAGCGTTGATTATTTTATAGGCCAGGAACGTTCAGAATTCTTTTTGACATAGATTTATCACATCAAGTTGTGGTGAGAAAAAAGCTAGAATTTCTATCATCAGGAGTTTCAATCTGCAAGCTCTGATCAGGATAACATAAAAATACTTTGTATCTGCACGTCACCTTTAAGGAATGATGCAACACATCTCCAGAGCAAGTTCCACCCATGGCAGCATAAATAGAGAATGGATTCCTGTTCCCATGGTGCCTTCTTGTACATGTGGGTCACAAATCTTTGTGGAATTATATGTGTCCACTCTCTCAAGTTTTTCTTTGTCTCTTGACATATCTCGTCTGTAGAGATAAAGAAAAAGGGGCTCCTTCAGGATCTGGTGATATGTACAAATGCCTCAGAAACAGAATTGTAAAGAATATGAGATATCCTACAGATTGTAAATACTGAAATGAGGCTTTGAAAAATGTGAACCAGATTGGAGGAGCAAATAGCGATCTGGATAAAAGGACCTGACATGTAACTGTTTCTCACAACTCTTCAAGGCTGGCACAAGCATTCCTTGTAAGCTTGGAAATGAAAAGCAAACAAATACTAGAAGGACATCTTGGCAAATAAGATTATTGATGCAACTATTTATACAATATACTGTGGCAAGGAAAGTGGATACTTAATGGACACTTTCTCCCTCTTCTGCTATAATGTGCAAAGAGGCTCTGGGGATGGGTGGAAGATGGTCAAGTACTACATGACCTCTGGAGTGCACTGATCTCATCACAGGTGAGATTCACAAATCTTGCATTAGACATGCCATGCTGCTGTTTCATTTTCCTCTTGAAGCAAACTGAATGGCAGGGGTTGTATGCTTGCTCACATGTGACAATGCAATGAACACAGAATGCTTTTTAAAAAAGACTGCACCTTAGAGGTATCTGCCTGTTCAAACATGTTGTGTTGCTGAATATACATGCATTCTTCAAGGTCTTCTGATTTTCTCTTTTTCATGCAGATTTTTTAATTTCTCTGAGATGCTTCTACTGTCACACACAAGCATGTATTTATATGTGTAATCCCTAGATAGGAATGGAATGAGCCAGGAAGGGGTGGAGCCTCTAGAGGCAGAAGGGGAAAGGATATATGGAAAGCAGAAGAGGGAAGCAAGGTTGTCCTGCTTGGAGGCTGAATTTTAATTATAGGCTCTTGTTTAAGATAACTATGATGTGTGTATGGGAACTAGTAAGGGGAGGAGACTTATACTGGATTACATTCGGCATTTAAAAACCCAGGTCTATTTTATCCCAGTTTCTCCCTTCGCAGAAGTGCCCATTTCCATGAAGGAATCGAGTTAAGACCGGGAGAAATACTCCAATTTCTTTTGCATGAGCCTGGCTTTTTTTGTTTTTACAACGCAGATGCAGCATGCATGCTCAAACATTCCTGGTGTGCTGCATTCTGATTGGCTCCCCCCCCCCCCCAAAAAGCAATGCTTCTGATTGGTGGATCCACAGCAACTGCAGAAAAACCAATCAGGACACACACACACATTTTCTCTAGCTTTGGAAACAAGTCGGTGCAGTGAGCAACACGGCAAGCACATTGTGTTATATAAAGTAAAATCTTTTGATCAATACTGGGCAGAGCACTATGTCCCATCCACATTCAAAGGTGTGCAAGGAACCACAGCATGAGATGCTCCCCCCCCCCCCATATTCCTAATAACATTTGACTAGTTGTTGGAGCGGTCATGGGGTGAAAGCATCCTGCCAGGCAGGTGCTTCCCCACCCCTCCCTGCCAGGCCCCATTGGGGCTGGGCTGTCTGGGCTGTGACTTGGCTAGCAAGCGGTGCTTGGCAAGAGTGAATGGGAACAGGGTGAGTGCTCGTGCTTTTCTGCATGGGCTCGCTTGCCTGGCTCCCAGAAGACCTTCCCATCCCCTCCCAGGATCCTGTTGGGAATGTGAGCCCAGAGCTGCAGGACTGGGCTGTGGCTCAGCTAGCAAGTAGCGCTTGGCGAGAAAGAGTGGGAACGGGGCAGGTGCTCATCCTTCTCTAATGGGCTCCCTTTCCTGGCTCCTGGAAGAGCTGTCAAGGAGCAGAAAACTTGCTTAGGAAAGGGCAGTCTGCAACTCAGCAGATATGAAACTGATATGATGTAAGGCGGGGAGATCAGGTGGCGGGGTGGGAAAAATTAATTGGTTTTGCTCCCGTGGTGTTCACAGGGAAGAGGAAAAGATCGCTATTTTAGCAGTTTTTGAACAACCCAGGATGAGGGAAATATCGTGGGACAAGCCTAACTTAGGATTGGAAACTGTACGAACTTCTTGGCCTAACCAGGATGTTCCCCTTGCTCAACCTGTGATATTTGGACCATGAAGAATCAACTGATATGTTGTTAAACAAAAAGTAAAAACCCCCAATTTTTTATTCTCTTTGAATTATTGCAAGATTCATTCCAAGTTTTGCCACACAGAATTTATATGCTGAGGGTACATAAGCACTCACTCACACTCTTGTCATATATTGGTCTCATAGATCCCTCTCTCTCACACACACAATTCAAAAAAATTTTTCTAACTTAATATATGCAAGAACACTGTGCCAAGGACTCAGAAACCACATTAGATTTGAGGGCAATTTGCCATGGAGGGCCCTTCAAAGAACCAGAGGCCCACTTTTCACTACCAACACCACTCTTGCCATGCTGTTGCCAACAGAATGATAGACAAGATGAGGTGTATTTGGCTTACTAGATGGCAGTGCTGAAGTCAAGTTATTGCATTTTTACTGTCTCCATTAAATATTCAATGCTGAAAGTATGTAGGAAGGAAACAACACAGTGGTTTAGTTTAGTCTGAATGCTGACCAAATGGTTCCAGGAAGTCTCTTCTTCAACCACCTTCTGAACAACTGCAAGTTCTCATCTGTTGCATAAAACATAGCATTGACCAAAGTTGTTTTGTCCTGAAGCACAAATCTATGAGCGACTTCTGAATGCTGGCTAAAACCTCAGGTCATTGCTGAGGGCAGGCAATGAATAGTAGCTCATGGCAGGTAATCTAGCAAACTAACAATGCCTCCACGGAGAAGCATTTGTCTGCATCACTGTGCAGCTGGAGAGCTAAGAATATACAGGGAGAAGAAAAAGAAACTAGAATAGTTCGGCCAAGACTAAATGACATGGCTTCGGTGAGAACAGTGTTCAAGGCCATCGAGTCTATTCAAGGCCCTGCCTTCTTGCAAAACTAATGGTATGCCACAGCCAGTTCTGAGGGGTTCCTTCACATGGGAATTTTGCCTCATGTGATCAGCAAGATATCCCTTCTTTTGGGGTGAGCCTTCACATGACATCATGATAATTCTGAGCACAACTCTTGCGCCAACTTAAAATGGAAACAGTAGTGGGGAGCTGCAAGCTAAAGTTGCCAATTTCCAGGTGAGTTCTGAAGATCTCTTGGAATTACAAATTATTTCCAGACTACAGAGATAACTTCCCCTGTAGAAAATGGCTGCTTTGGTGGTGGAGGTCCTATGGCATTACACCTTGCTTCCCAGACCCCTTCCTCCCAAGGCTCTACCCACAAATCTCCAGGAATGTCTCAATCTAGTGTTTCCAAAAGGGCAGAGCTAAGCTCCATTTTCTCCTTCTCCTTCAGCCAAATTATTTTTAGCTCTCATAGGCCCTTTCTGCATGGGCCAATAAACCTGGGATAACCATGGGAAAAAACCCATGTTGTGTGGAAATATTTGCATGGTTCCCACCCCTAACACAGATCTAACCAACCCCTCACCTGTGCTATTGGCCACAGGGCAGATTAACTGAGAATCATGTTATGTGCAATTCTTTCATTTTAATGCACCTGAGAGCTGCGGTCGAGCAAACAACTGCGGCTGTGAGCCACATTAAAACATGAGAATCGCACATAACGCGATTCTCAAAAACCCCTACCCTGGATCCCATCTGCAAAGTCAGTAATACTTACTGTTTCTCCTATGTGCTAAAAGTATGAAATCTCAGTTTTTGGGGCCCTCTTTTAGGAGAAGGTGGGACAGAAATATTTCAGCGTGTTTTTAGAATATCCTGTAAAATTGGCCACCATTATCTCCACACTATAGATGGGGCATGGAGGAGAATAATTTCGCTTAGGATAACCCCATAAGTTTCTGAAGCAAAGAACTTCCCAGTTTATTCTAGTACGTTACTGGTCCTTTAACCCCTGTGCACTGTTAGATTAGAGACTGTGAGTAAAAAATAAAAGGGTCTTAACTACTGAAGACCGTGACATCTATTAAAACAAAAATGCACATGTAGAAGAACAAGCAGAATTCCCCTTTCTTCCCTAGCAAGGCATTCATATTTTTCCCAATACACACAGGTGCTAGAGCAGGGGTCAGCAACCTTTACCACCTAAAGAGCCATTTGGACCCGTTTTCCATGGCCCCGAAGATCTACCGAGCCGGAGAGGCAGCTCCGCACAATGCCGCCTCCAGTTTGGCCCCTCCATTCACCTTTCCTGAAGGGACACGCCCATGCTGCCCTCCGACCTCCAGGCCACGCGGAGCCACAGTATAAGGCTGAAAGAGCCGCATGTGGCTCCGGAGCCGCGGGTTGCAGACCCCTGTGCTAGGGGGACACGGGGCACTATAGATTCCATGCGTATCCAGGTAATTTTCATTTCAGGGGCTGGGATGCTGTCATATCTGCAAAATACTTTAGCCTGCCCTGGTCTTCCATAGTTCCTGGTGGTGATTCGGATGAGCGTGCAACTGGAAAAGGCTGGATGTACTGTACAAGGAGCTGATTTCTCCTGCTCAGCGCAGGAATACTTGGGGGGAAAGGGTAACATGCCTTTCCATGGGGTGTTGATTGGACTCAGGTGGTAAGTGTGCTTATCATAAATTAGGAAGACAGCAAAGTATTGTTTAGATGAAATTCCAGACTTCGTTTCTGAGGTTTTAGCCGAAGTGCATCCTGCAAATCAAAGCCTTCTTGTGACTTTTTTTTGAAAAAGGGAAAGAACCCTGAGGGTTTTAATAGTGCCTGGTACGTTAAAAAAAAAACACAAAGGCCTAATTTCAGTGCCGCAGATTTTACTGATAATGCCACAGAATTTTTGTTTGTGATTCCTCCCTTTGTTCTCTGATCAATATTGTCCAGCTGTGGATCAAATTCCACACACAAATTAAATAAGATCTCTGTTTAGAGTTCCCAACTATAAGGCAGGGCCTGGAGTACTCCCAGAATTACAACTGATCTCTAGAAAAGTCTTCACATGCTCCCTGAACTCCATCCATCCATCCATCCATCCCACCCTCCGACTCTGCCCTCCCAAGGCTCGTGCCTCCAAATTTCCAGGAATTTCCTAAACTGCAGTTGCCAACCCTATATTTTGTTCCAGTTCTCTCTTGTTGGACCAAAGGGCTGCCTATCAAAGAAATGGGAATGGCACTGGGATTGATTGGATGATGTGGGCTTTATTCCCCTCGCAGAAAACATCCCCCATCCACCGCAGTGTAAAAAAGAAAACAATTTTAAATAGATTAAAATAAGGAATTAGTTTGGAAGACAATACATTAATTGAACTTGAAAAGGCACCCCAAATACCACATAATTTGTAGTTGCCACAAGACTGTCATTGGAAGCAACAAGAATAAAGAATCTACAAACTTTTTCCTTAACCCACTTCACAGTTCTCCCTGCAGTCTTTTGGCTACACTTGCTAATTTCCCACTCTGAACTTCAAGGAACAAAAGAGACAAGTAGAAAGGACTTAATACAGATGTAGTAGGGCTGGAAGGAACCAACTTGTGTGGGACAGAAGTTCCTCTTCAGACTAGAAAGGCATTTTCAAACAACTTAGTAAAAATGTTACAAGTTTACATTTCATAATAAGCAGTGAAAGTCAGCTGTGTTCCGGGAAGAAAACATGCAAAGACTAAATAATCTTGTCATTTCCACTTATGTCTTAGTACAAGGGGTACTTGGGTCATAGGCCTCATGCCAGGGATTTCTCAGCCAGGAGGAATTTCATTTCATAGTTTTTTTCTAGTAAAGAATTTTCATTAGCAACTCAGGACCGTAAAGATCTGATTCAGACTGTTAACAGCACTGAGGGGAAACAACTTAGAAATGAAGAGAATACTTGACCTTTGATTAATGCATTCATTTGCAGAATTACATAAAGACGGAAGCAGGCAAAGTGGTTAGAGAATTTGATGGCATTTTTTCTGGGCTGGGAATAGTATCTGGAGAAAGTGGCCCTTTCTGCACAAATCTCTTGAAACATTTGTAAAACAGTTTCAATCCGTCCTTTTGTCCACACTTACCCCCTGGAAACTATTCATGGCTGCCATTATGTGATTTTTCCTTTTTTAATGAATTGATGCTTCCATGCTTCACAGCTTTCTGCAGCAATTTTCCACTCTTTGCCTCAAAGATTAGCCCCCCGGAATAACAAAATAACTCATAGAAACTCATAGAATTGATTAAAACACAGGTGAGGGGGAACAGAAAGTGAGCTCACAAAATGGCGCCTAGGAGAAAGTTCAGGGATGGCAGAGATACTTTAAAGAGATACGCACAGCAGGGAAGCTGTTTTAAAAACGTTTCAGCCTCAAGCATCATTTTAAAAGGATTCATTTAGAACATTTTGAAGCTGGAAATAAAACATTTTGGGAACCAAAAACAATGCAGAACTCCATGGAGGAGATGTTTTATTTCCTGTCTCAAAACGTTTTAAATGAATTGTGCAGAAAGGGTCAGTATTTAGAACAAGAATGAGCAAAGACATGTATGCATTGCTTTCATGCAGTGATTTTCCTTATACTGCTATAACTGCTTGCTTGGCCTGCTACGTTGATCCTCTAGATGGAAAGTCTTCATACCACTGTCTGGAGATGAACTTCTAGACCTACTGGTGAAATTAATAAGTCTTCATTTCCTGATGCCATACATCTCAGGGTACTTAAGGAATTCAAATGTGATGCTGCTGATCTAACCCATATATGTTACTTGTCACTGAAATCAGTCAATGTACCAGAAGACTGGAGAACTGCAAATCTTACACCAATTTTTTTAAAAGCATCCAGAAGGGAACTGGTTAGCCTAATGTCTGCACCAGCAAATTAGTAGAAACGGTAATCAAAGATAGAGTTATTAGGCACCTAGAGGAATAAACTGTGATGAGGGAACATCTGCATGGCTTCTGCAAAGTCCTGCCCCATCAACCTTTTGGAGTTCTTTGAGAAAGTGAAGACACATGCATATAATAGTGACAGATAATTGGACTAAGGTAGCTCTCACCAAAGACCTCCGAGTAAGCTTACCTCTCACAGGATAAAATAATGCATCCACTTATGGAATAAAAATTGGTTTCTCAGCAAGAAGCAGAGAATGGGAATTAATGGACATTTTTTGCCATGGTGGGAGGTAAGCAGTGGAGTCCCATTGTGATGTATGTTCCTGTATGTAGGATTGTTCCCCTTGCACACCTAATGTTTATTAAGCCTGGTGTTTTATCATGAGCCGGTTGTTGCTCTCTTGTAGTTCTTGTTGTTTGTCTGTCTGTGTTCAGAGACTTCATGTCTCCAGGCTTCTCTCTCTATTAAACTGCTGCCCCGTGAGCATGTCTGAGGATTGCTGTGTTTGCTGCAACTAAGAAACATTACACCCATAATAATCATCATTGGGGCTAGTGATATTTGATTTGTTCATACATAATTTGGAACTGTGTGTGAGCCAAGTGTAGTTGCCAAGTGGAAGGTGGCCCATTCTGCACAAACATTTAAAAACATTTTGAGGCAGGAAATAAAATGTTTCCTCCATGGAGTTGTGCATTGTTTTACCCCCAAACGTTTTATTTCCAGCTTCAAAATGTTTTAAATGAATTCTCCTTTTAAAACAATTCTCTAACTGGGCGTTGTGACATATATGGTCACACGGGGATAAGTCACAGGAAAGGTTTAACAAATATAGACAGAAGAGAACTGGCTTCGCCCAGGGTGTGCTGTTTTCCATAGATAGATGATAGATAGAAGATAGACGACAGACAGACAGACAGACAGACAGACAGACTATGTATACGGGCTTCAGCTCACCTTAAGAAACCAGCAGAGAAAATAGATTTCTTTTTCAATGGTTTTTATTGGGAAAATAACTAATGGAATAAAATAAATCTCACTCACTCAGTTACTGGGGTAAAAACACATGCATTCAAGGGTTCCTAGGATATAATTTAGAGGTGACAGATAGGTTTTGGATATAGAGAGAAGGGATGGGATATCAAAGATTATATTACCTGTCTTGTAGTGGGTGTCCAGGAAACAGAGACCTAATTGCTAGGCTCTGGATGATCTGAGCAGTTGGAACAATATTACAGACCACCATGGTGGCTTGATAATATTGAACAACTGACTGGGGTCTGTCTTGGGGCAAATGGAATCCTTTTCAGAAAGGATTTTTCCTGCTGTTCCAAAGTGAGGTAATTGAGTTTTGTCTTAATTGGTTTTGTCTGCTGTTGAACAATACAGGTAACGACCCTTAATGGACGTTGTGACATATATGGTCACACGGGGATGAGTCACAGGAAAAGTTTAACAAATATAAACAAAAGAGAACTGGCTTCGCCCAGGGTGTGCTGTTTTCCATATTCATATGTTATTTCCTGAGTATGGGCCAGGCATGAAGTTGTGGGTCTGTGGGAGGGGGGGTGTCCTTGAGTCCCACTATGGAGTTTCTGAAACAGACCGTTACGTTTCAGGGCACTGTTATGCCAGGTCAGGCAGGGCAGCATTCTGGGAGAAAGACTCTCTCTCTCTCAACCTCCGCACTGCTATAGGTCTTAAGTTGGCTACATTGTAGTGTATTAACTGAAAGCAGCTGCCTTAGCTGAGCTGTAATTGACAGTCAGCATTCTGTATTTAATTAGTGCAGCTGTAGGCATTCGCTGTTCAGCTGTTATGGAGTAATGCAGTGAATAAACTGCTGGTGTTTTAATCCTCATTTGTCTTGGATTTCTTAAACATAACAGTATAGAATTTCTTTACACCACACTTCTTGGTGGTGTGAGTCTGCATGCAAAAAGGGGAATTTTCTGGGCCAAAATTTCCCCACCCCGGGAACACTCCTAGAATGCCCCCTCTACACTAGTGCATCCTCCTGTGGTGGAAGAGCACTGGCCCATGGGTTAACTTCCAGATTTGAGCGTCACTGAGTTGCACAGTACCCTGCCACCGAGGTAAGAGCCTCTGTGTAGGGGGTCCATGTCCATTTGAGCAGCACTGGTAGCAATGGTGCTGGCACAGGGCGTCACACTTCTTCCAATGTGGCTTCACCCCTCCTTTTGGATTGCACAGTAATTCTCTATTTATTCCTTTGTAATTCTAACTAGCAAAGAAAGTAACTCCCCTGTTTTTCAGTCAAGCCCACTGACATTGCTTATGAGCCCCAGGAAGCTTGAAAGTAAGGTTGCCAGGTCCCTCCCTGGTCTCTGAAAGGGGAATGAGGAAATAGGATTGCAAGATGAAGGTTGAGAAACTCCTTGGCTGATTCCGCATGGGCCAAAAACAGCAGTGTGAAAACGGTGTGAAAGGGTTTAAAACAGTGTAAAGGGGTTTATACTGTTTTCACACCATTTTCACACCATTGTTTTTAGTTCTAGAGATTTGGAGAGGGAACCTGGGGAGAACAGGGACCACAGTGGGGTATAATACCATAGATCCCACCCTCCAAAGCATCAGTTTTCTCCAGGGAAACTGATCTCTGCAGTCTGGAGACGAGCTTTAATTTCAGGGGATTCCTCAGGTCCCACTCTGGAGGGTGATATCCCTACTTGAAAGCTTAGGTCCAAAGGTCAAGTTGCATTCTATATCTGTTACTGATGCATTTATATGACTTACCAAATAATGCTAAAGTTAGAACTTCAGTGAATACAAGATGTATTTTTCTGCTCAAAACTCATTATTCACTAAAGTGCATAATTATAGGAATCTCCCTATTATGTCAGCTGACTTCTTTCAGTGATACAGTATAGTAATTAAGTCAGCCATCAAAGCAAATGCAAATACTATAAGTGAACAAATTGCTTTCATCATGCAGGATCTTGTCTCTAGGGCCACTTTTAAAAATATAGTCACTCTTTCCATGATGTACCCATGATCCCCAATAAAGTTCAGCTTAACTAAACATTCTGCTAAATGGCCCTCATATTAAAGCTAGAGAGGGACAATAATTTTTTTTCTATAGCTCCTTCACAGCAGTTCCACAGATTAACAGCTCATGAACTCTAATTGCCTGGCAACACAAGGCCCGAAATGTTCATCTAACAATCCTCTAAGGATTTCTGGTGCCAAAACAGACAGTATCACAAAATAAAAGCTACCCTATATTTAGGTACAGTTAGAAAATTTAAATAATGTACACTTTTCTTGAGAATTGGAAAATTTAGATATAGGGTGAATTCCCACTTGAAAATTGCAAGCGGATCCAAATCTGTTCCTTGTGAATCTGTGTCCTCCTCATTGCAGTTTCTCCCTCCCCACCACAGCGACCACACAGCAGACACTCCCGGGTGCAGGCATCAAGCTAAATCCCTCTACAGCCATGTGATCACAAGCTTACATTGCCCTAATCTGGATTGGTTGGTGCGTTCAGTTAAGGGACCTGTTAGCCACTTCAGAAACACTACCCATCTTTACCCATTAAAAAACCTCCCAGCGTAACGCTTGAAGTGCAATCACTATGGAATACTTGTCATTTTACTGTAAAGCAACTATTTTCTGGAAAGTTTTACCGCTTAAATCGGGTGGAACAGGGCAATCCTTCACTCTGTATTGCACATGCTCAGAAACGCAGATCGCTCCATCAACCCGGAAGTAGACTGCACAAGGGTCAAATCACTCATTGGCTGCGCTGAAATGCACGTCATCGCCTGGGGCGGGGAACAACCCTAGGTTCCAAACCTTGTTCCTCCCCTCGGAACAGCCGTAAACTGTGGTAACAGGGCCCAACCCACTTGCATCCAGGTTCTGCCAGGACACACATTAATGGGTAAAACGAGCATCAGAAATGGTTGCTGCCACAGAAGTCATGGGGAGGACGTCGATGAAACCGTGTTAGTAAGTGGCCCGAAACCGTGCTAAGGAGGCAGTGGGAATTCGCCCAACGAGTTGAAAAGAAGACACAGGTACCATATCACACACATTCTGATCTTTTGTATTGCAAATACTTTCACTAAGTACAACCCTTCTCCAAATTATGAGATAATCATGTTGGGATAGAGAATCCAGCACAATTAATTTCTTGGGTTGCTATTTTCTTTCATTTCTTTACATATGCACACATTTTTAGAGCTCTATATAGGGAACTGAGGAGTGCCATCTCAGACTGCATTTCAGTGTCACTGACTGATTTTGCACACTGAAATTGCCCCTCTGTGGGCACAGGGAATGCCCCAATGTAATTGGAAGTTCTGCACAACCCCCAGTGCTGCAGCATGGCTGTCATGTATCTGCCCTGGAGCCGCCCAGTGGCAACAGCTTTGCTCCACAGCTTTATTGCTCCAGAGACTTCCACTGCTGTGCAAAACTCCTCCATAGCAGAAACGGGGCCAGTTTTCCTGCCTCGCCACTCTGGTCCACCCCACCAATGGACAACCGCTGAGAAGCGGTGCCCTCTCCCCGCCCCCCCCCCTGCAGTGAAAAAAAATGTAGGGAGAAATCTTGTTTTTCAGAAAGGAGGGAGAAACCTTGGGCAGAAAAGTGGTGTGTGCGTGCACCATGAATGGGAGGGTAGCGAGTCTCTCGCACATTCAAGAATTTTAGATGGGGGGCGAGGTAGCCAATTCTCAGCACCTGTTTTGTGTTCGAAACTAAAATAGTGAAAGTGAGTGGGGGGAATGGGGCAAGATTCAGCCAATCCAAACACAGGGAATGGAGACTGCCCGCACATGCATGAAAGAGACTGCAGAAGAGATGCGGTGCTTAAACGGAGCTTATGGAAAAGTCTCAGGCTTGTGGGGAACCATTCGGGGCTTCTCGCACTAGCCCTGATTCAAGCGAAGGATAGAGCTGGGCAGCAGTGGGGAACTACAAGCAGGGTGAGAAGCCCCGCAGGTACCCTCCCTGGCTAAGCCACGGAGCATTTAGAAAGTGCAAAATCAACCACTAACAATCAGGGACTTGGCTTGGAGGGCTTGTTACTTGCTGGATGTTCAGCCTTACTTTCTGCCATTTTAAAAGGAAATTTAATACAATTCCTAGGGTAGAGACATTTTGTCCTTGCAAGTCTGGGGAGTTGGAAACTATCAACCATGTATTTTCAGATGTTCTTCATATAAGATAGCTCAGTCAAAGATTATTGAGACTTTTACTGAAAGATTGCATGTTAGAGGTGAGGAGGAATTGATTTAAAAGTTTCTTATGAGAGATAACTCCCCAATTACTGTCCAGGTTTCAAAATATTGTGCGATATTACTTAAGGCCTGATGATTCATTTTATCATCAATGAATTAATCCTGTAAAATTCCATTTTATTTGTTTTAACTTTATCGTCTTATTTTATATGGTTAGGTTTCATTACGTTTTTAATCGGCAAAAAGTTGCAAATGAATCTTTTCTATCTAAAAATAAAATAAATTTTACCTATGATCAAAGGTTACTAAGTGCCTCCCCTAACAGGAGGTGAATGGAAAAGCAAGGAAGTGATTCACCTCCTTGCAGCTCTTGAACTATGCAGCTCTTTTAGATCTGCAGGTAAAGTAGTCAAAGAAAGAACAAAGAACAAAGAAAGAACAAAGATCTGCAGGTAAAGTAGTCAAAGAAAGAACAAAGGGATAGTGCCAGTCCCATCTCCACTACAGAGACTTGAAAGACAAATGGTCAAATGACACCTTCACTCAAGAACAAGAAAGGCAGAAGATTTACTGTTAGAGAGTGGGAGGATTGAAAGGGATGTTAGGACCCCGGACCACAGAAAAGGAAGATTCTTTTTCCTCCATTTTTCTTAGCCAACTGCTCAGACATGGGGACTTCAACTTTTTTTCAGTAGGAATGCTGACTGTTTTTCTTAACACAGCAAATGGATAGGGACACCAACTCTGGTGTGGGAAATTCCTAGGGATAGAGGAATAGAGCCTGGAGAGCATATAGGCAGTGGTGGGATCCAAAAATTTTAGTAACAGGTTCCCATGGTTGTGGGATTCAAATTGTGGCATAGCACCAATGAGGCTGGGCGGGGCATTCCTGGGCGGGGCTGTGGCAAGGATGCAGCCGCTGCACCGGTCCTTGGGCGGGAAACGAATGCACGCAGGCGTAGGCTGCCACACACGCTGGTGCACCTCCTGCTAGACTGCTTCAAGTTCTGCGCGCTACTGCTGAGAGGAGGGGCGTAACTAAGGCAAAAATCATGTGGCAAAATCACCAATTAGTAACCCCCTCTCGACACACACAAATAATTAGTAACCTACTCTCACTAGTAACCTGTGAGAACCTTCTGGATCCCACCTCTGCACATAGGAGTGGAGGGACCTCATTGGGGTATAATACCATACATTTGCCTCTCCCAAGCAACCAGTTTCTCCAGGGCAACTGATTTCTGTAGTTTGAAAATCAACTATAATTTTGGGAGATCGCCAGCGACCACCTGGAGGTTGGCAACCCTACGAATGGAACCCTGGCTATGGACAGAAGTATGAACCCTTTCCAAATGCTTGTGACTCCATGAGAAGGGACCTTTCCTTAGCTTAACATCTTAGGGATAAGTAAAGAACATGGCAGAGAATACACAGCTAGATCACTTTTCATTGGATCTTCTTCAGATTTGCTGCCTAAAGAGGCATGCTTGAGTTTGTATGACTTCATTGAATACTTCTATAACCTGGATATTACTGACCTGATCTCTAGAATAATTTCATGCATGTCTGGACATAGTGACCAATGAGAAGCAAGGGAGATTGAGGTTGATTCCGCGGTCCCCAGAGTGCTTATCCATCTGTTGGTACCTGTGACGGCCAGACAAAGAAAGTGGGAGATGCAATGGCAAAGTGAAGCCTTCTAACAGCCATGCAGTAAAGAGTACTAAAGTATTAATCCTTTAGCAGAACATACTCTTTGAGGATAGGAGGCATCAGCAACCCAGAAAGAACAATAAAAGGGGAGACCAAAAAGTAGAAAAGCTAGGCTGGATAGATAGTCCAGGATGGCTGAATCACTTTTTCTACTCAATTTACTTCTTACTTAATGACTACTCTACTTACTTACTTCTTACTCTACTTACTCTCTACTCTACTCTACTTACTTTACTTACTCTGATTTACTTATTCTTTCACTTCTTACTATTTACTACTTCATTTACTGTGATATTGCCCACCCATTTCCACAGTCCCTGGGCATGGTACAATCATAAAAACACTATAAAATACAACCATGTAAAGCCATCCTAAAATCTCCTTTAAAAATCATCCCCATCTCCCACCCAAATCCATCCTTCTAAAATGAGCTGTGTCTTCCGATCAGTCTTCTGATCTGTCTAGCTGCCTTTATTTTTCCAAAGCCAAGCCACATTTTAAAAGAAACAAATTAGCATAACCCTAAAGAAGTCAGACAGCTGTTTATTATCATGGAGACAAAATGATGAAAAGATGTCACTCCTGATACCCTCACAGAGGATCACTTGTCTATAAATTCTCCAGCTTCAACAAACCTCGGTGCCTTTTGAGAATTCATTGCTGACAAGCTTGTGGACAATTTTGTCAAAAGAAGTTAGTGCTGCCTTCTATTGAAGACCACTCCTTGACAATCCAGACTTACCTATTCCAAAGCCTTTGAGAAGTATGTGGGATCCCCCCTCCCCATGTGATTAGAGAAGATGCTTGTTCTAAGGAGAAAGAGGTCTGCAAGATTGCTTGGCTTCTTCTCTAGCAGACTAGCGGGTCACACAACCAGCCTTGGTTTTTAGAAAGCTGCTGCTTTAAAAAAGAATCCTATTGAGCTCGCTGCAGTTGCAGTTACACTATGCTGAACGTCACTGAGCAGCATAAATAGCAGGCATGAGCGAATTCAAGGATTGGGAGGGCACAGATTTCAAACATACTTGGCTAGATAGCAGACTCTCTTGTCTTTCATGTAACCATTCCAGATGCTCAGAGCAGTGGGTTGTGTTCTTCTTTGTGTCTGTGAAGATCCTTGAGACACATTCCAGTCAAGCCTTCTGTTGTTTAAAATAATTTTTTTCCACAGGAAGAAACTTCAACAACTGGATTTCACTGAAGTCAGGTTTGGATCTGGAATTTCAGTTTTCTTATAACTCTTTGAAATGTGTATAGTTTAGCTGGGTGATAACCTGCGGGTAAAGGTGTAGCTGAAATGTTGGAAGGATCATTTCTATTATGGGGTGCTGTTTGATACAAAATGTAAACACAAATGATTTTTAGGGTGCTTCTGTATGTGCTTGTGTGTTTATATGTATGCCTCATTATAGGCAGTCCTTCTACTCTGCACCATACAACAGCTCAGGAAGGTGTGTATTTTCAGTTATTGCAAAGTGATTATTTGGAACTTGAACATATTCCCAAATAGAGTTCATATCATAATAAATTAATAGAATGGATATGTGAGGAGGAGTAGAATTGTTCGGTGTTTAGACTCAGACTGAAATCCTATGAATATTTACTTGGGAATAATAACTCCCTTTGAACTCAGTGGGACTTAGATCTCTGAACACATGCAAGTGATCAGGCTTCATAAGTCAGTAGAAAACCAGAGATTACACCGGTAGATGAACCCTCTGGCCCTAATTTTCTAGGTATCTATCAATCAAATTGCCTGGAAATGCATCACAAAGCTATTATTTTTGATGAGAATTGCAAATATTGCTTTGAGGCTTGCAGGAAATGACAGCCGTTACTGAGAGTGGTAAACTAATTTAATGCAAAAACAAAACAGCTCTCCTGCATCTCCCTACAGAAACAAATGCCAATATGAAAGGAACAAATGATTTTATATGAATTGTCTCTGCTGTATTACAATGGTTTTGTGTTGTAAGGGACTGCCCTAGGTGATGGGTAACAGATTTTTTTTACTACTAGCACAATGCCTGCTCTTTCCCAAACAGGGATTTCCCCTCACAATGAAAAGCCTAAATGGAATCTATTACAATGGGGCCCTGAGGAGTATTAAATAAAGACTGGGAAATTTCAGGGATGTGATACAATGGTTGGTATTGAACTAGGACCTTGATTCAAATTCCCACTCTGAACTAACGCTCTCAGTGGTAGATTCTGCACAGCATAAATATAACATCCTTAGGACATTACAAAAAGATCCATTTGGGCATTTTGTGTTCGTAAAGTGCGGGAGAACACAACCAAAACAGATCTTTTTTTCCCACCTGCTGCACAGAGCTCTTGTCAATTTCACAATGGTGCCCACCATTTTGTGTACTGAAGCACACTCTCCGTAGAGATTCTCCATGGAGGTTTCCCTGCTTGCAGCTCATCTGTTTGCTATTTCATTGTAAAAAGTAGATGAATAAAGTTTGTTTTTACCTAGCAATCCCATGCATGTGTCGTTTTCCTTTTTGTTTTGTTTTGTTTAGAGGGGGATGTCTGCTAAGACATGGACACATGATTAGAGAAGCTGCAATCCCCCTCAAAATAAAATATCCCCCTCAAAATAAAAAAGGAAAAACAGCAGGTGCACGAGATCATTAGGCAAAACAAACTTTATTCATCTACCTTATACAGTGAAATAGCAAACAATTGAGCTGCAAGCAGAGGAAACCTCCATGGGGAATCTTCACGGAGCATCTGCTACAGCACACAAAATGGTGGGTATAAGCAGTGGAAATGAAAGTAAGTGGTTTGGGCGGGAGAAAGTAAGTGGTTTGGAGCATTTTTGAGGGGGACCCAACACTAGTTGTCTTCCACCAGGCTTTGCCCCTGGGAGTACTGGTGGGAGGGTTGATAGACTCATGCCACCCTTTTGGGTGGCATAACTTCCTTAAGCCCTCTAGAGGACTTTCAGTCAGCTGAGGTTTTTCAGTTGTTGTTTTTTTTTGCTGCCTGAAAGTTTTCTGGAGTGGTTGGGGCTGTGTGGCAACAATGCCATCCCCAGCTGCCTCCTGGAACTGGATTGGGCTGTAAGCTTCCTAGAAGGCCTGACAAAACCCTAACAATTAGATATCCAAACCAGTAGTATGTGTGGTAGATGTTTTTATGGTTTCTACATTGTTTTTTTTTAGAAAATGTGGAGATGAAGCATCACAGAGAACTTTCATGATACTTGAGAATATGAAACATTACACCAGCATTCACCGCATACTGCAAAATAAACTGCAATTCTGTCCTGAAAGGAGAGGAGCATGCAGGAAAACATTCTTTCGGAGATGGCAAACTCGTACGCCATAGCGATTGTTCTGGTCATCACGTCGGCTTTAAAAAGTGCCTCTTCAGCGGTGGAGATAGCACTGATATCATCAGTTCATGGCACCCTACATGGACACAGTGAAAAAGCAAGGTATCTTTTGGCTGTAGGAACTGGCCTTTAGGTGTACCCACGTATCACTGCGGGAGTTCCCAGAAAACATACAAGTCATTTCCATCACTGGGTCATCAGGGGATATGGTGAGTTATGACTATGTTATATCATGCTGAACTGGGATTTTTCAGTGATTTGGAGGTAGTACTGTAGACCTGCTATTGTAGGTAGCGTGCATGCCTACTGTACCCTTTAATAACTCTAGTTCAATTGGTTTAGCAGATTTTGGAAGAGCACACAGGGCTTATGTTTCAGGTCACCCATCCTTAGGCAATTACTTAAACAGGATTTGCTCTAACTTGTTCCCCCCAGCTCCAGATTTGATGCAACATTTTGTCCCCAACTTAACTACAGTCCCATGCTTAAGAAGGGAGAAAGGAGGCAGACAGAAGGAAGATGGCACCAGATGATCAGGAGCTTTTAAGTACTGGTTCAAAACATGCCTAGTACTATTGCCTGGGGAAATAGTTGCCTGTTACCGCCATCTATATAGTTAAGATCAATCTTACTACCACACAGCTTCTGATTGGATAAGTCTACTATAAATGCAATAAACTGTCTCCTTTTCTCCTCCTTCATACAGTGCAAAATATTCTCAGTTGGAACAAACTCACTCTAGACTGCTCAAGGTATGTTGAGTTAGATCACTCAAGAAGATGGAGGCCACATTCTCATCAACCGTGAGAATGGCCATGGTCACAGACAAAGGCAGCTCACTCAGAATCAGCCCCAACATTTCCTACAATGCTACTGGGGATAATGCCTCAACAGTCAGCTCCAGTTCCATGGAAGACATCATAGCCACATGTACCATTGGGACTATCCTCTCTGTTATGTGCATTATTGGCGTGACTGGCAATATATATACTTTAGTAGTGATGGGCCACTATCTGAGGTACTCAGCTTCTATGTACATCTATATCATCAATCTCGCCCTAGCAGACCTTTTGTACCTTCTCACCATCCCTTTTGTTGTTGGGACATATTTTCTTCAGGAATGGTACTTTGGTGATATTGGATGCCGGATCCTTTTTAGTTTGGATTTCCTAACAATGCACGCAAGCATCTTCACTTTGATGGTAATGAGTACAGAGAGGTACTTTGCAGTGCTGAAGCCTCTGGATACTGTGAAGAGATCTAAGAGTTATCGGAAAGCCATTGCCATTGTAATCTGGATAGTGTCTCTGCTTCTCACACTCCCTATGCTTCTCATGATAAAGCTGGTACAAGGAAACAAGAAAATCTGCCTTCCTACCTGGAGCAAACTGTCCTCCAAGATCTATATCACTATCCTCTTCTGCACCAGCATTGTGGGTCCAGGGGTAATAATCGGGTACCTTTATATTAAACTGGCAAGAACTTACTGGGTGTCCCAAACCACTTCTTTCAAACAGACCAAGCGGCTTCCCAACCAAAAAGTATTATATTTAATTTTTACTATAGTACTGGTCTTCTGGGCTTGTTTTTTGCCTTTCTGGATATGGCAACTAATTTCTCAGTATTGTGAATACTTCCCAGTTTCTCAGAAGACCTTGAGGAACATCAACTATCTAACCACATGCCTGACTTACAGCAACAGTTGCATCAACCCTTTTCTCTATACCTTGCTGACCAAAAACTACAAAGAGTACTTGAGAAATAGGCAACGTTCATTTAATAGCAGCAATGGATATTTTCAGAGGAGGAACAGGTTTCAGAGAATCTCTGGGAGGTCATTGTCCTCCTGCAGCCAGCACTACACTGAGACAGTTGTGCTTTCTCCTATCCCTGGTGGAAATAACAGTGTCTGAAGAAAAAAAACATTCATTCAAATATTAACCATCGTCAGCCTAGACAGAAAATATGCATTGAAGGTGGCCAACGCTCAGAAATTTGGCAAGAGGCATCAAAAATAGGCATAGCTTTGGACTGTGTTCTCCTAAAGGCATACTTCTATTGCTTGCTGCCTTTGTAATAATTCTGTGATGTGTTCCTTCCAGAAACAGTAAATCACAAGCACATGTAATGCATACTTTAAGAATTCCTCTAGCTATTCCATTATGCCATCTTAAGTTATTGTACCGATGTTTGCAAAATGTCTTAAGTTGTTGTCTGTGAAAAAAAGCACCTTCTCCTTTCAGATATAGGAAATTAGCCAGAGGAGCATTTAGAAAAAGGCTAATTTTTCAGTTGTACAGTTGCATTTTTTTTTATTTTGGTAAAGGCTTGCTAAAGGGTTGTTTGGTAATGTGATTTCACTGTTTTGGTTTTAACGATTTTTGTGATGTTATTTTGATGCTTACTATTTTTAAACTGCTTGGAGCCCCCTTGACTGGAGGTGAATTAAGGATTTAAATATTGTTAAGGACAAATAAATGAACTGTGTGTGTAAGAACAAACAGTGTCAAACCAAGTAATATTAAACAAAGGTAAGATCCATTCAGGAAAAATAAATTTAAGCACTAAAAAGAAATACAAAATAACATCCTCATATACAAAGAATATTCTTGGACCTTGGTGTAATAGAGTGCTTAAAATAACTATATGTTGATAAAATGATGTTCGATTGCACTAAATCATTCTTGCAGCTATCATATCTGCGAACCAGGCAGGTGCTGTCAATGGGCAGATAGTCATTGTTCTATATGCCTCTGGTGAGGTTTGAAGCAGATATAGTTGTGCACTTAAAAAGTCCTAGGCATCAAATCATTTCATTCCTGACATTCCCATGGGAATGTCAGCTCAATGCATGGCAGCTGTGAAAAAGGCAAACTCTATGCTGGGGATAATTAGGAAAGGAATTGATAATAAAACTGCAAAGATTGTCATGCCCTTATATAAAGCAGTGGTGCGACCGCACTTGGAGTACTGTCTTCAGTTCTGATCACCACATCTCAAAAAGGATATTGAAGAGATAGAAAAAGTGCAGAGAAGGGCAACAAGGATGATTGAGGGACTGGAGCACCTTCCCTATGAGGAGAGGCTGCAGCGTTTGGGACTCTTTAGTTTGGAGAGGAGACATCTGAGGGGGGATATGATTGAAGTCTATAAAATTATGCATGGGGTAGAAAATGTTAACAGAGAGACATTTTTCTCTCTTTCTCACAATACTAGAACCAGGGGGCATACATTGAAAATGCTGGGGGGAAGAATTAGGACTAATAAAAGGAAACACTTCTTCACGCAACATGTGATTGGTGTTTGGAATATGCTGCCACAGGAGGTGGTGATGGCCACTAACTTGGATAGCTTTAAAAGGGGCTTGGACAGATTTATGGAGGAGAAGTCGATTTATGGCTACCAATCTTGATCCTCTTTGATCTGAGATTGCAAATGCCTTAACAGACCAGGTGATCGGGAGCAGCAGCCGAAGAAGGCCATTGCTTTCACATCCTGCATGTGAGCTCCCAAAGGCACCTGGTGGGCCACTGCGAGTAGCAGAGAGCTGGACTAGATGGACTCTGGTCTGATCCAGCTGGTTTGTTCTTATGTTCTTATGACAAGAAGTACACCTCAATAAGATGTATGGTTTATTTTGTGTATAGTAAACAACTAATACTATTAGAGAATCTTTGTTTTAATTTTATCCTTTTTACAACAAAACTGTATGTGTTTTAACAATGATTAACTCAAAAGAAAATAATAGTACCCATTGCTGCTACATAGATAACTAAAGGATAAAATCTCTATTAAAATATTTACCCAAAGATAAGTAGATCATAAGCAAGAAGCCCCTTCAAAGAAGGCCCTCCTAATCTATTCCAATTCCCATATTTATAGGTTTTTAAAATAATTGCCTTAGAATAGCTAGCTATCCCACTTGATAAGGGCACACCTTCTTGGCTGTTTATCCTACAATATCAGACACAAAGTTATCCATACTGGAATATCTCCTTGAAAAATATTTTAAAGCTTAGTAATTCTTGCTTCTTTTAATTATGCATGTGTGGGTGTGAAGTGCCATCAAATCACAACTGACTTATGGTCAGTTAACAAAATACATTTTAAACTCATGATTACAAGTTTCTCATACATATGAATACCTGTTGACCCCAAGGCAATACACACCATCTTTGTACTATTTCTTCATACCTGCGAAGTCAGACATTGTTGCCATTCTCACATGCCTCTTGCAATGAGGCCCCAACACATATTATCTCTTGATATGGGTTAGATTCTTTCTAGTTTACAAAAGGACATGTCATTGTGTAACATCTTTGTTTTTTAGCCCTCTCTAAGGCTATTCTATTCAGGGGCTTTAGACTCCATATTTGGCAAGTTTAGCTGGAAGACTAGGCCAGCTCTGTTTCTGGTTTGCAATGATCTTTTTGATCAAGACAAATTACAGTTCACCTATTTTGGCTATATTCATGACCCATAAGAACATAAGAACTAGCCTGCTGGATCAGACCAGAGTCCATCTAGTCCAGCACTCTGCTACTCGCAGTGGCCCACCAGATCCCATGGGAAAATAACCAACACAGATACCCCAGTAATCTGAGCCACATAACACTTTATCCCATTGAGCAGGAAAGTCTCCTGAAACAGAGGCCCTTTCTGCACGGGCAGTAAAGAGCGCCCCAGTGACGCTAAAAACAGCATCCCTGGGGAGGGGTTTGCATGGCCGGCCTCGCAACCCCCGAGCAGCGCGAAGACGCTGCTTCCGAACCTCCCTCCCTGAGCGAGGTTTTTTGGAAACAGCGTCTTCCAACCGCTGCTGTGTGAATGGCAACAGCTGAAAGGCGCCATTTCCCCTGCACCGTCCCTGAACGCTTACCTCGTCTCCTGACTTACTGTCCCTGAACGCTTACCTCGTCTCCAGAGCTGTCGCTCCAGCCTGCAGGGGCATGTCGCCTGGCCTCTGCAATGAGCTGGAAGCCAGGAGATGAGGTAAGCATTCAGTCGAACCACGGAACAAAGATCAGTCCCGTTTCTGGCGTTCCTCCCCCCACTTATCACGGGATTTCCCTGGACCTGCTAGCATATGCACCTTTTTGGAAAAAAAAAAACACTTCAATGGGAGCTAATCAAAGATGGGGGCTACACATTTGAGGGTCCATAACCTTGGCCCCCATGAACCAAATTTCAGCAAACCTGGGTGGTATCATCAGGAGAGTCTCCTACAAATACCACCCAGGTTTTGTGAAGTTTGGTCCAGGGAGTCCAAAGCTATGGACTACCAAATGGGGTGCCCCATCCCCCATTGTTTCCAATGGGAGCTAGTAGGAGATGGAGGCTACACATTTGAGGGTCCATAACTTTGCCCCCATGAACCAAACTTCACCAAACCTGGGTGGTATCATCAGGAGGGTCTTTTAAAGATACTCTGAAATTTTGCTGCTGCTAGATTAACTATTGCCCCCCAAGGGCAGGCCTAGTCTTCACTAGAAACATGCTGCAGTGAGGATGTTGGAACCTGGATGAAAAGGTGCTGATTCTTTTGAAACTTGGTTGTATCTAGATTAAATTTTCAGTGGGAATTTGGCCACAGTGCAATCCAGAACTGAGACAATGGGGACCACGCTGCTTGAGAGTGGGAAGTATGAAAAAGTTTTTTAAAACCGTCCAACTCCCCCATAGGGGAGAACAGAAATATGCAGTGTATCTCTGCCAGCAGCTCCCCCAGAGCACAAGGGCTGAGAGGGGTCTGAAGACCGACTAAGGCCAGCCCCCAAAACATCCCGGAATGCTGGTGTAGTTGAGGGTGAAAAGCAGGCACTGGCATGAGGCCAGGTGTCGTGGCTGGGTACTGCAGGGCGCCGGCAGATTTGCCCCTCTGCTGGCGTAAGTGCCCAGCCTGCGCTGCATCCAGAGGGGGGATTCATGTCCCACCCTAAATTGTGCTGCCCAAATCACATTAAAATTAGCCTGAGTTACTATCAGCATAAGCTAGGGGGAATGGCAAGAATAGTGGAAAATTTTTGTTTAAGAAGGAGATATATAATAGGAAAAACCAAGGGATAGCAACATCTGGGAAATTCGAAGTTTCATACTAGCTAGATAAAATTGTTAATATATTATTTAAGGAACAGTCATGTTTTAATCATATCTGGGTTGAGCTCAGTGATCAATATTCCATAACATCATCATGTGTAAAAAGATAAAGGTTATTACTGCTGTCACATCATGACATTTTCTAGGCAGACTATGTTTATGGGGTGGTTTGCCATTGTCTTTCACATTCATTTACATCTTATTCCAGGCTAATTGGGTACTCATTTTACCAACCATGGAAGGATGGAAGGCTGAGTGAAGTTTGAGTCAGCTACGCGAAACTGACTTCTGTCAAGGTTGAACTCAGGTTGTGAGCAGAGCTTTGACTGCAATACTGCAGCTTACTATGCTGTGCATGGGGCTCCTTTCATTATGTGTACAAGAGTTATACATTATGTTGTTTAAAATATAGATGTTCTGAGAATTCTACACAAATATTTTAGCAAATTAATATTTTTTCAGTAATCAGTTTTTCAGTAATCAGTTAGCAATCAGTTCCAACAACGTAAAATGTATATCTGCTTATATTGATGTACAAATCTCTCTCTCTCTGTGACAGTGCAGTCCTATGCAAAGGTATTGAACCTTTGATTTCAATAGGCTTAGATTGGAGTAAGTTTGCATAAAGATGGCACATCAACAGTCACCTTCTCCACTGACTTCACCTTCTGTCATTTTACAACAAAGCAGGGTAACTTTCTGGGCCTAGAATAACAGATAGGGTAATTTAGTTCCATTGCTATAATAAATCAGTTTCAAAACTTGGGAAACATGAACTGTGAGCACAGCACACGAGTTGTTGAAAACAGTAATTGAAGTCTAACAAAGAGCTGCCTTCTTCCTTGAAGGCAGGGATGAATAGCTTAGATAATGACATCTGCAAAGTAATTATGGTGCCTTATTGGTTCTTCACAGCAGAATTCATTTCTCTTCTAGTAAGACAGCACCCTTGTTTTCTCCTGTAATGGTCTGGAATCCAAAAGGTAGGATTCCATCATTGTGGTATCCATCATCACTTTTAAATTCTTTAGGGAATCAAAATAGGAACACTATTTCATCTCACTGATTTTACTAGGGCATGAGTGTGTGTCCCTGTCCCTTCCCATGCACACACGATAAAATATAAAAATGTTGAATATAGTATCTGTGAATTGTAAACTGACTGTCCCCTTCCTACCCATGACGCACTTATGAAAAAAGGACAAAAATGTTGAATACAGTGGCTATGACATGTAAACTGGTAAGTGTCCATTTACAGCACAATTCAAGTTACACACATGTGATGAATAGCTGCCTAGGGATGAATTATCCGAGTCATAGAAGGTTCAAAAAGGGGAAAAAACCTAAAAATTCCACAAGTCAAAATTGGGAAAAATCATGAAAAGAACTGACAGTTGATAACTGACAGTTGAATGTGGCAGCTGGAGTGAGAGGAATATATTTGTTTAGGATCAGGTTGGATCCTGGCTGTGCAAGGGGAGTGATTTCAGCATCCTTTCCGAAGGGAAATGGCTCTTAAGTAATCTGAATGATCCCTAATCTGTGCTAAGGGAAATAGCTACTAACTGAATAGAGTGATTTCTAACTTGTTTTAAGGAAGAAAACTGGGGGAATTGTGTGTTTCTTCCTAATTCTTCCAATTTAAGAACTATTATTTCAAAACGCTTATATTTGTTCAAGTAAGTAGTGACTGCTAAGTGAAATCTATCTTGGAACATATAAAAGTGTCAACACCTGCCAGTGAAATACATCATGATTACAAAATATTTATTTTTGTAAATATGCTTTCTTATTCCTTTGTCTTGTTTAATCTGCCTAGTTTATTTTTCTGAAACCTCCTTTATAACCTGACTTTTCCATCTCTTCCCCTAAAGAGACAAATAAACCCATTTTGAATTTTTATTTCAATAAGTTTCTCTTGTGCTATATATTATAACTTATATATAAGGAAAGTGTTTTGGCAGATCCACCAACTATCCAAGTGTGGGACAGAAAGAAAACAAGAAACAAGCCATAAGTCTCAAGAGTGGTGGTGGGCAGAAGAAAAAATAATCAAAACAAAAGGAGATCTGTCACAACACACAAGAAAAATCATTAAACAGGAGAAATGTCACTTGTTCCCTATTCAAGGATCCCTTCATTGGGTTAGATAGAGCAAAGATCTATTTCTTCAGATTCTCAGTTGGCATTGATTTCCAAATGCCTATCCTAGTGGATGAATTCCAGTGAAGAGAATTGCAGGTTAAGCAGAAATGATATGAATATAGAACTGTACTTCTTACAGCCCAGCTGAAAAAAAAGTAAAGGTAAGAGAATAAAAGGAAATGTCCAAGTAGATAGGAAGCCACTGGTTATTTGTTTACAGTATAACATGGACTCGCATTTATTTATTGCATTAAGTCCAAACATGTGCAATCCCAGCATGCAAAGAGATTTGACTTTCATTGTCTACTGTGTATTTCCATCTTGTTCTGAAGAATCTGCCATTGGCCATCTTCAGATAAAGAATAGCAGATACAAAGAGCGTATCCTGGAAGTTGTTTATTTTTTGTACTTGGGTTTGGTGCCTTCAAAAGCACACAAAGGCCCAGACAGTTTTAACAGAGCACTGTGTTATACAACAGCAATTTCATTCTATACATAAAAGTTGACCAAAAGGAAGTGGGGTGCTGCTGTCTGACTGAATCATACAGTTTCTACGCTGGAGTTACGAGAACCCATTTGTGGGCTTTGTTTCTTCTGATTGTGATCTTCCACTGATTTATTCAGTTTGTGTTCTCAGTCTGCTCCTGAGAACCATTGCTAACTATAAATCAGAAAATGTATCTAAGAGTTATTTGAATTACTGGTAGGTACTATGCTATATCCTTACAAGAAGGGAACTGCTTTGTTCCATGGCTAGGTTTAAAGATCTCATGTCTATGCTCTAGAGATCACAAGCAAAAACCCTGTTAGCAAGTAGAAAATTATATGGCAGTCATAAAATAGACCAAGAACTACTTGCGTTAGGTGTTCCACTTCATAGTATTTGGAAAAGATATTCCTGTGTTCGTCCACTGTAAGCAATCAGGGAAGCTCTCCTCAAGTATGTGGGCTAAGTAGCAATCACAGAACAGGGGAAATTAATCTTTTATTAAAGCAGTTGATACAGCTACCCTATTCCTCTGAGCAAGACTAAGTGAAAATTTAATTAAGTCAGAAGGCTTTTTTATTATTAAATCATCTCAAGCGGCCTCATTCTATTTCATTTTTTTCCATTCAGTACCTGAAAGAAAAGCTCTTGGGGTCAAACACTTGCAGAACATTTGAATAGCTACCTGGTCTACTAAAAAGTACAATTTCACAAATGCTATGTTTTATCTTCATTCTGATCTGATTATTGCAGTGGCCAGATTCAAATCTACAATGGGGTTTCAATGATTTGGCCTGTCTATACCCTAAGAAATGACCCTTTAAGGCTGCAATTCAATGCATATTTACAGTAATGGTAACCCCATTAAACAAAGTGGACCTAAAGCCAAAGTAAATGGTACAGTCATGTGATCATTTATCTTGAGTGCTTCAAAAGAAGCAATGGGAAGTTTCATTAATGAGTGGAGTATGTGTATAAGATGTTTAACCTTGTATCTGCCAGTTATTTTCTGCCTTAAAACTGCTATACATAGTTTTCTCATACACAAGGGGAAAAGATATGGGGACCACATTTGAAATCTTCCACAAGCGGCTTCCCCACCCACAGGAGAAAAGGTATTTGGATGACAAGGTTTTCTTCCCCTATGGACAGGCAGCTGTGTTAAGTAGGTGGGTGGGGGTTGCATTTTGTGCAGACCAGTGTCTGGTACAGTGAGGATTAAGCTCCCCCGGTTATTGTCCAACACAGTCTTCTGCAACTTTCTTATGAGTTTTTTAAAAAAAAACTCATAAGAAAGAATCATACCACTAACATTCTACCTACTTACCTTCGAGTAAACATGCCTAGGAATTGCGTAGCATGAGTATCTTTGCCAGATTTGGCTTTTCTCTTCACAGTATTGAGGGGAGAAGCTACAATTGACAGAATTTCCCCTCCAGTACAACTCTTATGAACCAGAAGCAGCACAGTGTTGGCAATCCTCGCTGAAAAGAGTTCACCCTTGTTCACATTTCTGCACATTGCCAATTCAGTAAAAGAGTGCCAAGAAGTTTGACCATGCTTATAAGCAACCCAGGAATGGAAAAACAAAGGCAATATACCTCAGAGAGTCTTCTTTCCTGTCAATCATAATCTGCCAGATTGGCCAAGAATTCCTTCCTGACATCTGCTGAACAACATTTGCCAAAAAGGGATTTCATATGTAAACAGCACCAATGAAGGGGGGAGGGGGAACACCTCATATCCATTCCTCTCGTATTATCTCTCAATCTTCTTAGTAGAATATTAAGTAGATAGTACCATCGGCGGGGGAACAGCCTTTTCTATCTTAGTAAGAAATATATTAATTTCAAGTGAAAATTTCTGCTCCTTTGATTGTACTGCCATTGTGATATTTCTTCAGTATCACAAAACACAATGAGTTTTCCAAAACTGCCATTTTTATGCCTAGACTGTCAATGTAACAGTTCATAGACTGCAAGCATATTCCAGAGAGATCCATTAAACAGAGACAATTTGATGCACTAATTTAAAAGACAATGTTGGTCCCTTTTTTCAACCAATGGAAATCCAATATTTGGTTGCAGAAAGACAAAAAATGGTTGAGCTCAGATAAAGAATTGTACCCCCATCTTTCTTCACGATAAAGAAACAGAGGGTACCATTTAGATTTATTTGCTCCATAGATCCTTGAACTTCAGTAGTTGTAATGCAGATCACTTTTTCCCCAATTGTCTTATCTGGAAATGAAATTTCCACATATGTTTCTGGTCCAGTTTTTAAAACACTTATATGCTAAGCATGAAAATCTGTTTCATGTCCATAGGCTTTTATCACAATTAATATTCAGTGATTTCATTACAATTTTGAAGAACAGCTTTCAATAAAAGCCTTTCATCCTATATAAACAGTAGTGGTAGTTGGTTCTTATATCCTGCTTTTCTCTACTATAAGGAGTCTCAAAGTGGCTTATGACTGTCTTCCCTTCACCTCCCACAACAGGCACTAAGTGAGGTAGGTGGGGCTGAGGGAGTTCAAAAAGGACTGTGACTAGCCAAAGGTCACCCATCAGGCTTCATGCAGCAGAGTGGGGAAACAAACCCAGTTCACCTGATAAGAGTCCACAGCTCATGTGTAGGAATGGGGCTGGGGCACACAGGGAAGGAGAGAAACCTGGTACTGCTAAGCTCGATGGCAATGTTGTTTATAAAAAAATTTAACAAAAATGGGTCAAGAGTACATCCTTACTGCACAACTTGAATGAGTGGACAATGTTGGGTAAAAGTAATACTGTATTTTCAAGCAGAAACAGTTATAACAAGTTCATATAGTAAGTTTAGTAAGTGGTGGTTCAGATTTCACTACCAAGTTTGTCTCATAGCACTTCTAAATTATCAGTGCTATCAAGTTTGACCTTCATGTCCACATGGGTGGCAGAAAGCCAGACTACTCCACCCACACATTTCTTTGTGAGCAAGGATAAAACATTTTCCATAACTGAACAGCCAGATCTAAATCCTGCCTAGTCCTTTACAAGCCTTGGTTTCGCAGCTGTCGATATCTTCTCTCTTTTAAGGATTTCACTGAACTGAAACATTTCTTTTTATCCAAAAAATTTAAAAGGGGTTTCATCTATTAAAATTTGTTACAGTCTGCGCTTCTAGCCTGAGAACTGTCCCACAACAATCATTTTAGGCTGCTGCTTTTATGCTCTGGCTAGGTCTGGATTTTTACGGCTGAGTTTTCTATGGCTGGGTTTTTAATGCTTTGTTAATTTTAATTATATTATGCTGCTTTTATGATTTTATCAAGTATTAACCTAATGAACTACCTCAAGCAGTTTCAATCTTCTGAATAAATACATGAATTTGGTAAACACAGGTTTAGCAAATAAGTAGTTACAATTTGAAAATGGGTATTTTAGTGTATCATTTTGCTAAAATATCAAATGGCTGGGCACCCAGCTGAAAGGCCCTTTTAGCACTCAATAAACATATTCAACAGAGGATATTGCATTTGTGATTGCAAATGGAACAGTTCTCAGTTGTGGAACAGTACAACTGCAATTGATGCAAGTACAACTGCAATTGACCTTTACCTGGATACCTGCAAATGTGCCTCAGATCCCCACTCCACCCTGTGAGGTGGACAAAACATATACCCCACCACACAATCCCTCCACACTAGGGTTAGCTGCAAGGAACAATTCCTTTAAGAAGCTGGTACCCACACCACAGCTGATGGGTGTAACGTAAGGGGCTTATATTCTGCTCTATAGGAAGGATTCCTGTCAGAGGTTTTAGGAACCTTCCTATTAATTAGCTTGGTTTTCTTCGCTGCCACCAAAATATATTTTACTATAGCCCACACAAACTGATGAAATGGTCACCACTCTTTTTGGGAACACAGACACAGACAAAAATAGAGACAGGAACGGATTTAACTGAATAAAAACTTAAAACGTTTATTTCTGGCTTAAAAGAGGCTTCTCAGGTAACTTGAGAGGATTTACGCTTGTTGGTTTCAGAATTTAATGATTTCAGAGCTTAGCGGTTGCAGAGATGTTAATGGCACTTCACTTAAGTTTTAAAACGTTACTAGACACTCGCAGGATCTCTTTAGTAAGATTTTTCTTCAGAAAAAGATGTTTCAGAAAAGATGTTTCTTTAGAGGTTTTACACTCTCTGTTGACAGACTCTAGTCCACTGTACCTAACCACTAAACAAAACACCCAGTCTACGCCCGGTGGGATTCTGGCATAACAGCCTCCCTCTCCCACAATCCCAAATTTGGCCTCTCTGCCACAGGACTGGGCCTCCCAAGACTGGTGTTAACTGTGGAGGACAGACTTTTAGACTTGTCAGAGGTTTTCCCTCAAAACACCTGAGTAGCGGTCACTCTCCTCCAGACTCAGGGTTTCAGATGTCTTAATAGATTCCTCAGCTATTAACAAACAACAGCAGTGAGAAATCTTGGCGGAATCTCCTCACTCTGCCACAAAACGTACCCGAAGGCACAAAAGCTCACAGACAGAGCCAAAAAGACCCAAAAGACCCAAAAAGAACCCCTCAGCACTCTCACTGACTCTATTTATAGTACCTGCATTTTTTCCTCTGGCCAACCAGGGCTGGCCAGGGCTTAACTCTTTCAGGGCAGACTCCACCCTGTAAACTGAATGCAGGATAAGTGCATTCGTCACAATGGGCAGCATGGCCAGGGGAAATATGTAGGTAGACTAGGGTTGCCAACGTCCAGGTGGTGGCTGGAGATCACTCACTATTCTAACTGCTCTCCAAAAAAACAAAGATCAGTTCTACTGGAGAAAACAGCCACTTAGGAACTCTATGTGTGCTATTGAAGTCCCTCCCCTCTCCAAACCATGCCATCCACTCACAAAATCTTCAGGTATTTGCCAATCCAGAACTGGCAACCCTAGCTCCCAGCATCTAGTGAGGATTGCTTCCCCTCGTGACAGAACTGGCCAGGTGATGTGTGCAAGTTACAGTGCTGCTTTCAAAATGGTAGAGGAGGAGACTAAGGAGAAGCCTGCAACGGTAGACATATCCATGTTTGTGTGCATGTACATGCATGTACACAACAATACAGTGTCCTCATAGGCTGTGATGGCAATGTGCTGGAGGCAACAGGAAACAAAATTTTCCAAAGACTGGGATCTGCAACTGAATGAATGGTGGACATGGGTGCGGCACAGTCCGCCATCCTCCCCATACGATCATTTCTACATAGATTAGCGTATTAGACTTTTATGCATTCTGCACCTCTTGTGCAGCTTTTTCAACAAGCCCAATTTTGTATGATAGAATGGGGAGCAATGTGGTCCCTTGGAGGTACACAGAGGACAGAGGCTACGATGGACAACTTGAAAGCATTGCCCATTCTCATATATGATAATGCAAGGTTGTTTGTTTAAATAGCTGCAGGCCCAAGAAGTGGGGCTTTCCCCCACCTTTCAGTTGTGTTAACCAAAAGTGTGGGCCAGCATAGAACTGATGACTAGCCAAGCCTCAATATATACAAACTAAACCCTGAAAAGGGCTGGAGGAGAGAGAAAATCCAATCTGAAGCTGGCATCTAAACTAATCTGCCTTCAAACATGGACAGAGCAACGAGGCATTCCCCAGCTCCATATACACCATGATATATAATAGCTAGACTTTCCGCTTTGCATCTGATCCAAAAGCTTCTGAAATCCTCTTGCACTAGTCCATTTATTTCTAATTTTGGAGACAGCTTGGATTTTTAAAAATGTCCTTTCATTTGTTGAACTGACCACTGCAACAAAACCTCCTGCAGATTAGATTTGAAGCACTGGTCTCCCACCCAATTTTTAATTTACAAGAAAGCAGTCACCATAGAAATCCATTATAGCCAGGCTGAAAGCTTAGTAAAGTTGCGCTGGGATGGCAGATTGCTTTTGCTCTTTTATAGGAAGCTTTTTAGAAATACAGGTACTTCTTTTCAGCTTTTGAAATAGATGCAAATGACCTGCCCATATTGCTAACTGTTTATTTAATTAATTTATAACCCACTTATCTCTGCAAGTGGCTTGCATTATCTAAGTGGCTTGCATTATTCTCCTCTCCTTTATTTTTATTCTCACAACAATGCTATAAGTAAGTTATGCTAGCAGACTGTGACTGGCCCAAAATCACCCAATAAGCTTTCATGCCATGAGTGGGGATTCAGACCTGGGCCCCCCAGATGCTAGTCCAACAGTCTTAACCACTGCCCCATGCTGGCACCAGAGGTGTAGCTCCAAGGGGGGTGCGCCTCTGTGGGGGTGTGGCGAGGGACGTGGCAGGGGCATTCTGGGGACGTGGCGGGGGCTTTCTGGGGACATGGCGGGGGCATTCTGGGGGTGTTCTGGGGCGAGACGGGACGGGGTCAGAGGACACACCGGTGCACCGGGCGCTTTCCCCCCTTCCTAGGCTTCTGGCTGGCATTACAAAATAAGTAACTTTAGGTTCTGCTGAGGTTTGAACTTAGATTGTTTGATTCAGAGTGCTGACTACTACAGCATAGAACCACATATAGCAATGCTGCATTGGCCATGAGGTTACTAAGAAAGCTGAGGTGCTGCAAGACAGAAGGCTGAGTTTTGCAATTTGCAGTACAATCAGGTAGATCTGGCAGCAGGAAGAAATTCGATGCAACAGGCTTTAATCATAATTAGTTTATTGCCTCAGACAACAGACAACATCAACACTGAACTGTACCACAACACTCTTAGGCCCATTATGTATGGAACACTTATGTTGAGCCTGTAGGCTAGTAGTAGGTTCTCCTCACAATCCCTAAAAGCAATGGGACAAAGAAAACTTTATTTGTTTTGAAATTATTACTTGCTATCATATGAGTAGCAATGCTAGGAATATTGATAATTTTAGCAGTCATTTCTACAGTGATTGTAGATTTAATTCACTGATTGTTTTGTTGTGTTCTATAAAAACTTTTTTTTTTCAGCAAAAGATAAAAAGTTTATTCTGCTGTTCTGTCTACTTTGCTGGTTAATAGTTCAGAGAAAAGAACTCAGCCCATAATTTTGCATTATCAGAGCTAGAAGCAGAAAATTTTCTCTAAAGTGATAAACTCAGGTGGTCTCTGTGTCTAATCAATGTTTTCACAGGCAAAGCTTTGAAAACTGTTTAGTGCAGAGTCTCTAATAAGGTGTGGGAGAAAATCTCTCGCTATAGTACCCTCAGGCCTAGATAACAAGACTTAGCGGGCATTTAGCAGGGAGCTGGAACACAGGCTTATGCCAAGTGACCCATTGATTCAGCAGGGCATCTTTCCCAAGCCTCAGCCTAAATAGGCTGGGAAGTAATCAGGTTCAGCTGCCCTTCTGAACTACTGTGGCTGCACTGTGCTTTGGCCAGAATCCTGTGAGGAAGTTCTGTCCTCAACACTTTGCTCTCAATCAACAGGGAGGTTATGTGCAGCCAGTTGGGCACTTTGCCTTTTTTTGTGCCACTTCAGCCAGGGCTTTCAGCCAGCCACTGCCATATCTGCAAAAGCAAGAGAAAGAGCTGAGGGGCTGAAGGCCCAAGTTTCAGTTCTGCCAGGCTAGCAGCTGACTAAGGGACTGGTGGCAAGACTTCCCTTGCATAAGGTGACCAGCCATCCCGATTTTCGCGGGACACTCATGCTTTTGCGCGATGTGTCCCACGTCCCGCCGGGCTTTGGCATTGTCCCGATTAGGCAATGTGCTCCTGCGGCCACGCGCACGCGGCCGCAGGAGCACATGGCCTTTTGCGGTGGCACTCCCTGTCAGGAAACAGGGAAGCGCCCCAGAAGGCACTGCAGCAGCGCAGGAGGGAGCGCCTCCCGCGCTGCCGCAGTGCCTTCTGGGGCACTTCCCTGTTTCCTGACCGGGGAGCGCCGCGCAAAAGGCAGTGTGCCGCACGCGTGCACCCCACTTTTTAATAGTAGAAATCTGGTCACCTTACCCTTGCAGGGTCTAGCAGTGTGGCTTCTGGTGCCCAGGTGCTAGTACATTTCTGGCAGGCACCTATACCTTTCTGGGCCCTCCCTGTTCTCTTGGGTCCTCCACAGTCACTGATCTGATTACATTGTATTTATATTTGTATTATATTTCACATATTTATTGTAAATTCATGCTGGAAATAGCTCTGAGATTGAGGCAACAGGGAGACCAGTATAAACACTGAATGAATAAATAAATAAATAAATAAATCTTGGCTTTTCCCCTGAAGATTCTAAGTTGTATTCACTGAACTGATCAAAGGAAATTATAACACTACCCCTATCCCTATGGCTATGCCCCCCTTGCTTACTGGGGTTCGGCTTTTCCCGTGACCTCTGGCTTGCATCTTTTCCAGTCTGTCAGGTACTGCAGTCAGCCTCTGTGCCACTGGGAATCCAAGGTCTGGGAAACATGGTACTCTTTTTCACCATCTATCTGGATCTAATGGATCTAATTGGGGGGGGGGGTATTGTTATTTTGATTTATTCCCCAACCTTTACAATAGGATATTCCTGAATCCCCACATATTGGGAATATCAGGATTCCAGGAAAAAAAATCAGGCAGTGAATCATAGAATCAATGGCAGTGAATCATAGAATCATAGAGTTGGAAGAGACCCCAAGGACCATTAAGTCCAACCCCCTGCAATGCAGGAACACACAATTAAAGCACTCCTATCAGATGGCCACCAATCTCTCTTTAAAAACCTCCAAAGGAGGAGACTCCACCACACTATGAGGTAGCGCATTCCACTGTGTCGCCCAAGTGGCCTGAATCATACTGAATAATTCAGCATCATCTGGAATCTACTTTTTAGCTACCTTTTAACTGTCACTATTTTGGGGGGAGCACCCCCCCCCCCCGAAAAAATACCAATAACATATTTTGCTGGGGGAGTTTCAGTTCGATTTTGCCAAATGTCCACCTCTTGTTCGAAATTGTGGAATTTAGTGCCAGTAAATGTAGCAATAGGCATAGACGGCTTTTAAAAGGAGGTTACACAGATTCATGAAGGAAGGTCCATCAATGGCTATTAATTTGCACAAGCTGTTCCCCGATTTATCAGACATTCATGGACAAGAGACTCTTATGGACTTTTGGCTAGTTTAATCACAGATTTCTTAGCCTCTCATTTCTTGCCTTACCAACCATAGCAACCATAGCAAACCTTCCCAGCCTTTTCCTCTGTTGCAACCTTGCAGTTCCTTAGCCAAATTCTGCCTTGGGACTGAGTCAACTGAGCACCTAAATTCTCAAGTCCACTCTTCACAATTATGAACATATTTACTTGGAACTAAGGCTCACTGAGTTCAAAAGAATTTACTTTCACATAAATGTGGTTACAATCAGAGTATTCATTCCTCCAACGTCAATCAGTTTTGATCTAAGTGGATGTGAATTGAACAGTTTCCCAGATTGCAGCCAAAGTTCTTTTGCATAGTGCCGGTAACTGCTCAAATGCTACCAATCCACTCAGCTGTGAAATTGCCAGCACCAGCCAATTCAGAAAAGGAAAGGGAGAAAAGGAGACTGAGCAGAGAGGGTTTTTCTCCCTATCTCCCTCCCTCTTCTGTGCATTTCATGTGGCAAAAATTGATAATTATTCAAAACACAATAAAATACTGATGGGAGGAGGAAAGGCTGTTCTGCATGGGTAAAGAAGTATTAAATAAGTTCCCCATTCATTAACTACCAGATAACAGTGTTGTGTGTAGAGATGCATATTAGTGACACATGGTTAAGGCAAGCCACACTAATTAATAATATCACTTTCACAGCTGGAGGCTTTCAAAAGCATCCTTTCTTAGAAATACATTTATAGGAATGAAGTCCTACTGCAGCTATATGGAAATAGGTGATACATCTCTATCACAGTAGTTTGAATACAGACTTTAAAAAAACTTGACAATATAGCTACCTATATGGGATGGTGCATGACTTTTGGATTTTTAGGTAATACAAGGTGGGTCAGGGAAAATATAATGACATTATCAGACTATGTATCACATAGTTAGTTTTATTCCCTTCCACACACAACCACTTTTTTCCTTCTAGAGATACATCAGGAAATAAGCCACAGTGTGTGTGTATGTATGAGTCTATGTATGTGTATGTGTGTGTATGTGTACCAGCCTACCTTTTTATCTGCCTCTCATGATGAAATATTATTTATTTACTTCATTTATGTCCCATCTTTTTCCATAGTGGGGGCAAAAACAGTTTATTATTCTCTACTCCTTCATTTTATCCTAACACCTCCTTCAGATAAAGCCTGCTGGGTGACTTTGGGTCAGTCACAGTTTTCTCAGAACTCTCTCAGCCTAGGCAGAGGCAGGCAATGGCAGACTACAAATGTCTCTTGCCTTGAAAATCCTTCAGGGGTCCCTGTAAATCAACAGAGAAATATTGATGCAGCTTTAATACAGGCTTAATGTGGGGAAATGGGCAGTTGAAGCTTTTTCTGGCATGGAGGTTGTGTTGCCCACTTTCTTATTTCTTTATAAATAAATATAATAGGTGCAAAGTGAAGTTTATTTATTCCTTTCTCTATCGAAATTTCACTGCCACTAGGAGTTAAATTCCAGACCCCTTTATACTTTCTCCTGAAGTAGTGTGTCGGAGCTTTATAGCAGTTTCAAAGGGCTACATGATCCTGAGGAAATTACTACTGTGCGATTCCAGCTTACAAATACCAAATTAAAATTTTATTTATATATGTACTTTGGCTTAAAGGTTTCAAGAAATAATTTACAATAAATAAAACAAACTGAGGCAACAACTTCTGCTGAAGTGACTTTTGCTTTACAACAATTCACTCTCTCCTTTATATCTCTGAGACCATTGTAGGAGTCAGCTCCTTTTCTAATCTCTCAAGGTTTCTACACGCTGTGACTCAGTTTATCTCACAGGATACTGTCTCTCTAGTTTTGCACACACTCTGACTCTCTCTCAGTTCAGCACAGACTCTCCACAGTCACTCTCCAGTGTCAACTACCTTACTATCTCATCCCCCATGTTACAGAGATAAATAACATCACCTGGTAAATACCATCTCACAAAGGATCTATTAGAGGGACAGGATTTATTTTCTCCAGGAGAATTCTAATCTATATATATAAAAAGCTAACCGTGTATGTGTTGATGACAGGGTACCTCAGTAACTGCTGGGCCAATTCCTCTGAAAATTCCCAGCCACTATAGTCAGTCAGGCGAGAGTGTTTTCAGATGTTCACATACCTGAAATTTCATACCTGGCCCAGGTAAAAACGCCTTTTTCCTGGCGCTCCCTGGTGAAGGACAGGGAGGGGCCTAAGTGTAACTGTCACTCTTAGAATGTTTGTGCCCTTAGAATGTTCACTCAGATGGACAAAGATGAGCAGTGGAAACAGCACATAGGCAGTAACTTTCGAGGAGTGGAGGCTGAAACACATACAATGGTCACACATACACACGAGGGAGAGGGAGGAGGAGGGAGGGAGAGAAGAGAAGAGAGAAGAGAGGGAAGAGGAGGGAGGAGGGAGGGAGTTTGGATTTATGATCCCCCCTTTCTCTCCTGCTTAAGGAGAACATCTCAGCAAGGGCTGACAAATCTCCTAAATGCCCTTCCCCCCCTCCCAACAAACACCCTGTGAGAATTAGGTGGGACTGAGAGAGCTCTGGAGAAGCTGCCAGACTAGCCTGGCAAGCTCACCCAGCTGGCAGGCGTGTGTGGGAGTGTACAGGCTACTCGGAATTCCCCAGATAAGCCCTCCAGCACAGCTCAGGCAGCAGAACGGAGAATCGTAAACCCGGTTCAGCTTCCGATTAGATATGACGAGCTCTTAACCCCCACTGCCCCTGAGAGGGAGGGGTGGCATCCGAGATGGGCTCCAGCAGTTTCTCACGGGTTCCCGAGAGTAGGTTACTAATTATTTGTGTGTGCCGAGAGGGGGTTACTGAGTGAGTGGATTTTCTGTCCGCGTGATTTTACTGCATGAATTCACGCACTTCTTCTCTCAGAAGTAGTACATGAAGGAACTCTGTGAAGCAGTCTAGCAGGAGGTGCACCAGCGTGCGTGGCCAGCTCCTGCAGCCATACGTGCGATTCCTCTGCCACCCAAGGACCGGCTGGTTGCTGCGTCCTTGCCACAGCCCCCCCGCCCAGTAATGCCCCGCCCTGGAATGGCCGGCGTGCCCCGGCCTGAAGCCCCATTGGCGCCACGCCACAGTTTGAATCCCGCCACCATGGGGAAACCTGTTACTAAAATTTTTGCGATCCCAACGCCACTGGGTAGCATGCAAGGAAGAGAGGGAGGGAGAGGAGAAGGGACGAGTGGGGGGAGGCATGCAAAGGGAAGAGAAGTGAGAGAGGGGAGAGCAGTGAGCTGTGGCATGCAAGGGAGGGGAGGCAGGGGGGCCCCTACATCTTGATATGCATCCCACCCACCCCAGCCGGAGGGAAAGGGAAGGGAGGGAGGGGGAGGGGTGGCATGCACAGGGAAAGAGAAGTGAGGGGAGGGTAGAGAGTGAGGGTGGCATGCAAGGGAGAGCAGTGGAGGCAGGGGGGGCCCAGCATTCTTGATATGAGCCCACCCACCCTAGCTGTGAGGGGAAGGGAAGGGAGGGAGGGTGAGGGGAGTGGCATGCAAAGGGAAGAGGAAGTGAGGGAGGGGAGACAGTGAGCTGTGGCATGCAAAGGGAGGGCGGTGAGTGCAGGGGGCCCAGCAAGATTCTTGATATGACCCACCCACCCTAGTGGAGGGAAAGGGAAGGGAGGGAGGGGGAGGGGTGGCATGCAAAGGAAGAGAAGTGAGGGAGGGAAGAGAGTGAGGGGCAACTTGCAAGGGACGGGAGGGAGGGGCCAGGCACCCTAGATTCCCTGAATACTGCAGTTACAGTAAGAAAACCCAGGCAACGACATTACTCAGGAGTAAGCTCAGTACAGCAACCATGACATACTTTGAATGTATGTCGCACCCGTCAGAGGGTTTCCTCAGAAGCGACACCCATTGCCACCAACCAAACTTACTCCCAGGTAAAGGATCATGACCAGCCAGCCTAGATGTGTGGGAGGGGTGCATTTCCATTCCCCCCCCCCCCCGGAATGTGGGCACACACATCACTGACATCGCACAGTATCAGGCTGCATGTTTGCATGAGTATGTACTGCTGGCCTCTGCAATTGATTTGCTGCTACTGTTCCTTTCCCATTTCACCACAATAAGCCACAGCAACGCGTGGCCGGGCCACACTAGTACTCAATAATTATGATGACACAAAATTCTGAACAGACTTTCTTCACTGAATATGTAAATGTCTTTGGTGCAAAGGACACAGTGTATGGCTTTAACCAGAAAGATCTGGATGAAGATTTCCACCTGGGCATGAAATTCTTGGGTGATTTTGGCCCAGTTGCTCTTTTAAATAGTTAATGTACATCATTTATACCCTGTCAAAATGGCAAAGGCACCCAGAATCATGTTTAAAAGGCAACCATGTGAAAGAAAAAGTAACACAGCAATAAAAATATAAATATTAATCTCATCATAAAAATGTAAATAGCATCAAAATAAAATTACCCCTATTTTGTAAACACAGTAAAATAACTTTGCACCGCTCCAAATAATCATAGCAGGCAAATCATAGAAAAGATTAAAACATTATACAAGCTAAGTTCAAAAAAAGTTGTAAGGATAAGAAAATGGGAAGCAGCAAAATTGCCTGTTGCCTTAAATCTCTCTCCCCACCCACCCCCCACCCCCCAAAAAAGTTCCACAATTAATAGCTAAAAGATGGGTTGGAGTTTTAAGTCCAAATGCCATTCACTGACCACTTTCATTTTTTTCCCAACAAGCATTGAAATTCATACCAGACTTTTTACTGACTCCAACAAATTATTGTTTCCTTCAAGTCAACAGTAATAACAGCAGGCTTTGAATTCTGAAGTGAGAAAGCAGATGGCAGCAGAAAAAAAGAACATATAACCTAGCTCCAAAAGTTTATGTCATGGTCTGCAATCGTTAAGAATTTGTTGCCTTTGTATCATTTGCCCTGGTGCAGGAGAGCCAGCCAGATCTGCTACTCCCCTCTTTGTTCCTAGGAATTCTGTCTTATTTTAAGCATCTGCTGCTGCTGTGGTTCATCTCCTCTTCATCTCTGCATCTGAATTTTTCAAAAATTTTAAAATTTCATGACTTGGCAGATACCCCTCTAAATGTGGTCACAGAATTTCAGGATTCACTGCTCTAGTAAGAGAGCATTCTTACAGAATGAATGCCATGAGAAACAACACCAACAGTATTTGAAAGGTCATATTTCTCTTTGGCGGTTTCCTCACGGAGGTGGAAGCGGCCGGGTCGGCATAATTCACGCCGACCCGACGACGCTGGGACCATCCGCATGGACGGTCTGGGAACCGGCTGGGACGATGGCGCTACGGAGCGCCGTCACCCGGCTGACCTGGCTTGTCCCCGGCCCTCCGGCACGTCACCGAGGCCTGGAGACACGCCCCCCGGCCCTGCGTGCCTGCTTGAGCGTCGCAGGGCAGGGGGCGTGTCCCCAGGCCTCGGCGACGCGCCAGAGGGCCGGAGACCAGGTAAGTGAAGGGAGGGAAGGGAGGGAGTGGGAGGGAAGCGCCTGCTTTGCACTTTCCGGCGTTTTCAGGAAAGTGCGCTTCCAAGCGCACTCTGGAAACGCCGGCTTGGCGCTGGTCGGGCAGCGCGAGGGCGGCGTGGCTGCGCAGCAGCTGCGCCCCCTGTGCGAATGGCTCCCTGGGGACAGCGTTTTTGCCGTCCCCAGGGCGCCATGAAACGCCCGTGCGGAAAGGGCCTAACTGTGTGGAAAATTCTTGTAGTAAGGTTGACATGGAACATCAAAATGGATCACCCATTTTGGTGCTGCAGAGTTTCCACTTTCTGCCAGTCATTACATTGTCCTTTCTGCCTCAAGGAGAGTTGTCTTGATTTTGTGCAAGCAGTTGGGTGGTTTGTGCTTATTTTTGTTTTCTTTCTTTTGAAAATCTTCCTGTCACCATAGATGGGGGCAAATATGTGGACTGGCATGCTCTGAAAGCAGGTAATGATTCTAGTCATGCTACATATCCTGCATTCTCTCCTCATGATAGACAATGCATCTATATGGATAAGAATTATATTAATATAAATTATACCCATATGCCCCCTCCCTGGAAATCAGGCAGTTGCATACAGTGAGAAAAGTAAAAGTATCAGAGGATGGTCTGTATCCATCCCCACAAGTAGGACACTTGCTTTGCTTCCTCTGCAAGGCAGATAAGACCAGGGAATAAAAGGAAATTCCCTCTTTTAGAAAATAGGACTAAATCAGTTGAGATGCAAGCAGTTTGTGAGAGATCAAATTTCTGAGTTCTGTTAACATTTTTAATGTAAAAATAGTCTGATCATTCCTTGTCCTAAGTTACACTCTGTTCCCCACTATCTGCCATGGGTACATTGGAGGGAAAAAGGTAATTTTCCATTTATGTGAAAAGGAGAAGAGTTGGCTTTTTTACCCGACTTTTCTCTATTTTAAGGAGTCTCAAAGTGGTTTACAATCACAATCCCTTCTGCTCTCCATAACAGGCATCTTGTGAGGGAGATGTGGCTGAAAGGGTTCTGAGAGAATTGGTCAAAGGTCACCCAGCAGGGTTCATGAGGGAGAGTAAGGAATCAACCCTGGTTTTCCAGATTAGAGTCTGCCATTGTTGACCACTACACCATGCTGGCAAAAGGGGAGTCTTTGTACTCTCCTGCAATTACACTTAGGCTCATTCCGCACATGCAGAATAATGCACTTTCAAACTGTTTTCAGTGTTCTTTGAAGCTGTGTGGAATAGCACAATCCACTTGCAAACAGTTGTGAAAGTGGTTTGAAAACACGTTATTTTGCATGTGCGGAAGGGGCCTTAGAATCTTCAGTTTCCTGTGCTTTTTCTCCAGACTTTCCAGTATTTAGCTTCTAGTCCTGGAATCTGGCTGAAATGAAAGATGATTCAGTCACCAGAGCACAGGAAGATACGGAATGGCAAGGGACAGCATTTAGTTCCCCTTGACTGTGTACTATAGTTTTATTTAATGGAAAATGGAACTACTCATTCTCCCTAGACTTGAAGAACTGGGGAAAGGAAGAAAAATGACTCCCCTTGTGCTTTCTATAAAAAAATTGATGGCCTAAAAAACCAGGACTCTTTCTCCATCTGCTTGAAGTTTGGGAAAAATACTGCCTTTGTGGGGAGGGTATGTGTGAGTTAAGTGACATCAAGTTCATTCTGACATGGAAATCTTGTGAGTCAATGTCCTCCAAAGTGTCCTACCTTGCTAAAGTCTTACAAACTGAAGGCTGTGGCTTCCTTGATTAAGACAGTCCATCTCATGTTGGGTTCCTGGAGCGATCAACTTTTCCTAGTATTATTGTCTTTTCTAGTGAGTCTTGCTTTTGTGACCAAAGTACGGTAGCCATGGTTTGGTCATTTTGGTTTATAGGGGCAGTTCAGGCTTGATCTGATCTGGAACCCACTTATTTTATCTGTAATATCTGTAAAACTCTCCTCCAACAATACATTTCAAACGAATCAACCTCCTTTCTGTCAGCTTTCTTCATTGTCCAACTTTTACACCCAGATAGAGTAATGGGAAACAGTATCATATGAATTAACTTGATCTTGGTCTTTACCAAGAACACATTCTTACTCTCAAGAATCTTTTCTACCTCCTTAATGACTGTTCGTTCTTTAATAAAACAGGTAGACTGACGGGTGTGCTTCCTGAAAACTGCAAACCAACTGGATGAAAAACAGAAAAACAATCACAAGTGAAAATGTTTCCCATTGAACCCCAGGAGTATGAATAAAAATTGAATGGAAAATCTGAGTAACAGTCCAATCCGGGTGTGGGTGTGTGTGTACGGAATCCTGCTCTGGAGCCAGCACACCACTGCAATGGCAAGGGTGCCAACCCTGCTGGCACAACTGGCAAATGTGTTAACAGAAGGGGTACTTACCCCATGGCTGGGCACCACACAGCTCCACAGAACCCAACTTGAAAGCCACTGCCATTGACCAGGCCCACTGGTACAAATGCACCAGTCAGGCTTCACTTCCCAGCCAGGCCACATCTATTGGCCAAGCCACTGGCACAGATATGCCATGATTTTCATGGCACATATCGATTCTCTCTTATAGGGGAGTTTAAGGGCTTCTTTTTGTTTTTTACTTTTCCAGACTTCCTGCACCATGGGATAGCCCTTTGGAGGGGACAGGGCGGCTCCAGATTGGCACTGTCCTCACCCGCTGGCCCACTCAGGATTGGCCTGTAAGTGTTATAACTATAAATGAATAAAAATAATGAAAATGCTGTACACACCTCTAAAAGCCAGTGGTTCACCAAAACTCTCTTCTTAATCAGTCAAGATCTTTTGTTCCCCCTCCCAATTTTCACCAAAATTAATATGTAGTGCCATGCAATTCAATGCTCCATTTTCATTACAGAAGTTAAAGGACTATCAGCATTTGGTTTTTTTAAAAAACTAACTTAATATTTAATTATAGTGCTAGCTGAACAATAATTGAATGTGGCTAAACAAAAGAAGCTAAGCGGTTCATTAGCTATCTTTAGTGCTCCGTGTTCATGGTTGAAAGTTTTGTAATTAATGGCACAAAGTGCCAGATGAAAGGCAGCAAACAGATTCCCAAACTTAGAGCACTCTGCTTTTACCACTTGTCTGTAGCATTTAATTTTAGTCAGCTAATGATCTTGTTTCTGCTCTGAGAATCACAGATTAAATCAGCATAGTATCTGCATTTTGCCAGAAAAGGGGAAAGTGAGCGCTGTTTCATGTAGTGAAAATGGAATGAAGAAAGATTTTGTCGTAAGAAATCTGTGAAGTTTGTTAAGCCAATAGGTGCTGAACCTGAGACAAATTGAGGCATTTGCAAGACTTTGCACTAACAAGAGCAGGTCAACATTGGCATTACCCCATGCACTTAGATAGTGCTGTTTGAATAATTACGGCTGTTTGAATAATTACATATAAGGTGCACTGATTTCCACCAATTCTTTCCTATATCTGCAGATCCCTACCATGCGGTTCCTCTCTTCCTCTAGCTGAGTTCAGCAGGCAGCAGAAAGATCAGGACTTGAGACATGCACACACACACACCAAAAATGGCACTGGTACTCTGTATTGGTGAGTACCATCAAAACCTGCACATGATCATCTGAATTACCTAGATTTTGCACTCATCTCCTTATACCTATCTTAGTAATTGATGTCCTCCAAGAAACAGAACAAAACAAAAATCTTTTGTATGGTTCTTGACCTGGTTACCTGAAGGTAATGCTAACTCAAGTGACAATTTATGTGCTGGACTTAGCAGTTTGTTATTACGGAATTTGATGAAACTTTCTGTCCTCAAAAGAATAGATTGCAAGAACCTTTTTTCAAATGCCTTGATTTGTTTCAAGACCTCATGGAGACATTTCTGTGGAACTGTACTGTGAGAAAGGCACCACATTTTTGGGGAATCAAGGCTTATACAAGTTAATCAAGATTCATATACACCAAAGTAAAAAGGAATTATTTTAATTGGGTACCAAAAATGTAATCTTCATAATTATTACATTAGGGAAATTATCCCATGACAACTAAACACTGGAGAAATTACATCTTTTATTGGTTTTCTTCACAATAGTTATTTCATCTGGGTAAGAAACAGTTGTGCTCTGAGGAAAAAAGTTCTTTTATGAAAAGCTTAGCAAAGATTGATCAAAATCCACCTGCAAGTACCATTTGTTTAGCCAAAGGTCATTGAAGAAGAATAGCCTTAATTTCCTGCTCTCACTTTTAACTTGCCAACCGAATCCCAAAAAAACACACTAAAGCCAACACTGAAAGCCTGCAAAAATACCATGTACCAGTGATAATGACTGAAATTGTATCTTAGATTATATTTGTTTGTTGTCCAGTGACATACGTTAACTAAATTGTCATTCCAAGTGGTAGTCAACATTCAGCAAGTAATTTATATGAAAGTTTTCCATCAGGGATTCAATTCAGGTTGCTTTTCTACCTATCTCTGACCTGCTTAGTTGTGAGAAAGCTATCCAGGTATTAGCACCAGAACAGAATGTGAAAAATTACAGAAAGATGGTTTTTGCTGCTTTTAAATGTTTTAATTGCTTATATTGTCTTTTAATGTTGTACACCGCCCAGAGCCCCTTGGGGATGGGGCAGTATATAAGCTTAAAAAATAAATAAATAAAATAAATAAAACTATTATTGACAGACCACTTAACTGGATAATGAAACTCAACATTATAGTACTAGTACTATCTTAAGGACACTTTCCTGGGAGTAAGTCCGAAGTAATTTGACTTGGATTTGAGTAAACCTGCTTACAATTGCTCTCAGAGTATATTACAATGCAATTCTAAGCAGAATTACACATTGAACCTAATGAGTTCAGAAAGATACAACTCTGTTTAGGCCTGCAATGTCCTTTGAGAGGCAGCTTCGCTGAGGGCCAAGCATGGGCTACCCCTGGCTGGCTGGCTAGGCCAGCATGTGGGCCTTCCGCCGCCCCCCCCCCCACACGTGCTTGGCCCGTAAATCTTCTGCTGCCCTTACAGGCCAGGTCCTCAACAGAGCCTTCAGGGGCACCACACGCTTTTCTCCGCACCGCCACCTGCCCACCCATCTGCCTGACTGGGGGCACCAGCCAAGGCCCAGGCTTAGCAAAGATTGCTAAGTCCCTGGTGGCAGAGGAGGCCCTGAACTGCACCCCCTTCCCAGTGGTGGGATTCAAATAATTTAAAAACTGATTGTTAACAAGCACCATTTTAACAACCGGTTCTGTTGAAGTGGTGCAAACCTGCTGAATCCCACCACTGCCCCTTCCCCACCAGCCCTTTCTGCCTGGCAGGTGGACAAGCTGCTCTCTGGGGCATGTGGCACCGGGTGGCTGTGTCAGGACTTGGGAGCGAGTGAGAGCAGCGAGGGTATGCTGCAGATAGCCCAGCCTAGCAGGAGAGCGAGTGAGCAGGCGGATGGTGATGGTGGCTCCCCCCAGAGTGGGCTTGCGCTCTGCAGCCAGTGAAATGGGTGCCGGGGCTGCCAGCCACCGGGGTGCAGGCAACAGTGGCAACGGCCATGGCTGCTGAGGTGCAAGGATGGCAGCCACGGCTGACAGGGAGGCCGTAAATGGGGCTGGGCAGGGGCGTGGGGGGACAGGGGGTGGAAAAAACAGGTCTTGCCCCAGACACAGTGGGGTGGGCAGAAAACTTTGGTCTTGCCCTGGGCACCATTTTCTGCCGGTACACCTCTGGTGGTGGCTGCATGCCAGAAAAATCATCCTTCTGCCAGAATAAGTTCCCTGGGGCAAATCCACCAGCATGGCCAGCATGCTGCTCCCACAGTGGATTCCCCACCCACATCCTTTGTGTGTTCTAAATGTGCTACATATCTTCAAATAATCTGTTCTGGCATTTGATTAAATACCTCATATGCAGCATACTTTTTTTGTCTTCTGTTTTTCATTTCTCATCTTTCAGGTTTATGAAACTCTTGTTTTTCAGCTAAAAGATCTGGTCTTTCCTGGTTAGTACAACAGAAAGTGAGAAAGATCTTTCCTACGGGTTTTTTAAAAAATTTTTTAAAAAATCTACTTGCCCATCTTGAGGCTAGAGAAGGAAATAGCACTTAGCAATATGACTCAGGTAGCTATGTAGAACTTGCTGCAAACATCTCATTATACTTTAAAATATTATTACTAAACACCCACATACATGCACCGAACACACATCATACAGTATAAATAGCTCTGGCATTTTTACTTCTTTCTCAAACTGTTAATGACAGTAGTCTCTGCCACTGGTGTGATATAAAAGAAATACTGTTTGCATAAGGTAATTGTGGCTCTCAGAATGACATCCTTTCTTACTGTATCTTATTTATTCTATTTTTTAGGGAAAAATTACTCCATCGTGCACTGGGGGAGAGGAGGGAGGGGAGTGAGTGAGAGTGGCATGCAAGAGAGGGGGAGGGAGGGGAGGGGTGGCATGCAAGGGAAGGGGAGGGAGGGAAGGGAGGGGTGGCATGCAAGGGAAGGGGAGTGAGGGAGGGGAGGGATTGAGGGTGGCATGCAATGGAAGGGGAGGTGTCCCGGCATTTGGACATGGCTCACCCACCCTAGCAGAGGGAGGGGAGGGGGAGGAGTGGCATGAAAGGGAAGGGGGCATGCAAGGGAAGGGGAGGTGGCCTGGCATTTGGACATGGCCCACCCAGCCTAGCATGCAAGGAGTAGCATGCGAGGAGAGGGAGGGTGGGGGAGGGGTGCCATGCAAGGGAAGGGGGAGGGAGGGGAGGGAGGGTGGCATGCAAGGGAGGGAGGGAGGGGAGGGAGGGGTGGCATGCAAAGGAGGGGGAGTGGGCCCGGCATCTAGACATGGCCCACGCACCCTAGTGAAGGGAGGGGAGGGAGGGAGGGGTGGCATGCAAGGGAAAGGGAGGGAGTGTCTTCCAAAATATAGCAATACACCCAGCAATAAAAACCCAGCCCAACATAAAAACGGCTCAACATAAGAATGGATCATTGACAGCTTAAAATAATAGCTTCCACATTCAAATAATATTAAAAGATCACCTCTTAATTAAAAGCCTGGGTGAACAGAAACGTTTAGGACCGGCACCAGTTGAGCCTCAAGGAGAAAGGTATTCCATCAACCAGGTGCCATTACTGAAAATGTCCTGCCTATGTTCCCTCCTTCCTTCTGCCTTTCAGTGAGGACACAGAGAGCAGGAATTGTAAGGCAGATCTTAACTGGCAGCCTGGACAGTTTGGGAGGAGATGGTCTTTCAAGAACCCTGGCCCCAAGTCATTTAGTGTTTTACAAAAAAGAAGCAACATTTTGAACTGTGCCTGGAAACAAATGTTTCAGCACTGGAAGCAGATTTTTCAGCTCTGGGGCAGTGGCGTAGGGCCCACGGGGACATCCGGGGACACTTGACCCGGGCGCGACCCTGGGGAGTCACGTGGGGGGCGCCAAATTTCCCCCACACTTCCAGCTTGCTGCTGCCTGCTGGGCGTGTCTGGGCTTGCCTGGTGGACTTGCCTCCTGGTGGGCGTGCCTAGGCTGCAGAGGAGGCCGCCGGAAGGGCGGGCAGATTGTTTGCGCAGGCGCCGAGACAAACTGAGAAGAGCAGCTTGGGAAAGGCTGCATTAGGAGGAGCCTCTCCTTTCTTGTCGACCAGCCACCCCCAGCGTGCAGCCTGCCGGAGCCTGTGGAACCTAATTTAAAGGCTACCTCCAAGGGACTAAAACAAAGGCACGTTTAGCCGAAGCCTGCTTAGGCTGCACGCTGGGGGCGGCCTATTCTGGTGGGATTGGTCAGGGGGTGGGGGGCATCCGCCGCTTGGGAGGGGTGGTGGCCTGCGCTGGTCTTCCCTGACCCGGCTGCTCTGGCGGGTGCTTGGCCCACTCAACGGCTTCTGTAGGCCTTTCCCTCCTGTAGCAGAGGTGGTGGGAGACTCTCTACTAGCTCTGCTACGGGGGAGGGAAAGCCAAGCCTTTGTGCTGCCCTGCCGCCGAGGACTGGGTTAAACACCCGGGCCAGGCAGAGGAGCAGAAGCGGGGAGAGGCAGCGAATCTGCTGCTGGGGAGGGAGGGGAGAAGGAAAGCTGCCAAACACCCGGCAGAACAGGGGGGGGGGCGGCGAATCTGCTGCTGGGGAGGGGGGGGAAAGCCAAGCCTCTCTGCTGCCCTGCCGCCGAGCCGGGCAAACACCCGGCAGGCAGAGCAGGCGGGGGAGGGCGCGAATCTGCTGCTGGGAGGGAGGGAGGGAGAAAGCCAAGTCCTCTGTGCTGCTCCTGCCGCCGAGCCGGGCAGAACACCCGGCAGGCAGAGCAGGCAGGGGGGAGGGGCGCGGAATCTGCTGCTGAGGGAGGGGAGGGAGGGGAGGGAAAGCCAGGCCAGCTTCAACTCAGCCTGGAGCAGGAGGGCAAATCTGCTGCTGGGGAGGGAGGGGAGGGAAAGTGCCAGAAGCCGGCACCCAGCAGAATTCCAGGCGGGGGGGGCAGCAGATCTGCTGGCTGGGGAGGGGAGGGAAAGCCAAGCCTCTGTGCTGCCCTGCCGCCGAGCCGGGCAAACACCCGGCAGGCAGAGCAGGCGGGGGAGGGCGCGAATCTGCTGCTGGGGAGGGGAGGGAAAGCCAAGCCTCTGTGCTGCCCTGCCGCCGAGCCGGGCAAACACCCGGCAGGCAGAGCAGGCGGGGGAGGGCGCGAATCTGCTGCTGGGGAGGGGAGGGGAGGGGAGGGAAAGCCAAGCCAACACTCGGCAGAGCAGGGGGGGGCGAATCTGCTGCTGGGGAGGGGAGGGGAGGGAAAGCCAAGCAAACACCCGGCAGAACAGGCGGGGGGGGCGGCGAATCTGCTGCTGGGGAGGGGAGGGGAGGGAAAGCCAAGCAAACACCCGGCAGAACAGGCGGGGGGGGGCAATCTGCTGCTGGGGAGGGGGGGAAAGCCAAGCCTCTGTGCTGCCCTGCCGCCCAAACACCCGGCAGGCGGGGGGGGGCGAATCTGCGGGAGGGGAGGGGAGGGAAAGCCAAGCCGCTGTGCTGCCTGCCTGTCGAGCCGGACCCGGCAGAGCAGGGGGGGGCGCGAAACTGCTGCTTGGGAGTGGATGGGAGGGAAGGGATGGGAGGGAAGGCCAGCCGCTGTGCTGCCGCCTCCCGAGCCGGGCAAATACCCGGCAAAACAGGCGGGGGGGTGGGGCGAATCTGCTGCTGGGAAGGGGAGGGGGTGGCCTGCGCATGGCCCGGTCTTCCCTGCCCCCGGCCGGCTTCTCTAGCGGGTGTTTGGCCCGGCTGGTAGAGAGGAGTCTAGATCTGCAGAGGGGGAGAGAAAGGCGGGCAGTCCCCAGCCAGCTGCCTTGCAGCCTCCTGCATCTTCCCGGCGCCCAGCTGCTGCTTCTCCTTGGCCCTCCTCAACAACCGCCGCCACCGGGCGAGCACACCTATCCCCAGCAGCAGCAGCAGCAGATCTGTTCAACTTGTGGCTGGGAGGGATAGAGAGCGGCCGACGCAGTTGCACTCCGGCCTGGCAGAAGGGGGTTTGTGCATGGGGCTGGGGGAATGCCTCTTCAGTGTGCAGCATGAAGTTTGGGGGAGGAGGTATTGGCCTGGCTTGGGGGATCATTTGTGCTGCTTGTATGTGGAAGGTCAGGGAAAGAAAGCTGTGGAGTCTTTCCCAATCCCAAAGAAGCACACAGGGTCGATTTGGCCCAAACTGGCACCATCTGAGCTTTCCATTTGCAGACGGAGCTTTTCACTGCAGGCAACAATGCCTCAGTCAGTGGCATGGTTCCCTGCCTGGCAGAAGGGCGCCCACGCGGTGCCCCAGTTTACCCCACTCTTTCCCTGCAGCCAAAACCATCCTCTCCACCCCACCCCACCCCCAGCATGGTCCTCTTGCACCCGCTTGTTACTCACACAAAACGGAGGGAGGGTTGGGAAATGCAGAGTGGGACCTCTGGGTGCGGACTGACGGACATGAGACAGCCGACCAGAGAGGTGACCCGGTTTGAACAGAGCTGGGGTGGGGGGAGGGGGAGAAAAATACTCCAACCTGTGCTGGCGCTTCTTTCGGCGGCTTCTGACCTGCTTCTATCCTCCCTTCCATGGCCTAAAAAGGTAGTTTGAATGTTGCCATCTTCCCTCACTTTGTGCCTCTTTCTCCTGTTTCTTAAACAATCTCAGTATGCTACACAATGAGTTGTCTTTCTCAATTTTTGAACTCTTACCTAATTCTCCCCCCCCCCCCCATACATACATTATTTCAAGTTGCGCAAAAGAAAAGACACAGGCAGAGCAATATAGATGGTGGGTTGGATCCAAATAAATTGGCTGTTCATTGATCAGAGTATTCATTGATAATATAATTAGTGTCATACAAAAAAGAGGCACCTGAATGTTGATAATTTTTTCTAAGAAGAAGAGTTTGGATTTATATCCCCCCTTTCTCTCCTGTAGGAGACTCAAAGGGTCTTACAATCTCCTTGCCCTTCCCCCCTCACAACAAACACCCTGTGAGGTGGGTGGGGCTGAGAGAGCTCCGAGAAGCTGTGACTAGCCCAAGGTCACCCACCTGGGAATGCACAGGCTAATCTGAATTTCCCAGATAAGCCTCCACAGCTCAGGCGGCAGAGCTGGGAATCAAACCCGGTTCCTCCAGATTAGAATGCACCTGCTCTTAACCACTACGCCACTGCTGCTCCTGACACTTTTTAAACATTCTTATTTTATACACCATGATAAAATTGCAAAGTTTAAAAGCCATTTTCACTGTAGGCATTTCCATCAATTTGCAAAGCAAAGATCTGCTGCCAATAGAACCTACTTGATTCATTTCTTACAAGCCACAAAATGAGACTTCTTTGCATGCTCCTTTCAAGTAACAAATCCTGAAGATACCAAGGAACAGGATGGCCAGACACTGAGTGAATAAACTGCATCTTATAGCCCACATGCCTCTGTATGTATGTGTTTTGCTTTAGAAGCACAAGAGTAATCAGATGCTATCTGCTAATCTCTTAAAAAGCCTTCATTTTAGTAGTCACACTGTGAAAAAGTCACTCCCCAAAGGACTTCCCCCTTCCATGAGAGCCAGCTAAATGACTGTTCTCTTCTCTGTAGAAGCCTTGTTCCATGTTTCCCCTTTATCTGAAATAAGATGGGTGGCCATATGAGTCCAAGCTGTTTCTAGGGTCACATTTTGACTACAGAACATAAGAACATAAGAACTAGCCTGCTAGATCAGACCAGAGTCCATCTAGTCCAGCATTCTGCTACTCGCAGTGGCCCACCAGGTGCCTTTGGGAGATCACATGCAGGATGTGAAAGCAATGGCCTTCTGCTGCTGCTGCTCCCGAGCACCTGGTCTGCTAAGGCATTTGCAATCTGAGATCAAGGAGGATCAAGATTGGTAGCCATAGATTGACTTCACCTCCATAAATATGTCCAAGAAGCCCTTTTAAAGCTTATCCAGGTTAGTGGCCATCACCCACCTCCTGTGGCAGCATATTCCAAACACCAATCACACGTTGTGAAGAAGTGTTTCCTTTTATTAGTCCTAATTCTTCCCCCCAGCATTTTCAATGAATGCCCCCTGGTTCTAGTATTGTGAGAAAGAGAGAAACATTTCTCTCTGTCAACATTTTCTACCCCATGCATAATTTTATAGACTTCAATCATATCCCCCCTCAGACGTCTCCTCTCCAAACTAAAGAGTCCCAAACGCTGCAGCCTCTCCTCATAAGGAAAAAGCACACCCTTTTCACAGGAATTCAGCCAGCACCAATTCTACAATGTTTTGGCCAACAGCCACAATGTGTTTGTTTACCTTTAATGAACCTTTTGTTCATTGCATTTGACTTAGAATTTTAAAATATTTTTCAAACTCTTGGTTCCTGATGATTCTTAATATGATTTTATTATTTTAAGTTTCACTATTCAATTAAATACCTTTGCTGCTGAGTATTCCTCCTACCTACACGGTATAGTTTCTCTCTTACTCTCTGACCTGGATGACCCCAGTTAGCCTGGATCACATCAGATCTCAGGAACTAGAAAGCAAAGCCAAGGTTAACTCCTCGGGTTCGTGACTTCTTCTGGATACAAAGAGATCCGAGGTCGGGTCTTTTACTCTCCTTGTTTTGGTTGCCCCCTTCTGTACTTTTTTCCAGCTCTGCAATATTCTTTTTAAGATACGGTGACCAGAATTGTACATGGTATTCATCATAGATCTGTATCAGGTTATTATAACATTGTCTGTTGTATCTCTAGTCCCTTTTAAAATAACTTCCAAGCATAATGTTTGCCTTTATTACTGCCGCTGCATAGTGGATTGGCTTTTTTCATGGATTTGTTTCTACTTTCATAATGCAGCTTTAGATTCTCTGAAGGAAGAGAGCAATGTTTGCGGGGGCGGGGTGGTGGTGGTGGTAATGCCTCGTCAAATAGGACCCAGTTCAAACACACAATAATTCTTGAGTTTGAAATAGTCTAAAATGTTGCCTCTACATCCTTCTCTCAGTCATTTTGTTCTTAGATTTCATTATCAGAAGTACCATTATAACATTCAGTGGTAATCAAGTTGAAATTCTCAAAACGAGGCTCTTCTGAATACTGGTTGTAGTGGGTTTTCCGGGCTGTGTGGCCATGGTCTGGTGGATCTTGTTCCTAACGTTTTGCCTGCATCTCTGTGTGAAGGTACCACAATGGATCACAGACAACCGAAAAGAAAAGAGAGTGGAGCAGAAGGAAGGAAGAGACGGAAGTTGGCAGTGGAGGAGGCAAATAAATTAAGCCAAGGCTTTGTGACCTATTTTAAGAAGCCGGAGTCAGCAGCATCGGTGCAGCCTGAGGAGTTACCGGGTCCTTCAATAAGTTTCCCAGTGGCAGCATTCTCAGAAGCAGAGGATGATGTGAAGACAGCGATATCAGAGACTGTTGAGATGGAGGAAGATGAAGATATTTCGGCTGGGGAAACAGAACCTTTTGACAAACCTGAATCCGGTGAGCTGGAGGTTGTCAAGGAGTGTTCGCCTGCCATCCCGGAAGTCATCCTGAAGCATGATGTGGGACTTCTGCCATTCAATAAGGAAACCCAAAGCATCCATAAGGCGTCTCTTATTCATTGAGAATGCAGATGATCCTGATGGGATCTAGTTTTTTTTCAAGAATAGCAAAGCGGCCTTTCAAATCCCACACCACCTGAAAATGCGGGCTCACATGTCCCTACCTCAAAGTGGTTCAAAGTGAGATCCGGAGATGGTCAAAGGTACGGAGGTAACCTTCGGTCATGGCTGATGTATTCCACCGGTCCAAAGCCGGACAGCATTCTGTTTCATTGCCTTCTATTTTCCAAATCAGATTTTCAGTCCCACATTGGAGAGGGAATGTGGGTTTGACCAGTGGAAAAAGCGTATGAGAGGATTACTAATCCATGAAAATGGGAGCAATCATCGCGAGTGCTTTACCCAGTGTGGAAAGTGATGATGGAGAGAAATTTGAGCTGAGAACAAGGGAGATGGTTGACAGTGATCCTACAGAGACAGATTGAGAAGGAGACGCAGAAGTGGCGGAATATTTTGAAAAGAGTCCTACACTGTGTAAAACCCTCGCTATGATCCAGAACTTACCTTATCGTGAGGCCACAGGGAGTCACTTCACATGGATACTGAAAGATCCAATGTGGGAAATTTCCTGGAGTTAGTGAAACTGGTGGCTCAGTTTGACTCTCTGTCATGAAAGAGCACCTTGAAAACATCCAAAGTCATCCAGGCTCAGTATCCTCTACCTTTCACCGGATATCCAAAATGAGTTCACCATCCACCTCATGGCTTCTGGAAGTTCAAGGCCACAGAATATACTGAGAAAGATTCGTTCTGCCAAAGCAATACTATGGCATCAATGTTTGGATTCAACTCCTGATGATCTGGCAATAACCGTGACCAAACATGTCAGAAGGTTGTTATAGGGTAATGCGTGGGGAAATTGATGCTGAGAGCAGAAAAGTCCATAGTTAGAGAGTCCTTTCTTGGTTTCATCTGGATCCAAGTAAGAAAGATGCAGAGAGCTTTGACTGGGAAATCTTGGAGGACAGCTTTGAAACGGAGGACAAATCTGGATCTTAGGATTTGGTCAGGTCACAGTGCTAATGACAAGTGCTGCTGTAATGGCTGGACTCCAGAAGTGGTGTACATCAAAGAACTCAACTGAAAGAAAAGCAACCCTGGCTTTGTTCCGGATCAGCACTGTGACAATCACTCACCTCTAATTTGGTGGGTGTTCATGCATCCTCTCAAGAACCATCAATGAGGCACATTTTTTGCAGAATTAGATAGTCTGTACACGTTTTTTGCAAATTCAGACAAACGCTGGACAAAACTCAAACAGGCTGTGCCTTTGAGTCTCAAGTCACAGTCTGAAACCAGGTGGAGTGCAAAGGCAGAAGCAGTGAAACCTGTCCAGAGGTGTCTTGAGGGATATAAATTGAACTTTCTCCAAAGCATGGAAGACGATCCAAAGTTGAAACTGATGCAACAAGGTGTGAAGGCGAGGGGCACTGATCAAACGCCTGCTGGATTATGAGTTTCTGACGCACCTAGGATTTCATGGGACAAGGTGCTTGGTCGCATTGACTTAGCAGTTCAAAGGAGGCTACAGAGCCCCCACATGAACTTTCTCACCATGCTGCCCAAGATCTAAGATGTCTCCAAAATTTATTTTGCTGGCCACAGAGATATTTTTTGGTCAGCAAGTCAATTGATGAAGGACTGGAGTCTGTGCCAGAAATTTAATGTTGAATTTGCATGTCGTAGGAAATTTAGGAAAGTAATGCCTGGTGAGAGAAAGCAAGAGATGCAGGATTAACAGCCAAGGAGGAACTGGAAAGATGTGTATGAAGTTAGCAGCACTTGATCAAGTCTTCACAGAGAGATGAACTGAGAGGTTCTACTCGCATTGCACAGCATTGATAACAACTTTCGATTCCTCGCTGACACTCGAAGAACTGTGTTATGGCACGGACACAGAAGAATCTAGGAAAAGAAGTGTGTGAATTTGGGCAATTTCTACAGCAGTGATGTGGATGGACAGAAGCTCTATCAAGATATCTTTGGATTGCAGAATGCTGCTATCAAAAGGCCGAGATGAGCGGGCGGATAACTAGCCCTGGAAACAACTTCTTGAATTCATTGTTCGGGTTTAGAGAGATGCATACACTTTCTTCAAATCTCCGTGTTGCTATCCAGATACTGCTAACCATTGCAGTTTCCCATAGCCAGCTGTGAGCGCATCATTCAGCAAACTGAGAACTGATACTTTCCTATCTGAGAAGTTCCATGCAGAGGCAACAAAAGACTCCTGTGATCTTGCTTACTGCTGAGTGTGGAAAGGGAAGAAACAGAGAAGACAGGACTTTGATGACATCATTGACACAGATTTGCATCAGTAAAAAGTGCTAGGAGGGTGCCCCTGATGTGTAACAAGGAGTAAGGTAAGGACCTCCATCTGGGGCTTTGGAGCAAATAATATTGTCATGAGCTGGCTTACACGTACTTTTTTTTGGACGGAAGTATTAGGATGAAGAAAGAGCAAGAGATCTCTGTGATCTCAATTTGTGAAGAGAGGAGTCCCTTGAAAGATGGATCTTGAAGTGTGGAGAGGCCCCAGAAGTGTGGGAGACATTGCGGACCTTGAAAAATGGACTCTAGAGTTTTCTGTAGAACAAAGGGGCTCAAGTGGAGTTGGTGCAGTGCGTCAGCTTCTTCGTTGAGCTCCTCCACCTTTTAAAGATAAGTTTTAAAATTTCTCCTACCCTTTGTAGTTTTATCTCTTAGTATTTAGCATTTTCCTTTTTTAATTTAGAGAATTTTCTTTGTTGCAATTCTTGTTGAGACAGACTATAGTAAAGAACCTTCTGAGTTGATATTTTAAAGAGCTGAGGCTGAAATTCCTACAATATTTTAATAATAGCGGTGCTGACTAATGATTCCTGTTTTCCTTTTGTTTTAAAACAAGTTGTGCACTTCTGAAGCCTGGAGCTTCCCCTATCATCAGGTATGTAGGTTGAACTGCTGGTTTTATTTTTTTTTATTTTCTTGAGAGCTCAACCACAGAGAGTTTGGAGGGTTTTTTTGCTGGCTCATTTCTGAGCCAGCTGGTGTGGAGAAAGCTTCACAACCCTCAATTCTCAGCTAAAAGCCCTGAAACTTCTTACTAAAAGTTTTTTTCAAATTACACACCTAGCTGTTAAGAGTTCTGTTTTTTATATTATTTTTTCATATTTTTTTAAAGACACAAGCTTCAGGAAATGGATCTGATGTGGTGTCAGCTCCTTTTATTCACAGACACTTGCCTATCGGCTCTCTGCTCAAGGCCTACGCCCACCTGGCAGCTAAAGAAGCTAGATAATATGAATATGAATTTGTTAATTTGGTGCAAAAGAGCTTGAGTGGTGTTGTATATTGGACATCTCCAAGAGCTAAACCAAAATAGGTGAGGTCCAAATTATAGTGCAATTAGGTTCTCTTTGAGCCAGTTGTTAAAGTATGCTCCAAACAAGATACAGTTGATTTCATAATGGTACTCTAATACTTGCCCCCTGTGGATTACTATAAAGAGAATTCAAGCCCTAACTTTTAGTACATCTAAAATGCTCTTCTACTATTGTTGAAACATCGCCATTTTCCCCAAGAAGGTATGATATTAAAATTGTGCGTTTCTTTAGGAATACTACTATCCACAGACTCATTGAGGATACTCATGCTACACCCTGACAAGAGGAATGCAAATTTAAAAGGGAGTCTCTAAACAAATCGAGCTGCTGTTGGAAACCCTAACAAAACTGGACACTCTTTCTCAGAAGCTTTTACCAAAGCTGAATCAAAGAACTAGTGGATGAGTGGAAAGCAACTCTGAGATGTCCCTGAATGAAATCCACTCTTCTCACCAACACATATCGCTTGAGGAAGTGGGAGGGATGTTTTGCGCCTCAATTCTGCTCCCAATTCTGTTCCAGAGGCCTTTGAGGGATGCATTATGCTCTGGAAATTCCCCCTCTTGCCCAACCTTACTTGCCTATAATCCTGTAATCCTGTTCTCCAGATAACTCTCCTAATGAAGCAATTTGTGTGCACATAAGTAAAGGGGGGAAAAAGCTGTCTGATAAAATGGGCCCAATTGAGTTGAAATTGACTCTAAAGATCTACTAAAGTGCTTCCTTTCCAGAACTGACTCCTCAACCACAAAGCCCAAAGAGAAAAAACGTGGAAAGAGGGACCTGGCTGAACTTTCAGCTCCAATGGATAAATAATTGCCCCTCTGTGGATAGTTACAGTAAAGATCTTCAGGACTCCTCCGGTGACCTTGTCTCCCTTCACTTGATGCCACTGTCTCCTTCACTGCCAAGTTGCCAGCTAATTTAGTACAAAGAGGCTCCTTGCTGCACTTCAGATTACTATCATCGGAGTGAACAGACAGACTTGGAAGGAACTAGATTACAATTCATCCAATATCATAGAAGGCTCCTGGATGGGCTGAGCTTAGATAAGGAAGTGTCTTGTTCAAACGCAAAGACCAATCTCCAAGTTCATCAAATCCTCCCTGCTGACTCTCCCAGATGCACATGTATTTAAGCTTCCAACAAAGGCTATTGTCCATCATAGGAGTAATGCTAGGTATGACACACTCTTGTCCTCCACCATCAGCTAATTTGGTTAATTTAAAAACAGTTGTATTCCAACAAAATGTAACTGATATTGTGTCCCTGGGTGATGGGAAATTGACTGAGAAATTCCCCAAGTATTGAATTCCTCTCCTGGAATGTTGCTGGATTTGGAGCAGGAGGAAGTATCAATCCTGGTTTTATTTCCTATTTGAGACTCTACAGTTTAGTATCCTGTATTATGCAGTATGTTGTGAGAGAATCCCCTCAGAATGGGGAAACCAAGATGGGAATTTTATTGAAATGTTTATGATTCCAAGAATAGTTCCCACAGTATAAAGATAATAAAGGTTTGTGACTTTAACAAACCCATACCATGGAAGACTAATTCCAATGTATTGTACAGAAATATTTTGTATTTTATTTCGAATTATTGCAAGTTAAGTTATTTTCTAAAGAATAAGTTATTTTAAGCTATTCCAGAGTTTTTTCTAAGTTATTAAGTTATTTTCTAAAGACTGAATTCATGTTAGTAAATGCCTTACATTGTCAGTATTAAAATTCAATGTGTGCAACTACTGTGAAAATGTGGAAACTACTGTGAACCTTACTTGAAATTTGCCCCTTTCCCTCCCTCTCCCTCGCTCCTTTCCTCCCAGGCTCTGTGCTGTCTTTCTAATGCTGGGGGCAATTGGGGGGGTGCTGGATATAACACCATAAAACATTTCTCAATAAGCAGTAATAACTTACATTGTGAAAGCATTTTGAAAATGTTTTCAACATTTTTTTTATTTCTGCAAGGTGTTGATGACATGGCCCATTGCTGTGTTCTCCTTGTTCAGATTTGTGAGTTGGGGCATGTTCTATATTGTGAGGGTGTCTTTGAGATGACCTGGTGCAAAAAATCATTCATTGGTAGTAGTGGTGGAAGGCAGCTGCCTTGCTTGTCTCTCTAAAGTATGAAACCTCAGATTTCGTCCCGGGCTCAATTTCCCCTAGCTACGCCACTGCTCTGGGGTGATACAATCGCTTTACCCTTTTCAATAGCCTGGCTCTGGCTGCTGTAGTTTGGATGAGTTACATGTGTTTTTCCCAGAGAAATGTTGGCAATTGCTTGGCAATCAGAATGAAAGTCTGACAACATGTCTGATAACATACATTAGCCTTTTCCATGTGTATAGTCACCTCTTCACCCAGTGTGTTCTTCATCAAGGTTCCAAACAGAAAGTGACGGCCAACCAGATGTGGTGACTATCATGATTCTCCAACAGTCTGTAAAACTGAGTATAGCCATAATTCACATCAAGGCCTTGTGGAAGAGGAGATTTAACCCTCAGCCCCTGTTCAGCTTTGTTGAACAAAACCAGGGTTCTCAATAGTATTACTAGAGGTTTTATAAATAAAAAAAAGTGTCCTTTGAAAACCTGGCCTTTTGCTTTTAAAAGCTAATAACAGCATGGGAGAGACAGTTCATGTGTTAAATCTGATCCAAATCTGATCTGACCCTGATCCAAATTGCAGCTATCCACACACTGGCTCTTTCCACACGGGCCAATAAAAGCAGGGGAAAGGCGGGTTACATGAACACACCCTTGCCCTGGACTTTTCGCACAGCTAGCTGTCTCGTGCTTTGGCTGGGGCGCATGCCTTCGCATGAAGGTGCTTTTTTTTTTTACTTTCCTGCCTGCGAAGTGCAGGACCAACCCCCTGGGCCATGATACGGCCCATTTCCCCTGTGTGACTCCACAGATGGGAGCCAGGGAAGGGGTTTTCAAGAATCGTGTTATGTGAGATTTTCTTGTTTTAAAGCAGCACACAGCCACAGCCATTCGCTTGACTGCATTAAAACAAAATAATCGCACATAATGTGGTTCTTGTTTAATCCGTCCTACGGCCAATAGCGCAAGTGAGGGGTGGGTTGGACCAGTGTTAGGGGCAAAGTTGGACCAGGGTTAGGGAACCATGCAAAGTTCCCGCCCAACACGAGTTTTTTCCTGCCGTTAACCCGAGTTTATTGGCTTGTGCGGAAAGAGCCACAGTTTGTTTTAGATATGACTCCAATGTTTCTCACATCTGTTTTGGCTGTGATACAATTCTTTTAATTGTCAGGACAAGGAGTTTGTCTTTTTTTTTTGTCCTGATGCCTCAGTTAATGAGGATGAATCAGGAGGAAAGCAAGGCATGGCTTCCTAGTTACTGCTGCCACCCTGAGAATTTCAGTTACCTCCACTTATAGCTCATCATGAAGTTTACATTAGAAGAGAAGGTTATGCTGAAATTCTCTTAGTGTAAATGGTTTTTATTTATTATATTAAAATGCAGAAAGATAGAAGGGGAGGTAGCAAATGCTGCCTACAATGTTTTTCAGATATGTTCTTCAAGGAGTAGCATGGGAGTTATTGGTGTAACCAGCTAGTGCTATGGAATGGTTCTGAGCTCATTCTCAGAAGTTTCTGTTTTGGCTTAATGAGGACTTGGTCTCTCAAAACTGATCCTACCACATTCCTTGTTCAACAATTACTAACTTTTATGTGACCCTGTATCTTCAATATAATAATGCAAGATGAAGACTGATGAGGGAGAGTTGTATGTACAACCCTTGGCTGGAAGGTGGCTGTGAAATAAAATCTCACTCCTGTTTCTGAGAACACTCTGTTCCTATGTAATGGTACACATCAGCATGATTTGAGTTTTTGACTGAAAAACAGGGCAGTCTAACATGTTCCCATGGCTTGCTTCATGCTCTCAGCTGCCATCATAAGTGACTACCTTTAAAAGGAAATAAAAGAGGGTATTGAACTAGGCAAGAATGTTTCTGGGGAGAAAAAAAACCCTATATGATGTTATAATGGGAGAGGAAAAGAAAAATATCCTTCTAACGTGATGCAGTTCTCAAAAACAGTCAGATCCTATATCTGTTACCACATCTGGTTCTCATCTGAATTTTGACTGAGCTAAAGGGATCTTATCAGTTGGATGACTTGCCAAGAACAGAGAATTCAGGAACAGATGCAGAGTATGCAGAGTATGTTAAGTGTACAAACACAAAAGAAACATGAACAACTTGCTATGGTATTGATAGTCTAAGTGTGTTACCTACATTATTTCAGGCATGCACATTTTTTTCATACCCTTAAGGGAGGCATAGTTCCCTGTCACCCTGATCTGGCCATCCCTAACAATCTATCTCACCTACTGTGCAGACAGGTTATGGCTAGGCACTAGGTGGTATTTCAGACTGTGGTTAGCAAAGGATCTATTTGTCACATTTCTAGCTCATGCTTTTTTCAAGGAGCCCAATATGGCTACATGGTTCCCCTCTGTTTATCTTCACACCAGAGAGAATGGCAGAGTGAAGTCTCAGATGAGCAAGGAATCATAGAACAAGTCTCTTTTCTTCTTTGCTAACTTAAACATTAATGGGAATTAAGAATTCCAAGTGCCTTTGAGCAGAAAGATGCACTTCTTGGTATTACTGTTCTGCTCCCCAGGTGGTTATTTAGGTGCCTGCACCCGGCCAAAGCAGAATGTAAGACTCACTGACTCAGTTAACAGTTCAATACTTAAAGCTTTAATTGTAACAATGTTGACAGACCCTGACTCCTCCCGGGTCTAACTAAATAAAGGTTACTTTGTTGCAGAAACTTTCTGGAGTCTGGAATTTATTGTAAATACTGTGAGACTATAACATCTATAACTGTTTAACTTAAATACTGTGAATCTATAACATCTTTGACTGTTAAATACTGAGAGTCTAAAACATCTTGGACTGTCTAACTTGTTGCTGTCACCCAGCTTCCGTTGGCACCTAACTGCTGCTGTCACCCAGCTTCCGTTGGTCCTCTAACTTCAAATCAGTAGCCAGGTTACTGGGTACCAAGTGCAGTAGAACAACAGCCCTAGGGCTTCTTAAAGGGATTGTAACTAAATTCGGTTCCCTCCCACTGAATACTGTACAAAACATAGCTAAACCCATACTAACTGTGGGGAAACTAAAGGGGAAATAAACAAAGGCTCTGTGGGGGGCATGACACTTCACTTAAAACTTCCTCTGGAAGTTTTACCTTTATCAACTTCCATTAACTATACTTAACTATTCTTACTGTACTACTCTTAATAACTATCTATCCCTAATACATAATATCAACTATGCTAACTGTAAACTTCTATGCTAACTATAACTATAAACTTCTAACAATCTTGATTGCAGAATTCAAACTGCTTGTGGTTCACTGAAGTTCAACGTTCAGGAACTCTGAATAAAGAAGAATCTCCATCTTCATTCTTAAAATCAGGGTTAAAGTCATTAGGTAGCAGAAAATGGACGTTTTCCACAAGACATTTATCCATCGCTACAAAGAGAGGAGTCTCTCCTTTCACATTTGTCTGTTGCCACACTGTGGGGTCTAAAGCTTTCAGAGTTATTTCTAGAATATGTTTGTTGAGTTGAGCTGCCGCATCATCATAAAGGAAGGCAGCTTAATCTCCTAATTTGCTCCTGGAAAGCTGAACTGTGGCTTATCGATTTCAGCAAAGTCTCTTCTTCACCTGTTGCTTTAGTTGTCTTTATTTTAACCTTATGCACTCTGTGGTCCCCTCCTGGAACTACTTCTACCACAAGGTCCAATGGCCAGAACCCTCCGTGGAGATTCTTTCTTTGGCGCCAAGTGCAAGGATCTCTTGATTGTTGACTTGCTTGATCAAGCCAACCGCTGCAACTTACTAGATAAAACTACAACATGTAATGTTGCTAAAGAAGCTTTACTTCCTCTCCTTTTCTCTCTGATCCTCCTCCATTCTTTTGTCTTGATATTCAAGGCTTCTGACGTATTCATACGCTTAGGAGGGACACATCGTGAACGCTTTAGCTGACCTTTCCAAAACGGGTAATGTATTTGTAAAAATCTCCTTACAACTTAATATTTCTTCTTCTTGTGCAAGGCAATTTCCAAATTGATAAAAATTCTAGGAGGTCTTGCTTAAGCACTGTAGAGCATCCGAAGCCGCGACATATTCACCTGCTCTTGTAAACTCCGTAGCTGACATTTTGGTAGTGGGCTTTTTATTTCCAGCATTGCTTTTGTGAAATAGAGCTTGTTGGCTCTTGAGTGAGTTTCTTTTCCTTTCTTGCATTGCCGGTGCTCCTAAAGCAAAGAAGACTTCAACTTTCCTGCATGCCCAGCTTCTTTAGGGCTTATAGGAACTTTCAATCTCTCTTCTGCCAGTGCTCCTAGCAAAGAAGACTTCAACTCTTCCTATGCCCAGCTTCTTTCAGGGCTTATAGGAACCAATCGTGGTTCTTCTGCCAGTGCTCCTAGCAAAGAAGACTTCAACTTTCCTATGCCCAGCTTCTTTAGGGCTTATAGGAACCAATCTCTTACTGTCATGCGTAGGCAGATCTTTCTTTGTTAATCTTTACTGCAAAGGCTCCCTCGCCTCGCTTCTCACCGACTGAAACTTTCAATTCGTGCCTTTTGGAAACTGGAAACATTCAAGTTAGGACTCAAGTTAGAACTGTTCTGCGCCCCTGTAGTGGTTATTTAGGTGCGCTGCAATCTCTGCCAAAGCAGAATGTGTAAGACCTTCGCCACTGACTCAGTTAAGCCAGTTCAATAATACTCTAAAGCTTTAATTGTAAACAATGTTGGGACAGACCCTGACTCCTCCCGGGTCTAACTAAATAAAGGTTACTTTGTTGCAGAAACTTTCTGGAGTCTGGAATTTATTGTAAATACTGTGAGACTATAACATCTATAACTGTTTAACTTAAATACTGTGAATCTATAACATCTTTGACTGTTAAATACTGAGAGTCTAAAACATCTTGGACTGTCTAACTTGTTGCTGTCACCCAGCTTCCGTTGGCACCTAACTGCTGCTGTCACCCAGCTTCCGTTGGCCCCTAACTGCCAAATCAGACAGGTTGCTGGGTAATAACTGCCGTAGAACACCAGCCCTAGGGCTTCTTAAAGGGACAGAACTAAATTCGGTTCCCTCCCACTGAATACTGTACAAAACATAGCTAAACCCATACTAACTGTGGGGAAACTAAAGGGGAAATAAACAAAGGCTCTGTGGGGGCATGACAATTACTGCCAGAAATCCTGGAACATTTCATAGGCTATTTGTAATCCAAATCATACAAATGTGATAGGGAACAGCAGTGTGAAATTGTGAGTTAATTTCTGTTTCCTTTACTTAAATAAGTTGATCTAACAATCTTCTTAGAAATGATGAGGCCCACATTGGAATCTGGTGCAAAATCATATGTCTTTTTCAGATCATGTGTGATGTCTTTGACCAAAACATGGCTCCAAAAGACAATCTGTACTCACTGCTGACCTGCTGCACCTTGTATTTCCTTGTGAAGGCAACTTTCATTCTTGATCTGTGACAGAAGCGCTCAGTATTTGTTCACAGAATGCCGGCAAGCATCTCTCATTTCACAGTGATGAGAGCTTATGGTTTCCATAGAGACCATTGAGATGTTTTCTATCAATGGATCATAGGGCAAGGTCTTAGGGGAAGGGGAAAATTCTCGGTTTCACGTCATAGGCGTAGGTTCAATGAACAAATCAAAGCCTCTTGCAAAATTTCATGGAAATGCAGTGACACTGGGCAATAAATGTTGCAAACCATCTTTCCTTATCTTTTAGGATTATATGTACTCTATAAATACAGATCCTGTCCACTTAGTTCAGTCTTCTGCTGTGCTAGACACCCAGTTTGAATAGTGGGTAAATATCTTTGTAACACATCAGATGGCACATGAGCCAGAGACTACAACCCAGAGAGAAAACCTGGTTTCCTTCAGCATCAAGCTGTCTACCAGTTGCTTTAGGAACTTTTCAGCAGGATCAGTGGCACTGGATTGACTCTCTATCTCCTGAGTCTTTCACATTGGAGGGGGATATAGTCAAAGAATTTAGTCGGAAATACCTGCAAATTTCATTCCCCAAACAGCAGCCCCGGAGCAGACAATTGGTGTTTCATGTGCTCGGCTCCTTGGAAGGTTAGAGCCACCATTCATACTCCCCATATAGATCAAGCTTTGCAAAAGTCATTGTATACCATACAGTGGTGGTTTCTGCACAGCGCACTAATAATGTGTAACACGTTATTAATGAACCCAGTTTCCCCTGTTTACCTTCACACTGGAGATTTCACTCCGTCAGTCCAGGTTGCTGTTGCTCCTTGGGTTTCTCCAAAAAGATCACTAGTGCTAAAGGAACTAAAATGGGGTTGTGGGAACTGAAATGGGCCGAACTTGTTTGGGGGAGACCTCTGTGCAAAGTCTCCCCCAAAATGGGATAAATAGCTCCCTCAGCCCATTATGTTTGGGCTATGCAGAAAGCACCACTGACAATAGGTGTAAGAAGCCTGTTGTAGAGAATTAAGTTTTGGAACTGTCAACTGATACTGTATTTTTGTGTTCCACAGCCTTCAATTTGCTTATACGCCTAGGATGCAGTGAGCATTCTCATAGTTTGGTAGTATATGAACAGTGCAGCATTACAGACTTTTAAATCTACCATTGGCTCTATGAACTTATCTTATGTGACAGAAGTATTACAGACTCCCTTGCAGGAATCGTTGATCTCGCTCTCCCAATTCTCCTCTTTTAGCCATGTTATTTAGCAGACTCACCTCCACATCTGTTTGTTAAAGGAACAGATAGTCTTGTGTAGTGTAATACTGTATTTTCAGTAAGGGACACCTGGATTCAAATCTTCACTTAGCAAATAAACTCTTTATGTGAACTTTGATCAGTCACTCTATTTCAGCCAAAACAGGTGTGCACTCTGTTCTTGAACCCACTTGGAAGAAAAAGACATTGAATTTGAAGGATAGATAAAAGTTGTCATTCTTTAGGGAGCCTAAAACATCTGACAACTTTCAAAGTTTTCAGTCCATTTTCCAGTTTCCAGTAGTACCTGCTATTGAACTGTATTTTAATTTCACAAAACATCCATGTATTCACAGAATGTCAAGGCAGCTGAAACTGGAATTATAACCACAGGCAATAATCCATTACTAGTTGGCATTTAAATAGCTAATAAATAAACTTCTGGTAATTGTTTTGATCTGTTTCACTCGAAAAGTCTGTCAAATGAAATGTTTTCAGAGAGGTTGCACATTTCTGCATTTACTCTAGGATGTCTAGAATTTTAGTTTTGCTACTGATTATAATTTCTTTTGGCTGAGACTGAGGTCAAGGTTAGAGTTGCAGCTCTTGATATATATTATGTGTGTGTGTGTGTGATGTGTATGTGTGTGTGTGGGGGGGGAGAATGCAATGCACAGGCCCCTATGCCGCTCGCTGCTCTCAGCGCGTGGCATCCCAGGCGCGCGCCCAGGCGTCCCCACGACCCCGCGCTCTGTGCGGGGTCGTCAAAAGGCGCCGTTCGGAAGAGCGCCTGGGATGCCACGCACTAAGGGGGCGCAACAGCGGCAGCGTCGGGGCGGCTGCGCTGTGGCCGCCCCTGCCGTGGGGAGGGAGGAGGAACCCCGCGCTACTCTCCTCAAGTAGCGCGGGGCTTACGGTAAGTGGGGAAAGGCCATCTGATACAATGAAAACTTTAAAATTAAGACACTGACCAGACAGCTACCCAAGTATGCACTACATTTGTTGCAATACCTGAAACTCGTTTAATCATTTCTGCACCAGATAGGCTCCACAGAAGGAAAGCACAATACTTTAGGGCAATCATATTCTCTTGGATTTTTTGATGCATGCTATCTTTTAAAACACATTTTCCAGTTCATACAAAATGTCCAACCGAGAGCATTCTTCAGTATCATTCAGTAATTGAAAAGGAGAGCCAAAGTCTGCTGAACTAACTTTGAAGCTGGAGAACTTTGTAGAGGTACAATCTCATGAACAGGTATTCCAACAATGTTCCTCCAAGGTTGAGCACCATGATGAAATTGCTAAAAGTGATGTCAGGACTGGCTTATGGCCCAAAAGGACACCAGTTTGTCCAGTAAGGGACAAATTACCGTAGCACAAAAGGACACACACTCAAATCAAATTAAGAGGCAACACCGTGGTTAACCTTTCAAATCTTCAGCTTTAGAATACTGCTTAGAAAAATGTGACCCTTTGTGCTTTTTTAAGGTTCATTGCATTGACCCTTGTCATCCATTTCCAATTGTGTTCAGAGTTCCTTTATGCATTTCAGGAAAACCTTAAAAACAGGTCAGTAATGAGAAATCAAGTATGCAGGTCAAAGTATGACCTGTCACTATTATTTGCTCCATAAACTTTAGATGTTTAAGCAGTGAAGTTATCCGCATTACTCAGGAGACATTTATTTTCCAAGCCTTTTAATGCAATATTCATCAAAAGGCTTGTTAACCAGTTTTACTCAATAAAAACTAAGCATTGAAAAACAAAGCATTGAAAAACTGACAAAAAATCCTCACCATTTCCATGGGCTCAGTTGTTTTTACTTATTTTACTCGCACAACAACCACTGATATTGTCAAGAAGCCAGAAGCTGCACCACTAAACACTGAGCACTCAGGTCCAAAATATAGTGTTCCTAAAAATATTATTTCTAACATTTGTAACAAAGGCTGATTTTTCACAGTCAAAATGCCTCGTGGTAGATCCAGCGTGTCTGCTGTGGCGCCTTTTGCCCTGTTGTTGACTCTTCACTGCTTCCCGGTTCTTCGAGGGATTCGAGGCAGGGGCGGCGCATTATGCCCCAAATGTTTCTTCATGAGCCCGGTGCTTCTCCATTTGCACCGCAAGCTCTTCCGCAATGTCTTCCACACAATGTCTTCCATCTGGTAATAACTATTCCATTTTTTCAAGATGTTTCTGCATGTGGTAGCTGTACACTTCCAGATATTTTTGACGGGGTCAGGTTATCTAGACACATTTCAATCTGGTTTCCAATTGATTTGGGGACTAAAACTGTCCTGATGATCACTCTGAGGATGAACTTTTCCAGGAGAGGGACAATAAAAGTATGTTTTAAACCACTAGTCAAGCTCTCCTTCTGAACTGATTGGCAGAGCTGCAGATTCCAGTGTTAATTAGGATTGAAACCACCAGCTCTGTCTATCTGGCAAACCAATGCCAGAAGATGATACAGGGGAATAACTTCTGAGTTCAGTGGTATTGGTGCTACAGTGACTATGAGCTCTATTCTGTCTCCCAGGCAACTACATGGAGAGCTAGCATGGTGTAATAGTTAAGGTGTTGGACTAGGATCTGGAAGACTCAGGTTCGACTCCCCACTCTTCCATGGAAATGTGCTAGTTGACTTTGGGCTAGTCATATGCTCTCAGCCTATTTGGAAGCGTGGACTATGGATGATCATAGCAACTGAACATGGTACGCTTGCCTGCCAAATCTATTCACTGTAGAATCCACGACATCCCTATTTCAAATCCCTTCATGACCTGAGATTGAGGTGCATGAAGGACTTTTTTTGCCACATCAACATACCTTTTACTTATAATCATCATTTGAGGCCTGAGTTAATTTGGCAGCAACCAAAGCCAGGGCATACATATCTATGGCTCACACTCTCCATAGTTATTCACTGGATGCCTAAACTTTTCAAGTTTGGTTGCCAAGTGATAATGTAGCTATATCCCTATGCATTCTATTAATAGGGGTATTTTTTAATTTTTATCTGTAATTCTTTAACAGGGACTAGTTATTGTGCCTTTTAAGATCTCTAGTGCAATTGTATTAGGAGCAGCAGTGGCGTAGGAGATTAAGAGCTCGTGTATCTAATCTGGAGGGACCGGGTTTGATTCCCAGAGCTGTGGAGGCTTATCTGGGGAATTCAGATTAGCCTGTACACTCCCACACATGCCAGCTGGGTGACCTTGGGCTAGTCACAGCTTCTCGGAGCTCTCTCAGCCCCACCTACCTCACAGGGTGTTTGTTGTGAGGGGGGAAGGGCAAAGAGATTGTAAGCCCCTTTGAGTCTCCTACAGGAGAGAAAGGGGGGGTATAAATCCAAACTCCTCCTCCTCCTCCTCCTCCTCCTCCTCCTCCTCCTCCTCCTCCTCCTCTTCTTCTTCTTCTTCTTCTACTTCTTCTTCTTCTTCTATTATTTAAACTGATATTTATGCTACATTTTGTCTTCATCATTTAGAAATATTTATTTTAATTGTTGATAATCTATTTGCATGTTTTGCAGACACTGCAAGGTCACATAGTCTGATCTGTGGAGAAGAAATCAAGAAATAAATAAATGTCTCTCCTGCCAGACTCATACCAGAATATTGAATGTTAACAAATAACAAATGTCATTCAATTTTTTGTTAGCTAATGAAAATATGCACCATTATTTTCTCCACAAAATCATCATATGGACAACATTGGGATCCAGAAAATTATCACTGGTTACTTCAGAGTATACCTGTGTACACACCATTTTGCAGCAAGTCCCACCATGTTTCAGGGCTCAGAACAGAACAGTTTTTAATATTATAGGCAGGTACCAGGATATTAAGATTCATAATAAAAGCCAGAAGAGGAGACTTAAATAGGCGCTTAGAAACAGTTCATTGAAATAAATCTCACACATTTCTTAGGAACAGCAGGAAAAGCAGTCTGAGAGTAAAATTACACGTTACATCTGTGATTTTTTTTTCTACATTTTTTTCCTAAACTAGAAAGTAAGCATTAGAGAGACAATTTCAAAAGAGAAATCAGTAAAGTGGGAGAAAGGCTTCACAGCTGTCTCTCCCCACCCGCCGCCCCTACTGCTGTATCACTGATCATTTTATTTATTTATTTATATTTATACTTTCAGCTTTTATACCGCCACGTCCCCGAGGGGCTCCGGGCGGTGCACAACATATAACAAGTACAATTAGTCAATAAGTGCAGTCATAAAGCTATCATAAATTAGATAAAATCTATAAAATCTATAAAAGCAGCGAGTGTAATCTCTTAATAAACGTCCTATAACCTATGGGTGTGGATGGCGCCCCATAACCCAACATAAATCCTTCCCCTAGGAGAGAGGTGGCAGACCTCTCTCATCACAGATCATCACAGCCTTCACTACCTCAAGTTGCTCCCCAGGAAAATTTACAGGTAAACACTAATTTTTCCCTCTAGTTCAGGTAAAAACAGCTTGTAGGTCAGGATTAAGGTGCAAGATGAAAGAGTTAAACAGTCCCTCTCCCCCATGGTCTAAAATGCAGCCTCAGCAGTTGCACATGACAAAGCTTTCTCCACTCTGGTTTTGTTTTTGGTTTTTTTGCTTTTTTGTGGGGTCCTCCATTTTTTCTCTTCAAGATTCATGAGAAATTTAAGTGAAAAAAATGGCAAACAATTTTTTTTCAAAGCAAATGAAATGAACACAGAAACTTCTGCTGATTTATCAAACAAGCCTCTTTTAATCTTGGTTGTTGGTTTTTTTACCTCTCTGCAAGCTGAAAAGGCAAGCCAGGAATGAGCTTCACTATTGCAAAAGCTGCTGCATGGAATAAAGGTTATTGGCACAGTGGCTGGAAAAATAACAGTCGGACGGTGAATAATGGAGCCTCGGTGAAGAAAAAGGTTTAGTGCCAGACACTGAGGGAGGGAATTGAACATCTTGTATACATATCAGTAGAATTAGTAGAATCTATCATTAAAGATAAAATTATTAAACATGTAGAAATGCAAGACCTGCTGAGAAAGAGTCAGCATGGCTTTTGCAGAGGCAAATCCTGTCTTACAAACTTACTAGAGTTCTTTGAGGGTGTAAACAGGCATGCGGATAAGGGGGAACCAGTGGACATTGTCTACTTGGATTTCCAAAAGGCTTTCGACAAAGTTCCTCACCAGAGACTATTGAGAAAACTCAGCAATCAAGGAATAAGAGGGGAAGTCCTCCTATGGATTAAAAACTGGTTGAGAAACAGGAAGCAAAGAGTGGATGTAAATGGGAAGTTCTCCCAATGGAGAGATGTAGGGAGTGGTGTCCCCCAAGGATCCGTTTTGGGACCAGTGCTCTTTAACCTATTCATAAATGACCTGGAAGTAGGGGTGGGTAGCGTGGTGGCCAAGTTTGCAGATGATACCAAATTATGTAGGGTGGTGAAAACCGCAAAGGATTGCGAAGAGCTCCAAGCGGACCTTGATAAATTAGGTGAGTGGGCTAAGAAATGGCAAATGCAGTTCAATGTAGCAAAATGTAAAGTGATGCACATAGGGGCAAAAAATCCAAACTTCACATACACGCTACAGGGGTCAGTGCTATCAGTCACAGACCAGGAAAGAGATTTGGGCATCTTAGTTGATAGTTCCATGGGAATGTCAACTCAATGCATGGCAGCTGTGAAAAAGGCAAACTCTATGCTGGGGATAATTAGGAAAGGAATTGATAATAAAACTGCAAGGATTGTCATGCCCTTATATAAAGCAGTGGTGCGACCACACTTGGAGTACTGTGTTCAGTCCTGGTTGCCACATCTCAAAAAGGATATCGAAGAGATAGAAAAAGTGCAGAGAAGGGCAACGAGGATGATTGAGGAACTGGAGCACCTTCCTTATGAGGAGAGGCTGAAGCATTTGGGACTGTTTAGTTTGGAGAGGAGACGTCTAAGGGGGGATATGATTGAAGTCTATAAAATTGCGCATGGGATAGAAAATGTTGACAGAGAGATGGAATAAACCAGGTTCCCAGTAGATTTCCCACATAAGCACTGCTCACATCCAGTCCCTCTGCTTAGCTTCAATATTTTCTACCTATACCTAACCTTCAATTAGCAAAATCAGGTTGTTCTGTGTGCTCCTTAGATTTTATGATAAACTAGTGTTAATGTACTTCAAGATTTTGACAATGAAGGAACATGTAAAGAGCATTAATAGATTTGATAAATGGGCTTTGAACAATTGATGAGAAGGGAACAGGATGCTGGGTTTCTCATTTATGTAGGCCCCAGAGTATTTTGAAGAATAATTTGAAGCAGGTAATGCATCCTAAAGTAGCCTTAAGATAATTAAACTTAATGGCAACAACGAACGTCACTCTTAGATACCAAGCTAGTGGTCTGCTACTGTGCACTGGGCTGTTTTCTGTTTTGTACCAACCACCAAATCAAGGGAAATAGTTTTTATAAATTATTTTCTAAAGTCTTATTCAAATTTCTAGTGTTTTTTTAAGGTAGCCTTTACACTTCAACTTTTCTCAAAGGAAAAGGGAGGTAGAGGATCCAGTGCAGAATCAGATGCTATCAGAAGCACAACTGATAATCCAGAAAAGCATACAAAGCATAGCTACTTGAAATATTATGCAAATGTTGTAAACAAACAAAACGCATATTTTAGCTGTTTGCTGACCTATGTTTTCAATCTGGCCTTTAATTCCAGGAAAACAACTAATCACCATTTTAGTCAGAAACATTAAAAAATTAACTCTCTAAGTACCCACCACCAAGCCTCTCAAATCTAGCGATTAAACAAGGAAGTAATAGCTGTAGAGGGAGAAGAGATGGAAGGCCTCTTCCATGCCGGTATATTGGGCTCGGAGTGTTCCAAACCAGTATTCCCCAGTTATTCTGGAACAAAAAGCACTACATGGAGTGCCTACCCCCTTCTTCCAAGATGTTTCAGGCTCAGAGGCCCCTTCCGCATACACAAAATAATGCGTTTTCAAACCACTTTCACAACTGTTTGGAAGTGGATTTTGCTATTCTGCACAGCTTCAAAGAGCACTGAAAGCAGTTTGAAAGTGCATTATTCTGCATGTGCGGAATGAGCCAGAGTTTTCTGTGGTCAGCATAGCCCAAAAGACTGCACCATCATGAAGAGGAAGATGTGCCATGTAGCTTTATGCTCCCCAGAAGGATTTTCTCCAGATAATGGGCTGAATGCTATAATCCATCAGCCAAGCTCTCCCTCCCCCGCCCCCCAGCAGTCATGTATAATGGTGGGGTAGTTTATTTTCAGAGTCATGATATGGTTGCCAACTCTGGCCTGAGAAATTTCTGGAGACTTGGGAGAAGTGCCTGTGAACGGGGGCTGGACTTCACCTAGAATATATGGTATGCCATAGAGTTTGCCCTCTGAAATTGGCATTTTCTCCAGGGGAACCAATCTCTGTAGCCTGGAAATTAGTTGTAATTCCAGAAGAACTCCAAGACTCACCTGGAGGTTGGTAGCCCTAGAAGTTCTGTTTGGAATAATAGCCATGTGGATTGGAAGGGTACAGTGGATGGGGAGGCAAATGCACTTTGCTGCTGCTTCTTGCATGAGTGGAGTCCTGCTTTCCCGGGATTAGAAAGAACTGTTGTGGGAAGGGGAGAACCAGGAAGATCCATAGTCCTTCTATTGGATCTAACACCACAAATTAAAATGGAGCAACAGGTTAAAAAGATATTGTGGATGTGTTTGTAGTGTTTTTTAACACATTCCAAAGTGGTAAAGAAGTACCAAAACTGAGAAGCACCAAAACCTAAATATTTTTTTAAAATGTCCCAAGCCAGGAGATATTAATGCCACTGGTTTATGTAAATGTTGGATGAGACAATACAGGAAATATTTTTGAAAGGGTTGGCCTTCCAAGTCCCTGTGTGCTTTCAGCTTGAAGAAAAATTATTATTTCAGATATGATGTCTGTTTTTCTACGCCTTGGCCCACATCCATGCAGCTCTCTTTGACACATCAGCATGGCGTAAATTAAGTTCCTTGGCTCAAAAGGTAATGATGCCCCCATAGCTGGCTAAGAGTTGAAACTCTATCCTGCTAAGACAGAGGTAATAGTGGTTGGGAAGGTGTCTGCACTAGAGAAAATTACACTCCCACATTGGATTGTGTTCAACTTTCTCTGGTGCACATTGTGAAAAGCTTAGGATCTCTACTTGACTCAGCACTACTATGAGAGAAACAGCTATCTGAAATAGCCAAGATGATTTTTCACCAACTATATGTAGTCTATAAATTTCACCCAACTTCCGGAGTTCTCTATACTAATTTATACAACAGTAATCTTGAGACTTAGCTACTGTAATACACTATATGTTGGGCCTCCCTTGAACATGATTCAGAGACTTAAATTTGAGCAAAACAGGGCACCCTGCTTGTTGTCAGGGGCTAGGTCACAGGATGGCTATTTTACCATAAATATATTGGCCTCTAATTTCTGAATCCAATTCAAGCCATGTTGGTGCTTCCTTTTAAAGCTCATCACAATCTGAAGCCTATATCTCTACTTGGGGCCTTTTTGAGAATCCATTCCAATTTTAGGCAACAGAGATTATAAGATCCATACCCACTGTAAAGTTTCAGAGGGCACATAAGATTGAATTTAGAAGAGTTCTTGGCTCCTTGAATGAGTGGTTTGAAGTATCTGACAAATATTATAATGGGGTTTTGATAGGTTTTTAAAAAATGATACATTGGTTATATAGTTATAACCTGCTTTGGATTCCAGCAGGTTTTAGGGGTGTATGCCATTTTCCTGGTATTTTTGGGATTCATATTTATTGTACCTAAATATTTTCAGAAAAGCTGAAAAAAGCCAAATACCCATACCAGAAAACTGATTTTTTTTCCCAGCTTTTTTTGGATATGTGAAATTGTTTGTCTCCATTGAAGTCTATGGGGAATTTGGGGGTGATCACTGGGAAAAAAATTATCTTTGGGGGTGATCACTGGGAAAAAAATTACATACCGGTAGGTTTCCAAGCAGTTTCCACAGCTTTTAGTACGCACAATGGCATTTTGCAGAGATAGTGCCGAAATTCTTTCTTGATTACAGACTGGAAAATGAAACAGCACTTTAATTTAATGTACATTATCATTTCACAATAAATTAATCAAAGTGCTTTGGTAAACAAACTGATTGCCCTTAATAGTATTAAGTCCTTTGGGTTTATTTGTTCTCTTTAGCAAACACTGTGGGAAGCAGAAGTTGGAATTAATCCATTACTGGGTGCTCCAAAAAGTCCAAGCAGATTTACATAAAACTTTTAAAACTTGTGATTCAAAACCAGCAGTGACCTGCTGCATTTTTTATATTTCAATGCAATTAATTTTGGCATTGGCACCAAACATAGAAGTAACTAAGTACAAAGGTGTCCGTTTCAAATAGATTCATTTATTCAATATTTTAACAGCTGTAGAAGACAGATCTGAATCTTTTAAAATAAATCTGTGCATTGTGATCCATAAACTATGTAAGCCAACATGCCTAGGGCCCCAGCATTATTTTTTTCAAGATGGTACAAACTTGTAACAACTTTACCCACAAAACCATAATCCCTCATCTGATACATCCTTCATCCTATATATATATACAGTCTCATTAACCATGGAAAAACTTTTTTAAAAAATTCTGAAATTACTGGTACATATTGTCCATTTCTGAAAAATCCTCACTGTTGCTACTTTTAGCTAATAATAACATCCCACCTGAGAGTCCTATAAGTTTCCTAACCTTTTCTAACTTTATGGCCATTATCAGGGGATCATCCTGTCAATGACTTCTTTTTTTAAAAAAAAAATTCCAATAGACTAACAGGGCTGCAAACATTAGCCCAAAAAACTTTACAGCTTTATTTTTATGACCTTTCCCACAGCAAAATCATTTATGTTACCTCCCCCAGTTTCAGATAGCTAGATGCTTAATGAGTCTTGCTTCAGACTGTGCAGAATGCCTGCAGTTGTGATGAGTGCTATAGCTTGCTGAAACTGTCTTCATCTACTGCCAGACTTTCCATAACTCCAGAAGGCAATATCCTTTAGCTTTCTGTGGGTCAATAGTTTCAGTAACACAATGGGCTGTACATCAGGCTGCCCTTGAGAAGTGTTTGAAATCTTCAATTTATGCAGAATATGCTGCTAGGACGTTGAGTAGAGTCATGCTAGGACGTTGAGTCATGGGGACCAATCAGTCTAATCTTAGCCCATCTAAACTGGCTCCCAATGTATTTCTGGACACAATCCATAGTACTGTGTTGACTTTTAAAGTCTGGTCAGGGGTGTATCTATGGAAAACAGTGCCTAGGGCAAACACTGAAAGCCCCTCCCCACCTCTCCCAGCCTAGCCAGGTCCAATGTTAAACTGTGTGCAGTTGAATATTGGACTCAGCCTGACTTCGGAGTTGGAGATTCAGGACGGAGCCAGTGGAATAAAGCCCAGTGTCAAACTGCGGCTTCAGCCTGGCCATGTCCAGCTTTATACGTCGGTTTGAAGTCTAAAGCTGGATCCATCTGGGGCAGAAAGGAGTTCTTGGCAAGGAGGAGGCCAAGTGACTGAGGGCACCTTCCCCAACTGGCTGCCCCACCCTAGATACATCTCTGTGTAGAGTTTGGGACCAACATATTTGAAGAGCAGCCTGTGACAACAATCCTGAAACTTGCTAAAAGTGTCTGGACCCTAGATTACACTACGATAAAGGTGTTCCATTCCACATTGGACCATCCTGGCAGACTTAATCCCTTTTGAATAAAGGATTATATGGTTTAGACCAGCCCCTTTATTCAGAGTCATCACCAGGTGCTTAATGGAGGTGGGACTATATGGGATATGACTTTGATAGGAAAATGTAGCCTCTGACATCAAAGATTGGAGATTTGCATATGACTGGAGAAATGCACTTATCACTTTTAGAAAGGAGGCTGTCTTAGGTCCATCTCCATTTAGCATAAATGTCTGGACATTTGGGATCTTCCTGGTCTTTGGTTTTCAGTCTTGGGTAGAAACTGGGTCTGCAGGAAGTTGACTAGGGATTAAGGATTCCTTTAGCTTCTTGTTACCATGAAGAAGTCCGCACAGGCTCTGAGGAACCAGCTACAGCATAGGTAATATAGGTAATATATTTTTATAAACACTTTTTTTTCAACTTCATTTAGGACAATCTATTTCTCTGGGATATTAAAAAAAAATCTTTTCCCCATGTGCTACACTGCACAGGTGCTATCAGCTTGGTTATAAGCTATTTTGTTATTGCTGTAGTAGTGCATTGGAAGAGTGCCTTCTCAGCAGGTCAGTCTAGATCAGGGAACCTGCGGCTCGAGAGCCATATGCGGCTCTTCTGCCCTTGCACTGCGGCTCCACGAGCCGAGCCGCCGGCCCCATCTCCAAGTTGCCAGCGCCCTGCAGGTATAGCAGAGGCTGGCGCACTCAACTGCAGTTCACGCGGTCGGGCTGGAGCCACTTCGCGGGGCTTCCCCTCTCGTCCGCCCGGTTCGAGCAGGGCGGGTGCTTTCCTGGCAGCTTGCGAGGCCGAGCCGCTGGCCCCATCCTTGCCCACCCTGCAGGCAGCAGGGCGGACGCATCCATGCGCTTCTCAGAATGAGCGGAGTAAAAGGTAAAAAAAACCCAATATATATAGTGTTATCTTTATTTTAAATGTCAAAAATTATTTGCGGCTCCAAGTGTTTTCTTTTCCAGTGGAAAACGGGTCCAAATGGCTCTTTGAGTGTTAAAGGTTCCCTACCCCTGGTCTAGATTTTCTCAGGAAGTTCTGAGTGGTGACAGTTTGACAGTTCCTCAGGAATCCTTACATCCTGACCAATGTTTTAATTGTTGTTTTTGTCTTTGTATATATTTTAGCTCTATTTTAATTGTTTTAATGATGTAGGAGATTGGTTGGTTTTAATGGTTTTAAAATGTAATTATGCCTATTTGAATATGTCAGCCACTTTGGTGGTCCTTCTGAGCAAAGAAAGGTCAGATAGAAATTTTCTAAAATAAAAATAAATAAATTCATACAGAAGGACTCCATTTAAACTAAATTGGTACACAGTGAAATATATTCAGCTTAATTGTAAGGTCTGAGGTATATTATCCTTCTTGGCCTTTTGAAAGGGCACATGGACAGTAAAGAAAGATGTAACTGCTCTATAACAAGAAAGGAAAAGTGGCATGGTATAGATAGCCCGATCTTGTCAAGCCCTCAAAACCTAAGCAGGGTCACTACTTGGGGGGGGGCGGGGGGGGCGGGGGGGAGAGACCATCAGGGAGGGCTCTGCCCCTCTGCTCCTCACTTGCCTTGAAAGCCCCTTGCTGGAGTTGCTGTAAATCAACTGTGACTTAATAGCACTTTACATACACATCTATGTACAACACAAAATGTTTACTGATCGTATTTTGCCTTATTACTTTGTTTTAAAGATAATCTGCTTTTTAGATACAGATTGTTGTTTGCCAGCTCAAACTTGTTAAGAGATGGGATAGAAACTTTTAAAGAAACAAAATGTCCTATTCACAAGATGAAACAATAGCACATAGTTTCATTCTTTAAAAAAACAAATTAAAAAAAAACAAATTTAAAAACAAATTTAAAAAGTTGCCTTTCCCAATGTGCAAGTAAGCCAGGTTGCTTAGAATGCTTCCTAAGTGTTAAATTCTCAAAGCAACCAGAATGTCTCCAAATGATCAGATTTGCCCAAGTGACTTCTTATCAGTTGTTATTGCAAACGTGAGAAATTTCCCATGACGAAGTAGTGCAACTTGATGAGAAAATGCACTTTTGCCATTGGTTAACATTTCATGTAACATTGCAGGGATATTCTGTTTTGGCAAAGCTCTCTATACAGCCTTCCAGTCTGGAGCATACATGCTCCTGAGACCTGCCCATAAAGGCTAAAGTGGTTTCAGGAGACAACATGGCCAGGGCATTCTATTATCATCACTCTACACTCTGTGGTAAATTTCCCAGTAACTCAGATTCACTTATTGTTTGCGAGCTATTTGTTAATCTTCAGATTTGTTAATCTTCAGATATCATTCAGCCTATTTGTTCTTCTCCCTTTCTTATATGGGGTTTAGCTTGAAATGACATTTCCAGTACAATCTACAAAAGACTCATGCTGACATAATTACATTTAAATGCTGTATCCCTTAGAATTTACAAAAACTCCTGTGGTGGATTGACTTCGCAGGATAAACTCCTGAATTGCAAAGCTTAGCTGCTCACTACAAAAAAAATTGGATTATATTTTTAAAGGCCATTGTTTTCCTAAAAAATTAGGAAAATGTTCCACATTCCCACCTTTGCAACTCTTTTACTTCATTGGTGTTGAACAATTGCTTGTGTTTTGTCTGATCCATGCACGTAGGTAAGGGGGGGGGGTTCTCGGGTTTGAAACCCCCCCATTCATGTCCGAAGCTCCTCCCACCCGTTTGTGGGTTTAAAAAACATTTTAGTGCTTTTTTTCGGTTTTTGGCCTGCAAGAGGGGCATTGTTTGGGCTAGCAGCACCAAACTTTCAGGGATTATTTGGGAGACTCTCCTGATGATACCTGCCAGGTTTGGTGAGGTTTGGTTCAGGGGGTCCAAAGTTATGGACTCCCAAAGGGGGTGCCTCCATCCTCCATTGTTTCCAATGGGAGCTAATAGAAGATGGGGGCTACACCTTTGAGGGTCCATAACTTTGGACCCCCTGAACCAAACTTCACCCAACCTGGGATGTATTATCAGGAGAATCTCTTACTGATACCACCCAGATTTTGTGAAGTTTGGTCCAGGGGGTCCAAAGCTATGGACTCCCAAAGGGAGTGCCCCATCCTCCACTGTTTTCAATGGGAGCTAATAGAAAATGGGGGCTACACTTTGAGGGTCCATAACTTTGGACCCCCGAACCAAACTTCACCAAACCTGGGTGGTATCATTAGGAGAGACTCCTAAAGACACCCTGAAAGTTTGGTGCTTCGAGCTTAACAATTGTACCCCTGACAGCAGGCACCCCCCAAATGTTTCCAGATTCTCGTTTTAAATCCACCCTCTTCGGCATGGATTTAAAGGGAGAATCAGAGGTCCTCAGTTTAGAAGAAGAAGAAGAGTTTGGATTTATATCCTCCCTTTCTCTCCTGTAGGAGACTCAAATGGGCTTACAATCTCCTTGCCCTTGCTCCCTCACAACAAACACCCTGTGAGGTGGGTGGGGCTGAGAGAGCTCCAAAAAGCTGTGACTAGCCCAAGGTCACCCAGCTGGCATGTGTGGGAGTGCACAGGCTAATCTGAATTCCCCAGATAAGTCTTCACAGTTCAAGTGGCAGAGCAGGGAACCCCGGTTCCTCCAGATTAGAATGCACCTGCTCTTAACCACTACGCCACATTGAAAGTGATGCTGTTTCAGAAGGTGGGGGGATAATCCACCCCAAAACAGCATCACTTTCAATGTTGTTTAACTAGGGGCCCCAGATTCTCCCTTTAAGGTGGATTTAAAAGGAGAATTTGGGCTCTCTAGTTTAAATGCCATTGAAAGTGATGCTGTTTGGGGGTGGATTCCAGCATCACAGCAGCTGCCCGGGGGGGGGGGGGAAACAGATTTTGCACCAGGCTCCATTTTCCCTCTATGCCTCTGCCCAGAGGGGAGGGGCGGGGGAGGGCAGGGGAGGGGAGTCTGCCATCCCCGACCTCGGAGAGCTGCTTTTATAAGCGCTAGGCCAGGGGCGGGGCTTGGGGAGGCGTGGCCATGCGCTAGGGGCGGGTGGGAGTGTGGCCCCACCCTGAACCCCCCCCCCATAAAAAATCTATACCTACGTCCCTGGTCTGATCCATAAAATGCATAAGAGGAAAGAACTAATAAGCTTTGACATTTCTCTCCAACATTTAGGGGCTGGAGCATCCAATTTCTCCGTAGAGTCTTCTCTTCAGAACTTGGATTAAGTGTGATTTGCAGAGTCTTCTCTTCAGAACTTGGATTAAGTGTGATTTGCATGGTTTCCTCATTTCCCTCCCCATCACAGCGTTTCTCTCTTCCCATTTCTATGGATAATTGCTGTTCAAAATGGCAGTGTCTGCCCTGCAATTATCATTAGAGATAATGAATGCCTCAGTAAAGCAGGCAGCTTGGAGATTCCTATTTATGTTCTGGCTCTCAAAGTGCACAGCAGGCAATTGAGAGCAAGGCATACATTTCATGAAACACATTTATTTTTTGTGTAAAGTTGAGACTCTCCCAAATTTTTCAGGTTAAGACAATCATGGGTCTTTCTGCTGTAGAACGTATATTTTTATGTTAAAGTTAAATGGGACAAATAATGACAAAGTCTTCCACCTCTTTTCATGTTGTTAAAAACATAAGAGTAGCCACACTGGATCAGACTAATGGTCCATCAAGCCCAGCAATCTTTTTCCAACAGGGGCTAGTCAGATGACAAAGATAATTCTTGTATAAATAGATTGTGGGTGTTTCTTTGCTCTTTCCAACATTAATTAAAATGGGCTAATCCCAAAATGAGAAAACCCAAATCCCTTTCCTCATCTTTCACTTTTATGGCTAAGATCCTCCAATCCCATAACGGAAGATGGAACAGGTATAACAATTTCTTTGTCACCTTGGAAGTCAATCATATAAGTAGACAAACTGCCATTTTCTTGAGTTTTGGGACAAGCTTGCAAAAGAGGTGACAGAAGCATTTCCAGTTCCTGTTCAGAAATTTGAGCGCCTACATGCCAAAGCACTTGGGTGAATCTAGAAGTATTTCAATTAAGATACTGCCACACATGAAGGAAGCACTCATTAATTTTTCACAAAAAACAAGCAGCTTCCTGATGGGGGTGAGACAGAGGTGTAGCTGGGCCAAACTGCGCCCAGTGTGCATACTGTATTTTCTGCCCCCGCCCCCCGCGGTGCCCCCCCGCACTCCCCCCTGCAGCGCCCTCCCTTTTCCCCTCCCCTGTTCTCAGTAAAAACGGCCTTGTGAGCCCCAAGTCTCCTGGGAAGTGCAGTTCCTCAGGGCCTCAGGCTGTTTTTACTGCGAACAGGCCTTTTGCAGCCTGAAAAAGTTCTCAAAAAGGAAAGGAACTAAGGTAAGTGTGGGAAGGGGGCACCGCGGAAGGGCGGGGAAAAGGGGAGGGGCCTGGGGGCAATTTTCTGCTCCCCCAGGCGTGAGCCCGGTGCACAGAGCACCCCCCGTCTCCTTGTAGCTTCGCCACTGGGGTGAGAACACATGTCCCTACCACAGCAGAAACAGCAAATGAACAATCTGCGCAGCTAATACCTTGACACTTGATGCTACAGTGGCCTCTATACCACTCCTTTCTTTTTTCCCCTCCATCACAACAACAACAGAACGTTCCTGTTCTGCAGGGAAAGGTGAAAAACATCTCTTTGAAGGGCTAAGGGCTTGGCAGTCTCCTAGGATTAAAGCTGATCTCCAGACTACAGAGATCAGTTCCCCTGGAGACAATGGCTGTTTTGGAAAATGGACTATATGTCATTATACCCTAATGAGGTCTGTCCACTCCCCAAACTCTACCCTCCCTGGGCTCCATCCACTAATCTCCAGGAATTTCTTAACCTGGAGTTGGTAACTTTTATCTCCAAAGTGACAATGACTACATGAATGCTTCCCTGTGCCTGGCACTCCACAGGTTCCCCTTTGAGCAGGATTAAAAACAAGTTCATTTTTTTCTCTGGCTTAAAGGGGAAAGCCATGGGAATTGCACAAATTGTGTTCAGAAAATGCCCCATATCAATCACAAGGATGTTTCTTTTAATGTTTCCTACTTTCCACAAACGGGAGGATCTCTTTATGGAAACAGTCTTTGGTGAAAGCCATGAGTTTGTTGGGATATTTTCCTCCTCTACCATTATTTTTTTGAAGAGCAAATACTTTGGGAGTGTGGTTTTTCTTTCCAAAGTGGTCCAAGGTAACTCATGTCAAAATGTAAATTTATAAACTTAAATAGATTTCAAATGGCTGTGTTCTGAAGGTTGAATAATATTTCCTTATGTCTCATGAAAAGAGGTCCACACTCTCCTTTGAGGAAGCATTGTTTACTCTAAGAGCTTAGAAAGCAACTGACTGGCTCTTAGGAAAGTACCGTATATACTCATGTATAAGTCGAATTTTTCAGCACATTTTTAATGCTGAAAAAGCTCTCCTCGACTTATATGCGGGTCATTAAATTTTTTTGTGTGTTTTTACTTTGCCGGCTGGCAGGGGGCGCAGTTTTTATGTTAGCAACACCAAACTTTCAGGGTACCCTCAGAAGACACCCCTGATGATACCAGCCAAGTTTGGTAAAGTTTGGTTTAGGGGGTCCCAAAAGATGCCATGGACTTCCCAAAGAGAGCTGCCTCCCATTCCCCATTGTTTTCAATAGGGCTATTAGGCAGATGGGGCTACCCTTTGAGAGGTCCATAACTTTCTGGATTCCCTCTAAATAAACTTCACCAAACCTGGTTGGTCTCATAAGGAGAGTCTCTTTTATGATAGCAAACCAGGTTTGGTGAAGTTTGGGTCAGGGATCCAAAGTTATTGATCCCCTGTGGTTTGGCAGGCTCCCATCCCCCCCCATTGTTTACAATGAGCAAGCTAAATACTGTAGATTTTTCCATTTCTTGATAATATCTCTCTTAAAATCTAAGTTGAGTTACATTTGGACATATAGATGATGATGAGGAATCCAGTTCTGAAGTATTTTAACTCCTGTGTTTTAGCTTGGTTGCTGATTGAGCTAAGGTTTTTGTAATTTTTGTAAAAGTTACTGTTGAGACCATATTGTTCTTGTTGGACCTCTCCTTTTCCACTTTACAAAAGCCAGTTTACTGTTTTTCTTTTGAAATAAATATTCAAAAACATTTAACCCTATCTGATGCTCTCAATTGATGTAATTTTATTGGTATCTATTTTTATTTTTGAAATTTAACAGCAGCTGCTGCATTTCCCTAACTCCTCGACTTATCACAGCTGAAGTCAAATAAGTTTTCCCCAGTTTTTGTGGTAAAATTAAAGAGATTGCCTCGGGACTTCTATACACAGGTCTCCACTTATACACTGAAAGGTATATACGGTAGCTAAAAGTCTAAGGCTTTCTTGTGCCTATATCCACAGAACAAGAGACAAAATCATAACTATGCAGTTAGTGGCTTACCAGTTATTTCAAGGAGGAACACAGATGCCCACCTGCATGTCACTAGCACACACTAGTTTATTTGAATCCGGTGAAAAGTGATTTGTAATAACATTGTCACTATATTGTTAAAGGACTGACAACTCTATTAGTATTCATATACTCCAGGATTTTGGAATGCAATTTTGCAATCCTTACTTGCTTATAGTGACAGCTTCACATGCTCAAGAGAAACATGCTCCTCCTATTTCCTCTTCTTTTTTTGCTAATGATAATACCAAAGAAACCATAGCCTTTAAAGAAACCTAGGTTTTTCTTTAAAGAATGAACTTTAGCTTGAAAAAAAAAATTAAAACCCTGTATTTGTTCTGATTTGTTACAAAACAACAAAAAATATTTTACAGTGGTGAAAGTATCACCTCCATGCTTGCATTTCAGCAAGGGGATATTTGATCTCTCCATAAGCATGTACAACATTAAAGAATTATTATCTGGGAACATGTAAGGAGATTATATGTACAAGCATTGTGAATGCATTCATCCAGGCGCTTTCACTGGAAATTAAATGACTCTTAATTCATGAGAGGAAGAGCATTAGATAATAAACAGTCAAATGTTGTTTTGCAGTAATTATGTGAGGTTCTTAGGGAATTCCTTGACAGCTTGGAGCATATAGCTATTTAAAAGTTAATTATTAAATAATCTATTTACATAGATGGAAGTCCCATTCATTTATAGACAAAGTTTCAGCCATATCACATTCAGAATCTAAATAGCTCAAAGCTACACCACCCATAGCTTGTCAGAAAATATATGCTGTGGGGCTTGAGTAGACTGAAATGGAAAGAACAGTGTGATTTCCTGGAGCAAGAATATTTATCGACTATTGTCCTTTAAAGAACAGAACATAAGAAGAACTCAGATTAGACCATGGTTCCAGTTCAGCATCCTGTTTCCTACTGTTGCCAAACAGTTACCCCAGAGATCAAAACCTCCTCTGTTACTTCTACACCAGCAACTAGAATTTAAATTTATTTTTTACACACCCATGCTATTGCTTAATCCAAAATCACCCGCAATTCTGCATGCATCCAGGCTGAATACTCAAAAATGTTCAGCAAATGTTGGCAAGAATTTGATGGGATGCTCACAAAATGTTTATGTGTGCACAGAGAGAGGCTGCCTGCCTCCTCCTTTCTAGTCCCCTCTCCCACGCCACAAAGCTTGCACAGATGCTCCCCTTTTTTTCCTTGAGTATGGTCTTGTCTGGGAACGAAATGGCTGTTAAGTATCTGTGCAATAAAGAACATTGCCTGGTCAATTATACTGATGGCTAACATCAATAAGTTCTTATTAAACTTTGGTTGTTTCTGCATGGTCCAAATATCCCAGGTTGAGCAAGGGAAATATCCCGGTTTGGCCAAGAAGTTTGCACAGTTCCCGGACCTAAAGCAGATTTGCCCCACAATATTTTCCTCATCCTGGGATTTTCAAAAATTGCCAATTTGGCGATTCTTTTTAAAAATTCTGGGTTGAACCCGCTATCATGCAAACACCATGGGAGCAGAACCAGTCTATTTTTCCTGCCCAGCTACCTGATCTCCCAGTCCACCGCCCACCCCCATGATCTCCCCACCTGACATCATGTCAGTTTTCAACTCTGTTGAGCTCCTGACCATTGCACCCCACCCTTCCCGAAACGTTCCTCCAAGCACGTTTTTTGCTCATGGTATCGACCGGGTGCCATTTTGCCTGGGTTAATCAGGAGTGGAGTCCCAAAATGTCCCCATTTTCTTTTCTGTACATGTACTGGTTGCTTGGAATGTATAGCTAGGGAGATGTGCACTTCGGGCCAAATGTTAGTGGGCATATCACGGGGGGGGGGGCGGATCTTTTGTTTTCCACAAAAATATGAGAACATGATGTGATGTGATGCTGTGCCCCATTGTTTTTTGCTGCCACTTGCTGTGTTGAGGCCTGTGCCGAGCTCTATCCAAAACTGGAAAGGGGGGGCATCATTTCCCCCCGCTCACTGTGGGTCGACCAATCAGAAGACGTTCATTCAAGCTATGGGTCGACCAACCAGAAGACATTCATTCATTCATTCAAAACAACAGCCAATCGGAGCACAGGACACTGGGGATGTTTGCACATGCGCAGATACACTTGCAGCATAAATACAAAAGACCAGGGTTCATGAGAAACAAACTGGAGTATTTTCTCCCAGTCTCCACTCGATTCCTTCACAGAAATGGGCAGCCACACAAAGGGAACAACTGGAATAAAACAGACCCAAATTGTAAGATACCGATTGTAACCCGGTATAATTGTGCCGTGCAGAAACAGCCTTCGGTACCTGATGGGAATGTTTTTCATTTGTACAAATTGAAATAGATGATCATAGTTATGTACATGAATGTGGCCTCTTTTCTCATTCTTAAGGTAGAAGTACATGTTCCACTTCTACCCCATACATTTAAAGCCTGGCTGCTGCTTTTCTTATGCAAATCAGGGTCAGGAGTATATGATTTGCAACAGAGGAACTCTTGGCAGAGCAAGGAGGATGCTTTCCTCATTCATTTAGTGTCCACTTTGATTCTTCATCATCAATTGCTTTTCCTCAACTTGGAAACCTCCTTATGTCCCAAACTGGCAAACTGCACAACTTCTCTTGAAAATCACGCCCTCTTGTAAAGCAGCATCTGGACTTTAGACATGAGGTTGAGGTAGAACATTGAATCAATTCTAAGCCAGTCTATTTGGAAGCAAGTGTAATGTTGGGTTGTCCAGTTTGTTGTCCAGTTGACTAAAGAAAAATAATTGGTATGTTATACAGATATAACCTTTCTGTTGAAAGAGCTCATCTAAATGAGAGCCAGCATGGTATAGTGGTTAAGAGCAGGTGGATTCTAATCTGGAGGACCAGGTTTGATTCCCCACTCCTCCACCTGAGTGGCAAAAGCTAACCTGATGAACTCCTACATTCCTGCTGAGTGTCCTTGGGCTAGTTACAGTTCTCTCAGAACTCTCTCAGCCCCACCTACCTCACAAGGTGTCTGTTGTGGGGAGAGGAAGGGAAAGGAGCTTGTAAGCCACCCTGAATCTCCTTACAGGAGAGAAAGGTGGGATATAAGTCCAAACTCTTCTTCTTTTTCGAAATCTTCTGTCCATTTGTTTAATTGCTTTAACTAATAATAACATCTATGCAGTCTCCAAGGAAACTGATTTTGCCTTTTTACCAATTAATAAGACCTAAGATAAAAGATTATCAATGACATATTAAAGTCATCTTTCTAGTTAAAGTTATTTTTTCCTGGCATACTGTTTGAAAAGCTAGTACACCATGTATCCTAAGAGTTAGAAGACAACATTGTTGTTCTAATCTGAGCCTCATTACCTTTTAAATAAATTAGCATTTTCTCTCTAGATCTGATTTCCAATTAAGATGGAATAATTCTGTTGCTTGACTAATAATGCTTTTTTCCTTGTCAAGGATACACTGGTTACAGACACCCCTATTCCTTTACAAGTTTGGTGCACTCAACTTTTTTTAAGATTGGCCATCAATTTTGGCATTCCTCATTTTTTAAAAAAAGTATCATTGTCTCAAAGGAAGGTTGGCCATCTAAAAGAAGAAATCACTGTAGGAAAAGGCTTCTTGTCACAGTATGTGCCATGCCCACTGAAATCCATGGCAAAAAAAATTCCAAGCGTGTTGCTTAATATCTAAACCAACAACAGCAACTATGTACTGTTTAACTCTAATTCCAAATAGCAGTTGCCTTGAATTGCTCAAAGATGATGCTTATTCTTGAAACTCAACCCAACGCTATTTGGAAACACCAGAAAGACGCCTGTGAATCACCACTAGGCGCTGTTGCTGCTTGGGGTGGGAACAGGTGGGACCAGCCAATACCGCCCGTAAGGACGGAAGGGGAAGGAAAGCCACGCTAGAAGAGGGCGAGTGTCACCAGAAGAAAGGAGGGGCAAGAGAGACTTTAAAGAGGCTCGTTCTCCTTTGTCCAGGCCATCTCCTTTTATTGCAAGGTGGCAGGCATTGGGGATCCCCCCTCATCATTCACAGCTCGGCAGGCCCTTCGGGGGTGGGACAGGGTGTCCGCCCGCCAGGCAGAGAGCTCACTTCCCATATCCACAGATCTCCTTAGGCGCCCTCAGAGCCATCTGCGATACACGGTACAAGGCCCTCCTTTATTGGGCCACCTTCTCCCTGGCTTTCTGGGGAGCCTTTCACTGCAGTGAGTTGGTGCCGGCATCACACAGGGAGTGGGCGGGGGGGCGGGGGGTGTGGGACGTCACTGTGCGGGGCAACGGTCTGCTTATCTGGTTGAGACGCTCCAAGACTGATCAATGAGCCCAGGGGGCCAGGGTTACTCTCCAGGCAGCACCAGGGAGCGGCTAATGTCTCGTGGCAGCCACAATCACTTATCTGGCGGTGCGCCCACCAGGGGGGCCCTCCTGGTCCATAGGGATTTGTCCTCCCTGTCCAGGTACCAGCTGGCCAGCGTTCTCCAGATGATCCTGGCCAGCTTAGGGATCCCACACCAGTAGTACGGGCTGCACTCCTTCCGGATCGGGGCCACCTCCATAGTGGACCTGGCAGCTCCTCGACATGCCTCATGCCGTTGTTATCCAGCTTGGGGAGAACGACCTGCCAGAATCTACACAGTTACAGCTCCTGAACAACATGCTGGCCAGCCTGGGGGCAGTCCCTCTCCTTCTGCCTGGTGCCACCATTTTCTGGTCACAGCTGTTGGAGAGACGAGTGAGGCGCAGAGCCAGGGCTCCAGGTCGGGTTGACGTGGCCAGGAGAAAGATCAACCGGGCAATTTCCCGGTCCTCGTGCTGGTGGGTGGTGGCAGGAGCATCGCCCACCCGACCATCTCCTTTCGTGACCCGGCCTTCTACAGGGACGACGGCATCCACCTCTCTAATCTGGGCATAGACCGGTGGCAGCTTAGTATCCAGGCGGCTTTGCGGGAATGGCTGGGGTAGGGGGAAGCGTTTGGCAGTTGGCGCATGGGTATGGCTCTGGAAGGACAAGGGGTAGGGAGCTAGGGAGCTATGCCTTCCCCTCGGGAACGGCAACAGCAGCAAGAGGCGACAGCTCCTGTCAAACCGGGCCGAAAGGGAACATCTCAGGCCAGGAGCGTCCGCCCGGCAGAGCCCCACAGGAGAATGAAACTCCAGATGGGGCACCCGCCCTGCTGAGCTGTAGAACGTACCCGTATGACCAGAACCCAACCCATGCTTAGCCTCACGCTTCTGCTCAATAAAATGGCTATGGCCAATTTATTACCCCAGCAAGTGAGTGGTGTGTATTATTGGTAAAGGGCTCCGCACAAAAGAGATCCACCCTCGGACAGCAACAAGTTTTCAGAGTCTGCACAGAATAAAAATTACTATTGGAAACTATGTTTTCCTGGGCATAATGTATGCCTGGGCCACTGCCACAAGGAGGGCACTTCTCAATGCTCTTCCTTTTGTCAAAATTTTGCCTTTTTGCATTATTTTCCTTCTTTCAGCTGTCATTATATTGCTAAGTTCCCATTACTGTTTCTCTGTCCACCCTAAGGTTTTATTTTGGTGGCTATTTTCTCTCAGTTTTTTTCAAGCTAGGAAAGTGATGTCTGAGAGATTTGTGCAATGGGCTAACAACACACAGCATTACAAATCCCTGGGATATGAATCTTCCTACCTTCATTACAAACTCCTGGGATATGAATCTTCATGCCAAGGGGCAAGCTTCCCACCCTCCTGGGTTTGAAATCAAGAAAGTCACCCTGCAAAGTAGATCTTTTGCAGTGATAGTTTCACAAAATAATTAATCTGGTTGGTGTAGCTGGATACTGGAGTTAGAGCACTTGGAGACCATGCCACAGAATATAATTGAGTTGTTAAAATTGTGCAAGAATATTTCTAAAAACAACAGTAGGCAGTGAGGATTGAAATAACAAAGGCTAAATCAAAAGGTCTAATTACAGAATAATAGCACTGGTTCAAATTACCAGATATTATCTTTCCAGCTGAAATCTTCTAGAAGTTAAAGTCCACTCTTTCTGAGATCAGCATAGGCAGATGAGCATTTCAAAACCACAAAACAAGTGCATAATCACAATTAACAAGTCAGCACCCCAGAACAACATTAGGCTGAAAATCCTAAAATTTATGGCCAGGCATCTAAATTGACCTGGTGATGTCAATTAATCTCATAACCCTGTTGCTATCCTGATGACCCAGCAGTCTGAGGGAGATAAAGTGGTAGGAGTTATCTGCAGGTTAAACCCTCCCTTTTCTCACAGATGCAAATTAACTGGAATGTAGCTCAGCTGTTCTCAACCTCAGAGACTTAATAGGGAGTCAAGATAGATACTGCCCCCACCCAGTCCTTATCTCAGTTGCAAAAGGTCACAGCTTTGCTGAATCTCAAGTACCAGCACAGTTATTTTCCACATCAACTTTTGTTGTTGTAGTTGTTGTCATAGGCCTGAACCCTGAACCAATGTTTAAGAGAACAAGGGACTCATTAAGGGGCTCAGTTTCTTGACAGGCTGTAGAAGACAAAGATCCATGAGAATTTGTCTCTCACTGGGCCTTTCCCCACTTACCGTAAGCCCCGCGCTACTTGAGGAGAGTAGCGCGGGGTTCCTCCTCCCTCCCCACGGCAGGGGCGGCCACAGCGCAGCCACCCCGACGCTGCCGCTGTCGCGCCCCCTTAGTGCGCGGCATCCCAGGCACTCTTCCGAACAGCGCCTTTTGACGACCACGCACAGAGTGCGGGGTCGTGGGGACTCCTGGGTGCGCGCCTGGGATGCCGTGCGCTGAGAGCAGCGCGGCATAGGGGGGATGGAAGGGAGTGGGGAAAGGCCCTTTGTTGGGATACAAGGTATGTCAGAAGCAATTTCTGATGAGACCTCTCACCCTGAAAAGTTCAACCAAAGAAAACAGTCTGGTGGATTTCTCAGTTAATACCTTTCGAGCTGATAATTGTGCCTGTCAATTTGCCCAGAAAGAAATTACCTCAAGAAATATGCACGCTTCCAAAAACCCCAAAACAGCTTCATTCTTCTATTCATTACATCATGAAAATGATTCGAAATATGCAGTGTTGAAACTGAGCTGAATTCCTACTGCTTGTAATGTAATTAATAATCAATGGCTATAGCAAAGAATATGGAAAGACCTTCTGTAGCCACAAATATCTCCTGCATTGCTTTTCCTTTTAAAAGGGCTTAGATTTTCCCCACCCATAGCATAATCCTCAATGCTCTCTCAATGCATCAGGTAAAGCTGCTTACATTATTAATGTGGGAGAAGAACAATTATCCACAGGCAATTTTTGAGGCATGGAGTTGTATCAGCTTTTGGAATTATAGAGTGCTTTGCATTTCTCAGCACTTTCGCAAAGACAGCAGACAAAAACCTGTGCTTACTGGAGATGTGGTGAAGAGATGAAAGTGTGTGTGTGGGGGGGGTGGTGGTGGTGGTATTTCTTATATAAATGGCCAGATTAATATTTACAAGTTTGGAGAGTTGTATTCCATGTTGGGCTACATTTCACTATTCATTCCAAGAAATTTCTCTGTCAGTACAGACAGGAAACAGGAAATCAGTTGTTTTCAAGCACCTTCATTCCATTGAGCTCTCATAGCTTGGCTATTAGCAAATGCTTCTAGCCAGAAGTGGTCAAAAGACTGTCTCATACCCTGCCAGGAATGTGACACCTAGGATATGACAGAGAGTTAGGGATGACAAATGCTAGACTGTACCTCAACCTGGGCAGAACAGAAGGAGAGGATCAGGACCCAAATGGGAGTGGGCAGAGAGAGGTAATAGATCCCTGATCATGAAGGAAATTGCGTCCTTTTTTCAGAGATTTCTTTTGTGAGGTCCTTCTCAGCTGAACCCATCTTGATGGCTATCATTACTGAGTGAAGCTAACAAAGGGGAGGCAACCTGGAAAAGACTCATGGCAATGGATGACTGATGGAAAGCTATAACTTTAAGAGTAAATAGTCAATTGTAAGATAACAAGATAACAACATTCATGGTATGTCTACAAAGATGGCAGAGGAATGTGTGTGCATTTTTTCTTTGTCCCTTGCTTGATCCACTGCTATACAGAATATGTGTGAGAACATTTTCTTTTTAATACTTTTCTTCTTATTTTAATGGCTGGAAGTTTGTGCTCTGTAGCCACAATAAGACTTACTCAAACACGTTATTACAAGGCACCAGGGACGGCAATTGATCACTATATCCTCAGAAATAAGTAAGTACAGTAAGGCATTCCTGCAAAGGCTATTCAGAAGGAAAGAAGAAAATGTGGGCATCTGGCATAAATTATAAATGGTGATGAGGATGAAGTGCAGGAATGTTGGCACTCTTAGAAAGAAATGCTCTCAGTGACTGAGATATGCTCTCAGTGACTGGCTGGTAATTGCCACTGCCCAAGTGATGCACTTGCACATTATGCTCCATTATGGTAGATGTCATTACTCTAGAGTTTGTAATTGTGTAAGAAAGTATTGTGTAAGTAATTGTGTGAGAAAGGCTGATACTGTATGTTAGCTGACAAAAACTCAACCCTTTTAAGATGGGGAGGTCATGCAAGCATCTAAGATATGACATCTAAGTGGCTGTCCCAGCATCTTGTCAAGTGTCACCTCTGAGGAGAGCGATAAAGTATTTCCTCCTGACTGACAGCTCTGCAACCCCTGCCCAGAGACCTCTGCTCTGCACAATTACCTTTGCACAGAACCTCCAGAGTTCTGGATGAAAAACTGACATGGTCCAGTGAAAATAGCTCAGAAATCTGAGCCCTCTTGAAGGGAAGATTTGCACAAGTTCCCTACTTTCTGCCAGGCCAAAGATGAAACCCTTTGTCAAGTCTGTCAGCTTTCAGGTATGGGAAGAGGCTTGGCTCATTTTCACGAGGGAGGCATTACTATTTGGGAAACCTTGTAAGTCAGAAAATGTTTTTTTCCCTTTCCCACACATTTTGTGGTTTCCTTTTCCACTCCCCTCATTTGCCTCCCACTGTGTGCACAGAGTAAATCTCTTATGTTGTATCCTTAGCTCTGAGGAACTTAAACCTAAACATATTTACATCCTTCTAAGTCCACTGAAGTCAATTTTCTTTGGTGACAGCCCCATTGAGCACACTGTGACTTACTTCTGAGTGAACATGTGGTTCATGTACCTTCCATAAAGTAATTAACAACAATAACTGTGTTTCTTCATTTGGAAGTGGAAGCATCCATTATTTATGCAAACAGGAATTGCTGTCAGGAGAAAGAAAATATAGCACTTTGCATAATTAAAACCATCCATTGTTCCATAGGTAATTTCAAGAAAGGAAATGTGAAAAGCCAAACAATTTTTTTCTTCATCTCTGTCAAGTCCGCTTATTGTTGAAGGTCATTCAAGTGTGATAGAGACAAATTTTAAGTAGCCATTATTTATACTTTGCAACTGTACTGGATAGTTTGTCATGAATTGCTTGCTTACCTCAGCCCATGGTAAATGTGAGCAGCTAGTATACCACTGACTTTATTGTACAAAATTTATCTCTTGCCTTTTTGCCCTCATAAGGATCAAGAAGGCAGTTAATAAACATATATAATAAAATCACATCCTAAAAAACCATTAAGCAAAATAACAACCCCTCTGGGAGTTGGACAAACTAGGAGAATGGCGAGTCACCAGGCAGAGACTCAGGATAGTTGCTGGGGACCTAGGTCCTTTCCACACAACACAAATAAAATGTTTTGAGTCAGGAAAACAAAACTTTTCCTCTAGGATTTCCACACAGCTTTTAGCCCAAAACGTTTTAGAAACATCTTATTGCTGCCTCTAACCATTTTATTTTGATACGATAACCAGCAATCTGTTTCCAAAAAACAGTTGCAAAACATTTCTTGATTGCTGCATGGAGATTAGGAAATGTTTATTTCTCCTGCCAATTTTGAAGCTCTCATTTTCATTTCTGCCACCCACCATTGTCTGTAACTTCAGGCTGTCTACCATTTGCTGAAGTTCCTACAGATGTTTTCTCATCTGGCATTGCAGCTGCCCTCCATTTTCATAATTGCGATGCCCTAATAAATTAATTTTTACCTGCTGATTATGTGAACTTGCCATTTTTTCCTTTTTTAAAAAAATGTGTGAGGGAGATTTAATGCTATGTAGATATGACATCACAGATTGTGAATCTTCATAGCTTTAAAGACATGTCCACACGTTTTTTAAAGAACTATTTTTAACCGAAACACATTATTTTTCCAGGCTGTATGCACAAAACATTACCGAAATGTTTGGCAAACATTTTAAAAGCTTTGTGCAGAAAAAGCCCTAGACATCTCAAAAGGCGTAAGAGTGGCATTTGAAGGTTAGCTGGGCTCTTCCATCACAAGATCTAAACAAAGAGAGCTACTAATAGAGGGAGAAAAGAACTACTGATGGATGAATAGTCTCATTCCCAAACTAAGACCTTTGGAAGCATCTCTTCCAAAGTTGCTTGATGGACATTTGTAAAATGTGCAAGTGCATACACACACACACACACACACACACACACACACACACACACACACACACACATGTTTTCACTTCCTTTTCTTCAGTTCTCCTGCTTATCAGGCCATAAACTGAAAAACAAGTGTCAGGAATAACTAGCTGTGGGAAAGAGCTCCTCATAGAATGTCTTCTCTGGGGCTTATCTTTGCTTAACTTCCCAATCTTCCCCAGGACAACTCCTGTTGAGAGTAATTGGAACAGTAATTTTCACATCTCCTTACCCAGGTATCCAATAAGCATCACTGCAGCATCACTAGACAGAACTATAAGCTTCCTGAGGTCAGCTTGCAACAGCAGTCCCTGACTGACAGAGTGAGAAAAATGCCCAGAATTGCATGTGTACAAAGTTGGCAAGAACCTCAGACAGTTGAGATGGTTTCACTATTAACTACAAAACTGTTGTGATCTACTGCACCCCTCACAGCTGGTCTGCTACTATCCATGAACAATAATATATTTTCAAGCCTGGCATTGCCAGGCTGACCAGACGTCCCGCTTTTGGCAGGACAGTCCCGCTTTCAAACAATTTGTCCCCTGTCCCGCGGGTTATTTCAATTGTCCCAATTTTTGGGAGGTTGCTGCACTGCCTTCTGGGGCACAAGGCAGTGCGTCAGCCTCCCGCGTGTGCGGCTGCAGGAGCACGGCCTTCTGGGGCGTGCCGTTTCCCGCCCTGTCACGGGAAACGGCAAGCCCCAGAAGGCAGTGCGCTCCTGCGGCTGCGTGCACATGCGCGCGCGGCCACCTACCTTCCGTTCTGGTTCACAAAGGTGACCATCTGGTCACCTTAGGCACTGCGTAGCCCTATTTCAGATAACTTGCACTGCATTCCATCAAAATCACTGAGGCAAGACGTGAAGGAAATAAACAGAATTTGAGAAATTGAGCATTAAATTAGCACCTTTTTCCTTTTTGAATTCTAGGATTGGGTACAAGTGGGAATATGCACTAATGTGTGTGTGTGGTATACACAAAGTGAAACGTTTCATTCTGCTGACTAAAGAAGCAGTCGCTGTCCTCAACCATAGGCCAGGTGGAATACCTCTGTCTTGCACGCCCTACCAAACTGAGTAAGATCCATCAGGGTCTGGTCTCCTAAGACAGAAAGTTCCATGAGGCAGACTATGGTTGATGACAGCCAGATCATTGCAACCAGGGACCACTAGGGAGATTGTTTGAAAAACAATGTAAGGCTTTCTGGGGGTATACCAGAAGAAGCAGTTCTGTAAATACAAAGGTACTGGAGCATTTAGGGCTTTAAAAGTAAACAACAATACCTTGAGCCTGATCCAGAATTCACTCAGAGGCCCATGCAGCTGGCAGAGCACAGGTTGAATATGTGCCCTCCAGGGAGTTCCCATTAGGGTCCGCACAGCTGCACTTTGGACCAAATGTAATTTCTGGAGCAGTCTCAAGGGTATTCCTGCATATAATTAGCTCCAGTGGTCCAATCTGAAGGTGACTTTTCCATGGATCATTATGGCTAAATCACAGTGGGACAAATAGGCCATAAGCTGCCAAGCCCAGTGGAACTGGGGGGAAAGCTGGCAGGGCAACATTGGTCATTGGGGTCTCCAAACAAAGAGAAGCCTTCAGGATCACCCCAGGCTCTGGACAGAAGTGGGTGGTATTAACTGCACTCCATCAAGGGTCGGCAATAAATCCAAAGTGGTATAGGAGGAGTTAGGCTGAAAACACTAACCAAATTTCTGTATTAATTGCACCAGTCAAGTCCTGTCTCACACAACTGGGAATTAAATATTAAGTACTGTACTCCCAGGCCACATCCATCAACCAAGCATATGAGGGATTGAAGGCCTCGATAACATATAACCAGGTAGGACTGGTGTGCATTTCCAGCACTGTTTTTTCCATCCAAGTTCATCCCTAAGCTCCTTGGAATAAAAATGTAATAAATAAAACTGAGATGCTATGAGTGCCAATGATCTAATGTTTAGGCTATTCTTTGTACTGGATTCGATGGTAGATGAAGAGAAAGGAAAATAAACCCTGCCTATAATGTTTTCCAGGAAAGACAGATAAAAATCATTTAATGCTCACTTTGGAGCAGTTCAATGGACAAGTAAAGCAAAGAAGAATTTCAGTGGCACCTGAAACACTAACAGAGTTTATTCCAGCTAACCTTTAATGAGTCAGATCCCACTTTATGAGATGCATATGGTGTAGAAACTCCTTTTACAGGAGCAGCAGCGGTGTAATGGTTAAGAGCAGGTGCATTCTAATCTGGAGGAACCGGGTTTGATTCCCCACTCTGCCACCTGAGCTGTGGAGGCTTATCTGGGGAATTAGACTAGTGTAAGCACTCCGACACATGCCAGCTGGGTGACCTTGAGCTACTCACAGTTCTTTTGAGCTCTCTCAGGCCTGCCCACCTCACAGGGTGTTTGTTGTGAGGGGGGAAGGGAAAGGAGATTGTAAGCCCCTTTGAGTCTCCTACAAGAGAGAAAGGGGGGATATAAATTCAAACTCTTCTTTTACAGAGATTTTTCTAATCAAAATCACAGAAGAAGGAGGGTAGAGGATTTGTAGCAAAGATAAATGTTGTAAATCTTGTTGTCAATAAGCATTCAGTTGTGATCCTTCATGTAAAGGGCTGGACCAGAGGTAGTTGTTACACATACCGATGACTGAGAGAGGTCAGAGGTTGTGGCATCTCATGGGATCCAGTTACAGAAAGGAGGTGGGCAGTCTGTTAAACGTAGTAGTATCAGTGTAATCTGAAATAGTTATACTCTTCCTTGAGTAAAAAGGGTTAAATTTTAGTCCTTTCTACTAGTCTGCTCTATTAGTTACATTTCCTAAGTTGCAAGGTTCTAAATTGTGTGAGTGGTCAGAGGATGAATACAGATCCTATCCATTAAGTTGTCTCCTGGATTAATTTCTATTGCTGAACTCATATCCCTTCACGCACAGTTCTTCTGTTCTTAACAATCACGGTAGCCATGATATTGTCTTTCTCAACCACTTTTGGGTGAGAAACTAAAAATGGAAGAAGTACATTTTAGGCAAGTAGGTAGGTAGAAAATTTTCTGACAAAAACAAACAGCCTCTGTCTTATCATAATAAGGGCATAGTTCTTTAGATTTGCAAGGAACATTTTAATTGAATGTTAGTAGTGATCTATTTATTAATGAGAGGTAAAACAGGAGTGTATATAAATAAATCTTAGGGGAGAAAGCCTCAGCCCTTTAGTTTGAAGATAGCAGTACTGATATGAAATTGAGTGGAAAGGATAAACTTTGATTATTCCCGTCAAGAACACAATTAGTGATGATACTAAAAATGGCAGCAATGTTCATGTTTATCACATTTTACCCAGTCTTTTCTTCAGGAGCCTTCAAGCAATTGTCCCGACCTGTTTAGTGTGAGCAGTGTTCACTGCAGGATATGCTGTCTGAGTTTAACGGATATGCATAATGCACACTTGACAAGAGGCACATTTTTTTTAAGCTCAGCTATGTAAAAAAAACCCAAGCCACTCTTGATGACCAGAAGAGCTGCTAGAAAGGGCAGCATAATGTGCTTTCCCACTGTCCTTCTATTTAGTCCTTGCCTTCCCATCAATCATTAAAAGCATTTCACAGGTGGAAATGACAGGCCACGATAGCTTCCTGACAGGATAAGATTGTTTTGATTGCCATAACCACAGAACTTATAAATAGCTAATAGAACAGTAAGCTTGTTATGGATGTGGCTGGATGAATAGTTTGAAAGTTGACACAAGAGGCTACTGTGCAGATTACAGTACCAATAGCAATAAGAGCTCCATGTCTGTGATGTCTGGGATCATCTTAATTCAGACATGATCAAGAGAAGCTTGGAAAATCAAAATGGCACACTATTGGTGCTACATTCTGCTAGTAAAAATACTTCTGCAACCTAAGTAACTGTGTGCTTGTTAACTTTACTTTTTAAAAACATTTATTGATTTTTCAAAAAAATGAAACAAAAATTTAAAACCCAAGGAGGAAGGAGAAATAAGATTCCAACAGACTACATTAAGAGAAGACAGAGATGAATATTAGGATCCAACCTATACTCCTAATTGGGCTATGCTTTACAGAGGATGTAGAATGAAGATGTGGCTCAGGACAGAGAAATGAAAGGCACAACAGCAAACAATTTAGTCAAACTCCATCTATGCATATGTATTGCTCTAGTGTACTGCTAGATCTCTTAAGAAGGGCCCATTCCTTTAACATGTTCATGTTACACAGCTCTGCTGCTTCAGAGTGCGTGGCTTGGCTTAGAACTGTATGTGAAGTATGTATTGCATTTACTGATCTCCTTTGTCTTGCCAGGGCCTGGGGAGTTTGTTTTCAAAATATTTATTATGCAGATTCATTTCAAAGCCCACCAAAGTATAAGTCTGGCGAATGAAAAGCATTTTTCATCATAGCAGGTCTGGCAGGGATGTAGGTATAGATTTGTTATGGGGGGGTTCGGAGGTGGGGTCATGCACCCACCCGCCCCTGGGGGTGTGGCCACACCTCCCCAAGCCCCACCCCAGCCTCAGTGTTTATAAAAGCAGCTCTCCAAGGCCGGGGACAGCAGACTCCCCTGCCCCCCTCCCGCACCTCCAGCTGGGCTACCAGCCAGCAGCCCCCTCTGCCTTCCTTTCTGGGCAGAGGCGTAGCTAGGGAAAATGGAGCCCAGTGCACTGGAAAAAATGTTGATGGATGCCATGGTGCCCATGGGTTACAGCAAGGGTCCTTTCCCATTCTGTTTCCAAATGTTACATTTGGAAGTATCCAACCATGCATGCCTCAAGTGCCGACTATTTTCCATCCTCCCAGTATATCTGAAATGGGAACTGAAATTTTCTGTTTCATATGCATGGTACCCATTTCAGAAGAAATGGTGACTGCTCACATTGTAAGAATCAAGGGCAGTGTGTGGTCCAGGAAACACAAAATGTAATATCTGAAACACTCTTAAGATGAGCTAATGTGTGCAGATAGCACCCCATTCCCCTGAACAGCATTTGATTTTTTTAAAGGTAAAGATTTGTATGATTGTATATGAGCTTCTTTTGAAATAGATAAGTATGATGCAAGGCTGAATGTTGATTCCCTTACCAATCCTGAATTCAGTTTGCTAATGTTTATTTTTTAAATATGTTTATTAAATTTCAAGTTGTGTAATGCATTCAGATAACCATCTAACATCATTTTTTAAAAGTTTGAATAATAATAATATATATAAATCATACCCCTTACCAGGGTTTGTCTAACTATAATAATACAGTGTAGTTTGCTAATGTTTATGTTTGCATCACCAATTACAAAGCCAGGATCACACTGTGGACAAAGAATGGCCACCGTTAAAATACTTTGTTTTATTATTTTCATCTAAAGGGTTTTATAAAGGGTAAATACAGGTTTGCTGGCCAAACAAAAGGCAGATAATTAATCCTAGAATGTCCAAATATTTTCTTTAAACATAGGGCAGATGTGGATTTGGTGGTTCAGTGAAGAGCACAATTGCTCTACAAAGAACTCTCTGAGCCGGTCCAGTTTTAGTTGCCCTAAAAGGCTTGCTCAGGTTGCGCTGTTAGCAAATGGCTTACAATTATTATTAACTTCTACATGTATCTCATCTTCATGAATTGTTCCCAGTTAATATAAAAAGCCAGTGAAATATTCTTGACTTCTTGTGCTGTTGCTATCTGCAAAGAAGAAGAGAACTTTCAGAAATAAAGCCGAAGTCAAAACAGATGCAAAGTCAGGCCAATGTAAATAGCATATTTAAAAGCCTATAAAGTTCTGACTGTCTATTAAAGATGCACTTGCATGCCAACCACCTTCAATCATGTTCCATTTAAAAGAAATGGTGTCTTGTAAAGGATTGCAAGATGAAGATTCACCAACTGTTTTTGGAAAAACACAGCATCATACTGATCAGGGTTTTATGGGTAATTGGAGTGGAAAACCACTCATGCTGGGTGGGATTTTTAAAAGAAGTGATGCTGTTTGAAAAATAAATTCTGGAACAATGGCAAGTATTTATGTTCTTTGTTTCTTTGATAACCAGGCATTATACTTCATATAATTTTTACTACTATTCAGTAAATATAACTAGAGTTTGCAGCAAACAGCCAAACAAAGTACTTATTTTATTTGCAGAATTTGTGTCCTTACAAGGGTGGCCAATTTAGAACATAAATGATAAAATATCTCAGACATTTTTAAATTATGGAATTAAGGATATCCACATTATATAAAAAGCACAATCTATCTTCCTAACTTATTATCCCAACATTTAAAATTACATTTACACATAATTTCTAAACCCTTTTAATTTCATCCTCCATCACAGTTATATTTACTGAATTTACTTTTCATTCTCCATATTTTACATTTCTACCCCATCTTTAATTATCCTTTGAAAAATCTAATTAAACTCTAAAGGACTGGCTACCCAGCCAATAACTAGTTAAAAGGCACCATAGGGCCTGGGATTCAACAACCCCACCCCGGCTGTGGACCTGTTCTTTCAAAGGACATACAGCCCCATCCCGAATGGTTGTAAACTTAAATCCCAGATCAGACCTTCTACCTAACAGTAGAAGTACTTCCATATTGCCAGGATTAAGCTCCCATTTATTAGCCTGCATCCGCTCAAAAACTGCCTCCAGTCACTAATTCTGACAGCATGTAACTGGTTTCAAGTCAACTAGCATGGGGCTTTGTCCATGTCTAACTGGCAGTATTAAACAGAACTGCATCATTGACTTAAATGTATTTGGAAAGGTATAACTCTTACAGCCGCCTATATAGCTCAGACTAGTCTGATTTTGTTCAGGGCTCAAAAGACAAACAGGGTAAGTCATGGTCAGTTTTTGGATAAGAAGCCATGACAGAAGGTCAGAGTTGCTATGCTAGAGGAAAGCAATAGTTAGACTATCTTTGTCTATCTTTTGATTTGAAACCTCCTGAGAGGTCACCTTAAATCACAGTCATTGACAGCACTTTATTTTTATTAAGTCTTTTTAGGATTGTACTGCCAAGCTAATTATATAATCAATCAGGGCAGTGAACAGTCTGTTTCCAACAAGAGGAAATATTTAGGAGGCACAAGCTGTTTTTGCTCATCATGTTACAGTTAATAAGTTTAAAATCTTACGGCTACTTATTGTAGTAATAAATAGCTGCAATAAGATCAATTGCTGCAAATGGGTAAGAAACCAAATCTGTGTCTCTCTCACACAAAGACACTTCAGTCTCTCATTTTTCTCCAGTCTGCTGGATGAAAATTAGATTAAGCAATAAATTAATTTGCAGAAGTCTCTGAGAGCTTAGTATATGTTGTACAATAAACAGACATCATTGGTGGGTGTTGTACTAACTTAATTGAGTCGTTTAAAGAGGCATCCTAAGTACCATATATACTCGCATAAAAGCTGAATTTTTCAGCACATTTTTTGTGCTGAAAAAGCCCCCCTCAACTTATACGCGAGTCAAGTGTATTTTTAAAAATATTTTAGGGTTTTTACTTTGTCGGCTGCCAGGGGGCACAGTTTTTAGGCTAGTGGCACCAAAAGTTCAGGGAGTTTTCAAGAGACTCTCCTGATGATACCACCCAAGTTTGGTAACGTTTGGTTCAGGGAGTCCAAAGTTATGGACCCCCAAAGGGGGTACCCCATCCCCCATTGTTTCCAATGGCAGCTAATAGTAGATGGGGCTACATTTTGAGGGTCCATAACTTTGGACCTCCTGAACCAAACTTCACCAAACCTGGGTGGTATCATCAGGAGGATCTCCTAAAGATACTCTGAAATGTTGGTACTGCAAACATAAACATTCCTCCCCTGACCAAAAATCCAGTTTTGAAGGATTTTAACTCGTGTTTTAGCTTGGTTGCTGGTTGAGCTAAGGTTTTTGTACTTTTAAAGTTGTTGTTGAGACCATATTTTTGGTTGACCCTCTTTTCCACTTACAGAGCTAGTTTACTGTTTTTCTTTGAAATAAATATTCAACAACATTTAACCTACTGATGCCTCAATTAATGTAATTTTATTGGTATCTATTTTTATTTTTGAAATTTACCAGTAGCTGCTGCATTTCCCACGCTCGACGTATACACGAGTCAATAAGTTTTCCCAGTTTTTTGTGGTAAAATTAGGTGCCTTGACTTATATGCCGGTTGACGTATACACGAGTATATACAGTAGTTCTTCTGAGAAGTCCATTTTATTCAAATGGACTGAAAAGTCTATCTTATTTCCTGGCTTACTCCCAGGAAAATGTTCTTCAGACTTCAAAAGTCTGTGTATGTAAAGGGCCATCAAGTCACAGCCAAGTTATGGCAACTCAATAAGATCCCTATTTTAAAGATATCCAATTAATTAATAACATTCCTAGAACCAGGGTGGTGTAGTGGTTAAGAGTGGCAGACTGTGATCTGGAGAACCAGTGTACCGTAATATCTTTATATCACATGAGAGCATAGAGGATACTGTGTTGTGGGAAGAGGAAGGGAAAGAGTTTGTAAACTGGTTTTAGATTCCATACAGTTGAGAAAAGTGGGGTATAAATCCAAACTCCTCTTCTATTCTTCCTCCTAAATATTCAAGTGTTCTGTGCATTTCTTCGACTATACTGAGGATATTTTCTTTGTTGGTACTGTGGCAGCCTGTACTCCTTGGGATAAGGTTGCCAACTCCACTGGTAAAACTGCTTGGACTTTGGTTGCAGTGTCCCTTGAGGAAGCTTTTTTTTTTTGCTGTTTTCCTGTTTTCATGTATCTTTGCTACAGTGTCATCTGTTTTGGTTGTCCCCTTTGAAAGGAAGATCCTCTGTCCTCTGTCTGGTGTCATTTGGTAATACAGTTGATGGTAACCAGGTGCCTTAACACCACTGCAGTCACCAGTGCCCTCCCCAAGTGTTGACTGGATGCCTACTGGCATTTATTTGTTGTTTCAGCAGTCTAACAGCCTCTTTATAAACATCAGTCAGCACAGCCTTAGCTGGCTCTGGCCTCCCTTCAAGTTGCTGCTTCACAATGTCCCATAATGACAGTTGATAGCCTGCCATAATTGCCATACAGTTGGCCATACACAGATTCAAAGAAGCAGATGTATAAATTTTCCGCCCCAATGCATCTAACTTCCTTGCTTCCTTGTCCCCAGGGACTGAATGTTACTGTTAGCTGCCTCAAGGTTGCATCTCCACAGTAACCAAAGATGAAGGGGAAGGATGAACCCCCCCTCCCCCCAAAAAAACTTACAATTGCCCTAGCGTACTCTGTAATAATGTTCCAGGTTCTCTGCTGTTGCCAGCATTGTTGCTGGTTTTAGTCACAAATCCGATAGCATTTACAATAGACCTTCAAAAGGAAATGCCCAAGAGCTTCCCCATATACATGGGACAAAATCTCATCTTTAAATTTCTGCACTGTAGCTGAAACCTCAATGTCTAGAACCTTGGCCATCTTCAACATCTGTTCAGCACATAGCCGAAGGTCCTCTGAAGGTATCAGTGCTGGCTCCTCTATCCCCTTTCTGTCTGGGAACTCCCACAAACTCCCCTTCTCCAAAAACATCCTTCTCAGAACTCTTACTCTGGATCCACTCATATCCTGCATTCATATCCTGCAGTTTCAACACTGCTGGGCTTCCAAGGTGTCCTACCCTGCCTTGATTTCAAAGAAGGAGCACTCCCTCCTCTCGGTTCTGAAAGGAGCACAATTTGTGCCAACTGCTCTACCTGCTGCTGGAAAACTGGTGATGCCAGCAACTTCAGTAAATTCTGCTGGACCAGCGCATTTGTGTCCCCTGCTCACTGTAGTACTGGCCTCTCTGGTTGTGACATCGGATCTGAGATAGCCACCAGAACCAACACCTCTTCCTCATCCAAGAGATAACACCAGTGAGATGAATCTCAAGAAAGAGGTTTTCTGAGCAGACAACACACCCTTAACCAAGGTCTCCAGCTCTTGCCTAGGACTTGCCTTGGTCTTTTCCACATGCTTCATCTCAGACTGTATAGGATTTTGTACATTAGTACAAGAATCTTGGACCTAATTTGGTGCTCCACCTGAAGTGCAAATGGCAGAGCAGAGGTTGTATGTGCGTCCACCACGAGGATCTTGTCAGGGCCCTAGCCACCACGTTCTGGACGAGTTGGAGCTTCCAGAGTAGATCCAAGGGTAGCCCAATGCAGAGCAAATAGTCCAGCCTGTGATGACCGTCGTGTGGATCATTCACTGACCTGATTAAATTGTCCATCTCAGCCTTATCTCTAACATCCTGCAAGAGGGATGCAACTACCTTTTATCAACTTATACTGAATAATTTTGTGACATCATTAAAATAAAAGTTTTTAAAAAAACATTTAAGAACATCTACAAGATGATAATTGACTAAAATTACAAAATTGGCTTGCACAAAAGAAAGTCATCCTTCTTCAACAAGGAACCTCAAAGGGAGATTCCACCAAGAATCTACTGAATTAGAATTAGTTGATAAATGTGATTGGATCAATGACAGATTAATCATAACTGACATCTTTCTTGAATACTGAAGCTATTATTCTGCATAACTAGTTTTCACCCTTTATAGTTCTTATGAATGGTTACTTTTTCATGCATATGTTTCAGTTTTGCACAGAAATGTCATAAATTATGGGTTGCATCCAGTCTAAATTTTCCAGTGGCAGAACAGAGTTTTTCTACCTCCCTCTTACCACTGCCACCCACTGATATCAATGAAATGCTGGTACTGGGGGACAGGGGACCCTCAGGAACTGTGTGAGTGTTGTCAGAAGCCAGAAGAGAGAATCAGCATAAATTGCCAATTTAATCTGGATCCAAACCAATGGGAGTAAACCGACAGAAGAAGTCCTACTTTATTCAGTGGCTTGAGCTTTCTGCCAGGAAAGTGTCCTAGAATTGTAGACTAGCAGTGAAATCCTAACCAGAGTTACAGTCTTCTAAACTGATTGACTTCAATGGATTTAGAATGGTCCAATACAGTTTGGAAGTGCACTTTCTCTCTCTTTCACTTCCTTTCTTAACGTATTTTTTTAAAACAATTCATTCATACACAGTGCCTGTAAGACTGAGCTCTTCCGTCAAGCTTTTATATCTTGCCAGCCAGCCTGACCGGAACATCGTATCCTCCCATGGGTGTCTTTTATGGGGTTTTATCGCCATCTGCTTATTTATTGTTCTACTGTGTAAGTTTTAATTGATATGGCTGTTGTTATACTGATTTTATTGTATTGTTTTAGTTAATTTATACTGATCTTTGCCGTCCTGAGCCCTATTGGGAAGAGCAGGATATAAATCTAAAAATAAATTAAAATAAAATAAATAAATATATTTCCAGCAACTGGGACTCTGTTTCATGCTTCTAATGAAGCAGCTTGTCATCAACAAAAACTTATGCTTCAATTAACCTGTCTTTAAACTGCCACAAATCCCCGTAGTCCCAACAACAATACCTCTCCCCCCATACCAAAAAATACCAGGGTATACCAACCAATAGCCAGGGGTGACCTCAATCTAAAGCTCTAATTTTATTAGCTTGGTGAGCCAGATATCTGCACGTACTTGTGGAATGAAATCATAAAGAACATGATGAATCAACTGAACCAATGTACAAATGATTACTAGTTAATCTGTCAACATAATCTAAGTAATGAGATGTCATAGGCCCCCTTTGCAAGGAAGCAGAGCAAGGCACACACACACATACACACAAAAAAATAAATAAATAAACAGAGACATTTCAACCGGGTACCCTTAGACAAAAAGGCAGAATATTAAATGCAAATGTACACAGTACTAACATTGTATGCACTTAGCACTAACAGCTTTCATATCAGATAAACCTGAATAACCATTTGTTGCTGATGGCAATATCTATGTTCCTCTTCCCTTTACTGGGGACAAAATAAGCTTTCTCTCTATTTCCCCCATCCAATCTCCAGCAAAACTTCCCCTCTTTCATGAACCATGGGCTAGGAATCATGCAATCTCCTTTGAATTAAGCTAGAATGTGATGGGGATGGAATCCCCAGGGATAGGAATGCATTGGATGGATCTCTAGGCCGACTAGGAGGCAGCCCAATCCAGAGCCCCAGGAAGCTGGGGACAGTGCTACTGTCACCCCGCTGCCCTCAGAGGTCTTCTCAGTAGCACAAAGAGGCAGAAAGCACCACCACCACCCAAAAATAGCCTTGCTGCTAGAAAGCCCTCTTCAGGCTTAATGGGCTTACCCTGCCCAAAGGCCCAGGTCATGAAGAGGGGGTGGGGAGCTGACTAATGTTGGCTCTACCCCCAGCACGCCTTTGACATGCCCCATTGCACTGATGGGCTGGCAACAGTTCAGGAGAGCTGACATGGTACCCGGTGATGCATCTGGGCATCATGGAGGGCTGTGGAGTTCACCTGCCAGCATGTTTGCCCCTCTGCCAGAGTAAGTGCCCCAGGGAGGACAAATGCACTGGCACAGACCCACATTATCTCCACAAATGGATTTGCGCACACACAGATAAACGAACACACGGATTGGATGGATATGAAGGGCTGAGACTGAACACTAAATATAAATTTTGCTTTTAAGTTTCTTGCTAGTTCAATATAACTAGAATTCACTAGATAATGCCAATATGATGGTCTACTGTCACATAATAACATATCTTATTTTCTGACTTTATTTGATCTGTAGAGGGCAGACAGAAATACCATTTTTTCCCTTTCTGCTAAATCTTTCCCCTTTCTTATCTGACAAGTTCAGTTTCCAACTCATTGATAGCTGGCTGCCAATTCTTCTTTACAAGGAACTGCTAGGAATCATGAAGCTAGTACAATTTTTGCTGTTTGCTAATGGTATTTATCACGCGTACGTGACCACAGACATGTGAATGGGCAGGCATAAGCCTCAGATGGTTCTCTGGTCAAAAACTGAGAGCCTTTTGAAGGGCTATGTATTTTATTGTGTAGCTAGGAACTCATTTCCAAGTACAAAATACATTGTGAATAGGGTACTTCAGCAGAATTAAAAAAAAAAAGCATTTGAGGAAGGACTCAATCATTTCTCAGTCTCACATGTGTACAGTTAGCAACCACCCTGCTTCTATAATTTCTATATATGCATGCAGTTCATACATGAACTATGTATAATATAATCCAAAGTTGTTGTTTTTTTAATAAAACAAATAAAGTTGCCAACAGCCAGTAGAAAAGAATCTTGTTCCTTTAACAGAGGCGGAATGGTATGTTATTTACCAGGTGATGTTATTTACCTCCATGCCATGAAAAGCTTCTGCTATCCATTCCCACACAATAGACCTGTATTAAAGAGACAGGACTTTTTACCCTTGAGGTTTTTTGCAACTCTAGAAGCATCCTTCAGATTTGCATCTAGGCACTGCAGTTGGCAGAGATACATGTCAGTGACTGCTTTTTGATAGAGAAAAGTCACATCGGAAGAGGTCTGAGGGTAGTTTTACAAGCCTAGTTGATTCTGTTGCAAATATTGGGCTGCGATTATTGCAATTATTAATTCTGCAACACAGTTAATGGACACCATGAGATAAGAGGTTAAATTCGTAGAGAAACATAGTTCACACACTGCATATTTGTCTCCCCATGCAGCCTAGACATCGGACAAGAATGCTACAGAGCACTCTTAAGGATGCTCATAATAAAGTGGGAGGATTTGCTCTTGCCTTGGCCTCCTGAATAGCAACACTTGGCTGACTGCAGTGCTTTTCCTCTGGGGTGCTTTGAAGTACAATTTTATGCAGGTACACAGAAAGCCACTAATTGGCTGTTAATGGGTTTTAAACAAGCATTGCTTCCTATGCAAATAAAGCTGCTAATCAACAAAGCAGCACCCTGCTCAAAGGTTCCCCCCCCACCCCTTTCTCCTGTGATCACATCAGGAACTGCCTCAATAAAGGGAAATTCCTGTTAGCAGCACTAGGACATGGTAGTGCCTTTGCTTATTTTGCATAATAGGTATGATATTGCCTTTGTTGATCCTGCTAGTCTATTTGGTCTAGCCACTGCCAAACTGGGGACTGGCACCCTTGCCTGATTCAGTGGGCCTTTTCCTCATAAAAGTACTGAAATCTCTTAAAGACATCTGAACCATATTCTCTAACATTTCTGTGAATAGGCAGAAGGCCCTGGCCCAACAACCAGTGGCCCATGTAGTCCAATATCCTGTTCCTCAACTAGAGCATTTATGGTTTGAGGCGTGGCTTTGTGCTTCGCAGTGCGGTTTCCTTGAAGTTTTCAGTTCAAAAGGGAAGTCTCCTGCTGCAAAGTGTCCCTAGATGAGGCAAGATGATCTGCTACTTTGCCTGCCTTGCATTAAGGCAAATAATTTTTATAATGTTTATTTCTACCCAGCATTACTCTGCTGGCATAGTCCTTTAGATTACTCTGCTGGCATAGTCCTTTAGATTACTCTGCTGGCATAGTCCTTTAGATTACTCTGCTGGCATAGTCCTTTAGATTACTCTGCTGGCATAGTCCTTTAGATTTGAAACAAAAAAATCACAAGAAGCCCTTCCGATAGGTCTCAAGTGGTGGAACGAGGGTGGGGGAAGGCAGGAAGGAGTTAGAAAACCAGAAGAGAGATTGTGTAAGGCTGAACACACTCAAACAAAGTCGACTTTGTGAGAAGGAACAAACTTTATTGAATTGTATTGCCCTAGCTACAGGGTGCTGGAACTGAGGGTTCTTGCTCTCAGTTCCAGTATATGTAGGGTGTGCAGTGGGTGGTCCTGAAGGGTGGCGGGACCGAGGGTTGTTGGGGAAAACAAAACTGGAACTTACTGGGAGTTACAAGAAGTGAAACCTGGTCCTGACATCCCGCTCCCCTTAAGCCCCCCTCCCACCCGGTTTGTCGGGGTATGGCCCATGGTAAAAAAGCGCCTGATGGAGGGCGTGGGGCAGCGATGGATGGTGGGCCGGACACCCACTCCATGTCGCGTAACCCATAATGGGGAGGTTCTTCCACTCGACCAAGTACTGTAAAGTCCCTCTATGCATTCACAAGTCTACAACGGCCTCTACCTCCTGGTGAATTTCCCCATTCACTACGACCACTTCCAGTGGCGGGGCGTCTGGGTGCCCGGCATCGCAGGGCACGGCCTTTTTCAGGAGGCTAATGTGGAATACCGGGTGGATGCGGGCGAGTGTTTTCGGGAGCTCGAGTTCCACCATGACTGGGTTAATAACTCGGGAGACGCAGAAAGGTCCGACGAAATGAGCCCTGAGCTTGCAGGTCCCCGGCAGTCCCTGTAGGATCCTCATAGACAGATACGCGCAGTCCCCCACTTTGAAATCCATTGGGCAACGCTTGCGGTCCGTGAAGCGTTTGTAATCTGCCTTGGCCTTAGTGAGAGAGTCCAGTGCAGTGCCCCATGTATCGTGTAGGGAAGCGATCCATTCCTGTAGGGCCGTAGGGCCATTGGGGGGCTCCCTCTCCAGGGGAAAAGGTGAATTGTCATGGCCGTAGATCACTTTGAAAGGGCTTTGGCCGCCCATGCTGGAGTGAATGGCGTTATTGTATGCGTATTCCGCAAACGGGAATCCAGCGGCCCAATCGTCGCTGTGTTGATTAACATAGCAGCAGAGGTACTGCTCTAAAATGCCATTAACCCATTCGGTCTGACTGTCTGTTGCCGCATGGTACGCTGACGAGAGCCCCAATTTCACCCCCAAAAGTTTTGTGAACTCCCGCCAGAACCGGGAGATGAACTGTGTGCCCTAGTCTGAGATGATTTTGTGGGGGGCCCCGTGGAGGCAGTAGATGTGGGTTAGGAACAGGCGGGCCAGTTTCTGAGCCAATGGGGGCCCCGACAGGGGGTGAAATGGGCCTGTTTCGAGAAGAGGTCCACCACCACCTGACTGGGAGGTCCGTAATAAAATCCATGGAGATGTGGCACCACGGAGCATTGGGGCTGGGGAGCGGTTGTAACAAGCCAGGCTGCTTCCCCATCACATTTTTGTCTGCAGCACAGATAGGACAACCCGCCACATAGTCAGCCACGTCTTTGCGGAGGGACAGCCACCAGAACTGCCTCCTGGTCAGGTGGAGCATCTTCATGAACCCAATTTAGCCACTATAAATTGGTGACATTCAGTGAGTCCCGCAAAAGAGATGGTCACCGGCTCCGACTTGTGCGTGGCTAGCATCCCCCCCAAAAGGGAGCCGTCCATCTGCTCAAACCGGATGGCGGTTTTGAGCTCAACCAGCCGGAGGCCAAGTGCCTCAACGAGGTCGGGGTGAATTAGGCACCGTGCAGTGGGCGGTTCTGAAGGGTGGCGGCAACGAGGGTTGTTGGGGGAAACGAAACTGAAACTTACTGGGAGTTACAAGAAGTGAAACCTGGCCTTACAGATTGATGCACACCATCTCCTTATATTTCACTGCGAAGGCAGAGGGAAAGTCACACTTTCCGCAAAGGCTTTTCTCAACTGTGGGGCATTGAGTTCAGGAGCAGAGAAAACATGTGTACAATTGAGAATCTGACCCAAAGGTAATGTATGCTCACTGCAGAGCAGGTCAGAGTACAAGTTGCCTAGATGTCTCTCCTGAAAGTCTGCAAACAGGGCACAAGGCCAAAGCTTCCCTTTGTTGCATCGCCACCATTCCACCCCCACTACTGGTAATTAGAATCCACTGGAGCAAGCAAAACAGGAGCCCAGTGGCCAGTGGTGGCATCCAAAAATTTTAGTAACAGGTTCCCTCACCAGCCCTCCCTCAGCAAAGGGGGCAGAGGCGTACCTAGGCAAACCTGGTGAGACTGGTGAGATAAAAGGTACGAAAGACTGAGAATCAATGAATTGCAGTACCTGAAAGGGATTAACCCAGTTCAGGGAGTTACATTATTAGTCGCAATTGCTATATGGAACCTTCACGTTCAAAGGCAGTATGCCTCTCAGGGAGGCAAGGACGTGGCGATGGAAAAGCAGACCCAATTAGTAACCCCCTCTCGGCACACACAAATAATTAGTAACCCACTCTCGGGAACTGGTGAGAACCTGCTGGATCCCACCTCTGTCAGTGGCCCCTTGTTAATCAAAGCTTTCCTCCATATACATCCATTAAACCAATGCATCCAAGAGGCAGATACAGGGATAACTACTGGGAATTATCATCAAGAAGGCTCTACATTTAGCAATGCAGCATGAAAATGTATCCATTTTCCAAAGGATCAGCCTCATGAAACTATTCTCCATGCATCTAATGAAGTGTATTACAACCTATGAAAACTTGGGGTATATTTTAGGTCATATTTGTGTCCCATTTAAGTGATATTTTGAAGTTCTGTTTCTTCACAGAATGAAAACATCTACCAATCCATACACTTTCTACTAATTTTAAAAAATGCTGCCCCGTGTTCCTTGTGATCCCAATCTGGCCACTCATGGTTTACAAAATTTGAGATCTAAGTTTCAATTTTTAATGTATTTTTTCATGATTCTGACCATTTTCTTCAGGGACATGTTGGTAAAAATAGCTCTGAATGTCGGAAAAATAATGAAATAGAATCTTGCATGTCTTCCTCCTATTCCTACCCCCACCCTCCCACCCCCACCCCACCCTCCCACCCCCACCCCACCCCACCCCAAACCATGGTCCTGTTTCAGGGCCTTCCCACCTACTGTCCACCCCTGCCTGACTGCTATTGAAAGAAATTTAAAGCAATGGGTTTAAAACTGGTCAAGGCTGCTAATAATAGGACATTCTGGAGGTCATTCATTCATAGGATCATTGTATGTCAGAAGCATCTTGATGGCACAAAAACACACTCAAAGCAATGGGAGATCTGTTAAGATGTCGTATGAAGATTTTCATTTTATTTCCTTCCTTTCATTTGCAGTAATGTCTAATCTTGTCTCTTGGACCTGTATCTCCAGAGAACAAGTTACAAAAGCCTTGTCCTTCTCATCAACAGCTACGTACAATATTTCGTGCCTGTTCTCTTCATAGGGTAATTAACTCTGCTGCCATAGATGCAGCTGCCTCTCTCTGTGAGCAGTTACGGTTATCCACATCAAAGTCTCTTGCTACCCACTTGAGCCATTTTTAGATTATATCAGCTGTGAAACACCAACTTGGGCCCTTCATCACTCTGCTCTATTTTTATTAGCACTGCAATTTGGAATCAGAAGGTTTAATAATTGGCTGAAACCAAATCAAATAAAATCTGATTAGAAAAGTGGCATGGCAAAGCCAATGCTCTTGCAGATAGCTGAGCAGAAGAATCTAGGAGGCAAAAATCCAGACTACTTAAGCCAACAAGTCTTTGAATGTTCTTTTCTGCAAGAACCAACTACTTGCTGCTCTTTGTTGGAATTTTTTTTCTATCTTTAAGAAACTTTTCTGACTCACTGATGATGGGCTCCTATATTTTATTGATATCTGCTTTTGTGCCGTTGCAGCTGGAATTAGTTTAATGTTTGCATGGGAAATAAAAACAGTAAAACCAGGATTTTTAAGTAGGACTGGTTTATCTACTTAATAAATTCACACAAAGCTTGTTTCCGTTCAGCTCAAGATGTCCAGCTCAATAATAGTGTAATCCTGAGGAAGAGGCATTGATGCACAGAGGCCAGGGATGGCACAGCCATGGTGCAACCTCGCCACCTGCTAAGAGGCTTTCTGTGCCGAAGTAATCAACCTGACAGTAACACACCACCTACTTCACAGAAACTATGCAGTACAATGGCCTGAGCCATTCAGAGGCATGTCTAGGCAAACTTGAGCCTGGGGACAAAACCTGATTTTGGTGCCCCCCCGCCCCCAATAATTTTTTTTTGACGTTTTCAAAATGCTTTCAAAACACTTTTTCTGATTTTTGCACTTGGTCACCTCAAAATCACCAGCACATGACAGCTCAAGCCCCTGGCAACCTGTCTGAACACAATGATCACATATCCCATGCTAGTAAGCAAAGATAAAATCCCCAGCACACCACCTATTGGAACTGAGATTCCAGAAAGGAGTGGGCCAATCTGAGTATGGTGCCTTCCAATCCCAGACACAAAAGATGGTCCAGCAGAAATTAAACAACACTGACAGATCCAGGAGAATCCAAAGGTATCACCAACTCTGCGCCCCTATCCCATGTTATCCATCAGAGCAACCCAGGGCCTGAAGATGATTTACCTATAACCTCCAAGTATCTGTACACAATCATTCTTGGAAAAACTACAGTAGATCCTTTCAGGTTCTTTACCTGCTTTCCAAGAAGGGCTTTGGGTTCCTAGACTATTCTTCAACTCTCAAGGAAAATCTTGAAAAGGTCTCTAAGTGGCTTACAAACTTCTTCCCTTTCCTCTCCCTACCTTGTGAGGTAGGTGGGGCCGAGAGAGTTCTGAGAAAACTGCAACTGGCCCAAGGTCACCCAACAAGCTTCATGTGGAGGAGCGGGGAAACAAATCCAGTTCACTATACTGGAGTTCACAGTTCTTAACCACTACACCACACCGTCTCCAAAAAACTAGGCGATGGGGAATGGGGCTCCCCTCTCTTTCGCTGTCTGGAAGGACACCATCCATTTCTACCTTCTCTTTTGGATCAGGAGCCAGCTGGGACCGCCTTTCACTTTGCAGGGAACTTGACAGTGTGTGTTGCTGTTGTGGGAATGGCTCAGCATGGGGAGAGGAAAGGAAAAAAGAGGTGGATCCACAGCCAAATGGTTGAGCCGTCTTTTTTTTAATCAGCTTCCAAGGGGAAATTGGGGAGTTTTTGCCACATACCCCCTTCCCAGATAAGAGCAGTGAGGGAGATCTGAACCTGGCTGGGTTTTTTTTCCAAAAGGGGCAGGTGCTAGGGGTTCCTTTCCTCAGCAAATCTGTTCAGCTGCAGCCCTCCAATTCCTTCCAACTTTCCTCAGACTTTGCAAGCTGAAGGTCACAGGAGGCGAAGGGCCAGTGTCTCCCTGCCCTCCAAGAGGCTTGCAGGTGCTGCCCACAGGAGTGCAAAAGGGGCCACTCCCCCCCCCCAATGCTGCCCTTCCCCACCCTTCTCACAGCACTTCTTTTCTTACCCTTCAATTCAGAGGCAGAGCCTTTCACTTTGCAGGGATCTTGATGCTCGTATTGCTATCCTGGGAATGGCTCAGCCATGGAGCGAGGGAAGGAAAAAAAAGAGGTAGATCTGCAGCTAAACAGTTGAGCCGCCTTTTTTTTTTAAAAAAATCCCAGCTTCAAGAGGGGAAATTGGTGAGTTTTTGCCACACACCCCTTCCCAGATAAGAGCAGTGAGGGAGATCTGAACCCGGCTGTTTTTTTTAAAAGGGGCAGGTGCTAGGGATTCCTTTCCTCGGCAAATCCGTTCAGCTGCAAGCAGCTCTCCAATTCCTTCCAACTTTCCCCAGACTTTGCAAGCAGAAGGCCCCGGGAAAGCCGAGGAGAAGCATTTCCCTGCCCTCCAAGGGGCTTGCAGGTGCCACCCAGAAGAGTGCGAGGGGGCTGCATTCCCCCCACAATGCTACCTCCTTCTCCCGGCGCCTCTTCTCTTGCCATTCCAGCTGCCTCTTTACTAGGCTGCGATGGGGCAGCAGCAGAGGCGAGTCCTTGGCAGGAAGGGAACAGTCCCAGGATTGCTTTTGGAAGTGGAGAGACAAACCAGCAAGCAGGAAATCAAAACTAGCTCCCTCCACCTCTTGCCCCATTATTACAGGAGGTTGCAGCATATGGAGTAGGACTTGCAACAAGCCCTCAGGCACCGAACCTCAGGAGCTTTCTTTGCTCACATGGAACTCAGCCAGGCTGCACGCCGATCAGTTGCACCAGGAAGCCTGCCCCCCATTGCAACTTGTTGGGCTTACTCCCAAGCAAGCCCACTTTGAGGGCCGCCTCCCATGCTCCCTCCCTTGCATTTTGCACTGCCTCCTCTGGAACAGTGATCCAGCCAGACAAGCACGGCCACTACGGGTGGCTGAGTTCCTGGGGCTCTGTCTGCAATGGGTGCAGGAGGAAGCTCCGTGCAGGGGTTCTCCTGCAACTTTTGCACCACCGCTGGGACTCATCAGCAGGTGCAGGGTCTCTGGGAAAGAGTCACTTGTCTTGAAGTGGAGGCTCCTTGGACTGAAGGAGTGTGGGGAAGCAGGCCAGGGGTGTGGGGGCTATTTTCCGCCACCCCCACATGGCTCCCAGCTCCCGGCCAGGAAATTTGTCCCCTTCCCGCCATAGCTCCACCTCTGACTGAAGCCTGTTCAGAGGAACCAAAACCTTCCTTCCTCCTGCTCCTGAGGAATCAAAACCGCCTGGCCCAGGCCCGGAGCACGCTGGGAGGCTTGATAAGGAGCCCGAGTGGCTGGGAAGCTGAGAGTGCATCCACTGTGGACCCGCAGTTGACCTAGCAAACAAAAAACAAACCTTCCTTCCTCCTGTAGCTGCTGTCCCCGCCGCTGCCGCCCTGTGGATACACTCCTGGAGGAGCAACAAACGCCGCTGCCGGGCGGGGAGCCTGGGACTCCCCAGCTCCATGCTTCTGCTGGCCAGTCAGTCAGTCGGGAGAAGGCTTGTGATGACGTGAAGCTGGGAGGCGGAGCTCCCTCCTCCTCCTGCTGGCTTGCTTACTCGGACTGGGAGGTAGGGCTGGCCCAGTGGGCCACCGTACACAGTGGGCGGGGCTAAGGCGGCCTGAACTGACTGAGTGCTGTGTAAAGCAGCTTGCCTGCCGCTTTCTTGCTTGAAGTGGCTTCACATGATGGTGAAGATGGTGCAGTCTGTGGGGGGACATTTTGGCGCCCCCCACGTGACTGAAATTGATGCGCCCGGGGACAAGAGGTACCCCATGTCCCCAGGTAAATACGCCAGTGGAGCCATTGTTTTTGCTGGTGTAAGTTCATGCCAGCAAATTGGGATATTCCTGGGTCAAAAGGGTTCAGGAAACCAACTAATGCAGCCCCTGGCCCCAGAAATGCTTCCTTTGGAGCTGGCGTGAGCTCCTGAACCAGAGGAGCACTGTTGTTGTGGCTGCACTGGTGCCCAGGTTTTGCACTGCCATGTGGCTCCCCAACTCCACTATAAGTGGCCTGGAACCAGCTTAAATGCTCCGCATGCTAGCGCAAGTGGCATTTACTCCAGCACTGAGGTCTACCACCTCCTAAGCCTTTTTGCACCCCTCCCCTTGTTTATTACACTGGAAGTCACTAAAATCAGTTAATAGAGACCAAAGTGCGGCAAGCTGTTAGTATTGCTCTGTCCATGAAAAGACTGAAGGCAAGGCTCTTGAAGTTTTTGCTAGACCAGGTCAACCCAGGGGTTGAAGCTCAAAAGTTTGTTCATTTCATGGGTAGCCACTGTATGTCTCTGTTCTTTTCAACCATAGGAATGGGATCTAAAACTTAAGTATGCAGTCCATGGTAGCTCACGTTCCTAGTTCATGTTTTGGAAATATCCCAGTTGGGTGCATCTATGCCTTTAAAAAATAATAATAAAGCCACTGTGGGAAATGTGTGCTTCTTGGTAATCAAAAGACTTAGACTTTACTTTTCAAAAACCAGCGTTGTATAAAGAAAACCCAAATTTTACAACTGTTATAATTCAGGATTGTAAATTCAGTAAATTGGCTGCTTCAGCAGGATCATTCCATTAAATATTAAGTTTGCTTATCAAAAAAGGGTGTGTGAGACCTGAAATCCAATCAGGCCACCTGCCTGAAGAGGGGGAGGATGTGAAAATCCTTCTTTGGTACTTATTATGATCAGACCCTCAGCATAGAAAATTAAGATCACAAGTGAGCAACCTTTATTATCATTCACAGAAACAACATTAGCAGAGCTGTTTTATTTTGTAATGAAAGAATGGACACTTGGAGTCTATCCAACCCCGCAGTTTCAAAGACTTGAGGGCACTCATGTTTGGTTACGTTTTCCTATTTCTGATGGTTTCCCCTCCCACTACAAACCTCCACTTTGCTCCCTGTGCTGTTCCTGATAATTTGCTGAACTCCAGGGACAACATTTTAAAGAGCTCGGTTGACTGCAGCAGAAGAAATAAATTAGCAAAAATCACCACTCCTTTTAAGAAAAATGCCCTTAGTCTTCAGGCCTGCATGGTTGAATACAGCCCCCTGGTTTCTGTGTATTTATTCTGAACAGCAAAGGAACACATACAAAAGAACATTTCTTTCTGGAAGAATGCAGGTGCCAAGTCATTCAATTTGCCCAGGATTTTACTTAAGGACTTCAGCTAAAAAGACTTAGATCTTGACACAAACAAATGGAAACTTTGGTAACTGATAAGAAATGTGGTCAAATGCTGAGTTGGTACATATATAGCACAGTAACCAAAATGGCTCCTAATGCATTTGGAATAAACACAAACCAGGACAAAGTAATCATCGTGTACCCATGCCAAGATTACTGATGGGCTCTTCTGATAGCAAGCAGTGAAGATACTGATTCCCAAGCGCTAGAGGAAATGTCGTTTAAATTAATGAAAATTATCCAATTAAATGCTGCAAGTCTATTATTGTGTAAAGACCGACTGATGCCAAGAAACAGTTTCCCAGGATTTTTTCTTAAAATTCAAGTCTTATTGACTGTTTACTGACTCTGGTTCTTTTAAAGGAGCTTAATGGGCAGCTGTTTACTAGATGGTGTCATTTTCCTCCATACCAAGAAAAGCTTCTGCCAACTTCCACACAATCTCTGGCCCTTTCCGCATGGCAGAAAGGGCGCCTCTCCAACGGCAGAAATTATGCCGGTGGAGGGAGGGGGCCGTTTGCACGGGAGCGTGTGAGCGGCCCCGGCAGAAGCCGGCGCAGAAGAGGCAGATCCACACGAAGCTGCCTCTTTTGCGTCCCCCCCCACTCACCTCGTCCTCCAGCATTGGTCCAGAGGGCTGCAGGGACCCGCCCATGCTGCCCTCTGACCTCCAGCGTGGGCGGGTCTCAGCAGCCCTTCAGACCGACGCTGGAGGACGAGGTGAGTGGGGGAGATGGGAAAGCGGCGACTTCGGCGCGGTGCTGTTCGCACCACGCTGATGGGAAGGCAACGCTTTCCGAAAAACCTCCCTCAGGAAGGGGGTGGAAAGCGGCGCCTTCACGCCGCTCGGGGCCGCACAGGACAGCTGCCTGTTTGAACAATTCCCCGGGGACCGGTGTTTTTCCATGCCTGGGCCGCTGTTTTTGGCCCCGGGTGGAAAGGGCCTCTGTAAAAGGGATGGGACATTTTTCTCCAGTTCTGTTGGCGATCCTAAGCCTAGGGGTAAATGATGTATTTACTCCCCATTTAAAAAATTATTGTTTTTCACATCTGATGTATCTCTCTGGTTTTCTTGTCCTTTACATGGTCATACACAATCCAAACAAGAGTATTTGAAGAAGAACTTGGCTTCAGGCAAAATTACTGTAGGGGTGAGCCCGCGAACCCAGCAGAACCGTAGAAGGAGCGCCAGGCATGCCGGTGCCGGCTACAGCCTTCCGGGCGCACACGCTCCCCCAACCCCCGCTCCCCCATGAGTCACGGGTCATGAACTGCCTGACTCGCAGTCACCAGGTGTCCCATACAAAGGGACAAAGGGGCTCCTGCCCTCAAGTGAAGATTAGGCCCAGACACGGATGCTTCCTCCCGCACGTAGCAGCCCGATGAGATCATGCATCACATGATGATCTCCCGCTCTCCCGACCTCCCGACCTCCTGTTCTCCCGCCTGCCCGACCCCTTTACACCCCCCCGTTGAAACCCTAATAAAAGGTGTGAGGGGCGAGCAAACGGCAGAGTTGCCAGGATCACGGGATCCCGCGCTTCCTGCCTCTGGCTCTCTCCACCAGATGAAATCTCTGCGTCTCGTCTCTTCATTGGGGCCTGCGTGGAATTGCACTGACCCTACAAGCTGGTGTTGCGGAAACCCGGGAATCCCTCGAACCTCGCCCGTGACTTACCGTGCGCCTGGGAAAGGGCTACTCGGTACTAATGGAGTCTGCATGGATGTCCGAGCATCGTCAGGGACCCACCCCCTCGGTTACCCGACCATCCGGCTGGATGTCGAGCGCATCCAGGGATTCACGTTCTAGGACACTCTCTCGTCTGGCCGAACCACCCCGAGGTAAGCATGGTGAAGCTTGTAAAAGCACGGCTTTTGACAAGCCGCGTTAGCGAAGAACTAGAAAGCACTAGTGGCGAAGCAGACGGTAGGGTCTCCCATTAAAGAGAGGGGAGCTGTGGCGAATTGGTTGAGGAGATTGATAGGCAATGTCCATAATTTTGCAGAAAGAGGGACATTCAATCTCTTAAGGACTGGGAAAACATCGGGAGCACTCTGCAAAGAAGGCCTCGTAGCGCCGATGTAAACGCTGCGATCGATGTGGAGACAGTCGTTATGTAGCCATCCAGCCTGCAGGTCCATGGTGTCTTTGCCATGGATCCTCCTCGCCACGATCTTTCACCTACAATTTCAAGCCCGGAACTTTCTCTATCCACACTAAGCAGGGGCCTGTCCTTCTCCCGTTCCAAACTCTCCGTACCGTTATCACCAGCGGCCCTGCCGCTACTCCTCCCCTTCTGCTCCTCCTTCTGCTCCGCTTCCCCCTCCACGTTTCACTGAAGCCACGCACCTCCGTCAATGCCCGCGTAATGAAACGTGAGTTTCAAAACTCTAGCAGAAGCGTATTACCCACGATCTGCAGAGGAAGGAAACCCCTGGCGGGAAGGCGATGCTGATCTCCTCGCCCGTCTGCCCAGTCCACTACACACTGACCGCGTGGGGGAGGGGGCCCGAGCGCCCGTCCAGCGAGTGCGTTGAGTATGCGTCCCATAGGCTATAACGTTCTCACCGAGCTCCGCAAGGCAATACGGGGCGATGGGGATCACCAGCCCCTATGTGAGAGGCATGCTGCAAGCAGTCATGCGGAATCGCGTAATGGTTCGAGGAGGACTGGAAAACCACTTTTCACATGCTCTTGAACCCTGCGCCAATATGTTGTTTGGGAAAGCGAATACAGCCAACAGTGCATAAGCAGAGGGGCAGCCTCTGGTGACGGTGCCTATACTGCGGCGCCCAAGCTCTATGCAGCTCGCTTGAAGGCCGCCCTTCCTGGCGTGCAGGAGTGCGTCCTGCCGGAGAATAACCCTTAAAGTTTACTCTGACTGTGCCTACAAAGGGGTTTGTAAGAGTGCCTGCTGCCGGACAGCCAACCCAGAGCTTTTCCAACATCCGGCCCAGAAGCCTCCAGGAGCCCCTTACGGCTGAATTCCTGAATAGGCTCCAGGAGGCCCTACAGAGACAAGTTGAAGCAACGGCGCGGCCCAACCACGAGCTCCTCATGCGCCTGCGCCAAAGAGGCGCCTCCGCTGGAGTGCGCGCTTAGAGGCGATCCGCGGGCTTAGGGAAGAACCCCGAAAGCTGGCCAACATGCTTAAGGCTTGCCAGGATATGGGATCTTCTGCTCCATCAGGAGCCAGCCTCCTAGCCGCGGCACTCTCCACCACCCGGGGACGAAAGCCCCAAGGCGAGGTGCGCCCTGGCTGCGGCCCAGCGGGGACGCTTCCGGAGGGATTGGTAGGTGCGCCCGGTGGGGGGTTCTCCCCTGGGAGACTGGCCCAGCGGAGGAGGGTTCTCCCCTGGGAGGCGAGGCCCCAGGAAAGCCCCAGACCAAATGCCCGATGCCAGGGGAGGGCTTTCACGGGAGGAGCGAGTGCGGGTGGGGAACCTCTTACCCGGGCCTCTCCCCAGCCCAGGACCAAGGAGGAGAATACTAAATCAGCCCGAGAACCAAGGCCCGAACCCAAAGCCACCTCCCCTCCCAAGCGGTCATCTCTCTCTCTTGCACCCAGCCTCTTTTCCCCTGCAAGTTTCCCCACTTGAGATCCCTCGTTGCTCCGACCCAGGCCTGCGATCCCATCCCCAGAGGCCCGTCGGGTTAATTTTGCCCAAAGTCTCCGCCCGGCTGAGCAGGGGACTGTTTGTCGTTCCGGGAGTCGTGACTCTACACACCAAGGGTAGCCCGTTCACATTCCAGGTGTGGACAAACATCCCGCAGGAGTTATGCCCAGAAGGAACCAAGCTGCACAGCTGGTCCTCCACCACTGCCCCCACACGCTGCCTGCCGCCCCACGATTCCAATAAAGGCCACGAGCCCAAATGCAGCCATCGGGGGCACAGCTGGCTTTCACCACCGTGGCAGCGGTGGAGGCAGCCCATTGGTAGCTCCCGCCCGTTACCTGGAGCTCACTATAAAGGGTGTCCATTCAAGGGACTTGTGGACACGGCGCCCGGCGTAACCGTCATCCAAGAGCAGCCGAGTGTAGCCTGATCAGTGGCCGACTGAGAGCTTGCCAGCGCGCATTTGGGGGGTGGGGGGGGGAAGCAGACCCAGCTTGAGGGCAGACTACCCACCCTCTCACAGTCCGCCCAGCCCAGGGCTCGAGTGGCAGCTCACAGTCCGCCCCATCATTTTTGGACATCCCATGTTAACTTATGGGGGAGAGGGATCTCATGAGTCAAGTAAAGACGACTCTAGTCTGGGATGGATAAATCCACCCCCGCCATGGCCATACCCAGAAGAAAGAGTCAGATAACAGCTGGCCACGTTAGAGATCCCTACCCCCCAGCTCTGACTGTGATTTTCCTACCTCCCACCCCAGAGCCCCCGGCTCTGGAACACCCTCTTTCTCTCTCACTTTGTTTCTATTATTTTTTCCAACCAGCAAAGGCGGGAGGGAGCCAATTGGCTGACTGGCTAGCTCGTTCTGCACATTAAAAATCTGGGCCCGAATCCACTGAGTACCGCTTAGCACTGCGCGGGACAGGCCCCAGGATTAAAAGGGGCTGCTGCCATTATGCCCCGAATAACAAAACCTGTTTGGCATGTGGATTTTGCCATCGCCCGAGTGGCACTTGAAACCGCCCCTTAAGGAGTGGTTTGGGCGGGCGGCATTTCCCCAAGATACTCAAATTCGGTCCAAAATTCTGAACGCCATGTCTGCCTCAGCCCCTGCGATCCACGGTAAAGTATATTTGCCCCAGGGGTGGAGACCTCCCCGGTCCCTTTGTCCCAAAGACCAACTCCCAAATGTGTGATTGTTTTGCAGATTCTGATTGCATCCCCTGCTCATGCAGCGCCTCAAAAGTCCCTTTGTCCACTACAAATTTAGATATGCATACCCACAATCCCTTGGGCCCGGTCCACTCCCCCCTCTCTTTGGGGGCTCGGACCATAGCTCTGGCAGCATCCTGATGGCGTCTTTGAAGCCACTCTCCACTTAGGAGTTGTCTACGCGCCCTTCATACCCCCCTGTCCTATGTCCAAACAAACTAAAGAAGGGGAGTAGGTGGGGCCTCCATGGCCTACCCCCTGCAGAATTGAAAGCAGGGTGAAATAAAACTGCTCTCAGGCCCCACTCCCACCCTGAGCCAAGACCAGAGCTTGGCAGGGCCCGAGCCCCTCTCATAACCTGGGGGGAAGGGGTATGCTTCCAATCCCTCTCTCTACAGGTCCCCAGTGGGTTCCAGCTTCGCCATGTCCAGCCAGCCCATGGAATGGCACCAGAAGGAAACCAACCCAATCCCAGAGATGGAGCAGATCTCCCTGGAAGATCGGTCCCTTGCCCAGCCCCATGGAACTGCCGCCAGCGCCAGGAACGACTTGAGGACCCAGATGACTTGGGGGAGGCGATCCAAGGCAGCTTGACCGGCCGAGGCTCAAGAGCTGCTGCAACGCAGCAAGGCTGCCCCAAGACACCCCAGGGTCTCTGCGCTGCCATCTTTGCAATCATCACTGCAAACTCCGCGAGTCACCATCATCCCTGCCTGCTCTGCACTGCACTCTTGCGGTGGCGGCTCGGTCACCCCCTTTTGGAGATCCCAACCAAGTCAACATCTGGGAGCAGTTAAGCTGCAGCTGCCAGCGTCTCATCCCTTCTGCCTGGGCCAGTATCTCACCGAGGTGGGAAGCTTGCTAAGTTCCTGCCACTACTCCCTGTCTGCAAAGCCCTGGAGATTTCCTGGAAGAGTCTGGCAGCCTGAGCCCTTTCATGAATGCCTGCGTCCATCCCGGTACTCCACTTGAGCGCCCGATTGGGGGGGACCCGTTGTCCAAACCCTCCCCGCCGGCGCTCTCTCTCTCATCACCCAAACAGATAAGCCAACCACAGGTCCAACACTTGCGCCCGCATTGCTGATGTGGCGGGACAGGAAACTAGCCTGAGCCCAGTCACCGGCTTCGGCCAACTGGAACCCTGCACACATGTTGAGCAGGGGACATTCCCCCCTTATATGGGAACATCCCCTCCTCCCTAAAGAGGCTGGTTCTGGACTTGCGGGGAGAGAACTAGCTTCAACTACATCCCCGCTCGCCTCTCTTTGTTTGCCTTAGCCATGCCTTACCATCCGGTCCTGCCCCAGGCTCCACCCCGGGAGCCCAAAGCAGCGCCCGCGTCGCCCGGCTCCGCTCTTTCCCTCGACCCTTCTACTGCGGGAGGCGGCCAGCGGAGTTTGCACTGCCTTTCGAAGCCGAGTACGATCTCCCTCGCCCAGCCTCCCTGGTGGGAGTCCAGGACTCGCCACCTATAATGCTAAGACTATTGGCCATTGTGGCACCTGTGCCACTTCGCAGAAGATCCATTAATTCCCACCTCCACACGCTCTGGATGCTCCTGGCCTCCGAGCAACAAGAACAGATCGTCAAGCGACCTTAGATAATCGTGCAGCTATTGATTACTTGTTGTTACTGCATCACCTGGGTTGTGAAAATGTACATAATATGTGTTACATTTTAATCCCTCTGATAGAATTCTCATTTGATTCATATGAGAGAGAAGTCGTGAGTTACAAAATGTTTGTATCTAATCCCTGAAATATGATGTATTACCTCACTGATGGTCAATGCCCTTTGGAGCTGGCTGCGGAGAGGGGATGGTTAAATACTTATTGTACAATTGCTTCATTGGTTTGATTGTATGCCTTGTTGTCGGGTCTTGTCTTGTTTCAATGTGTATTAATGCTTTTGCTTGCAACGCATTTGTATGAGAGAACCTTACGACTTTCCCCTACGCCGCAACCAAGGTCCTCATGCTGCACAAACAACTCCAGCCAGCTTGAGCAAGTCCCTGGGAGGCAGAAGCATCCCCCTAAATTGCCCCAACTAATTCGAGCTTCCTTCCTAAAATATAAAGAAGCGGGGAGATGTAGGGGTGAGCCCATTGAACCCAGCAGCAGAACAGACATAGAAGGAGGCCAGGCATGCAGGTGCCGACTCTGACCTTCCGGGCGCACATGCTCCCCCAACCCCCGCTCCCCCCATGAGTCACGGGTCATGAACTGCCTGACTCGCGGTCACCAGGTGTCCCATACAAAGGGACAAAGGGGCTCCTGCCCTCAGGTGAAGATTAGGCCCAGACACGGATGCTTCCTCCCGCACGTAGCAGCCCGATGAGATCATGCATCACATGATGATCTCCCGCTCTCCCGCTCTCCCGACCTCCCGTTCTCCCGCCTGCCCGACCCCTTTACACGCCCCCGTTGAAACCCTAATAAAAGGTGTGAGGGGCGAGCGCACGGCAGAGTTGCCAGGATCACGGGATCCCGCGCTTCCTGCCTCTGGCTCTCTCCGCCAGATGAAATCTCCGCGTCTCGTCTCTTCATTGGGGCCTCGTGGGTACGACTACAATTACCATCTATAATTAGGGTCCAAGCAAACCCAAACAACATAAACTGCAGTTTATGGCTATACATTATGATCAGCTTCTAAATCCACCACCCATCTATCTATTACTAGACTACTTTTCTTCTCTTTTTTCTTTCTTTTTTTTTTGCGGGCGGGGAAGGAATAATGTATGGGGCCTCTTAATCTTGACACAGAACCTCAGAATGCTTTTATTGGGCCTTGGTTGGGATAAGAACCTGTTCAGTGCAAAGTTAGCTCAATTGGATATTCTATGGATCAATCCTGAATGTTATCATATCAGATAAGTGACAACGGGTGTAGTTTCCTCTAAGATTCACTGAGAGAGATAAATTTACCTAACAGCTCACCCTTCAGCCCCTCCTTACAGCTAAGGTTGCTGACCTCCAGGTGGTGTTCAGAGATTGCTATTACAAGTGGTGTCCAGGCAATAGAGATCAGTTCACTTTTTGAAGGAGGATTCTGTGGCATTATACCCATTGAAGTCTCTTCCCTCTTCAAAATCCACACTCCCCAAAACCTCCAGGTATTTCCCAACCTGGAGCAGGCAACTCTATTAGCAGCTGGCACACAAGAGGCTCCAGTGGCTTCAATAGAAAGCCTCTTTTGAGCTTTCAACTGGGAGTGGACGCTTACGAACAAGACAGACAGACCAAGGCCTCAGCAAGGCTCCCACACAGGTTTGGAAGGGAGAACCAGAAGCTACCTTTGAGGGCTCACTCAGAGGTATACCCACATATATACAATCACAGTGGGAGTGCCAAGTTGGGATAAATACATTTTATGAAGCTTGAGTAAAGTTTGGTGAACACAGTATGGATATGGTTAATTTGCTGTCAGTGATGTAAGCATGACTTTGTTGCTGGAGTGCTCTCTTTCTTTGCTGTTTGTATTTTAAATGGGAAGTAGTAATAAAAAGCATTATTTTACCAAATACTCCAGCATTGTTCAAGCAGCCACAATTCCCACTAACCAAAGGCAGACATGGAAAACATCCACATGGACATTTGGAGATATTTCTGTAAACAAGGAGGAGGCATGGCCTTTTGTTCATCCAGAGATTAAGAAGCAATGCTGCCACAGCTGGCGCTGAAAAATTTGTAAGGAAGGATTCTGCAGTTTCAAGAGTTAATCATTATCATTAAACACTTCTGAATCTCTCTCTCTTTTTTGATGGTAAGAATTAAGTAGCCTCTCCAAACCCCTCCAATATGTTTAATTTCCTGTAACATAACTGGGTGAGATGAAAGGTCATTTAAATCAAAATGCAGTGGCTGAAATACTCTTCAGCATTTCCAGTCTGCTTGACTGCCACAAGTACATGATACCAGTGCAACTGAATCTTTATAATTAAGGCTTAGCAGTATAAAGGCTGCTGGTTAAAAGCAAACAAAAGTTAATCCTGTGATAGGAATAACTTCATTGCAAAGATCCCTTCAGGACAGTATCACAAACTAGGTGATCACAGGCTGATCTGGAACAGCACTACCAGTCAGAGTAGACAAGACTGAGCTAAATACGATAATGATCTGACTCAGTTTAAGACTGTTTCAGACATGTATGGTATAATCAGTGGTGGGATTCAAAAATTTTAGTACCAGGTTCCGATGGTGGTGGGATTCAAACAGTGGCGTAGTGCCAGTGGGGCTGGGCGGGGCACGACAGGGGGTGTGGCCAGGCATTCTGGGGGTGGGGCATTCCTGGGTGGGGCTGTGGCAAGAATGCAGGGCACACGCGCCCCGGGTGCAGTTCCCCTTTGCCCCGCCTCTAGATTCAAATAATGACTGTTTAAAGCATTAAAAAAGCAATATACCGTAGGGCAGTGTATTATTTATTTTTATATAATTATATTGATTGATTTTAAATAATAACATAAGTAAGGAGAGAAACCAAAAACTGTTTACAATTGTTAACATATTACAAACATATCTAATTGTCTATCTCTCTCAACCCCCCCCCAAAAACATCCTATATTGCCTCCCTCCTTCCCATATTTCCCTCCCTCCCTACTTTCTATTTCCCCTTCAGATTCCTATAACTACTTTATCTATCTCACTTGAAAGAAAACTAACAAAGGGAGAGATCCAAAATCCTTAATCTAAAAGAGTAGTTTAAACTACTTTCTTTCCAATATAAATTTCAAGGGGAAAAAAGAAAATGAAAAATCTTTACCTATAATACTTTCCCAATCTTTATACCAATGAACAAAAAAAATAGAATTACTATATATTGTATTATTTCATACAGTTCATTCACACATGCGGGGTGCCATGGGGGGCAGGGGGCCCTGGTGGGTGATTTTGCATTTCCCACTTGATGAGATTTGTTGTACCCAGGGACAGAGATTACCCCCTTGTCCCTAGTGGAGTTAATCATTAATAACCAGTTCTCCGAACTGAGAAAATTTTAGTAACCGGTTCTACTGAATAGGTGCTAATAGGCTGCATCCCACCTCTGTGTATAGTGATAAGGTGTCAAGTAAGGTCTACGAGACCCAGGATCAAATTCCCAACTGGTCATAGATACTCACTTGGGTCAGGCACTCCTTCTCAACCTAATCTTCCTCATGGGATATTGTGAAGATATAATGAAGAAGGGGAGGATATATAAGTCACTTTTGGTGCCTCTGCAGATTATGGAATTTTAAATGCTTAAAATTCCATAATCTAATGACAGGAAACTATAATTCTACCCATCATATTTTAACCCAGTTTTCCTCCAAGTGCTCAGAGTGGTATATACTTCCCCCCCACTTCCATGTCATCTTCAAAACAACTCTGAATTAGGTGAAGAGAAATAACTGGCTTAAGATTACCTGCCTGTGCTAACATAACTGAGGTGGCATAGCTCAACTGCCCCCCTCAACCTACATGTGGTTCAGAAAATGGGACAGTTGCCTAATCATCACTCCCATATGCAAGATGTGCTCATGGGGCTGTGCTTGAATCATCAACCCTAAATTACTCACCTTGTGAAGGTGCAGTACATTTGCCCCAGCAAAGATAGATCCTGTCCCAGCTCCCCAGGACTTTATGGTCAGAGGAAAAACACTTTCATCGTAGCTCAAGATATTCAATGGTGTTTCCTGTTTTCCTTTATACCTCTACTGGCACTGACTGTACTGCAGCCCAAGAAAAGAAGAGAACAACAATGCAGCATAGAAACATTAATCAATATATGTATCATGATAGCATGAAGTAGGCAGGCAAACCCACCCTGCACATAAATCTCTATAGTACAATACTGAAAACTTGTCAGTACCACAATCTCGATGGATTTGCATGGACCTCGTTGGATTTTCTAAAGCTCACTTGAAAGCCAAAATTTCTAATAACACACAATTTGGGAAATTTTCTAAAGCTTTCTAGAGAAGGTTATTGAATTCCACAGATGACACAGATGAAAATGTATGAGATTTAAATTCAATCCACTTTGCATTACATATTTATTTCTACAGTGAGGTAAGGAGTCTACTCCTTTTCAACAGTGCTTCTATAAATTGACCTAACTATCCCTGTAGTTAATTCGCTCAGCAATAGCTTATCTACTGATTTAAAAGGCTGGAGGGACAATCTAGGAACAGTCATTTACCCAAGGCATGAATCAGAAAATCAGGATAGTGATAGATGAAGCATACAGAAATTTATTCCACCAGTACTCTCTCTTTCATGTACCCCTAGCTGTCAAATTTATGTCTGGCATTTTTCTCACCAGTTCTTACATGTTGTAATTTACCAGAGTCCAAGGACAGAGCGAGGGGGGAAAGCGCCTGGTGCACTGGTGCATCCTTCACCCCTGCCATGCCCCTGTCCCACCCCGTAGCGCCCACCACGCCCCCGGGGCACCCTTGCCACACCCTTGCAGGGGCATGCGCTCAGTGTGTCATACACCCCCCGTCCCCTTGGAGCTACGCCTTTGCCAGAGTCTAGACCAGAGGTCGGGAACCCGCGGCTCGAGAGCCGCATGCGGCTCTTCCGCCCTCGTATTGCGGCTCCACTAGCTTGGGACCTGAGCAACCTAAAAAGCAAGCCCGATTTCCCCTTCAGCTTCCACCCGCTTTCGCCTCAGCGCGGGAAACACTTCACTAGGGCCTGAAAAGGGCCAGCCTGGCTGAGGGGAGGAGACTCCATGGGATGCACCGCAGGCTTCCCTTCCGCCCGCCCCGTTGCTTCTGAGGTGGGTGTTCCCCCAGCGGCCGGCCAGGCTGAGCCACCGGCCCTTCCCCTCGCCCGCCCTGCAGGCAGCAGGGCGGGTGTGTTCACCCCCTGGATGCGGGCTTCGCCTCTCACCACCCCATTGGTTGTGGGGTGTGCATGTGCCCGGCGGCCAATCAGGCCGAGCCACCAGTCCTTCCCCTCACCTCCCTTGCAGGCAGCAGGGCGTGCGTGCTCCTCCGCCTGCGGCCAACTTGGCCACGCCGAGGGCTCCCTTCCCCTCCGCCTGCCCCGTTCATTTCGGGCTGGGGCGATCTCGGGTCCGCGCCTGGCTGTGCTTTTCACTCGCCCCGCAGGCAGCGGGGCGGGCGCTTCCCCCGGGCTTCTCCTCTCGCCCGTCCCCCCTGCTTTGGGGGCGTGCGTGCACCCAGCAGCCAGCCAGGCCGAGCCACCGGCCCTTCCCCTCGCCCGCCCTGCAGGCAGCAGGGCGTGCATGCTCCTCCGCCCGCGGATGGCTTGGCCACGCCGAGGGCTCCCTTCCCCTCTGCCTGCCCCGTTCATTGCTGGCTGGGGCGATCTTGGGCCCGCGCCCGGCAATGCTGAGCCGCGGGCGCATTTTTCACTCCCCCGGGCTTCTCCTCTCGCCCGTCAACCCTGCTTTGGGGGCGTGCATGCGCCCGGCGGCCAGCCAGGCTGAGCCACTGGCCCTTCCCCTCGCCCACCCTGAAGGCAGCAGGGCGTGCGTGCTCCTCCGCCCGCGGCCGGCCTGGCTGCGCCATGGGCTCCCTTCCCCTCCGCCTGCCCCATTCATTGCGGGCTGGGGCGATCTCGGTCCCGCGCCCGGCTGTGCTGAGCTGTGGGCGCACTTTTCACTCGCCCCGCAGGAAGCGGGGCGGGCGCTTCCCCCGGGCTTCTCCTCTCGCCCGTCACCCTTCTTTGGGGGCGTGCGTGCACCCAGCGGCCAGCCAGGCCGAGCCACCGGCCCTTCTCCTCGCCCGCCCTGCAGGCAGCAGGGCGTGCGTGCTCCTCTGCCTGTGGCCGGCCTGGCTGCACCATGGGCTCCTTTCCCCTTCCCCTCCGCCTGCCCCATTCATTGCTGGCTGGGGCGATCTCGGGCCCGTGCCCAGCTGTGCCAAGCCGCGGGCGCACTTCTCACTTGCCCCGAAGGTAGCGGGGTGGGCACTTCCCCCGGCTCCATTGCACAATTATGAGAAAGAGCCAGCAGGCCTCTCCTGCTGCCGCCGCCGCCGCTGCTACTGCACCATTGCCGCCACCACCCTCAACACGGCCGCCCTCTCGACCTCACTGGCTTGCGGTCTCTGGAGAGCCTGGGGATTTGGCCTGCTTCTCCTCCTCTTTCCCACCAGGTCCCGCATAGCTTCTGAGCTTAGCGCCAATAGAGGCGGGAGGAGCAGCCACCAACCCTGAGGAGAATGGTGAGGGGAAAGGGGGAAAGAGGGCTTCGCATCGCCTCCTTCCTCACTGGTTGTGAAAATCAACGGGGCTCTGAGCTCGTGCAGAGTGCTATTCGCTCCCCATTTGGCCATCCTCATGGCTTGAGGGAAATCTTGAGGAAAGCTGATGCCAGGAGCTGGGCCAAAGCTCTGACTCCTGGCATGGATGGTATCTGGGTTTTCCCTCATGAGGTTTTCCCCAGACTGAGGGAGAGGTGGGTGGAAGCTGATGGGAGATGGTGCCCCAGGTCAGAGCAGGTCAGTACATTAATGTACCCCCCTTACAAAGATTCTGCCCTGGGCAAGGAGGGTCCGCCGTAGTCTGAATATCGCTATGCATACAATGCTCTAACTGTGAGTTTCAATGCCTAGAACTTGGCTTAATTTCTAGTAGGGCTCATGCACTTCTGAGAATTAGTGGAGTAAAAAGGTTAAAAAAAACAGTATATACAGTGTTATCTTCATTTTAAATGTCAAAAATTATTTGCGGCTCCAGGTGTTTTCTTTTCCCGTGGAAAACGGGTCCAAATGGCTCTTTGAGTGTTAAAGGTTCCCTACCCCTGGTCTAGACCTCCAAATGTGTAGAATGGCTGACCAAAACAAGATGTGTGCCAGGCAGTGAAAGATAAAATCCAGAATGTAGCAAATGTTTGACACACTAAACACTAAGCCAGACCAATTTTTTTAAAAAAAATCAGAAACTAGACAACCAAATTACAACTTTCTGAATAGCAGAATAGTTTTTAGAACCCCCATAAACATACTAGATGGAGCCATAATTTTTATTTATGGCTCCATCTAGGGTTTTGCCCTTGTCTGGTCACATGGCTTTGGTTAGGCTTGTACTGCCAGAGTTTGCCTAGGTTTTTGCTAGGTACAGGTGTATTAGATTGGCTTGCAGCTTTCTCTGTGCTAGCAAAAGTGCCCCCACTCCTTCAGCTACTTGATATTGTGTGGTTGAACATGGGTTCTGTTAGGCCTGCACTGAATGTGCTTGGATTTTGCTGGGCATCTGTACATTGGATTGAATGGTGGCTTCATCTGGGCTGGCACAAGTGCCCCTGTTATGATTTTCTTGTGTTGTGCTTCTTTGTGTGTGGGGGTCGGATTCTGTTAGGCTTCACAATGCGTTGGTTTGCAGTACCACTGGATTACGTTCTGGTATGGTTCTGTTGGGCTTGTATTGGTTCTTGGTATAAGAGACATTGACCTGCGGTTGCTTACAAGCATGCCTCTTTGCTTCTCCCCAGAGGGAAAAAGGTTGCTTTTCCTACACAGATGGGAGGGCAATCTGGCTGCGACATCTGTCACTCCACTGATCGCCAGGGTTGATTTGGCTGATCTGGCTGGCTAGGCAGGTGTCCCCTACCTCCCTCACTGCTTCATGTGTGTCCCTCCCGAAGCTGCGCGCTCGGCGGAAGAGATGACAATCCCAGATAGGAGTGTACCGTACTTCGGTCAAGAATATATAATTTCCTACATTGGAAACATTGGGAGAATGGGGTCCAGTTTTCCTCCACATGGGTGCCCACAGAATCGGATCCACTGACCCAAACATCACCAAACTTGACCACCAAATCTGGTGCCTGTACTTTGAGAAACAGCCTCCCCAAGAACCCAAGACCTTCCACTGATTGAAACTGAAACAAAACTGTTACCCAGCTTCTCCACTGAAATCAATGATAGCAACATTTCTCATGAAATGTTTGGGTGTGACATTGGCCCATTACAGTCTATGAGGAATTTGGGGGGCTCTGGAGTGTTATTTTTTCAATGTAGAGGCACCAAATTAACAGCATAGCTGCAGGTGACTATCTTTAGTAGCACTTCCACATTTGGTGGAGTTTGTGTCAGCGGGTCCCATTTTATGAGCCCCCAGAGTGGGTGTCCCAACTACCATTGGAAACAATTGAAAACTCAGTTGGATAGATAAGGCACCTATTTTGATAAGCATATTCAACTTTTTTTTGGCTTTTCCAAAAATATTTGGTACAATAAACCAGAATCTGAAAAATACCAAAACATGGTGCACATCCCTACACTGTAAACAACAGTTAGCAACCAAGCAAATCACACAGTTTAAAAGGCAGAACACGAAGAAATGTGCCCATTTTAGAACAGCAGACTGAATTCACCGATGAAGAAATGCTCAAATTCATTCTGGCAGCTGTCACATCCCTCACAATTTCTCAGCCTGGAATTTGCGAAGTGTGTCACAGACATTATCAATTTGTTTATTAATGAAGTATTTGCAATGCCTTGTGCGTACTTAGTCTATAAACCACTTCCTTCAGACAGATTGCATTTGATAATACTCCTATATCAAATACTTCCTTGTAAGAAACAATATTTTATATTCAACTGCAGACACTTTGAATTACTAAATCCAAAACAGATTAGTGTGATATAGTGGTTAAACTGATAGACTAGGATCTGGGAAACCAGGAATGCTCACTGGGTGGCCTTGGGCCAGTCATACACTCTCAGCCTAACATACCTCGCAGGGTTCTTGTAAGGATAAAACAGAAGAGCAAACAATAATGTAAACAATAATGCCTCTGGAGAGAAAGGTGGGATATAAATAAAATAAATAAATAGAATGTGTCATGATATTTACAGTGATGTGATATCGGCATGATGGCCAGCACTGTGACCATATCCAAAATCTGGAGTTTGGGGATATGGTCAGCATGTTATCCAATGCATTGATTTCATACCCAGGGTTTGGGTCAGATGTGACTTCCTGAACTGCTGAATGTAATTTCTGTTGGAAGTGAAATGCTTTGCACTATCCCTTAGCCTCAGACTTCAGAGGGGGATGAGAATCAGGGAGATAGGTGAGGACCCTGAACATCTTTCTACTGTTCTGATACTATCCCTTTGATCACTACTCATAAAGAATCTTCCTTCCAGTTGACACCTTCTCTCCACACCTTTTCTTCTCCATCTTGACACCATGAGAGCACAGGGGAGGAGCAAGGGGGAACTGCGCACCGCCTGTCCCTGCCATACCCTGGAACGGCCCCTCCACTCCTCCTCCATGGCCTGGCCACACCTCCACCTTGGCGCCGCCTGGGGTGTCGCGCCTCCCGCCCCTTTGGCGCTATGCCACTGTGAGGGCAGGATATGACTCCTGCATCTCTATCCATTCTCGCTAGTTAGTCTAGATTAGAATCCTGTCTCTATCCTGCCTAGAATGTAGTTCTTAATAATAGAGGCCTAATAATATAATGCAAATATAATGGGTGTAGAACACAATACAAACTGGTTTGGGCAGGGGGGATTTGCACAGATCCTGTCCCCTAAACAAGTCTACCCTGTTTTACTTCCCTCAAGCCGAGATTTTCAAAAATCGCTAAACCAGCAATCCTTTTGCAAAATCACAGGTTGACGCTGCTCCTGCGTGAGCGGCCAGGCAGGAGACGCTTTATTTCCCTCCCTTCCTCTGTGCTGTCCAGTCACCGAGAATCTGCCTGCCATTCCTCTGCCATTGTGGGGAGGGCCTCTTCTTCTTTTAAAAAATTTTTTACTTGTTGCAAAAGTGCAACTACGCAGGTGCAGCTGATCATATTGTGGGACAATCGACATGGCTGTGGAGAAGCTACCCATGTGTTGCAGGACTTTTTTAAAGAATCTTCATGCAAAGGCATGAAAACAACCCAGATTGTTTCCATAGGCTCCAATCGCTGCCTGCACGGCACTCATGTAAATGGGAAAAAGGAAAACAGGTTCCGTAATAACGACTGCAACCTATTATACATTTGGTGTGTGGAACTGACCTATGTTTACAGGGTGGTTTGCTATTGTCTTTCCCAGTTGTCTACACTTTACCCTCAGCAAGCTAGGTACTCATTTTACCAACCTTGGAAGGATGGAAGGCTGAGCCAACCTTGAGCCAGCTACCTAAAACTGACTTCTGTCACGATCAAACTCAGGTTGTAAGCAGAGCTTTGACTGCAGCAGCTTACCACTTAGTGTTATGGGGCACCTTCACTTTTCCTTTGCATAAGCATAACTCCAAGAAACATTTGCCTTTGTACCATGTGACAGCATCGATCTTGAAAATGACTTGATTTGATCAGGTATGAATCGCATCTCACAAAATCAGCATGTTCAAAACATTATTCCCTCCACAGCTTCTACATTGCTGAGATGCACTTTCAATTATTTGCTCCGGTATTTCATTTGGCAATACCAAAAGTACAGGAATTGCTTATAGTACTAGATGAAATCCTCTTACTGAACCTTATTGTTGCCTTATCACACTGCGAATTTTAACAGTATTCAGTTGTGCATAGCTTGTGCTTGTTCAATGGTGACACTGGAATAAAAGCTTTGTGAAACACACAACTAATACATTTCTCCACTTCTCTTACCAAACAGTGCTTTCAAGGAGATCTGGTTGATAGGGCATCCTGTGAATCAGGTTCAAATCCAAATGCTCTCACATCCTAGTGACCCAGCTTTGAAAACCCCTGGAGCCCCAAAACCCAGTAAGTGACTTCCAGACTTAAAAGTATATTTACTAGAGCCACATTTTTTTAAAAGAAATAGAAACAAATAGACTTCAACAGAACAAACTTTCTAAGAAAAAACAAAGTAAAACAGACTATACCTAACAAATAGAATTTCTTATAGACTTTGTTGGAGGATCCACACCTGGTGCGTGTGTATCCCTTGAAAAGTAGCAGAGTGGCACAGAGGCTAAACACAGGGAAGCTTACCTGGGTACAAACACGTGGTTGAGCTTGCTAGAGAGAACTTCAGACACAAAAGAAAGTCAGAATCATTTGTAGTTTCTTATCTAATAAAAAGTGTATTTATTAGTGAACTCCATTCTGGATAGAAAGGTGGAGAGATAGGTTCACTATCTAATCTAATCTAGCTAGATGGAGGCGGATGCGTAGGAGACACATCCTCTCCCTAGGCATGGTGAAGGTAAGGGGTAAAATGGAGAGGGTCTCCGAGAAGAAGGTGGAAGCAAGGGAGGAAGTCCCTAAGAGTATCAGTCTACATCAAAGGGATAGACTCAGCATGATAGAGTAAAGGTGACAAATTCCTAAGTCCCTATCCTGGCCACTATTTCCGTAGTAAAAACCCCCCTCTGCAGGATGAGGCAGGAAACAGCGTAATGTCCCTTTCTTCCAACACCCCCTCTCGATGTTTCTTGACTCAGGTAGTCAGGCTTATCTTGCTTCTTAGCTTCTCAAAAGCTGGTTTTGCTAGGGGCTTAGTGAAGAGATCTGCAAGCATCTCGCTGGTGTGGCAGTAGCCCCCCCACCCCCACCCCCCCCCCCACCCCCCCCCCCACCACCCCCCCCACCACCCCCCCCCCCCCCCCCCCCCCCCCACCCCCCCCACCCCCACCCCCCCCCCCCCCCCCCCCACCCCCCCCCCCCCCCCCCCCCCCCCCCCCACCACCCCCCCCACCCCCACCCCCCCCCCCCCCCACCCCCCCCCCCCCCCACCCCCCCCCCCCCCCCCCCCCCCCCCCCCCCACCCCCCCCCCCCCCCACCCCCCCCCCCCCCCACCCCCCCCCCCCCCCACCCCCCCCCCCCCCCACCCCCCCCCCCCCCCACCCCCCCCCCCCCCCACCCCCCCCCCCCCCCACCCCCCCCCCCCCCCACCCCCCCCCCCCCCCACCCCCCCCCCCCCCCACCCCCCCCCCCCCCCACCCCCCCCCCCCCCCACCCCCCCCCCCCCCCACCCCCCCCCCCCCCCACCCCCCCCCCCCCCCACCCCCCCCCCCCCCCACCCCCCCCCCCCCCCACCCCCCCCCCCCCCCACCCCCCCCCCCCCCCACCCCCCCCCCCCCCCACCCCCCCCCCCCCCCACCCCCCCCCCCCCCCACCCCCCCCCCCCCCCACCCCCCCCCCCCCCCACCCCCCCCCCCCCCCACCCCCCCCCCCCCCCACCCCCCCCCCCCCCCACCCCCCCCCCCCCCCACCCCCCCCCCCCCCCACCCCCCCCCCCCCCCACCCCCCCCCCCCCCCACCCCCCCCCCCCCCCACCCCCCCCCCCCCCCACCCCCCCCCCCCCCCACCCCCCCCCCCCCCCACCCCCCCCCCCCCCCACCCCCCCCCCCCCCCACCCCCCCCCCCCCCCACCCCCCCCCCCCCCCACCCCCCCCCCCCCCCACCCCCCCCCCCCCCCACCCCCCCCCCCCCCCACCCCCCCCCCCCCCCACCCCCCCCCCCCCCCACCCCCCCCCCCCCCCACCCCCCCCCCCCCCCACCCCCCCCCCCCCCCACCCCCCCCCCCCCCCACCCCCCCCCCCCCCCACCCCCCCCCCCCCCCACCCCCCCCCCCCCCCACCCCCCCCCCCCCCCACCCCCCCCCCCCCCCACCCCCCCCCCCCCCCACCCCCCCCCCCCCCCACCCCCCCCCCCCCCCACCCCCCCCCCCCCCCACCCCCCCCCCCCCCCACCCCCCCCCCCCCCCACCCCCCCCCCCCCCCACCCCCCCCCCCCCCCACCCCCCCCCCCCCCCACCCCCCCCCCCCCCCACCCCCCCCCCCCCCCACCCCCCCCCCCCCCCACCCCCCCCCCCCCCCACCCCCCCCCCCCCCCACCCCCCCCCCCCCCCACCCCCCCCCCCCCCCACCCCCCCCCCCCCCCACCCCCCCCCCCCCCCACCCCCCCCCCCCCCCACCCCCCCCCCCCCCCACCCCCCCCCCCCCCCACCCCCCCCCCCCCCCACCCCCCCCCCCCCCCACCCCCCCCCCCCCCCACCCCCCCCCCCCCCCACCCCCCCCCCCCCCCACCCCCCCCCCCCCCCACCCCCCCCCCCCCCCACCCCCCCCCCCCCCCACCCCCCCCCCCCCCCACCCCCCCCCCCCCCCACCCCCCCCCCCCCCCACCCCCCCCCCCCCCCACCCCCCCCCCCCCCCACCCCCCCCCCCCCCCACCCCCCCCCCCCCCCACCCCCCCCCCCCCCCACCCCCCCCCCCCCCCACCCCCCCCCCCCCCCACCCCCCCCCCCCCCCACCCCCCCCCCCCCCCACCCCCCCCCCCCCCCACCCCCCCCCCCCCCCACCCCCCCCCCCCCCCACCCCCCCCCCCCCCCACCCCCCCCCCCCCCCACCCCCCCCCCCCCCCACCCCCCCCCCCCCCCACCCCCCCCCCCCCCCACCCCCCCCCCCCCCCACCCCCCCCCCCCCCCACCCCCCCCCCCCCCCACCCCCCCCCCCCCCCACCCCCCCCCCCCCCCACCCCCCCCCCCCCCCACCCCCCCCCCCCCCCACCCCCCCCCCCCCCCACCCCCCCCCCCCCCCACCCCCCCCCCCCCCCACCCCCCCCCCCCCCCACCCCCCCCCCCCCCCACCCCCCCCCCCCCCCACCCCCCCCCCCCCCCACCCCCCCCCCCCCCCACCCCCCCCCCCCCCCACCCCCCCCCCCCCCCACCCCCCCCCCCCCCCACCCCCCCCCCCCCCCACCCCCCCCCCCCCCCACCCCCCCCCCCCCCCACCCCCCCCCCCCCCCACCCCCCCCCCCCCCCACCCCCCCCCCCCCCCACCCCCCCCCCCCCCCACCCCCCCCCCCCCCCACCCCCCCCCCCCCCCACCCCCCCCCCCCCCCACCCCCCCCCCCCCCCACCCCCCCCCCCCCCCACCCCCCCCCCCCCCCACCCCCCCCCCCCCCCACCCCCCCCCCCCCCCACCCCCCCCCCCCCCCACCCCCCCCCCCCCCCACCCCCCCCCCCCCCCACCCCCCCCCCCCCCCACCCCCCCCCCCCCCCACCCCCCCCCCCCCCCACCCCCCCCCCCCCCCACCCCCCCCCCCCCCCACCCCCCCCCCCCCCCACCCCCCCCCCCCCCCACCCCCCCCCCCCCCCACCCCCCCCCCCCCCCACCCCCCCCCCCCCCCACCCCCCCCCCCCCCCACCCCCCCCCCCCCCCACCCCCCCCCCCCCCCACCCCCCCCCCCCCCCACCCCCCCCCCCCCCCACCCCCCCCCCCCCCCACCCCCCCCCCCCCCCACCCCCCCCCCCCCCCACCCCCCCCCCCCCCCACCCCCCCCCCCCCCCACCCCCCCCCCCCCCCACCCCCCCCCCCCCCCACCCCCCCCCCCCCCCACCCCCCCCCCCCCCCACCCCCCCCCCCCCCCACCCCCCCCCCCCCCCACCCCCCCCCCCCCCCACCCCCCCCCCCCCCCACCCCCCCCCCCCCCCACCCCCCCCCCCCCCCACCCCCCCCCCCCCCCACCCCCCCCCCCCCCCACCCCCCCCCCCCCCCACCCCCCCCCCCCCCCACCCCCCCCCCCCCCCACCCCCCCCCCCCCCCACCCCCCCCCCCCCCCACCCCCCCCCCCCCCCACCCCCCCCCCCCCCCACCCCCCCCCCCCCCCACCCCCCCCCCCCCCCACCCCCCCCCCCCCCCACCCCCCCCCCCCCCCACCCCCCCCCCCCCCCACCCCCCCCCCCCCCCACCCCCCCCCCCCCCCACCCCCCCCCCCCCCCACCCCCCCCCCCCCCCACCCCCCCCCCCCCCCACCCCCCCCCCCCCCCACCCCCCCCCCCCCCCACCCCCCCCCCCCCCCACCCCCCCCCCCCCCCACCCCCCCCCCCCCCCACCCCCCCCCCCCCCCACCCCCCCCCCCCCCCACCCCCCCCCCCCCCCACCCCCCCCCCCCCCCACCCCCCCCCCCCCCCACCCCCCCCCCCCCCCACCCCCCCCCCCCCCCACCCCCCCCCCCCCCCACCCCCCCCCCCCCCCACCCCCCCCCCCCCCCACCCCCCCCCCCCCCCACCCCCCCCCCCCCCCACCCCCCCCCCCCCCCACCCCCCCCCCCCCCCACCCCCCCCCCCCCCCACCCCCCCCCCCCCCCACCCCCCCCCCCCCCCACCCCCCCCCCCCCCCACCCCCCCCCCCCCCCACCCCCCCCCCCCCCCACCCCCCCCCCCCCCCACCCCCCCCCCCCCCCACCCCCCCCCCCCCCCACCCCCCCCCCCCCCCACCCCCCCCCCCCCCCACCCCCCCCCCCCCCCACCCCCCCCCCCCCCCACCCCCCCCCCCCCCCACCCCCCCCCCCCCCCACCCCCCCCCCCCCCCACCCCCCCCCCCCCCCACCCCCCCCCCCCCCCACCCCCCCCCCCCCCCACCCCCCCCCCCCCCCACCCCCCCCCCCCCCCACCCCCCCCCCCCCCCACCCCCCCCCCCCCCCACCCCCCCCCCCCCCCACCCCCCCCCCCCCCCACCCCCCCCCCCCCCCACCCCCCCCCCCCCCCACCCCCCCCCCCCCCCACCCCCCCCCCCCCCCACCCCCCCCCCCCCCCACCCCCCCCCCCCCCCACCCCCCCCCCCCCCCACCCCCCCCCCCCCCCACCCCCCCCCCCCCCCACCCCCCCCCCCCCCCACCCCCCCCCCCCCCCACCCCCCCCCCCCCCCACCCCCCCCCCCCCCCACCCCCCCCCCCCCCCACCCCCCCCCCCCCCCACCCCCCCCCCCCCCCACCCCCCCCCCCCCCCACCCCCCCCCCCCCCCACCCCCCCCCCCCCCCACCCCCCCCCCCCCCCACCCCCCCCCCCCCCCACCCCCCCCCCCCCCCACCCCCCCCCCCCCCCACCCCCCCCCCCCCCCACCCCCCCCCCCCCCCACCCCCCCCCCCCCCCACCCCCCCCCCCCCCCACCCCCCCCCCCCCCCACCCCCCCCCCCCCCCACCCCCCCCCCCCCCCACCCCCCCCCCCCCCCACCCCCCCCCCCCCCCACCCCCCCCCCCCCCCACCCCCCCCCCCCCCCACCCCCCCCCCCCCCCACCCCCCCCCCCCCCCACCCCCCCCCCCCCCCACCCCCCCCCCCCCCCACCCCCCCCCCCCCCCACCCCCCCCCCCCCCCACCCCCCCCCCCCCCCACCCCCCCCCCCCCCCACCCCCCCCCCCCCCCACCCCCCCCCCCCCCCACCCCCCCCCCCCCCCACCCCCCCCCCCCCCCACCCCCCCCCCCCCCCACCCCCCCCCCCCCCCACCCCCCCCCCCCCCCACCCCCCCCCCCCCCCACCCCCCCCCCCCCCCACCCCCCCCCCCCCCCACCCCCCCCCCCCCCCACCCCCCCCCCCCCCCACCCCCCCCCCCCCCCACCCCCCCCCCCCCCCACCCCCCCCCCCCCCCACCCCCCCCCCCCCCCACCCCCCCCCCCCCCCACCCCCCCCCCCCCCCACCCCCCCCCCCCCCCACCCCCCCCCCCCCCCACCCCCCCCCCCCCCCACCCCCCCCCCCCCCCACCCCCCCCCCCCCCCACCCCCCCCCCCCCCCACCCCCCCCCCCCCCCACCCCCCCCCCCCCCCACCCCCCCCCCCCCCCACCCCCCCCCCCCCCCACCCCCCCCCCCCCCCACCCCCCCCCCCCCCCACCCCCCCCCCCCCCCACCCCCCCCCCCCCCCACCCCCCCCCCCCCCCACCCCCCCCCCCCCCCACCCCCCCCCCCCCCCACCCCCCCCCCCCCCCACCCCCCCCCCCCCCCACCCCCCCCCCCCCCCACCCCCCCCCCCCCCCACCCCCCCCCCCCCCCACCCCCCCCCCCCCCCACCCCCCCCCCCCCCCACCCCCCCCCCCCCCCACCCCCCCCCCCCCCCACCCCCCCCCCCCCCCACCCCCCCCCCCCCCCACCCCCCCCCCCCCCCACCCCCCCCCCCCCCCACCCCCCCCCCCCCCCACCCCCCCCCCCCCCCACCCCCCCCCCCCCCCACCCCCCCCCCCCCCCACCCCCCCCCCCCCCCACCCCCCCCCCCCCCCACCCCCCCCCCCCCCCACCCCCCCCCCCCCCCACCCCCCCCCCCCCCCACCCCCCCCCCCCCCCACCCCCCCCCCCCCCCACCCCCCCCCCCCCCCACCCCCCCCCCCCCCCACCCCCCCCCCCCCCCACCCCCCCCCCCCCCCACCCCCCCCCCCCCCCACCCCCCCCCCCCCCCACCCCCCCCCCCCCCCACCCCCCCCCCCCCCCACCCCCCCCCCCCCCCACCCCCCCCCCCCCCCACCCCCCCCCCCCCCCACCCCCCCCCCCCCCCACCCCCCCCCCCCCCCACCCCCCCCCCCCCCCACCCCCCCCCCCCCCCACCCCCCCCCCCCCCCACCCCCCCCCCCCCCCACCCCCCCCCCCCCCCACCCCCCCCCCCCCCCACCCCCCCCCCCCCCCACCCCCCCCCCCCCCCACCCCCCCCCCCCCCCACCCCCCCCCCCCCCCACCCCCCCCCCCCCCCACCCCCCCCCCCCCCCACCCCCCCCCCCCCCCACCCCCCCCCCCCCCCACCCCCCCCCCCCCCCACCCCCCCCCCCCCCCACCCCCCCCCCCCCCCACCCCCCCCCCCCCCCACCCCCCCCCCCCCCCACCCCCCCCCCCCCCCACCCCCCCCCCCCCCCACCCCCCCCCCCCCCCACCCCCCCCCCCCCCCACCCCCCCCCCCCCCCACCCCCCCCCCCCCCCACCCCCCCCCCCCCCCACCCCCCCCCCCCCCCACCCCCCCCCCCCCCCACCCCCCCCCCCCCCCACCCCCCCCCCCCCCCACCCCCCCCCCCCCCCACCCCCCCCCCCCCCCACCCCCCCCCCCCCCCACCCCCCCCCCCCCCCACCCCCCCCCCCCCCCACCCCCCCCCCCCCCCACCCCCCCCCCCCCCCACCCCCCCCCCCCCCCACCCCCCCCCCCCCCCACCCCCCCCCCCCCCCACCCCCCCCCCCCCCCACCCCCCCCCCCCCCCACCCCCCCCCCCCCCCACCCCCCCCCCCCCCCACCCCCCCCCCCCCCCACCCCCCCCCCCCCCCACCCCCCCCCCCCCCCACCCCCCCCCCCCCCCACCCCCCCCCCCCCCCACCCCCCCCCCCCCCCACCCCCCCCCCCCCCCACCCCCCCCCCCCCCCACCCCCCCCCCCCCCCACCCCCCCCCCCCCCCACCCCCCCCCCCCCCCACCCCCCCCCCCCCCCACCCCCCCCCCCCCCCACCCCCCCCCCCCCCCACCCCCCCCCCCCCCCACCCCCCCCCCCCCCCACCCCCCCCCCCCCCCACCCCCCCCCCCCCCCACCCCCCCCCCCCCCCACCCCCCCCCCCCCCCACCCCCCCCCCCCCCCACCCCCCCCCCCCCCCACCCCCCCCCCCCCCCACCCCCCCCCCCCCCCACCCCCCCCCCCCCCCACCCCCCCCCCCCCCCACCCCCCCCCCCCCCCACCCCCCCCCCCCCCCACCCCCCCCCCCCCCCACCCCCCCCCCCCCCCACCCCCCCCCCCCCCCACCCCCCCCCCCCCCCACCCCCCCCCCCCCCCACCCCCCCCCCCCCCCACCCCCCCCCCCCCCCACCCCCCCCCCCCCCCACCCCCCCCCCCCCCCACCCCCCCCCCCCCCCACCCCCCCCCCCCCCCACCCCCCCCCCCCCCCACCCCCCCCCCCCCCCACCCCCCCCCCCCCCCACCCCCCCCCCCCCCCACCCCCCCCCCCCCCCACCCCCCCCCCCCCCCACCCCCCCCCCCCCCCACCCCCCCCCCCCCCCACCCCCCCCCCCCCCCACCCCCCCCCCCCCCCACCCCCCCCCCCCCCCACCCCCCCCCCCCCCCACCCCCCCCCCCCCCCACCCCCCCCCCCCCCCACCCCCCCCCCCCCCCACCCCCCCCCCCCCCCACCCCCCCCCCCCCCCACCCCCCCCCCCCCCCACCCCCCCCCCCCCCCACCCCCCCCCCCCCCCACCCCCCCCCCCCCCCACCCCCCCCCCCCCCCACCCCCCCCCCCCCCCACCCCCCCCCCCCCCCACCCCCCCCCCCCCCCACCCCCCCCCCCCCCCACCCCCCCCCCCCCCCACCCCCCCCCCCCCCCACCCCCCCCCCCCCCCACCCCCCCCCCCCCCCACCCCCCCCCCCCCCCACCCCCCCCCCCCCCCACCCCCCCCCCCCCCCACCCCCCCCCCCCCCCACCCCCCCCCCCCCCCACCCCCCCCCCCCCCCACCCCCCCCCCCCCCCACCCCCCCCCCCCCCCACCCCCCCCCCCCCCCACCCCCCCCCCCCCCCACCCCCCCCCCCCCCCACCCCCCCCCCCCCCCACCCCCCCCCCCCCCCACCCCCCCCCCCCCCCACCCCCCCCCCCCCCCACCCCCCCCCCCCCCCACCCCCCCCCCCCCCCACCCCCCCCCCCCCCCACCCCCCCCCCCCCCCACCCCCCCCCCCCCCCACCCCCCCCCCCCCCCACCCCCCCCCCCCCCCACCCCCCCCCCCCCCCACCCCCCCCCCCCCCCACCCCCCCCCCCCCCCACCCCCCCCCCCCCCCACCCCCCCCCCCCCCCACCCCCCCCCCCCCCCACCCCCCCCCCCCCCCACCCCCCCCCCCCCCCACCCCCCCCCCCCCCCACCCCCCCCCCCCCCCACCCCCCCCCCCCCCCACCCCCCCCCCCCCCCACCCCCCCCCCCCCCCACCCCCCCCCCCCCCCACCCCCCCCCCCCCCCACCCCCCCCCCCCCCCACCCCCCCCCCCCCCCACCCCCCCCCCCCCCCACCCCCCCCCCCCCCCACCCCCCCCCCCCCCCACCCCCCCCCCCCCCCACCCCCCCCCCCCCCCACCCCCCCCCCCCCCCACCCCCCCCCCCCCCCACCCCCCCCCCCCCCCACCCCCCCCCCCCCCCACCCCCCCCCCCCCCCACCCCCCCCCCCCCCCACCCCCCCCCCCCCCCACCCCCCCCCCCCCCCACCCCCCCCCCCCCCCACCCCCCCCCCCCCCCACCCCCCCCCCCCCCCACCCCCCCCCCCCCCCACCCCCCCCCCCCCCCACCCCCCCCCCCCCCCACCCCCCCCCCCCCCCACCCCCCCCCCCCCCCACCCCCCCCCCCCCCCACCCCCCCCCCCCCCCACCCCCCCCCCCCCCCACCCCCCCCCCCCCCCACCCCCCCCCCCCCCCACCCCCCCCCCCCCCCACCCCCCCCCCCCCCCACCCCCCCCCCCCCCCACCCCCCCCCCCCCCCACCCCCCCCCCCCCCCACCCCCCCCCCCCCCCACCCCCCCCCCCCCCCACCCCCCCCCCCCCCCACCCCCCCCCCCCCCCACCCCCCCCCCCCCCCACCCCCCCCCCCCCCCACCCCCCCCCCCCCCCACCCCCCCCCCCCCCCACCCCCCCCCCCCCCCACCCCCCCCCCCCCCCACCCCCCCCCCCCCCCACCCCCCCCCCCCCCCACCCCCCCCCCCCCCCACCCCCCCCCCCCCCCACCCCCCCCCCCCCCCACCCCCCCCCCCCCCCACCCCCCCCCCCCCCCACCCCCCCCCCCCCCCACCCCCCCCCCCCCCCACCCCCCCCCCCCCCCACCCCCCCCCCCCCCCACCCCCCCCCCCCCCCACCCCCCCCCCCCCCCACCCCCCCCCCCCCCCACCCCCCCCCCCCCCCACCCCCCCCCCCCCCCACCCCCCCCCCCCCCCACCCCCCCCCCCCCCCACCCCCCCCCCCCCCCACCCCCCCCCCCCCCCACCCCCCCCCCCCCCCACCCCCCCCCCCCCCCACCCCCCCCCCCCCCCACCCCCCCCCCCCCCCACCCCCCCCCCCCCCCACCCCCCCCCCCCCCCACCCCCCCCCCCCCCCACCCCCCCCCCCCCCCACCCCCCCCCCCCCCCACCCCCCCCCCCCCCCACCCCCCCCCCCCCCCACCCCCCCCCCCCCCCACCCCCCCCCCCCCCCACCCCCCCCCCCCCCCACCCCCCCCCCCCCCCACCCCCCCCCCCCCCCACCCCCCCCCCCCCCCACCCCCCCCCCCCCCCACCCCCCCCCCCCCCCACCCCCCCCCCCCCCCACCCCCCCCCCCCCCCACCCCCCCCCCCCCCCACCCCCCCCCCCCCCCACCCCCCCCCCCCCCCACCCCCCCCCCCCCCCACCCCCCCCCCCCCCCACCCCCCCCCCCCCCCACCCCCCCCCCCCCCCACCCCCCCCCCCCCCCACCCCCCCCCCCCCCCACCCCCCCCCCCCCCCACCCCCCCCCCCCCCCACCCCCCCCCCCCCCCACCCCCCCCCCCCCCCACCCCCCCCCCCCCCCACCCCCCCCCCCCCCCACCCCCCCCCCCCCCCACCCCCCCCCCCCCCCACCCCCCCCCCCCCCCACCCCCCCCCCCCCCCACCCCCCCCCCCCCCCACCCCCCCCCCCCCCCACCCCCCCCCCCCCCCACCCCCCCCCCCCCCCACCCCCCCCCCCCCCCACCCCCCCCCCCCCCCACCCCCCCCCCCCCCCACCCCCCCCCCCCCCCACCCCCCCCCCCCCCCACCCCCCCCCCCCCCCACCCCCCCCCCCCCCCACCCCCCCCCCCCCCCACCCCCCCCCCCCCCCACCCCCCCCCCCCCCCACCCCCCCCCCCCCCCACCCCCCCCCCCCCCCACCCCCCCCCCCCCCCACCCCCCCCCCCCCCCACCCCCCCCCCCCCCCACCCCCCCCCCCCCCCACCCCCCCCCCCCCCCACCCCCCCCCCCCCCCACCCCCCCCCCCCCCCACCCCCCCCCCCCCCCACCCCCCCCCCCCCCCACCCCCCCCCCCCCCCACCCCCCCCCCCCCCCACCCCCCCCCCCCCCCACCCCCCCCCCCCCCCACCCCCCCCCCCCCCCACCCCCCCCCCCCCCCACCCCCCCCCCCCCCCACCCCCCCCCCCCCCCACCCCCCCCCCCCCCCACCCCCCCCCCCCCCCACCCCCCCCCCCCCCCACCCCCCCCCCCCCCCACCCCCCCCCCCCCCCACCCCCCCCCCCCCCCACCCCCCCCCCCCCCCACCCCCCCCCCCCCCCACCCCCCCCCCCCCCCACCCCCCCCCCCCCCCACCCCCCCCCCCCCCCACCCCCCCCCCCCCCCACCCCCCCCCCCCCCCACCCCCCCCCCCCCCCACCCCCCCCCCCCCCCACCCCCCCCCCCCCCCACCCCCCCCCCCCCCCACCCCCCCCCCCCCCCACCCCCCCCCCCCCCCACCCCCCCCCCCCCCCACCCCCCCCCCCCCCCACCCCCCCCCCCCCCCACCCCCCCCCCCCCCCACCCCCCCCCCCCCCCACCCCCCCCCCCCCCCACCCCCCCCCCCCCCCACCCCCCCCCCCCCCCACCCCCCCCCCCCCCCACCCCCCCCCCCCCCCACCCCCCCCCCCCCCCACCCCCCCCCCCCCCCACCCCCCCCCCCCCCCACCCCCCCCCCCCCCCACCCCCCCCCCCCCCCACCCCCCCCCCCCCCCACCCCCCCCCCCCCCCACCCCCCCCCCCCCCCACCCCCCCCCCCCCCCACCCCCCCCCCCCCCCACCCCCCCCCCCCCCCACCCCCCCCCCCCCCCACCCCCCCCCCCCCCCACCCCCCCCCCCCCCCACCCCCCCCCCCCCCCACCCCCCCCCCCCCCCACCCCCCCCCCCCCCCACCCCCCCCCCCCCCCACCCCCCCCCCCCCCCACCCCCCCCCCCCCCCACCCCCCCCCCCCCCCACCCCCCCCCCCCCCCACCCCCCCCCCCCCCCACCCCCCCCCCCCCCCACCCCCCCCCCCCCCCACCCCCCCCCCCCCCCACCCCCCCCCCCCCCCACCCCCCCCCCCCCCCACCCCCCCCCCCCCCCACCCCCCCCCCCCCCCACCCCCCCCCCCCCCCACCCCCCCCCCCCCCCACCCCCCCCCCCCCCCACCCCCCCCCCCCCCCACCCCCCCCCCCCCCCACCCCCCCCCCCCCCCACCCCCCCCCCCCCCCACCCCCCCCCCCCCCCACCCCCCCCCCCCCCCACCCCCCCCCCCCCCCACCCCCCCCCCCCCCCACCCCCCCCCCCCCCCACCCCCCCCCCCCCCCACCCCCCCCCCCCCCCACCCCCCCCCCCCCCCACCCCCCCCCCCCCCCACCCCCCCCCCCCCCCACCCCCCCCCCCCCCCACCCCCCCCCCCCCCCACCCCCCCCCCCCCCCACCCCCCCCCCCCCCCACCCCCCCCCCCCCCCACCCCCCCCCCCCCCCACCCCCCCCCCCCCCCACCCCCCCCCCCCCCCACCCCCCCCCCCCCCCACCCCCCCCCCCCCCCACCCCCCCCCCCCCCCACCCCCCCCCCCCCCCACCCCCCCCCCCCCCCACCCCCCCCCCCCCCCACCCCCCCCCCCCCCCACCCCCCCCCCCCCCCACCCCCCCCCCCCCCCACCCCCCCCCCCCCCCACCCCCCCCCCCCCCCACCCCCCCCCCCCCCCACCCCCCCCCCCCCCCACCCCCCCCCCCCCCCACCCCCCCCCCCCCCCACCCCCCCCCCCCCCCACCCCCCCCCCCCCCCACCCCCCCCCCCCCCCACCCCCCCCCCCCCCCACCCCCCCCCCCCCCCACCCCCCCCCCCCCCCACCCCCCCCCCCCCCCACCCCCCCCCCCCCCCACCCCCCCCCCCCCCCACCCCCCCCCCCCCCCACCCCCCCCCCCCCCCACCCCCCCCCCCCCCCACCCCCCCCCCCCCCCACCCCCCCCCCCCCCCACCCCCCCCCCCCCCCACCCCCCCCCCCCCCCACCCCCCCCCCCCCCCACCCCCCCCCCCCCCCACCCCCCCCCCCCCCCACCCCCCCCCCCCCCCACCCCCCCCCCCCCCCACCCCCCCCCCCCCCCACCCCCCCCCCCCCCCACCCCCCCCCCCCCCCACCCCCCCCCCCCCCCACCCCCCCCCCCCCCCACCCCCCCCCCCCCCCACCCCCCCCCCCCCCCACCCCCCCCCCCCCCCACCCCCCCCCCCCCCCACCCCCCCCCCCCCCCACCCCCCCCCCCCCCCACCCCCCCCCCCCCCCACCCCCCCCCCCCCCCACCCCCCCCCCCCCCCACCCCCCCCCCCCCCCACCCCCCCCCCCCCCCACCCCCCCCCCCCCCCACCCCCCCCCCCCCCCACCCCCCCCCCCCCCCACCCCCCCCCCCCCCCACCCCCCCCCCCCCCCACCCCCCCCCCCCCCCACCCCCCCCCCCCCCCACCCCCCCCCCCCCCCACCCCCCCCCCCCCCCACCCCCCCCCCCCCCCACCCCCCCCCCCCCCCACCCCCCCCCCCCCCCACCCCCCCCCCCCCCCACCCCCCCCCCCCCCCACCCCCCCCCCCCCCCACCCCCCCCCCCCCCCACCCCCCCCCCCCCCCACCCCCCCCCCCCCCCACCCCCCCCCCCCCCCACCCCCCCCCCCCCCCACCCCCCCCCCCCCCCACCCCCCCCCCCCCCCACCCCCCCCCCCCCCCACCCCCCCCCCCCCCCACCCCCCCCCCCCCCCACCCCCCCCCCCCCCCACCCCCCCCCCCCCCCACCCCCCCCCCCCCCCACCCCCCCCCCCCCCCACCCCCCCCCCCCCCCACCCCCCCCCCCCCCCACCCCCCCCCCCCCCCACCCCCCCCCCCCCCCACCCCCCCCCCCCCCCACCCCCCCCCCCCCCCACCCCCCCCCCCCCCCACCCCCCCCCCCCCCCACCCCCCCCCCCCCCCACCCCCCCCCCCCCCCACCCCCCCCCCCCCCCACCCCCCCCCCCCCCCACCCCCCCCCCCCCCCACCCCCCCCCCCCCCCACCCCCCCCCCCCCCCACCCCCCCCCCCCCCCACCCCCCCCCCCCCCCACCCCCCCCCCCCCCCACCCCCCCCCCCCCCCACCCCCCCCCCCCCCCACCCCCCCCCCCCCCCACCCCCCCCCCCCCCCACCCCCCCCCCCCCCCACCCCCCCCCCCCCCCACCCCCCCCCCCCCCCACCCCCCCCCCCCCCCACCCCCCCCCCCCCCCACCCCCCCCCCCCCCCACCCCCCCCCCCCCCCACCCCCCCCCCCCCCCACCCCCCCCCCCCCCCACCCCCCCCCCCCCCCACCCCCCCCCCCCCCCACCCCCCCCCCCCCCCACCCCCCCCCCCCCCCACCCCCCCCCCCCCCCACCCCCCCCCCCCCCCACCCCCCCCCCCCCCCACCCCCCCCCCCCCCCACCCCCCCCCCCCCCCACCCCCCCCCCCCCCCACCCCCCCCCCCCCCCACCCCCCCCCCCCCCCACCCCCCCCCCCCCCCACCCCCCCCCCCCCCCACCCCCCCCCCCCCCCACCCCCCCCCCCCCCCACCCCCCCCCCCCCCCACCCCCCCCCCCCCCCACCCCCCCCCCCCCCCACCCCCCCCCCCCCCCACCCCCCCCCCCCCCCACCCCCCCCCCCCCCCACCCCCCCCCCCCCCCACCCCCCCCCCCCCCCACCCCCCCCCCCCCCCACCCCCCCCCCCCCCCACCCCCCCCCCCCCCCACCCCCCCCCCCCCCCACCCCCCCCCCCCCCCACCCCCCCCCCCCCCCACCCCCCCCCCCCCCCACCCCCCCCCCCCCCCACCCCCCCCCCCCCCCACCCCCCCCCCCCCCCACCCCCCCCCCCCCCCACCCCCCCCCCCCCCCACCCCCCCCCCCCCCCACCCCCCCCCCCCCCCACCCCCCCCCCCCCCCACCCCCCCCCCCCCCCACCCCCCCCCCCCCCCACCCCCCCCCCCCCCCACCCCCCCCCCCCCCCACCCCCCCCCCCCCCCACCCCCCCCCCCCCCCACCCCCCCCCCCCCCCACCCCCCCCCCCCCCCACCCCCCCCCCCCCCCACCCCCCCCCCCCCCCACCCCCCCCCCCCCCCACCCCCCCCCCCCCCCACCCCCCCCCCCCCCCACCCCCCCCCCCCCCCACCCCCCCCCCCCCCCACCCCCCCCCCCCCCCACCCCCCCCCCCCCCCACCCCCCCCCCCCCCCACCCCCCCCCCCCCCCACCCCCCCCCCCCCCCACCCCCCCCCCCCCCCACCCCCCCCCCCCCCCACCCCCCCCCCCCCCCACCCCCCCCCCCCCCCACCCCCCCCCCCCCCCACCCCCCCCCCCCCCCACCCCCCCCCCCCCCCACCCCCCCCCCCCCCCACCCCCCCCCCCCCCCACCCCCCCCCCCCCCCACCCCCCCCCCCCCCCACCCCCCCCCCCCCCCACCCCCCCCCCCCCCCACCCCCCCCCCCCCCCACCCCCCCCCCCCCCCACCCCCCCCCCCCCCCACCCCCCCCCCCCCCCACCCCCCCCCCCCCCCACCCCCCCCCCCCCCCACCCCCCCCCCCCCCCACCCCCCCCCCCCCCCACCCCCCCCCCCCCCCACCCCCCCCCCCCCCCACCCCCCCCCCCCCCCACCCCCCCCCCCCCCCACCCCCCCCCCCCCCCACCCCCCCCCCCCCCCACCCCCCCCCCCCCCCACCCCCCCCCCCCCCCACCCCCCCCCCCCCCCACCCCCCCCCCCCCCCACCCCCCCCCCCCCCCACCCCCCCCCCCCCCCACCCCCCCCCCCCCCCACCCCCCCCCCCCCCCACCCCCCCCCCCCCCCACCCCCCCCCCCCCCCACCCCCCCCCCATGGGTCAACCCATTCTGGGCCAATCCATTCAGGGCATGGGGGTTACACCTGCAGTATTATTTGGCATTTAAGTTAACTATACAATGGCAGGAATGAACAATTGCAAGTTATTAAATTAGTATTTGTGTTTTCTGATTACAATCCTTCACAATCAGCCATGAAGACTGGCATAAGTACTGCAAAATCTGCCATCTCTCCACCCCCACCCTGCTCTTCATTTAAAAAAATCAGTTTGTAAAACTATTTAAAGAAAACAGATTATTTTAAGGCTGCAATGCTTTCTTAAAGGAAAGAGAGAGCTAAGTTTCATATCAGTACTGGCAATTTCTTGACATTTGGTGCAATTCGAAAGCAAGCATGCCTTTTGGATTTTTCCCCCATAATGCATCTGTATTCTGTAGCTGAGATTAAAAGAATATCTTGCCAGAAACATTCAGCTTCCACTGTAATATACTGAGCCCCTGTTGAGCTGAAACATATGGCCTTTGTTCTTTAGTGAATTATTGACACCTCTCACGTAGCCAATATTTCTAACTGACCCAGCAATTCCAGCAGTCTGGCCTATTCCAAAGGCAATAAAATAATCTGGAAGATTTTTTATTAGGCACAGAATATCATCTTCAGCAGGAATGGTTGTACAATTCCCAGTGCTGACGAGTATCTGAAGCAGACAGGTAGCTCCTGTTTGCCTCTAAAGAGGATGTGAAGTCTGGTTAAATTTACACTACGGTAATGAAAGGCCCTCCCATCAGCATACCTTCCTACTGCAGTGCGCTGATCTCCCTAAAAGGCTGTTGTTGTTAAAGGAGGGGGAAGAGGGGACCCTCAGGATAGGGCTGCCAACCTCCAGATGATAACTAAAGATTTCCTGATCTCCAGGCAATAAAGATCAGTTCTCCTAGAGAAAATGGGCAGTTTAGAAGGTGGATTCAATGGCATTATACCTCATTGAAGTCCCACCCCTCCCCAAACCCACCCTCCTCAGACTCCACTCCCCAAATTCTCCAGGTATTTCTCAACCTAGAGATGGCAACCCTACCTTAGGAATATCATGGGGAACAAACCAGGGGTCTACAGTAGAGGGGGAATTGGCAAAAACCCTCATCAGCAGAAAATTTTGTCAGGCTCCAACCTAATTTTTTTTTACAGAGGGTTGATAAGATTTTTTAAATCCTCATTTTAAAATTTAAACATCCATATGTTTTTGTATTTAAGTACTTACAGTTGGAGAGGGAAGGTGGCATGGTATAGCTCAAACTTGTCAGGTCTCAGAAGCTAAGAAGGGTCAGTAATTGGAAGGCAATGGGAAACCACTTCTGCTTCTCACTTGCCTTGAAAGCCCTTTGTATGAGTCACTGTAAATCAGATGACACTTGGCAGCACTTTACACACACACACAAACACACACAGTTGAAGTCTGGCAAACAAGTCATTTGTATGCTTGTGCGATCATGCTACATGCACTCATTAGCAAATCCAAGTTTACAAGGATGGTGATTAGATTAAAAGGATTTCTCTCCAAGTGTGATGAAGAAACTGTTTTTTCCCCTTCACTTTCAACTAGTATTTCATGATAATCCACAGAGTTCTGGCAGAAGCAGAAGTTTCTTCACATGGGAATGCTTTCTTTACGGCTGGCACTTAAAGTTGAAATGGATATCCAGATTTAGGACCCACTCTGCCAAATAGCCTGTCCCCATATATAACCAGCTTAGGCCGTTTCTGCTCAGCAAAATTATACCTGTGCACCACCAGGGTTTTTTTTTAACCTGGGTCTAACTTATCCCAGGGTGTCCATGTGCATGGCTGCCCGCATTTTGAAGGAATCCATTGAAAACCAGGAGGAAATACTCCAATTTCTTTCGCACGAGCCCAGCACTTCTGTATTTGCTTTGGAAGCATATCTGAGCGTGCTCGGTGTCCTGAGTTCTGATTGGCTGTTGGTTTTGAGTGGCAGCTTGAATGAACGTCAGGCAGGGAGATCAAGCAGCTGGGCAGGAAAAATAAAACGGTCCTGCTCCTGATTGGTTTTTGCACAGTAGCAGGCTCAAGCAGGGTCACACCAGGATTTTTAAAAAGAACCTCCAAACTGGCAATTTTTGAAAATCACAGGGTAAGGGAAATATTACGGGGCAATGCTGGGGCAGGCCCACTTTAGCACTGGGAACTGTGTGGCATTCTCGGCTGCACAGGGATATTTTTCCTGCTCAACCCAGGATATTTTGACTGTGCGGAAACGGCCTTAGTTTGCATTTCAACCAAACTTTTTACAGGTAAAGCAGACAAAGGATATCTGCCTGAGCTGTAAAGCAGATAGTCCTGGATTGGATAACATGTCAGCCACAAACTCACTATCTTGCCTTAGGCAGTCCTCTTTCGTGTCTGTCTAATCTGCAATATGAGAATTGTAACTATACTAATTTCCCTTACAGGTTATTGTTCAGGAAGATGTGTGGTATCATTATTAAAATTACTGCTGATTGTGTGCATTTATTTATTTGCTGTGTTTTTTGGTTTAAAAATAATGGTACTCCTATTTAAGGTTACACTAATTTCTTCCAATTCTCCCTCAGGACTTGGGAAAGCCCCCCCCAAAAGGTGCTAGTACTCAGTACTGGCCAGTACCACAACAATAAAATCCCTGATTACTTATTTCATTTATACTCTGCCATTATCACAGAGGTTTGGGGCAGATTGCAAAAATGTAAAAAGAATGCAATAAAAACAATTCAATAAACAGTTCCTTAACATTTCCACCAACATTAAAAATACCCCAAATGTCTTTCATAAAATTGCCTTAATGAACAATTGTATTTTACATATGCTACAGAAAAATAGTAGTGTAGGAGCTTTTTTGATTTTGTCAAGCAGGCCATTCCAACAGGTAGGGACCACAACTGAGAATACTTAGGTACAAGCAACTGTTGATCTTCCCCATTAGCTGGGTGGCACCTGCAAAAGCCTTTACTCAGATGAACAAATTTGTCACAGTAGGTTGTCAACAATCTGAAGGAAAAAATATCCTGTCCCTTCAACAGAGGCTTGATGTGCAGAAATGGACTGATGAAGCTTTTCATGGCATGGTGGTAAAACAGCACTTGGTAATAACATCCCATTAAGCCTCTGTTAAAGGCAGGATACTTTTTCTCCTGGCTTTTGGCAATCTGGTTGCTTTTGCACCAAGGATTTCCCATATTTCAGTCACCAGGTAGTGCATACCCAGGTGTCCACATGATATCCTCTATTTTAGGACAGACTGTTAACAGCCTGTTGTTTCCACACACACACACAGACAGACACACACACACACACACACACACACACGTTTTATTTTAAATCTATTTTAAAAGGCCTTTTTCATACAAGAAATTTACAACGTTTTCAAGCTGGGGGGAAAAAGTTTCTTTCATGGAGTTCCACATTGTTTTTCCTTTGTTTCTGAAAATGTTTCCAAGGAGTTTTTTCTCCATCGTTTTTGAAAAAACCTTCCATAACTATTCTTTCCCCTGAAACATTTCAGAGCCAGCTTCCCTTCCAGTGCCATCATATTTAAAGCACTCTGCCATTTTCTACACCTATGTGCTAGCATCCTTCTTTCCCCTCAGCAGCACTTTTGTTGCATCCCTCGTCTCACTCCTTTTTCTCACCTCTATTTTCACCATGGGGGGGGCAGATTCTCCTGCTTTTGTTGAGTCAACAAAGCATCGATTAAATGAAGCTACAGAGAAGTAAAGCGATGATTTGATGAAGCAGTGTTTCAATTAATAAGCAAAAAATGTAAAAATCCCTCACAGCGGCCAAGAAACGTTTTGGAAGAGGTGAATATATGCAAACATTGTAGTATGTTTCCTATGTTATCCATGCTTCTCAAAACAAAAATTAAAACAGAATGAGACGAAAATCCTGAGGGCCATGTGAGAACATAGCAGGGGAGGGGGCTACATTGTATGCTATGTTTGAAAGCCACCACTAAAATTGAGAGTAAACAGATGATCCTGGGCTGCCTGGAATTTCCATTGCAAGGGTGATTTCACACAAAATCTTATCAGCAACTAGACTACTATGGAAAAATCACCCTATGGAAGCAGCAACCCCTTATGTCATAGGGTAGGTGGTCCTGCAGCGATGTGTGTTTCAGTTCATGAACGACTTTATAGGTAACAAGTAGCACCTTGTATTGAACCAAAACCTAATTGGCAACCAATCAAGAGACCGAAACTCTGTGAACTCTGCCTCCCCCTTGATAGTAATCAAGCAGCAGCATTCTACCAGCTAAAGCTTCCAAGCTACCTTCAAGAAGAAGAAGAAGAAGAGTTGGATTTATACCCCCACCTTTCTCTCCTATAGGAGACTCAACAATCCTATAGAGAGAGAATTACAATCTCAAGCTTACTACCACATGGGCCAGACTGAATGGGTCAAGGTAGGGAACCATAATCCATTCCAGGGGAACAAAAAAAGTGTTTTTTGCAGCTGACCTTACTTGTTTCTTGTGAAAGATTAATGTAGATTCATCAAAGATTCCATGCATCTTTAATTCCTCACTCACTTACTTGCGTTAACTGTTCATTCAACCAATGTCTTCAACAGGAAACAACTAAAATATTAATGGGGTTTGGAGGTCCAGCAAGCTATCACAGCTATCAAATATTTAGCGACCTGCAAAGTTATTTGTTGTTCTCTGTCGCTTAGCAACCACAAAATATTGGCCTGTGCAGAAACAAAATTCTTTCTAATCAAAGGAAATATCAATTCACTTCTAACATCTGAATCCAAATTCAAAGGGAATATGATCAATAGTATCAACCTTCTCTGATCCATAGGTACATAATCTACCGGAGAACGACATATCAAAGTACCTTTATGTCATAACTACTGAAGGAAAGACATTCAGATGGGCCATCATAAAAGACCTTTGTATCTCAGTACAGAAAAAAGTCTGGAAAAAAAATCTGGAAAACCTGGGGTCTTCAATGAAGGCATATTCCAATAGCAAGAGGTGAACAAACCCTGTTATGATCTAGCTCTTTCAAACACCTTTTAACCAGACAACATAAGTCCGAATTCCCAGGTGTGTTTATGACATCACAGTAACATTTAGATGTATCTAAATACACTATGCCCATTGGCCAACCACACTTATTACATACAAAAACCACACACAGGGGGAAAATGCAAGTGCTCTATTATTATACAAAGGTACAGAAACAGAAACATTTAACAAAATACAAAGACTTTAAACACAGACAGCTGTTAATGTGCATCCAATTATTATAATGCACAGACCTTTCTTAGGAATTTAAGTCCTATATGCATTACATTCCATGAGAATTTCTAAATATATAATTAAGTTCCAATTCAGCATAATAGGTGTTAATATTTCTGCCCACCAACTGGAACTGGATCTAAGGAATTCAGATCGAACTTGCTAATTAAACACTTAAGTTCACATTTTTTATTCATTAATGTCAAAGCTCAAAGTTTTAAGCATAGTCCCTTCCTTGGGAACTGATGTCGTAAATAATGCCAGGAAAGGATTTCTCAAGCATACCACAAGGAACCATGCATGTGACAAGGAACCATACTTCACATGTTCAGGCTGCTGCAACTATATTCCCCAAAAAACTTATCATCTTTTAGGTTGGCTGACCAAACCAAGTGATTCCAGCCCTCCTTTTTTGCAACTTTCTACTTAGTTGTTATAACAGATTTATAGTCATGCTTTGATGCAAGAAGCCAGAATAACAAATCCTTATCAATATGTAGTCTATATACTGCATATAGTCTACATACTGCATATATACCCTAAATACTGCATATATTGCATATATACCAAAATGGGTTTTTAGATCGTTGTTGTTGGAATTGTTATGCTCACTGAATTTTAAGTGTTTTTAGATGTGTTTTTAGGTACTTATTACTGTACACTGCTATTGTGAAGTGCCTAGAGCCCTTTGGGGATGAAGAAATCCAAAGTAATAAATAAGTAAATACAAAAAGTAGCTGAAATATTTTCAGTAATTCATCTGTCCTCCGAAGATTACTATCCAGAGAGGAAGAGAAATCAACAGTTTTCCTGCATCATTTCAATCTCTGGGCCCCTTTATTAATTGCTTGGTTCCTCCTTATAGGCAGTCGCGTAGCTGCCACAGGGTGAGGTCGTGTGACATTGGGGTCACGTGGGGGCAAAAAATTGCCCCCACACCACTTCCCCTTTACTGCTCGTCTCGTCTCGCCTTGCCGCTGCTGGGTGCCCCTGCCAGGCCCCTCTGGAGCAGCCTGGCCTCTTTGTAGCCAGCTGAACTAAGGTAAGTAGGGGGCGGGGTGGGGGGCTTGAGGGGAGGGCAGGACCACCACCACCACCACCCCACTTACCGTAGTTCAGCCAGCAACCCAGCCAGGCTGCTTTTTCAGCCGGCTGCTCTTTGTGGAAGGCAGGACCCGGGCACCATTTTGCCCTGGGCGCCATTTCCCCTCCCCTATGCCTTTGCTTAGAGGTCTTAACTTAGTATGATTCTAGATCAAAACAGGGGTTGATAGAGCTGAATGAAAGTTGTTGAGTCTTAAACTAGTACCTTGGAAACCCAAGTCACTCACATTCTGTCAACCTAACCCACATCACAGGGTTGCTGAAAGGATAAAATAGAGGTGAGGAGAATGATGTAAGCAGTTTGGGTCTCCATTGGGAAAAAAGAAAGTAAGTTAGCATTTATACCTATCCTTTTCTCCTGTAAGGAGACTCAAAGGAGCTTACAAACTCCTTTCCCTTCCTCTCCCCTAACAGACACCTTGTGAGGTAGGTGGGGCTGAGAGAATCCCAAAGAACAGTGACCCACTCAGTCACTCAGGTCACTCAGCTGGTTGCTGGGAGTGCAGAAGCAAATCTGGTTTACGAGATAAGGCTCCATTGCTCATGCAGAGGAGTGGGGAATCAAACTCCGTTCTCCAGATTACAGTCTACCTGCTCTTAATCACTATACCATGCTGGGAGAAATGTGGGGTATAAATGAATTAAATAAATAAAATATTTAATGTGTGCAGTGTTTATTTATTGCCAATTAATGAAAATTCCTGTGCAGGGTGGGTGCAAAATGTTGCAGTGTTGTCAGACACTCATGAAGCTGCATTATGTGTACATGCAAAGGCAGCTCCGGGTCTTGGTTTCTAGCATTGCTTGATACAATCTCAGAACTACAGCTCATTCCAAAATCGTATTAGTTTCTTTTTTAGAAAAGAGAAATGTAAACAGGAAATCCAGGAACCATATTTTATGCTTGTTTAAGGTAAATGTTGTGTTAATGTACATTAACAGCTGATGAACAATGGCAGCTGCCAAAGTAGGCTATGCCAGAGTCACAGCTGTGTGATATTCTTATTGATTCTTGCTGGTTTGATGACCATACCGTATCTTGTCACCTTGCCCCAAATACTGTGCTATTCTGCTCAGGTTAACAGCACCACACACTGGTGAGATATAGTAATCCAGGAGCGAAAAATACAGTTACCTGACCCATCCAACTTTTCAGTATTTAAGCAAACTAGCATGGAAATGTTTTCTGTAATAAAGAGGGGTTTTTTAAACCTACTAAATAAACGAACACTTTTTCATCCCACACTTCCCTTCACGTTTAGTCATGAAGATGATGTTAAGCTTAGCTTTTTGGAGAATGATGCAAACATAGGCTATAGATTAGAATATTTTTAGAAACTACATTTTCTAAAGAGTAACGTTACAGTGGAAGCACCTATCAAGGAAACTGAGTCTTTTTGTGGTTCTTAGAATATAGGATATGTGCTTAAGTCAGACGTTGACCATCACCAGGAAAAATTTTAAATGTCCTTCTACATGGAGATCATGCTATGAAAATACATTTGCAGTATCTGCTGTGGACATTCTAAACTTCTAACCTGTACCTCTTATGGGAACTAATCCCAACAGTTCATAAATCTCTCCCATAATTCTGGTGAATCATCTGGGTGTAAATTATTTGAATCCTCTTTCCCTTGAGATTGTCAAAATCTAGTTATGGATATTATACTCTAATGCTAAACATTTTACCTGTAAGTCAATTGTTGTGAGAACAAAATGATACATTGATCCCCACGAGAAAGAGAAGTGGGGTGTAAGTGAAGGAAATACATTACTTCCACAAACCAGGGATAACTGCCAAGGAGGCAGCCATGTGGGTTTCCTTTCCACTCATCAGACTTCCCTAAGTGTCAGTTTTCTCAATAAAACTGTTTTGCTCAGACACAAACCATTAGCAATTCCATACAGCTGAATGTGTTCTAATTTAAACTAGCAAATCTATCTATCTATCTATCTATCTATCTATCTATCTATCTATCTATCTATCTATCTATCTATCTATCTATCTATCTATCTATCTATCTATCTATCTATCATCTAAACTTTATTTCTAGTCCATTAAAGAAGAAGAAGAAGAGAAGAGTTTGGATTTATATCCCCCCTTTCTCTCCTGCAGGAGACTCAAAGGGGTTTATAATCTCCTTGCCCTTCCCCCTCACAACAAACACCCTGTGAGGTAGGTGGGGCTGAGAGAGCTCCGAGAAGCTGTGACTAGCCCAAGGTCACCCAGCTGGCATGTGTGGGAGTTTACAGACTAATCTAAATTCCCCAGATAAGCCTCCACAGCTCAGGCGGCAGAGCTGGGAATCAAACCCGGTTCCTCCAGATTAGATACATGAGCTCTTAACCTCCTATGCCACTGCTGCTCCTAAAGTCTATAGACACTGGCCCATTAAAGTCCAGACATTGGCCCATTAAAGTCCATGGGGAATTTGGGGGCAAATTTGCAGCATGTCTCCTCAAATAACCCCCAGATTTGGGGAAGTTTCAGTTAGGGGATCCCATTTTATGTGCCCCCAAAAGGGATGTCCCCATCTTTCCATTGAAAACAACTGAAAATTCCATTGGATAGATAAAGCATTCTTTTTGAAGCCCTTCGGGGATAGTGCAGGATATAAATAGAATTACAAATACAAAAATACAAATAATACTGATTTGTACAAATAAATACAAATAAAGTTGTATTTTATTTAACCCCTTAATTCTAACTTCACCAAACATTGGGATTCTTCTAAGGAAAGTCACCTGCAGCTATGCTGCAAATTTGATGTGCCCCCCCCCAAAAAAAAATTACCCAATGTCTTTAATGGACCCAACTTTTTCAAACTTTTCCAAACAAACAGGTCCAATAAAAAATGGCACACACCCCTAGTTTAAAGTTGCAAGGGGATATGCCAGATATAAACCAATATACCGTATATACTCGTGTATAAGTCAACCCGCATATAAGTCGAGGCACCTAATTTTACCACAAAAAACTGGGAAAACTTATTGACTCGCGTTTAAGTCGAGGGTGGGTAATGCAGCAGCTGCTGGTAAATTTCAAAAATAAAAATAGATGCCAATAAAATTACATGTGTGATACTTCAATTGGGAGGCATCCAGTAGGTTAAATTGCTTTTGAATATTTATTTCAAAGAAAAAAACAATAAACTGGCTCTGGCAAAAGTGGAAAAGAGGGTCAACAAGAACAATATGGTATCAACAATAACTTTAAAAGTACAAAAACCTTAAGCTCAACCTGCAGCAACCAAAGCTAAAACACAAGAGTTAAAATCCTTCAAAACTGGGATTCCCTCATCATCATCTGTATGTCCAAATGTAACCCAACTTAGGATTTTAAGAGGGATATTATCCCAAGAAATGGAAAATCTACTATTAAGCTTCCATTGCTGTAAACAATGGGGAATGGGGCATCCCCTTTGGGGTTCAATAACTTTGGATCCCCTGACCCAAACTTCACCAAACCTGACTGGTATCATAAAGAGACTCTCCTGATGAGACCAGCCAGGTTTGGTGAAGTTTGGTTGAGAGGGTCCGCAAAAGGGTAGCCCCATCTACTAATAGCTCCCATTGAAAACAATGGGGAATGGGGGCACCTCCTTTGGGGGTCCATAACTTTGGACCCCCTGACCCAAACTTTATCAAACATGGCTGGTATCATCAGAAGTGTCTTCTGAGGGTACCCTGAAATTTTGGTGCCGCTAGCATAAAAACTGCGCCCCCTGCTGGCCGGCAAAGTAAAAACACACAAAAATTTTAATGACCCGCATATAAGTCAAGGGGAGCTTTTTCAGCATTGAAAATGTGCTGAAAAATTCGACTTATACATGAGTATATACGGTAATCTCAAATCAATACTACAGCAAGCAAAACAAGTGCAAAAAAATCCCAAAGCAACAAGTAAACACACAAGCAAGAAAAATGGGAATGCAGAAAAGCCCTAGGCTCTACAGGGCCTGCAAGATGGAATTGTTCCTCCAGGCATTCCACTGAGGCAATCTTATTGGGCCTACTATCAATCTGATTGTCATGACAGACTGTTAAACTGTTTTATAGAATATTTTTATTTTTATTTGTGTTTTATATTTATGTTTTTAATCTTTCTGAGCCCTGACTGCCATGGAAGGGGTGGGATAAAAACAGAATGAAATAAATATATAAATACATTAAGAAATAAAAACACTTATGGAGAAGATATTTACTGATGTAGCTGTAAATACCAAGAAAAATGCATTAAAAACACACAAGATTTTAGCACTTATGCTTAAAAAGAGTTTTAAAAGAAGCTTTTAAAGTGTGTGGGAAGCTATGCTATAGCATGGAAACTCAGGACAGGCATGTGCAAGATTTCTGAGTGGATTAAGGTAAAATAACACCTTAAACACCTTTCTTTCCTTTTCCCCATGGAATCTTGAGCACCAAGTGTCTCAGCCCTAGCAATTAACCGGGTCTCCCTGCACCTAACAGTTTATCAGTTAGAATGTTAGAGCAGGCCTGGTGACATCTAGGATGGCTTCTGCTTCCTGCTGCTGCTCCTGTGGAAACATAGTGCAAAAAAATCACTATTAGGCAATGGAATGGCACCAGTAGTAACTTCAGTTCATTCCAGGAATTGCCAGAAACTCCATGCCCCCTCCCCTCGCTTCCCATTAGTTGCGAATGCTGGTCAACAACACTAGAGTTGGAGAATTTCTAAATGGCTTAGAAGTTCAATGGGAATCCTTTGGTCAGTCACAGCCTCTCAGCCTAACCTACCCAAAGGACTGCTATGAGGATAAAGGTGTGTGTGTGTGTGGGAGAAATATGCAAGCTGTCCTGAGTTGCTTGAAGGAAAGATTTCGGGAAAAAATGACATGATTTTTTCAACATTCTCCACTTTCTACAATGGAAAACAATTAGGAAAACTGAGTAAATATATGCATATTTTCATATTTACTGCAGTTACAGAATATGAAATGCCATTCCTTGCAAAATCTTCCATGTCAACTCTTCACCTCACTAGCGTTTTAATCACTTGCTTGGGAAAAACCGGTATCTAGAACTTTGGGGGCTTCTTAACCTGTGGAGGGTAGGGTTTGGGAAGGGAAGGGACCTCAGTGGCCTATAATACCACACAGTTCACGCTCCACAGCAGCCATTTTCTCCAGAGGAACTGAACTCTTTACTCTGGAGGTCAGTTCAGTTGTAATTTTAAAAGATCTCCAGCCAACACCTAGAGCTTGGTCATCCTACCCAACACAGTACACAAAACATTAGATTTCATTGCCAGACTTGTATTTTTTTTCAAAAATTTACACTACCTCAGATGTGTCCTTGTGATCCTCAACAACTCTATACTTTCACCTCTTTTTTTATTAATAAAGATCTTTGACTGAGACTGTTAGCTACAAGAAAGTATTTCTTTTTAAATTAAATGCCACCCTTTTTTTGGTAAATGTTTATATGTGCATCTGGAATTGAGAAGGAAAGGGGTTTACTGGCAATTATCTGAAAGTTCCTGATTCCTACTCAAACAGCTTTTCATCAACAGAGTCTGTACACATTTGGAATTAATGTGGTTGTTGATTAACAAGATTACTGCTTTGAAGCCTGAAAATGTTGGGCTGCAGTAAAACCAATGGTCTAATAAAATCACTGCATCTGAAGAGGATTAAGAATGAAAAGACTTTTTGGTCTCCAATTACATATTTCAGTCCAAGGGACAGAAGCATGATCGGTCTTGCTAAAATCTCAGAGGGGCAAAGCAACGTTATTCAAACAGTGATGCCATTAACATCTGACAACTCATTAAATTGCTAATTAAGGACTTCCAGTATAAACATTTCTTACATCTGGTAGCAGTACCATTCTGACAGTAGCATACCCACCTCTCCTTAGAAGAGTTTGATGCTGTAAATTAAAAAATTGAGGCAAGAAGATCTTATAAGAAGAAGAAGAGTTTGGATTTATATCCCCCCCCCTTTCTCTCCTGCAGGAGACTCAAAGGGGCTTACAATCTCCTTGCCCTTCCCCCCTCACAACAAACACCCTGTGAGGTAGGTGGGGCTGAGATAATAATTAATAATGAACCAAAGCAAAAAGATTAATAATTTTAAGTTGGATCCGCTAATCTTTCTTTCATAGGGTCCCAAAAAGTTTCATAGGGTCCCAGGAAAGTTTGGAGACAAGCAGCCCTATCCAAAGGGGGGGGGGATGAAAGAGCCTGTGGAAATGGCGCACAGATTCACCAACACATTCCCCCCTCCCCAGGCACCTACTTTGGTGTAGGGGGCAGACACTCCAGCAGCCACATGTCCTGCAGCCTGCTGCCACAAAGCCCGGACATTCAGGCCTCAGTGGAGTTGCACTGGAACCTGCTCGGACACTAGCATGGGGGGGAGGTACGGTGGAGCGTTCTCTGGGTCAGAGCCAGCATTAGTCAATTCCATCCTGGGGTTGAGGGTCAGTTGCATGGTACGCCAGCCCTCGAACAAATGCCACCCTTTGGGAAGCATATGTTCTTTCAACTCTATGGAGCTTTTTAGTGGTGGGCTTTCCACCACTGCTTTCCAGAAAGCCCTTTTGGAGGCAGTGGGGTGTGCTGCATTTGCACCACGGGAGTCTGAATGGGCTGAAAGTTGCTGCATCGGTTAAGACCAGCTGGTTACTCTTCTCTGGTAAATAAGTCATCCTCTTCCTCAGATGAACTATTGAAACTTCGTTTACTTACTTTGTTACATTAAAAACACACAAAAGAACTCTTTTTCACATTTACCGATTACAGGGTACAGGTTTCAAGCAGAACAATAAACAACATCTCAACTCACAGAAATACATACACCCACAGAGAGAAAGATACTTGTCAACTGACTTACCTGATAGAATGTTTCACCCTTTGAAAATTTTCCCAGCATGCTGAGCTTGTATGCTAGAATGACAAAAACCGAACATGAACAACACATTAATTGGGATTTATGTCAATATAAAATGGACAATAATTGTTGCACACAACGTAATTAGATCCATCATTTCTAAAATGTCTTGAATTTGGGTGTTAAACATCAAACAAAACAATCTCATATATATTTACCCAGAAATTCAAGTCCTGCTGTTTTCAAAGGAACTAACTGCCAGGGATATATACCCAAATTTACCAGGGAAGTTTACATAAATTTGGTAACATCCCACTTTTTGATAACTTTTTAAAAGTTATTTTGTGATTTTTCAGATTTGACATTAATGTCACTTACCACTGAGGGAGTCGCCAGTTTTTAAATAGTGTGATTAAAAATACAGGGAACTGATTTGCATATTTCAAATATATTTCTGTCTACTACACATTATCTCACAATGTAATAATGCTGTTGGGAACATCAGTTTGTTCCAAGGTCAGGTCCAATGTGGTTATTACAATTCTTATTCTGGCACAGCTTCCTTTTGGGCTTTAACATGCCGCTCTCCCAGCAGAACAAGGAAAGGGGGAGTCATTAAACAAGCAAGGTCAGAAAAACATGCAACCTGCAAAGGTTTCTTGTCCCTTCAGGTGTCTGAGTCACAACCACAAAGTGCTGAGAAGCACAACCACAGCACAAGTGCTGAGAAGGGAGGATTGCTATTAAATGTTTTAGTGATTCCTAATGTCTTTGCTAAATTTATACACTGACTCATTTATGTTCTACAACAAATACAAGCATCTAGTTCTCCTTTCTAAATTTGCCCATCTCTCTGACAAATTGTGCCTCCTTCCCCTACAGCTACCATTCACTGCACACCCTGAGATTCTTTCAGGGAATGACTATGTGTTCCTCAGCAGGGGTAACAATAGCTTGTAGGGAGTAACTTTGATGGGAACATAAAGAGGAGGGACAGGTAAAAGGACTCTTCTTCACATGCCAGTATCACACTGAAAATGCAACCGTTGACAATGAATTCAATCAAAGAGAAAGAAAGAAAGAAAGAAAGAAAGAAAGAAAGAAAGAAAGAAAGAAAGAAAGAAAGAAAGAAAGAAAGAAAGAAAGAAAGAAAGAAAGAAAGAAAGAAAGAAGAACGAACGAACGAACGAACGAACGAACGAACGAACGAACGAACGAACTGTATGTGTAGTTTTGCTCTAAAATTAACTGGATATAGCATTTATTTTATTTATTATTTATTAAAACATTTACATCCTGCTCTTGTTTAGACTAAAATAAAATAGCAAATCCATAACAATGAGTAAATGATTAAAACTGCATTAATCTATATATCAGGGCATTTCTCACTGCACCTCAACCCTAGAGTTTCAAATTTGGGTTGGGAAATTCCCGAAGATTTGGGGAGTGGAGTCTGTGGAGAATTTGGGGAGGAAAGAGACCTCCTCCGGGTATAATGCCATACTGTCCACACTGCAAATCTTCCGTTTTCCCTACGGGAATTGGCCTCTGTAGCCCAGAAATAAGTTGTTTTTTCTGGGAGATCTCCAGGCCCCACCTTGAGGTTTGCAAGTCTACTTAAGCACTATTGCTTGAGTCTACCCTATGAAAGAAAATAGACATTACAACTGAGTGTATCTCTCCAACATTTTTTTTTTAAGTGAGAACCTCTTTGGGAGGTTTCACTGGAGTTTGGCTCAAGAAAATAGGTTATGTAATATTTTTAACTTCTCAAAAAAACACTGTCACCCTGTTGCTTTTTTTCCAATAGGGAAAACATCTGGATTTTTTGCTTTACAATGTTGCTGTTTATATGAGCCTTCATCAGTTTTCTGTAAAACTGAAGGGTGATTATGCCGGCAGCATTAAACAAGGGTTTATCTTCATTTCTCACATTAGAATCCTTGGATTGTTCTTGAATCAGAAAACATGTTGGGTGCCATCAACACCATGTGGATTTGGATTGCTTTCCTTTGTGTTTTGAAAACCTGCTGATCAATTACGTAATATGCTCTGCCAGAGACATGAAGACACAAAGCAAGGGATAGTGGTTCTGGTGCTGGATATCTGCAAAATTATGTATGACCAAACCACCTATCATAGAGGATATAAAATATGCTAAACAATAGAAAACATTTACGGACAATAATGCAAAGAATTAATGGCAGCCAGTACATTATATGCCTGCAGTTCAACCAATTCACCAGCTGAAGCATTCCAACAGGCTATCCTTTAAAATTTCCTACACTGTCCAATCTTGCCTTCTAATTTGGTACAAAGTGAGAGGACTGAATATTGAAACATCAATCACCTCCTCTTTGCAATAATCCATCAGTACTTTATACACCAGTACACACTAACAACCCAATCCAAAGCGGGATGCGAGGCTGAATCCACCTATGGAAGTGGTGTGGGCTGCTCCAGCAGATGTGCTGTCCCCAGGGCATTTGGCCTGGTAGATGGGCAAATCTACCATTGGGCAGCTGATGCAGCCCTCCAGTGCTTCTGAGCCTCTGCCAGCATACCAGGGGTTCCGGAAACATGGTCAGGGATGGAGCCAACATTAGTCACCTTCCACTTGGCTTTGCCTGCCAGAACGTTGGCACTGGGTGCTTGGGTGATATAAGTCTATAGAGCCCAATGAATGGCTTTTTGGTGGCAGGGAGGAGTGGAAAAGCTGTGTCACAGGGGCTGCATCACAACGGTGCTGCATCCCATTGCCAGGGGCTCTGAATTGGGCTGTTAATCCTCAGTTTAAAATAATGATGAATTGTCTTATTTAATTAGTACACTTTCCATTACCTGGGTTGTTGTCGCTTTATATGCACTTGATGTAACAAAGTTCAAAGGCATTCTAATATGCCTTCAATTACTCCAGACTGATAAGGGTTAAGAAGTATTAAGAACTTTTCAGGAAGACCTTGTTACCATTCACATAGCCAGCTATATGAGGATTTTAGGTAAGAACTTTTCCTTTTTCAAGAGACCAGGTCCCAAACTCAAATCTCTGTTGAGGGCTATAAATCCCATTCCTTGCCAGCCTTTAAACTTAGTCTCAAGGGCCAATGCCAAGCTGGATTTTTATATCTCTGCATTTAGATATACATTTAACTGTTCTACCATCACGTAATTCCCTGGCACAAGCTTACTTACTTAACTTTGGTCACTTTGTTTTAATTACTATAAATGTCTATTTTCCTCCTTGCCCAGATTATACCACTTGTGGGCTCCTAGCTGCCCTCTTTACAATGTCAGATAAAACTGGCTCAATACCAGCTGCCTGTACAATAATTGTTCCTATTTTCAAAAGGGGAGACAAGATGTCACCAACAAACTATAGGCCCATTATTCTCCTTTCTGTTGCTGGAAAACTATACACCAAAAATCTACTAGGCAAACTAACTTCCTGGATGTTTTAGCTATTAGGCCCAGAGCAAGTTCAGTTTAGACATGGGAAATCTACTCTCAAACACTGTATTACTCTTAACCACTTGATCAATAAATATAGCAGGAAAGCCAACATCAAGCTATACTCAGCCTTTTTGGACCTTAAAGAGGCTTTTGACTCAGTTCCCAGGGATTTCCTTTGGGAAAAAACTATCCAAAATAGGCACTGATAGAAGGTTATTGTTCCTTATCACAATACACTATACACTGCTTCAGACTGCCAAATTAAATGCACTCAATCAGAGATTCTGTCTTCCAAAATACCTATTAATAAGGTGTTTAAAAGGATTGTATTCTAGCTCATTTCCTGTTCAACCTCTTTCTGAATGGCTTTGTTCCCACTCTCCTGAACGTTAATAGCCATTGCCACAAACTCAGTTCTGCCAATGTTCCTATAGTTGTGTATGCCAATGATTGATCCTTCTAGCTTGCTCATGAGTAGGCCTGAAATGCTTTACTCATCTGTTATCTAGGCTTTTTCACAAGGAACAGAGTCATTTTAAATTATACAAAATCCAAAATTATCTTCTCAAGATCCTGGAAATCCTCCAAGTAGGAATTAAATGGTAATAATTTTGAGCAGGTTAAATCTTTTAAATATTTAGGATTATATTTTCATTACAATGCTGGGTGGCTCACTCAACAAAAAAATAGCTACTAATATGGCAAAGAACAACACCCTAGTCATTAATTGTTTTTGTCTTTGTTTTTGCCAGAGGCCTACAATATGTCCCTGCTGTACTTAAGGATTTCAATGCTAAAATATGTTCACAGTTATTATATGGCATACCAATTTGGATTCATGCAGTCAATCCCTCTCTGGAAGGTATTCAATCCCATTTTCATAAAATTCTTGATTTGCTCCATTGTGTATCATAAGTGGCTCTCTGCCTCGAAACTGGCAAGCATTTTCTTGAGATTACAGCATGGCTCATCACCTTTAAGTTCTGAGTATATCTTTTCAACTCTGATTCCACCTGCTCCCTCTACTAATTGCTTACTGAGTCTCAGTCCTCATACTGACTAGTAGGCATTGAGCAGAAAATAACATCTATGGGTCTATCCCTTGACTGCTGGCCATGCTATCTGCAAAGGAAGCTTTTCACACCATAAAATCAGTGGTGGGATTCAGCAGGTTCGCACCACTTCAGCAGAACCAGTTGTTAACTTGTTTGTAAACAACCAGTTGTTAAATTATTTGAATCCCACCACCGTAACCGGTTGTTAAATTATTTGAATCCCACCACTGCATAAAATGCAGACTTATTGATAGCAAATTATAAAATCTTAGAAGTGCAACAAACAAGTCTTGTTCCCCCCTCCCCCTGGGGATTCTTTAAATGCAAACCAACTGGCTTTTTATTTTTACTATCTGGATGCCCTCAACCAATGCAGAACATTTTCTCTTGCAAAGTGTAATGTTCTGTCATCAGTGATCTTATCTGGGAGGTTTAAAAAATCCCATATTCAGGCAGGCTCTGTCCATGTAAAGTGAATGATTCAGAATCTGTATCATTTTTAAAAAAATTGTCCCTTATATATAACCATTCGGATCAACTTACTAAAACCTCTTTTATATAACAATACCTTCCTTTTGTTCGCATAAGGATGCGACATGAGCCATCATGTACTTCTGACCATGCTGTTTTATTACTTAATTTCTCTACTGTACCTCCAACCCATGCTTTTTTATTACTTTATTTTTCTGCTTTGATGGTCTGCTCTTCTTTTTTACTCAATAGTGCTCCTTTTTAAGTGTCTTGTTTTATTTTTGTTGTTTTATTTATTCTTTTATGCTGTTAGTCTTTGACTGTCTCCTCCTCCTTTTTTTATTCGATATGACTCCCTTTCAACTGTTTTGTTTTATCTGCTTGCTGTGCCAATAAAGGTAAGATTTTTTTTTCCAGTATACTAACCATATTACCCTGGCTCAAACGCCCAGAAAAGCATCATGAGTTTCTTGATATAAGCAAATGGACAAAGTAATCTAGTCGCATTTTAAACCCTGTTCCCCAGAGATCATTTTGACGATATTGTTTTATCTCTGCAAATAAATGCCCTGCATTTTGGGCTACATCGCACTATTGGGAGTTTGATTTATGGCAAATTTATGCTTGTAAAAAAATTGTTTATGAAAAATTTGTTTTCATAATATAAAAGCATGAAAGATGACAAGATGCTGAGCTGCCTTGATTCCACATTAATTAATTAGATAATGGTTGGTATCAGTATAATCATTTACACTGTCACTTTCTGGAGGAAAGACCAAGTACGGCTGTAATACTAAGAATATTTTCCTGAGGGAAAGTCCTACTGAATAAAATTGGGCTTACTTCTGAGAAGACCTGGTTAGGATTGTTCCCTATGTTTCCTTTATATTGTAGAACTCAAATCATCTACCCACACGGTGTTGTTTTAAAAACTATTAGGACAAACCTCCAGGTATAACAAAATTATTGAGAGCTAGGTGATTATACCTGATTAAATGCCTTGTCGCTGCATGCCAATTACCTTCCCAATGGGTCCATTGCAAAGCAGCTTCTGTGGCTGTCATCCAGATGCTTTCACAGCAACAAGAGAAGCAGGATTTTGTAGGATTTGCTCTATCCTTTCATTCAAAGACATGAGCTTCAACAAATGCCTTTGAGATAAATATATTACATTTTTCACAGATGAGAATGAAAACTTCCAGGAGATATGAGGCTTCTTATACAAAGCTATGATTTTAGCCTGAATTCAAACATCTTTTGCTACAGCAAGACCTTGTACTAAAACATTTAGGTCCTACAACTTGGTGTGTGCATCCTCTACTAAAGATTCAGGAGAAATCTACTAATGGTTCTGTGTTTAATCTGGTCAGAGTAAATTATTACAGACAGGCCTAAAACGATCCTCTTACTAATGTACAGCTAATCCTATTCTACGCTCCTTCTTGAAGCAGAACTATATTCTTTCCAAAAAAATCTGCCAGCTATTGCACTTCCCTCCAGCATTTAGGTGACTGGTATTAACCGTAATATTCAAATGGGCTCGGGCAGAAACTAATTGGTTGTGTCATCTTCAGGGGCTGGAGAGCCTTTTATCCCATCAAAAACAGTGAAAAGATTTGAAAAATGAAGGCTCTACTGCAATGCAAGGTGGTGATTGAAGCGGCTGGTGTGTCAGTGCTGCCTTTGGAATATTCCATAACGGTGTTTAAACTGTTTGGTACCAAATCACTATACTTTACTGCACTATCTTTCCCTATGCAATTGAGACAGCATTTTGAGAAGAAAATACTTTTTGAAAAGCCCCATACAGGTGGAATTAATCGCGTGATATTCACGTGAAATATCACGGTTTCAGCAGAACTCCCACTGCTTAACTGCCGAACACAGATTTATCCCAGTTCTGGTGCACCCTTTCCCCCTGATCATGTGTTTTTTCAAGAACCTACATGGAAATGCACCTTTTTAAAAAACACGCACCAAAGCCGGATTGGTGGGAAGGATCAGGGGACAGAATCTAGGTTTCTTTTTCTCTCCGTAGGGAGTGACGTGGAGCCTTCTAGCCAATCAGAGCGTGGTGGGCTGTGTGCGATGCGCACACAGCCTTTTTTTGTTTTGCGCCGGTGGTGGCTACATTGAAACATGGAACGTGATTTCTGTGCCAACTGTAAACTAACATTAGACTTTCGTGCCAGCATAGCTGCTTGGGTAAGGAGTGCCGAAAAAGTCAAAGTAGTGCATAAATGTAGTTTAGCATGAAAAACAGTTACTGTTCCCGCTCCAACACAATAGCCAATCAGAAGAAAGCTGCTCCCAGCATAGGCTGGAAAATTCTATCTACGCATGTGCATGGTGACGTAGCTGCACCCCCAAAAAAAAGTTTTTTAAAATTCCCGCCCCAACACAGTGCATCAGCCAATCAGGACGAGGAAGAACAGAGCAGGTGAGCAGATCACACGTTCGATAGCGTGATTGCGGGGAGTGTTGCATTGCTCAAAACCGCGAGGTCTTCACTAGACAGACGCTGCAGTGGGAAGGAAGAAACCACGATGAAAAGGTGCTGTTCCTTTTGAAACCTAGTTGTATCTGCCTTTAATTTCTCAGTGCGGAAATGGCCACAGAGCGTAAAGAACTCATGCCGGCAGAACATGATTTTTGCTACTTCACCACCGTGTGACATGCAGATGGCTTTCAGCCAGTATGGGGAAGCAGGGAAAACAAACTCCCCAGCTGAAAGCCTGCCATGGGGCTTTTGGGTGGCATAAGTCTAGGACATTGGCTGCAGCTCCCATGGCCCAAAAGCTCAGATGGGAATTGGCTATTGTTGGCTCCTCCCTCCTCCTGGTCTACCCCCGATGCTGCCATCTGATTGGATGCAACGTAGGCAGAACCCCAACCATCTTTTTGGGTTGGGGAAGTCAACAGTGCCTACCTGCCTGTCAGGTGGCCCACCCCAGTGGCCCATTTAAGAACATAAGAACAAACCTGCTGGATCAGACCAGAGTCCATCTAGTCCAGCTCTCTGCTACTCGCAGTGGCCCACCAGGTGCCTTTGGGAGCTCACAGGCAGGATGTGAAAGCAATGGCCTGCTGCTGCTGCTGCTGCTCCTGAGCACCTGGTCTGCTGAGGCATTTGCAACCTCAGATCAAGGAGGATCCAGTTAGGTAGCCATAGATCGACTTCTCCATACATCTGTCCAAGCCCCTTTTAAAGCTATCTAGGTTAGTGGCCATCACCACCTCTTGTGGCAGCATATTCCAAACACCAATCACATGTTGCGTGAAGAAGTGTCTCCTTTTATTAGTCCTAATTCTTCCCCCCAGCATTTTCAATGTATGCCCCCTGGTTCTAGTATTGTGAGAAAGAGAGAAAAATTTCTCTCTGTCAACATTTTCTACCCCATGCATAATTTTGTAGACTTCAATCATATCCCCCCCTCAGGAACGTCTCCTCTCTCCGAGCTAAAAACTAAAGAGTCCCCAAAGCGGCTGCAGCCTCTCCTCATAAAGGAAGGTGCTCCAGTCCCCTCAATCATCCTTGTTGCCCTTCTCTCTGTACTTTTTTTTCTATCTCGCTTCGATATCCTTTTTTTGGAGATGTGGCGACCAGAACTGGGCTACACAGTACTCCAAGTGCGTTCGCACCTCTGCTTTGATATAAGGGCATGACAATCTTTGCAGTATCCAATTCCTTTCCTAATTATCCCCAGCATAGAGTTTGCCTTTTTCACAGCTGCCATGCATTGAGTTGACATTCCCATGGAACTATCAACTAAGACGCCCAAATCCCTTTCCTGGTCTGTGACTGATAGCACTGACCCCTGTAGCGTGTATGTGAAGTTTGGATTTTTTGCCCCTATGTGCATCACTTTACATTTTGCTACACCAAACTGCATTTGCCATTTCTTAGCCCACTCACCTAATTTATCAAGGTCCACTTGGAACTTTTCGCAATCCTTTGCGGTTCTCACCACACTGCATAATTTGGTATCATCTGCAAACTTGGCCACCACGCTACCCACCCCTACTTCCAGGTCATTTATGAATAGGTTAAAGAGCACTGGTCCCAAAACGGATCCTTGGGGGACACCACTCCTTACATCTCTCCATTGTGAGAATTTCCCATTTACACCCACCCTTTGCTTCCTGTTTCTCAACCAGTTTTTAATCCATAGGAGGACTTACCCTCTTATTCCTTCATTGCTGAGTTTTCTCAATAGTCTCTGGTGAGGAACTTTGTCAAAAAAAATTGTCAAATGAGCTGACGGGGTGGGAAAACACAGCAGTGTGAACTCATGCCAGCTCAAAAAACCCATTCCCCCAAGATGGAACTGTTAGTTATTAATATGAACAATATTATTTTAGTTTAGGTTTGTGTTAAGTTAGCACAATAAGATAGCAGTATTAGGATGGAATCTTTACTGAAGTCAGTTAACCTTAAAGCAATCTCTTATGGACTGTGTATGATATTATTTTAAAATCTGGAATATTCACTCCCACTTTTGAAGCCACCTGGCCAGAAAGAAAATTGTATCTACTGCCTGCTATTAGAGGGACCTAAAGTGTAAATTATTTCCTGAAGTGCCTGAATTGTAATTGTAAACCATATCTCAATAGGAAGGAATAACTCTCTGTGTCTTCAAGGATCTTGTGGAGGCACTAGGCATACTCAATAAGCAATGAATTAGCTTATTCTTGCACATCTGAAGATAAGGGTACCAGTTAAATCAAACTTCATTGTTCTATGACCTTCAACAGAAGCCTGTTATTCTTGTCAAGACAGAACATTTTCTTTTTCTTCTTTGTGAAACTGACTGCAAAGATTTAACTGTGATTAAAAAATTAGTAGGATTATCAAAGCCATATAAAATTGTCTTAAGGGCAGGGTCATTACCCGTAGGCACAAGGTGCCATACATGCCATAAGAAACGGTTCAGACTGAATTGTCCTCTCAATGTGCATCTGATCTAATAAAGATGTGTTTTCTACCAGAACAAAGAAATGAGATAAGAGAATGTGGCAGATGGCTAGGATAGAACAGGATAGGACCGGCTGAGACCAGTTGAACTGAGTAACTAGACTAGAGGGCAAGGCTTGCATCAAATCTTATGGATTGAGCATGCTTAATAAGCTAATGCATATTAACTTCTCCTGCTCTGACAACAAACTGTATTATAATGAACATACAGGAAGAATATGGGAGGGGGCAACATATCAAGGAGCAACATGTAAATAGGTGGACCAGAAAGTTGTGACTCTAAGTACCCTTAGCCAATGGGGGAACAGAGAGGGTGTGGCAAATTCTGGAGAAGGGAATAAATGTCCTGTAGATATACTGTTTCAGCGGAGTCTGCCCAGGCAGGATGTCTCCCCTTTCTTTGCAAATAAAGCTACTTAAAAATCTTTTTCTGTTGGCTTGATATTTCGTAAAGAAATATTGGGCACCACAAAGTGGCTTTCTGTGAATATGAACATTCTAGCCACTTTATCAAGATATTGCCTATTAATCTGCTTACTATGTTAATTCTGGTAGAAGGGTTGCAAGTAAAACTAGATTTAAATCACAGTTTTCTACATAAAGGCTCATTCTTGCTGGTATAATCTTAACATTTACAACCAGATGAAAGTTTCATTTTTAGAATAATAACTTTTTGGATTAGTGTTACAATTATATCAAAATAATTGGTTTGGTTGTACTGTTAGAAATGCATAGATAATTAATTGTGAAACTATTTTGAAGGTGAACTATCTTCAGTTTCATTTGAGCCACCAGCTATCTCACGGGGAAAAATGGTCCTAGTGAAAGAGTGAAGAGAAACTCACACCAGATTTTGAACAGTTTATTTTTAAATAAATCTTTTTTACTCTTCTTTTGATTCCCAAACTGTTTATTCTGAATCATCCTGATGTTTTCTGGAAAAATCTGTACAAAAAATTTCATTCCAAGGGCCAAATGCAACTACAACATGGTCTTGCTAAGAGACTTGTGTGTGAAATTATGAAAGTAAAATCACAAAGAAAATCTCCATTCAAAAGGTATGCATTAGCAACAAATGAAAGTTTTAGCTGCCAAAGGTATTGACTTGGATCCACTGGAGAATTTTTTCAAAGAAAAGGATTTCAAGCCATGAAGTGTGACTTTCTCAGTTTCCTCTTCCCACTGTAGCCCAAAATGAGGCATTTTTGGAGGTAGAAAGTGAGAAATCCTTTGATCTGAAGAACATTTCCAATGGATCCACAGCATTAGCTGTCATCATGCAGAAGGAATTTTTTTCTTTCAGAAAATAGAAGAAATACTAATGGGACAGCATTATATTAATCAATTCGACACTTCATGTAAATGCACATACCAAAGCTCTGAAAGCATATTTTTAACTAAAAGCCACAAGAAGCTCCAGTTCTCAGCAGAAGAGGAATTAGTAGGAGGGATGCTCTTTTCCCAGTGGCTTTTTCATGCCCCCCCAAAAATCATAAGAACATAAGAACAAGCCAGCTGGATCAGACCAAAGTCCATCTAGTCCAGCTCTCTGCTACTCGCAGTGGCCTACCAGGTGCCTTTGGGAGCTCACATGTAGGATGTGAACGCAATGGCCTTCTGCGGCTGTTGCTCCCGATCACCTGGTCTGTTAAGGCATTTGCAATCTCAGATCAAAGAGGATCAAGATTGGTAGCCATAAATCGACTTCTCCTCCATAAATCTGTCCAAGCCCCTTTTAAAGCTATCCAGGTTAGTGGCCATCACCACCTCTTGTGGCAGCATATTCCAAACACCAATCACACGTTGCGTGAAGAAGTGTTTCCTTTTATTAGTCCTAATTCTTCCCCCCAGCATTTTCAATGAATGCCCCCTGGTTCTAGTATTGTGAGAAAGAGAGAAAAATTTCTCTCTGTCAACATTTTCTACCCCATGCATAATTTTGTAGACTTCAATCATATCCCCCCTCAGCCGCCCCCTCTCCAAACTAAAGAGTCCCAAACACTGCAGCCTCTCCTCATAGGGAAGGTGCTCCAGTCCCTCAATCATCCTTGTTGCCCTTCTCTGCACTTTTTCTATCTCCTCAATATCCTTTTTGAGATGCGGCGACCAGAACTGGACACAGTACTCCAAGTGCGGTCGCACCACTGCTTTATATAAGGGCATGACAATCTTTGCAGTTTTATTATCAATACCTTTTCTAATGATCCCCAGCATAGAGTTTGCCTTTTTTACAGCTGCCATGCATTGAGTTGACATTCCCATGGAACTATCAACTAAGACGCCTAAATCCTGTCAAACTGCTTTCCCCTTTCTTGTAACCCCAAATAATAATAAATTTTGAGTGAAAAACTGACTCACATGGAAACAATTAAGCGCTACTATGCTCAAAAACTACAGCCTCCAAAGGCTATTTGTACCTCAGGCTTCATTTTGATCACAGAATGATTTCGGTTGCTGAAATAAAAAATTGTATGTGGGAAAAGTTTCTGTCTGGCTTTTCATGGGGATCTCTGGACCTAGTTTGCAAGCAAGGGAGGGTGCCAGGCTTCCATTTTTTTTGTGCAATTGTCTCTTTAGAGGGCTATAAAAAGGTGTCATATTTGGGAGATCAGGACTGGGGTTTGTGTATTTCATTACCCCTCCCCCCAAGCTTTCCGTTACATAACTTAAGCATTGCTCAGCCCTCCTGCTTGGAATCAAGTTTGCCATGAAGCGTGTTCTAAGAATGGGTCAAAACCCAGTAGTGTCGTGCCCACGGGGCACAGGAGGGGAGAGTGATGCCCCGGGCATGCCCCAGGGTGGGGGTGTAGAGGGGTGTAGAGGGGGCATTCCAGGGATGGGCATGGCATTCCAGGGATGGGTGCGGCTGGTCTTCCTCACTCCGTCCCTGGTCATACCAATCAGAGCCGTGTGTCATGACCCTTGGTTGGCCTCCATGTGGCATGGTGAGGGGCCGGGGTTCTTCAAATTAACCTAGTCTTCTTCTCAACAATCTTTCCTAGTCATTCCCTCTCATCAATATCAAGATGAAATGGATCCATGGTTGTTGAAAACAAGCACTCCTGAGAGGACAGGCTGTCCACATGCTGTGGCATAGTTGCCGTGGGGTGGGGCCATTGGGGTCATGGGGTGGAAAATTGCCCCCACACCCCTCCCCCTGCCCCGTCAGGCCCGGTAGAAGCTGGAGGAGCCTGGAGTTCAGCTGGCTGCAAAAAGCAGCCGGCTGAACCAAGGTAAGCGACAGGTGGGGCCCCACAGGAAGAGGGGGCAACCCAGAGCAGCCTGAAGTTCAACTGGCTGCAAAGAGCAGCCAGCTGAACTAAGGTAAGTGGGGGGTGCAGGGGTGGGGCCTGGGGGGCTACAGGGGTGGGGCACCAAAGGGGGTGCAGGGGGTGGGGCCCAGGCACCATTTTGCCCCGGGCACCATTTTGCCCCCCTACCCACATGTGACTTTGTTCTGCTAAAATGCACCGGGGATCGGGCGGTATATAAATTGAAAAAATAAATAATAAATTAATTAATTAATTAACAGCCAACCTCTCTTTTTCAATCCTGACAGCACCTACAGCCTTCATTTGTGACAATATCAACAACCATTGCTGGGCTGGAAGTTTGACCTGTTCCTGATTTCTGCCCTTATTTGGATCCTGGTATGGAATGAGAGGGATCAAAGGAGTGGCGAGAGAAGAATCTATCTATTTCCAAGAGAATAGTAGCATTAAAAATGTGTATAATGCCAAAACTCTTCTATCTATTTCGTACTTTGCCGTTAGAGATTAAGAAGAAACAATTTGAAGAATGGGACAAGAAAATTAAACTATGGGCATTTAATCAAAAGAAACCAAGAGTGATGAATAAAATAGTCTATATGTCTAAAAAACTAATGGGCTGGGGGCTCCCAAAATTACAGGAATACTACGAGGCATTTCAAATAAAAAGTTTGATGGGAATTCAAAGAGAGAAAAAAGATAGATGGATGAAGTTCGAAAATGAAATAAATTTGAACACGGGTAGCTTTGGAATATATTCAAGTTGTTCAAGAATAGAAAGACAAAAATTAAAAGGCCCTAGAAAGGTATCAATGGAAATCTGGGAGAAATGGAAGGGAAAATGGATGCCAGGGTTACTGGATGCGGCACCACTCGCGAGCATGGTTGGACAGGAAGGAGCACAAGCAATAGGATCTCTACATAGACAAGGAATATACAAGGTAGCACAACTGTACAATGAAAGAGGAGAATTAATACCGTTTCCAAATTTTTTTTGGAGAAGGGAGGTAAAGAAAACTGGTTATTATTAAGAGGAATCTGGGAAAAGACAAAAGCCTCCAGGAGGGAGGAAGAGTGTATAATGAAAAGTTGTATAAAAATATATGAGGAAAAGAAAGGACAAATCTTAGGTGTCTTATACAAAAAACATGATAGAAGATCAAGGATTTATGATAAGAACCATAATGGAAAAATGGCAACAAGATGGAGTGAAAGACATAGAGCTTATTAAAAGGACTATAGACAATATAAATAAAATAAAAATAGATAAATATGCAGAACTAGAGAAGAAATTAATATTAAAATGGTATAGAACACCAAAACAGTTGGCATATATGATAAGTGGACTCAGTCCGAAATGTTGGCATTGTGGAGATAAAAATGCAATATATATCCATATGTGGCTAGAATGTACAGAAGTAAAAAATATGTGGGAAAATGTGATAAAATACATAGAAAAATATGTAAAGGTAAAAATAAAGATAAATATAGATTTACTATTTATAGGTATAGTGGATCATATTACAATAGAACAAAGAAAAAGAAAACTTTTCAAATTCATGATCAGAGCGGCCCATGCAGTAATAGCATTGGGGTGGAAGGATAAAAAAATCTGGACAATGCAGAAATGGTTGGAATATATATGGGAGCAAATACAATTAGAAATTTTCGACACAATGTCAAGAAATCAAATATGGCAAGAAAAACAAAAGGACATGAAGGAGATTTGGATGGAATTTAAAGACTGGCTAAACAAAATTGGAATTACAGAAGAAAAATGGACAAGAAGATTGAAAAGAATGGACCTGCTGCTGCGCATCTAAAGAAGAGAAGAAGAAGGAGGGGGAGGGGAAAAAGGGGAAAAAAAGATATGGAGGATGTATATAAAGTACACATTATAAATCTGTAATAATTCCGAAATATCAATAAAAAAATATTAAAAAAAAAAAGGAATGAGAGGGATCACTTCAAGGGGACAGGACACCTGCACTGGTGGAATCTGGAGTGCAGCAGGGCTCATGTCATTAGAGTTGAGGGGGTTATAGTCCTCTTCCAGTTTCAGCATGGTCCCTTGATAGTAACTTGCTTATATGGAAATGGTCCTACTTGACTCCAGGGTTGAGTTGAGTCTGCCCTCAACCAGTCAAGGCCTCGGGGCCAAGAGTAAGCCTGTCCTTCCCTGGCCTTGCTGGTCTTTCACCCTGCTTGTCCTCTCCTAGCCCTGCCTCTTCCTTGACCTCCATCAGACTCCTTCCTTCGGCATTCACAAGCCAAGGCTTGGCTAGGCCAGGGGTGCTGCCACACCTCACTGGTCTCTGGTTCCTGTCAGCCTGCTAGTTCTGGAGCGCCCTCTTCATGTGGTCAGGCTGCTCTCTGACCTGCATCATCCTGGCTCCCTGACTGTCTGCCGCTATGCCAGCCCACTTCATCCCTGCCTCTGTTCACCCACTGGTGAACTCCCTGTTCTTCCAGATGAACTTGTCTTGGCAGCTCCAGCCTGTGGAGCAACAGCAGGGAGCTGCTGCTGTGGTGCTGGCCCTCTATGGCGGCAGATGGTGAGGCAGTGTGCACAGTGAGTGGTCACGGACCTACTGATGGGAGCAGGGCCTGCCAACATTCCGGGACAATTATATACAGTTTTTCTTTATATGTAGACAGATAGGAAACAATTCTTTCAAATGTTAGGATAAATTGTGTTGACTTCTACTGTTAATGAATAATTACAATTCTACATTATTTTATCCATCTATAACGTGTGCATGTTCCCTCCACCCCACAGTATACATAAAAACCCAACCCAAGGAGAATTGTTTTCAGACTAGCTTTTTCCAGAACATTTTAAAAAATACAGCACACATAATTTTGTCATGAGAAATATCAAACACACCTCATGCTCCTTCGCAGCCTGATAAAGTACAGCCCAAGAAAGGTTTTATTTGGCAATTATGCTGCTAGAAGCTAAAATGAGTAAACTGAAGCTACTGTACTTTAGTCACTGGAAAAAGGTATTCAAGGCAACATTGAAGGGTAGGCAATATTGAAGACAGCAGTGAAGGAAGCCATAGTCCTCAGTTTGTGTGACCTGAGCAAGGCTGTTAATGAGGACATTTGGGAGGTCACTGATTCATGTCAGAAGCTAAGTGATGGTACATAATGTATGTGAATAGACAGTCCATTCTTGTCCCACCCCACCTTTCCCAAGGTGTAAAATCAGACTGTCTGGGGATGAGGGGGCAGGTCTAGTTGTGGCTTTGTCAAAGCCAAGCATAACACAGTCCAGTTTTAAAGGGGAGCAAGAGAAGAGCATACCCTCTTCTTCTCCACCCTATTTTGATTCCAGGGTGCTCCAGGGCTTGCAGAACCCCAGCAGAGCAAAAGGCAGGAGACAAAGAAGAGGGTCACATTAGGCATTCTAAGCCATTAACAGTTGCTAGCCTCCTCTGAGTGCTTACAGGGGTGGCCAATCTATGGCACTCCAGATGTTCATGGACTACATTGGCCATGCTGATGGGAATTGTTGTCCATGAACATCTGGAGTGCCATAGATTGGCCACCCCTGGCTTAGAATATCCCCTAAGCCCCGCCTCCAGAAGTCTCACCTGCCCAAAGTCTACCATAGCCACTCTCAACGTGTTGTGCTTGAAAGGGAGGGGTGAGGAGGACTAAGGCAAGGAATTGGGTGTTTTTACAGGTGGAAGAGCAGAGGGTGCCTCAGCTGAGGGAAATTTGTGAGGTTACCTGGGGGGAGGGGTCTATGTCTCCCATTAAATAGAACTTGTCATATTTTGAACATCTCAGTAACCATTAGCTCAGGAACCCACCTTCTTCTGTCATCATAACCACACTAGACTGACAGCTTTTACTTTAAGGGTCTCCCTCTCCAGTTTGACTAGATATGCCACTGGGCGTAGCTACAAGGGGACCGGGGGTGCGCGTTGCACCGGACACACGCCTGGGGGGCATCAAACTCAGGTTTTGCCCAGGGCTCCAGTTTGCCTAGTTATGCCACTGGCAGAAAGGGTAATCGGCTGGGCAATTCAGCCTCCCCCACCTCCAAGCAGCAGGCAGCGAAGCGTAATTGTGGGAAGGGAGGACGCGCTGCAGCACAAGCCATCTCTTCCATGTCAGTGAACCTCCGGAGCCACCTAGCAGCAGCCTAATGAGGGAGCAGGAGCCTGCACTGCAGGACATACCATCTGATCCACGCAATTGCCCCCCACACACACACACACACACCTCTTTCCACCACCCCTATTTGCCCCCTCACACACACCCCAGATCCGTCCCTGGCCAACATCTTATCACAAAGGAATGTTGTCTCTCAGAACCGTTTTCATTTATATGCAAATCTACGCAATCTATTGGGTAAGATTTCCTTAATCGAATGGCAGTCCTGCTAACAGAACAGCTCAAGCCTTGCCTTATAAGCCTCCCGCAATCTTTAATGCGGAAACTCAGGGACGAGGTCTTGACTAGCATCGGACCCGGGCACGCAAGCCTCGGGCGAGCTTCACCCAAGCCCTCTCCGCCGAGTCTTCGAAGCGCGATCCAGAACTTAAGACTTCTATGCGTATCTACCGGTGGAGGGCGGGTGGCGGGGGAGGGGGCACTTTGTGCCAAGCGGGACTTCCCGCTCAATCCATAGACGGAGAGGATCGAAGTGTGGAGGAAGCACATGCCCGCTGCGAGCAGCCTCTCCTGGACATCGATCGCCCCCTCGCCCGCCCCGAGTCGCGGCCGCGCTTCCCCGCCCCTTGCGTTCCTGCTTCCCCAAGGCGGAGCACCCTGGCGATCGCCGCTGTGGGGCTGGTGCCCGGCCGGCACGTCGCAACGGGGATTGAGCCCCCGGGACGGCAGGAGCCGCGGGAGGAGGGCAGAGGGGCTGAGGACCCGTGCAGGCGGCGGCCGGGCTGCTGCCCCACCGGCATGGAGCGCAACTTGAGCGGCAGGCTGGGCAACGAGACCGCGTCCGTCGGGGGTCCGGGCTGGGGCGAAGGCGCGGCGGCGGCGTGGGCTTTCGGGGCCGTGCTGTCGATCATGTATGTGACCGGCGTGACGGGCAACGTGTACACGCTGGCGCTGCTGTGGCGCTCGGGCCGGTGCGCCCGCGGCGCGCCCTTGTCCGGCTCCATCGCCAGCCTGGCGCTGGCCGACCTGCTCTACCTGTGCTCCATCCCCTTCATCGTGGGCACGTCGGTGGCGCAGGACTGGTACTTCGGCGAGCTGGGCTGCCGCGTCCTGCTCAGCCTGGACTTGCTCACCATGCACGCCAGCATCTTCACGCTGACCGGCATGTGCGCCGAGCGCTACCTGGCCGTCACCCGCCCGCTGGCCGCCCGCTCCCGGGCCCGGCGCTGCCGCAAAGCCACGGCCGCCGCCGTCTGGGGGGTGTCGCTGCTGCTCGCGCTGCCCATGATGCTGATGGTCACCTTGAGCCGCGGCCGCGACGGCAAGCGCATCTGCGCCCCGACCTGGAGCCGCGGCGCCTACCGGCTCTACCTGACCGTGCTCTTCGGCACCAGCATCGTGGCCCCGGGGCTGATCATCGGCTGCCTCTACGCCCGCCTGGCCACCACCTACCTGGAGTCGCAGCGGAACCCGCCCCGCAAGAAGGAGCCCAAGCGCTCCCCCCGCCAGAAGGTCCTCATCCTGGTCTTCACCATCGTGCTGGTGTTCTGGGCTTGCTTCCTGCCCTTCTGGATCTGGCAGCTGGTGCCCCTCTATTACGGCTCCCTGGGGCTCCCGCCCCACACAGCCAAGTGCATCAACTACTTGGTGACCTGCCTGACCTATAGCAACAGCTGCATCAACCCTTTCCTCTATACCTTGCTCACCAGGAACTACCGAGAGTACCTGCGCAACAGGCACAGCAACTTCTACCGCTTCACCTCCTCTTTCCGCAAGAGAGGCTCCAACCGGCACTGTTCGTGGAAGCGATCCACGTCCTCCGGGACCCAGTACGAGTCCGGGTCCGAGGGCCTCAGTATGGCCACTCTGAGAGACTGCAAATGAATCCTATTATTTCTCTTCTTTGTTCTGAGTGGCTTCCCCAAAATCTCAGAGATCCAGGTGGGCCTGGCCAAGGTAAGGTTCCGGGATAGGACAGCAAGGTTGAACTTTTAGAATTTTCACATGAGATACTGAAAAACAAAACAGTGTGCAGAATGATCCCTATGGTAATATTTACATAGAAATAAGCCCCTTTGGTGTAGGTAAACATAGAGATTGCAAGCTTTGTCCCCTGGTTTCTCAAGTGTACTTAACATTGTAGTTGATCCTGAATCTATATTACGTAATTTACATGTGAGTAGACTCCTTTGAATAATGTGTAGTTGCCACAAATGCTGGATTTGCATTTGCAAATGGGAAAAGTTTTAAAAAGCTGATTCAAAGCACACTTATGAAAAGTTCTCTTCAGCATATCAGATTCTACTTCTGACTGGGGTTTCTGGTTCAAAGAGCAGGACAAGGGTTAGAACAACCGCATGTAGTCCTTTGAGTTGAAGTTCTTGGTTGTAATGGTGGCAAAGGGTCTTGCTTGAACACTGGCTCAACCTGCCAAATTCTTCTCAGAGTGGCTGACGCTGACCTGGGCCCGGTAATAAAAAAATATATCACAAATGTTCACAAACCATGTCAGCTGTTCACTTTCCCTCTCCTTTAAAAAAGTCTGTGAACAAGTTGAGAAGTTCAACAGAAGCACATGATTCAGTCTTCAAAGCAATGTGTGGCTTCTGAATTCAGATGTATGTGTGTAGGAGTGGGATGCTGGAATGTTTCCCCATAGTAGAAGCCCCTCGCTTGTGAAAGTCAGTTTAGTGGTGTGCTACATTTGTTTAGGTTACCATGTTTTCACAGTACCTTTCTTTCACAGCTCAATGCTATGTGTGCACAGAAAATAGGTTTTTCAAAAAAAGAAAGAAAGAAATTGTGGGAGCATTTGAATATCTTCCAGCCTCACACCCCTAAGCTGCAGGAAGACTGTATCACACATTCCTACCCCGTCCACCAAAGGATTTTCTCCTTTTCAGTATCACATGGACTGTTCTGTGAAGATTGTTAGGAAGGGCCTGTTTGTGGGATGGAAGGGGTAACTAATTGATCTCCAGGTTTCTTTCAGATCAACAACACTCTGGCCCCTTCTGCACACGCAAAATAATGCGTTTTCAAACCACTTTCACAACTGTTTGCAAGTGGATTTTGCTATTCTGCACAGCTTCAAAGAGCACTGAAAGCAGTTTGAAAGTGCATTATTCTGCATTTGCGGAATGAGCCTTTGATTCAGAATTTTAGCATAAGACCTGCTTGTTGGATTAATTTTATTGGACTGGCACCTTCTCTTAAGGTCACTTTCCCAAATAGTGCACCTTATGTTTTCCGCTTTGCAGTCAGTCATTAATTATTGTTGGGTCTAATAACCTTAGTACTTTTAAAAATGATGAAGCATCATCTGTATTATTATGGATTAGATTATTTTGTTGTAGATGGGACTAATCTTTTAGAAGAATATTAAGTACAATATTTTTTGCTTCTGGATAGAGATCTGGATTAGAATATTGGTCTGCAGTTAACAAATACTCATATATGAATTGTGCTGTGCCTTAAGGTGGGCTGTTCCACTGCCACCACCCAGCTCCCCCCCACCCCCAGGCCTGGTGAGGTTGAGTTTGAGCAGAAGAAAAAGACAGATATATATGTGATAAAATATTAGGAGTGGCTTCTGTATTAAAGATGTCCCCTGTGTCTGGATAAAATTTAGGCTACTGAGTAAAAAGATCTCAAGGAGGATTTTTGTTAGCCATACAGAACATATAGTACTCTACTGACTATTGATATTCTAGCTAGGGTTAAGGCCATTTAAGATTCTTTAACTAGAGCTTTGGACAAATAGTTTGCAAGTGTTGTCTTTTAAAAAAACCAACCTAAACTGATTCCCTACATTTATTTTGGAGTTACCGAATTTATCACACTTTCTCTGATTTCCAGGTTGACAAGATTGAAAAATGCATCTTTACAGCCTTTTAACCTAGACTTTTTTTTGCAGATGGACATTGGCTGTATGCCAATGTTTGCTTTTAGGGTTTTGGTGGCTAAGAAGCTGAGTGGAAAGTCTTTATTCCTTCCTTTGATTTTCTATTTCTTAGGAACAGCAGCAGCAACCTTGTATCTGAATTGTGAGGACCTATTTTTTACAAGCATCAATATAGACTCTGTTCCAGTGTGGGAGAGAATATGTCTGCCAGGATGTTGATAAGTGGAATTAATATCTCTAGAGTTTTTATCCAGGAGATGAAATGGTCGAACTCTTTGATCCAAAGGAGTCTCACAGAAATCTTCTTTTACAGTTATTTTACAAAAAAAAAAAAATAAGGGGGAGAAAAACAACAGTGATCTCATTGTGGGGGTCTGTTACATACCCCCAAGCCAGACTGAAGAGTTGGATGATGCCTTCCTGGAGCAAATGACCAAACTTCACAAAGAAGAGAAATAGTAGTAATGGGAGAATTTAATTATCCAGATATTTGCTGGGAATCAAACTCTGCCAAGACTACCAGATCCAACAATTTCCTCACTTGCCTTGCAGACAATTTCATGGTCAAGAAGGTGGACAAAGCAACAAGGGGATCAACTATTTAAGATCTGCTCCTAACCAACAATGATAATCTGATCAATGGGGTGGAAGTGGAAGGGTCCTTAGGTGGGAGTGACCATGTTCTCCTGGAGTTTGTTATACAATGGAAAGGGGATGCCAAGTCTAGTCAGACCCATGTTCTAGATTTTAAGAAAGCTGATTTCAGTAAACTTAAGAAACTACTGGGTGTGATCCCATAGTTAAGAATACTAAAAGAGAAGGGAGTACAAGATGGATGGGAGTTTCTTAAAAGTGAGCTCTTGAAGGCACAATTTCAAACAGTTCCAATGAGGAGAAAAAATGGGAGGTGTCTAAAGAAACCAGGATGGATATATAAAGAACTCTCAAACGAGCTAAGATATAAAAGGGACATGTGCAACACATGGAAAGTGCAGGATTACTAAAGAGGAATTCAAACAAATAGCCAAGACATGTACAGAGAAAGTCAGAAAAGCTAAAGCTCACAATGAGCTCAGGCTTGCGAGAGATGTTAAAAACAATAAAAATTGCTTTTTTGTTATGTCTGTAGCAAAAGGAAGAAAAAGGTTACAATAGGGTCACTATGCGGAGAAGATGGTGAAATTCTAACAGAGGGCAGAGAAAACACAGAACTACTCAATACCTTCTTTGCCTTGGTTTTTTCCCCCAAAAGAAAAACAGTGCTCAACTGGGAGGAAATGAATCTGAAGATACAGTAGGGGAAATTCAGCACAGAATAAATAAAAAGCTAGTACAAGAATATCTGAATACTTTAAATGAATTCAGATCTCCAGAGCCTGATGGACCAAAACAAACAAAATGAATTTAGCAGAGATAAATGTAAGATACTACACTTAGGCAGAAAAAAATGAAATGCACAGATATAGGATGGGTGACATCTGACTTGACAACCGCTACATGCAAAAGGGATTTGGGAGTCTTAGTAGACCACAAACAGAACATGAGTCAGCAGTGTGATGCAGCGGCCAAGAAAGCCAACACGATTCTGGGCTGTATCAATGGGAGTATAGTGTCTAGATCGAGGGATGTAATTGTACCACTCTACTCTGCATTGATCAGACTTCTCCTAGAGTACTGTGTTCAATTATGGGCACCGCAATTTTAAAAGGATATTGACAAGGTGGAACATGTCTAGAGGAGGGCAACCAAAAGTCCCCAATTTTTAGCTTACCCTGCTATAAGGCTTTTAGAGATTTTTTCTTCCCTGTTTATTCTGTCTCAGATCAGGACTTAGCTGCAAACCACAGTCTCTTCTTTCCTCATGTTTTGAGGGTTCTCTCCCCCCCCCCCCGCTGCTTCCTTTCTAATTACTCCTCAGTTACTTCTAACTTTATTTTCCTTAGGCCTCTGTTTCCTCCAGCTACTATTTGCTCTTGTTGTCATCTTTCTGCTCCTTTCATTGAGCCATGTTGCCTCTGGACTCCCAGTCTATTAACACCCCTGTCTTCTGGAATCTTTTCTCACCATGGCTCACATAGTTATATGAGGTTCTTCCACTTCTCTCACAAAATCGCTTCTATCCCACTTCTGTATTTATAATGCCTAGGAACATTTCATGACATCACAACATTCTGGCTAGCCAGAGGTTTCAACTGTTTCTGCAGAATATTTTAAAGTATTAGACTATGAATATCTTTGGTTGGTAACACTGGCTAATATGATTTCTGAAGATGACCTAATATTATTTATTACATTTTTATCCCCCTTTTCTCTGAGTAGTTCAGGACAGTGTGTATGGCTCTCTTCTCTTGCATTTCACTCTCACAACAAGGACAGAAAGAGTGACTGGTCCTTGCCAAGCAAGTTTTCTGCTTGTGATGGAACTGTGGGTCTCACAGATTCTAGTCAGATATCCTAACCACTTCACCACACTGTCTGGTAAGATAAATTTGTTCCTAGTATAATTCTACAGGACTCGTTAAGAGTTCAGTGTCTTGCTGTGATTGACTTTTTCTTCAAGCCATAACAGCAAATTTCAGTGAAAACTAACCTATAAATAGGTTACAACCATAATAAAAAAATTAAACACTACATACACATTTATGTCTATTCTTGTGAGGCGCTGTGGGGTTTGAATGTCAGCGTTTTGGCATCCCTAGAACAGTTATATTGTATCTGGCATTTACTTTTTCAGTTGTGCAGCACAGAGTGATTTCATGTGCTGTACTAAAAGAGTATCAGTTGCATTTAATTCTCTCTCCTTTAATTCGTTCAGCTGCTGCTAACTGCTGTTCTAATGCTAAAAGTAACAGTTAGCCATGCTCCCTAGTTCTTTCTCTTACTGCAAATTGCACTGTGTATATGTTAGGGTTCAACTATGTCTCTCCCTTAATTGAAGGCTGCAGCAGTCATTTTTTCCCCTATTCCTGAACTTTCTCTCCCTTGTTCTTGGAAGGCAAGGGAAACTGCAGAGAAAACTTGCTGACTGTTAGTGTCTTTGCATAATAGGGTGAACATCATGGTAAGCAGATTCCAAAAGGGCATTCTTGATGCCAACCACCATCAATGATGTGGAAGTTTAGTGTGGAGATGTTCAGTAGGACAAATCTACCCTGGTGTGTCAGTTCCAAAGTTAAAGCTATCATATGAAGTTGCTGCACCTTATATGAGTTTTCTTGTTGATGATGTAATAGAGGACATGCTAATAAAATTTCAGATGACACCAAATTAGATGGGGTAGCTAATACCCCAGAGGACAAGGTCAGAATTGAAAATGACCCGGACAGATTAGAGAGCTGGGCCAAAACTGACAAAATAAATTTTAGTACAGATAAACGTAAGATACTACCCTTAGGCAGAAAAAGTGAAATGCACAGATATAGAATGAGTGACACCTGGCTTGACAACGGTACATATGAAAGGTGTCTTTGACCACAAACTGAACATAAGTCAGCAGTGTGATGCAGCAACCAAGAAATCCAATGTAATTCTGTGCTGCATCAATAGGAGTATAGTGTCTAATAGAAAGATGTAATAGTACCACTCTATTCTGAAAAACTTTGTCCAGTTCTGGGCATTACAATTCAAGAAGAATATTGACAAGCTGGAAGAGGTCCAGAAGAGGGTGACCAAAATGGGGAAAGGTCTGGATTCCATGCCCTATGAGGAACGGCTTAGGGAGCTAGGTATGTTTAGTCTGGAGAAAAGGTTAAGGGGTGACATGACAGCCATGTTTAAATATTTGACGGACTGGCATGTTGAAGATGGAGCAAGTTTGTTTTCTGCTGCCCCAGAGACTAGGACAAAGAGTAATGGATTCAAAGTACAGGAAAAGAGATTCCACCTAAACATTAGGAAGAACTACCTGACAGTAAGGACTGTTTGACAGTGAAATACACTGCCTTGGAGTGTGGTGGAGTCTCCTCCTTCGGAGGTTTTTTAAGTGTGGTGGGGTTTCCTTTTCTGGAGGCTGGATGGCCATCTGTCAGGAGTGCTTTGATTGTGTATTACTGCATGGCAGGGGTTTGGACTTGATGGCCCTGGTGGTCTCTTCCAACTCTGTGACTCCAGGTTTAGAAAACACCTGCATATACCATTATACACTGTTAACTGTGAAGATTCTGCCTTGCATAGTTTGCTTTGTTTGCATAATTGGAGCCCCTTTAAAGACACACATAATAAAAATAGACACTTGTGCAATCATGTATATAATTACCATATCTTTGTGCATTCCCATATGGGGAACATAAAATAGATAAAGCAATCCTAGGTATAGAACAATATTCACTGCTGTTTTAACAAAGGGCTTTTTATTCTGAATTATAATGCTCATCAACTTAATCAACAACTGTGTAGCTTTTCCTTGTTCATAAAAAGAAAGAGAGAGAGAAAGAGAGAGAGAGAGAGAGAGAGAGAGAGAGAGAGAGAGAGAGCAGGAGCATTCAGTGCATTACATCCCAAGGGCAAGGGACTTTCAGGTAGGTTGCCAATCTGTATAGAACTGCTATTTTTTCTGCCTAGAGGAAAGGAACCTTGCTTCATGCCTCTCCTTGCGTACAGAGTGAGAGGAGCACAACAGTGAGGCAAAGTCAGCAATGGAGTGGAAAGCCAGCATGGCGTAGTGGTTAAGAGCAGTGGACTCTAATCTGGAGAACCAGGTTTGATTCCCCACTCCTCCACACGAGCAGCAGGCTCTTACCTGGTAAACAGGATTTGTTTCCCTGCTCCTCCACGTGAAACTAGCTGGGTGACCGTGGACTAGTCAGAGTTCTCTCAGAACTCTCTCAGCCCCACCTACCTCTTGTGGGGAGAGGAAAGGAAGGAGTTTGTAAGCCACTTTGAGACTTCTTACAGGAAAGAAAATTGGGATATAAATCCAGCTTCTGCTTTTTTTTTTTTTTTTTTTAGAAAAGACAGGTTCAGAGAAACTGCTTGGCCTGCATTAGCTGTCCCCTGCTTTTCCCAGACTGGCCTAGCCTGGTAATGACCTGCTCCTAACAGTCAGTCATTTGGTGATTCACAGTTGTTTCCAGCACAGGAATGCCCATCCCACTCCACTGGAGAGACCAGCTTTGACACCTCTTCTTCTCAGGACATGAATCAGGGGTCAGTGACTTCTGTTGGTCCCAGAATGCCACCTGGATGTTAAAGGTCCCTGGAGAGATTGAAGAACATTGTTTTAGTATACTTAAGAGTATTTATATTGTAAATGATGCAAGAAAACTTTTAAATAAGTTGAGATTCTGCTGGTGTGTGTTTTAATACAAACTAGGGTTGAAGGCTTTCACAGCCGGATTCAACTGGTTGTGGTGGGTTTTCCGGGCTGAGTGGCCATGGTCTGTGATACACCTCTGAAGATGCCAGCCACAGATGCAGGTGAAACGTTAGAAACAAGATCCACCAGACCACAGCCACAGAGCCTGGAAAACCCACCACAACAAACTTGTTTTAATGCAAACTAGGTTCCTTGTTGACGTTTTAAAGTAGAGCTCCTTATACATAATTGAAAATCCAGCTATATATTTCAAATGACTTTGATGTTTCAAGGTTGACAGCACAAATGTGGCATAGGTATTTCAGACTACTTGGATCCACAAATTGTCATCTGACTCATATGGTTGAGAGGCTTCCAAGTCCAGTCTTTTTTCTTCATTCTATTTTTAGAGCCTTGATTTAGCTATCATCAAATGACAGAAGTGGAACCTCAGCATAGAGAATACTAAGACAGACAGCAGCAGGAAGACCAATTCAATAAACTATTTTCTCTGGTGTAACCGGTGCAAAAGAAATCAGGGGTACGCTAATTGGAGAAATGTCCTTGCTGAACTTTGTCTCTACCAGGCAGCTGTTAAAAGTCACACCAGTATTTGACAATTATAAAGTTCTTAAAGGACAACATTGAGTTATCATTGGCTGGAATACAAGGTTTCCACCAAGACATGGAATACATAAACTTCTGACCCTTGCAAACATTTCTAGACAAAAACTGAGGAGTATAACCCAATGCCAATGCAAAGGATGTGCTGACTAGTAGTGAGAGTTACAGTCCTTCCACACATGACTGTTTGGTATTCTTCCAGAAACCGGCCAAAGCCATGCTCCTTATAAGAACTTTCTGTTGATCTGTAGCCCACTTTTAAAGATTTTGTTGACTTAGTTCTTTTATGGATGATAGTTCACTAGGCAAGGAAGGAAGGAAGGAGATAAAGCCTTAACTTGCTGAATTCTCAGCACAGTCTCCAAATAGTTGTTATCTTGACAACTGTCTCAGGTTTACAGAGAATACCTCAGGAAGTCATCTTCCTTTCAAAGCTGGAGACCTGAGCACTGGAGCTTGTAAAGCAAGGCCTGTCTCCTGGAGATGTAGTTCATCTGTAGTAATTGAATTAGGATGCTTTTAGGAAAGGATGTTTCACAAGTGCTTCATTATCTCTGTGTCCCATCAGGACAAAGTGCAGTGAAGACAGCGGAGGTGGGGAAGGATTTGTTTATATACTTTTTGCATGTCATACTTTTTGTTGGAACAATCTGTAACTGAACACATGATTTGTATTTTTTCCTCACTGGACCCCTCTGTGAATATCTAGTATTTCATCGTTTTAACCTATAGAATTTTTTTTCAAATGAAAAATCACCTCCACATTGAGGGTAAGTGTGAATTTGAATGAAGGATAACAAAAGTGTGTCTTATTATCGTAAGGGAATACTGCTGAGGACAAACACCCTGTGCTTTCAAGGATCAGTCAGGAGCACAGTGCTATGGAATAAGGCTTGATTGGGTTAAGACCTGGGAGTGCCCAATTCTTGATGAGTTATGGGCTGTGCTGATGAAATTAAGACCATGGATCAACTTGGAATGTTAAAACAAAGAATCTCTGGAAGGTTGATGGCCCCTTAATGGCTGGACAGAAAGTTTAAGGTTAAATTAACATTTTGGAGAAAAGGGTGCAGGATGATCTAGCCAGTCTGCTGATGGAATTTGGGTGTGGGTATTTGTCAGTTCTGTGTGAGACTGGAACCAAGTGTACCTTCTCAAGGTTGAGCTGTTATCCCGATTCTAGTGGCTGAATCTTCAGGGAAGACATTGTCTGATGCTATGCATACCAGATGCGGGAGGGAGGGAAACTGATGTAATGTGTCAGGCAACCCTCTTGATATCAAAGCCCTGGAATTAAGAAGTGGCATCCATCTTACCCTTGCTCTGCACCATAAATCTGGGCTGTCTGATGTCAAGAAATGACTGGAAGAGCTGTCAGAAATGGCTTCTTATCTGGCTATAGGCTTGCATGCCAACATTCGAGTCCTTTCTAGCATTCAGTGGAAAGCCCCATTGGTTTCAGTGGAACTTCCTTAAACAACTAGAACCTAGCACCCCATACTTAGCTGCAGTGATGTAGCACCAACGGGAAAGGGGGTGCCCTGGGGTGGGCGGGGGCATGCCCCAAGCACAGTTCCCCCTCCACCCCTGCTTAGCTGTGGTAGAGATTATAGTTCTAGCCCAGGGGTAGGGAACCTGCGGCTCTCCAGATGTTCAGGAACTACAATTCCCATCAGCCCCTACCAGCATGGCCAATTGGCCATGCTGACAGAGGCTGATGGGAATTGTAGTTCCTGAACATCTGGAGAGCTGCAGGTTCCCTAACCCTGTTCTAGCCCTATGCACACATATCTGGGAGCAAATCCCATTGAATGCAGTAGGGCTTACTTCTGCATAAATATGCACAAGAGATAGAGCCCAGCAAGGAAGAGTTTTGTTGTACGTTTAATGTGAATGAGCCTTATGTTGTGGAATCTGGGTAAATGTCACTGCTTGAAAACAAACTATGTGAAAAACATTGCCACCACCACGAAGCATTTTGATTTGATTAGGTAAGCTGAATCGTCCTCTTCCAAAGCCGTCCTTTCAGTTTTGTCCCTCAAATAACATCTAATATTTGTTTATATATTTATCTCTACTGAAGTGGGATGAATAAATTAACAATGTAAAGGGGAAGACCACCATGCTATGCTGTACCACCATGCTATGCTGTACCTCAAGTCAGCTGGGATTTGGTATACTAACAGTGCAGTCTTAAGGAGAGTTATTCCTGTCTACGCCGATTTATTTCAATGGGTTTAAGTTGAAGTAACTGTGCTTAGTATTGCGCTGTAATTCTAAAAGAGCCATGGTTAGCACAGCACCCAACCACCAGAATTTTATCTTCTTGGCCAGTTGCAAGAACTATAGATGTAAAGCTAAAAATCAGCCCAGTTGACCTAGTTTTGCTATTGGACACATGAGCTGTCACAGTGAATGCTCACATGGCATATCACTTCACTTAGGTGTGGGGACAGCTGTTTGCATAATACCTTAGAGTTGTGTGCCTGCATGTTGTGTTCATTCAGATGTGTAATACAATGCCATCAAATATAGTTCTGCCTGTTTGTAAAATCTTGAAGGGAGTGTCCTTTCGTGAGACTGCACATCGTGCATGTTGTAAACTCAGCTGCTGTGTAAGCAAATGTTTTAGTCCAGAAACAGAATCTGATCTACTCTTAACTCAAATTATTGTCTGCCATTTCACAATAGGCCACACCTTCTGTATTGCCAGGGCAGACCTGGGGGGGGGGGCAGTTGTGGCGGGTAGCAGGCAAAAAGGGACAACAGAAGGAAGTGGAGGAGGCTCAATTGCCCAGAAGAGATGGCTCATTCTGCAGTGCATGCACCCATTCCCTCTATTAGACTGCTGCTAGGAGGAGGGGGAAGGGAGACAGAGACCCCAGGCCTCAAAGGAGAGGAAATGCTGGCACCTAGAGCTTAGTGTCCATATTCAGCTCTAGATCCCAGTATTTTTTGCATAATTTCTTGTAACAAGCAGAATGGTATAGAATATTCCCCTAGATGCAAGACCTTCAAAGAGACATGCTTTTGATAGAAACATTCCCTTTTTGTTTCAAGCATTTATTTTCTCCCCTCTCAAGCTTTTATCCTGTGCTCTTTGGTAGAAGCTAAAATATATCTCCAGCCTCATGCTTACAAAACAGCAAAAAAGAAGCAACTGGAAATTGATATCAAAGGGTAGGACAAAAAGGCAGAAAAATGTTAGAATGTGAAGGGAACCATTTTGAAAAAAAGTAGAGTTTTAAACACCCCCACCCCCCACCACTAAGAAGCTGATAGCACAAAAGAATGTGACTCCCTTCATTGGCCATGAGCAACACTTTTGAAGACTTGCTTTTGAATTTAATGATCAAAAACCTTACCCGTCCACAGTTCCTACAAAATATGCTTTAGCTGTCTTCCATTTCTTCCGCCCAGCCTTATGGGCAATTTAAAGCTGCAATTAAAAAAGGAGAATCAAGAAGTATGTCTGTGTTTGCATTGGTCAGTGCCTATACCGGGAAGTAAACAAGAGCACAGAATGACAGCTCTCTCTGCATGTAGGGTTGCCAGTTGTCATATGTCACAAAAAGTTTCATCTGTGCATTTCTACACTTCCCACCTCTGCTAAACAGATAGGATATTCTTTCTCTCCAGTCCACCTGGCAATTTTGTTTACAGACAAATCAACCAACAGGAGGGTCACTTTTCAGAGAGCAACTGTGCACATTGTTTTCTCCTCTCTGTCAGACCTTACATCCTTTATGTCAAAGAGACAAATCCAGGCCAGTTAATTCTGTAAATGGTGGCATCCTTATAGTATCAGCCATAAGTGGGTAAGCTTGCAAATCCCTAACCCCGATGTTGCTTTTAGAAGAGACAGATGACTTCTCCTGGACCCAACCCAACTGCAGGTTGAAGTCAAAAATAGCAAAATGTTCAGATCGTCATTGCTTAATTTACATTCTGGAATCACTTTTAAATCCATGAGAGGAAAAGGGCTTTTGATGATTTATGAGATCCATCCCCATATCAGGATCAAACTGGACATGAATGAAGTAGCTACTTTTCTTAATATTCCAGCCCAGCTCATTATGTAAAACAGGAGTGTAAAGGTGTATTTTCTATAACAAAAATAACACATAAATTAAGAACTACCACCTCCCCCCTGTACCTTTCTTCACATGGTAGCTTCAGGCACTTTCTTCACATGGTAGCTTCAGGCACTAATTTAATTTTGGTATTCAAGATGAGTTGGGAAAAATTTCCCTACAGCAACAGAACACTGGGAGTAAGATGTCCATACCTTTGTATATTTTAATACATGACCAACTATGGCTGCCCCTGCTTCAGCATCAATGCCCTACCACCAACATTACCCCTGCCCCTGACTTGTATTATTTGCTATGATTATCCATTTGTGATACTATTAATCCACCTTTGTGCACTGTGTAGATTGTAATGTTAAGAAAACACAAACATCAGGCTGCACAAATATTACAAACCACACTACCCATCCCTTAACATTGAACAATAAATCTAGCTGCCACCACAGCTGATCTGATCTCCTATAGCTAAGCAGAAGCCCTGTTGGACAAAAGTCCACCTGGCCCTGCCTGCTTTTTAAAAACACTTTAAAATTAGTTCACCTGCAGATCAGTTCACCTGCATCAAATGGCTGATTTGGAAGATAAGCTCCATGGTATTATATCTCATTGAAGTCCCTCTCCTCTCCAAACCACACCTACCTTAGACCCTCCCTACAAAACCTGCAAGTATTTCCCAATTTGGAGCTGGAAACCCTGTCTGTTCTTCTGAGCTAACTTGTGAATGACCTTTTTACTTCTCCAATGTGACACTCATACCCACAGATTGGGTAACAGTAGCTTATTGCCCTGAAGTAGCATAGGGTGCTTCTATTTGCAGTTTTCTTTCAAGCACTAGACATCTTTATTACACATTTTGCTTGTTAAAAACTAAGGCACTTCTAACTTTTAAATTTTATAAGCATATACAGTATTGACATTTCTTATGCTAAGTTACAGATGATGTATTTTAAACCAGTAACATTAGCTTAGGTTTGATAGGACAGAAAGTATTGCAGATGTTTTCCCCAAAATTTCTGTTTTTCCCTCACCCCCATCAGAAAAAAAACCCCTTCCCCCCTGATTTCAAGATTTCCAGAAGTTTCACATGTCTTAGAACACACACTGCTGTTTCTTTTCAGCATAAGTAGTAGTTCCCACTTGGCATTCCTATATCCTTTTTGCTCCTTCATAGAAAGTATGGCAAACCAACCTCCACTCTTTCTGCTTCTCCTCCTTCATAATCCTTCAAATTAAAAACACGTGTTCTGATAGGCATTCAGCCCCTGAAAAACCCAGGCAGTTGTGTTCACGTAGTACCAGATCTCTCAGCCAGCATAAGGTATAAATGGAGTCATGCGTTCTGAGACAATGGAGTGAATAACTAGGCTATCTTTGGTGGAAAATGTGAAGGAAGAAATTCATGCCTTCTGAATGAAGCATAGCTCACAGGGTGGTGTTGGGAAACAGTGAGGTTCCTGATTCATAGCATGTCATTTTTTTCACATAGCTTTAATCAGGATGAGTTTTCACAATTCTAAAAAAAAATCTAATTTTAACCTCAAGAAATTCTGTGAATCTCATTTCTTTGTCTAGAGGTTGCAATGAAGACATTGAGCTTCTGTAATAAATTCAGTGGGATTCTTATCATAATTTTACTCTTAAAGTTTTTATTAAATTCAACATTCTTCCTCACATGAAGAAAATGTGACTATTTTAAAGCCCTTTCAAACTTGCCTTATGAGATGAACACAACAACCAAGTTCATTCTAAAGCAAACCTTAGTATAACCTGTAACTACTGGAATATTTAAAACCTAAGGTATGTGAAACTAGGTAGGCAAATCGAGTTTGAAATAGAAAAAGTAACTTTTTAAAAAGAAGCACACGGCCTGTAACTATGGCAAGCCAAAGATATTAAATTAACAGTAAGCAGACTATTCAGTAGTTAAATTTTATTCTGAACAACCTGTTGAATTACATGAAACCATTTATCAAGTTCACATATAGTTGTTTTATTCAAGAGCTGCAGGCAATTGCAGTAGTCAAAGCACATGTTTTCTTTTCTCAAGGAGAAAAATATTGTAATAAAGATTTTAAAAACTGATGCATGGACAACACCCACAACACTATGACCTCAGGCTTTGTGGAAGCAGTTTAAATACAAAAACGTGATTTATGCAAATGATCAAGACTTTGCTTGGTTACCCTACTGTTTACTAGAATTTAATTGGCATAGGGAAAGAAGGAACATTAAGACAGGATGGAGAAAAAGACCTTGGAAGGCATCAGACAGTGCTCCAATTCTTTATTATAGGTTCCTGAGTGTTCATGTGTCCACAAAAAATTATGAAATTATATTCTGGAGCAACAATGGGAAGAAATATTTTTAAACAGACAAAATTTAGGTCTCTGCTATTAGCAGGAAGACACTCTATACAGGGCTATGCAGTCTCTGGAATTCTCTTTAAATTAGAAAGATAATAATTAAGGCACTGTTTTAACACTTAAGAGGGATGTGTGAAAACAGCTGACATTGACATTAAATAAACATTTAGAAGAGTCAATGTAGTGGAATTTAAATAAGTTAATCTCTTTTTCCTTCTGCACAGGAGTTTCTCTTGTCAATCCATTCGGCCACCAGTCCCATTATGTTATAACTGGATCTCCAATACCATGATCTGGATTGCAGGTGAAGGAAATGGTGATGGCGTAGCGGGTGCCCCAGTGCACCTTCTCCACACGGTGAAGGTTTTCTGTGCCTGAAGTGAAGAAGGACACTCGGCCTGTAAGACAAAAATACAGGAGGAGAATCAGGACACATCGCATTTGTCTGGATGGTAGCTCCTGATACTGATCCTGCCGATCTGAAACCTGAATGTTATCTGAAAGTGGTGCCCTGCATCTTGAAGACAATGAAGGTGTTACTTAAAGGGCAAGGGGTGCAATACGAGAGCCTGATGTGTGCTTATACTTTGGTTTTGGAGGACAAAACAATATGTTTCAGCAGAATAGCAAAAAAACTGCCACAGGGTAACAACTCTACTAAACTGCACTTGTATCTAGCTAACAGTATCATTCCTATAAGTAGCTCTGTGCCTTTTAAGGAATGAAGTTTTCCAAACCGCAGCTGTAAGAAAACAAGATTATTTTTATCTGTTATTGAACGCCACAGATGAAAACTGCTTGACAACTGGAAGGAAATGACATCCCACTATAAATTGGGGAAACAGCATTTGTGAATACTGTCTGTATTCTACATGGACAAGGATCCATATCTGAGAAAGTAGGGAATGGAGCACATTTGTCAATATATTCCATTCCCTGTCAACAGCCCTCCAAGCCCCAGGAACGATGTACTGCAGGGTGCCTGAAGTTTGTTAGTAACTGCCTTAGCCCACCTTCAATAGTGGTCTGGCAGAACTGTCCCATATAGTCCTATGAGCACAACTTCCTATACAAGAAGGGAGAAGTTACTACTTAAATGATTACGCCATCCTCAAGACAAACCAGCCACTGGCTTGACACAGACAGATGCCAGAAAAGTAAACTTTCATGGCTATAAAGGGTCGGTCTCCTGAAACCAGAAGCTTGCTTTGCACATGAGTCTTTATACTAGCTTTGTTCAATACACAAACACTAAAAACTGGGCTATAAATAAAGAAGAAAGCTGCCCTGAATGCTGTGAGCATAATTATATTTATACACCAAATTCTGCCTTGAATGAAAACAGTTCCACAGACAGACAAAAAGAATACCAGAGCACACGCACTTTTATATAGGCAGGCTCTTCTTAGGTGTCCTGTTCTTAAACTGCACTATATGAATGTCAGCCTGAGAAAACCATGAGATACATGTACTATAATAGATTCTATTCTAGGCTGCTTTAGCAAAATTGGTCTGTTCCATCAGTACAGTCCGATCTTTGTACACATCACTTTCTTGCCAGTGTCATGCATTTAACTGCATAATTCAAGCGTTTTTGCTCCATGAGCTATTTGAAGAACCCAGCAATCACAAAATAAAGCAAATGTGTTTAAACTCAAGGTGGTATTTTCATTCTGACTTTGCATAATCAGCTATACAAATGGTGATAATATACACAGAAACAGAGAACCAGCGTTTATTTCAGGGGAATGAGAGAGGGTGCTGTTTCAATTCCTTGCTAAAGACTGTCAATAAAGAGGGCCACGTGGGTAGAACACAGAGTTCTAGTATTTTGTATGCACATAACACTAGCATAAGCATTTAACCAAACATATCCAGTACCATTTTGTGAGCAATGTTCCATTTCTTACCTAAAGCTACTAAACAGTAAATCTCAAGGCTAAGCAAAGAAAATACTGTTCTTTTTCTCTAGATTAAACTTAAGTCTATCTAAGATGACTGACAAAACACTATGAACTTTGCATTTTGAAATATATGTCTAATTTCAAGCAACAAACTCAAGTTGGCTAAACTATCTGAATTCAGACTGGAGTTTGAGCAAACCAGTTTATAAAGGTACATACAATTCTCTGTGATGTCTGAATGCTGCCTTGAATCTCATTTATTTATTTACTTAATTTATATCCCAAATTGTGTGACAAGCCAGTGTTAATTTCTGTTGCCAAAATCAGTATTCATCAGCAACACAGATTCTCTATAATAGTTTCAAGTGCAGAAACTGAAACTTCTGCTTCTAGGACTCGATTGCTTTTCAACAAAATGCTTCACAACCATGTTTTCATTTATCTGTTTAAAAGGTCACTTAGATGTACTTGCAGTACCAAGCTGCCTTATATCAATTCAAAGATTGATCCATCTAGCTCAGTATTGCCTACTCTGAATGGCAGCAGCTCTCCTGGGTCTATAAGGTCATCTACATCACCTAATCCTTTCATAACTGAAGATGCCACGAATTGAACCTGGAACCTTATCTATGCTAGGGAGATACTCTGCCACTGAACGACCTCATGACTAAGCAGCAAAACATCCATTCTCCCACTAATAAACCTATTATTTCGCAATTCCAAAGTTACGCAGACTTCATAAACAGCTAAAGAAATGCACCTAGTAATTAGTTATTAACAAACAGGCCATTATAAGCATGCAAGATTTACATGAGGCTATTGTATTTGAGAAGACAAGACTCACTGGAAGCGACAATAATTCTGGGAAAGGTTGAAGGCAGCAGGAAAAGATCCAAAACAAGATTAATTTAATCAAAGGAAGTCATGGTCCACAGTTCAAAAGACCCAAGCGAGGCTGTCAGCGAGAGGGTATTTTGGAGGTCATTAATTCTCAAGGCCACTGTTAAGTCAGAAACAAATTGATGACACTGAACTCACACACGACTCACAAAGGTTTTTCAGTCTCAAGAAGCACCCCCTTTTTGCCTCCTATGGCTGCAAAAGGTTACAGAAGCAGAAATAATAAGGAAAAAAAATCAAGAGACTTTATTTGCATTACTGGCTGATAAATATTTACTGAGAATAATATGGTATCATTACCCAGAGACTCCTTGAAGAGATGCCTCCTTCAAAGCATAAGAAAACTATCATCTTGTAAAAGGATCACAGATTTTAGCCATTAAGGCATGGTTCTTGCTTTGTTGAGAGCTTGAAAGGAAACACACACACACTGCATTGTATCACCATCCTGCTCCTAAAGAGAATATCATAGCCTGCATTGAAAACAGGGGTTGAGAGAAGGGAAGCTAGCAAATGCCTCTTGGTCAGATTTACAAACACTTTCTTTTCCTCCCATGATAATTAGATCCAATTCAGTTGTCACTGTACCTTCATAGAACATCTACTATAGAAAGCAACTGAAATAGCATCCCCTACCCCCCAGAAGAATCCTGGTAATTGTATGTTTGGAAATTCTCAACAACTCCCTCACCAGAGATCCCTGGTGAATGATCAGAGAACAATAATTTCCTGGGGAAACAAATAATACTGAACAAGTTTTACTCATGTTGTAGGTTCTGTGAAGCAATTTACATGGAAGTTTAACCTGCACATATTACATGGATGACACTAAGATTTTCTCTCAGGAGCAGGAAGTAATGAGTAAAAGACTATTGCTATTGGACTGCTTGGAAGATTTTTCACACTTGAGAGGAGAAATGGGCCTCGCCCAAACAAAACAGGCAGAGGTCATTCCTATTTGCAATGGGGAAATTTCTCCTAACAGTTTTAGCACAATTTAAAGAAAGGCTATTAATGCCATACACAGCCTGAGGGAAAGAAATGAAAAACCAAGACAGAAAAATAAAGTACTGAAGTACAACTGAACTATTTTCTTCAGCAGATTACAGCTAAAGCTAGCAACGTGAGGGGAAAAAATCTGAACAGTCTCCAGAGAACATGGAGGTGCAACAGTGAGGAGAATAAGAAATGCATGTGACACTTTCTTCAGAACATGCACAGAAAAACAAAACTCTTCCATGGGGAGGAAAAACCAGGACTGCACTTTCCTGTAACTGTCTTTTGTACAGGTCACATTAAACACACACAGCCCAATCACCCTGCCTTTTGTAAAAACAATGAAGGCATAATCTCAAGCAAAGGGGAATGTTGCAGTTCTGCCACCAGCAGGTTCCACCTCCATCTGCAAAGGGCTCTCTGTAAGAAGGGTTGAGAGGTCTATGAATAAGGCAGCCGTGCAAAAGGCCTTTTCAAAAGCCCTCCTTAACATATAAAAATCACTCAAATAATTTTTTGAGAGTCTGCATGTTATAGTGGTTAAGAGCAGGTGGACTAATCTAGAGAACTGGGTTTGATTCCCAGCTCCTCCACCTGAGTGGTGGAGTCTTATCTGGTGAATCAGATTCGTTTCCCTACTCCTATATTCCTGCTGGATGACCTTGGCCTAGTCACAGTTCTTCAGGACTCTCTCAGCCCCACCTTCCTCACAAGGTGTCTGTTGTGGGGAGAGGAAGGAAAAGGAGTTTGTAAGCCCCTTTGAGTCTCCTTACAGGAAAGAAAGGTGGGGTAGAAATCCAAACTACTCTTCTTTTCTGTCCTAGGGGGAGTATTGAATTGAATACTCTAATGGGAAGACAGATGACCTCCACTCACAGTAGAGGTGAAGAATATCTTGAGTCTGAGCTCACACAGTGACATAGATCGAAAAGAACTGTAGGAAATCTTTCAGTGATGGACAAGACATTTTTACTTTCTCTGGGAGGCTAAATCACCGCAGAGGACAGATGAGTGACATAAAAGAACTGGCTGTTGTGGGTTTTCTAGGTTGTGTGGTCATGGTCTGGCCATTTTTGCTTCTAACATTTTGCTCACATCTAGGACAGATGAAATGTTTGAAAATACATTAATTTTTGACAAGTCCAGTTACTAGATTTTTCAGTAGATGTTAAGGATGGAACCTGGCATCTTCCACATTGAAAATACATATGTACAACCTGAGACACAACATTACTTGAAACAGGGAAAGAAGTTACTCTTAAGGATCCAACAGCAAACCTGTTACTGCCCTTAGGGTGTTGTCTAACTGGACTGAAGAATTCATGGGCTCTCTGGGAAGACGGAGTAGCAACCAGTACCCTTCTTTTCTTATCAACACTAATTCCTAGCATGGCCAACCTACGCTACAGGCATAAGATGTGAGATACATAGATACCTGAAGAAATCAGACTGGCAAAAGCTCATCTTAAAATAAATGTTAGTGCAAGTAAACTGTCATTGAAGATGCTGAATAGCTTACAGAAGAAGAAGAAGAGGAGGAGGAGGAGGAGGAGGAGTTTGGATTTATATCCCCCCTTTCTCTCCTGTAGGAGACTCAAAGGGGCTTACAATCTCCTTTCCCTTCCCCCCTCACAACAAACACCCTGTGAGGTAGGTGGGGCTGAGAGAGCTCCGAGAAGCTGTGACTAGCCCAAGGTCACCCAGCTGGCGTGTGTGGGAGTGTACAGGCTAATCTGAATTCCCCAGATAAGCCTCCACAACTCAAGCGGCAGAGCTGGGAATCAAACCCGGTTCCTCCAGATCAGAGTGCACCTGCTCTTAGCCACTGCTCTTAGCCACTACACCACTGCTGCTCTTAGCCACTATGCCACAGCTTAAGTAGCTTCATGTTCTATATTTTTATGCTAGGTCTATATTTTTCATTTTAATGTTTTGTGTTTATTTTGTTAGCCACCTTGTGCAGGTTCCTAGAAAGGCAGTATACAAATATTCTAAACAAAGAAATGTTAATTTTAAAAATCCCATTAAACAGAGCTTCTGCCTTAAGTGTTGAAGACCTTTCAGAGTTATGCATAAACTCATAAGAACATAAGAACATAAGAACAAGCCAGCTGGATCAGACCAAAGTCCATCTAGTCCAGCTCTCTGCTACTCGCAGTGGCCCACCAGGTGCCTTTGGGAGCTCACATGTAGGATGTGAACGCAATGGCCTTCTGCGGCTGTTGCTCCCGATCACCTGGTCTGTTAAGGCATTTGCAATCTCAGATCAAAGAGGATCAAGATTGGTAGCCATAAATCGACTTCTCCTCCATAAATCTCTCCAAGCCCCTTTTAAAGCTATCCAGGTTAGTGGCCATCACCACCTCCTGTGGCAGCATATTCCAAACACCAATCACATGTTGCGTGAAGAAGTGTTTCCTTTTATTAGTCCTAATTCTTCCCCCCAGCATTTTCAATGAATGCCCCCTGGTTCTAGTATTGTGAGAAAGAGAGAAAAATTTCTCTCTGTCAACATTTTCTACCCCATGCATAATTTTGTAGACTTCAATCATATCCCCCCTCAGCCGCCTCCTCTCCAAACTAAAGAGTCCCAAACGCTGCAGCCTCTCCTCATAGGGAAGGTGCTCCAGTTCCTCAATCATCCTCGTTGCCCTTCTCTGCACTTTTTCTATCTCCTCAATATCCTTTTTGAGATGCGGAGACCAGAACTGGACACAGTACTCCAAGTGCAGTCGCACCACTGCTTTATATAAGGGCATGACAATCTTTGCAGTTTTATTCTCAATTCCTTTCCTAATGATCCCCAGCATAGAGTTTGCCTTTTTTACAGCTGCCATGCATTGAGTTGACATTCCCATGGAACTATCAACTAAGACGCCTAGATCCCTTTCCTGGTCTGTGACTGATAGCACTGACCCCTGTAGCGTGTATGTGAAGTTTGGATTTTTTTGCCCCTATGTGCATCACTTTACATTTTGCTACATTGAACTGCATTTGCCATTTCTGAGCCCACTCACCTAATTTATCAAGGTCCGCTTGGAGCTCTTCGCAATCCTTTGCGGTTCTCACCACCCTACATAATTTGGTATCATCTGCAAACTTGGCCACCACGCTACCCACCCCTACTTCCAGGTCATTTATGAATAGGTTAAAGAGCACTGGTCCCAATACAGATCCTTGGGGGACACCACTCCCGACATCTCTCCATTGTGAGAACTTCCCATTTATACCCACCCTTTGTTTCCTGTTCCTCAACCAGTTTTTAATCCATAGGAGGACTTCCCCTCTTATTCCTTCATTGCTGAGTTTTCTCAACAGTCTCTGGTGAGGAACTTTGTCAAAAGCCTTTTGGAAATCCAAGTAGACAATGTCCACCGGTTCACCCCTGTCCACATGCCTGTTTACACCCTCAAAGAACTCTAGTAAGTTTACACCCTCAAAGTTTACACCCTCAAAGAACTCTAGTTTACTCAAAGTTTACACCCTCAAAGAACTCTAGTAATAAACTCATTCCCTGAGATGTTGTGGTTGGCTAGCTCCCTTGCAATAGCAATTTTGTGGTTGTGTCCACCACCCTGTAGTCAGAATTCCACAGCTGCAAACATGGTAAAAATGACTGGGGACCCTTGGATTATTTCAGTGCAACATATGAATAAATGAACCACTCTGTGCATGAAAGTACCTTTGCCATGGCTCTATCTTTCTATAAATAACATTTATCTTGAAATCTCAAGTATTTTCCTCCAAAAGGATCTTATTGTATCCATTAAAATGAACATATAACTTTTGACTAATACTCAGTTTTGTTGCATTCTATGCAATAAGCTCTGCTTTAAACAGACTCAGCAGAGCTTTTTGATGACAAGCAGGGGTACCTTTTCATTCACATCAGCACACTAAAGGTCTGTGAGTGTTCAATAGATCCTGTTCCCATATCCTTTTCAGAATCAGTTGATCAAGGTTATCCTGTGCCTTAGAAGCCGCTACAACGACTTCCACATCATCATCAAAAATTCATAGCATGATGCAGATATTATATAATGATGAAGTTGGTAGTGAGGCTGAATTTTTTACTAGCATCCTAGGAGGTTATTCTTAGTACTTTTAATATTTTAGGGCCTTTTTTTTTTTTGAATAAGGAAGAATTAATTACTTTCTAACATCAATAATATCCTAAGGCTGAGAAGGTTTTGTTTGTTTTAGTTTACGTTCTGTTTCAGTCCAAGCTTAAACTCCATTTCAGTCTTTGCATCTAAACATTTACACACCCAGCATATTCAACCAGTTTTTAGATAAAAGGAGAGGAAAAAGGAGGGAAAGAAAACAATGCAACACAACATAAAATCAACCCCTAGTCACTAGTGTAGTCTACGTGTGAGACAGTGAGAGAGGTCCATCCGACTGCAGTTGCTTCTCCTGGGGACAGCTGGCTCCCAGGCTGAATATACACTCACCAGTACTATCAGGAAGGACAATGAGAACCAGGTCTGAGAAAGCTGCAAAGCTGGCTGGCAGGCCAGGCATAAGCCTTAGGCCTGTGGCTGACTCGATCCAGACCCCAGAAACCACCAGAATAGTCCCAGGAAATAATGACATCGGTCCACCGTTGCATCCCAAGACTACCAGGACCCAATGGGAAGTTAAATGAATAGCAGATCCAACAGAGCAACCTCATTTTCAGTCACTGATGAAGGAGGAAGTCCCCACTAGTCCTGGAACTCCCTGTAGGTTCGCAAGAAGGGTTGGAGAAGCCCTCGGGAATTGTCAGACGACTTCAGATGAGCCCAGAGATCTCGAAGAAGTGGAACACTCAAATAGCTTACTGGCTGTATCTAACCTGCCAACCAGAACTTGTGGTGACGTTGATGATCAATCAGGACTATTCAGGAGCGTGGCAGGGGGTTGGGATTTCCCTCCTGGAGCACAGAGGATCGAAGGGAGAGAAATGACCACCCAGTCCCAAAAGATCCAAAGAAAGTGAGATCTAGGGAAGTGAGTGGGTTACTATGGGCATTGCGATACTGGGTTGTCCCTTGAAAATGACCATCAAATTCAGGAGACCCCCAATGAAATACCTCCCACTTGAGCCACCTGAGACGACTCTGGTAATGGAGGTATTGGGGGAGGGGGTATCCATACTGGAAGACGGTTCAGGCGGGCAGATTCTCTGTGTGGGTAGCATCGGTCAAATTATTCACCTTAAGACAACAGTGCTATGTCGGGGGGAGGGGGGGAGGAGGCAAGTGAGGTGTGTAGGGGGGTACTTTTAGTCTGGATATAATGTTAAATGGATTGCTGCCTGGAATTGCTGCTGGATCACCTGCTTGGCCCCCATGCAAGGAATTTTTCCTAGTACCACCTCCAAGCCATAGTTGGTATGAGGGATCAACAAAACTAGACCACTCCATACAATTCTCCAACACAGAAAAGAAAAGGTAATATATTCCCAGTCCCCCGTCTTCTTTCCTTTTCCTGCGTACTTCCACTTTCAAATAGTGCTTTGTATGACAAAGCAGGAGGAAGTAAAAAACAAATCTGGCAAGCTTGTTTATGAGCCACAATTATGCCTGACTTGGAAAGCAGTTATTGAAATCTCTGGAAACAGCCTAAATGAAGTAAGTAATGCTGGTTTGTAGTCGTACCCACGAGGTCCCAGGGAAGAGACGACACGCGGAGATTTCATCTGGTGGTGAGAGCCAGGAAGCAGGAAGTGCGGGATCCCGTGATCCTGGCAACTCTGCCATGCGCTCGCCCCTCACACCTTTTATTAGGGTTTCAACGGGGGCGTGTAAAGGGGTCGGGCAGGCAGGAGAACAGGAGGTCGGGAGATCGGGAGATCATCATGTGATGCATGATCTCATCGGGCTGCTACGTGCGGGAGGAAGCATCCGTGTCTGGGTCTAATCTTCACCTGAGGGCAGGAGCCCTTTTGTCCTTTTGTATGGGACACCTGGTGACCGCGAGTCAGGCAGTTCATGACCCGTGACTCATGGGGGAGCGGGGGTTGGGGGAGCGTGTGCGCCCGGAAGGCCGTAGCCGGCACCAGCATGCCTGGCGCTCCTTCTATGGTTCTGCCGGGTTCGCAGGCTCACCCCTACATCTCCCCGTTTCTTATATTTTAGGAAGGAAGCCGAATTAGTTGGGGCAATTTAGGGGGATGCTTGCCTCCCCAGGGACTCGCTCAAGCTGGCTGAGTTGTTTGTGCAGCATGAGGACCTGGTTGCGTCGTAGGGGAAAGTCAAGGGGTTTCTTACAAATGTTACAGGCAAAAGTAGATACACACTGAACAAGGCAAGATCCAACTACACTGGTTAACAACTAAAGCCACACTAAAGAACCTCTAAGTAACTTAAATGGCTTGGACATGGATTTTCTTATTTCCCCCATCTCCAGTTCAGTTCCTCAGAAAGGGAGATTTTTTTTCTTGCTGAATAAACAGGATGTTTAACAAAGATAATTGAAAACACTTTAAAGATTATTTTGCAATTTTAGTTTAACAAAGCAATGTGCACACTGCCAATTAGCATTCATTCCAAAGCTATATTGTGGTTTAAATCAGAGGAGGAAAAATCAAAGCCATGGAATACGCCTCTACAGAGAGAAATTCTTCAAGGTTTTGCTGTAAATTGTCTGCTTTCATTATATGAATGGACAGTTCCATTTCGGCAGCAACACAGCAATTCATTTATCTTTTTTATTATAACCAATCAACTTTGGTACGTGTGCGACTCATGTATTGGTTTCACTAAAATATATCCTTCTACTTTACCTATTACAAAGAACAGGATTCTCCCGCCCCCCTCCCCTTATGCTGTGATGTCTTAAAGAAAATAACAACTTCCCTGTGAGACAGACAACATATTCACAGAAACAAAGCTTAAAGAGACCAGTCTTACAGGCAGTTTCACATGGTGCTTAAAGAGCCTAATTGTCAGTAGGAAAATGCCAGGAAATAGATGAGACTTTTCTAGAAAGTGGAAATATAACTTTGTCAAGATATAGCACTTTATTTTAAATAAAGGTATACTGAACAACATCTTCTCTTAACTAGCTGCAGTTTAACAATACATTCCCACAACCTCAAGTCTTCCAAACAAGAGTTATTTAACTGGTTGTGGTGGGTTTTCCGGGCTGTGTGGCCGTGGTCTGGAAAACCCACCACAACCAGTTGAATCCGGCCATGAAAGCTTTCGACAATACAAGAGTTATTTTGTTTGCACAAAACCATGCAACAAAGTAGCGCTCGGCTTAGAATTTAATTATTTTAATTAATTAATTTAAATTAATTAATTAGTTTAAATTATTTTAAATTAATTAATTATTTTTCCAGAAAGCAAATGTTGGAATCACAGGGTGTGCAGATAAAAATGAGAGGACATCTACAGGGCTGACCCAATCACTAGGCAAACCTAGAGGCCAAATTTTGAGGGATGACAAACAAGCCAATAGGATCCTTATCTGCTAGCCTGAAGGGAAGTTTGGTGTTAAATGATTTCTAGAATCTTTGCTGGCTCCAGTTTTCTGACAGCCATGATAGAACATAACAGGCTACCAAAGAACGTATTCATTTTTATTTCTGCATTGTTCATTTTGAAAGCTCAGTAAGTAAAATTTTGATTCCAGTGCTCTCTTTTCTCTCTATTGATTGAGGGGCGGGGCAGCAAAATCATGGTTTGCATGAGGTGCCAAAAAACCCTGGGCTAGCCCTGAACACCCATGCAACAGCACCCCTGAAAATCAGTCGCAAATTACTTTGAATAACACTTCCTAAACAATAATCTTGATCACTACATTGACAGAATTGTGATTTCTGGTACTGCTCCATTTAGCACTGGATAGAAATCATGGGAGCACCTTATTCAATCACCATCTTGTGTAATGGAATCAAAGTACAATAATAATAATGATCAAAACCATGACAGGCAATCATTGGCAAGCATGCTGACCAGAAGTATGCCAAGAGTTTTTGATCATCATATAGGGTCAGTTCTCTGCCCAAGGGACTAAACTGAGCTCTTAGCTTGCTACTAGTGGGTCTGTGACAAATACAAGTAGTAGCTCTTTCCCTATTTCTCTGCTTCTGCTCACTGGTAGACCCACATCTTCATAGGTAGGCACTGCAGGCCTTTTTAGCACTTGGGATCAAAAGAATGTTATATAAGCCTGTGGGTGGGTCAACTTTTCATTTTATCTTTAGTACACCAGTTAACAGACAGAAGACTGCTTTAAGCAATAAATCATAATAATGAACCCAAATAAAGTTAGGTTATTAAAAATAAGATTAAAGAGAGGGCGATAGATTTTAATATACATGGCTAAAAATTGTACTGCAAATTGTGTAGTGAAGACAGCTGTACCTGCCCGAGGTTCTACAGTCCTATTTGCACCTTCATCCATAAAGACAAACCGTCCTCCACCAAAGTCTTCTGTATAGTCTGACAAGTAAAGCAGTGATGTGTAGTCAAAGGAACCATAGGTCACCTGGGAAGAAAAACACAAAATACAGCATCTAATTTCATCAGGATTTCTTAGTGCTGCCTCAAGAACAAGTTAATTTAGAAATTTATCACAGTACGTTTTATTAAAAAGAAGCTCTTTAAATCTGGTTACAACATAGGATTAGTTTATCAACTAGTTTTTTTTTTTACCTCAGTACAATATGCCAAGGCTTTACGTTTTTCCCATAGACGATAATCCATTAAAGATAAAGGGTGTTAAGAATCTTATTCGCATGATCAGATCACACCACAGATAAAACCATGACCATCTTTTTGGTGAGGAGCCAACTAAGCTCAGAAGATGGATGACACAGAACATTGCTTCAGGGCATGTTAATGTGAAAGTACCAGTTTGGATAATTAGAGCTTCTTCATTCCCTTCATCTGAAAAGACCGTTTATTGCACACTTATCTTTTCACTATATTGTTGCAGCTTCTTTTACTATTGATTTTATGTTTAGAATTTTTTTCAGCTCAGGGAACATTTACCAACTTTAACTGAACAAATTATATTCATAACAGCAATTAAGACAATCTGTATTACCCAATAGAAGACAATCCACTACACCTCTCCAATCCACCAGCAACAATGTTCTCCAGGGAAAGCACTGTAATTTTTTCCTCAATAGATTAAATCCACACTGTTTCTCTAATGGGAGGAAAGAAGTGGTTTCCACCAATTCTGTCTTCCTGCTGCAGACCACCAAATTTGCTTCTTATGCTATTCCTGACGTTCCCCTGTTCCCCGACGCCAGCATTTCAGCAAGAAGCAGGATGGCAGAGACGGTGGAAACATTTTATTTCAATGACAATATATGTTTTGCATGAGCAGAAGATACAGTATGGGTCCAACCCTATGCTTAACACAGTACATTATTATCTCAAGTGCTCTAACACACTGGACATTTCACAAAGCAAACAACCTGAAGATTTCCTTTGTAAGTTTAGAAATTGATTTTTGCTCCTGCATAGGTCACAGTTTCATATGATCATTTACATGATAAGAGGCTACGATCTTTCCAAAGCCTCAATGAAATGAACACAACTCAGAGTTCTACACCAAATGTATTTCCAATGCTTACAGATGAAAGCATTCATTTAAATATTTGTTTTGGTATTCACCTGTAGAGATCTTTGCTTCAAAAGACATTGTTTCAGGGAAATTGTTAAACCTGAACAGAGAAACGGAAAACACATAGTGGTACTAATAATCCCTAACAGAATTTTCAAAAATGAAAATAAACACTATTCTCCCTCCGTCCCCTCCCCCCCAGTTCCAGCTCTTTCCAAGGACACAGACAAGATAAACATACACAACTCCAATAAAAACTACACTAAGAGAACCTTCAACAATTTCACACCCCACGAGAAAAGATACACCCTCTCATGCATATAACCCCTTCTTCCTTTTCCCAAGAGCCTGTGTTAGGCAACTGTAGAAATGATGACCAATATCTTTTGTTGTTGTTGTTGTTACTGGCTCAGTGGGCATCCACGAAAAAGTCAAACTTTGCTGTCTAACCTTCAAACAGCATTGCTAGTTATGATAGTCAATATGCTGAAGGCTTTGCAGGTGAAGAAAACTTCAACACCGAGCTACTACCATGAAATGGCTGAATAAGAGGTTCACTAACAACATGCTATCAATCAATCAGTTATTACTATTATGGATCAGCAGAATAAAACACGCAAATTCTTTAAATGACAACTTTAAGAACCACTGAAAACCATAAAATGTGAACTCCTAGGTTGTACTTTTGCCACATGACCCACACCTAGGGTTGCCAATCTCCAGATGGAGTTACAATTACAGAAATTACAACTAATCTCCAGATAACAGAGATCCACTTCCCTGGGTAAAATGGCTGCTTTGGAGGTTAGAATGTATGGTATTATACCACATAGAGGCCTCTCCCCTTCCCAAACCCCACCTTCTGCAAGTTCCATCCACAGTGTCCAGGAATGTCCCATCTTGAAGCTGGCAACCCTACTACATCTGACATGTCATTTCATTTCATTTTTCTGGAGATAATGGATTCCAAAAGCTTTTTGCCTGTGGAGCCTATTAAAACAAAAGCCACCCAAACAGTGTTTCAACATTTCCCTACCTGTCAGAAGTCCACATTTTTCCAGTGCAATGATAAATTAAAATCTTGACAACCACAGAGAAAAAGAAACAATTTTTAAAAAATTAAATAAATTTATGCCACTACAAATAAATCTGGGATGTATAAGCAAAACAAAACAGTTCCTCAGCTAAAATTAAATGAGGAGACATATGGTAAGATTCTGGAAAAATCTCCACGCAGAAACATCTGTTTTCTGGATTATACTACCACATTATTTTCTGGAGCAAGAGGCAGACAAGTTGGGAAAAACAAGAAAGTTGAGAGAGACACTTTCGGTCTGGTGTTCCAAAAGAAGAAAAATGACACAATAAAGTTCAGTGGTTAAATCAGCCAAAGTATAAGAGACAGTGAAAAACAAGAATCATCTGCAGAATTCTGGTGCGAGAACTGCTTATCATGGCTTAAAGCCTTCGATTATTTTCGATCTGGAAACGACTTTTAATCCCTGGACAGCACCATGAGACCCACAGAGCAGGAAACACACGACAGAGTCACATAAGAGGAGAGGAAGCCTAAGATGTGACCTCACCAGTGTCAAGGTAAGAACCAATAGAAAACAAAAGCCAATCACAAGGAAGTGTACAAGTGTAAAGCAAGTCAGCACACAGGCAGGTTGAGAGACCCCATTCCTCACAAAAGCTCTCCACAGCCTCTCCCGACCTCACCCCCAGATATACACAACTCCACATCTTTTTACTCACAATTTTAATTGGGTGCTATCTTGCCAGCTTTTTAACCACCTGACATTTTTTACTGACAAACTGGATGTCTATTATGTCAAATGGCCTGTGTTTTATACCATCATTTTTAATTGTAAGCTACTGTTATGGCCTTAACAGGGGCTTCAAGGGTTTTATAAAAGGGATTCTCCACCAGCTGCTAAAAGTGTAACAGCACACATATAGTTTTAGAAGGAGCAAAGGGGAATGAACACTCACATTGGCAGATCAGGAGAGGGGCCAAGAGGAGATCTTTTAGACTGTATAATATGGGGAAGGAATTCTGGCAATTAATATTCCACAGAGAAGCAAGAGTCCAAATTGAATTTAAATGTTTTATATAAATTTGTTCAAAAATACAAACACACAGTAAGGGCACATACATTCAAGTTTCCTAGGATCCTAGGATATAAACAGGTTTGAAAGATAGATTGGATGATAGAGAAGGGAATGGGGGTTGTTGTGGGGTAATACGTTACCTAATGATTCTTAGAAGAGTAGAAGTAGAAGGCAGGGATTCCATACCAGCACAGAAACCCAATGAAGGATGAATTCATGTCTCAACACCAGCAAGAACATGTGGCAATGAGCAAACTGTTGCAGGTGAACTAAACTTTTATAAGGTGGGTCGTTCCTTGGTGGGAAAGGAACCAATCACACTACGTTTCACATCTGTGCTGGGTTTGGGGGTGCTGAGGTAATTAGTCAGCTCAACTACTGCTAAACCCGGGACAATGGGGCCAAAATTGCTTTGTTAAGCTAAACGAGGAAACGCTGAAAGGCTTCCATGCAGATTAACTCTTGAGAGTCACTGCCCAGGATATTCAGATTTAGCTGAGACATTTAGATCAGGATAAGGTGAGTGGTTTAGGAGTCATAACAAAGGTAGAGGAGATGCAAAGGAATAACTCTTTGTTGTTAATTTGGTTTCCAGAAGAGATAGGGAAATGACAGTATCTGATAGCAAGTTGGCTTTCCATATTCTTTGTCTTTAACAGTATCTTTGCAAGGTGAGGTAATCAAGCTCATGCCCACAAACAAAATGAGACCTCCAGGTTATGCAGGAGTAACTCATCCTCTTGATTAGATTTTGTTAAGCAGACCTGTGACCTTTGGACATGCTGCTACCTGCATAGAGAAGTGTATGACAACTGGCTTCTGCCAATATTATTTTAAAGCAGAAATATATATAAATAATATTCTGGGGGTCCTTTGGGTCATTACACTACCATGAGCAGGACTCTGAAGCAGCATAGTAGAAATATTGTAAACAAACACACAATTACTTCAAGAATTTCTTACATCTTTTACTATAAGGGCATTTATGTCACACTTGTATAAGCATGACAGCAGGCTCTTATTACCTTTGAGTTTATGCTTTGGTCTTACTTGTTTGTTATTGAAAATAACTTATTTTGCATATTCTATGTGTTTCTAGTTTGTTACTAGTTAAATGCCTGAAATAACCAGGTGCTGTCCAAAACAGTTAAAAGGTCAGCCAAAAATCTGCAACGTAACAGTCCACTAACAGAAAAAAATCAGATTATTAATTCAATAACTGAAATCCAGGGGACATATTGAGCTTACTGCAGATTCCCACTTAAAGAATTATGAAAACCTAACAAAACCACATGAAAGTAAGATAATTGCTATATTTAATCTGGCCCTGAAATACTTTGGTGTAAATTCCTGCTAAGCCATCAACATCCTAACTTTTCCACTTGGAAAATGGAATAGTAACTTACAATTCAATCCTAGGCACTCTTAAATGGGAACAGGTCCTACTTAGCTCAATGACTTACTTGAATGCAATAATCACAGTGCCAATTCACCAAAATAAGGGCATTTTTTTTGTTCCTTCCCACCTGTAACTGCTGATACTATACAATGCTACCTCATTCCAGCTAGAGTCTGTTTCGAAAATGAAACTTGCTTGCTTTTTATTATAACAACTAAGCTGTTATGGATAAGTTTTATATTTTGATTTTAGTTGGTTCAATAGTTTTGTCTTTATTGGCTCTTATTCAACTGATTGTATGCATGGTATGCCAGTTTACTATAGTTTGTTGAATGGCATTGAATTCAATAAACTTCAGAAATATGTTTTAAAAGCAATTTTTTTCTCTGAGTCGTGTGTGCGTTCAAAATCCTAACCCACGGTTAAGGAGAGCAGTCAACTCTTCCTCTACATGGAAGAGTTCCATCCCACTTACCTTGTCAATATGTGGGTGCCAGTATTCATCATGAGTTGTCTTGGCTTCTGAGCTGTTTATTCTGGAGAAGAAGGTTGGCTTGGTCAAATACATGGAAGCGGAGCTGATACCAAAAGTGAGAGCTATTTTTTGTTGAATTCGCTGCCTTAATTCACTGCAAAAGAAAAGACAGCACCTTTAACAGGCTGTGACACTACAATGACCTGAGACCTAATAATGTTTCCTCCATTTTGTGAATAGTAATGCATGGAATTTGATAGAAAATAAATCATTTATTGCAGTGGAAGGACCAAAACAGTACATGTAGCATAAAATCATCTAATGAAATCTGAACTGGAACTGTCCTAGCTCAAAGTTAAGCTGCTTACAGTACAATCCCATGCCCACTTAATAGATCTGAGTAGAATTTTGAATATATATATATATGTTTAGGATGGGACTGTTCGGTCAGGGTATCAAAGCCTACAATATTACCCAAATGCAAAAATCCTATGAATACTCTGTTGTTACTCCTTCCCCCTACAATAATGCTACATCAGAAATGCCTCAGACTTAGCAAGCTGTAAGCCTACACAGGTAATACATCTGCATCTTTCTTTCATGTTTGTATTAATGGGAAAAGCTCCAACCCCCATCAGCCCTCATTCACTGTCTCAAAGCCCATGCTCAGCATACATAGAAGCATCTTTCATGGACACAGTTTTCAATTTGCAGAGGAGTTGTTACAGTAAGGTGGTTTCCACTATTTCCCAAATGCTATTTTCTTGCCAGATGAAAAATATGACATTCACTGGGAAGGACAGTTATTTAACCCAAGCAAATCAGTTTAAGAGTTCAATCTATTTTTTGCCAAGAAGCTCAGCGTGTCATTCTTCCTCAATTGGCATGATTTCTAAATACACCATCTATTTCACAGAAATCAATCCAACTGCTCAAGCAGACAAGAATGCTCTTTTCTGCTGGTCCCCTGGGCTGTCTGAGACCATCCAATGATAAATCCCTCATGAACACCGCCCTGAGCCCTCCGGGGGAGGGCGGTTTATAAATACAATCATAAATAAATAAATAAATAAACTTATATCCTGGCCTACGCTACAGCCAAAATGTCTTGCTTTTTGTCAATACTGAGGCAGACACTACTTTATGCTAACTAGGGTTCTGAAATACAGACAGTACATTCCAGTGTAGAGATACTCTAGCCTAAGCCCACAGAAAACAATGGCTGCCGATTGGAATAACTGTGAACAGCACTGTTCTGTGAATAGCTGAAATATACTTCAAGATACTGTGGGCAAGCTGGACAACTGTTTGACCCATCAAACAGATAAATACTTTCAGAAGCGTCATAGGGTAGGAAAAAACTTCCATTTTTAGCCAGAGCACAAGGGATAGCCATTTGCCACCCAAATCTGGAAGCAGTCAGGGACAAACCTACCAGTCAGAAAAATATCTCCTGTTGTCTATCTTAACCACAGGTATCTCCAAAAAGGAAAAGGAATATAAGTGGCAAAAATAATGGTTTCAGACTAACCGCTGGGGAGATAAGCTGAGCTGCTGCAGAAAGAGAACCTGACCTTTCAGTCATTTCACTTTTTTAAATCTTGCAGGCAAAAGGGAAAAAAAGAAAATTGTGGACAAAGAAAACAGCAAGACAACAGAATGTCGTGCTCCTGCAGAGTATGCAGGGCCACATTCTGTGGATCCATGGCCCACTGAAAACCAAAAAACTCTGCAAGGTCTTCAGCAGAGTCCTTATTCAAGGATACCTCCTCAACAGACAGAATGTGTCAGTGCTGCTTCCAAGAAGGCTATCGAGGATGCTTAGCAGCGACTTTTACTTAGCACTAACCTTGGCTGCTTAATGGAAACAAGGAATAAATGTGCTTATCAATAGAAACTTAAGGTCAAGAGCTGTCAACAAAAGAGGAGGGAGTTTCATTCAACCGGGAGGTAAAAGTAAAAGTATTTCACTCATTGCAAAAGGAAAAAAGGAGTTTTCAAGGGCTCCCTATAATTTCCCAATATTGAAAAGATGCTCAGATAAAAGGGGGACAAAACTTTTTTCCAACCTTCACATCTGTAGAGAAATGCTGACTCTCCCTCCTGGGAGCAAATTCTAAGCTTCCCAGGAAGATTTAGAATAAATGTAAACCTAAGCCCAGAGCTGTGTAGTGGCAGCCATCAGGTGCAGTTGCATGGTGGGGAACGTGCAAGGACTTGCAGGAAGCATCTCACTTTCCCCTGTATCCACCAACAAGATCCTTTCCTTTCTCCTTTATTTATTTGCTGTCAAGTCATAGCTCACATGGTGACTTCACAGGGTTTTCAAGCAAGAGGTGCTTGGGGGTGGTTGGCCAATGCCTGTCTCCACATCATGATCCTGATATTCCTTAGAGATCTCCAATCCAAATTCTTGCCATGGCCAATATTCACTCCTCCTATTAACTCCCATATTCTCACATTTTCCTACTTCTTTCTCTTCTTCCTACTGACCAACCAACCTACCTACCTATTATCTGTCCCCAGGCTTTGGTTTTATTTATATTTACTTCATTTATACCCCATCTTTCACCACAATGTAGAATCAAAACAGCTTACACCATTCTTTTTTCCTCCATTTTATCCCCAGAGCAACCCTTTGAAGCCACAGGACTTCATAAAGAAAACACCAAACAGGTCAGAAGGCTGAAGTGGCGAGAGAAAAAGACACACTCATTTCTTCCTGCCTTCCTGACTGGAGTCCCACTGACTGAAGAAAATGATTTCACTCCCTTCCTCCCTGCCTACTGCACCTTCCCAACTCATGTGGGTACTACTCTAGGTGAGGTCCATAACCCCAAGAACCAGTTTTCCCAAGGTCAGAAATAGGAAGAAGGAAGCCGAGAAGATCAGGGATCATTGTGCACACCTTCCACTGGACCCAACACAAAACATCTTGTAAGCAATTAAAACATCATGCTGCATTTAGACATGCCCTTTCCCAGATACAGTTATAAAATGTACAGGACCTTAACCAACATGACTAAAGTTATACTAGAGGGCCGAGGAATGAAAAAAGGTAAGTCACAATTACAAGTTTTTCTCACCTGTACAAATGAAAATCTTCCTTTGTAAATATATCACGGACTTTATCCCCAAAATATCTGAAGACAGATAAGCAAAAAGAAAAAAAAACCTCTAAGCCATCTTCTCTGAAAAGTGCAAGTTAGATCTCTAATCTTCCAGTATTTAAGTTCTCTTTGCAAACAATATAAATTTACCCAGATTATATCTCAAAATATGAAATTATTTAAAAATTAATAATTCCGAAGTGACAATTATGAAGATTAGTTCAGACATAAAGAAAGGATGACATGGCACTAGCATTTAGTAATTCCGCAGAGGGCAAAAATAATCACCATTAAAAAAAACACTCTTCCTTTACTAAAGAAAATGGCTTAAACTATGCTAAAACTATGCTCTTACATTAGCACCTGGGGAGGCAGCCAGATTTTTACTGTCTTCCTGGGAGCTCCATTCATTAATATATGGTTCTCGTTCAGTCTGAGCTTTCATTAGCTCTTGGCTGCACTCACTGAAGGGGTAAATAGACTGGGTCCCATTTTGGCCTCCCCATTTTTTTTGAGGACCTTCAATTCATCAGGTGGGCTAGTCTGGGTTTATTTTGACCCACTAGCTCTGATAAAATCTAGGATCAGTGACTGCAAATGTGCGGTTTCAGCAGAAGGGACTACTTTGTCACCCTCTCCCCTTTGTTCTGTTAAGTTCTTTAATTTTGTTTTCTTCTGTTTAAGTTTTCTTTTCAGATCTGAAGTAAAAAATACTTTTGAGTTCTAAAGGACTTCTTTTTTTAAAAAAATATCTCTAACAAGAAAGACAGAGAAGCTGTTGTTGAAATATTATTAAATGGACTTTAAGACTCTCAGATTTGAAACATTCAAGATGGATGGCCAGTTACAAAGCTGATTTATCATCTCTTAATGAGACATATGGACTTTCTCTCAGTTGTGAGAAGCTTTTGGAGTGATTTATAAGCATTTGAGAGACCCTTTTGCTAAAACACATAATTTGAGATTTGGTTAGTCTTCTGGACTAGAGTTGCATACAGGGCTCTTTGCTACTAAACAGATTACAAACTTTTTTTGCCTCAGATAATATAAGATCATTGTATTTAAAGGAATTTAGAACTGAGTTTTTGGTTATAAGGAGTAGTGGCATGGGAGTTCTGGTTTATAAACACTTAAAGGACCCTTTTGCAAAAGTGAAAATGGGTCATACAAACAGTAAGTGAAGTTTGGTTAAAACTTGTCTCCAGTTACTTGGCTGGAAACAGCTTCATACCAAAACTGTTTTCTACAGACTGTGGGAATAACCAGGGCAGTGTATACCATAATACTATACTTCCTATTACGAGCAGATAAGAACCACATCTTTGTTGAAGACTTTCATAGCTGCTATCTTGTGAATTTTCTGAGACAATATCCTAATTATTTAAAAAAATGCCTACAAGCCTAACAAAAATGATTCAAATACTCTTTGAAAATAAGTCAATCAGAAAACAACATAAGGCAAAATCTTAAGAGTTTAATAGAGGAGATCACACAAGCAGATCTTAATTTAAGAGCAGAGTTAAAGAAGGAATCACAGAATATTAGATCGTAAGTAACATCAGTAATTAATGAAGGAATCCAAAGAAACATACTAGATAAAGTGAAAGTAACACGTATTCAACTGGAATATATTCACCAAACAGACAATTATGAGAAAAGAATACAGAATGCTGAGGTGAGAGCTAAAGTTTCAGAAGTTCAAGGAAGAGTGAAAATATCAGGCACTTCCGGAACAATAAGCAATAGAGACCTTAAAAAAGAATTTGGCAAGATTCTGCAGAAATTCATTTCAGTCGGTGAGAACTTTTTTGATATTGCACTAACTTGCAGAATTGGTTCAGGATTCACTGCATACTATTGGAGAATTCAATCTGCTGCAGAACTGTCCCTATCTGCAGCAAATAGAATTACAGAAATGAGGGCTCAAGTCAAACAGCTGGTAATATGTCTCACAGATTAATCTTCTTTCAAAGATTCCAGAATAGATTCCAGAGAAAAATCATTGGGAACTATAGCTTACAAAGAAAAACCGCTAAAAAATCCCAAAAATCAACTATGCAGAAGAATAGAATAGAAGATCGGAATATAATCCAAAAGTAGAATGGGAATCTCATATTAATCATTTCTTTATGTGTACTAATAACCTTACATTCTGCTAGTGCAATTGTGAAGTATACGAATACAATTTTTAATACACATAACTTTTCATTATATATAGATGATTCTAAATGAATTCTTTACATGAGTATGATACTATGTGGAAGTTGCTAAGCTAATGTATTGAACTACTCTTTTCTATTTTGAATGCAACTCATTTTTTTCAGTTTTATAAGGTATCAACACAGATCCTCTAATTTTTCTTACTGTATCCCCTTTTCTCCCTCTTTTTTATTTTCTGCATTACTCCTTTTTATATATAGAAAAATAAAAAATTCATTTTAAAAAGAAATCAAATTTTATTTGACTGATAGACTTTTGCAAATACACCAATTTCCTGCAGATCTTATACCCAATACATGTTAAGAAGCTAAAAGCACCAAAATCAGAAGTACTCAAGGACCCAGAGACCAAGAGACAATACCACGTTACCTGTACATGTTAACAAAATGCTTTCCCAAAGAAAGAGCTCCAGAGTGCAAATCCAGAATTGAAGCCTGGGGAAAAAACATCAAGCAGAAGGAAAAAGAAATCAGTAAACTGAAGAGAAACATCTAAGGCTGATTTCTTTTCTTCAAAAGAATAAATACTATTTGCAGGCTAGATCCCTGTTCCTTGTTGATCCAGATATTACATGGAGTATAAATACTCATTTTTAATACTTTATTTCTTGATGGTCAAAAAAAGTTGACTTTTCTTTCTCACTCATATCTAACTCTAAACAAGGCCACATTTGTGGATACTTATATTTGGAAGCTGGAGCCATGAAAAGGCAAACCTGGAAAATGCCCCACAAAGAGCTGTTAATACGCCCACACACCCACACCAATAATAGCAGCGCCTGTAGCTTTAACAAACTAATGACTTCAATGGCCACTGCAAGACAACCGCACAGTACTACCACACTTTAAGCCTTGGTTTTTGTTTAACAAAGCAGGGGGAAGGGGCAGGATCATTTCCAGAGCTGTTCTGGCCTTTGAGAGGGGACTCAACAAGGCCAGGCCTGGGAGAAATTGATACCAGATGACTTGATACCACATGACCTGCATTACTCACCCAGGACTAGCTGCTTGCTAGTGTACTGTTCAACAGCAGCAAATCCACAAAATACAGTTGGTGTAGTGGTTTGCATTTCAGACTAGGATCGGGGGGGGGGGGGTCCCACATTCAATCATCACTGTCTTGGAAGCTCATTAGATGACCTTGGGTCAGTGATACATTCTCAGCCTGACCTACTTTACAGGGCTGTTGTGAAAATAAAATGGACAGGAATAGAATGATGTAAGCTGCTTTGGGTCCCCAATGTTGAGAAAGGGGTGTACAAATAAAGGAAATAAATTATACTTATAGGTGAATATTATTATTATTATTTATTACATTTGATAACCCACTCACCCACAAAGGGCTCTGAGCGGTGCATTATTATTTATTTATATGAGGGAAGCAAATAAAAGGGTGGGCAGGTAGATGAGAAGGAGAGATGGAAGCAGTGAGAGTTGAGGATATGAGGGTTACCAGGATGAGAGAAAGATGAAAAGTACCTCCCAGAGTCATTGATGGTTATGCACTGAACTGCACTGGAACTAGCCTGGAGGGTGACGTTATGTGACTGAGTCATAGTTTTCCTGGACAGAGGCTGCCAGGGAGGGGAAAAGGGAAAACTAAATACAGGGGGAAAGTCAGCTAGGGTGAATGAGCAGGAAAGAAGGAGAGAGGCCATGGGGTTTCTGGAAAGGGAAAGAGGAAATAAGTGAAGGAGGGGAAATGGGATGCTCTTGCAATTCCTTACAGGTCCCCTACATGCTTTCTTTTAAATTCTAAATTTACTTGTTCTTGCCCCCCCCACCCCCACCTGTGAATTGAATTCTCTCTGTATTCTGATCCATCTATTCTCTGGGGTGCGCCCCCCTGCCCCCACAAGTCCTTCACATTACTGTAACATGATTTTTTATTCCAAACCTTCTAGTAGCCCATTAAAAAAAGCTTTTATTCTTTCAGCTTCCTGAAACAGCACAAATTTAGAGTGCTACAAGGAAACAAAACCATTAAGCCATTTACTGAAAGGCTTATTAATCAAGCACCAAGAAAAAAAGCAAAACAAAACAAATGGCTACCATAAGCAGCCCCAAAGGAAAATTATGAAGATGAAAATCAACTGGGAGAAGAAAAATTAGTCCTCTGCACATGAGATGATTGGCTGTCAGTTGGTGTGTGAATCTCAGTAATATGAAGAAGCTTGCTAAATGATTGTCCTGATATGTCAAGCAGCAATTGCAAAATGCCATGTAATGTGCACAAGTTTGCTGGACCATGTTCTATTCCTTGGGGGGATCCACCATAGCAAGAAATAATTGGGGATCAGTGTAACATGAAGACAAACACCAACACAACTACATAAATTGCTGAATTACTTAAAGGAGTTTGCTTTAGCCACAAAGAGTGTCCCTTGGAAAAAAAAACACACAGCAACTCCAATTGGATTCTAATGTCTTATACTAGGTGATGCTCTCAACTACTTTTAAGTGAAAAGAAACTCATAAACTCTATATACAAAGTGAATGTGGCTCCAAGAGCTTCAAAGAAGTACACATAGAGTAAAGACAACAGAGCCTGGTCGGCACCTAGGTAGAAGCCTGACCTTGCCAATGCTTCCAGGGCTTGTGGTTTACACATGGTTCTCTCAAATTAGAACTGATACAAGGTTTCACTCAGTCACTCAGGTGTCTCATCACTTGAGCAACATTCACATTGTATATAGAATTTAGACATTTCTTCTCACTTAAGCCCTTTCACACAGTTCAACTGGAAACAACTTTTTATTTATTTCCCACCTTTCCTCATGGGTCATGGTTGGGCTGATATGCTGGCAACTCAAGGCTTATAGTGGTCTCACTTGAAATGGGATGACACTGCAGTTTGGAAACTTGGGGTTATTCTTACCTAACTCCACTAGTGTCAGGTAATCCAGGGGTTAAAATGGGAGCCTCATGGATAAAACTGGGACCTCACCTCATGATCCATCATGAACTATGCATTCTCAGACTTTAGAGAACACTTTGAGCACACACCTACGAGAGAACATGGACATTCAACACTCACCAAATAATTGGTAAGGAAAATTAAGCCTCTGGACTGATCAGGTCTGATATAAATACTAAGTCCTGAAAATGGGATGTACTATCCGGGAGCTTGCATTTGGGATCAAGGACACAGATCCATTTGTTTCTGGATTTGACCGCAGAATTTTTTGATCCAAATCTAATAAAGTTAGACCTATACATTATTCTACATATGAATTTTCTTCACTAAAAACTAACGTTTTGTGACAAAACGTAATAATTTTTAGAAAGTTAGCCAGATAAATGTACTTACAGGATTTCTCCAAACTACAGCTGTTATTCTACAATATAGTGCTGTGGTGGCGAACCTATGGCACTCCTGATGTTCATGGACTACAATTCCCATCATCCTGCAGGGGCTGATGGGAATTGTAGTCCATTAATATCTGGAGTGCCTGACTGATATAGTGCCTGATTATGTAAGACTATAAAATATGAAGATTGATGTACTATAGCCAATTACGTACAAAGTGTTTGCTGTGTGGTGGAGGTCAGTGTTCACTGCAGCAAGATTGCTTGGATGGACGTATTTTCTGGAGCCCCACTTTCACTTTCCACTCTTTTTGTGGCAAGTGAAACCACTTATAGCACGAGTTAAATCTTGCTTCAGTGCCAGAGTGGGATAGATTTGTCAGTGGGGCCAGCTTTGCCCTGAACCTCTTCACCCATGGCCAGTCTTCCCTCTCCCTCCCAGAGCTTCGTAAGCCTTCTCTCTAACCCCCCACCCCTTTCATGCTGTTGGCTCCTTCCTGCTTCCCTAAGTTAACTGATCAAGAGATCGCTAAACTGATCTGTTTAACATGTGTGCTCCGTCTCTCTTCCACCAGCACAGCCTCTGTTGCCAGGTGCCCTGGAGCTTTCCCCCTCACCCCCCTCTCCATGCTGCTGGCTCCTTACTGCTTCTCTAGAGTGCACATATTGAGAAATTGTGAGATCAATCTTTTGATACAAAGCAACAACAAAGAGGGCTGTTGCAAAAAAAACAATACAAGATTGCATCTTTTTGGCTCCACCCCACCTCACCTGCTTTGCTTCTGGCCTCCCTGATGGGATTAGAGGGCTTTTAGAACTCTGTTTTAAAACAAGTCTCTTTCTTCTCTTCTCTTGGGATAGCGGCAGAGAGTGTGCATGTGTGCACAGAAGGGAAGGGAGTGGGGGAGAGAATATCACCCCTGTGCCCTTACAGCTGTTGATAGGCAGAGTTAACAGAACCAGAAGAAGCAGAGACCCAGCAGACAAATTGCACTGCGAGCTACCTCCTTACGTATAAACAGAAAAACATGAGGAGTGCCCACTACAAGCCCACTATGCAGAGAATAGGCTTGGCATAAGTGTTCCATGTATTATCGGCCTATATGTGCTTTCTGGTTTGTGAACCTATAGGTTTCCATTATGTTGTTAGCCGCCCTGAGCCCTGCAGGGATGGACCAGGGTATAAATACAAATACAAATTATTATCAAGCTTTTTCTTGAAGTTAAGAATTTCAACCTTAAAATTTCTTAAAAGTTAAGGATTTTTAAAGTTTCTTTAAAATCCAAGTTTAGATTGTCATGGTTTTGCTCTTTGCTCTGCACACATTAAAAGCCACAGACCCAGGGTCCCTTAATTTTCAAAATGTACTGTATGACTCACATAGCTTCCTGTATGATCAATTCAAGATATGTTTTATGAAATCACTCTAACATGAACCCGAGTTCTCTTGGCTGGTTTCACTTGGTGTGAGAACCAGACTAGAAGTGGGAAAGATACTGGTTGACAAATCAAGTTGGCTTTTGATGACTAGGTAATGAACCTTGATTACTAGGTAATGAACTAGGTAATGAACTCTGTCTTGCATATAGCTATTATTTTCCCTATATGATCAATATCCCTCTCCCCACCAGCGAACTGCATCAATAGGTAATAATATCAAACTCCCTCATAAATAGACAAGAAAAACTGTTTCCTGCCACATCTAATTAAGGAACATTTGCCACTAATTTGAATGAAACTCAGAGAACCAAGGACATTTATCTTGTTTTGATTCTTACCCTTTGTTCAATTCTAAGTTCTCATTGGACTATTTAGATCCTTAGACAATAGATTTGCTAACCTCCACAGAAAAGAAAAAAACACATTCGTTCAATCTCTTGAATTAATTCCAGGGACAACAATACTGTTCTCCTACTTAACCTTGATAAAGATGTATAGGCAATTTCAGGCATCCTGACAACTCAAAAAACTGCCAAGGTTAGTTCAGGTAACACATATGAGCAAGAAAGTGGGGGGAAATTTATCATTCCACTGACGTAAACCTTTTGCATAAACTACAAACAAATAGTGGCAGAAGACGCATAAACTATGAGAAATATTATAGATGTCAGAAAAAGTATTCACTGAATCCCTTCACCTGACGGAAACAAGTTCACTGAATCCCTTCACCTGTTGGAAACAGAAATATTACCGATAGAAATATTGAGAGAAGAACAGACAGTGAGCTGCAACAGCTCAGCACTATAATGCTTACCACAAAGGAAATACCTAGCAGTTTGACTGACATAGACAACACTCTCAGATGTCATAGCTTAGCCCTCTATGGGCATTCCCTGGCTACAGAGAAATGTTCCAACTCAATTTCATGATTTCTGCACAAAGCTGCTTTTTAAAAAAAAAAAACAGAACTGATGCTTTATTAGACTCCTCAGGATAGACTGATTCAGGCCACACAAACAACAAAATGTAAAAGGAATAAGCATTTCCTGTCAGTATAATATCAGTCTAGACCAGCACATCACTGAGCAAAAACTCTTTCTTCTGCACAGAAGTTTCTAGCGGTGGCACAGGATCATGGAGTCTCCCGCGCAGGAATTTGGCTTCCAAAACTCAAGGGCAAAGCATTTATTCCCGGAAGATGATACCATTCTTCGCATAAATACTGCATAAATTTCACAGCTAACAGCAATGGTAACAAATCTGGATTAAATGTTCTATTAGAGGGGTAATAATGCTGTCAGAACATTAGGAAGGAAGAGAAATGAATGACTACAAATTTAAAGCATATGTTAGGGAAAAGCACAGTAACAAGATTAATCTTTGGGAAAGTCAGGATTAAGCTGAACCCTGGATCTTCTTCACTTCATGAACAGGTTACATTACCCATATACCCCCATACCCCTTTTCTATTCCAAAATCTATTTTCTTAGGAACTCGATGTGTGCATGTTTGCTGAATTGAATCTACTGCCTGTGAACCCCTTATCCTTACAATAAAGATTGTCAAATCTGCATCATATTCCTCTCTGTGGATTTTCTACTGAGAGCAGTGGCGAAGCCACCTGGAGTAGGGGGTGCGCAACGCACCGGCGCACCATTTCTAGTCACATGGGGGGGGGTGGAAAAATCACCACCACACTTACTTTTAAGAATGGAGCAGGATGGAAGCCTGCCTGTGTTGCCTGGGCCTGTAGTTCCCACCAGGCCCAGGCAACGCAGGCAGGCTTCCGGCCTTCTTCTCCAGCCTGCTCCTTTCCTACATGTAAGTGGGGTGGAATGCCATGGGGGGGCGCCACGGGGGGCGAAAAAGCCAGAGTGCACACCGGGCTGTTATTAAAGTTATTACTGTTATTAAAGATTCCTTACCCAAGCCTCTTGCAACATTAATAAGAATATGCTCTAAGCTAATATTCCCCACTATATTGAGGGACTGTGTCTCCACCTTGGGTAACAATTAATTCTGCTGGAACATTATTAACTGACTGCAAAAGGCTAGGTAACACATGTTGGGTTTTATGAGCACAGCTTACTGGTCCACTAAAAGTGGCAACTGCAGGAAAAAAAAATTTTTTGCATCTGGATGTGTGTTGTATCTCTTTCCCACCCGCCTTCTCCTTCCCAAGATGTATTATAAAGCAAAATCTGAAGAATCTTGCCTGGACACCAGAAGAATGTAAAAGGTAACAGGACACTGCTCACCCCTCCGTCTGATCCTCCGAGGGACAGGCCCTTCTCTGCTAATCTGTAGATTAAAAAAATGTTAAATCAGAACTGAGGTTTTTTTTAAGTTTCCTGTTTATTTGTACTTGGCTAAATAAGAACTGCTGCTGTCAATGCTGACAGAATATAGAGGTGAACTTCCACTGGCATCACTGTGAGTAAAACAGAAGACAGGACATGCATATACCAATAACAAAAGAGAGGAGTAAGAACCCAGATAATAAAAAGCCCAGCTTTAACCTGATCTTTTCTAGACAGGGTTACTGGAAAAGTCAGAGTAACTCTCATTTTTCTTAGCTCAGACGCCTGAGACATGTAAATAAAGCTCTATTTAGAAGACCTCAAATACTACACTGATGGAATGCGAGAGCCCATCGAGAGAATGACCTAATAGGAATAGTTGTTATTGTAAAAACAGCTGTACCATTTTACTGAAGAAAATTAGGCAGAATGAGAGAGATTGTGGGGTAGAGAAACCTTCCATGTCTTCCTTACTTCAGAACATTGACATAATGTGCACATATCAAGAAAAGCCACTTTTTGAAGAAGTGAGCGTAAAGTAACAGAAATGTTAGGTGAAAACAAACCATGCCAGAGACACATTATTCTGCTGGGTTCAAACCTGAATCCTGGGATGAGGTACATGCAGCATCATGCAGCAACTTTCCAGTATGTGCCTTTACAGCAAAATCCTCACATATTGCACTTTTCAACTGACTGTAGGCCCCCTCCAACAGCCAGGACTGCTATTTAAAAAACAGAATCTAAGTGACATGGGTATAAGGCCAAGTCAAGCTCCCTGTTGTTTTAGCCGTAGTTAAGGAATACTGCGACTCCAGTCTCAAATCCTAATTAAATAGAAAATCTTGTTCACATTAACTGTGTTTGCTGTCACTACCAACGTAATGGTTGATGTGGACACTGAATTTGTAATCCAGAAGGAAGTATGTAGCCCATAATCCCTCTCTCAATTGTTTAGCCAAAATAATTTTTTTGGAAAAAGGTATCTTATCTGACATAAACTCATTGGTTAGTTTTTAATAGGTTTCCCTATCAGATCCCAATAGGTAAAATTGGAATAACAGTGACCTACCATGGAAACAGAATAAAAATAAAATAACTTATATATTAACAGTTCTAAACAAGCAGTTCTAAACAAGCAGGTCATTCATTCTAAACAAGCAGGTCATCCTATTCAGTCCTGGAATAGGAGAAGAAAGTTGATGCTCTCTGTTATCACACCCTTTTCCATTAAGAAAGCACATAAATATTCCTTGTCTCAATGAAAGATAAAAAATGCAGTCCTGTGTGGGCAGCTCAAAAATGTCCTGATTCTCCGGTAGCATTTTAAAAGTGATTTTAAGTACCGCTCATGCAAAACCTTTATTCTGTGCACTATTAAGTTTCTTACTTTGATAAAAGAGCATTTTTAGTTCATCCTTGCCTTTTTCAAGCTGCCACAAAATTGCAGGTGCAGTTATAAGAAAAAGCAAGTACTGCAAATAGTCTTTGGGTGCACTAAAAATGCTCTTTTATCAAAGTAAGAAGCTCAATAGTGCACAGCGGTGCTTTAAAATGCTACTGGAGAATTGAGATGGGGAGGAGGGAGACAGAACTGGGCAGGCACTAGGACTGTAGCAGAGAATTCCACTGCACAAAAGGTCCCAGAAGTGTCTGCGATTAATTTACCACTGAGTTTCGAGCTTTCAGTAAGGCAAGACAAAGCTGCTTATAAGTGCCAGAAAGGCCACCCCCCACAGACATTCTCACATCCTAATGAAAGTAATTAAATTCTGAAAAGGAAATTTACCTACGGATTCTCTCAGCTTCTCCCCTGCTGATAATGGCATCTGTTATTCCTCTTCCACATTTTCTAGGAGTGCAGCCTGGAACAAACAAAACAAAAGTTTTAAGTACCCCTCACTCACCTTTTAATGCCTTTTTCATATTTGCTCTTTATCTAGAAATCACCTTGGCTTCAACTTACAGAGCAAGGAACCTTGTGTTCGTTTGTTTTTTATGAACACTGGTATGTCAACTGTCAATTATAAAATGTTTCTTCATGATTGCACAAGAAAACTGAGGGCTCTGATGCACAAAATAGGAGCAATAATTTATGTATAATAGGGCTTTAGCACTCCTCCACCATTCTCCATCACCTCAAAATCCATAGATCCCTTATCCTACAATATGTTTTTGCCTTGGTACCACATCATACTTCTCCTCTGACAACACCTTGATAAAAATATTCTGCATGACAGCAAGACTGATTGATTTCATATGTTGAATTTGAACACTCTTGTGGATGACAAGGGGAACAATCCAATATCCCCCCCTTGACAATTACCCATCTTAGCCGCCTTCAACACTCATTTGAATGTCTTTTGTGCCTCCAGAATCTTATGTGAGCATGTATGACATTTTAGTCAGATACACTACTAGGAATATTGCATGCTTTTTCATGATTTCTAAAAGCAAAAACCTAAATTATTCTTCAAAATGTTTCAGGGGGAACATTGCTGCAAAGGAAAAAATCACAATAAAGTTCCCAAATAGCTTGTTTTAGCTGACTGATCAAAAGTTTTGTCTTTACAGATTATTTCTGATTCTGTCAGCATACAGAACCTTTAAAAGAATCTTTCACTATTCACAACTTCTGGAGCATAAAGGCTCCTGGCATAGAGTTCAAAAAGGACATGTGTGTAACAGACTTCCCTCTTTAATGCACCTCTGAAGATGCCAGCCATAGATGCAGGCGAAATGTTAGGAACAAGAGCCACCAGACCACGGCCACGCAGCCCTGAAAACCCACCACAACCAGTTGAATCCAGCTATGAAAGCCTTTGATAATACATTAAGTCTTCAAACTTCACAATATGTCAAGGTTTAATTCAGCATGCTGATCAGGACAGAATATATTTGAACTGTCACTTCCATTCTGGCAAAAGTATAATTGCCAATTATGGTCAAATATGATGCTGCAGAGACACGACTTCCCCTGTCAAAGAACAAATCCTACAGTTCCAACAAGAGAGCTTCAAAATTGGTAGGAAAAGAAAAAATCAAAGAGCATGTGCTTTTGTGTATCTTCACACATACATTAGTATATTTAAGTGCACTTCATGCATAATGGACAGGAGGAATTATCTGCTGTGACTTTGGGAGAAGTTTTATGGGGTATGTGAAAAAAAATCCCAGTTGATCTAATGCTGGGCAAAAGGAAAAACACATTTTTGCCAGCTGCTTCAGTTAAACTACAGTACAATCAAGAGGGTGGGTAGATAACATATTTAAGAGCCTTCTGCAGTATTTCACTACTTAAAATGGACAGCTAGCGTGGTGTAGTGGTTAAGAGCAGTGGACTGTGATCTGGAGAACCAGGTTTGATTCCCCATGCTTCCACATGAGCAACTGGATTCGTTTCCCTGCTCCTACACATGAAGCCTGTGTGGGGGGGTGATCTTGGGATAGTCTCAGTTCTTTGGAACTCTCTCAGCCCCACCTACCTCACAAGGTGTCTGTTACGGAGAGAGGAAGGGAAGGAAATTTGTAAGCTGCTTTGAGACTCCTTACAGGGTAGAACAGCAGTTTATAAATCCAAAACGCTTCGCTTCTGCTAACCAGGTTTCCCTTACTCTAGCGCACTAGTACTGTCCTCAAAGCAGTGCTTTGCCAAATACTACATGATAGCAGTCTTAATGACTAGGAAGGAACACCACTTGGAGCAACAGCAAGAGACATGCATCATAAAACAGGCAGGAGATAAGTTCCAACATACTCCTTAAGAGCACTAAGCACAATCAGTTAGACATAATACATGCAGTATATAGCTAAGTAATCAGAAACTTCCTGCATGCATCCACTGCAAACAAGTTGGATAAAAAACATCACAAAGAGCATCTCCAGAGTGCCCTCAAGTGGAGATTTCAAAAAGTTGTACCAGATAAAAAAGAAGAAAATATGAATTAACATGATTTTTAAAAAAATCTTAAATCTTACCTCCCACTGGTAAGTCTAGCATGGAACAGCCTATTAATTCAAAACCAGTCTAGGCTACGCTGTTGAATGTGGAAGAGTAATAACAAAACCTCTGTTGAGGTTTGTGAAGAGTTCAGGAACATTCTGAAAGTGTCAGTTGGAGGATGTGGCTCAGAACACAGGAAGGGCAGTTAGTGAGTGAGGGTTTAAATGAAGCTGAAGCCCAGTTCGTTTTTTTCCTGAAGTTTTCTTTGGTTAATTCGTTAGAGCAACTTGTAAGCTTGCCTGTTATATGTAATAAACTACAAAAAAGAAGAAGTTTCTATGAGTGTATTGGAATCAATAAGCTTAATTTCAAAGTAGAAGGGGACTGTGGAGTCTTCCTTGACGTAATGAGTGTGGCAAGCGGAGGGATTTTTTGAAATACACTCAGCGTGAGCATTTTGTTGCTTGCTTAAGCAAAGAGTGGCGTGAATTTGCTCTAGTACAAACCACAGATTTCAGCTTGAATGTGCAGATGGATTCGAACTCGGTGAGTGGTGAAACCCCTCGATCTAAAAAAAAAAAGGTGAATGAAGTGCAGTGGTCACGCACTGGAAGAGCCCAGCATATGCACACACCATTTTTTCTCAAGCTGAGCCAAGAGGTCAAGCTTTAGCAGGAGTGAGTAGCTCAAGAGTTGGGAAATTACCGCGGGACCCAGCTGTTAGAATTGGCAAGGAGTTGAGAGAGAACATGGATGAGAATGACCAAGAAAGGTCACCATGTAGTACACCCCAGGGAGGACTACCCAGAGTTGAAAATGCAACCAGGCGAACGGGATAGGTATAGACTACAGACCACGTTACTATCAGTACCAAATCCAGCCGACTGGAAGGGATGGATGAGGATGCTGCAACAAGCGTTTATGCTACGCACAAGAAAACCACCATGAACTTGCTGATGGTGGATAGACAGAGGAGAGTCGACTGCAGCTATGGCAGAAAGAAGACAGTTCCCCAGGTATCAGCAGGGGTAGAGTCAGTGAGAAGAGTTTTTTAAGCTTTGTTTTAGCAGAAACTGCCTTGAGAGAAAATGAAGTTCCCAGAAGAGAGCAGAAGTGGAGGGCTGTTATGGCCTTGCGTTGCTAAGGGAGATTTAAGCTCAGTTATTAGGTGGAACTTACACTTGGGGGGAAGAAGCCACCTATGAGGAATTTTACAAGGCAGGTCCTTAGCCAGATTTGGAGAAAATCCAGATCCAGGTTGAGAGAAGAACTGAGGGAGCTTTCCCCACTACAAGAGGAAGGAGAGAGCTATGTTGCTTTTTTATGGCTCCTCGGATTGAAACTGATAGGATTCAGGCAATGGTATAGAGCTGCAAAAGAGTTCAGTCCATAGAAGACTTTTGCAACTTGACTAAGCAAAGAGAGCAATTTTTTCACACACTCCCTCAAGAAATCTCCTAGCTCTTGTTCAAGCTAAAGAGAACTTAGATTTATCTGAGCTTGGCTTCTTTTCGCCAGACCAGATGGCCATCCCATAAAAAAGCAAAAGGGAAAAGAAAACCAGCACGTTTTGTATCAGAGAAGAGAGAATTGTTTAAAACCAACCTCGAGAAATATTGAGGTTTTACGGGTAAAGATGGAGAAAAAAAAGTTTACAGCTTTCCAGAGAAAGGGACTTCTTTCCAAGGCCCAGTAAACCGGCTGAGATCTATACACGCAAAGGGAATATAATCTCTTCGCTTTTTTATTGTGGAGAAAGGGGATTACAACTTCTAAATCACAATTATGTGCAAGAAATAAAAGAGAGGAAACAAAGAGTGCAACATGTTTAGGGGGAAATAATCGGGTTTGAATTGGTGCAAAATGAAGATTGGGAGGAGATTAAATGATTCACTCAGGTAGTCTCTAAGTTTGTTCCCAGTGAAAGGAGAAAGAGCCGGGTCACCGTGGGTGATGAAAGAAGAACTCTGCTAGAAGTCCTGGGAAGAAACTCATGCGCTGACAACTAAAAGAGATATGCTGGTGAGGAGGGAACTTGTTAAAATCCACTGAACACAGAACCAAAGAGTGAGAATGGGAGAGTTACAGCTGGTTGATGTAAATAGTGTGACTATCTGAGAGAACAGAGACAGTGGGTTGGGAGATCTCAGAATTTGCTAATGAAAGTGTTACTTTGGGGAAGTTGTGGGTGGGAAAGGAGTTCACATGTTGACACAAGAGGGCAGATATAAGTCTCTATCAACAAGGAAAAGGGATTTGTTAAAAGCAAATAAAGTCATCCAGTTGGTGGGAAGGATGCAGGTTACCCCATATAGAAGGACCCCCTAAGTGTACTTAGGATTTACGTAACAATTGATTCATAATCCAGACTCCACAGAATTGAAAAAAAAAAAGGGACATATATGCCATTGTACAGTGATGTTTCTGATATGCACTTTTATGAATTGGAGCAGATGTGTTGTACCAAATCTAGACATAATGAACGCCCATGTAGTGGTACTAAGGTCAAAGAGCTAGAAACAAGCTACTGAGAAAAGAGAGAAAACAGAAGGCTCAAAGGGAGTGGAATTAGGAGAGGATGTGAAGACATGAAAAGAAGTTTCCAACTAGAGGATCCTAAAGCTGGGAAGAAAAAACTTAAGTCAAATATAGGTTGGAGCAAAAAGAAAGAAAAAGTAGGGGTGGAAGTGGAGTTGGACAGCAAAAGCTGAGTTAACTTGAAGTCCACAATTGGAGTGGAAAGAAAGATGGAGTCAAATTACAGCACTCCCTAGTCCAGCTTAAGTGGAAGTTGAAACTTTCCATTTTGAGGGATAAAAGAAAAATGTATGTCATGCATATAGAAGGTCTGAGCAGTTTTAAAACTGATACAAAGAGCATCATGTACTCACTCTTTAAAAGAGCTATGTGAAAAGGGTTGCAGAGGTTGCTTCTGGAGAAGTATCTAAAGAAAATCCTGAGAGGAATTTATATGGCAATCTGGCTTCATTGTATCGCCAAAAATGGAGGCAGGGCTTTTCCTGAGAAGGGAAAAGTAACAAACACAGTTAGTAATTCCAAGAAAGCACAGGGAAGAAATTTTCAGAACTGGCTCATAGTGTGTCCCATTGGCTGGACACCCACACTAGGAATAAGAAGGGACTAAGTGGAAAGAATTCAAAGGCAGTTTTTTTTTGGCCAGGGTTGATTCTAGAAAGCAGTTAAGGATTTGCCTGGGACCAAGACATGCGTGATGTATGTCCAACGGGTTGGGCATACGCTACTGATAGAACTAGGTGTGAAGCTCACGAACCCTACCCAGAAATAATTGATGAACCCTTTGCAAGGGTCAGGTTTGGACATTTTAGGTCCTTTACCTACAAAGAAAGTAGTCTAGGGAAAACAGTGATATTGTAGATTATAGTTGACCATGCAACCAGATTTCACCTTTGTGCACTTTTGTGTAGGAGAGAACATTACATCTGTGTCAGTAGCACTAAGGCCTTAATGGAGATTTGTGTCCACATATGGTGTGATGAAAGTACTAATGACTGATCAAGCCCCTAATTTGATGTCACAGGTGACTGAAAATTACTTCTAGCAAGGAGTTGGCTGAGGTTCCAGCATGCCCCTGTAGTGGCGTGATAACCCTCAGTCAAAATGGTTTTGAGTGGAGAGGGCCATCATCACTAGAACTCTAGGACAATTGTTGAAGTCTTATGTACTTACAAGCAAGCATTCAAATTCATGGGATCAAGCGGTACACCATATTTTCCTGATCGTTTGCTCTCCGGTGAAGATTCAGATCCAAGAAAGCCTTAGGATTTAGTCCAAATCAAAGTTAATTGTTTGAGTAGAAGAGATATCAAGAGAGGTCCTTTGGGCTTAGCACTAGAAGCAAAAGTTGGGAGAGAGACTTTACTGACAACTCTTGGTCCCAAGGATGTAAATGCATATTTCATGTAAGCTGCAAAAAGAACTCTGCAGGAAGTAAGGACAGCTGCAAGCAGAGAATTTGAAGCAGGCTCAAGCAAAAAAACAAAAAGACCTACTTTTGATGTTAAGGCTAGACCACGCAGCTTTGCACAGTGGGTAATAAAGTTTTATTATACTGTCAAAGTTCCAGGACATAAGCTTCTGTTAAGTTAGGATCATGAGTGGCTTGGAAGGACCTTATGTGCATAATACAGGTTTTACTCCAATGTCCCAATTATGTAATTCAAGAAAGAGATGATGGGCAGAGAACTGTGCATGCTTGAATAGGTTTGAGAAACAGAAGTATTGTGAGAGATCTGTAATGACTTTTCCAGTACAAGTTGACACCTAACGCAGATGAGTTTGTGGGAATGGGATTTTTAGAGGGAGTGATTCTGATTCTTGAGTAAAGTTCAGAATTTCAAGATGAAGTTTATCAGAGAGGGCATCCAATGTAAGCAAGTTAGACATTTGTTAAAGGACTTTGAATTGTTGTTTACTGAACAGCCCGGGTTTTTGGACTCACCTTAGATTTCACCACCACATTGACACTGGAAGTGTCAGCACCTAATAAAAACCACACCATACCCTAATTAACAATGCATTATAGAAAAAGAGAAGTTGTGGAGAGAAGGGAGGTTTAAACAAATGTTGAAGTGAGGATGATATTATTGAGCCTAAAAGCTAACAGTGCATGGGGAGCACCCATAGTACCTTAGTGAAGAAAACAAGCAAGTGTCTCAGGAGGGTGACCCTCCTGAATTCCAGACTATTATTGTGTAGACTTTAGAAAGTTGTTAATCTAATGACAACTCTTTGATCCTTATCCCACTGACCCCGTTTGGAGGAATTGGTGGAAAAGATTAGCTAGTGCTAAGTTTATAAGCAACCTTAGGACTGTTCCAAAGAGGGTATTGGCAAATTCCCCCTAACTAAAAAAGCCTCTGAGAAAACAGCCTTTGTATGCGGAAAACTTGGGCATTTTCTAATTTAAGAGAATGCCTTTTGGGTTAAACGGGAGACTTCCAAAACCTTCCAGAGAGTTGATTGATAAAGAGTTCTTACTCTGGGATTTGGAGATAGCATGCCTTTGGTTATCAGGGATGGATATAGCCATCAAGTGTCTAGATTCCCTGGGGAGGACCCATTTAGAGAGGAAACATATATCTGAATATATTAAGGTTTCCAGGCAAGAAAGGTTCAGGAAGCTGGAGTTAACTTTGAGACCTGATAAATGTGTCAATTTAGGATGGAAGGAGGAGTGATATAATCCTTGTGGAGTCATACTGTGTCGGACAGCAGTCAAATTCAAGCCTCTTGAAGCTAAGGGTTGCCAGTATTAAGAATTGGCCTATTCCAACCACAAAAAGGATATTCAGTCCTTTTTAGGATTAGTTGGAGTTTTATAGAAAGTTCATACCTCAGCAACTAAGTAGAATCTAGCTACACCATTATCAGACTTTATGTAAGCTGAGCTCCATTTAAAGTTGTTTGGAGCGATAGGATGTCAATACTGCTTTGACGGGGTAAAAAGGAGCTGTTGTAGAAATGCTCCAGTATTAGTTGCTCCCTGGATTTTAACAAACCATTTGAAGTGTATACCTGATGATGCTTGAAGACGAGGGTTTAGGTGCTACATTAGTTCAGAAAGGCTACAAGACCAATTGATGCATCCAATAGTTTTCCTTAGTAGAAAGCTGTTACCTAGAGGAATGTGCATACTCAGCGCATCGAGAAGGAATCGCACCATACGCCATTTTGTGGGCAATCCAAAATTACATCGCCTTACCTTAATAGGGTCTAAAGTTTATTGTAAGATCTGACCATAATCCCTTTGGCCTTTTTGAGCAAGTATATTGAAAAAAACAGCAATGCTCGTATTTTGAGATGGTCCTTAGCCCTACAAGATTAATGAATTTGGAGATTCGAACATGTAAAGGGTAGGCGACAATATTTATTGCTGATGCACTAAAAGTACGTCAGGGTAATGGTTAATTATATATAATTGCCTGTATATGATACAATGATTGGATCTAACTGGAAATTTTGAGAGACATTTAGCCCCTAAATTTCAGCTGAAAAAGGAGGCATGTGAAAGAGTTCAAGGGAACATTCTAGAAAGTGTCAGTTTAGGAGGATGTGGCTCAGAACACAGGAAGGGCAGTTAGTGAGTGAGGGTTTAAATGAAGCTGAAGCCCAGTTCGTTTTTTTCCTGAAGTTTTTTTCTTTACACAGTTGAATTCGTTAGAGCAACTTGTAAGCTTGCCTGTTATATGTAATAAACTACAAAAAAGAAGAAGTTTCTATGAGTGTATTGAATCAATAAGCAATTCAAGTAGAAGGGGACTGTGGAGTCTTCCTTGACAAGGTTCAATTACTAAATTTCAATGGACAGAAGTACTTATGCTTACATCAGCATAAATATACTTTGCATAACCAAATTTGTTTGCATCAACATAAAAATAGTTTTCAAAACCAAACTTGTTTTCAAGACACATAGGCAACAAAGCAAACTGTCCATATGGTGTTTATATTAGCATGAATATGGTATCTTTCACAATCAAACTTACATCCAATGTATACCGGCAACAGACAAAAAGAAAGCTAGATATACACTGTTTCTTAAGCTTCATCAATATTAACAAAATGTTAAAACAGTTTCTGATGCGGTGATAGAAAGGCACACTTCCTTGCAGGAGAAAATCCTCTTCCTAAATGCAGTTTTTTAGAAAGAAATAAAACCGCCGTTTAGAAAGAAATAAAAATGCTGGTTGCTAAACACAAAGTCTTCATGCATGTGTGTTTCTCTGGAATGGAACAGCCATACTCTTGTTCCCAAGGGCATTTCTGAACATCAGGCTCAGTGATTTTCCTGACCTTATCCACACTTCTAGAACTCTTTTGCAGACGGAGTTCCTGGGACAGTTAATGCTACTATAGATTGTGACTACCTATTTGCACAGCAAGTGAGTGGGTATATGCGATGCAACAATGGAACAAGTCTTGCACCTGATAGGATGGGAGTTTGCACATGATGAGACTAACCAGAAGCTTGGATACTTTCTTTCAAAATTGACTTACAACATCCTTCTCCCCTCCTCCATTTTTTCCTCTCAATTACAATCCTGTGAAGTAGAATAGGCAGATAAGAGGCTGACCTAAAATTGCCTAGTGATGTTCCATGGTATAATAGAGATTCTAACCTGTCTCCCGCAGATCTCAGGCTTACATTATAACTATACCGCCAGTCTGATTCTACAATGCTTGGTCCTAACACCTGGTACTAATAAGCTCCCCAGTATTTGTAACAAACAAATCAAAGATCAGCAAATTTGGAAAACAAATTTATACATCATCCTTAAATAATGCTTAAAGCTCAAGGCAGGTTTGTGTAAGTTTGAAGTTTAGTTCTTTTATAAATTAAGCTTCTTACTTTCGAGCTTAATTCCTGAGTCAATAAGTTTTCCCAGGTTTGGGCAGTAAAATTAGGTGCCTCGGCTTATACACGGGTTGGCTTATACATGAGTATATACGGTAGCAGTTTTTTCTGGTATTATGTCTGACATGTTAAAAATTGCTTTCATCAAATTACTATTAGGTAGGAAACATCTAAAAAGAAAACTGATGAGAAGTTTGGTAAATTTAGAACAAACAGAAAAGCAGATGGACAGCTCTATAACACAAATAAATAAAGTAAATGATAAAGTTGATGTTTTTGAGGGTAAAGCAAAAGCTCAGAATAAAAGGATGGAAAGAGAAATGGACAATTTAGTTGGAACTGAGAAAGAATTAGATCAAAGATTTAGGCCGTTTCCAATACGACCGTGCATTAACGAAGCCTGGGCCTGGGGTAAAAAGCAGCTGCCCCAGGCCGCCTGGTCCACCGTGGCGCCGCTGCTGCAAGCGCTTAGCCCGGCGAATTGGGCTCGCTTCCCTCCCCCCCAGGAAGCTGACCTCAGGTCCGCCCTAAACAACTAACCCTTTAAAGGGTTGTTGTTGAGGAAGGCGTCTTCCAACGGCGCTTGATGCTTGAATCAGCGCCGCCCGAGAGGCACATCTCGTCTCCATCTCCGCCCACTCCGCGGTGTGTCCGCTGCGTGCATTAAGCCTGCTGAAGTCGCCTTCCAGCCACACTGTCCCTCCGACCTCCAGGGGGTCGGAGGGCAGCGAAATGAAGCGAGGCTTCTGGGCAGGCCAACGAACTGCTGACTGAGAACACCGATGAGTGAAGCGGGAAGAGAAGGCGACTCCATCATTGCTGAGCCATGCAGATCTGCAGTCTGCCGTCCTCAGCTTCTGCCTGCTCCTGCACACGCTTCGCGTCTATGAGCGGAAGAAAATTACAAGCCCCCACGCCACCAGAACTCTTGGCGGCGTGGGGGCGACTGGAGGCCGTGCGGAAACGGCCTTAGAGATATTCCTAAAATATGAGATAAAGATATTAGACAAAGGATTATAATAGCCTTGGTGGACTTGGACTTTTTGCAGAGGAAGAGAAGGAAGCTAACAAGATTTACAGAATACATTCTCGATCTGCTATAACAAGCAAAGTCCCATGGGAAGTTGGGAAGTTGTGCTCCAAATGAGGACATTTTATAAAGATCTTATTGATAAGATCACATACTTTCCATATGAAAGCGGATGTCTGCTAGAAGACTGGGATTGAGTAGTATCGCCTCAAATGATTTTCTGAAAAATATGATTAAAAAGACACAAGTAAATTGTCAAAAACTGTTTTTGATTTGATGAACAACTTGGGCTTGGTTGATATATGGAAGCAGAAAAATGGAAACTCAAGAGAGTATATGCATTTTTCAGAAAGACAGAGATCTCTTTCAAGAATAGAAATGATCTGGATTTCTACAGACACAATTAAGGTAACTGCAGTAGAAATTTTACCAAAGACTTTTTTCAGATCATAATCCTGTAAATCTGGTTTGTAACAGAAAATTTAATACTTTCAGATGGAAATTAAATGTTGTACTTCAAAAGCACTCAATTTTCTGGACTGTCAGAAAAAAATTTAAAAGACTGTTGGAATGAGAGGAACTTGACATGAGATTTGGGCGGCACATCTATTAATAGAACGGCAAGAAGCATTTTAAAAATCTTTATATAAGACTTGCTATACATGCGAAAAATATAAACCTAGTGTCAGAAAACACCATTATGGCTCTCAGCACAAGCACTATATAGATGAGAAATGATAGTTGAAAGTGGATGGTTAATATATTGTGCCACACTAGATTTTTCTCAAGGGGATTGTAAAGTGAAATCAAGGTAAGATTTAGTAGCAGAAGGACTTGTTATTGATTTGTCTATGCACAATTAGAAAGATTTATAGTAGATAAGAGACTACATGGTTTTTGAAGACCCCAGGACTGATTCTGAAGCAGAATTATGGGAGAACTAGCAATAAAGCCTGTTGTGGGAAAAATACAACAGGTTTAGAAAACAGGGTTGGTGACTTGGATTAAGTTCATTTGCCAGCTTGGTCAGGGAGGGGGGAGGAGAGGGGGTCGCTCCTCTGGCACTGGCACTGCTTTGGGTGACTGGCAGAAAGAGAGACCCTGGCTAAAACCCCTGACCTACTCAGTTGCCACTTGGGATGCTACTACGCCGGCAGCAGTTAAATGAGATGTTCATGCTGTCAGTCCCCTCCCCTTTCCCAAACATGAGCATGTGTGCTTTTTCTCTCTCTTTCCCTTCTTGATCCCGCCAAAAGCATCTCTTTCCCCCTCTGGAGTCACTCACAAACCACCCCCAGCCCCAGCCCAATTTCAGGCTGCCACCACTTCGTGGCAGGAGAAGCCATTGACACTGCCAGAAAGATTTAAGGCAGGAGGGGAAGGAGAGCAGGAAAAAAGACACTCTCTCACATATACACAGGCACAGTGATTAAGATTAAGAATCTCACCAATCATAATAAAACTTACAGACTTTGTCCAAGAGGTGGCTAGTACTGGGGAGGAAGTTGGGAGGACAGCCAAACCTGAGTGGAGAAGGGAGGGGAGAAATAGGGGTGGAGTAACTGGAAGAGTGTGAACAGAGGGGGTAGGCCACACTGATGTGAGCACATTGTACAATGTAAAAAAAACCCTCAGTGTGAGCGCCTGTGCAGCTCTGTAGAAAGTGAGCCGTCGTGAATTCGCCTTGCCTTTGGAAAAGATAGATGATGATGATATTGCAAAAATGTATAAGTTTCTGTTGAAATGTGAACCAGAAGAATGAGGAAAAGAGTGTATGATAAAATTGACAAGTAACTTTAGGTACAATATACAAATGGATGACTGGGAAAATATGTGGATAAAGGGCCTTAAATTTAAAAGTTCCAGTGTTAAAGAGAATTTTTATAAAATGATGTACTGTCACCACAAAATTTAGCAAAAATATATAAAATAGTCCAAATGTCTGTTGGAAATGTGAACATGAAGGATTGTTTTACCATTTATCATGGGCTTGTAATAAAGCTAAAACGTTTTGGATGCAAACAGAGATGTATGGGTAGGAAATGACGGCTGGAGACAACTCCTTCTCCAAGTGCCGCGCCCCCCACCCCCCACACACACCAGCTGGCTTTCAAAAACTCCGGTTTGCTTGCAGGGAGGCGGGGGGTGGAGCTTGAGGGCAGGCCTCTGCCCTCTGCCCCCTAGTCTGCAAGGAGGTCCTTTTTTTAGCAGGCCCAGTCCTGCCTTGGACTATCTTTTCCAGTTATGGTGATCATTTCAACAACATACTTATGAGCCTTTGCTAAATACGCAAATTACATGCATTAGGGGTCATCTAAGCCAGAGCCCTTCGGGGATGGGGCGGTATACTAAATTTAATTAACAACAACAACAACTCTGGTGCCCCAGATGTTCATGGACTACAATTCCCATCAGCCCCTGCCAGCATGGCCAACTGGGGCACCAGAGTTGGACATCCCTAACCTAAGCTCTCTAAAAGTGTAGAAAAGTACCTTTGGGCAAGGAGTTAAGGAGAAAATTGAACTGCAAAAGAAGTTCCACTCCAGTTCCTACCACTCCACCTCCAACCATTTATTTCACTTTTGGGGATTTGATCTGGAATTGCATGTATGTCAAGAATTTTGGTCAAACAAAAAGAAATCTCAGGATTCTGTTAAAGGACACTATATCACACTTGGATGCTGGATGCTGCTATTCCTACCCTGTTTCCCCGAATATAAGACATCCCCGGAAAATAAGACGTAGTAGAGGTTTTGCTGAAGTGCGAAAAATAAGGCATCCCCCAAAAGTAAGACGTAGCAAAGTTTTTGTTTGGAAGCATGCCTGACGAACAGAATACAGAAATATAAGACATCCCCTGAAAATAAGACATAGCGCATCTTTGGGAGCAAAAATTAATATAAGACACTGTCTTATATTCGGGGAAACACGGTAGTATAGACTTAACCCACATAACATCTTTTTAGTCACTGCTTAATTGGGATGGGGAAACATAAAGAAAAAAAATAAACTGTTGCTCCTGCAGAGACAAAAGACTTAATATTTGGCCACCTTCTGGCATTAAAGTAATGGGCAGGTAGGTTTCTTCAGCACACAGGTCACATGCAAATACCTTCAAAACGTTTGTGGCTGTCATAGTCCTCTGAACAGGGTACCTCGATAAATTTGTCCTTTAGGATTTCTCCATGATGAGCTAAAACTTCAGTAACTCCTTCTTCACTGAACAAATAGTTCCGACTCAGAAGACAGCCCAGGACAGCACAGGAGAGAAGGAATGCCACTTTCAGCCATTTCCGTTGAGAATTCTTCTGACTGTTTCCTTTCATAACACTAAAAACAAACAAACAAATAAATAAATAAAAGAACAACTGAAAAGTATGTGCTCTGCCATATGCATTTTGTGAGCAAGGAGTGTGTTGAAGATCTAGCTCAGAGGGTAGCTCTAACAGAAAGCATCGTGGACTGAACAAGTAAATCCAGAACCATTAAAAGTTTTAAATGTATACAATTTAAAAGCTGAATTGCAAGATAAAACCAGGAGAACTGTTAGACCATCATCTTTAACATCAACTTGCATTTCACACTCCTGTAACCACAAGCAGGCACTTTGCAGCTGCCCAGAAGAAGGTGGACCGAGAAGCCTGAAGCCACAGGCAAAAACACCCAAAGAGCAAGGCTGCCTGATAAATATAGCTTTGGTTCAAGGGACTCATTCACATAGTCTGATGCAGCTAAGCCCTCATCTAGCCTCAGATATGAGCAATACATCCTGAAAATGTATTGTCGAAGGCTTTCACGGCCGGAATCACTTGGGTGCTGTGTGGTTTCCGGGCTGTATGGCCGTGTTCTAGCAGCATTCTCTCCTGACGTTTCGCCTGCGTCTGTGGCTGGCATCTTCAGAGGATCTGATGTTGGGAAAGCAAGTGGAGTATATATCTGTTGGAGTGTCCAGGGTGGGTGGGGAAACCTTGTCTGTGAGTAACAAAGGCGGCAACCAGGTCAATAGTTGAGGGCATCTGAATAGAAGTATGAGTAACAATGAAGACTATAGCCTGGGAGTAACCCTGTAGATAGCAAGGTCACTGGTGGGAGCATCTGAATAGAAGTATCCTGGCCTTTGTTTCTTTTGTCTATGGTCATCCTGTGTTTGTGTGGAGCTGGTTTGACATAGTCTTGACCCTAGTATTTTTCAACACTGGCAGCCAAGTTCTGTTCATTTTCATAGTTTCTTCCTTCCTGTTAAAATTGTCCATGTGCCTATGGATTTCAATTGCTTCTCTGTGTAGTCTGACGTAGTGGCTTTCAGAGTGGTCCAGAATTTCTGTTTTTTCAAATAATATTCTATGTCCAGGTTGGTTTATCATGTGTTCTGCTATTGCTGATTTTTCTGGCTGAAATAGTCTGCAGTGCCTTTCGTGTTCTTTGATGCGATGTCACCCAGCCATGCGCTGCGTTGGTGAGTTCCCTATGTAGACTTGTCCCACAGCTGCATGGTATCACGATAGACTCCTGCAGTAGCTAAAGGATCCCTCTTATCCTTTGCTGAACGTAGCATCTGTTGAATTTTCTTAGTGGGTCTGTAGATTGTTTGTAGGTTGTGCTTCTTCATCAGTTTTCCTATGCGATCAGTGGTTCCCTTGATGTATGGTAAGAACACCTTCCCTCTAGATGGCTCTTTATCTTTGTTCATGTGGCTTGTTCTTGGTCTTGCAGCCCTTCTGATTTCTGTATTAGAGTAACCATTAGCCTGTAGAGCCCTGTTTAGGTGATTCAATTCATCTTGTAGGAGGTGAGGTTCACAGATTCTGTTTGCGCGATGTACCACAGTTTTTATGGTGCTCCTTTTTTGCCCTGGATGGTGATTGGAGTTTTTGTGTAGATATCTGTCTGTGTGAGTAGGTTTTCTGTATACTGTGTGTCCCAATTGCTGGTTTGGTTTGCGGATGACTAAAACATCTAAAAATGGCAGTTTTCCTTCATTTTCTTTCTCCATAGTAAATTGGATGTTTGGGTGGATCTTGTTGATATGATCCAGGAACTTGTTTAGTTCTTCTTCTCCGTGGCTCCAAATGGTGAATGTGTCATCCACATAACGGAACTATATGGTGGGCTTTTTTGGTGCTGTTTTCAGGGCTTGTTTCTCAAAACATCAGATCCTCTGAAGATGCCAGCCACAGACGTCTGATCCAACATCAGATCCTCTGATCCACAAACATCTGATCCAACATCAGATCCTCTGAAGATGCCAGCCACAGACGCAGGCGAAACGTCAGGAGAGAATGCTGCTAGAACACGGCCATACAGCCCGGAAACCACACAGCACCCAACCATCCTGAAAATGTTAACAAATTAGTCTCCAGCATTTCATTCTACAATGGAAAGACACAGTAAACTACAGATATTTATTTTTCTAAATTCCCTAGAGAATCTGAACACCTGTGTTCCACCTTCTAAACAATATAGTTTGTGAAAGAGTTACACAGGCAGTTTTCCCATGACAGGGGGACAACACCAAGGGATAGTTGCCAGCGAGCATTACCAAGCAACAATGAAGAGGAAAAAAACACTCCCAAAGAAGTACAAACTGATTAGTTTGTTACAGAAATGTCAACCCCAGGTCATCCACACCAGAATGAGTAGTTACAGCAAAATATAACAAAGACAATCTCGTAAAGTACTCTCACATGTATTAAAACACTGTGCATATGCTGAAAGCCAAAGTGTTTCAATGCAGCATCACTTCCAATGCAGCAGACACTGACCCAGCTGTCAAAACCTTAGAGTGGAAGAAGAAATTATATCCCCTATGGTCCTACACTTAAAGCCTGCACAGATAGTCAATTCAAATAGAACACTGAGGATCCCTGCATTATATCACGTTATAATATGAAAGGAGAGCAAGAAATATCTCTCCATTGTGCCTAGATTTGGCTCTGACTGATCCAAAGCTCCCATTCCCCCAGTTTCCAGCAATCATTCATGGTGAAGGACAGGGAGAGAAGTCAGCAGCTGATCACCCCTCTTCTGTAACTGCAGTCAGTTTTAAGAGACAATCTTTGATTGAGCAACAAAATAATAAACTGGGATGTATTCAACCACAAAGCAGGACTTTCCCATTTCATCCCTCTGCTGTGGCAAAATAAGTCTCCCCTGCCATGTTGTTCTTGGACATCAGCAGATGCTCAAGAACAGCACAGAGGACAAAATATGAATTCGCCATGAGAAACAGGAATCTGCAAATTACCAACCCATCTTCCACTCAGGGAAATGCCATTCCATCAGATGAATTGTATGGTTCAACACACCCCATAAATCAAAAGTAACACTATAATATAGAATAATAGAATATTGAATCATAGAATAATAGAGTTGGAAGAGACCACAAGGTCCATCAAGTCCAACCCCCTGCCATGCAGGAACACACAATCAAAGCTCTCCTAACATATGGTCATCCAACCTCTGCTTAAAAATCTCCAAAGAAGGAGATTCCATCACTCTCTGAGGCAGTTAATTCCACTGCTGAACAGCTCTCACAGTCAGAGAGTTCTTTCTAATGTTTAGGTGGAATCTCTTTTACTGCACCTTGAATCCATTACTCCGTGTTCTAGTTGATCTATTTCTAGAAAAGGTGTGTGTCAGAGCACTATGGGTCAGAGATGATATGTTCCTGACTAATTGTAAATCAGCACCAGAAGTCAACATGGACAATTCTAATCCTTTACCCACTGTCTGAAGTGGTATAGCTTAATCTACCCCCAAAGCATTTCACCACCTTATTCATCTATATTTCTACACCAGTCCTTCTGATTCGGGGGGGGGGGGGGGGGGGGAATCTGGTCCACAAAAAGGTTTGTATTGATTTGATTACTTTGACTATAATTATACTGGAAACGTAAATAAAATACATTGGTAAGTGAACACGCAATGTCTGGTTTAAATACTTCACCTCCACAGCATGCATGAGAAGTCATGCGGACAACCACTCTAGGATACTTAGCATAATAGAAGGAAACAGCCTGACCTGAGTGCCGTTCACCTCTCTTAACCACCTGGCTCGGGGTAAGGAAGATAATAAAATACATGCAACCCCGGTGCTGTGCAGGCCTTGCTCCAAGGTAAGCTAACCCCCCTAAGTACAATCGGGTCTTTTTACCCCAGACCCGTGTGCATCGCAGCCACGCAGCCACAGAGTCATAAGAACATAAGAACAAGCCAGCTGGATCTGGCTTGATCTAGATGGATCTAGAGTCCATCTAGTCCAGCACTCTGCTACTCGCAGTGGCCCACCAGGTGCCTTTGGGAGTTCACATGCAGGATGTGAAAGCAATGGCCTTCTGCTGCTGCTGCTCCCGAGCACCTGGTCTTCTAAGGCATTTGCAATCTCAGATCAAAGAGGGTCAAGATTGGTAGCCATAGAATAGATTGACTTCTCCATAAATCTGTCCAAGCCCCTTTTAAAGCTATCCAGGTTAGTGGCCATCACCACCTCCTGTGGCAGCATATTCCATAGTCCCTGGCATGCTCGCGCTACCACCTCCCTGGAAGCAAGAGCAAACACCGCCTCTCAGCGGGACTCTCTCCCTCTCCCCAAGGGTACCTGCTTCGGCGTCGGCGCTCCTCTCCCGGGGCACCCGCGCCAGCCCCACCGCTCGCTGCAGCCCGGGAACCGGCCCGACGCTGAGCAGCCATCGCGTTACCCGGCTTACACTGATGCGGCACAGCCTGGCAGCCACTACGCAGGCGCGGGATAGGCAAAGGCGAGTGACCAATCAGGATGAACGTTCCCCGACGCGAAAGCCCCTGAGAGAGCATCAGACAGAAGCAACCGAAGTCGGAGAAAGAGAGCGGAAAACTAGGGCACGCTAGCTGGTTAGAGTGCAGAGACGGAGATCGACGCGCTGGAGAGGAAGGGAGAGTTGCAGGGGCGCAGTGCAAAAGAGACAGGTGGGAAGTCTAGAAAGGCTACAATTGCATGCAAAAGCGGAGTACGCGAGTCTTAATCCAGAACAGCCAAAATTATTAAAATGTTGACTAATTTGTATTCCAGAGGCAATATATCGTTATTGTTATTTTCTGTGGCATGTCCTATTGCATCTGTCGCACGTCAGCCAGGAAGAGGGGTTACCTGTAAAATGCTGAATTTGTGCTTCATTCACGGCCATGCTTGTAATATAAGAACTTAGGAAGTCTTCTTCCTGGTATGATGAATCTGAATGCAACAAGAGCCAAACGAACTTTTCATTTTTCAATGTCAAGGCTGGGAATCTAGGCAGGCTTCCTCCCAGCATCAGTCTGCTCAGCACCACATAAATCTTACTGCTTGTGTCAATTTCACTGGGGGGGTTTTAATCTCTGCAAAAAGACATTCATTATTGATGATTGGGTTTTCTGGGCTGTTGACTTGTTAGGAACAAGATCACAGCCACACAGCCCGGAAAACCCACAACAACCAGTTGAATCCGGCCATGAAAGCCTTCGACAATACATTGAGTATAATTAATTTGGGTATGGCTGATCTCTACTATTGTCCTGACCTGTATGGCACAGGCTAGCTTGATCTTGACAGATCTCAGAAGCTAAGCAGGGTGCATCTGACTAGTACTTGGATGGGAGACCACCATACCTCTGCTATTCAGAGGAAAGCTATAGCAAATCGTCTCTGGTAGTCTCTTGCCTTTGAAAACCCTACTGGGTTGCCATAAGTCAGCTGTGACTTGGCACTTCATACACACAGATCTCTATAATTAAGGCAGTACAGGGCTTAAGCCTCCTTTCAGCTGTACAGTTCTTCAAACCTCAAGTCTGGGTGTTCTGCATTGGAATGAAGTTCTGTTGACATCTGTGGAAGTTGGTTGAAGCAAGTTGCAAGACTGCAAATTTTTACTTCTCAACTCCTGCATCCCAGTTCTACACATCCTGCTCACTGTGCCATCTCTGCTTGGAAAGGCAGCCAATGAGTTTCTGTTTTTTAAAATTGTCATTTCATCATGTGGGGAAATGAGCCTATTTGTAATTTTGCTACTGCTCCAGGTGTAACAGTTGGTTTTGCTTCTTACAGTTATCCTGCAGGAAACATGGAAGAAAACAGAGTGATGAGTTCTTCTCCCTTTGAACTACGTCTGGTGCACTTGGATCTTAAGGGAGCACCACCAAAGGTCTCATACCTAGCTGAGGTAACTAAGATTTAGTCTGTGTAACCAGGGAATCAAAACTCTTTGGTTTGGTTCAGAGAGAGGGTTCAAATCCATTTTAGAAGTAATCAGTTCAATCAAAAGAAATATCTATTTGTCTTGCTCTAACTATGTGAAAGGACTTAACAGTGCTGTAGCTGATATTGCCCAATAGTGCTTTATATCTTCTTTCTACTGCGTAACACTTTTAAAAGGATGAGATTGTTTGCTCAGTTTATGTTGAGAAGGTAAGACCGAACTAGTTTGTACTTTTTAAAGAAAAAAATGTCAGAGTCATGCACAAATTGATATGCTGTGCTTTTTTTGTACTTAATAGAAAAACTGGGAAAATCACAGAAAGTTGCTGGATTTTCTCTTGACATGGAGTTGGCAACTCTGGGAAAGTTTCGGTTTCCTGGTGTTAAATCTTACACATATTGACTGTAAGAGGGCTTCACCCACAACTTGCTCTGTCTTCATACACTTGCAAGGACTTTGCTCTGCTTTAAGACTCAAGACAAACTAGCCATTCTGCTTTTTCCTTGCCAATATCAAGATTAAACTTTGGATTCAGAAATATTCCATAGTGCACTGGCATTCACTACAGTATCTTGAGATCTGGTAAAGTAAAGGCTACTGAAACAAACCAGAACTTTTTTCACACATTGCCTAGTACTAATCTGTTTCAAAATCCTGTCAGTTATCCATCTGTGGTCAGTTAATTCATGGATTTCTATAATGTAACTACAATCTTGTTGACTTGTTACCTGAATCATCCCTGTCCTCTCTATAAATTGCAGTTGCGTTCTTGGAACAGCCATTTTGTATTCTTACTTTATAGTGTTGCTGATGGTATGCTGGAAATAGGGTTGCCAACTCCAGGTTTGGAAATTGGTGGAGATTTGGAAGTGAATCTCGGGTAGGGCAGGGTTTGGAGAGGGGCCTCACTGCATTATAATGCTATAGAGCCTGCCCTCCAAAGCAGCCATTTTGTCCAGGAGAATCGATCGCTGTAGTCTGGAAATCAAATGTAATTCTGGGAGATTGGCTCAGCCTGGAAGTTGGCAACCGTAGCTGGATCTCAATTTACTCTGCAAAAATAAAACAAAAACAGAATGAGTTTGATTGAGGCTCAATAGTAGACTTCATTATGGTTTGACATACTTCGCCTCATTTAGGCATTGTACAGCCTGCGATATAAGGCATATATGTAGTTTTCTTTCCTTACACTTTAATTGCAAGGGTGGCTTACATAATATAGTCACAAATGAAACAGTCCATTAATCTGCAATACAATATCTCATTGTAAGACTTTAGACTCCCTGCTTTAGACATCTGCAAAGTCTTCCGAGAGAAAAAAAATCATATCTTCCCTCAAGATTAGAAGCAACAGGCTTTGATAGGCTGTTTTAGATTTTTCTCTAAGGATTTGGGCCCTGCCGGAGGGGCAAAACAATCCTAAGGACATTTTCCTGGGAGTAAGATCCATTGACTATCATGGAACTGACTTCTGTGTGAGCTTGTTTAGGCTTCTTCAATCTCACAAAATGAAGTTTTATCAATCCACACTGGCTTGAGTTTTGAAATGTCTTATGAACCCAACAGATTTTCCCTTTGTTCCATGACCTGGGGGCAAATGGAATTCTCCTTGAATATGAAGATATGTTCCCTTACGATGGAGAGTTGAAGTCACTCCAAGCAAATGATGCCTACAGGTGAGAAGACTAATACGATCTTCTATTTGCAGTTGGGTGTCTATTTCAAATAAGCAGAATTAGAAGCTTGTCAATTCAGAAGCTGTATTGAAATCTCAAAAGGTCACTAAATGTGCAAAGTCCAGTCTGAATGTAGAGTGATAAGGAAAAAACAGGGCTATGATTATGAAAATTTAGAGCCAAAACCAAACATGGTTAAAAGCTATAAAATGCTTCCTTGGAGTCATGTGAAATAAATTAATTAATCTTGACACATATATACAATCCTTCTGTACTGGGAAGAATGGGATACCGTATCTTATACTCGAGTATAAGTCAACTTTTTCAGCAGATTTTTAATGCTGAAAAAGCCCCCCTCGGCTTATACTCGAGTATATACAGTAATTTTAAGATGACTGCCGGAGCTGTGGGTGTTTATTGGCCTTCCAAAGCTTTCTGAAGCATTCTGAGATAGTAATTTGAAATTTGCTTTACTTTAAATCGCATATATTCAATTATGTTTGAGAAATATTAGAGGTCTGATTTTTCTTGCATATGGTTTTTCAGTACTTATAGGGTTAGTTTGTATTTGTTTCTAATTTTTATTAACTTGTCTAATTAAAAGAACGTTTTCTTTTTTTCAGAAAAAGATAATAAACTTGCTGAAAGTCTCTGTCTAGTTTGCTGGTTCAAGACTAAGCACAGTACTCACTTATGAGTATTATAATATCTTAGATAAAATTGCCCTGTCAGTGGGGATTATTTCTATAGATTTTTTTCAAGTGTCTGTGGCAACTTGGGTAAAGAAAATAATTTCTGAACATGCTAATTAGTACAGGCTTCTTGACATGGATGCAAGATAATAACGATATAAGAAAGACAAAGTAAACAGAATACTTAATGTTCAAATATAGCATTGGCAACTAAATTATTTCTTTCTAGTCCCTCTGAGATTAAAGAGATTTTAAACCTGGCAAAGTTGCACAAGTTAGAGGTCATCCCTCTGGTACAGACCTTTGGACACATGGAGGTGAGTTCCATGACTGATTACATTCATTTTCGTTTGGGGACAGATGTGTATAAGACTTATCATTAGCCCTTTAGTGCTAACAGAAATGGCAAGTGAGATTTCTTTACCCTTCTAATAACTGGATATGTGTTATAAAGCTCCAGACACAGAACATCTGGCTTTGATCTTTGCAGAGCTGCTAAGATGTAGAAAGTAATTTGTTCTGCAAACAGAAACTCACATTTATAGTTGATATGTTACGTTATTTATTAATAAAATCATTGGCCAGATGTACAAATAGAAAAATAGCGTTTAAAAGTCTGAATAAGAATTCTACTCTGTATAAAAATAATCCATAATACAAAACTTGACAAAAGAAGAAAAGTCTAAATAAAAGGTAATTAAATTTCTAAGATACCATTACTCCATCTGGCATTTCTGTTTGGCTACCTGATGACATGCTTTGCATATATATATATACACAAAAATTCACAATTTGCATAGAGACCTCAGATTTATCATTGGACAAGAACATTTTGACATTCAGATCTAGATCCATCTGTAATTAAATCTAACAATGAACAGATGAGCTTGAATCAAGCAGCTTCCTAGAATGGGCAGTGGAAAAAGACATGATCCATTGATTCCACTTGCTTTGGTTCGCATGGGCATAACCTCTCTGATCTAGGGATTTTTCTATACTTACCTTCCAGTAATGCTGTTGGTAAAGCAGAGCTTCTAGCTAAGGTAAATGATGTTTTGTAGTTATTAATTTCTAGAAGTGGGAGAAGAACAGCCAGTATGAGGATGTATATTTTATATGCTGGGGGGGGGGGGGAGGTCAGAGGAAATAGATCTCAGAGATTTAATTTGCTTTGACCCATAAGGACAAGGATGAAAGACAGATTCTTGCCTCGACTTTCAGCTTGCCTGTCCCACGGCAATGATATAATTTGATAGACAGGTGGGAATTTAAAGGGCAGCTCTGAGAAATTTAGATTGAATTCTCTCTAGGATCTCAAAACAGGTTTCTGGAGGTCCATGAAAGGCCCCATATGTGAATTGTGCCAAGGTTTTACAACTTTCAAGCAACTGGAACAAAGTGCTCTCTTTTAGTGGAAAAAAACCTGAGAATATTATGAGCTGATTTCTTTCTCAAGTCATCCATATAGTTATTATGGGCTGCCTTAGATCCAGAGGCCTGAAGGATGACCCCAAGATATTTTATTTACTTTTTCCAGTTTAAAGCCATTCAGTTTGCAGGTCCAGCTTTTCTGATGCTTCCCAAAAGCCATTATTTTGGTTATCTAGAAGTGTTTTTTTTATCTCAGCACTGGCCCAATTTTTTAAAAGTCTCTTTTCTTTCCTATTGGAGTCCGGGACATGATGACTGCATCATTGGTGTATAGAAGAATTGGTGATATATGATGAACTGCTAGTTTGGTTGGTGAAGGTCAATTTCGTCCAGATAACTTACAATGTTGTTTATATAACATGTAGTCTATAGTTGATCATTCTAGTTGTTCTCATAGTCTAGATTGGGAGATAGAATTAAATGCTGCCTTCAGATCAACCAAAGCAGCATATAATGAAGACACGCCTTTGTTGTGATATTTTTCAATTGGATGTTGAAGGGTTGGACAGTGGTCTGCTGTAGATCTACCCTCTCTAAACCCTCTGTAATTATGCCCTCCTGATCTAATTAATTTGAGAGTTTATCGAGAAGGTGCCTGGCATATAATTTACTAAAAATAATTAACATGCTTATATTTCACTGGGTCATTCCTACTTCTCTTTTTACTTCCATACCACAGTACCTGAAAAGATAACTGGTCAAATTGCTAGAAAGACGCCAGGAAAGGCACCCACCAATCAACATTTAGAAAACCCTGGGGGGTGGCATCTATTCTAGGGGCTTTGCCTCTTTTAAGTCAGTTGAGATTTTATTTCTCCAGGATTAACCAGAGGCCACTTCGATACTTTGATGTGGGAGATGACTGATAGAGGTCATCATACATCTGTTGAAAAAAATGATATGTCAAAAAATGTCAGTTGGTATATGGGCATCCAGCATGGAGATACCTTTTGTGGCCTGACAGGAAGTTAGTCTTCAAAAGAAGGACAAGTTTTAATCCTTGGCCGCCTGGATAAAGTTCCTTCACAGGCCTCTAGTATCTTCTTTCATGCATACATATGTTTATATGCTCTCTTATGTGTTTGTATAGAGAAATTATTTTCTTGCCTCTATTCCTGCCTGTACTAATGAGTTAAAATAAAATGCCTGAAGTTTGTATTCTGATTTTTTTTGTTTGTAGAATCTGTTCCTTTTGACTACCTGCTGAATAGTGCCTATGTGGCATCACAGCTGTTAGAATAAGCAATCCTTCTTCTTCCTCTCCTCCACCCCATATGGCTGCATTATTTTCTGACTTTTAAAGTTTCCTTTATTTGCTTGCATAGTCTGGCTATTTCCCTTCTCCAACTCATGATATTCTTAAATTGTATTTTGCTACTGGAGTTGGATTGACAGTTTTACAAGGATTCCTTTGAAGGTTGCCACTAGATAGCTGAATTTTACATTCATAGCTATGCAGATTTCTAGACTTTTGACAGTAGCCGTTTCGTCACTGGATCTGTATGACATAACATCTTTGTGTTATTTTTATATTGGAAAATCTTACATAAATGTGAAGATATATGGGGCTGTATTCCCTATTCATTCTGGAGACTATCCACTTTGCTGTACTTTTTCTGGGGAATATTCTGGGATATCCAAAATCATGTGACGCAAGGGACTAATATAATACTAAGGCACTCTTCAGCAGAATCATGCTCCTCTAAGCCCAGTGGTTTTAGAGCTTTTCCAAAAGCTATTGACCTTTGGCATTTTTGTTTTGGCTTGCTGACTACGTCTGCTGATTCCTATTTCTCCTGCAGTTTGTCCTGAAGCACAAAGAGTTCCTCCACCTGCGGGAAGTGGCAGCATTTCCCAACACTGTGAGCCCACACAAGGAAGAATCCCTGCAGCTTGTCAGCAAAATGATAGACCAAGTGGTAGCACTGCATGAAGAAATTCGATGGTTTCACATTGGTTGTGATGAGGTATAGTGTAAGACTGGGATTGAAACTGTCCTGCAAGTAACTGCAACAACTTTTACTTTGAAAGAGCCATGGAAGTCGGCCATTTCCTGTTGCTACATTCTTATTGTTCCCTTGAGGTTAGAATGCCTTTCTTGTCCCTGGGAATGATGGGATGTCAAGTTCTATAATCACTTAGTAAATAACTTAATAAACACAGGCTTGTTATCTTGGTGAAGGGGAAGAGTCAAAAAAGAGGCTGCAGCAAGAAAAAAAATACAATTGAAAAGCTATGCCTGGCCCACTTGAAAGCTAGCCATGTGGTCTCAGCCCACCCCAAGTGAAACCTCTTGTAAGGCTGGGATTGAAACTGCCCTGCAAGTAACTGCAACAACTTTTACCTTGTAAGAGCCTTGGAAGTTGGCCATTTCCTGTTGCTACATTTTTATTGTTCCCTTGAGGTTAGAATGCCTTTCTTGTCCCTGGGAATGATGGGATGTCAAGTTCTATAATCACGTAGTAAACATTACAATATTAATAACATTATTATCATGTGGCAACTTGTCTGCTAGTTTAAATGTTCCTTGGCATTACCACGGTGTGCTTGATGTCTTTACAGATGGGGGTGGAGTAGAGAAGGGAATTTCTCACAGCTTTCCTTCTCCTTTCATAGCTACTGTGGTATCTAAACCATGGAAAAAAACAGGAGTTGCGTCAAATAAAAGAAGGCAGAAAAGAGCGGGGATGCACTCCCCCCTTTTCCTGGTTTTGTGGTGTTAACTTTGTAAGATGTTTTGTTACAAATGATATCAAATCATTTGGCTTTAAAACATGCAGCAATGCATTGTACCTGTATGTGCAATTGAATGAATGATGCTAGCAGAATGTAGATGTAGACATTCGCCCCATCAACTGCATTCTGTTGGAGGTTAGAGGTGTGATAATTGAGTATGTGAAATGAAGCATACTTTGAGAATGTATGTAGCTGTCCCACCCTGAATCAGATCATTGCACCGGGTAGCTTAGTTTTGTCTACTGTGACTGGAAAGGATTATTTCCTTGTGAGAAACTCACCACTTTCCTTTCTTACTGCAGTGGTGTCTAGCACACTGCATAGTGGTAATAGTCGCTGAAATTTGTCTTTTGTGGCTTCTTCAGGTTTATTATCTTGGTGAAGGGGAAGAGTCGAAAAAGTGGCTGCAGCAAGAAAAAAATACCATTGAAAAGCTATGCCTGGCCCACTTGAAAGCTGTGGCTAGCCATGTGGTCTCAGCCCACCCCACAGTGAAACCTGTGGTATGGGATGACATGCTGAGGGAAATGAGTGAAGAAACGTTGAAAGGTATGTTACTAGAGAATGGGTTTTTAAATTCTGATTTCATGTCTGAAACACCCTTGTAATCCAAATGAGCCAATGAATGTCTCATGGTGAATGTCTGAGTGGGGCTAAGAAAAAAATTAATCGGGGTTTCAAATGTAGCTTAGTTTCAGACATTAGCCATGTTGGTCTCAATAGAACAGCTAGGTTTGAGTTCAGTAGCACCTTGGAGACTTTGAGGTGTAAGCATTTGAGAGGCCAGGTTCTCTACTCTGCTGAAGAGAGCTTTGAATCTCAAAAGCTTATACTCCAAAAATCTTGTTGGTCTCTGAGGCACTATGGGATTCCAATCTAAATGTAGCTTAAGAAATGCTTTGTGTTTTGGAGAAAGATTTTTGAAATGCCAAGAAGAATCAGCACCACCATTTAAAAATAACACTTTTCAAAAAAGTAGACATTTGCTTCAGTGTCCACACCTGGACATATGCTATGTTTCAGAGATACAGAGAAACTGAAAAGAGTGAGTAAAAAAAAATGGATGTCAGTATTAATTTTAATGAGCTGCGCCAAGCCGCATGTCCTTGTTTTCTAAACTTCTTCATTGGTTACTGAAACTTTAAAAGGTGAATGCTTAATTAATTGACATTAAAATTTTAAAAAGCATATTGGATATTATAGAGCTTAATGAAAAGACTGAGATTAGTATCAAAGCATTCATTTAAATTGATTTTTTACAAATATTTTAGAAATATAAAAATAAAAATAGTTTGTATTTGAAACAGTAGGGAAGGAGAGGAACATTTAAAATAGTAGCAGAATATTACTTCTTCAGCTTTGTCTGCATTACAGTGCTGCATTTACCAGTGTTGGACTAGCATCTAGGACAGGGGTAGGGAACCTGCGGCTCTCCAGATGTTCAGGAACTACAATTCCCATCAGCCTCTGTCAGCATGCCCAATTGGCCATGCTGGTAGAGGCTGATGGGAATTGTAGTTCCTAGACTCGAGCACAATTCTGATCTGAAAATCCCTACAATAATCATGATTCTTGCAGGCCAGTCCCTCTTTCTCAGCCTTACTATCTCAGAGGGTTATTGTGAGGAAAAAATGGAAGAGGGGGCAATGATATATAATACCCTGAGCCTTGGGAGGAAGGGCAAAGTAAAAATGTCTGAACTAAGGGGTTTCCAGTTTGTGCTGAATTACAGAAGTCGTAGGTGCGCTTGGTAATGAATCATAGGAATACTTTAAAAATATCTGCCAGTCTTGTTAATATATTGCTACTTCTGAGCTCTCTCTGCTTTCTTTATAGTTGGTCGTTGTTGTTGTTTGAGGAAGAGGCGCTTTTCTGTTTCTTTCCTTGAGCCTTTGGACCTTGTTCCCAAATGAAGTTTTTTTCATCTGTCTTTTGTACAAAATATTGCACTCTCTTCACAAGCTCGTTATAATCACTCAGATTTTTGCATCTTTCCAGATTCTGGGATAGCACAGCTTGTAGAGCTGATGATCTGGGACTATGCTCCTGATCTTGATGTCACCAATAAAGGTGAGAACTGTTTTATGATTTGCCAGAAACAGTGAGAATCGCTAATCATGGGTTTCAATCTGTACGGTGCCATAAAGCACACAGGATACTAGCAGGATACACACTAAACATAGCCCTACCGTGTTTCTCCGAAAATAAGACAGTGTCTTATATTAATTTTTGCTCCCAAAGATGCGCTATGTCTTATTTTCAGGGGATGTCTTATTTTTCCGCTCCACAGCTGCATGCTCTGGTGTTCTGTTCGACGGGCATGCTTCCAAACAAAAACTTTGCTACATCTTACTTTTGGGGGACGTTTTATATTTAGCACTTCAGCAAAACCTCTACTACGTCTTATTCTCAGGGGATGTCTTATTTTCAGAGAAACAGGGTACCTCACAGAGTTATTGTGAATATAAAATGGGCAACTATTGCTACACTCTTGGAGCAACATAATAGTTTATCAGCAAGCATCAGTACATACTGAATACATAAAACCGAGCTGGCGGAATATTTCATCTATGTGCCTAAGGGTCAAACTCAACATGACAGTGTGTGTGTCTGCCACAGGCACACTGCTGTCATTTTAAAGAGATTTAAAAATGCTGTGATGGCGAATCATGTTCAGGCCCGCAGATCAGCAGGCTGAGGTGCTCTTGTTCTCTCCCTACCCCTGAGTGCTCTCTCAGCACATGAAAAGGTGTGGGAGGTATAAGAGTATTTCAGCCTACTGTTCTGTGGGCTTAATCAAGCACCAGGCCACTACAGTGAATTTAAACCACTTTAAAATGGTGGTGGCATCCCATGGTGGACATGAAGACCTCTTCAAGTCAAGTTTGGCTCTTAATTGACACTGTAACCTGCAACCCACCTAACCACTTCAGCTATTCCTTAAACCAAGTCATTCCTTTAATGTCACTCATTCTTCAATTAGTAGTAGTTCAGGTTGGTTTCCAATTTGGTTTCCAGTTACAATATTTTTTCCTCTATCAACAACCCTGTAGATAGGTTAGGCTGAAAGAACATGTCTGACTGGAGGTCACCCAGTGAGCTTTATGGCTGAATAGAGTGCTGGTCTAGGAAAACTCGGTTTTCCTAGTCCAGCACTCTAATAAATACCCCACTGGCTACCAATGTTAAGTTAATGAGGCTAAAGCTGTCCTGAATCAAGCAAACTGGATTAAGTAGTTTGTGAATTATATCTAATACTCTACTGTTCTCTTATTGAAATCTGAGACTTCTTTGGCATTGTCTCAGAATAATCGGCAGAGATCCGTATAAATGGATAAGTCTGGATCCGTATAAATGGATAAGTCCGTATAAATGGATAAGTTTGCCTGACTACCACCTTTTATATCTTTATCACCAAGTTACAATTCACTTATTTTCTACTTGAAGCAAGTTGGATCCCATGCACTGTCAACAGAAGAAATGTGTACGCTTCAGAATTCTCATTCAGTGGTATCCAAGAAGCTATTCTTGTGATGGGGTGGGGTACATTATCTTCTATTTATGGAACTAGTATGCATCGTATTCTCTAATTTTAACACTTTCTACAATTGATGACAATCTTCTCTGTCTTGCCTTCCAGCAACTCTCATAGAAAAGTACCAGAAATGTAAATTTCCCAAATTATGGTTTGCTAGTGCTTTTAAAGGGGCCACTGGAGTAAACCAGTGTCTTACATTTATTGGGCATCATCTTAAAAATCACCAACAATGGATAAAAGTGGCCGAGAGCACTCCTCCTAGTATCCTCCAAGGAATTGCCTTAACTGGATGGCAAAGGTAATTACGATTTCTGAAGGCAATTGATATCTGTAGCATTATTAATGTACTGAAAATTACAGGACCCAGTCTCTTTTCTTTCTTTCTTTACGTTTGTTTATTTGATCCTTAGGCTGCCTTTCCCCATCAAATGGGCTCAAGGTGGCTCACAACTGTTACATATTACAATGTATTTGATCACTTCAGAACTGAGGAAAGAGGTTAAAGCAAGAAGAGGGCTTTTATGATCTTACCATTGTTCTGTCTTATTTGCTACCCATGTTTATTGACCAGCTCTCTTCTCACTCATTCCCTTCTTCAAAGTTCCTGATGTTCCAGACCTATTTTTCCATTCCATTATCTCAATCCATAAAAAAAATAGTTCTAGAAGAAGAATACTCAAATTAAGTATATGCGTATCTACATCTTTGTTTCAGGATGCCAAGTTCTTATGTGTCAGAAAAGAACAAGCAAATATGTACTCACATAAATCAAGAGCTGTGCTTCACTAAAGCTCTTTTAGTCACTGAATCTAATATCTGTCTACATTGCCATTTACTAAATAGCCCTGCATTTTCTTCTCTAGGTATGACCACTTCTCTGTTCTATGTGATCTTCTGCCTGTAGGAATCCCATCATTAGCCATATGTCTCCAGGCACTAACGAACGGTATAGAATGACTCTCTCCTTGGTCAGATCTAAGCCAGGTGCACATTAGTAGTGTCATGAAAACTCTAAAAATTTACTAAGATCAGAACCTGTACATTGTTTTCAAACTGCTGTTTGATTTGAAAACTGTTTAAAATGTATACCCTACTTTTTCCTGAATGGGAATCCAGGGCAACTCAGAATTGCCCTCAAAGTCCAAGACCCATGTATCTGTACCAATCCCTGACCTGGAAAGTGCATTCACAGTTTTGTTTTGTTTTCCCCATTCCTCCATAACCTGGTGAGTCCTGATCCATCATTTAGAAAGCACCTGGGCAGACTGGCATCATGCTTTAATTTTTGCCGAGCAGGGGTAGGGTTTTACAAATACAGGTTATGTCACTTTGCCATCAGTATGAAATGTTATAAACAATGAGCCATGGTTGAATTCTGACTAGGTTGCTCCTGGAATTCCCATTTGCCCTTTGTGTTAACATGTGAACACTCTGTGGCAGGAAACTCAGTGTCCATGCCAGCTTTGATTTTGATTAAAGGCTTTACATTTTTTTAAAAAAAATTCTCCCTTACATGCTTTAACTCTACTCCTCCCCCCACCTTTTTTATTTTAAATCTCTCAAGGTGGCTATTCAGAAAAGGTGAAAGAAGATGTGGAAAAACTCCTAGGGATCTCCAGTCTGGAAATTGATACTTTCATGAGGTAAAAGGTTCACGTTATGAATTGTGAACAGATCCAATACTGAGGGGTGGGGTGTGCATGTGGAAGAAAGAATGTGCTTTCCTGATCATGTTAATATCAGAAGATGAGCCAAAAAAAGCAATCACAAGCTTTAATTCAAAGTTTATTAATCTAGTTATTTGTTGATTTGTTATCAAATCACTGCCACAGATTTGATTGACTTCTCCACATCTTTTAAAGATTTTTCAGGAATAGTGGAAAGTGGAAAGTTTTGCTTCTTTTCTGAGCCCTCTTATATGCATCACCTGTAATGGCAACGCTCTCTATAGTGTTTTGAGATGACATGTGATGCTGCCTCCTTCCCTTCCTCAGCGTTTCCTACTAATGTTTGCTGCCATCAGAGGCTCTCACCTTAACTTTTTAGCTGAACCCAAAGAACAGAATGGCTTACTTATATCTGGTAGAATGACAGAACAGTCAGTGCACGGGAGTGGCTCTGAGATAAAAAGGAGTTTTACTCTAAATAAAACAGCTGTGTTCAGCTGTGTAAATAAACATAGAGTTTATTTACAAGTATACCAGTGTAACTGTTTTAAATTAATACCCGAGTGCTATGCTTTCACATAAGTACAGTTCTCCTTTCTCTAAGATTCCTTAAATAGACCTAGTCACCAGGGTTTATTTTCCTCAGTTGCAACTTAGGTTAATAACTTCCACAAAGAACATATTTCTCTGACACTCCTTAGTCTTCCAACACAATCAGTCTCCTTTCTTCTCACGCTCTCACACACAACCCTTCTTCACAAACCAGTCAACTCTACCCCCTACGATACAGTTACCATCCAGTCATAACACATTTCAATCATCCAATCCAAGCCTCTTCTTTCATACTGTAGAGACCTGCATTTTAAATCGCAGCAACATACATATAAAACCCCACATTAAAACACAAAAATAAAACTCACACCAAAAAATTATATTGTGAAACATCACTGACAAGAATGGCGTAGCAGTAGGAAAGAATTCTGCAAGCTGTTCAGACTCGGGGTAGTAGTAGCATTGTCCAAGCAGGTACTTTGAGTTAGGAGCAAGGTGTTGATGTACTCTATAGTTATCTTCAGTGCTTACAAGAATTGTTTTCTTGAACAGTGACGTCTCAGGGACTTTCCCAGGAAGTGAAATTCTTTCACTTGTGACCCAAATAGCTTTCTACCTCAAACCCTCAGTGGATGAACTTCTGGAAAATAACAGGTAAGGAATGGGGAAAAAATCCCATGTTGTTAACTGACAATTGGCCTGATGACTACATAAAATATCACTGTTCTGAAGCTAACAGCTATCTCGTGACCTAATATTCTCTAATACAGGGGTCCCCAAACCTTTCTGAGCCTGTGGTCACCTTTTGAATTCTGGCACAAGGTGGTAGGTGCAACCACAAAATGTTTTTCATGGAAGGTGGAAACAGACACAGACAGGAAACCCAAATGCTGAGGAAAAGAGGAGCAATTTAAAACATGCACTGAGAAAGGGCATAGAACTAACACTGGTGGCATCTGCTGCCAAAACAACATTATTTTAATCTACACAGCTAATCAGTATCCTATCAGAAGTCATGATCAGGAGGAACCCACCTGGCTCCACTCACGTTCTAAAAATACTTGATGATGTGGGTTGGTGCCATAGCACTCATAACACCATGTTGGGGACCCCTGTTCTAATACAATTAAAACTGTTTCTCCTTATATATACACATTTGTGGTAAAAACTGAAAGAATCTCTTTGTTCATCCTAATGTTAATTATGACTAAGTGGTTATATAGTCTGGGGTGACTGATCCTTGATGTATTCTCTTGTGTATATACTATGAGAGCAACTTGAAATTCCAAATTTGGAAATGATGCATTCTGTCTCACCTCTGCCACATTAGTTCTTCCATTTTAATCACATATAAATGTGTTTTCAGGTATGTCACAGGCTGGTTCAGCCCTTACCATAGAAAGCGGAAGAAGATCCATCCTATAATGATCCATCTCTTTCAGCCAGATGTACTCAGGTAACTCATGGTCACTTGTAAAATTAACATGGCACAGCCATATTACAAGCTCTTAAAAACTTTGTCTTTCTCTTCACAATAAATCTTGTTCACTGAGGCCACTGTGATGCTTTCCGTTTGGGGAGGGAGTGTTTTACTGAACATATTTGCCAAATTTCTGACACAGTTGGACTCTTACTGAAATAAGCCATGTACTGCTTTATGCCAATTATTGCTTTATTAGTACAAAAGCAGGGGAAAACACACACAGGGTGCATCCACACAGAAGATGAAGAAAAGCTGGGTTTTATGCTCTGCTTACTGTATTACTGTAACGAGTCTCAAAGCAGCTTACAATCATCTTCCTTCTCCGCCCCTTCCCTCCCGCAACAGGCACCTTGTGAGGTTGGTGATGAACAAAGAGAGATCAGGGAGAACTGTGACTAGCCCAAGGTCATCAGACTTCATGTGGAGGGTTTGGGAATCAAACCAAGTTCTCCATATTACAGTCTGCCACTCCTAACCACTACATCACACTGGTTGTCAGCAAAGATTCTCTGCAGATTGTGTTGCTGCTATGACTGCAGACATCAGTTTTCCCTCGTACTTTCCTTGCCTCTGCACTGCCATCCCTCCTTCCCGCAGAGATATCTAAACAAAGAAAAAGACCTGAGGCTTTTTTCATGAAAGCCAGGAATTCAGAGATTGTAGTAGATCATGGCAGTAGATCATTATAACATTATTGCACTATAGCAATGGCCAATTCAGAAAAGCCAGGAGCGGGCCAGAAATGCTCATGTTGGAGGCTGAGGCAAGGAAAGTAATTCCAGCATGAATGGGTACATTAAAAATGTACACCTTTCTATCCGTGATCTCTTTTAAAACTGATCTCTTTTAAAAGATCATATATTTCTGTTTTTTTTAATTGAATTAGCTCAAAGCCATAGCAAAGCAATAATAATGAAGTGTCATTCACAGTATCAAGTAAAGTCTATAAAATAACCATTAAAAGATTAAAATACATGATAAGCATATGAAACACAAGCTTTATGGCTAGTTGAAACAGAATTAACAATAGTTTATAATTCCTATAATAATGAATGATCCAAGATAAGGAGAGGCAGTTCTCAGTGAACCTAATAATCCAGTATCCACTTGGTCACTTACATTCAACAATCCTTGTTCTATTAAATGTTTAGTGCAAAGAAACTAAACCTAAGATCATATCAAATCAGAAAAAAACTGAAAAGTGGCTAACTAGGGGACCATGTATGGATGCTGAACTTCTTTCCCAACCCTTGCTTTAGCTTGGATGCCAAACTGGAACAAATAAAAGGAAAAGATTCCTTGTTGTCATCTGTCCTTGAGCATTCTCCCCTACCCTTGGACACACTACCTTGAAGTCCTACAATATTCACAAATATTTGAGCTGCTAAAGTCTAGTGGTAGATTTTTGGCTGTGAGTAGGTACCATACAATTTTAAAACTTAAGTTTATCTTTTCAGAGTCTTCTGCTTTGTGGTATAGTAGAACCAAATGTAATTGCTGAAATGCATTCACTTCTACCACTGGTTTCTGTTTAGGCTTTTGACCAAGTGGAATACAGTGACCCAGGAACTTCAAGTAGCCATGGAAAAGGTTTTCTATAGGTCTACTGTGGAGGAATGGATGGAGGAAAATATCCAACCCAGCCTACAGAGACTTCAAGACACAGTAGATGACTTGGACCGAGCGATACAGGCATTAACATAGCACTGTTCCAGACTGCTTTATGGAGGCTCAGGATGTGACAACTGGTATCCTGCAGCTGAAAATAGTGTAGTGTAAATGTCAGAAGTTTGTCTGAGTGTTAATTGCACTAACCTGCTTGGAATTAATCTTAAAATGATTTTTTGAAGAGTGTCTCCCAGTATACAGAAGGGAGAACTGGCCTAAAACTTCATGGTGATTATAGTTGATAAGTTCCAAATTCAAGACTGTTGCACAGACACTTTATCTTCAAAATAAAATCTAAAATGTTGCACAATCCCCTTGTTAATATGCTTTGAGTATCTTCAGTGGCAGCTGTGGAGACCCATGTCAATAACAGCTAGGAAAGCAGACCAAGCAATTGAGATTAACAAGGAAGCTGCAATAAGTTCCAGAACAAATCAGATGGAAAAAGCCTAAGCAGAAATTTACTAGGAAACAAGGCAGATCCTGTGGATTTGCAGCATCGCATGTTACATGCTGGATATTGTTGACTAGTTACTTAATAAACCTCTCAACCATTTTAGTAGTAGAGTCTCAGGTTTTTTTTAAATAACTTAGCTACATAGATATACTTCACAGGACTGCATCCCAGGCCATGTGTTTTACAGAACAATTTCTATGAAACGTTTTCACAACTATTGTCATCTGTTCATCAGTGTAGAAACAGTAATAGAGAGACAACCAGTTGAAGGTTAAAGAGCTGGTATGTACTACATTATACGAATTATTTCTGTGAGAATGTGTGTATAAATGCACTTGTAGAAAAACCCTCAGGAATGTCTGCATTTGGAAGATGATGGCTTAAAGGTAGAAATGTCTCAGAAATGACCAACTGTAGCAACTTTCACAGCACTATTTTAGACAGCGACAAGCCCTCCAAGGAGTTGTGGAGGCATCCCATTTCCCCATATATTCTTTCCTTTCCATGAAAGCCTCCATAGCATCTCCCCTTTTTCTATTTCCTTCTCTCTTTCCCACATACCCCGTTCCTTCAGCTTTTCCTCCTTTCCTCCCCATAGCAGCCCCTGTCCACCAGAACATTGGCTGAGCTGTATGGTACCAGCTGCTAAGCCAGGCTTATTTGGGAGGCATGCAATGGGAAGCCTGCAATGACTTAGAAATGGCACCTCACTTTCCCCTGTATCCCTAACCCTACAGTACTTCATCTTTCCCTTGTCCTGGCAGGCATCATATTTCCCCCTCCTTCCTTTTGTCATTCTCACCCATCAACCAACCTTTTATCTGCTCTACATTTATTATCTGCTTAATTTATTAACTGCCTTTCTCCACACTGGGGACTCTTAGCAACCTACATCTTTTTTCTTTCTTCCACCTTATCCTCGTTACAACCCTGTGAGATAAATTGGTTTGAATGTGTGAGATTGACTCAAGATAACCCAGTCGGGTTGCCAATATCCATGTTGGGCCTAGAATTCTCCCAGAATTACAGGTGATGATCTCTAGACATTAGATCACTTCCCCTGGAGAAAATGGCAGATTCTGATAATAGATTCTGTGGCATCGTGTCCCTGCTGGGCTCCCTGACCTCCCTAAACCCTGGACTTTCCAGGTTCCACCTCCAAATCTCCAGGAATTTTCCAACCATTGCCACCCAGTGTCCTTCTATGGCAGAGTGCCAATTTGCCGTGAGTCTCCCCAAACATTAAGAGATTTGAGAGTGAAATGTAATGAATCCCCTCTGGAATGTCATTTGTAGACTGTAGTTCTATGGTTATGTGGCTAAGATAGAAAGTACTGCATGAGGGACCTCAAGTTAGTGAATAAATTGGTCCTTTGGAGTTCAGAAGAAGAAGAGTTTGGATTTATAACCCCCCTTTCTCTCCTGTAGGAGACTCAAAGGGGCTGACAATCTCCTTGCCCTTCCCCCCTCACAACAAACACCCTGTGAGGTGGGTGGGACTGAGAGAGCTCCGAAAATAGAATTCAGATAGACTTGCTTACACATACTCATTTGTGACTTCAGAATGTTTAGTAAAAAGCTGCCAATGATTTTATCTTAAGGTCTACATTATGTATACTACTGCTATAAATTGGTGATTTAAAGGTATGTAATGATCCTGAACAAACCTTTTTAAACTGCCATTGATAACTTCTGTGCTGTGAAAAAGCTGTTCTATAAAGCCAACATACATTTGCTTCTTTCAAACATTCCTTGATATTTCCCAGGATTTTAAACACGAACCTGCATACCACAATAATTTTTATACGACTGAATACTCACCTGTGTTCGCCCACACCACTACCTTTTGTTCTTCAACTATAAATAGAATATGGACTTGGACTTTGCCTCAGGCTTTTAGGACAGAGTAGGCCATTATTCTACTTCAGTTTTTGAGCAGACAGTTTCATAAAATGTATTAAAATCCCCAATTTTGCCAGTTTAATCCTAATCCTTGAAATCCAGCTCATTTTTTGCAACAACCACACCTTTACCACATCTTCTATCTGTACTGAAGGGCCTGCCTCTAGAAGATGCCTTGCTGTTTGCACACCATCAGCTGATTTCAGAACTTATGATGAGGTAGGAAGGAAGCAGCTGGGTTCAGACATATTTTGGTCCTTATAGAACCTTAAACATTAAACACAATACCTTTGATCTGTGTCTAGAAGAGAATGAAGAGTCAGAGCTGACACAGCACAATCCAGTACAGATTAGCTTCAGTCTAAGCTTGCGGATTTCAGTGGGCTTGAACTACTGTAGCTCTGAATAACATTGCATTTGTAGGCACAGGCATAATGTGCTTCCAGTACTTTTTGCAGGAAGGCAACAGCGTGCTGTACCAGATGCATCTTCTAAACAAGAGCAGTCTTGCACAGAGCAGTAGTTGAACATTCAAACTAATAAACACTGGGTTCACAAATGACAGAACAAGATGGACAACCTATTACTGAGAGAAGGGGAAGATGAGCACAGCCAGGCACAGCGCAGCCCTGCCACCTCCCAAGAGGTTTGTGAAGGCGCAATAAGGAAAAGAGAGAGAAAACTCACCAACCCGCTGAAAGGCCCCTATGCAGCCCAATGGGCTGCACCACCTTTTTTTGCTGGCGTAATTCCACACCAGCAAAAGGTGGCATTCCTGGGCTGAAAGAAAGCTGGCCATAGGAAGCTGACTAAACTGGGCCCCATCTCTGGCACCATGTTAGTGCCCCTGCACCGGCACTGATGATAATGAAGAAGAGTTGGATTTATATTCCCCCCTTTCTCTCCTATAGGAGACTCAAAGGGGCTTACAAACTCCTCTCCCTTTCCCCCTCACAACAAACACCCTGTGAGGTAGGTGGGGCTGAGAGAGCTCCAAGAAGCTGTGACTAGCCCAAGGTCACCCAGCTGGCATGTGTTGGAGTGCACAAGCTAATGTGGTTCACCAGATAAGCTTCCACAGCTCAAGTGGCAGAGTGGGGAATCAAACCCGGTTCTCCAGGTTAGAGTACACCTGTTCTTAACCACTACACCATGATGCCACTTATGCAATGGGTTCACGCCACACCATGAGCCCTTTCATGTAATCCCTAACCCTTTCATGTAATCCCACTCAGTACTGCATTAACAGTCTTATCAGATGGGGCTGAATTCAGACAGCCCCTGATACTATTACAACTTGAATTTCCAAAGTTCCTGGAATTTTCTAAAGTTACAAATCTCAGTACTGGAGGACGTGGGGATTGATAGCTGCTAGTTAAAATATAGCAAGATGGCATTTAAACCTATTATAATCCATTTCAATACAAGAAAATGTCAGTTGCCAAATTTTAACCACCAAATTTTATATATAGTTTATATGAAAATCACAGGCTTTACAGACTTCAGCTAGAAAAGTATACAATCTTATTTCAATTCATTAGGCCCTCAATGAAATTCACAAGTACTTACAAAATGGGCTCCTATGGCATTTTCCAAAAAAATTCCTTACTTTTATTTTTTTAAGTATATACATCATAGTCAGAAGGAAAATGTGGATGTCACCAGAAAGCTCAATACTGAATAGCCAATATTGTGGACTTTAAAAAAATTAAATATTACCTTTTTATTGGCGATCAACAGTTTAAAAAAACTTAGGTGGTAGGAGTGCTCTAAAGCAAAAATTTGTTCTCAACATGTGCAGAGGTGTCTAATCCTAGACATTCTAAAGTATGTATCATGAATAGGTCAACAAAAGTGTGTCTGTCAAATCAAGATGCTTGAATGCTCTCACATAACCGGAGGTAAATGTGTATAAAACCTGAAGATGAATGTCAAACTGCCTAAAATAAACCTTTCTAGATCAATACGACTTACTGGCAATACCACTAAGTACCTTTCCTGTCTTTCCTTTTAAAAGAAGCAGAATATTTTAAAAAATAAGTTAGGCTCATAGCTATGGCCTTAAGAAAAATGACCGTACACAGGATTTATGAGAGAGTTTTCACCTACACATCATATCTTTCACATACTAAATTACAGTAGATTTCCTCCGAACAGGAGTAAAAAATGTCACTGAAGTAGTAATTACATAATGCAGTATTCAAAAGCTACTATGTGTAGGATTCCAAGCTATTGTAAATCTCTCTGCATCTTCTCTCTGCATCTATGGAAGACACCAAACTCTGAATTCAGCAAGAACTTATAGATGTTATCTTATAGGATTCAGAGAGCTTTTGTTTCCTGCACGCCAGAATCCCTGGGATCATCAACATCACTGCCATCTGTTTCACTGTTGTTCTTGGAAACTTGATAATTCGGCACTGTGTTCAGCCCAAGAAAGCTGGTAACAAGCTGAGCCACGGCTTCTACATCACTGTTGGAAAGAAACAAGGAAGAATTAATGAAGCAAGTGCTCCTCTGAAAGAAGTGTGTGCATTTTAATAAATATGAAAGCATCCAATAAAGGGGGAAATCATTCAGGATAACAAAACTGGAAAGTATTGATAAGAATCCCCTTCAATTATTAACTTATTAAGGAGTGGGGTTTTTTTTTCCTGTGACTGTTGGCCAAAGTCACAAAATTTCACCCAAGCTTCATTGACATGGCAAAAAAATTATGTAAAGGAAGTCAACTCATTCCTTTTAGCACATTGGCTTCTTAGAATTAGCTGAAAACTATACCAATTCTTCAAATGGAGAATTATGCTTATTCTCCCATGGATCTGCTGCTGAAAAACAATTCCATGCATGCTTTCATTATGGTGTATTTCCTAGGAGTCCGTTTCTGGGAACCTGCAAGGCTGTAGTTACTCAATTCAGACATCACACAAAAAACATGGTTACAGAGGTTGTTGAATGCAGATCTCTCCCACAACGACAGTTAGCTAGTTACATACCAAACCAGGGTCTAAAGTTGGCCATAATTATAGTTTCATATACTATATAAATGCATACCTCCTGGCTTGTTCCCTAATAATACCCTCCCACGCTACTGAGAGAAGGCCATGAAAACAGCATTTTGCCAGGACAATCCAAGATTGGAAAAACGGTCCATAAGCAGAATTCTGGTTTCACATACTAACCATAGTTAAAGTACATCTTAGTTCCATTCGCTACCTGATCTGAACTATAATAGCTCACACTAATCAACAGTGACTTCTAAGGCAACAACCCCTCTTGAAGATTTATTTCCTAACAACATACATAGGCAAACTAGCACAGAGATCATAAGAACAAGTCAATAACTAAAGATTTGCTAGGAATAGCTACTGATCTTTATTTATTACCACTTTAACTGTACTCATCTATTACTTTAGAAGAAATTGTTGGGGCCCAGTTTTCAGAGAACACTTCTAAAAAATGTATGTTTTCAGTAATACGAATTAAAATAAGGGAAAATATTACAGAAAATATGGCAAGTTTTTGACAGGCACTCCTATTATGAAAACACTTAGTGCCCAGGAATGGATGTTACCCAGGACTCTTGGAATGTCACCTTATGCCACAGGGTGAGTAACAAGACACATAAATGAAATACCTACCATGTAACATATGTTAATAGCTTGATAGCATATTTCCAAGATAATCTATGATGCATAAGTGGTTACCTAGAATTGATGCAACCCAAGCCATCATATACAAACTGAAAAAAACCCTTTGAAAATATACATGAAACTTCAGCAGCTTCCATAGCATCTAGAATCTTCTTGTTACATCTAGGATTCAATGCAGCTTTCTCACATATCCTTACCAATCACAGTTTAGTAAATTCATACTGTACCTTCTACAGCCCATCACTGCATTCTGAGTCAGAGGCACCGAAAGACCAGTAACAAGTCGCAGGACAACTAAGTAACCCTTCCCAAAATAACGTACTTTCTCCTCCTCTACGTTCACAGCTCGAATTTCATCCAAACGAAATACCACTACGTGGGAAAGTAGGAGATCAGGTGAACTACAGTGAAGATTCACCTAGGCAGTTCATTTTACTATCTTGCGTGAGAATCTTTTGCTCATGGTCCACCACTATGCACAATAAACTACATTTCTAGACTTTTGTCCTTGCTGTTGCCACTCCTCCCGCTAGAAGCAGAGTTATGCAAATTTGGTGAATTTATAACCTATACAAGTTATAGAATGGCACACATTTCACATTTTCTTCAGCACACAAAGAAATAGTCCCCAAAATTTTACTAATTTTTTTCCCCAACACAGTACTTTGCATTCATTTACTTTACCTTGTTCATGGCCAGCTCTTGACAGGGTCAGTAACTTTTTGTAAAGGTTAAATATCTTTAGGATAACTTTTCCTGTGTCCTTTTCAAATACAGCTTCCTGTAAAAATAATTTTTAAAAATCAGTGTAGAAATAGCTGTAAGGCAAAGGAAGAATAGTTGCTTTCAAAACGGGACATTAATGACTCCACAAACAGACACTCTATCATCCTCTTATACCAATTAACTTCAATGATCTCAGAAGTAAATGTGTAACAGCTACATAATAATAGATAATCACTATTGTCTTTTTACTGGATTATACTCTTCAGTTTGGCCCTCAGCATCTACCTGGCAGACCAACTTTGTCAAAACACCATGAGGATTAAATGGATCAGCTGTTCTTGGTAATGGAACAGGGTATTTATTTAAAATGGGCTTCTCCTTAAATAGGAGCCAAATATTTAGCATCTGTATTAAAGCTTAGTTTAGTTTAGCTTAGTCTGTGGAATGGGGGAATAACAATCCTCCCCAAGGATTGAGGAGTCAGTTTATTTTCACATGGAGCTGTCTTATACACAGTCAGGGAGCAAGCCTAAGCAAGTCTACTCAGAAGTAAGTCCGATGCTATTCAATAAGGCTTACTCCCAGGAAAGTATCTTTAGGACTTCAGCCTCAGACAGTTAGGCAGTCAAAATCAGTTTAATCTATCCCAATTCACAGTGGCTCTCCAAGGTCTCAGAGGATAAGGCATGAACATCACCTGCTGCCCAGTCCTTTTATCTAAGGATGCCAAGGAGCAAACTCAGGACTAAGCTAACATGGCACTTCAGTCTAAGCAACATTAACAGACATTTGGCTAAGGCAGCCCAAATTTCACTTTATAGTCCACTGCTTACCTCCCAGTCCTCAAGATTTTGCACAGCTACAAAAAGACAGCCAGCAATATAGAAAAGTTTCCATCCAAGGCTATCTGAATAATACACAAATATTTTGGCAATTAGAAAGATGAATCCAAAACCACATATACAGGCTCATTTTAATTATTAAGACTGCAGCCTCTTCTGTAACCTCAGATAACATAATTGAGTAGGACTTCCTGGCTTGCCAGTTCTGTCTATTACTAGAACAGAAAGATTTGGCTATTATAATCCATGCCTTGATTGCTGCTACATTATGCAACTGTAAGGTGTTCTATGCGGAGCTGCCTTTGGAGGTCACACAGAAATTTTAATCTGAAATTGTTGCTGCCTGTCTTTTGATAAGTCCTAAATTGGGGTGATATGTGCTCCAACAACTTCCTTGATTAATCATTTGTTTTAGGGCCCAATTCAAGATACAAATTTTAGTCCTGAAATCCCTCAACAGTCGGCAAGGAGAGTTCCCACGGGAATGACTGCTCTTCTAACTTCCTGTTCCTTCAGATCTAGCAGTGAAGTTCTATTCCAATGTCATCACACGTAGATACCATATTGGTGTCTACCAAGAACAGAGGATTTTTTAAAGTCACACATTATGGAACTGCCTTCCTTTGGAGATCTGTCCGGCTGTGTCACGTGTAACATGCACCTTTCATACGAATGATACTTCTCTTCTGTCAGACTTTTAATGATATCTAATGTTTATGTAAGATTAAGAATTTGAGCAATGTTTATTGATATCGTTTCTGCATTTCAAACAGCTTTGAAAGGAATCTAGAAATTTCATATTTAAAGTTTATATTCAGGTTATTAGACTATCAGTATTATAAACACACACTATGCTGATGAAGGGCACACAGCATGTCCTGCAGATCAGAAAATGAATTTTCAGAGACACAACAAGTATCTTCATTCCAAGCCAGACCATGTTTATTACTAATCTCTAAAACCCTTTCATTATGGTAACTCTGCAAGCCATGATTTTAGTAGCAAAACACAGCCTCCTTGTCTGGATGTGGAAAGGGCTGTACAAGTTCTAGTGAGTTCTAATGAAAAGTACCAAATGAAGTTACTGAATTTTACCAGAGCTGTAGTAAGCAGCAGCCAAGCCCACAGAGGAGATTCCTAGAAAGAGGACAGAAATGTAAACTCACTATGTAACTTCAGCTATTTATAAAAATCACCAACATCATCTAACTTTGACAAAACATAAAGCTTTGTTGGGCCTTTCTACTATTCAACTTCATTCCATTTCAAAGAATAGATCCCTTCCTCCTCCTATTGTATTGTACTGTATTATTCGATTTGCATACCGCCCTCCCCCAAAGGGCTCAGGGCGGTGAACAACAACAGTATAATACATCAGTAACAAAGAAATATTGTTTGACGAAGTCTATATGTACAACACAACACAATGACTGTTAAGGGAAATCAATCCCAGTGCAAAATAAACGTATCAAAACATTAGTTACATCTTGAAATATAAAATATCTCTTGTATAGATCCAAGAAGTTCCTCAGCCATTTTTCTGTTACAAGTCAAGTTCATTATATTCAATTAGTTAACCTGTACTATAACATCCCCTAAACAGAGAAAAATAAAATTTCTTAAAGAAACTTCTGAAACAGTCATCATTCTCAGAAACAATAGTGAGGGTTGTTGAGGGAAAATATATATATTTATACTTAAATAAAAAGGAGATCCATTAAAAATACATACAAGGATTGTAGTCTTACCTACAAGGAGAGACCATGATCTGATACCAGGTGACCTTTTTAAATGAAGAACATTGTTTGAATTGGTTTCAGCCAGCATATACATTTTCAGAGACAAGAGGGGGAATCCACAGAGCCCAACTGCGTTCACAAAAGCCACCTACAGAAGGATGGAGAGAAAAAATGTCCACTGATGCATTGCTTCCAGAGCTTTCCCATTTTTCCTTAAGATTTTTCCTTAATATGCTTCACATCCTGAAATCTAACTATATACCAGATTCTACCAGCGTATTAGGTGCTGACCAATGCAAAGTGCTGACAATCAAATGTATGTACTTTAAAACAGAAACTGCACCTTTAGCATCTGCCTAAGGCTAAGCAAACACTAAATTTCAAATCATGGCTTTTCTAGACAGTAAATTTCAGTTTCATAAAATGAAATAATAGCATAACAAGTAAATGCCTTGCCACCTTTCTCCCCTACTGGGGAGGGGGGTGGGACCCTACTGCACAAGCAATGTTTAATTATAGTGTGGAAAAAAGGAAGTCATATTAACATTTCCCGCCTTGTGCATCTTATAGCTAACAAAGAATATTTGGAAAAGTAAAGGGTCAAAGGGTGTGGTCCTCCCTTATACAGCAGCCCAGATAATTCCCCCCATCCCACATCATCTTCCAATGGGGGAGGGAGCTCTGTCCTCTCTCCCCGCACATATTTTAGCCGCGTTTTTTAGAGGACTTCTCTCAGTTTCTTCTCCTCCCCCCACCTTCCAAACTTACCTAAGTTATCCTTTTCCAGACACCTTGGGAGAGGGGAGCGATGCTTCAATGATAATAATACACTTAAAGCAGAGGTCCTTCCTTCACACTCAACCATAGAGTTTTTCAAAAGTAGTTCCAGAGTTCCAAGGAGGGGGGAAACCAAGGGGGGAGAAATAAGCTTGCTTTACAATGTCATTTCCGCTTCCGACTGTATGTTTCTCACGCGGGGCAAGAGTTATAAAGGGCTACATAAATGTTTTACGGAGAAAGAAATCCACAAGCACCGCCTGGATGCACCTGCTTCCTCCTTGGAATAGGAAGGGGCTTGTGTGTGAGTGTCAGGGTGGGCGGCGAGGCAGCAGGATGGTCAGAAGTTGATATCTAATATATACAATCGATGTCCAGTTCATCAATAAAGTCTAAACGTTTTGGGAGACAGACCAGCCGGCCTCACACTTGCAAAGGAAAGAGGTGTAGTTGAACGGATTGCACCGCTTCGGACTGCGCGTGGAGGCTCACCGCTGAGAAAGTGCCGTTATGTTCCTGATGTGCAGGCAGAAAACCGGCGTAGCAAGCAACGAGAATTCCTCAAGCCGTCACGTCACAATGTATTTTTTTATGCAAATCAGAGACGGTTCCCCCTGGAACCTGGAGTGGTCCATAAGGGCGGGGTCCTTATGGACTTTGTTTTCAAAGTCTGTGTAGCAGGTAGAGGTTTATCAAGTCTGCATCTTCATGGAAGGGGAAAGAATGCTGATCTAGCGCATGAGCTCGTTTTGTAGCTCGTTTTCTGCATTCTACGGTAGGGGGCATTGACGCGGCACTTTCACTTTCGCAGCCTGTCTGCATTGCTACTTTCTGCATTGCTACTTTCCCCAAGCATCGACGTCCACGGGAAAGGGAACAACTGGCAGGGGGAGGGGGTGTAGTGACCATTTCGAAGAACTGCAACAAAAGGAAACTTCCGAACCTGCCTTCTTAACCTGAGGCATGCTGCAACACGCACGGACGCGCAGACTGAATCATTCAGTCTGCAGCCGTCGCCAACTATCACTATTTCCCTGCATGTTGATCAGCCATATTTGGTTTGGGCATCTCAATTATTCCTCTTGGGGATGGCGGGGAATTAGTCTTCATAGGACACTATTGGAACGTGGCTGTCTTCGTCATCAAAAAGCGTCTGATTTCGTAATAATAGGGTTTTTAAACCAAAAGCAAAGATGTCGCTTGAACTAAGCAAGGAGAATAGCAATCAAAGCTATTTTGCTTTTTCAGGTAGCAGAAGGAAATGCAGAAACGCACAGTGTACTAAAACGAACGACAAGAATGCCCACTTGAAATAATCGGAGAGGCACGATGTACAACCCTCCATTGGATGTAATAGATTCCAGGAATGACAATTGATTTGCGCGCTCACGATTTGAAAACATTAAAGCACACAAAAGTTATAACGAAAAGACGGAAGGGGTTTTGGGAAACCTGGGTCTGGAATACCAGCTGGCAAAATGGACTTCTGGGCTCATTAGACTGCTCTGGACCTTGAATTAAAATCCGTACTGTAGAATGATAGGACTAAAGGCTGTGCTCTGGGACTGGAGTGACAGCCCCCAGAGTGGAATGCAACCAAAGTGCTCTGGAACAGGAATGACTGAACACTTCTGCTATGCCCAGGGGCCTTCATTTCAGATGATTAATCATGCTTAACTACATTAGTGCAAAGACCTGCTCTAGATTTTTTCAGGAAGAATCTTTCCTGTTTGTGGCTGGTTTATGTGTATTATATGTATATGAAAACATATCTTGACATAAACAATTTAAAAGGTAAATACAATTAGTAGATTGTTAAACCTATCCTAAAAAGCAAAATGAGCATTAACAAACTAGGCAATAAATAATCTCAAGTGTGTCCCAGTGCAGGAAAGTTATCTGGTTGGGGGGGGGAGGGGAGGAAGGAGCTCCATATTCTTGGTGCCACTGCTGAAAAGCCCTGTCTCTAGTGGCCACCCATTAGACTTCAGAAGGTGTAGCCTACACATGTTAGTGCAGAGGGTGGATCCAAAAGCATGCCTCAGCTTCAAACCTTTCAAGGTAATGCCAAACACCTAACATAAGCTGAATACCTATCACCCTATCACATAGATTCCAAAAATAACAGTACTTCTCTGGGCTTGATCAGACCATCCAGTATAGAGTATTGAACTAGGGTCTGAAAGATCCTGGTTTGGATCTGACTATGCCATGAAGCTCGCTGGGTGTCCTTGGGCAAACGTACTGCCAGTTTGGCCTAACAGGATTGTTGCTTGGTGCCCTTGAGTCACACTCTCAAGCTGGTTTAATGGAGGACAGCCTGGATAGGAGGACAATGTTGTAAATTTTTTGGGTCCCCATTGGCGGGGGTGGGGGAGTGATGGTATAAATATCTAAATTAAAAAAACAAAATTTCAGTTAAGGCTATAAGGTATAGAAATAGTCTCCTGGCACCACCTTCTGGAATTGTGGTGGGAAGACAAACAGCTTATTTTAGCCCCTGTTTAAGCTCTTAACCACATAAAAAATAGCCTGTTCTATCGGAAGAGTGATCCCATGGTAACTGGTCATAAATGGATACATGGACAATGAAGCCACAAAAGGCAAATGAAGAAATACTAATATAAATACAAATCCTTATGTGGGACATCAAGCATCCGTTATATGGAACATCAAACGTCCTTATGTGGCACATCAGACATCCAGGGATCTGGCAACTCTTTGTGAAAGAGTAATCTGAAATGTTAGATCAAAGGCTAGAGATATTGTGATGATCTGCTCCAATTTTTGTGATGATTTTAAAAAATCAAAAGCAAATGTTAAATAAGTTTTTGTTTTGGCTTACGCAGAGCAAATGATGGAGAACAATAAACTCATTAAAACCTTCAACAATACATTAAAACTCATGAATGTTTGTCCCATGTCCTCTAATTCTACCCCATGCTCTGAATAGGATATATATCTTATAATCGAAGCATTATTTATAACAAGTTGCTATCCAAGATAAATATATTAGTGACTGGCTAGAGTAAGAATGGAGTCACTGCAAAAGACAGTAATGCCAGGAAAAGTTGAAGGCAGCAGAAAAAGAGGAAGACCCAACATGAGATGGATTCAGTCAGTCAAGACGTACCGACCTGCAGTTTGCATGGCCTGAGCAAGGCTGTTAAGGATAGGACGTGGGGAATGAGAGGGGTGCACGTCATTAGTTCATAGGGCCGTGGAAGCAACTTGAGGGCACTTAACACGCATGGAAAGGCCAGAAGGTAAGACGAGTTTAATTAAAAAAAACCAAGGCTCATTCCGCACATGCAGAATAATGCACTTTCAAACTGCTTTCAGTGCTCTTTGAAGCTGTGCGGAATAGCAAAATCCACTTGCAAACAGTTGTGAAAGTGGTTTGAAAACGCATTATTTTGCGTGTGCGGAAGGGGCCGATAAACAATAGTGTTATGGCTAATGGAGCCTATATTGTTTAATTTATAGTTTGTATTTTGTCCGTGTGCTTCATCTGTTGTTGCTTTATTTATATTGTGCACTGCCCAGAGCCCTTCGGGGGAGGGGCGGTATAGAAAACTAATTATAAATAAATAAATAATGAAGCTGTAAGTAAGATTTACAAGACCACGGCCACTCAGCCCGGAAAACCCACAACAACCAAGCTGTAAGTAGTTTATGTGTATTTTAAATGGAATATAATCTTGGAGAATGGCTTTCCTCGGAGCATCATCTGCTTCTTTTTTTCGGAAACACCGCATGGTGATTGAAGATATCGCCTGCCATTCGCTTCTCTTCCGCGGGGAGGCGCTGTCTCCCCCACTTCCACCAAACGCTTGTGACTACGTGACAGCTCTCAGGTCTACAATGAACGCTTGCAAACGGCAGGGGCGGAGGGAGGAGAAACAAGGTTACCCCCAAAATAAGAGGAAAAAAGAAAGAAAGGTCGTGTCCTCCTTTGGAGCCGTTCAGGACCCCGTTACTTGTGCTCTGGATTGCTTTTAAATGGTGATAGCGGCGTGCATCAGTCTCTAGCAGCGGTGCTATTTCATTTCATCTAGTGATGCCATTTGTGACTTAAGCGAATTATGCTTCAAGGTACTGTGTCGGCTTTGCTTCCCTTTAATTCCTTTGCACGAATTGAATTGCAGCGGCGGCGGCAGCTGCCGCAGCTTGCTCTTGCACGTCCGGGTGCCTATTTTAAGGTGGCTTATTTTCCGCTTTCTTAATTCTGCATCTGCAGAGGCGAAATAATGACTTGCGGTCGCGAGAGTAAGATTTGTTCATCGTTAGTTTTATGCGGAGCTTGCAAAAAAAATGTTGAAGAGTGTTTTGAATGTATGTCTGCAATTCCAAAGGATCAAAATTCAGAACTCCCTCCAATTGCCACACACACGTTATCATTTGTGTAATCCCGGAGATAAAGTGTACCAGGTTTGGCTGTTATTTTTTAAAAGGCACCTTAAATGTTTAAGCAGAGACCTCACAAGATACAGGAGAGCTGTTTCTGGTTTGATGCTGGAGGGGGAGGGGTCGTGTCCTTACTTGGGATACATAAACTGTGCTGCTGAGTATGCTTGAAACATCTGTGTCTTACAGTTACTTCCAAGTAATTGTAAAGCTCTGCAGCACAGGCTGAAGTGTCTTATACAGACGTGTCGAAATGCCGTTGATTTCCATGAGGATCTGTTCATTTGTTACGGGAACAGGAATAGCTCCTCTTGTTAAGAAAATAAGTAGGTTGGGTTATTCTGCGTTTCTAAATCCAAGTGCATTCACCCCTTGTGTCAGGTTTGGTGTAGTAAACCTTGTATTGATTTTCAGGTGGGTCTAGACTCTAGACACTTGCAAACTGGGCTGGGAAGCCTTCCACAGAAGTACAGACACTTTATTAAAAACAGTTGAATCCTATCTTTATGGTACTCTCTACAGTGGCCACAGTTTCTTAATGAAGTGCATTTGACTCCTAAATGCCTCTAAAAAGAAGTGTGGGTTTAAGCCCTGCCCAGTGAGTATGGGTGTGATTGGCTGGTGTAGATTCCAGGCACCAAGTACAGATAAGAAATTAGTTTTGGCTAATGGCTCGTTACCGCTGCCTGGTGTTTCCAAATTATGGATGTTGCTGAACTGGGATTTCTTCAATTTGGCACTGTGTGTTCTGAAATGAAGGGCATCTCTTGCGTTCTGTGGCCCTGATAGAAGATATATTGCAAACTTACTCATTTGTTCTTAGTATAGCATTTTGAAGATGAAAGAGGCCTAGTTGTTCCTTTGGAGCATCAACTCTTAGAAGGAACCAACTGGTAATGTGTAATTGTTAGCAACAGGCTTCTATAGATATTTATCAGTTAGGATCCCCCAGCCTATGTTGTGAAAGTTAGCTGTACTGTATGTCTCCAAGGCCATCTCTCATGCACACATACACACACCTGTCCCTGAATGCCTGGTCATCTTCTATTAAGCCATCTTCTATTAAGGTATACAGCCATCTTCTATTAAGGTATACAGTAGCTAAAATGTTTACCTTGAAGCTGTATACATACATGCTATTTGCAAGTTGCTATGCATATATTTATCTCACAATACTAGAACCAGGGGGCATTCATTGAAAATGCTGGGGGGAAGAATTAGAACTAATAAAAGGAAACACTTCTTCACGCAACGTGTGATTGGTGTTTGGAATATGCTGCCACAGGAGGTGGTGATGGCCACTAACCTGGATAGCTTTAAAAGGGGCTTGGACAGATTTATGGAGGAGAAGTCGATTTATGGCTACCAATCTTGATCCTCTTTGATCTGAGATTGCAAATGCCTTAACAGTCCAGGTGCTCGGGAGCAACAGCCACAGAAGGCCATTGCTTTCACATCCTACATGTGAACTCCCAAAGGCACCTGGTGGGCCACTGCGAGTAGCAGAGAGCTGGACTAGATGGACTCTGGTCTGATCCAGCTGGCTTGTTCTTATGTTCTTATGTTCTTATATCTACTTGTGGTACCGTAAAATATGTATAATTGGAGCTAAAGATCAGAATTGCTCATGTTTTGGTATGCTACGGTATTTCTGTCTCTTGTGAGTTGAAAGCAGACGTTTGCTGATTAGTCAGTTCTGTAACACTAGATTAGATTAGAACCATCCCACTTTTGAAATGCCTGATCCTGAAAGACTTACCCAGTTACAGGAAGAATTGGCAGCTGAAGCAGAATGCTTTGGTCACAAAGGAGAATAGTTATATGAAGGATGAAAGGCCATGATAGCAATAAAGGATTCTGACCACTCCTTTTTGTATTTGTGCCTTTACTGTTTCAGGGAGCTGGACTGTCTAGGCAGCGTTTTCCTCTTCTCGATCTCTTTGATACAAATATATGAGAACCAGCAGGTTTTACCCAGCACACCAAAGACAGTAATACAAAGACCTTCAAATGAAGTGTGAAAACTGCACCAAAAAGGTGAGTAATTTTCTTGTGAATTATGTTTCTGAATAAACATTCATAACATTAGCTTGACAGCTGCAATCCTATGTATCCTACCTGAGCAGTAAATCCCATTAAATTTAATATGCCATATTGCAAAATAAAGACAGGTGTAGTTGTGACCTTGGGCCAGTTGAATACTCTCAGCCCTGACCCTGGCTGCTATGTGGACGGGAGATCTCCAAGGAGTACTAGGGACAGGATGTGGAGGCAGGCAATGGCAAACCACCTCCAAATGTCTCTTGCCTTGAAAACCCTACAAGGTCACTATGTCAGTGATGATTTGACAGCAAAAAAATTGCAAAATAGACTTTCAAAAGATTCTGACATAAGTGAAAGTTCTGAAAAAATAAAATGCCTGGATATATGCCTTTTGTTTTGGATTTCTCAATATTGTATATCTGAGGGAAAGAGCTGTATTGTCCTGTAATATGTGAAATGCTTTGCAGTTACTGTTTAGGCACTTCGATAGGTTAAGTTATTCTACTGCAGGATTCTGAAAGGGGCATCCTTTACAGAGTAAGGCTCTTGCTGTCAAAGTGCAGTCTTAGAGCTGGATCCAGACTAAATTTTACATCACTGGAATGGGACCTTCCTGCATTTCCCCTTTCCCTGCAGCCCTTTGATTTCCATGAAATTGTGCCAGAGGCATAGCTAGGGATAATGGAGCCCAGGGCAAAAAATTCTGAGTTTTCTGTGCCTCCCCACCCCCCGTATGGGCAGCTGCCCTCCCCAACCATGACCAGGAGTGTGATAAAGGCAGTAGTATTATTCTATAAATTGTTACAAATGACAAAAGGCAATGGAGATTCCTTTGGTAAAGAATCCACAGAACACATGTCCTACAATGAACTGGGACATGCAAGGACACCGGGGGGTGGGGGGAGAATGAGATCTGGAAGGGAGGGAGGGAGGAATGGAAGGAAGAAGGTGAGAGAATGAAAGAAGGGGAGAGAAAGAAAGGAGGAGAGAAAGAACCCAGCAGAGGAGCACCTGGCAGTTCTCCTACCCCCACATGGAGGAGAACTGGAACCTCCCCTCCCCACTCCCCCAGCCCCCACTCACCAGTGCTGATCCCACTGATAGCAGTTGCTGCTCCAGCCCACCTTACCCCTCTGATGCCAAACATTTGGTGCCAGTTCTTTGTCCAGGACACAGAGAGGGAATGGGGAAGAGCCCCACTGAAGACAGGGTGAAGGGAATGAAGGTTGTGGAAAAGTGCACTCAGTTTTTTTGGTCCCCCCCCCCCCCCCGTCCAGTACAAACACACTTTTCATTCAAATACTGTTACATGTATAATGAGAACAAGACGTGCCTCTAAAGTGGAGCTACAGGGCAGTGACTTTCCTAAATTTGGCTTCCTTTTTCTCAAAGAAATGCCCGACGCCTACCCCTCCCCCCAGCCCATGCTCAAGCCCAAGGAGGGGGCACTGACTCGCACTGCACAGGGGCCTGAAGCTCACCCCTCCTGCCTGGCACTCGCTCAGCCTGGCGGCCAGCAGCACCTGCTTGTTAGCCAGCCTGTGCAACGCCTCCAGGCTCCAGTGCGGCTAGTCTGCGCCGCTTCCTTCCCACTCACCTCCACTCCTGTGCCTGTGCACACTGCGCCCCTCTGCCTTGACCCGCTGCACGGAGCATGCCCACCAGGCTAGAAGTGTGGGGGGCGATTTTCCAGGGGGGTCCATGTGACTGAAAGACAGCCGCCCGGGGATTTTGTCCCCAGATTCCCCCGTGGAAGGTCTGCCTAAATTTTGTTTCTGGAGGTTAGGGGACCTTGAGGAACAACATGAGAAGGGGCTGCAGCAGGAAGGGTTAAGTGATAGAAATGGCCAATTTAGTATGGATCCAGCCCCACAGCAGGTCACACCCTTCTGTTTCCATTGAAGTCAAGTGTCTTAGAGAGATATTACTGCTTAGGACTGCATTGCACTGCTCTTCCAGTCTCCTCTGTGTGGTTCAGCATGCAACATATGTCTGGGAAATTGTGGAGTATTTTTTAGACATACAGTGCGAGAGGGCATTTTGCCACTGCTTCCCAGAATATACTCTTGCTTTCTCTCTTTTACCTTAAGTCAGATTCCCAGCATAGCATCATGTGGATTTGCCTTTCTGGTGGGCTCTGAAGATCCCTATTTATTCACAAACAGTATGTGTGTGGTACTGCTTTGAAAGAATGTACTGGGCATGTAGCAGCTTGATTGTGTGTCCCGCTTTAAACTCTACATGTTGCACCATCCCGACCAGTTTGTTAATCTGCTTAAGAGCACAGAAGCTCCACGTTGAGAGAACCATACTTTGGGTGATTTGAATTTATATTGTTACTCAGGAATAGTTACACAGACAGGGGCACATCAAATAACAGATTCCATTAGGAAACTTTCTTTTGTCATTAAGAATTCCGCAAAGAAAACAAGACTGGTTTTTGCTTCTTTTAATTTTTTAAAATTTCTTAATCAAGAAGGAGTGTATTTACAGCCTAATTCCATGCAAAATGAGATGCATCAGAGCTCTTAATTATATTCCAAATGCCTCTCCTTGATTACCAAATTGATTTTGTACCCTGCTGTCCATTCTACAGTTTGCCTGTTGTTTTCTTGACTTTCTTTTCCCTCCCTGAGCCTCAGGCCATTTGAGTATATGGGATCATAATGGGTATATATGTGAGTTTATATATAGTTTAGGGGTTTTTAATTTATCATTATAAAGTAGATTGGCAGATAGGGACTTGGCCAGAGGTACCCAATGAGCTTTGTGACTGATAGTTGTTAGATCCTTAATTCCTACATCTTCCAAGGCTAGACTACAGGGGTTTGCCTCACAGCAGCCACAACTAGGTAACCTAATAAGTGGTTGAAATCTATGTACTACATAGCAAGGTTTCCTGTTCCTTTATTTGTATTAATTGTTTTGTCCCTATTTATTTATCTAGCACATGACATTATGTCCAATTTTTTGGGGGGAAGGGCATGAATCCCCCTCTGGAGGCAGCATAAATCTACACCTGCAGAAATGTCCTTCCTGGGGCGCCCTGCAACAACTGGCCACAGCACCTGGCCTCATGTCAGGGCTCCCCCACCCACCCATGGCAGGGGTGTTCCCGCTGGTGGAGCTGACATTGGTTGGCTTCCACCCTGGGAAGCTTGTTGGAGACGGTGCGGTACTGCCTCTGGCACACTGGCCCCTCCTCCATCGGTCATCAGGATTGGACTGTTAGATACTTTTCCATTGCCCATTTACCTGTATTGTACAGTACTTTGTTTTATCACTAAAGGCTATTAAATGTTTCAGGAATGTAGTAAAAAACCGAAAAATGATGAACAACAAAGTATGCGAGCTGATGTTCTCAATTCAGATGAAGAAAATGAAGAGGTAATAACACATTTTTATTAATCTAAATCATGCTGACCTGACTCAAATGTAAATAATGCCTAATTTATTCCACTGGCCTCAATAAGATATATAATGTATTCATAAGTGTTTACTTATATACTCCCAAGTGAATGTGCATTGGATTGCTGCCTTCATTATGGCTCACTGTTTCTACATTGGAGCCATTCTGTTTTGTTTCCTTATACACTGCTGGTTTGTGAAAACATTATACACTCATATGGGCTTTATGAAACCAGAACAAATGATACATTCCATATGGTGTAACTGCTACAGAACTTAACAGAAACTGCTTTATATCTGTTCTGACCATTGGTGCATCTGGCTGAGCACTGTCTGCTCAGATAGGCAGAAGTCTTTGCTAAGAGATCCTAGACTGAGATCTAGTGGAACATTTCTGTAGGTGGAGTCCCCTTGGGGCATTTTGGGCTGCAACAAGAGGGGGGAAAGTAACAATGAAGGCAGAAATTCCCAGATGCCATTTACTGGATCCAAGTGCCCCCATATTAGCAAACCCATTATGTACTTTTTTCACGTACCCCCAAATGTGGTGGGGCGTACCCCAGGGGTACACTTACTCCAGGTTTGGAGCCACTAATCTATATCATGGTTACTCAGACTTCTGATAGTGGATGCACACTATTTTTAAAAAATGGTAATTGGAGAAAGGAAGGCTTACTTCTAGGGAATAAGAGTAAAATATGCCACAAATTTTATTTAAGAAGTTAACATGATTGACATTTTTAACATAGTTGTCTTTCTAACAAGTATAAATTTAATATTTGTCAGACACAAAAGCACAGTTTTGCAGTCTGATTCTATCTTACTTGGGCATAAGTTTCATTGAATTTATAGCAACTTCCTTCTGAATCTACTGCATGTCTGAGGAAGTGAGCTGTGACATGAAAGCTTATATTGAAATAAATATTGCCAGGCTTTCAGGTGGCGCTGGCTCCTCCTTTCCCTTTTGCAGCTCCTGAAAGTCTGCTGATACCCCCTGCCCCAAGAGCTCAGTGGACTTTGCTAGACCGGAGGGGGATATTGAAAAGTACTGCTCCATAGAGGTGATAGGATACACATTCTTCATGGTATTTTTCCAACACTTAAGAGAGTCATATTTACAGAGTACGTGCAGAGGGGTATGGCTAGAACATTGTGTGCATAAATCATAACAGAATGTAACATTAAAATGTTAAGTATGTCTTGACTCTCACGTAATTCAAAAGCAATATTTTGGGTGATACCTAAGGGCAGTTTTTAACAGTACATTGAGTTAAGCCTGATTGGGCCACTGCAGGCTTGATATACTTTATTCCTGAGTCACATCTAACCCAGAGACCACTTGCTAGCAATCCTGTCTTGTGTAATGGTATGTCCCTTATTCTGCACCATTTTGCCTCCAGAAATACAAGTACTCCACAGTGTTTCATAGTAGAGCTCCAAATAATTTGACCATGATTTAATGGTAGTCGTTCTCTGAAAACAATGAGAAAAATGGGCTAAAAAGTTGGCACCAAAATGTTTATTTAGGAAGTTTAAAGAGACATGTTGATCAAAATCTAGACATCGTACAACTGTAGATTGATTGAAAAATCAATCTGCCATGGCCTTTGAGGAGTGTCACTATATTGCAGTGGTGGAAGTGTGGGATTTGGATTTGGGAGATCCAGGTTTGAATCCCCAGTCTGCTATGGGAGCTTGCTGGATGATTTTGGGCAAGATGCGTACTCTCAGTCTAATGTACCTCACTTGGTTTGTTCTGAAGATAAAATGGAGGAGAACCATGTAAGCCACGTCATTGGGGGAGAAAGTAGATTAAGTAAATAAATTCAATATTGTCTGTGATCAGGACTTGTAAATCACTCCCTGATCAAAACCTCATTCTTTCATTGGATTGGATTTCGGAGAGGGTTCCTCCATGAAGGGAAGGGAATGATTTTTATTGATTCGCCCTCCCCGCTTCAAATCTCTGGCTCTTACCCCAGACTCTTCCTGGTTCCCTTTCTTCCCAGAGACAGAATTTTAGGGGGTGTTTTGGAAGTAGAACAGGGAATGTATATGCAGAAATTTCCAGCAGTTCCAAGCCCTTCACCTCTAGGTCTTCGTTCCAGGCAGTACCAACTGCTGACACCTGGTTATCCAGCCACAATTTTTTAGCATGGCATTTTTGAATAACGCAGCTTAACAGAGTGTTGTTGCATTTTTATTAAGTTTTTTTGTTGGTGTTCTTCATTTTCAGAAAAGTGAATTCCATAAATTGGCTAATGCAAAAATATTCCTCAGTGACTGCCTAGCTTGTGAAAATTGCATAACCTCAGAAGAAGCTGTCAGAGTTTTCCAGCAGAATCAGAAGGAGCTCTTCCAGGTACTAAACCTTAACAAGGTAATGTGTGCATGAAGAGCATTCTGCTTTTGGTGAAAAATGAAAGAATATGATGAAGTAGAACTTTATGATACCTATCTTCTTAAAAGAACCAGCAATATGTTGCATTTCCTATTTTACCCTGTCTTTAGGACTCATTCCTTACAACTTTAAAACTGGTATTCCCATACCCAAAATACTCTTTTTCCCTATGAATTCTCTGTGACACACTGTTGTCCCACGTTCTATGTCTTCGTTCATGCCCATAGTTGTTTCTGTTCCAAGTCACAGAAATACCATTGTCCATTTTTCTTTTTCCAGATATCCTTTTTGACACTTTTCCTTTATTTTTTTATTCCTGCTGCACATTCACTGTATATTTAAGTTGTATTGCCATTAGTTTCTAAGTAATCCTAAAATGCATGTTTTCTTACTCATTGGAACTATTATAACATTCTTTTTCATTGGTTTCCCTCTTTCTCATTCAAATTCTTTGTCTTCTGTCTAAAATATGTTTACTTACCTATTTTTTGTTGCTTTTCTCTTTGATCTGTCTCCCCATTCTTCGTATCTTTGCAGTGACTCCCTCTCCCTCCAGCATTCAGTTTCTCTACACAGTCAAATCCATTCTGTTGGTATGTCATATTTGTTTTCATTGCTTTATTTTTAAACACCTTCTTCCACTTTTCCTTCTTCAAGTCTTTCACTTTGCACTAATGCTGCAGCTGTAACATAATACAGCTAGAACTCACACTCATGTAAAAGGTTTTGCTTGATCTCTCTCTCACTGTTTCATCCTCTTTTCTCCTGTTCTTAAAATATAACCCTATTGGCAGAGATTGTGGCAAATGCTGTTATTCCATTGTGGCATATCCTTCCACTCTAATGAATAAAATGTGAAGCCTTCCTCCAACTTTAGAGGCCTGTCCTCACACAGAAGAGCCACTAAAGCTGGAAGAAGTCTCTTTAGGCTGAAGGAACATGCCAATGTTTGTTTCAGGAGGTACTTGTGACAAATGCCAGTTTGAAATATGTATGTATATGTGGTTTAATTCTGTTAAAAATTGTTAATTTTATCTATTTTCAAATTGCTTTGGGGACTTCTGACCGAAAAGTAGTATATAAATATTTTAAATAAAATAACCATAGTCAAACGCCTATCAGTAGGGCTGCAAAGTGGCAATATGTAGAAAAATTAGGGGTTTCTAGTGTGGGACTTTCCAGGTATGCTGAAAAATGCTGCTTTGAAGAAAAAAGAGAGTGGGAGGGGGAAAGGGGAGATTAAGCTTGTTTCAGGAGCTGTTGAATTAAGCAGTGGGAGGAAAATGGAGGGGGATGGGAACATCCTCCTGGTTAACAGTCCCATCCAAACCCAGAGGTGGTGGGACATGGTGTCAGGGTGACGGCAGTCTGCTGGCTCCCATAGGGCTTTCCAGTGGCACCGGGATCTTGGAAAACCCCCAAAACATTCCCACTGTCGGGAGCCCCATAGAGTTTAAAGGACATACTTTAATAAGGGTGGCATGTCCAAGGGCTGATGTGCCGCCTAGCCAGCCCTAAACCCTGCGAGGGAACTGATTATTGTTGCCTCTGCCCCTGGAAACGCCTGGCCCGCCTCCCCTTCACACACTGGCATTAAGCAGGACGCCAGTGCAGCGGTGGGGCTGCGGGATATACTGCCACTGTCATTTCTGCCACTGGCATATCTGCCCCCTCCACCAGGGTAAGTGCCCCAGGGAGGGCAAATGCACCCTCACAAGGTTTCCCTTTTGCACCCCCTTTGGATGGGGCTGTAAATCTCTAATGGGGAGAAGTTTCCCAGTGATTTTACTTCTATCCCCATTATTCTTTGAAAGTCCCCACTTTGAAATAAATGGGTATTATTAAGGTACAGTTGTCTAAGGCAGTGATGCCCAAATTACAACTCAAACCCCATTTATTTATCGCAAAGTGCCAACCCGACAATTTAACCTGAATGCTGAGGTTTTAGATTAGAAAAAATCGGTTGGCTCCCTCTTCCTCCGCCCCACCCGCTCGAGCAGGGGCCAGCCTGCTCTAGCCTCCAGCAAGTCCCGCCCGCACCGCTCTGTGCCTCTCAAGCATCTCTGCCTCCTCTGCCCCCCCCCCCCGGGCAGCAGCCACCTGGAGCACAGGCACCAGGCCTGCCATCCGAGTCCTCCCTGCTCACCACAGTGTGCGCACATCGTGCTCAGTAGCCCAGACCAGCTTAGATTTGTGTGTGGGGTGTGTGTGTGTGTGATTTTCCGCCCCCCACATGACGAACTCTGTGTGCGCATGCCCACAGAGGGCTCCGAGTGCCACCTCTGGCACCCATGCCATAGGTTTGCCATCTAAGGATGGTCTATGGTCTAAGGATTGGGATTGACTGTGACCATAATTCCTGGAGATTTGGGGACTGATCCTAGTAGTGGTAGAGTGTGGGGTTAGGAAGAGAAGAAATGTATTTCCATACAATCCTTCCTTTGAAGCTGCCTTTTTCTGCATCAAACATAATTCTAGGAGAACTCTGGGCCCCATTGGGAGGTTGCAACCCGACTACCATGTTTGTAACACTTCACTGTATTTCAAAAACTGGAGATACACAGCCTTCTTCCTCTCCTCTTTTGTCTAACACAATTCTATATTTCTTTACCTTCTGATCTCTTGCCTGCCATGGGTCTCCTGACATTATGGCAACAAGACAGAGAGAGAAAGATGACGAACAGCCACCATAATGCTGTTTTGTATTTCTGTTGTCTGGAGAAATCAACTTGGCTGTGTTCTTGCAGTTTCCAGTTTTAGTATTTTTTCTCTTTCTTTCCTGCCCTTAAGAATAGGGAGAGGAACCAAGAATGGCAAATTGCCTAGAACAGTGTGGTGATATATTGTGGTAGTGAGCAGTGGCAGGGGGAGATGCCAATGACAACTTCCTGAAACTTAACTTAAACTCTGGATCAATGTCCAACTCAGAACAATTAATAAGATATGAGATAAGGATGTACTCTGAATGGTTAAATATTAATCTACCTGTATGTTTTGCTGTGTATTGTTTTCCAGAAATGTGATACCTCAAAACACAAAGTGGTGGCCGTGTCTATATGCCCTCAGTCCTTGCCTTATTTTGCTGCTAAATTCAATATCTGTGTAACTGAAGCAGCCAAGAGGCTTTGTGGTTTCCTCCGCAGTCTTGGTAGGTCCGTTATTATGGTAAAACAAAAGCTGCATTCTCTCCCCCCCTCCCCCTTTATTTTTATTTGTATTTTACATTTTGCTTTTCTGGCAAATTCTGTAGCAGGTGCCAAGTCATCAGAAAGGATTGTGCAATTATTAAACTGGAATACATTTATGACGGCACCCACAATCAATAATGTGTTCTGATATAACACAGTACTTGGGTATACTTGGAAGTCACGTGAAGCTAAGCAGGTCCGAGTCTGGTCAGCGCCTGGATGAGAAAGAGATCTTCTAGGAACCTTATGTGTGCTATCTTGAGTTTCATTATAGAAAAAAATGGATATAATTCAAGTCAACTAATAAAGCTTTCTTAGGATTGTGTTCAGGGAACTGAGAAATCTGTAATGCTCCAATACCACTGTGGAATGCAGAGTGAAGATTTCCATCACAGAATGTTGAATTTGAGCCCCCTGCAACTGGTCTGTCCCTGTAGAGATTGGGGAGCAGTGTAGATTAGAACTGCCCCCATTGCCCCCTCTTCCTTACCACACTTGATCTTCATGAATTGTAGTAAACTCCTAAACCCCGAATGCATCCTTTCATCCATACATGCTACATATTTGCTGAGCCCATGTGCACCAGCCTAGTAATCAAGTGCAGCAAGGAACAGGACAAGCAGAATCCTCATCCTCCTTCCACATGTACATCTTAATACACGGCTTAAGAACCTAAGGGTTTTTGTTTTATGTTGCTTTTGTTTTTAAGTCTTGTTTACAGGAGAAAAGTTGGGGAAAGTATTCTATTATAAACCAGGGTTCAAAAACACCCATGCAGAGACATAGCTCCAAGAGGGGGAGGGGTGCGCGACGCACCAGGGGTGCGCGACGCACCAGGCGTGCGCCCCTGTGGGGGTGTGGCGAGGGCGTTCCGAGGGTGTGGCAGGGGCGGAGGACCCACAAGTGCACTGGGCGCTTTTCCCCCTTGCTAAGCCTCTGCACCCATGCTACAGGTAAAGGAGGTGATTGCAAACAGCAGCTTGGATTTCACCCCAAATTACCCCCAATGGAAGGAATTATGTCAGAGGAGCATGATGATTTTATCCCCCCGCCCAAACCTGCTACCTTAAGCCCTCCCATGCTGTTTCTAGAGGATGGAGGATCCCCAGGAATAGCATGAGGGGGAAATTACTGTGGAAAGTGAGAAATCAGCAGATATCTTCCTCCCATCAGTTGAAGTCTTGTTCCCATCTAGATTCTCTGTTCTCTTTTGCAATTACTGTACATCCCCACTGAACACAGTATGGCTCAGTTACTTTGGTAAAATACCTGTTGCTTGGAACATCAGACAACAAACCCCACAAGTCCTTAGGGCCCTTTTCTTTTGAAATTTGATCTGGAAATCTATGTGTATTTGTTGTCTCTTGTTCATATTCCCTCCTGTTCCCACCATCTTAGTCTATAAGAGTAACAGTGGTAATTCACTGTGTGTGCATTGTAACATAAATAAAATTTTATTCCAATTTCTGGTCACAGTGTTGGACATAGGAATGAGTATTGAAATTTAGAATCTCTGGCCTCAAGGCACTGGAATACATTGGCACTGGTAGGTGTGCTCAAGAGGTTGTGTGTACCCTTTTGAGGGTTTTTTTGGGGGGGGGATTATAACTGCTTTTGATACACACTGATAGTTACTGTTTGTGAATGGTTCTCTGCCCAAATTCTAGCCATTTTGACCAGTCTGGTGAGTTTGCATAAACACTTCATTTTTGTGCCATTCCGTGAAACATGAGTGCAGATTTGTCCTTTAGAAGAAGAAGAGTTTGGATTTATATCCCCCCTTTCTTTCTTGCAGGAGACTCAAAGGGGCTTACAATCTCCTTGCCCTTCCCCCCTCACAACAAACACTCTGTGAGGTAGGTGGGGCTGAGAGAGCTCCGAATAACTGTGACTAGCCCAAGGTCACCCAGCTGGCATGTGTTGGAGTGCACAGGCTAATCTGAATTCCCCAGATAAGCCTCCACAGCTCAGGCGGCAGAGCTGGGAATCAAACCCTGTTCCTCCAGATTAGATACATGAGCTCTTAACCTCCTACGCCACTGCTGCTCTCTTTACCACCTTGACATTCTGATTTTATTTTTTTTCAATGTGTTTGAAAAGGCTGAAGGACACTCAGAGCATTCTAAGAAACCACATATCCCTGCAGCGAATCTGATTATGTTTTAAAGTTCTGCTATCATTTTCCTCTAGGAGTACATTATGTCTTTGACACCACAATAGCTGCTGATTTTAGTATTCTGGAGAGCCAGAAGGAGTTTGTGCAGCGGTACCGCCATCAGAGTCAAGAAGAATATGCCTTACCAATGTTTGCTTCTGCTTGCCCAGGTGAGAAACCCAGTCCAACATATGACACCATTCATACATTTCCAGTATTCACCATTGAGATGGGCTTTGTTGGGATCATTAGGCACTTGAAGATAGTAAGACCTTGAAGCTTAGTGAGTAATTTTGTGATTTGTAGAGATTCTCTGTGTGTATTAAAACACTACATCCAGGAAAATTCCCTGCTTTGGTCCTGGTAAGATCAGCACCAGACTCATTCCTATGATGCTGTTTTGCAACTGTGCAGGCATCGTGCCCCAAACTCTGACCTAGGGTATCTCTTACTTCTCTCTCTTGTGGTGTTAGTGCACAATGATTACTATGCATATATTATATTATTATATGCACAATGGTTGCTATACATCTTTTTCCATGTATCACATCTATACTTTGTACATTCTGGATGTTGTAAGACTGTCAGGGAGTATAACTGTGTTTTTAATTTCTGTTACCTTCCTAGGCAGTCCCCCCCCCCCCCCAAAAAAGTATTTTGCCAAAAGTTGTGTGATTCTCTGCTTACCATGCATGTCAGAAGGATTAGTGATATTGGCATAGGATCACTTAGTTTTATAGAGACCCAACTAACAAATATGCAAAGCTGCACAATTCCTGAGCTTTTTTTAAAAAGCTACAGATGAACCAGAAATATAGTTAATCTGGGAAAAGGTTTGCATACATAATGGTTATTTATTTTTGACTGTGACCATACATCCCACTGGGTAGAAGGGCAGGGAATTAAAAATGATATGGACAATTTGGCAGCCACACCAGGAAATACCTTAGCCACACCATGGTTAGAACACCTTAGGTGCATGTCTTGTCTTTTAAATAAAGGAGAAATTTAAAAATTTCAAAACAATAAGAAGGAAGACATAACAGATATGTTTATTTGTAGCAAACTTGAAAAATACATTTTGTGGGTAAATAGGTGTATGCATTTTTGTTATGCCTCGTTGCAGCTCAATGATGAAGTTTGGGAAGATGAAAAGGCAATGGTCCCAGGATCGCTGTTACTCACAGCCCTCTTATGTCAGCAGGGCATGTACACAGACAGCACTTTGGGGATTGCTTTTTAAATAAGCGTTTCAGAGATTTGTCCCTTTAAAAAAATCTAGTGATTAAAACAAAACAGATTCTGCCCTCTGAGCATAGCAGGCACGATTGCTAAGATTTATTCTGACAATCAGAAGAGCTGAATGTTCTTGCTAGTTTATTTTTAGCTGATTTTTTCAGTCCTGTGAATAAGCTCTACTGGTAGACAAGTATGGTGCAGCCTGGGTCAACTCCTTTCCTCCTTTTTCATTCTCACTTCAGCTGAGTGGAGGTGGGCAGAGCACAGGCCACAGGCAGAAGAATTTGGGCCCTGGTTCTGTTGCCACTTGCATTGCTTTCAGCGACTCTGCTGATGACTGTGCAGAAAGGGCTGGGTTGTTCGTGTGGGAGTTGATAAAAGCCTCCCTTGCCCTCTGGCTCTTGCAGTGAGGCTGTTTGCGTAACTAAACAATTAGTAATGTCGACTGTAAGGTTGGAGCTAAGGATTGAACTCTTGTCTGTTTTTCCTCCCAAGAAATAGATACTTGGAGGTCAATCAACTTGGGAAATGATTCATGCCATAACAAACTCTTGGCGTCTCTCCTTAAGCTCCCCAGTGGTTGTTTGGTGATAGTGTGGAGGCAGGGGTGTAAAAGCCCAGTATCATGGGCACAGCACCAGGATGACTCAGGATACAAATGGCAGAACCTGATAGAGCAGAGGTCTCCAGAAATGCATTAACGTATCTTCAGGCAGCCAATGATTATCTGAAATACCCAGCATTTTGCTTTTGTAAGCAGCAGCTATTTTACATAGATAGCTCTTATTTCTTTCTTGGTATCTTTCCAGTTGAGTCCTTTCTGTCTGGAAATGGTAATGGATAAGGAAGTCATATGCATGTGGATATGAGAGGGTATGGTGGAGGAGGGCATGGGGTTACTTCCACAAGGAGATTTTTTTTTTTTGGCTTGGCTTCCAAACTAGAGAGATTTTGAGCTTCCACACAACATCCTGCTGTAACCCTGTTTCTCTGCTTTCTCCATTCTCTCTTTCTCAAAACTGCTTCACTCTGATCTTTTTGGAAAGAATGCGATACAAGCACATTGGCAAGCTAGCTAGAAGGAATGGCAAGCTGTTTTTGTGCTCGGGAGTACATCTGCTGACAAAAAATAAATGCAACAAATAGATCAGCTGGCAAGGGAAGACATTCTTCCCCTCTTTCCAAAAAGTGGCTCAGTCATTAACATATGTAAATGTTTTCCTACGTTGAACCTCTATCCGTGTTGCAAAACAGAACCAGGAATTAATGATTTTGGGGAGAAGTAAAAAAAGTTACATCCCCCCAGAGCTGGTTTTCCCATTAACAGATCAGCTAAATAGAAAGGAAGACATAGGCAGTGTTTTAAAATATTTGTTGGATATCTCAGTAGTTTGTCCATTTGCCTGTTTTTCCATTTTGCTTCATATATTTTTTACCTATCTTGGTTTATCAATCCAGTGTCAGGATACCTTACTGTTTTTCCTGTTGACTCATTATAGGCTGGATACAGTATGCCGAGAGAGTCCTTTCCAGTCTAGTGACTCCATATATTTGCACTGCAAAATCACCACAGCAGATCATGGGCTCCCTCGTAAAGGGTTATTTTGCCAAACAGCAGGTAAGCAATCGCATCCTGATTAGGGATATTTTCAGGCCCATTCAAGCTCGCCTGCCCTCAAATCAAATCACCAACATGATAGCTGGAGGGGTCTCATGGATTGGAAATAGGCTCCATTTCATCTTAGAGTGATAGAGCACAAGTAGACTGATTATTCAGATAAACATTAATAAACAAAATCAGTGTGAATAATGTAAAACTAGCAGCTGCAGGCTGGAAACAAATGTGACATTGGGTATTCCACATATCCCACGTGGGTTTTTGCCTTTAAATAACAGATGTACAGAATCCTCATTTGGATTGGGAGCATGGCGAGATCAAGATTCCCCTGGGCCCATGACATTATCCTGCCCTGAAACAGCTCATGCGTGGAATTCCCGGCATCGTGTCTGTTCTGAGCTTAAAATTCCAATACCTTGTAAATTTTTTGGGAAATTGCCCTTTCTGGGAAGTTTTACTTGTCTTTGCCCTCGCCACAGGCACCATTGTTAAGCATCATTGCTTTTTCTGAAAAAAAGGGTTTGAAGCCATATTTCTTTTACTTCATTTTTTCTGTTTTCATCATCAGAATCTGTCTCCTGATAAAATTTTTCACGTAATTGTGGCACCTTGCTACGACAAGAAACTGGAAGCTTTGCGAGAAGACTTCTACAACCCCTTGTATAGCTCGCGTGACGTTGATTGTGTTTTAACATCAGGTAGGTAGACATTTCCCTTGGTGGGCACTTATGCAGTGAAAAACAATGAGGTGACTTTTGCTCATCAGAGCAGACTTTCCAGCAGGTCTGCCTGTACATGGCAGCAGCAAATCGGTACACTTCAATCTGGATAGCTCGTAACAGCCCTGAAACCGTGTTTATGTATTTGAAGCAGTGGGGAAGAAAATTCATTGTTAACTTTGTTAATAATTGTGTGTGTGTATATATGTGTGTGTGTGTGCACACACGTACAACATTTGTACTTTGGTTCTCAGTTTCATTTTCTTTCTTTTGATTTAATAAAGTACCTCTATCTTCCTTACAGAGGAAAAGTTTAAAACAAATGGATAGAATATTCGGGGATGGTGATAAAATATATATATTTTAAGGGGATATACTTTAGGGATGCTGGTATAGGTTGGAGCCTGACTTTAGCTTTAATGGCTACAAAAATTTAAAATAATCCTAAACCATTATAAGTATTTTGTTAGAAAATCAAACAACAGGGCATGATAAGAACATAGAAAAAGAGTAGCAAAGGGCCATGACTTCAGAGTTAATAAAAGTCCTTCCCAAAAATTCTGGAAAAGAAGGTTTTCTTGGCATAGGAATCCTATATTTTGGGGGTTGAAAAGGCTCCCACAAATCCACACTAGTCACAGACAAGGTAGATTCCCATAGATGGGAGAGTCCCATTCATTGATCTCAGAATTCAAGTAGGTGTGTTCTTTACCAATGCAACAGTGAAGACCTTAGTGCTATCATAGGCTGTTTCCGCGCAGGCGGAAAACAGCGCCCTAGGGATGGAGAAAACACCGTCCCTGGGGCGTTGTTCGCACAGCAGGTGCTGCTGCAACGCAGCAGTGCTGTGCTGGGCCCGCCCAAGCTGTGCAAAGACGCCACTTTCAAGCTTTGCTCCCTGAGCGAGGTTTTCTGAAAGCCGCATCTTCGGGCCGGCGCAATGCAAACTGCACTGGTGTGAGGGCACCACTTTTGGTCCCTCCGGTGTGTGTAAGGGACTTACCTTGCCATCCTGTTCAGCTCTGGGTGGCTGCAAAGACACGCCCACACTGCCCTCTGACCCCCAGGAGTCAGAGGACAGCGTGGGGTGTCTGTGAAGCTGCCTGGAGCTGAACAGGGCAAGGTAAGTCCCTTGACCACACCCTGGGCGGCTCCATGTGGAGCCGCCCCTTTGGGCAGCGGTGGCGTCGGGGCTGCCTGCACGGGACCGTACGAGTAGTCCCGACGCCCCACCAGCTTCATATAAGCTGGTGGGATGCCGCTGCCGCTGGCTGTGCGGAAACAGCCATATGGAGGGGAAACTCTTATTTTGTCTGGAAAACTTGTTCTTGCTTTCATTTCACATGATCAGGTATCTTCTCCCTACAGTTGTCAGTTCCAGGTTGGGAAATTCCTGGAGATTTGAGGGCAAAATTTGGGGAGGGCAGAGTTTGAGGACAGGAGAGATTTCAGCAGAGGATAATGGCATAGAGTTCATCCTCCAAAGCACCTCTTCTAGGGGGACTGATCTCTGTAGACTGGAGGTCAGTTGTAGTTGTGGGAGATCTATTCGCTCCATCTGGAGGCTGGCAAACTTACTTTTCCCCTTCAGCAAGTCATAGTATTCTACCCAGGTGTCATTAAGTTTGTCATTTCTAATACTCTTACCCTCACCATTCCTCACCGTTGTCTTTCCAAGGTCCTTTTTCATCTCATTTGCTGTGGGCCCAAACTGAAGTCTTCTGTATTTCACCAAATGGGGAGGAAAGTATGCATCAGGGCAGGAGTCCAACAACAGCAGTCTCTTCCACTGCATCAGTGTTGATAATCTGTAGGTTCTCCAAGTTACAGCCTGGCAGCCTTATCTCAAAGTATTAGTTCCTTGGCCCTCAGCCTATTCTGTTTCTGTGTGTCTAAGGTGAAATGCGTTGGGGTTTTTTTCTGCAGGTGAAATCTTCCAAATAATGGAACAGAGAAAAACTTCTTTGAAAGAAGTAAAAGAAGTGGCCTTCGATACCCTGTAAGTAATTTCTGTGGGACACTTTAGGTAACTAGGCTGAAAGAAGTCATAAAGCATCTCACAAAAAGAACAGAAACAGTAATTCTTGTCATGGTAATTGCTTCAGCGATAACTTAGTAATCCTGGAGTACAGACAGGTGGCAAAACTGTTTCTATATCCAGCTACTTCAAAAACAGGCTTGCATACTTGTAATTTGCATCCTGTCTGCCTGAATAATTCAGCAATAGACTGTTCTGCTCTTTCCCCTTCCCTGTTGCTCTTTGTCTAAGAGTGATGGTACACACTTCTGGGCTGAAAACAAGGATGATAGTCCCAGTTTTTCAGGGGGCTGAGATGGCAGACATTTAATATATATATTCAGTGGCGACGTTTTAATGTTACTCTTGTACTGTGGTTAAGGAAAACATAGTATTACGGTTATTCTTTGGGTATGGTGACTGCCTGTGCACAAATCAGAGCTAATTGAGCTCTTGGACAATCGCAAACTGATCCAGACCATGTTTTTACCTTTTTGATTTCCACCATCGTTTTATAAGGTTTGGTGGAATAAAAGAAGGAGAGTTAATCCGGCATGATGGAAGGAGGTCAGATGGTTACCTGGAACACATATTTAAGCATGCTGCCAAGGAGCTGTTCGATATTGATGTGAAGGAAATCACATACAGAGTATTAAAGTAAGTAGCAAATCCGAACTAAATTACTCAAAAACAGCAGTTCAGAAAATATACACTTAAAGTCACTTTGCACAGAGACTGCAATGAATGTGTGTTTTTCGGTGCTTCTGCACACACCAGGAACCATGGCCACTTGTGGTGTGTATGATCATACATGTGATTGAAAACATTTGCTTGTCATGTGCATTCCTGACATTTTAGATGCACGGATAAAACAGTTGAGATCTATATAGTTGTGGGTTCTTGATCTGCCTACATTAACTCTCTGGGTAAACAATCTTGTAAGTAATACAATTTCCTTATCACCACAAGTGCATGGTGACCTCAAATAGGGAGATAGGCCAACAACTAAACAACCTGAGATTTTCTGTCTGTGCATATAATATAACTTATGTTAGGGTAACAACTCTCAATCAAGAACCTTTCACAGCAGAAATGCCAACTCAAAATAAATTCTGGTATTTGCTCCAAGGGTAGAGACCTGGCACACTCATTCTACAGACTACTTGCTCCCAGGTCTGGCACATTAATCCTGCAGCCCACAGAAAACAATCTGTTCACCTAGGATGGACCTTACGAGGGTACAATAGAGCCCATCCTCCAAAGCATCCATTTTCATCAAGGGAATTGATCTCTATGGTCTGAGGATGAGCTGTAATTCCAGGGGATCCCCAGATCCCACCTGGAGGCTGGCATTCCTGAAAGAGTTAAATATTAAGGCTTTTACAACTGATTTTTGTAAGAAAAGTGGAATGTTTGTTTTGAGACTAAAAAATTGAAATGAGCACCTTGAATTAAACCCTGAAGGCTTTAAGAACAGTGGTGTTTCTGAAGCACTGTTATGATGTGTTTCTGGTATCACATGTCTAGTGTGCATGGGGAGGGGAGCTGCTATGTATTTTACTGTGAAGCTCTAAATCCGTGGTGGCGAACCTTTGGCACTCCAGATGTTATGGACTACAATTCCCATCAGCCCCTGCCAGCATGATCAATTGGCTATGCTGGCAGGGGCTGATGGGAATTGTAGTCCATAACATCTGGAGTGCCAAAGGTTCGCCACCACTGCTCTAAATCATCAAAGGCATCAGTTATCAATGGGCAGTCCTATGCTGGGCATATTAGCAGAGGAGGAGGAGGAGTTTGGATTTATATCTCCCCTTTCTCTCCTATAGGAGACTCAAAGGGGCTTACAATCTCCTTGCCCATCCCCCCTCACAACAAACACCCTGTGAGGTAGGTGGGGCTGGGAGAGCTCCGGAAAGCTGTAACTAGCCCAAGGTCATCCAGCTGGCGTGTGTGGGAGTGTACAGGCTAATCAGAATTCCCCAGATAAGCCTCCACAGCTCAGGCGGCAGAGCTGGAAATCAAACCCAGTTCCTCCAGATTAGAATGCACCTGCTCTTAACCACTATGCCACTGCTGCTCCCTATGTCCTCTGAAAGAACAGTAACTTTCTCACCACACAATTAAAAACCATTTGTGGCCATTAGGTTGGTTTGAGAAATGCAACCTTTATATGCTACTGTCTGTGAAACTGTGGCAATGCTGTTCTAAGCAGAGTTACACCCTTCTAATTCCACTGAAATCAGTGCTTTCTGTGAATGCACCAAACACAGTTTCTATACTTTTTTCAACATAAAGATCACACCAGATTTGAGAATGCATCCACTGTTTCCTGGACCCTCTTTGTCCTAGAATGCTCCATTTGGGTTCTGGTGCCTACCTAATTCTGTCCCCAAGGCACTTGGACCCAAGCATTCTAGAACAAAGATGGTCCAGAAAATTGTGGATGAATTCTCAAATCTGGTGTCATCATTTATGCTGAAAAAGATATAATAGTTCTCAAACTAATGCTCCAGATGGAAGTATTCAGAATCTTCTCTGTGTGTCTTTTCAGAAACAAAGACTTCCAAGAGGTCACACTAGAAAAAGAAGGAGAGACAGTGTTGCGCTTTGCTGCAACTTATGGATTTCGAAACATCCAAAACATGGTTTTAAAACTGAAAAAGGGAAAGTGTGTCTACCACTTCGTAGAAGTTTTAGCTTGTCCTGGAGGTAATGTTAAAACATAAAGGATCTCTCAACACCCTTTTATTTTGTGATGGAAAAGATACTGACAGAGCTAACTATTCTGATTTTGCCCTTTGTTGGGTTTTGATAGATGGTGATAGGTCTACTGAAATTCTGTCAAAACGAAAAACTTCAATATATATTTCCAGGGGGATGCATGATGATACAGACCAGTACGGAGTACCAGCACTTTCTTTGAGAAAAGGAGCTTCCCAAATTCAACTAGGGAAAGGTAGATCTTCAGAAACAGCCTGATGGTAATCTGGAGAAGGAGAGGAAAATCGGTGGAAATTGGCACAACCTTATATGTGAATACTGGCATCTTTAAAAATAAAATAAACAATACTGCGTACTTCTACTTCATTTTATAGTTCCAGTTCTTAGAAAGCCTAGAATTCCATATTGCTATGCAGTATATAAGATGAGTCCAATATTTTGGATCCATTTTAGGCAGATCCTTAAAGAACAGGATTTTTTGTATTCCAGTACTGAAATTCCAAGTAAAAGGCACTGAGCTTAGCTGGGAGTGATACCAAAAACCTTAGAAAGGCAAAAGGATGAAAACTTGAATGGAAAAGAAGATGAAACTACTTTGAAGAGAATCTCACACTGGGCTCTAGGCAAAGTCTGTTCTATTGTCTTTCATTTTGAGAACAATCAATTATGTTCTGATTGTTTTAGCTGGGATAGTATTGATTTAGTACTTCTGTTGTTTTGAAGATGCTATATTGGAGATTTTAATTTGTTTACAGCAGCCTGAGCTGCTGTAAAAAAGTTTCTGTATCCAATATTGGCTATTTTATCTGCTATTCTTTGGTTTTCTTTACTGATGCTGTATAATCATGGTTCTTTTTACAGCAACCACTTTGGATGCCAAATTTAGCAGGAAGATTGCTTAGAAGTTTCTAAAATCTTAAACTGCTGTGCTGAACTAGATTTAGCATTTGGTATTTTGTTTATGCATTATGCTATCATTATTTAACTTCCCAAGAAATCAGACCATCTCTCCTGTCTTTGGCCTTCTAGGATGCTTAAATGGAAAGGGCCAGGCTCAGACTGAAGATGGAAAACCAGACAGAGCACTTCTCCGTCAGATGGAGGATGTATATGCTGCTGTTCCTGTCCAGCTTCCTGAAAACAGCGAGCACGTGCAGAAGCTTTACCAAGAGTGGTTGGAAGGGATTGACTCCACCCGGGTTAGAGAAACATTACACACTAAATACAGCATGGAAAAACCAACTGCCAACAGTTTCGATATCAAGTGGTGACCAATCAGATTACAAGACTTGCATAAGGTTTTTGGTACATTCAGCACTGGCACCTTCTATGCAACAGGAGATCTGAGGCACTATGAATTAAGAACTGGGGCTGCCTTTATTCCCATTGAGACTAGGTAGGATCACAGTGTTCCTTAGCCCTTGCATATTTGGAATGTCTTTATTTAATCAAAGCCTGATATTGTGAGTATGTGTCTCCAGGGATCTTTTGTAAGGCACAGGGAATCCCTCAGCGTAGAGCAGAGGTACACTGCAGTGGAAGGAGCATAGCAGAATCAGTGCATGTTGTCTGGTGCTTTGAGTCTGAATTTTTCGTACAAAGTCCTTTGTGCCAAAAATGATTTACCATGAATTTCGTTGTTCTCAGAAGGTACTGTGTTGTGTGACTTTGTATCATTACCAAACTCTAACTCATAAGTTATCAAAATATGATAGAACAAACCAGTTAGTGGTATAATTCTTTACCGTACCTCAACAAATCCACTTTACCGTATTTTGGGATATTTGAGAGTTGTCACTAGAAAATCTAGAAAGAGGGGTAATTATTTTCTTTATGAGCTTTAACTTCATTTCTTTAGAGGAAATGTTCTCTATTTTTGTTGTCATGTTTTATTGGCATTTCTAGCCTGCTTCTGAATGTTGAGATCTTGGCCTTTGAGAGAGACATGGGTAGGCAACAAGCCTGGATCTTGAACATTTTATCTGTTTTTAGCAGTTCTGGATGATTAATTAAAGAAACCAAAAGGTAAGATAGCAATAAATGTGGGGGACAGGAAAATCACTGGGCCAAATGTGGAGAGTATAGCTAATCTATATGGGAGAAGTCGTTCAGACACAAAGACCTCTGAACTGAATCCAGAATCTCTGAAAATGAAGGTTGGCCTCCTCCACCAATCTGTTTTCCTATACTGAGGCCTGCCTAATGCCAAGTCTGTATCACACAGCTCCTTAGGTAAGAACTGATTGTCCAGCTTCTTACACTGGTGATAATCCCATTCTGTGGGTTGGAGATTTTTCTGATGATGGCCAGGCCCTGATCTTGACAGCAGATTCTTGCCCACAGTCATGCATGGAAAAAGAAATAAAGGAAACACACACAGTATTGATCACAATTTCACATTTGTCAAGACCAATAAGGCTTCACCACGATTAGTTATTAGCAAGCTTATCTTGAGGAGCAACTATATCCACAAAAAAAGGAATCAAGCAAGCCTTGCTAGTGTGCAGTCTCCATGCATATCATTGGTGTGGGGCCTAGTCCCGGCAAACGGAAACAAACATAGGTTATATACCTATAGTGCTGTAGCTTTATTTCTGTAGATATTATTTCTACTTTGGGTGCATTTTCCCCTTAAGATTCCCTAGATGGGTGGTGTTCAGAAATGAAACTATGGAAGAGTTTTTGGCACTTCTTTGGTCCTTTTTTCCATACTGGAGACTTACAAACTTGTTCCTAAAAATAATTTTCAAACACTTTGCTGCAGCTTCACCCTGCTGTTTTCCAGAATTGCTCCCTTGTTCAGTTTTATATTAACAAGAAAGTAGGGATAAACCTTATAATACTTATGATTATGAATCCCTATTACATTCTTAAAATACAATCATTCAAAGATTGGTATCTCAAGTTACGCATGGTAGGGTTGCGCATGGTTGGGATCTAAACCTCTAATTAGAGGACGTTGGTACCTCACTTTTCTTAAATAAAACGAACATATAATTTGTTGCTGTAATTTCCACCGAAGGCAGTGAAATTTTGTACAGGAGCAGACAAATAGTGGAGAGATATGGGAAGAAAAATCCAGTGGCTCTAGATTTTGGATGTAGCTCCTTCAGCAACACTAACATAGAGATGCTTATTCTGTATTCTGTTCTTATTGATTTGGTTTACACACACACATGTGAGATTATATGTCCTTTTCAGCCTTTAGTTGTGTGTTTGCAAAAAAAAAATATTAATTACATGAAATGGGTGTAGAAGCAAAACTGGTAATTAAGCCTACCTCTCTGTTAGGAAAGGAATTTCAAGGAATTGGCATGTACTGCCCTCAGGTGCACTGTTGTAGTACTTCCAGTTCACCCCAGTTCCTGAACAAAGTGTACTTCTGTAAACTGAGGTAGCAGCAGACAGATACGCAATGTGCCCGGCTGCCTTCCTGTTTCATCATAAGGATATTCTGCAGACAAGATGACTGGCTCTTTTCCAGGAACTTTTCCCAGTTGTGTGCCACCTCAGGGCATCGAAGTGTCAGAATCAAGGCAAACGCACTTAAGCAAAGCCTTCTGTAACTTCAGGTTATGGTGACCATGATATTTATTTTTATTCTGCCTTCTTTGTTCGTTAGTTTTCATACGTTTTCAATTTAATAATTGTGGTCTCATTTACAAGACAATTATAATTCGGTGTTCTGTATTTGTATATAAATTTGAATGACATCGGCTTGGATCCTGCAGTAAATCTCCACTCATGGAAGGCATTTCTGTTAGCAGAAGAGAACTTCCTTGCGTCCCCCCTTTCTTGCTGCAGCCTGGAACAGCATGAGGCGCAAACTAGGGCACTGCAGTAGGAATCGGTGAGAAATGCCCTCCCCCCCCTTCCATTAGCACAAAGTTACTGGAGGATCTAAGCCACTACGTTAAATCTTATATCTCATTTTCTTCACAGTTTTGTGGCTAGGTTTTGTTATGTATGGTATGTGTGTGATTGATCGGGGGAAATGTGGTTCTCAATACCGACTTTTAGTTTCATGTTATGGACTCTGTGGTCAAACATTCCACCAGCACAAATCCCAATGGGTTGTGCTGCCTTCCATTTGCTGTGATGTAAAAGGTTCTGTTTTTTTGCCAAAATAGAAACTTCCAAATATAAATCTAGTAGTTAAGTGCTGACCCCTTAAACTCCTTTCATTTAGGGTAGTTGCCATAATGGTTCACCATTGCAGGTTCTCTGATAGACAACATTACCTTTAACTTGAATCTCTGATACAACTACACACACGCTTATGGCAATAGTTTTTCTTGGCTGTCCCTATTCAAAGCCAGAAAGGAGCCACTTCAATAAAGCAAGGTCATACCACCAAGTTCGGAACCTTTTGGATCTAAGGAAGGGCCTTTCCATCCTTCACGTATGTGCATTAATAAATGAAGGACCAAGGTGTACCACATGTACCACATTCAGTGCAAGGCACAGGGTTGATGTGAATGAGAATGAGAGAGAATCAGAGTTCACAGATCTGATATTATATGGGATGTTGGCATCTTGAATTGTCACCTAAACAAGGCAGAAATGAAATTGGCAATGCAATCCCATGCAAAATTACTCCAATCTAAGCCCTGTTAAAATCAACTCTTTGCAGGATTGCACTGCAAAGTGCTTTAACTTGCATGATAGTTAAAGGCTGCATAAACTATTACAGTTTGCAAATCTAGATCTGTTTGGGAAAGGATTTGTGGACAATGTATTTACACCTGTTTTGCCCTGCTATAATAACCGTTCAGTCCAGTGGAAATGCTTTTTTAAAAAGTCAGAAGTAGCTAGAATTCACTGATCAGAACGATCCATATGCATTTAGAAAAGGCATGTTTCCCCTGTCTCTAAGGTTAGCTAAGATCCAAGCTGCTCACTTGAAAGTAATCCCCTTCATAGTATTCAGTGTACACAATTTCAGGATTCCAGTTCATTACAAGAGCTCCCAATTATTAACTGTATGTGCAACCCATCAATCACCCATCAATCCTTATTCACTGTGATGGGACTATAATGGAAGCCACCTGCTGTCTTATGGACATTGATAGCCCCTTCTGCTCTTTCTGCCTTGAAAGAAAAGTAATGTATGTGCTTCAGACTTATTACAGCTGCAGTCAGCTTTGCTTCCTAGGAATTAGTAAGGTCCATAGCGCTTTGCTTTTCATCTAAAACCTGTGGAACAATCCATTTCTAGATATGGAATATAAGAAGTATACATTTATGCGTGATTTTTAAAGAAAATGAAATGCAAAAAAGTGTAGCCCTCAGCTGAGCCTGAAATTATGGGCAACCAATATGGGCTTACAGTTTAGGCTCCCAAAATACATGTAGTATAATGTGAATATGCTCTGAATGATGGTACATTGTACATGCATTCTGTTCTAGAAGTTTAGTCTCTATTATGTATTATATACCTGGGGTCTTTAAAAGGGAGCAATAGATATAGTGTCACGACATCAGGACCTCAGAGCCAAAGGAAATTGTAAATGTTTAACAGCTGAAGTGACTACAGGCTGATATATATCAAAACAAAAATGTTTGTATTCATCTCTGCCTTTTCAACATGATTGTACTTGGATAATATTCAACAATCTGAGCTTCTTCTAGTGGAATATGAATTTGAATTGCTTAAATAATTAAAGATCAATTGGATTTTGTTACACTTTTTGTTTGGTTTCATCTAAGTGCCTGTCAGAGATGTTTTTGTGCCTAGGGTAGAAATCTAAATGGCTCCCTCCCTGTAGGAAAACTGCAACCATTAAGTGAATTATTGACAACTTGCTCTCTCTAACGGTACCCGAGGAACCCTGTGGCGTACAGTGGCAAGCTGCACTACTGCAGTCAAAGCTGTGCTCATGACCTGAGTTTGATCTCAATAGAAGTCGGTTTCAAGTAGCCCGCTCAAGGTCGACTCAGCATTCCATTCTTCGAAGTTGGTAAAATGAGTACCTAGCATGCTGGAGGTAAAATATAGACAACTGGAGAAGACAGTGGCAAACCACCCCTAGTAAATGTGATGTGAGGTCATCCCATGGGTCAGCAATGATCCAGTACTTGCACAGTACTTGCCTTTACTTTTAATGGCTCTGCGATTAGTGGACTGCCTCAAATTACCTAATGGTAGAACAGAATCTAAAACCAATTGTTGGTTACATCCAGGTCAAACACAGTGAGCAAAGGACACATATAAATATCTTCCTTCCAGAAAAGCTGAAAGTCAAAGTGAAAGCTCTTTGATATTTGGGGGATTCTAAGGCATGAAGATATTCTGCTGGGACAATTTTTTTGCTGTGGAATAAATAAATGAAAAAAAATAATGAGGGATTGAAATTAATTGTGATTTTTTGTGTGTGGGAGATCTTATTAGAACATGCCTACACAGTCCAAAAACCACACAACACCCCAATCAAGGTTGTCTTCTGAAGAAAAAACTTTGGACTCTTCATTGAGAAGGAGAATTCCTTCCTTTTCCAATCCCAGCCAACTCAGCATTATATATTATATTAAAATAATTTTAAATTACTTTGATTAAAGCACAATTTGATTAATCAAGATTTTATTGATTAATCAAATAAATGTAGCAGTTCCAATTAAAATGAAATACTTTTTTTTTAAAAAAAAAAGACGATTTGTGCTTTGTTAAACGTTTTGTAAAGTTATTTTGAGCTATTAAAAATTAACCTGAGCCTTCCGGGGGAGGGCGGTATAAAAATCCAATAATTAATTGATTGCTTAATTAATTAATTAAACCTCAATAAATGCTTTGAAAGCCTCATGCTTCTGTGTAATGTAACAAACTTTTAGTGGAATATACGGTAGCCATATTTCCAAAAGAGGTTGTAAATGCTCCACACCTGAATGGCCAGTTCTGCGTTAGGCAGCATGTTTCCAGGGAAGTGCATATTTGAGAATGTCCACTAGAGGGAGCAGCTTCATGGGTAGAAGGAATACATAGATTTGCACATATGCCATTCTTGTCATGATGCGCTTGTTATTCAAGATCGATGAACCGAGGTGAATTCTGTTAAACAGCGCACTTGCCTTTTGCAAGCTCCACTAATGAAGATTTTTCCTGAAAACTGCATTTTCTTGAAAGCCCTCAATAACATTTTTAAACGTCATGGTGATTTTTAAAAGGATCTGCTATAGAGATACCTTTTTAAAAATCTTCCCATCGCCCTTCTATGTGAGGACTATTACATATTTTATAATGCAATCCTGTGCAGAGTCACTCTAGTCTAAGCCCGTTCACTGATTTCACTGACTGGGAAAAAAAACTGCATAAGACTGCTCTGTAAAGCTTTCAAAACCAGTTTAAATGTTCATAAAGGTTTTTTTTTTTAAGCATTGGGAATAAATCTGAAATTGGAACGTTGGGTCTCAACGTGTGGTATTCCCTCCCAGAGAGGCATCCCAGAGAGTGACGTGAGTCTAGCCGAGGAAATGGCGCCTGGCTGGTTGACACAGAGACTCTGACACAGAGCAGACACTTAACGCTTCACATCACATTTGGGCAGCTGATAATCTCTTTACTCCCGGTCGTGAACTCGTTGTTTATTCAACGAAAACCCTGGGAGATTTTGGTCCCCAGCAATTCCCCTTTCAAATAATTTGCGCGGAGCCTGCGCCGATCCTGTGCATTTGGACGAATTCGTTAGTGATTGTGCCGATGCTATTCTATATGCCCGCCCGCTCCCTGTGCGCGACGTCGGATCTACTTAGTCGCTATGGTTTTGTTAGTTTTCACGATTTTAAATAAAGAAATGTGAAAAGCATGTCCTGGTTGAACTTGGACTGACCGGTTTTTATTGTCTGCAGAAAAGTGTGGGTTGAGAGTGCTGCTGTAATCATACATTTTTAAACTGGCGGCTGGAGAGTATTTTTAAATCTTGCAAGAGGGCTTGTGCAATTCCAAAAAAATAGAATGCACATCCTCTGTAACAACTCATAAAGAAAAAGCAAAGATTGTGGCAAAATTACTTCCCTGAATTTCAGGTTCTACCGAGATTTGAACTCGGATCGCTGGATTCAAAGTCCAGAGTGCTAACCATTACACCATAGAACCATCGGTCAGCCCTTGTGCTTGAAAGGATGCCTATTAGCACGTTTTCCGATATTCGTAAACCTAGACATGCATACTTCTTACGCTGAGCTTTTGCCTTAATAATAATGTACAAGTACAACAATTACATTACTAATGACTATTCTTTGACGTTGATACGTTTTGCTGTGGACCTAGCCCGGAACAAGTTACTAAACTAGACGTACTAGTTTATATAGATAAACTGTTCCCTACATAGTGTAAGTACAATTTTCGGGAAAATAAAGTATTTCCAGGTTCCACCGAGATTTGAACTCGGATCGCTGGATTCAGAGTCCAGAGTGCTAGCCATTACACCATGGAACCAACCATTGCAGTTCTGCCGTTCTATCTTCCTTATGCAAAAGACGTCCAGCCTTCTACTAAGTGTGACCTTGCGAAGGATAAATTCAGTTTATTATAAATGGTAATCTCAACACCTGTGATTGAAAGAGGTTGCCTCACGGCAAGGATTAGCTAAACGATAAATCAATCCTGAGGAACAAAAGGCAGCTAAAAGACAAATGTTAAGAGCAGGTGAAATGCCACGCCGCTCTCGTCCACTTCCCCTTCTTCTGTTTGCATCCGAGTCAAAATCATGTTAGCAAACAGCGGAAGGACCTTGTGTAGCTCGGCTCCGTGAAGTGCAAAATGCAGAATCTCGCGGCTGTGCTGCAATCGGAGCTCCGGCCATGTTGAGTTTGGTGCAGCTGGGAATAAGCGGCGGCCGTTTGCCAAAACTGCAGCAAAAACGTTCCGCCAAGAGAGCGGCGGACCAGACGCAAACAAGGAAGGCATCTTGCTGGTGGCGTTAATGCGTCTTTGTCGCTTTAATACTAAAAGGGAGTTTGGCAGATAGACGAGCAATGTTTATAATTTATAAGGGAATAACGCTGCAAAACTCTGCCCACTGCCTGAAGAGAAAGGTTGCGCAGACGTCGGCCCCGCTTTGCTCAAGGAGGATCGGAATCTCCTCCAGGGTGTTAGTAAAAGCACCACAGGTCAAGGAGAAAAATGTTCCCATGAGGGGGGCTGCTGACAGTCCCCACCCAGGCTGGCTGAAACAAACCCCATTTGGGAAGGCTTCACCTCCCCAGCAACAAGATGAGTCACACTCTGGATCCCAGAATGAGACCTCCCCAGATGGGGTTTGTCAGCACCCCCCCCCCCCATAGGAACACTTTTCTCCTTGACCTGTGGTGCTTTTGCCTGTTGTCGCTTCCCCTAACCATACCACAGCCACCCCGCCGGCTCCCTAAAGCAGGGGTCCCCTGAAGCCTTCTGACCGGGGGGCCAAATGTCGCCCCCTGAAGGCGACTATCCGACCCTTGAGGCATGGTGGTGATGGCTTTCCATTCGTATGTGCAGTGGGGGCTCGAGGGAGAGGAAGAACTATTCGCAACGGCTAATGATTGCAGTTACATGCTTTCGATATCCATGGAATTTTCTGACCCAGAGTTGGAAACCTTACATGTGGCAACACCTGCTCTGCCCTTCCCTTTCAGCTACTCCATGTGTTGCTCTCCAGGCTTCCTGTTCCTTCTCCCTCCCATTGGCATCAGCCAGGCTGGCCGGAATGCGGCTGCGGCTGGCTGCTAGGGAGGAAAGAACCCAGGAAGATACCTGATCCTGGGTTAGATGGAATGCTTCATTGGGAAAGTTCTGCTTTTTTTTACAGGGGAAGGTATTCCACAGCCTCTAATGTTTGGAAACTACCTTGTACTTGACTTTCTGCAGTCTTTGTTTTAAAAATGAACCGCTGACCAGAAAGGCTGAAAGGTGAAATCAAACATTTTACAATCATTTGTGCATAGGAATTCATAGTTTTTTTCAGTCCGGCCCTCCAACAGTCTGAGGGACAGTGAACTGGCCCCCTGTTTAAAAAGTTTGGGGACCCCTGCCCTAAAGTATCCCTCAAATTTTGTTCGCTTCCACCTGGGTCTTTCTCTGGAGTCCTTTGGAGTATATAGAACAGAACATTGTGACAGCAAAACTGGTACTTCTGGAGACGAGAAAATGCTTTACTCCACAGTGTTTTCTGCACAACCCAAATATAATGGGCAGAGGAAGCGCTTGATCTCGTTTTGGGGAAGATCTTCACACTGAGATTTTCCCAAAACAGGTTCAGCCCTTTGTATTTCCCTCAACCCAGGTTTTACAAAAATCACTACACCAGCAGTCTTTTTGGAAAAACCAAAGGAGCCACAGCAACCTGGACCATTCGCAATTGCTGCAATTGCTTCCTGGAGGGGTGAAATCTCCAGTGCGAAGGTGAACAGGGGAAACCAGGTTCATTAATAATGTGTTACATGTGTGCAGAAACCAATGTTTTCCAAACCCTGTAGAGCTTGCCACCAAATGCTTCATTAGTAAAACTGTTAATCACTGGGCAGTTTGGCTCGCTGCTACCTCTGGTCATGTTCTGTACTGGTTAGGGTATGTCTGTAGGAGCAGAAGAATGTTTCCTTCTGCTACCAGACAATGGTGGCTGGACAGGGTTGCCAGCCTCCAGATGGGACCTGGGGATCCACAGGAATTACAACTCATCTCTAGATTACAGAAATCAGGTTCCCTGGAGAAAATGGATGCTTTGGAGCATGGATTCTACGGCATTGCGCCCCGCTGGGGTTCCTGTCCTCAGGCTTCATCCCCAAATCTCCATGAGTTTCCCAACCTGGATCTGGAAATCCTGTCCCCCAGTCCTTTGGTGGCAACTGGACTAAAGAATTAAAATAAGTTCTCCAAAACCTTTTAATCCAACAGTTTTGGAACTATTAATACATGTAGGAAGATTATTAATATGCATGGGAAGATAAGAGCAATTGGTGTTCTGTGCATTCCGAAGGGGTATTTTTCTTCCAGGACAGGACTCAAACAAACAGGACTCTTGAGTAAGCCCTAGTGAAACCTTGGCAATTAGCAGAGAGAAATTCTAGATCCATAGCTATGTAGTCTGTGTGGCAAAACCAAGAAGAAAATGTTGTCACTATAATAAATATACCCATTATATCTAAATCCAAGAATGTGTTCCACACTGATGCTAAACAGGTTTTCTTTTGGCACAGTCAGCCATGGTCCTCCAGAGCCAGTGGAAGACTGTTCTGAAATGAGTGGATGGGCCATGTCCAGATGCCGGGAGGGCTCCTTCCCCTTCCCTTGCAGGGTACCCCTCCCGCTCCCTCCCCTCCGCGAGGATGGGTGGGCCATATCCAGATGCCGGGCCCCTCCTCTCTCTTCCATGCCACCCCTCCCACTCCCCCTGCTAGGGTTGGTGGGCCTTGTCCAGATGCCGGCCCCCTCCCTCCCCTCCCTTGCATGTTTCCCTCACTCACTCACTCTCCTTCCTTTGCATGCCACCCCATATATGATTAGTAGACTTGTTTTTTCTTAGTTAATAATAATAAATATGAAAATGGGGTGTTTCATAATTATTATAAGGAATCCAAAAATGAAAAAAAAATCACAATCTAAACCAGATGGTGTAGTAGAGGCGGAGTAGTTAAAATCTGGATAATAAGGTTTGATTACCTGATTTGCCACATGCAGCCTGCTGAGTGTCCTTGGGCTAGTCACCATTCCATCAGAACTCTCAGTCTCACCTACCTCACAAGGTACCTGTTGGGGTGGGGGAAGTGAAGGCGATTGTAAGTTAGTCTCCTTTTGGTAGAGAAAAATGGGGTATAAAAACCCACTCTTCTTTTAAACAACTATAATGAAAAAACTCATGCTTTTCTGCAGTTCTTTTCTTGCTTCTTTCATCATTATCTCTGTTCATCTAACTCGTTTTTTGCTGTTTCAAAAGGCAGTCGGTATTTTTGTAATGAGGGGAAAAGAGAGAGCACCTCTGCATTTTCTTGACTAGCTGTAAGCTGTAGCCATTAGCATTGCACACATTTGTAAGGTTTTCTAATCCTGAAGGACACAGGATGACACTTTGAATTGCATATAAGCCGATATCACATACTGAAGCATGTATATGGCAGTGGTGGTGATGCTGATAATGCCGTTGATGGCAATAGGCAATGCTTCTGCTATTTTCAAATCAGCAGATACCAGGCAGTCCTTAATACATTGTGACTTCTGGAATCCATTGATAGATCACATGTGTAGGAGTAGTGTGGAGTATTATTTAGCAATGCCAGTGTCTAAGAATTGCGTTCTTGTTCTGAAAAGTGAGTGGGGGAAATTCCACGGGAAAAAATATTGCACCTTCCTTTTAAGACTAAGAATGGAAAAACAATTCCCTCCTCGAGAGGAAAACATTTGCATTTCTTGTGCCAATTAGAGGCTCATTCCGCACATGCAGAATAATGCACTTTCAAACTGCTTTCAGTGCTCTTTGAAGCTGTGCGGAAATTGGCAAAATCCACTTGCAAACAGTTGTGAAAGTGGTTTGAAAACGCATTATTTTGCGTGTGCGGAAGGGGCCAGAGTGACTATTCCTAGCTTTTTTCTTGAATACACTTACTGTTCTGTCTGGATTGAAACGTTCTGAAGCAATTTATTATTTTCAGTTGGAACTTGCTTCCCCACTCACCAGTTATTCACTGCTTTAAATAATATTTGATTTCAGTTCTTTCCTTCTGTTTCTTGCTTCCTCCTGCCACTTTTAGCTCTTTGGAGCCTTTTTAAATTTTATTTTAACACACATACACCCATCCTCAGGTCTTAGGTGCTTTTTAACCTAGTCTTTTGTATAAAGTATTTCAGTTTTGACTTGCTGATGTTACATCTCCATGTCCTTGTCCTCTATTTATAAACGGTATCCATTCCCTCATCTGTTGTATTTTGGGAAGTACAATTCATTTGGGATATGTTAGCATTTTTATTCCTTGCTGACATTTTATTGTCTGCCTTGTGTAACTCAGTCTGTGTTTTATATCTGAGTCGTATGTCTTAAGCGTCCGCAGTTTAACCCAAGTACTCCACTTATAATACATTTAAAAACATACTATCTAGTAATAAATATTATGCACAATTGTCCTCCTGCTGCCTGCCTGGATGTCTTGCATCTCTTGTGCCATCAAATGCCCATTCCTTGTCAGTATACCTATTCCTTGTGCTACTGTTCTTCATGCTAAGTGGCTGTAGTAGTGCTCTCTGTGCTGCTGTGCTTTGTCCTATCCATTGTCCCATAAGCATTAATGTTAAATAAGGATGCCTCAAATGGGTGCCTCAAATATAGGTGTCTCTTTATTGCATTTGTCTGAATGTTGACATTGTGAATGTTCTCAGTGAGTTGCGCAATTCACCTGAGTTTTGTCAAATTTAACTGGAAAACCATGAAGGGGGGAGGAATTATAGAGAGTCAATTCCTCCCCCCTTCATGGTTTTCCAGTTAAATTTTCCAGTCACATAATACTGGAATGCCCTCATAACTCTTATCATGATTTATGGATTTTTCCCTGTTTTAACTAAACTACTTTTTACTGTATAAAAAGATAATGTAGTTACCTATTTGTTGGTCGATAGAGACCAGTGGTGGAATTCAAGTAATTTAGCAACTGGTTCCGGTGGTAGGATTCAAATAATTTAACAACTGGTTGTTTACAAGCATCATTTTAACAACCAGTTCTGCTGAAGTGGTGCGAACCTGCTGAAACCTACCACTGATAGAGACCCAAGGATTATCTTGGCAGTGGCCAAAAATCTCTTCACCAAATTTTCCTTAAAGCAATAATGGCTCCCTATTTGCTGCTCAAGATCATTAGATCAAAGATTGAAAGAAGTAAAGAAGAGGGGGAGTTTCCACTGAAACCAGTGGGAAATGACAAAATATAATTGTGAAAATGAAAGAACAATAATGAAAGAATAATAAAAACAACAACCTAATAACAAAACAGTTACTTTTAGAATTAATAATGAAAACAAGGATCTTAATAAAAGACATAGCTGAAACAAGACTTTTATTCATGATACTTCCTGATAGGGCTGTTGTATCTGAAATAAGAATGTAAGGGAAGCAGAATCTGCATCTTATGTGCATTACTTTTTTTTCCTCTTCACAATTTTGTGTAAAACTGTGGATGTACTCCTGGATGGAAAATATTCATTTTTGAAGTTAACTTACATCTGTTCCAAATTTAAGCTGGTGAACCAAGGGGGAAATGGAGGCAGTGGAGTCAGGGAATACTTTGAGGACTTGTTCCTCCCCTCCTTCTTCTCTATGATAGGGAAGGGAGAACACACAGACCTCTAATGTGCACTAATTGGCACAGACCTCTGAAAACCCTGCAGCAAACAAACTTAGGCCCCTTTTGCACATGCAGAATAACGCACTTTCAATCCACTTTCACAATTGTTTGCAAGTGGATTTTGTGGTTCCACACAGTAAAATCCAGATGCAAAGTGGATTGAAAGTGCATTATTCTGCATGTGCGGAAGGGGTCTCAGAAGCAGCCATCTCTCTGTTCAGCTCCCTCTTCTCATCTGCATACACACATAACACTTTAACACAGCTTGCACTAATCCCAGGTTCTTTTCCACTTTATCTAAAACTTTTCTGAATCACAATGAAAGATCCCTCATCATCTTGCTATAAATCAGCACTGGGCCGAAGATCACTGAAGCGTGACCGGCAGCCCCACCCCCCCACCCCCAATTAAAAGTAATTCTCTGTCCCTTCGTCAATGCTGCTGAAACCACTTCCTTATTCTCTTCTTTAAAGCTGCTGTAGCAGCTTCTCTTCTCTTTTTCTTTCATGCAATGGAAAAAGAAGTGCACCCATGCACTATTTCTCTGCATGGGAAATTACAACACCAGCATTTCCCCATCTGCCCCTCCTTCCTCAGACATGCACTCTTGCTCTGGATGGGCAAAGAGCAGAGACGTAGCAAGGGGGAAAAGCTCCCGGTGCGTCCTCCACTTCTGCCACGCCCCTGGAACGCCCATGCCACACCCCCACAGGGACGAATGCCCAGTGTGTCGTGCACCCCCCGTTCCCTTGGAGCTACGCCTCTGGCAAAGAGTGTCCCATTGATGCTTTGTCCTTGTATCAAAGCTCCTATTTGCCTCTTCTAGGGAAACCATGAAGAAGGAACTGTACACTTTCCCTACTTTTGGAAGTTTCCCATTTTTGGAAGTTACAGTTTGGGATGATGATGGCAGTTTGCTTTGGGAAAACAACAGGTGAAAGGTTTTCACACCTGAGCCCTGAGCACCTGCTCTGAAAGGTAACTTTCTTGCAAGCTGCCATTTTGTGACTGGCTCTACCCATGAAGTAGGACTACAGTTACAGACTTCCAGCCTTCAGCCTTTAGAGGGAGAAAATAGCCACTGTTGCATTGTATGATGTCTTCCCATCCCTCCCCCAAGCTCCTATGTGGTTGCCAGCCCCTGGCTGTTCACTACTACCAGCAGTCCACCATTTTGTAATACTTAGCTCCCAAGGTTCTTGGAAAGAATTAAGTAGTTCCCAGAAATATCTAGTCTGCCTCCTTCTGCCATAAACAGTTAGACTCAGTGAGAGTATTTAAAAACTTCTCCTTGGTCTCAGTCTGAGAAGAAGAGTTTGAATTTATATCCCCCTTTCTTTTTTGTAGGAGACTCAAAGGGGCTTACAATCTCCTTTCCCTTCCCCCTTCACAACAAACACCCTGTGAGGTGGGTGGGGCTGAGAGAGTTCAGAAGAACTGTGACTAGCCCAAGGCCACCCAGCTGGCATGTGTTGGAGTGCACAGGCTAATCTGAATTCTCCAGATAAGCCTCCATAGCTCAAGTGGCAGACCGGGGAATCAAACCCGATTCCTCCAGATTAGAATGCACCTGCTCTTAACCACTACGCCAATGCTGCTCCTTTTATAACCAACTAGATTGCACTTTCCATAGTTGTTTAGCAAATATACCTATTAGCAGTGTCAGCAGAACCCAGGCCAGGATAGCCCATAGTGTGTATTGCAGGTGACACCAAAGTGGTGCATCTGATAGAGCATCAGTACAATCATAGCATCATATTTGTCTTACCGCATTGTCCTTCTCAATGATTAACTGACAGGGGGATTATATTTTAAAATCTATTATGCTTCTTTAAAATGAGGCAATTTTAAAAAACATAACTCTGCTACAAATTTTCATCATGCAACCCTGACAGTAGCAGCCTTCAGATACTTGACATACCTCTGATCTTTCTCCTCCTTCATATCACTCTCCAAGTAAAATATCAGCTAACAGGTGAAGGGACTATGCAGGCACTGGGTCATTACTGACCCATGGGAACATGCCACATCACGTGACTAGGCAGACTGTTTACAGGGTAGTTTGCCATTGGCTCCCACAGTCATCTACATTTTACCCCCAGCAAGCTAAGATCTCATTTTACCTATCTTAGGAAGGTGGAAGGCTGAGACAACCTTGAACTGGCTACCTGAAACCAACTTCCACTGGGATCAAACTCAGTTTGTGAACAGAGCTTTGACTACAGTACTGCAGCTTACCACTCTGTACCACAGGGTTCCTAGATATCAGCTACTACTAAATCCTATAATCAAATAGTATTGTTCTGTGAGCATAAAATATTAATTGGTCAAAAAACTGAAGATATATGATACACGGAGATCTCTAGGGCTGTTTTTTCACTTTCAAAACCCCCCATGCTATATCCGGGAGCGCAGTTTCCACTGTGCTCTTTACCCGGCTGTTGATTTCACAGTGCTCCCCGGCTCTCCTCCACTTGCACTGCGAGGTCTTCGGCAATGTCTTCTACGAATCTCCCCGCTCCCTCCACTCACTTTCACCAATTTAGTTGACTCTGCACAAAACAAGCACTGGGAATTGACGCCCGAGCCCCCCCCCCTTTCCCCCGTAGCAAAGCGGGGCAGCGCCAGGGAACCCGTGCCAATGGGGCACTTTTAACGTACAAAATTAGCCTAGGTTTTAAAATATAGAATGCGTATTTTCCCCTGGGTGTTGGTCATTCCTTAAATTTAAAACAAAACCCACAAAAATTCTCAACTGGAGATTCTCTGTGAAATTGGGACCTGGAAGAAATAATACTTGCACTAACCCACAGAAAGGGCAGCTGCACCAAACCAGTCTTCTTATGCTTAACATTTCCTTTTCTAAGAAATCAAACCTTTTTAAAGAGGTATCCTACACTCTGTAGTAAAACTAACACCAAACACTCACTCTCATCAATGCCATCTTCTCTCCATCTTCTATGTCTGATAATTTCTCTAATTTGTCATTTTTCCTGCTCTCAGATCCTCCTGTTATCTCTGTCAGAACCTACTTATGAATCCTTATTTACGCAGCAGCCCAGAGTTTAGTATGCTGGACATAGCTTCTTCAGATTAGAGATTTATACCTTCTACTCCCTCTCCTGCAACCACAATTCCCAGGAGCCCTTGCAACACCATAGACCTGTCAGATGGATCACAAGTCACTCAAGGGAATCATTCTCCCAAAGCCCTGGAGTCAGTGGTGGGATTCAGCCTATTCACACCAGTTCGGTAGAACCGGTAGCTAATTTTTTGTCTAGTTCAGAGAACTGGTTGTAAGCCCCTCACTGAGTCCTTTCGGAACCGGTTGTTAAATTATTTGAAACCTACCACTGCCTGGAGTGCACTGTTTAATGGTAGTTGGAAAGACTACAGTTCCCAGCTCCACTGCCTCCAAGTGTTCGAACATGAAACATTTTAATAAGCCATCAAAAGTTGTATGGCTTTTACATAGTGAGCTCATAAAACATGGGGCTCTGGCAACCTTACTGCCAGAGAAGGAGAATCAGACACAATCATCTTTCATCTTCTGTTTTCTGCTTTTCTTTAACTCCAGCAGCAACAACAGCAAAAAATATATCTGGGAAGAATGTGCGAATGTAAACAGCAGCCTTTGCAATGGGATTTGCCATGAACACTTCTTGTTTCTTCCTGTTCACTGTTCGCAGAATTTCTTCTGCTACCTCCTCTGGGTGGACACCGTATGCCAGTTTTCTAGAAAAGACTGAGGATCAAACAGAGAGGAAAGGGTCAAAGCAACTTCCACCATGGTCTTAAATATCATTCTTTTTCATTTTCAGCACTGAGTGAAAGTGGATCGTAGTCAGCTTTAGGTCTAGAAATTTTATAAAAGAAAGTTAAAAGAAAAAATGACATCACTGGATGTGTTGGAGAGTGTGAGCCCATATTATTTTAAGGAAACAGATTTTTTTAAAATTGATAAAACCTTTTGAAATAATGGGGAATTATTATTATTATTGCAAGCCAGCATGATGTAGTAGTTAAAAGCAGTGGACTCTAATCTGGGGAACTGGGTTAGATTTCTCCACATGAAGCCTGCTGGGTGACCTTGGGCCAGGCACAGTTCTCTCTGAACTCTCTCAGCCCATGCTGAGGGTAGTCCATGCTGAGGAAGGCAATGGCAAACCACCTCTGAACATCTGTTCCCTTGGCCACCCTACGAGGTCGCCATAAGTCAGCTGTGACTTGACAATACTTTCCACCACGACTACAATGATGGGAGAGGCAGAAAGGTTTTGTCCCCTTCTTCCGCTTGGCTGCAGTCTCCTCATCTGCATCCATACTCAGTGTGGATCTTGCAGCTGTGGGAATCAACTTTCCTGCAGCTAGAAATGACTGATGTGGGGAAGCGAAAGAGGGGAAGATCTGCTACAATCAGTTCCTTTTGCTGATTGATCAAGGCTACCATTTTGAGGGTAGCCTAGCAAAACCTATAACCAATACAAGTGATACTACAAAAAAAACCCTGTAGAAAAAAATAAACTAGTAAGAGAAGCTATCCTGCTTCCCCCAACAAGCCACACTGAATCAGATGGCTGGTGTTAGCAATGAGGGAGGCAAACTTGAGGCAGAGTATTTATCTCTCTCTCTCACACACACACACACCCACACACCCACACCCAACTCAGGGGCTGGGCTTTAGGAAAGCATTTAGCCCACACCTCCCCTATCAGCAAGGCTGAAATATTTCTTTACACTGTTCCGCTTATTTTCTATAAGAATTACAAGCATTGTAGAAAACAAAGGAGAAAGTGTAAAGGAGGCTCCCAGCATCACTCCCTTCCCTTGACCAGCTGATGAAGAGGCAGGTATGCGTTTGAATTAGAAAGCTGTTGGCTCCAAGGCCAGATCCTTTCCCCCACTGATGCTGCTGGAAACATGTAGAGAGAAAATCCAAATCTCCCTCCTTCCCCTGCTTGGAGCCTTAAAGTCCAAAAACAGATTGGTCACAGATCAGGAGTGATGTGTAACTGTTAGGGTTGCCAACTCCTGACTAGGCAATTTCTAGAGATTTAAGGATAGAGCCTGGGAAGCAGCTTCAGTGGGGAATGATGACATAGAATCCACCTTCCAAAGCAAGCATTTTCTCCATCAGGCCTGAAGAACAGTTGTTGTAATTTTGGGGGAACTCCAGGCCCTACCTGGAGACTGGCAAGGTGAACCCCATGGGTGGCTGGAACCTGTGACCTCTCTGATCATTTAATTAGTGTAACAACCACATTATGTTCCAGTTCTTTACCACAGGGACTCACAATTACAAGAGGCCATAGTCCCCTGCCCTATTTTTGTCTTGGGATTTTGGTTGTAAAATCTGTGTAAAAGGTCCACTACATATGCATCTAAAGAGGGGAGGTCTGGTTCATGAACGCTTCTTCCAGAATGAACTTCATTGTTCTTAGAAGTGCCACCTCTTTTGCTTTGCTACCCTCTTGTAATTATCCCCATGCATGAGGATAACATCTTTACCAAGTGTGCAAATGTGAACATTACATGCATGCAAGTTTTCTCCTTGCAGTTGGGACAAGTTTGCAAGTGGCATAGAATTGAGGGCTGGTATGCTATAGTGGATAAGAGAAGCTTGGAATACAAATAAATAAATGAAAAATCAAAAGTACACAGCTTAAAGATATATATTGGTTCTGCGCAAATACTATGCGGGGTGACGGGGAGAGTGGATATAACTCTACTGCCTTCAGTAGCACATTTTTTGCACGCTCAAAACATCTGCACTTACCCACTATGGCATAGGATTTTCTGCCTATGCCTCCCAGTCCCAGCCCTCGCCACTGCTTGAATGAGCAGTGCGGGTGGGGTGGGGGGAGACATTATCAAAGCATCAATATCTAGCTAAAACTCAGAAGTGACATCACTGATGCTGTAGGACTTTGCTAATATATATGTAGAGATAGGCAAAATCCTAGCATGTTGGTGACATCACTTGCAACTCTGAGTCCTTTGGAGGGAAAGCGGCATATAAGTTTATTGAAATAAATAAAAAATGCATATAGCTTGGCAAAATGCTACCTCACGACCCTCCAGATCAGGGGTAGGGAACCTGCGGCTCTCCAGATGTTCAGGAACTACAATTCCCATCAGCCCCTACCAGCATGGCCAATTGGCCATGCTGACAGAGGCTGATGGGAATTGTAGTTCCTGAACATCTGGAGAGCCGCAGGTTCCCTACCCCTGCTCCAGATGTTATGGACTATGTGTTACGGACTACATGTTACGGACTACATCATGCTGGCAAGGGATGATGGGAACTGTAGTCCATAACATCTGGAGGGCCACAAGTTTGACACCTGTGTGCTAGAGCATCAGTGACATCACTTCTGAGTTTTATCTCAGAGTGATGTTGATGTATCAATGTCAAATGCACCTGGAAACCCTAACAGAGTCTTATTATTAGATCTGATTTCACCTTCCCAGTCACACGGGCTTATTCAAATCAACTTCTCTCGCACTTCTTCCTTTACCCTCCTCCCATGTATTATGTGAAGCTTACATTTCCATACAGAAGAGTCTGATTTGCTAGGCTGTGGTTGAATATGATCTGAGCATACGAAACTTGGAGTCACAGTACTGACACACACACCAAATTCTTGCAGTTCTGCTCTCAAGCAGTCAAAGAATCCCAGTGCAGCATGCTTTGAAGCAGCATCTAGGAAAAAAGAACATCACTTCATAAAATGAAAAGAGAAAAAAAGACATTAGCAGTTTCCTCCCTCAGCTTTTCTGTTATTTGGGCTCAGTACTGTCTTTCCAGGTACAGGAAGTTGAAATCCATGATTACTAGAAATTCCTTCTTTTATATTACTGTTCCAGTTCACATGCAAAACAATAAGGATGTTCCTCTTTTTGGAAGGTATGAGCTGTACATTCTACAGATAGTTCATTTTCAGGTTTTAAAGTTGCTGTCTCATTTCTTGGACGCTGCATGTGGTGGTCAGGTAGCCTAAGAAGAACTAGCTAGTTGTCAGCTGGTCTGGTCCACAGCAGTTAGAAAAAGTAGAGTAACATTTAAGGAGCACAGCGCACCTAAACAGATATTATAATAATGTGTATACACTTAAATCTGTGTATGAGAAGTGCCCTTCTGAATAACACAAAAGTATGAAATTTCAGAACAACGTAATTTACTATACGCTGGAATATTTGACAAGAGTGGTGAGATTCTCCAGTCAGACTGTGACTTCTGAATGAAGTTGATATGTATGGTGTGGAAGAGCTGATCCTTGCTCCCCTCCCCCCCCACTCGGTCCAGAACTGCCTGGCTTGGCCATCAAATGGATTTTGTGAAGACACAACAGGATATATTTAATGAGAATTTAAAAATGTAATAAATAGTTGTCATGTAGACTTGTAAACTTACAGGCCGCACGAAAAGGGACTCCCAGTTTCCCTTGAATATTATTGATTAAAACAATTTGACCAGTTCTTCTGGAAATCATGTTGGGAAGAAGAGCTGAAGAGAAAAGATGGCAGAAAATGAATGTGAGATTAATTATTTAAACTTCATGCCTAGAACTTGTTTTCAGTGCCTGGTTCAGTTAAAATCAAGGTCGAAGAAATGCAGGGGCTGAAGATGGTTGACAGTTTTCAAATCCAATAACAAATATAATCAGGTCTCAACTGAACTTATTTTTAAAGATCCTCACAGTACAAACAACTGATATGATGCAGTCTCTGCCTAGAGGGTCTGCAGTATGTTTGAAGAAGAAGAAGAAGAAGAGTTTGGATTTATATCCCCCCTTTCTCTCCTGTAGGAGACTCAAAGGGGCTTACAATCTCCTTGCCCTTCCCCCCTCACAACAAACACCCTGTGAGGTGGGTGGGGCTGAGAGAGCTCCGAGAAGCTGTGACTAGCCCAAGGTCACCCAGCTGGCGTGTGTGGCAGTGTACAGGCTAATCTGAATTCCCCAGATAAGCCTCCACAACTCAAGCGGCAGAGCTGGGAATCAAACCTGGTTCCTCCAGATCAGAGTGCACCTGCTCTTAGCCACTGCTCTTAGCCACTACGCCACTGCTGCTCCCTTGTATGTATTGAATAAACAGAAGTAGAGATTGGGGGAATGAACAGAAGTGTTTTGAAAGATCATATCAAAATCCATCTATTTTAGCACAGATGTGTGCAAACCCTGTCCCTTTGATTCCATAGAGGTTTTTACCTTCCTGCATGCTAGCCATGGGTAATCCTTGCAATATAATTTGCAGCCTCTTTGCATATCTAAATCAGAATGTTCCATTCAAGGTCTGAACTATTTGTTTTTTTAAAGCAGCAGCTGGGTCCTCCAAGCACATGAAGCATACTCATTGACATCATATGGCCCAACTGAGAAGCACATCTCCAATATTGCACTAGAGCATAGGTGTAATCTATGGGGTGGAGCTCAGGGGCTCCAGACCCTCCTGGGATTTGCCTGAGGGAGTCTGAGCCCCACCCCCAACCAGTGCCAAGCCATATTGACAAACTCACATGAGGGACTCAGGGATAATGGTATCTGAGGCTCAAACTGCCCTACCTTCCATAGACAAAACCACCAAACCCCCAACTTGACAGGGAAAAAAACCCTCCAGGTTTGCCATAGCTTCACCTTAGAGCAGGGGTAGGGAACCTTTAACACTCAAAGAGCCATTTGGACCCGTTTTCCACGGGAAAAGAAAACACTTGGAGCCGCAAATAATTTTTGACATTTAAAATAAAGATAACACTATATATATATGTAGGGGTTTTTTACCTTTTACTCCGCTCATTCTGAGAAGCGCATGGATGCGCCCGCCCTGCTGCCTGCAGAGCGGGCAAGGATGAAGCCGGCGGCTTGGCCTTGCCGGCCGCCAGGAAATGCCCGCCCCGCCCCAATGGCAACTGAAAGAGGGGAAGCCCGCGGCGCAGCGTGGTTGACCGTGGGCAGTTGGTGCGCCCACCCTGCTGCCTGCAGGGCGGGCAAGGATGGGGCTGGCGGCTCGGCTTGTGGAGCCACAGTGCAAGGGCAGAAGAGCCGCATGCAGCTCTCGAGCCGCAGGTTCCCTACCCCTGCCTTAGAGGAATCCAGGATAATGTATCTCTTTTGGACTGTGTGGCATAGCTGGTTTGTCTATGGAGAGAAGGACCTTACAACCATGATGAAGTAAGGATATCTGGGTGATCTAGAAGGAACACAGCAACAGTGGCTGCATTTTGGAGAGAGACTAGTTTTTGATGTGTGAGTTCACAAGAAAAAAGCTGTATGGCTAAAACCTGTGAAAATTGGGGAAGGGCATCTTCAGGAGCACCACCAGCTGGTTGTTTTTTATCCAGTTAGGAGATTTATATGCAACAAAAACTGCTTGAAGTGTCTTATGGCACAAACAGTGAACATTAAAAACATAGAATTCTGTCAAACTAAACAGTAGAACCCCCACAGCTCAGCAACATACAACTGAAGTACAAGTACAAGTAAGCCAAATAGTAAGCCAAACAAGTAAGTCAAACTCTTTCCTAGCATTCAAGTATCTAAGAAGATATAAAGAAGCCAACTGGAGGAAGAACTCACTTCAAAGCCTGCTCAAATATGAGTGTATTTGAGGAAATAGCTTGCCTGGATTCCTTGCCTGGACTCCTGCTGACCTATCACTGGATTCAACCCAAGCTCTTGTTAACTATTCTACATGTATCAATGGGATTCAAAAATACCTAGGCTAATAGCAATAAACATTAAGAGCTTGTAACACACAACAGACTTAAATGACTTTGGCTGCTTCCGCATGGGCCAAAAACAGCAGTGTGAAAATGGTGTAAAAGGGTTTAAAACGGTGTAAAAGGGTTTATACTGTTTTCACACCGTTTTCATACCGCTGTTTTTGGCCCATGCGGAAGCAGCCTTTCTTTCAGCCGTGGGACCTGTAGTTTTTAAGGGGGGATGGGAAATTGTATCACAAAATTCTCATCCTTGCGAAACTACTATTCCCAGAATTCTTTGGAGAAAGACACAACAGGGTAGCTAGAATAAAACTTTGTAATGTATATGTTTTATTTTATTTATTTTTTAAATTGTATTTGTACTCAGCCCATCCCTGGCTACAGTTGGCTTGTAGTATGCTTGTAGTGTGTTAATTGGCCCAAGCAACAGGATCTTAAAGAGGCATTGTTCCAAGTAATACCTTTGGTGAGTGTTATAGGTCCAAAATAGTTGGCATCCATAATTTTTTGATCAACTTCCAAGGAGATATTCTGTACTGTTCCCTTCACCTTTGCACTCGCATTGTTAATGAGTATATCAATACAACCATAGCAGTCAAGGATTTCTTTAGCTACGTCTTGGACACAGTTTACATCAGACAGATCTAGAAGAACAAGCTTTGGTGTAAAGGTCTACAAAAGAAAGAATATTTTGTTATTACAATGTACCCTACCTTTAGCATGGAGCTGTTTCTACATTCTGTTTGAAGTGGAAGACAATATATATGAAATGAGACATCTTCCATAAATTTTAGAAAGCAGATCAATGGATAGATCATTTGGTATAAAGCCCATCTTGACAGCTTTATGTATAACGCCATATCTAAATTTACCAGATCAGACTACTATGAATCAAATTTTAAATGACTGTAACAGCAAATTGCTGAAGTGGACACTATTGTGTGAGCATCATAATTAGCTACAATTCCTTTGATCAAGATGGCATTTTCATGACTTGTTGATGACTATATCCAGACTTACCCTGTTCTTGCTTTGCACATCTGCCTGATCTCATACCTGACTCAACCGGTTGGATAAAATATGCTTTGCCTGAACTGAACATTTAGTAAGACCAATTTTTAGAAAGGCACAGTTAGAAAGACCAGGTGTATGCTTTTATGACATACACAAAGCATATGGGTGTGTTACATATACTGGTTGTTTTAAAACTGGGGATATGACATCAGCACCAAAAATGTTCCCTAACTATGGCCATTTATGCACTTTTGTTCTGCCCCACAGTGAGCCTACATTGCTTTTCAGTTGCACACATGCCCCCCCCTCCTGAACTCACTGCGCTGTGGATCAAATAATCCCTGCGGTTTGCAAAAGCGGGCAAAGTGCGCCTTGTCCCCTGTCTGAGCAGGGAAAGTGAAGCAGACAAGTGTGTGTTTGCCTTCCTTTGCTTTTTCCACTCCTCCCCACCTTTCCTCCCATGCAGGAGAAGTTTGACCACTTCTTGGTCAGCATTTCTGGGAGATTGATGGGCCTTTTTCTTCTGTTCTTTTTAAAAATTTTGACACTTTTGATCTAATGCAGGAGCAATAGATTGTTAAAACAGCTCCCCCCAAAAAGGCAGCAAACAATCTCCCGACCCAGGCAAAATGGCAGCTGGGCTTGGAGCAATCAGCAGGGCACGTCCTCATGTGTAAACTAAGAAACATAGGAGCAAACTGCACTGCAGAGCAAACAGCCTCTGTGTAAATACTGCATGCATAAAGAACCTATGCTTCATAATGTATGGCCTAGTCACTATCTTTAACCATTCAGAGATGTCTCATTGAAGTTGTTTATCCCTTATTCTAACTGCACCCTGATATGATATACTTAATTTACATTGCTTTCTACTTATGTCATACTACAGTAAGAAAGATCATAGGCTGCATTCTTCTTCTTTTTTAAAAAAAGAATATTATTCTGTTCAGTATGATCATTGCTGCCCTTGGTGTGGAAGACTGACCTAGATGACTTCCATACCTCATCCAGTCACCCTGTCTTACATTCTGTGGATACCATAAATTTGGTAATGGTGAGTGCATCTGCATCATAACCTGAAGTAGTTCCCTTAACCTATTCATAAATCATTTATTCCGTGGGAAAAGGTGAACATATATTCTCTATCATCGCCCTCACTTCATGCAGAAAATCCTGCTGATCTTAAGGTCTTTACTATATACTCACTGCACGAGGATCAGCTGAGCTGTTTAAAGTATCATAGAGAGCTTCTAACTTGTCGAAGTCTTTACCACACAGAACAAGCCTAGACCCACCTGTGTGAAATACTCGTGAGCATTCTAGAAAAGAAAACACAGTACAGGTTAATGTGACTTGTAGCAACATATTTGTTAATTTGAAAGAAACAAGCATAATACAGTTCTGCAACCACATACACCTGCCCACCCTTGGTTGCAGTTCAAATCATGGATCCTCAGACAGCTGAGAAAATGTTCCATATACTTCAACTCCAATCAATAAACTATACAAATGAACGTACCAACACTTAAAATTTGTTGACAGACTGATCCTATGAGATGGTGCATGCAGCAAGAGCACAAGAACTGCTAAATTCAATGCAATGTTGTGACAATTTAAGTTGTAATCTAAGAAAGCTGATCACTCAGATCCAGCAGCATATCAGTCAAAAATGTACCCGGGACAAGTACTAAAATTGGGGGCCCAAATTGTAGTGGGAGGGTGGCAGAAGTGGAGAGTGAGTGGTGGGAGGGCGACAGAAGCAATGGGTGGGCAGCAGAATGGACAGCAGGCAGCAGCTGGTGGGGGCACAGGAGCCTCCTGGGGAGGGCGCCGAATGTGCCCCCCACATATGACTTCAAAGTGGCATCTAGGTCATATGCCCCCTCTGTCCCCATTAGATACACCATTGCTCAGATCATAATTAACTCAAACTACAAACAGCACCATCAATATGGTGTTGTGGGTTTTCCAGGTTGTATGGCCATGTTCCAGTAGCATTTTCTCCTGAAGTTTTGCCTGCATCTGTGGCTGGCATCTTCAGAGAAAATGCTACTGGAACACGATCATACAACCCGGAAAACCCACAACATCCTAGTGATTCTGGCCGTGAAAGCCTTCAACAATACAGCACCATCAATCTTTCAAAACATGGTTGATTGTTCCTGTTCAAAATACAATTGAAAATGCACAGAACATGCACATTCTCACAGTGCTTTCTCAATCCAAGTCATTCACCTACCAGCTTGGTGTTAAAAACAGCATGGTGGGCTGGTACAACATGGCTACTGCAGAAGGAGCCTGCCACAAAGTGGCTGTTGTAGCTTACCTTCAGTCATACAGTGCTATGTGTGGCAGCTGCTGCCAAAATGTTTTTTTAATGCACAATCTAATCTCCAGTGACCAATCAAAAGCTTTGCTGAGCAATGGCCTTACCCGGCCCTGTCCACTTTCTAAAAACATTTGGCAGATGTCAGCAGGCACCAAGATGCCCACAGGCACTATGTTGAGGACCCCTGCTCTACCTGAAGGTTAGTAATGCTAGGTACCACACAGAAGGGCAGAAGAAGGCAGGCAGGAGCATCCAGGGAAACAAGGCTACAATGACTAGGAAAGCAGAAGGCAGGGACCTAAGAAGGATGCAGGCCCAGGGAAACAGGGAGGGGCTAGGAGTAGTGCAGAGGAATGAGGAGAAGGTAAGAAGAAGGAGCCTGAGAGAGGATGACAAACTGGGAGAGAGAACAGACAGAGAAATAAGTAAGGTTGCTAACTCTGGGTTGAGATTGTGGGTAGGGAGACATGGAGAGGGACCTCACCACAGTCCACCCTGCAAAGCCGTCGTTTTCTCCAGAGGATTTGATCTTGGTTGTATGGAGAACAGTTGTAATTCTAGGAGAACTGCAGGCCCCACTAAGGTCGAATCCCCACTACCGTCTTAGCCCGGTTTCAGAACACAAACTAACCAGGTTTGAGGGACGACCTCCCCGGTCGAATCCCCACTACCGTCTTAGCCCGGTTTCAGAACACAAACGACCTCAAACCTGGTAAGAGGTTGACAACCCTATTCCAAAAGCTAAGCATCCCATCAGCAAACCCAGTTGCCCACAGTGCTCTGGCCATGAGAAAAATAACATGAAAAACAATGTCACAATATCAATTTTGGGTAAAACCCAGATGTGACATAGTGTAGCTCTATGGATTGCTGGAAGCTCTGTGGTCATATACAGGCCCCTTGTCCCTGCCCCCAGGCCTCCCACTGTTTGCCAGGCTTGGAGAGGTGGCAGGCAAAGTGGGTTGCCAGCAGAAGTTCTCCTGCCATCGTCTAGCAACCATACTTGGGCTCTGATCCACAACCAGTTAACTCTGAAACTTATATTAATGACAGTCTTTGAGAATCAATTACTTGTGAATTGTGCTGCAGTTGCTAAGACACACAGACTTCCATGGAACTAAAAGAAACTCCAGATGTCTTTGAAAATATGCATATTTTTTTTCAGGAACGTTGCCTCTCAAATCACTTGAAGTGTGGCCTATTTCTAAACTTGGTGTACTTCTTGGGTTCAAGTTGCAACAAAGAGAATGTCTAAGATAGATGTCACAAACTTTTTCTAATAGTAAGATTGATTGAGAAATGCATTGCTGGGAGAAGCTGCAAAACCTCCCCGCCCCCATTGAAAGTGTGACAGATAGAGCCAAGTCCCCTCTTTTTTGCTTATCTGTCAGCCTCTTTTGTGATCTGGAGGAAAAGCTAGCAACAGCAATCAAAGCCCACAGAACCTTCACAGGGAGAAGGGAGGGAGAGGAACAGAAGGAAAAAAAACCATTTAGCTTTTATTTGGTTCAGAGAGGGTTTAGAGATTCCCTGAACAGGTTAGGGATCTTACTGTGTCTCCAATCACTTGAGATTTAGAGGATCCATATAAAACATTTGCTGCCCGAGGGTGGATCACTTCTTGTGGGAGGCCCCTCTATAATGATACACATCACACCATTGCTGGGGTAATAAATTGGCCATAGCCAGAAGCGTGAGGCTAAGCATGGGTGTGGATCTGGTCATGCGGGCACGTGCTACAGCTCAGCAGGGCGGGTGCCCAGTCCCGAGCTTTGATCTATTGTGAGGCTCTGCCGGGTGGCCACTCCTGGCCAGAGATGTTCCCCCTTTCGGCCCGGTTCGACAGGGCGGTCGCCTCTTGTCACTGTTGCCGTTCCCAAGGGGAAGGCGCAACTCCCTAGCCCCCTTCCCCTTGCCCTTCCAGATCAATACCCATGCGCCAAACCGCCACAAGAGCACGGGGGCCTACCCCAGTCTCCCGCCAAACGCTTTTTATGAGGCTGCAATAAAACATTTTCGGGGGGAAACTGTGCAGGACTTCTTGTAGAAAACATTTTATTTCCTTCTTCAAAACATTTCATTTTGGTTGTGCAGAAAGGGCCATACTCTTTTAACTCCAATGGGAAGCACTGTGAACTGCTCTACCCACTTACATTTTAAGGGTGTGGCCCTGCTACCCACAGAGCATGTAAAAGTCTCTTGAACTCCCTCTTCTCTAGAGATGATAATTATAAGAAGCTACTGTCATCAAATTAAAAATAAAACAGGACCTGCCTGATGCCTTGCAGTGTACAATTATAGCCAAGAGGAAAGAAGCACAGAACAAAGGTGAACCAGGAAAAAGTTGAAGAACAAGAAGAATGTTACAATAAATGTAGGAAGAGACTGAAGTAATTTGGGGTAGTGTCTGGAGAAAAAAAGAAATTCTAGATGCATGAATAAACTGAAAATGGCAGACATTGAAAATGGATGTAGAAAGAAAAGGAAAATAGATACTAGAAGAAAGACAAATCAAGATAAAATTATTTATTTCAGTTAAGCAAAAGAAGATAGTCAATACTTTTTTTCCCCAAACGTCACACGCATTCTTATAGGCCATAAATACAGCACTATTTCCACAAAACTCATACTATTACCTGTATGTACAACTATGGCCAATGATTTCACACTGTATTCTTATCACCATCAGAAAAAAAAACCATCGACCTTTTCCTTGTCCTTTGTATGTTCTTACTATCTTTCTCTTTCCAAGTTTTTCACTTCCATCATCAATCTTGGTACAGTCAGGAATGCTTCCCTAATTCTGCAAACCCACCACTGTGGAATTATTATTATTATTATTATTATTATTATTATTATTATTATTATTATTATTATTTTTATTTATTTATTTATTTAATTTGTATACCGCCCGATCCCCGAAAGGAATGAAAGCTGTATAACCTGTTGCCCCATATTTTTCTAGCTTCTCCAAGTATGTCTGCCAAATTGTACATCTGAGCCAGGACTTCTGTCCATTGATATCTCTCATTTCCACCACACACACCCCTAACACATGGTAAGCACCAACAGAGAATTCCCCTGGCACTCTTCGTGGCCAAGTATCCATCCACTGACTGAATATTGCTGCCTGTTAAAGTACTTAGCCCCAAAGCCAGCAAACAATTTAGCTTCCGGATAACCCTACACCTGTCATTTTTACTTGTCTTAAAGCCCAGCATTTAGAACATAATTTTTGGAGTACTAGAAATACACTACAACGGGTTTTATAACTTCTTACTGCCAATTGGATAGTTACTAAAGTGTAATTAGATCTTGCCCCTAAGCAGCATAGCTTGTATTCCAAGTAAAAGCTAGATCCATTTATACAATCTTGAGACTTCTAGCCTGTGGGGGCAGCTTTTCAACTCTTTCTGGATCCACCTGAGTGTCATTCCTCTGGGCCCAGACTTCTCTAGATCACAAGAATGTTCTGAGGACACAACTATTTGAACAAATGTGATGTATCAATTATTGTTTATTTTATTTTGTGTCAAGAATGGAGAAGTTCTGTAAAGTAGAATTCTAGAAAATGGGCTGCAAAAAATTACATATGTTGCCACAGAAGGGCCTCATTTCTTGCACAGGATATGTAGAGTACAATCAACAAATCTGCATAGAATCTATGTACATTTTTATTGTACTTAATTCTTTGTATGTTCAGAAGCCTTTTTTTTTTTGGTCATTGATCTTGCAAAATTGTAAGGTTTGCCAAATAGTGAATTTGGTCCAAATGTAACGCATAGATGATAGCTCTTGGTCTAGGCAACATGAACTAGGTGTTCTAAGACACTGTCAGGCATGGGTGAATTAGGATAAATAGAGGAGTCTGGAGACCTTCCTCCATCAATAACACGAGAGGACTCACTCTGCCTGAGTGCATGAACACATATATCCACTATACTATACACTACACATTATCCTCCAGTACTGATTATAAATGTTTGTTTTCATCTTCCCACTGTTCCAGTCTCCCCTATACAATCATGTGGTCTAGAAATTATGTTGTTAAATGAAAACTGAGATTCTCAAGATTCTGGAAACCTTTTGAGGTTCAGCAATCAAACAACTAGATTCCAAGTGACATGCAATTCCATCACAGCAATTTAAGTTTCTAGAATGTGGAAGTTGTGTTGTGTGGCATGCTATTAGTTAGCCTTTTGTTGCTCTGACTTACCCTTGCCAACACCGGAAAGAGCATCCGTGATCACCACGACTTTACTCCGCACAGCAGATTTTGACATCAGCTGAACAACTGACCGATAAATATATACTATCCCACTGATTCCAACTACAAGTAATGGAAGAATAAGCACAGCCAGGGCACCCATCTTCACCTGATAGAAAGAAAAACAGATTTAGGTGATGGAATAGATTGGTAATATTTGCCACAGAAACAGTGACAAATTTTATTCTTTAATAAATGGCAAGCAAGGAAAGGACTAGTAACATTTCAGATCAATCCTTGAATGATAATCAAACATTATTCAACTTCTTCCAATGAACTGCAGTTCTATAAAATTGCTCAAAGAAACTCTTTACTTAACATTCAGGATTTTCATATGAATCATATTTTGATCTTACAAAACCAAGAGTATAACAAAACTTATTTTAAAATCATTTTAGGTTAATTAATTTCACCTGCTTCTTATTGCTCACCATATACAAACAGGTTAAGAAGATTGCAATAATCAATTCACTTTGAGAAAGAGATTACCCTGAACCTGAAAGACAATAAATCTGATGAAATTATATCTGTTTAACATGCACCAGAAGAATAATAACTTACTTAAAATTGCAAGCAATCAGCAAGCCGATAAGGTATTCTCTCCTGCCAGCTAGTTTATATTAGAAGTTTAATTAAACTCGCAGGCATTTTTGGAAGGGGAAAAACACTCCATGTTCTGAAGCCTTTTGCCTTGAGCAAAGGCAGCTATGTATAGTGCTCAGCTGCAGGACAGACTTTTAAAAGTAAATATAGTACCCATGGTCTGAGCCACATACCTGACCTATTTAGTTTCACAGGGGCATGAAGTCCTTCTAGAGCTTGCAAGAGTTACTAATGTAATGACATGAAGACACTGCATCTCTGCTCATCATTTTTCTGAGGGAGAGGGTTTGGCAAGAAAGGCAGGATAAAACTAAATTTGTTCTTACAACTTTCATTTACACTAGGCATAGAAGATATATTTTAGAAGCCCCAGGACAATTGTGATGTTTTTTGCTCACTCCTTAAATGTAACACAAGAGAATTAAGCCTGGTCTACATTAAAATAATAAAGAGCTGGCAGAATTCTGAGGAGGCATGATGGGATTTACCACTGCAGAATATAGATAGGCAAAGCCAATTCTTTGGACAAGCCACCCATGCAACTCCTTGGGGTAGCACAATAAGGAGAGTGCAAAGATAGCATATGGGCTTCAACTCAGCTGGTAGCAGGATGGCAGGAGCAACAGGAACTCTTTGGCTGGGGCAATAAATATGTTGAACACATTTTAGTACTCCCCCATAAAAGAACTCTCTCTCTCTCTCTCTCTCTCACACACACACACACACACACACACACACACACACACACACACCAGGGAGAAAGGTTCTAGCATAGCTTTCTGCATGTTCTGCCAGGTTTCTACGTAGAAGGAATCATTAATGGAGAGGAATTTTGAGAAATGTAATTTAGAGCAAATAAATACATAAACAATCATGCTTTTACCTAGCTGTGTTTGCAGCAGATTGTCCAAAGCATGATGAATATGGTAGGGGCATTTTATGGAAGGGGAGATCCCATTTCCCCCTGTATTCCCTTCCCTCCCATTATTACTTCTTTCACTTCCTGTGGCATTTCAGCAGCCACTCCCCTTTTGTTCTTTCTCAACTTTAATTTCTTCCCTTTATTCTTCAGATTCCCCCTTCAGCTCCTGCAGCCCCTCTCCTACTTACCTACCTTAAACCAAAACGTCACTTTATCAGTGGTCAACTAGTCGCATTCAAGTAGGGACCAGGGATTTGAATCCGTTATGCAACTGATAAGAAGAGGCTAAATAATTAGGAATTTAGAATCATTCATTAATGCTGGTCAAAGGCTTGTGGTAAGGTTGCTCAGAGTTCCTTTTGAGAGAACTGAGTCCGCTAGATAATGTTCGTACCTGTTATTCTTATTTGAAATCTTTCCTCAGAATCAAACTGTTCTGTTAAATCTCTGGCTGTTTCCTCACAGCAAACGTATAACGGGTTGCAGTCATAGTAAAGGAACCTGTTTTTGTGTTTTTCTGTTCCATGCAGGCAGCAATTGAAGCCCACGGAAACAATCCAGGTTTCGGTCCTGCCTTCGCACGGAGTCACTTCTTTTAATTTCGCGGCAAAACGCGGTAGCTAAGCAGAGAGGACTTTGCATAAATGAATCCCACCTCGCCCCGCTTTTCGCTCTGTATCCCGGCGTCTTGAGAAGTTCTGAAGAAGGCAAGGATTCATATGACCAGCATATAAATCCAAGCGAAGGATGATATCATGACTCAAAACCAACCAGACACAAGCACAAACCAGACACAAGAGAAGTTCAGGCTAGTATTGAGCTGGAACGAGCCAGCAAACTAACTGTTAAGCTAGGTAACACATGATACGACTGGCTGCACCTGTGTAGCTACACAGATGCAACCCCCCAATTTTAAAAAAACAACAACGAAAAGGGGCCTCCCTGCAACAGCAGGGCAATGGCAGGCAGATTCTCCCTGCCATGGACAGTGCATTGGAAGAGAGGGACATAATGTGCCTCCTGCCTGGCCATTCACGTCAGAGCATCTCCAAACCGGCATTTTCCAAAAGGATCGCTAGTTTAGCGATTTTCAAAAAACATGGGTTGAGGGAAATAAAATGGAGCAGGCTCATTTTCGGAGTGGGACCTTGCGAAGTCTCCCCCTCCCCTGCAGATGGATTGTATGCTGATCTACACTCCTCTCATTTGGCCTCTGCAGAATCCACCACTGACAGACTTCATCCTAAACCTAAATTCATTTAACTGAAATTATACTAATATTCTCTTTGCTTCTTTGGTTCTGACCTCTTTGGTTACATTTTGCTGACTTTGCATTATATCTTCAGTCTTCCAGGTAACCTGGAGGAATTGAAGTAACCTATTGCTGTATTAACAGAGATCTGTTTCCCTGGAGAAAATAGGATCTTCGGAGGGTAAATTCTGTGATATTATAACCCAATGAAGTTATTTTAAACAAATTTCTCTATCACACTTATATAACGTAAAGACACAAGCTGCGCTTCAGTTGGATTGTAATTTCATCTAAGTTTAATTTAATCCTTAAATGGTGAATCCAAGCTCGCGTTTAGGTGAAGATATAATGTTAGGTGATACTGAAATTGACAAGGAAAGTTGCTTTTACAGGATAAAATTGTCAAGGGACTGCTGCAGTAAAGTACCATTATTACTGCAACAGTCCCTTGTCAGTTTCCTCCAGCAAATGCTACTTCTCTTGTCAATTTCACTTGCTTCTAAATGTGGACACATTGCATTTACTCCTTAACCTAACAGCGCTCATTTGGGATGAAACTGATAAAGCTGATACAATTGACCTGGCTTGTGTCTGTAGCCCTTACATTACATTGCTAATGCAATGCAGGATTTTAAAAAAATCTTTTGAAAATGGAAGATGAGGGGGAAGAGAAAATGGTCAGAGGGGAGTGTAATGATTTTAATGTATGTGTGAGTGTGACTTTAAAATGAGAGCTGAGTTGGAGAGAAAAATGGGGAGGTTAAGAGAGGGATGAAAGACCAGTATGATTAGTTGATTGTAGATTGTGCATGTGGGGTGTCAGACTGGCATGTGGGGTGTCAGACTGTCATTTCAGCGTGCATCATTTCTGCGCAGGGTCATCAAAAGGTGTCGTTTGGAAGAGCGCCAGGAATGACGTGCGCTGAGGGGGGCGCGACAGCGACAGCGTCGGGGGCGGTTGCGTTGTTGCCGCCCTGTAGTGGGGAGTGCCGGGGGACCCCGTGCTACTTGCCTACAGTAGCGCGGGGCAGAAGGTAAGTGGGGAAAGGCCCAGAGAGTCAGAGAGAGAGAAGAAGGTGATTGAATTTCAGAGTGAAAAGATTAGAGTGTCAAAACTCTAGTCAGAGAGAGTTAAAGCTCTCTGTGAGCATGGCAGAATGTGTAATGCTTCTGAGTGAAAAGACCAAGTGTTGAGAGAATTAGTCTTTGTGTCATGGGGTACACAGAGAAAATCAGAGCCTCAATAAACTGTTAGGCAAAATAAAGACAGAGAGTCTGAGAGAACTATAAGACAGAAGCATTCAGAAAGTGTCAGAGTGAATTTATGTTGTGTGAAGACCTCAAGGTATTTGTTGCTTCAGATCGATATAATTTTATACATATTTTACTTGAAACCTTGAAGTTACCTATCAAGTGTCTCTTGTAAAAATAATATTTTCACCTTCCTTTATATATTTATTTCATTTATGGTACCTATATCCTGCTTTCCTGCAAGATCAGGGCCACCAAATCAGAACCACTAACGCTTATTTAAATATACAATGTAAAAATTGTGTACATGTACAAAATGCATAAAATTGCCTAAAGTGTCATAACGATGCTGAAAAAGAAATTTGTAAAATCATAATCTACAATGGCAAAAATGAAATAGACTGAAAAAGATGACTGTCTGGGGACTGGGGGCTGCCTCCCCATCCCTTGCCCAGGAACTGCAGGACACCCCGCAGCGGGCTACCCTGCCCCTGAATTTACTAGCAAACACAGGAATCACTTGATAATTAGATAATTTATGCACATATCCCTAAAAAGCACCGTACCATTTCTAATTTAGATGGACTAAATTACAGGAATATGTGTAGGGTGGGTGGACCAGGTCCAGATGCTGGGCCCCCTCCCCTCCCCTCCCCTCCCTTGTGGGGGTGGGGGTGGAGTTGCTTGCTTGAGCACAGCTGTCCCTGCAAACCAGATGTGGCTGTAGTAGAACCTGTGGTGCTCCACAGTCTGTTCCCACAATTGGTTTTCTGAAAGTAGCCAGCTTTGAATGTTGCCACAATGCTGAAGCACCTCGTTTTCTGCCATGCTAGGCAGTGGTGGGATTCAAATGATTTAACAACTGGTTGTTTACAAGCACCATTTTAACAACCGGTTCTGTCGAAGTGGCGCGAACCTGCTGAATCCCACCACTGATGCTAGGCATGTGAAGCTGAAAACCATGATCATTTTAGCAAATATCTCCAGCATTTTAGTAACACAGTTAGCAAAATCCTTCTTTGTCCAAACATTCTGCAATCTCACCAACAATAAAAGGGTTCACCTTATGTACATTTTTACCATTTTCACGGTACTCCAGTGCTTTCCCAGTGTGCATGTTGCTGCGGTTAAAATATGATATGGTAAAAAAATTGTATGGGAGAACCCCTCCCTTTCCAATTTCAGTTTTTAAGTAGCTTCTATGTTTTCATTGAAATATATAGAAATCATCGACCTTCTGGGAATCTATATAGAAAGGACTTTGATAGCACTTTAGTATCTGGCTGGATCTGGATTGCTTTAACTCACATTAAAATGAAGAATAGAATAGAATAGAATAGAATAGAATAGAATAGAATAGAATAGAATAGAATAGAATCTTTATTGGCCAAGTGTGATTGGACACACAAGGAATTTGTCTCCGGTGCATATGCTCTCAGTGTACATAAAAGAAAAATACATTTGTCAAGAATCATAAGGTACAGCACTTAATTATTGTCATATAGGTCTAGTAAGCAATCAGGAAATAATCAGTAGTAATGAAAACATAAAATGTAAAATCATAAAATAAAATAAAATGTCAGCACAGGCTATAGTCATACAGTCATAAGAATTGCGGAGGAGATGGGTAATAGGAATGATAGAAAAAAGTATGAGTACAGTAATTATATAATAGAGGTATATAATAAATAGTTTAACATTATCGAGGGAATCTGATTTGTTTAACAGAGTGATGGCATTCGTTGGAAAAAACTGTTCTTATGTCTAGTTGTCTTGGTGTGCAGTGCTCTGTAGCGGCGCTTTTAAGGGTAAGAGTTGGAAACAGTTTGTGATGTCCAGGATCGCGAGGGGTGCAATGAAATATTTTCACAGCCCTTTTGACCCGATGCAGTATACAGGCTCCTCAATGGAAGGCAGGTTAGCAAAGCAATTGTTTTTTTTTCTGCAGTTCTGATTTATTCTCTGAAGTCTATTAATGTCGATTCTACAGCCGTGGGTTGCAGAACCAAACCACACAGTTATAGGAGGTGCTTTAGATGACAGAATTCTCAATGATTCCTCTGTAGAGACTCGTATCAGCAGCTCCTTGGGCAGTTTGAGCGCTTCCTGAGTTACGGCGCCAGAAAGAACATTCTTTGTTGTGCTTTTTTGATGACATTTTTTGATGGCATTAGGGTGACCATTTCCTAGGTCATGAGATATGATGGAGCCTAGAAATTTAAAGGTCTCTACTGTCCCGATACTGTGCTTGTCTAGTATTGTGGGAGAGGAGGAGGTAGGATGGGAGGGTTTCTCCTGTAAAATCTACCACCATTTCTAGCTGGTTTTAAGTGTGTTCAGTTCTAGGATTAATTTCCAAGTGGCACCACGAGGGCTAGTTTGTTCAACCTCCCACGTCTGTATGCGGTTTCACTTCAAGTTGTCTGAATGAGACGCCAATCACTGCTTTAATATCATCTGCAAATTTCAGTATTTTAACAGGGATGGATCAGATTTTGAGATCTAGCAGTCATTGGTATACAGAGAGAAGAGAAGTGTGGTGAAAAGTACTAATTTACAGCCTTGGGGGGGCCCTGTAAAGCTCATCATTTACAGGTATCTGATGTAATTTTTCCTCTTAGCTTCCACCTTGCCTGTTTCCTATCTGTTAGGAAAGCTTTGGTGATCCCACTTACAAATATATGCCTAAGGTACTGCTAGCTTCAGATTCCTAAGGTTTGGTTAAGAAGAATCGTCCGGTCTGATAGTATTGAATGCTGAACTAAAGTCAACAAAGAGGACCCTTGCATAGGTCTCTTTGGCGTACTTCAAAGATGCTGTAGGATATAGTGCAAAGCTTCATATTAACAGCATCGAATCTGTCGATCTATCTATTGCCTCGGTATGCACAATTGCAAAGTGGGTCCAACAGTGGATCCGTGATGGTTTTTCAAATGGTACATCACTAGCCTTTCAAAAGTTTCTTTGGCATAACTTCACAGATGTGTTAAAGAGCAACTGGTCTGTAGTCGTTCAGTTCCTTGATGGGAAAGGCTTCTTGCGGCACTGGGGACGTATATAAGTGGAGTGTTTGAAGCAAGGAAGGAACATAGCACATCTCCTAGTGGGATGAGCATTCGTTGAAGATTTGGGGTGAAAATGGGGGCCAATTGGACAGCACAGACTTTTAAGCAAGAAGGTGTTATCTTGTCTGGGCCTGGTGCTTTTCCAGGCTTCTGTCTGTGAAATAGATCTTGCACTTCCTTTTCTGAGATCACCAGGGGTTGTAAACCCAATGAAATGGGTTCAGTTGTAGGAAGTTTGGCTATTGTTGGTGCGTCTGAGATAGAGGTTGTGGAGAAAGGTGACTGTAGATTGTTTTCAAACCTACAGTAGAACACATTCAGGTCGTCTGCCAGAGTATAGATGCCTCCATTCCTGACATGGTGTCTTTTCTTATTACTTATGCTTTGATGGAGTAGGTTTGAAGAATTGCAAGACATTCTGTGCCTTGTTAGTAAAATTCAGGAGGATCTGAATTAACCCTATTGCTAATGTAGAGCAATCACACCAATGCAGCTATAACAGTGCAGTCATTCTGGGCTGTCATCCAGATTTTTGTCATATAAATACACACATGCATATGGCTGTTGCATACAATGCCATGCTCAGCAGAGTTACAATTTACTAAGTAGCACATTGATTTCAGTTGGCTTAGAAGTGGATAATTATGACCCTTTCTGCACTGGCCAATAAACACGGGTTAAGGGCGGGATAAAACCCAGGTCGGGGAAGGAACCACGCAGATCCCACTCCTAACTCGAGTCCGCTAACTCAAGCCCCCCCCCCCCCAACCCGGGTTTTTCAAGAATCGCAATTTGTGCAATTCTTTTGTTTTAATGAGCGAACAGCTACGGGTGGGAGGCACATTATGCGGCTGCACTGTTTTTATTTTTTACTTCCTGGCACCCATGTGTAGAGCCATGCAGGCATCTCTGTTATCAGTTAGGTGCATGTGTGTCTGCCTACAGAGCTGTGCATCGGTGGGAGACAGGAAAAAAAGATGTGCCTCCATGTGAAGGCACAGGGGTGACCCGCATTAGCTCCAGGGTCACCCGCATGGAGACATGCAAATGGCCCAGGACCTCACCAGGCTCATGTATCCCAACTGCACCCTACTTTGTTTTGGCTGTGTGAAAAGGGCCTATGTTTAGGATTGTACTGCTAGAGCCAGAACTTAATGTGCATCCCTTAAAGCAATTGTGCCTTTATGCACAAATGTCTCACTAAGAATGGTTGCTGCAGGCATTTCCTACAAATTTTTGGTTGATTTTTTAATGTTATTATTTCATTGTAATACATTGTGAGACCTGAAGATGTCTCTCTGTTCATGTACTTTTTTCATACAAAATGAGCAGCTTAAATTCTAGAGAAAGCTTTTTGGATGTCAGTAGGTAGCTGGTTGGAGGGCTAAGGAAACAACTTCTTTATGACAGAAATAAATAACCTGAGAGCAATGCAATTAACTTTCTTTTCTAGCCCGTGACTAGGCAATAAAAATGAATTCTAAGGCAAAGAAGGAGAGGATCCTTGGGCTGGCCCTCTCTCTGCAAGTCTGAAAACAGGCCATTATTTCTGTGCAGCAACAGGAGTGACTTTCTCCTTGCTACTGCCATAGAACCATGACCTGCCAGAAATGCTGGCAGAGGAGCGGGTAGAACTGCTGCCATGTGGGTGGAGAAGGCGAGGAAAATCTAGAGGAAGCCAAACACATACTGCTCTGCTTTACTTTCCCTGCATAGGCTGGGGGAAAGTTGCACTTTGCCCACTTTTGCAAACCATGGAACTTCTCTGATCTGTGTCGCAGTGAGTTCGGGGTGTGTGTGTGTGTGTGTGTGTGTGTGTGTGTGCACAACCAAGAATCTGTCCTGGAGGGAATATACGCTTACTGCAGGGCAAACAACAAATATTCCTTGTATCTTTGGACCATTGTATCTTTGGATCACTGTTCAGTGCTCAACTGAGACACCCCACCTGCAAAATCTCTGCAAGAAAATCTGTGGTATTATATGAGCACAAATGTCCCATTTCTCTGTTTCTCTTACCTTTATATGCATTTACCACCATCAGTGAAGCTCTTTTCAGTCATTATGATTTTGGTGCATCTACCTCAGGTACTGGGTAAGTGCATTATGTGTGATCCTCTTGATGTGCACGTATGCCATTTTATGTGAATAACAAAACATGGTTTTTTCCCAGCTTCATTACATGCTGCCCTATTCACACAAATAGGCAATATATATGTGTTGAGAGGATCATGTGTAGCACATTATCCAAGGATGCAAGGTAAAAGTGTCAAAGCCATAATGATTGAAAAGGGCTTAAAATGCGACACTCTGACTGGGAAATCAGTTCGCTGATGACACTCAACTCATCCTGTTGATGGAAGGAGGGCCAGCCACTGCTCCTGCAGCACTGTTCTGTGGCTGGGTGGTTGAAGCATAGCAGGTTAAAACTGAATCCAGCTAAGATGAAGGTCTTGTGGGTAGGCCAAAATGGGGGGTGGGGGGTTCAGCTGCCATTGCTCGAGAGAGACTCCTTGCCTGTGACCTCCTTGGCCCGCAGCCTGGGGGTCACCTGGATTCATCTCTCTCTATGGAGACCCAGGTGGCCCGCACAACCCAGGTTGCGTTTTTTTTTTCAACTGTGTCAGGTACAGCAGTTGGCCCCTTACCTCTACCGGACCTACTTGGTCACTGTTTTTTTTTAAAAAAATTATTGTATAGTTTGAAATTTCAGTACATTTATACAATATATGCATTCTTGTTGACATATTCCAAACAATACTTTCCCTCCCCTTTTTCCCCTCCCCCCTCAATTTTCTTTCCCATTTATTTAAGTAAGCAGCAGTAAGTTCATTCTTTGTACTCTCCCATATTTCTTCTTTGACTCCGATGTCTTTCATCCAGTCCACAAATTGTGTCCATATCTTCAAAATATCTCTCTGTTTCTCTTGCCATAAATTATTTCTTGCCATTATTTCGAAAATGTCCAGTTGTATTTGTTCCCATATATATTCAAGCCATTTCAAAATAGTCCATTTCTTCTTATCTTTCCATCCCAATGCTATTACTGCATGTGCAGCTCTTATCATCCTTTTATACATTAAACCATATTTTTATCTATTTTATTCTCCTCAATTATTCCTGTAAACAGCAAATCTTTGTTTAAATCTATTTTAATCTTCACAAGTTTCTCTATATACGATAGTATTTTCCCCAAAATCTTTTTATCTCTTTACATTCAATCCACATATGAGTGTAATGTCCCCAGTTCTCCACAGTTCCAACATTTTGGACTAAGTTCTTTAATCATATGAGCTAGTTGTATTGGAGTTCTACACCATTTAAGTATTATTTTTCCTTCCATCTCTGCATACTTTTCTATTTTTCTATTATTTATACTTTCCAGTATTCGTTCTATTTTTTCATCGTCTAACACTTCTTCTCCCATTTTTGTTTTAATACTCCTTTCATGAATTCCTTATCCTCTATCATACATTTGTATATGAAACCTAGGATCTTTGTTTTATCTTTCTCATAGCTTTTCAAACATTGTGCCATTATACATTCTCCTTTTATTCTTGAAACTTTTATTCTTTCCCAAATCCCTCTTAACACTAACCAATTCTCTGTACCTCCTATTTCTATAAAATTCTGTAACGTCATCATTTCACCTCCTTCCCCTATTAAATTTGCTTCTGTATGTATTCCCTGTTCTGTCAATTTCCTTATCACCTTTACACCTTCTTATCCTCCCATGCTTGCCAGTGGTGTTGAATCCAGGATGCCAGGCATCCATTTTTTTCCTCCATTTCTCCCAAATTTCCAACATCACCTTTCTTGGCCCAATTGCTCTTTGTTTTTCCATATTCAGATCATCTGTGAATATTCCATACCTACCCACCCCTTCATTTATTTCATCCTCGAATTTAATCCATTTATCTATTTTATCTTCCTTAATTTCCATCAGACTCTTAATCTAAAATGCTTCATAATATTCTTGCATCTTCGGAATGCCCCAACCTAGAAGTTTCTTTGTCATATATATGACTTTATTCATTACTCTTACAGTTTTTTGATTGAATACCCATGCTTTTAATCGTTTATCCCATTCCTCAAAACATTTATTTTTAATATCTAGTAGAAGAGTTCTAAAAAGATAAAACATTTTTGGCATTATACACATCTTTAATGCCTTGATTTTTCCGGTTATAGATAGAGTCTTTGTCTCCCAATCTTTTAATTGTTTCAAAAAAACATTCCAGCTTCCCTCATAATTATATTTTATCATTTTTTCCATTCTATGTGTTATTATTATTTCCAAATATTTGATCTTTCTACCTGGCCACTGTGATCCTCGTTATAGTCACCTCTAGACTTGATTATTGCAACTCGCTCTACATAGGCCTTCCCTTGCAACTGATCCGGAGGTTGAAATTGGTCCAGCATGCAGCAGTGCGGCTGCTCACAGGTAGTTCAATACGGGACCACATCTCTCCTGTGTTGCGCCGCTTTCACTGGCTCCTGATGGAACATCAGATTGGTTTCAAGGTGTTGGTATTCACCTTTAAGGCACTCTGTGGCCTGGGGCCCTCATACCTCAGGGACTGTCTGTCCCCCTATGTCCCAACTTGGCCTCTGCACTCTGCAAAGGCCAATTTACTGGTGGTCTCCGGCCCCTCTATGATATGGCTAGACTCCACCCAGGCCAGGGCCTTCAGTGCCCTGCCCCCTGCCTGGTGGAACTCTTTGCCACCATATGTCCATGCCCTGCGGGACCTTGAACAGTTCCGCTTTGCGGGAGGTTAGCCATTGAATTGCCATCCCCTATATTCCAACAGGTGGGCTAAATGTGTATATCTGATGCTGCTACCTCACCATATCTACCCTCGTGATACAAACTGGATTACCATCTTGCCACCTATTTTTGTATTCGTTTATTAACTTTAACTGGTTTTATGGTCGTAATTGGGTTTTATATTATTGAATTTTACATGTTGTACACTGCCCAGAGTCCTTTGGGGGTAGATGGTATAAGAAATCCAATTAATAAAAAATATTAAAAAATAAATCTATTTTCAGGAGCACCGGAAGATTTTGCAATGATTGTGGAATGCAGTATAGTATGAGGCCTATCCACTGAGTGGTCTGGAGCACCACCTTAATCCACCCTTGGTGTGGGGCTGAACTAAGGTGTGAGCAGCATGCATTGTTGCAAGCAACACCAACCAATGATCCTTGCAAAGGTATAAAGTACTCTGGGCTCAGCATTTAGTGAAATAACACCCTCCTGTGATTCTGTGGTGTACCTCCCAAGTCATCCCATGTACTGAAAGTGTGGCAAAATGCCTTGAAACAGCCCTACTTAGGAGCAATTTTAGCTGTGGCCCTTTCCCCACTTTCCTTAAGCCCCATGCTACTCTCCTCAAGTAGCACGGGGTCCAGCTGCCTTCCCCACTTCAGGGGCGGCAGAGGCATGTAATGGCATGACTGTGCCTCTCCGCCCCTTGGCGCGCGGAATTCACTGAAGCCTTTTGAAATAAGCTGCTTGCTTGGCTGACTCACTGCACAGGCGCGGGGGGGGGTTGTGGGGAAACCAGAGGCGCGCGCCAGGAATGTAGCGCGCCTTGGCAGTGCCACTTAGCAACCCTCGGGCAAAGGTGAGTGGGGAAAGTCCCTGTGTTGACAGTAAATGAGGAGTGAGCAGAGGGATGACTATTGGGAAAACCATGAGTGCTTTGGGAGACACAGGGGAAGACAGAAATGAAACCTGAGTGTTGATCATGTCCTTGCTATCCAGAAGGCTCACAAATTGCTACAGAACATTTCAATTTTAAACAATGTGTACATATTAGTGAAGAGCGAGTGTTTGGGAGAATTGGGGAGATCTGTTTGTGAGAAATGGGCAGGGGAGCTGTTACAGTGGAAGTGGCTAAATATTTTTAAACTCCAGTTTATAATTTTCTACCTTGTGGAGCCCATCCTGAAGCTACTGAAACACTTCACACGCTTAGAAGGTCTGGTGAAGGGTCTGTAGATGTCAAAAATCCAACGGCACAGACATTTCTGAAAAACCTGCCTGCGAACTGCTGCAGTGGATTTGTGCCGTGGATTTGATTTGTATGCAAGTTTCTTGTGAAAGCTGATTCTTGTATACATAAGCAATCAAGGTCTCATGTTGCCTAGCCTTTTGCTAAGCCAAGAGTCTGCTCCTGCTAATTCCCCACACTAAAAGGTAGAGACTTTCCACCACTTCGGGTAAAACCCTCTTACCTCTTTGGGGGAAGAGAAGGAATAATATTTGGGTCCATTTTGGTTTGTTACAGTAATGTGGAACATAACCATGAAATCTTTTTTCAATCCACCTATAATGTCAATAGTTTTTAACTGCCACATTTTTTTAACTTTTTCTGCAAACCTGGGGTTTTTGGTTTTTTTGCATGTTTGTAGAAACATTTATCCTATCCTTGGTTGCTCTTCACTATGGGATTTTTTAAATCCCCAATTAATATTCTATAATGTGTGTTATGACAATAAATCATGCATACTCAGAACTGTTTGCTTGAAAGTGCAACTTTTTCCTATTTTGATGGATGGCCGAGGTCTGCATTATGGTAAGCCTAGAGTGGCATTGGTAAGATATGGATTGGATGGGAAGCAAAGAAAAAATAAAGTTTAACTATTTTTATTAAAGGACAATGAGGGTACACAAGCACACAATAAAAGCAACAGAACACACACACAGTCTTAGGATATAGACAGTTTTGAGGGGATAGGTCTGGACATATGGGAAGGGGCAATAAAAGTTCTAGTCACCTGATCTTGGAGTGGAATGGCTTGATGAACAAAACTGAGCAATCCACACTTAGCTGTGGAAGAACAGTGCTGTGGAACAGTATCACAGACAGAGAGTTGTCCAGAGATACTGAACACTACCTATTGGAAGGTGGGCTTCTTATAGGGAAAAACGGACCTTCAGGGTTATGCAGAGTGATCCTTAATCTCCCTAGACAACAGGATTTCCTGTCTTTCCTGGGAAGGACAAGGGCTAGTGAATACCAAGCAGCATACCACCCACCACTCTAGGGAGTGAACAATCAAAGGGATCAAAAGGCCAGGTTACTACAATGCAGATACCCTCACTAGTTGATTATGCTATCTTCATGGTTACTCACATGCAAATCAAGCTTGCTAATTGCACTTGTTAACTGGCAAATGGTTCTTTCTTCCACCTTGGACATTCCACAGGTATATATACTCCACTTGTTTTACTACCATCAGATCCTCTAAAGATGCCAGTCACAGATGCAGGAGAAATGTCAGGAGAAAATGCTACTAGAACACGGCCATACAGCCTGGAAACCACCCAAGATCCCATAGGTCGGTCTGGCAAACAAGGGGGTGGAATCAGAGAGGGGATGTGAGGGACAGGGAGAAGATAAAGAATCACAGGTTACAAGAGGGAAGAAAATATGGGAGAAGGAAGAAAGATGCAGGGGCTGTGAAGGAGAATGGACAGACGGGATGCAAGATAATACAAGCAGGACCAAGAGGAGATAGCAAGAAAAAGCAGGGCCCATCAAAAGAGGACGGGAAATAGAAGAGGAACAAATGGGGACAGCATAGACAAGAATAGAGGGTGAGGAAGAGGGCCAGTGAGAGGCCCTCTTTGTAAGAATGGAAAGGATTTCAGGAGATGAATAGAGTCTACAGGAATGAGCAGGAATCATTTGATAGTGCAGAATGACTGGTGCCCTTAAAAAATTGTGCTCCTTAAGTAAACAGTCTGATTCTGTCCTATCCTGAGGTTTGAAGCAAAATCCATTGCAGGCAAACATGGACAACTCAAAAACATACCCCAAAACAGTGTCTTCAAGGTCATAGTAAACAGAATTCAAAATCTTATAGGAAAAGGATAACATAGGAAATTGCAGAGATCATTCAGTGTTAGCTCTTTCAAACTTTCAAAAGCCATTCCAGAATAATTCTCATTTTTTTGTTACCTGTGCCAAGTATGAAATCCTGTGACAAATACGATTAGTAAGAATTTCAGGAGCCTAATTAATACTTAAATCTTGCCAATGGAAGGATTCTGATAACTGATTGTTTTAACAATCAGTTTCTGGTTTAACAATTGTTTCTGGTTTCTTCGAACATTGTTATGTTTGTCAAAGGCTTTCACGGCCGGATTCAACTGGTCGTGGTGGGTTTCTCGGGCTGTGTGGCCATGGTCTGGTGGATCTTGTTCCACCCTGGGACATGGACAATATACCCCACTGAACTTTCCCTTCTCACTAGACACAATGTGAAACAGACTTTTCTCTGTGATACACCTCTGAAGATGCCAGCCACAGATGCAGGTAAAACATTAGGAACAAGATCCACCAGACCATGGCCACATAGCCCGGAAAACCCACCACAACCAGTTGTTATGTTTGTCCTTCACTAAACTTTTCCTCCTTCCTTCCCTAGTACCCTTTTGGAGCAAAGTTTTTGTACTTTATGAACAATTGTCCCCTAAAGATTTTTATGTGCTGGGGTGAATTACTATGCTGTAGTTGGCAACTCTAGCTTAGCCTCATTAACTTCAGACCTATTCCCATAAGCAGTATCACCAACACACCACTGCCTGGAGCTATCAACAGTTTATGCATCCTTGAGAATCATTCTATGAACATATCATGTATTTGTTCCTTACTATGTATGCATGTATTCACTGTTGTGGGTATGGGCAGAGAAAAGGTCAGAAAGGGGGAAAAACCACTCAGGCTTTTTAGTACATTATTTCATTTTAATGCATGGAAATTTAAAATGTACTATTGTCTGCCAATGGAGTTAAAAAGAAGTCACGCAGCAAAACCCAGAAACGAATGTGATTTAAAACTGCAAATGCTGTTGTGAATGAGATACTTAATAGCTGAGACTGAAAACAGTGGAAGAGTAATCATGCTATTCTGATATAAAGATCTTTGTATTCTTTCCATGGTTATTTGTACACTGCTACTTCTAAAAATCCAGAAAACCTGTCACACTGTCCCAGCATCCCCAGAACAATCCCCACCCCACCCCACCCACCCAGTGGTGGTAAAATCAACAAGCTCTTTTTAATGGTACCTTTGGGTGGGGCCTCGAGATCGCTTCGAATTACAACTGATCTCCAAATGACAGAGATCAGTTCCCTTGGAAAAAATGGATGCTTTGAAGGGGTACACTGTATGGTATTATAGCCTGATGAGCTCCCTCCCCTCCTCAAACCCTGCCCATTCCAGGTGCCAGCCCCAAAATCTCCAGGAATTTTCAAGCCTGGAGTTGGCAACCGATGCTGCCTGGCTAGCGATATGGCCAGCCCTGCTTAGGTGCTAAAAACAGCAGTATAACTGCACCTCTAAGGAGAGTTTTTGACATTTGTGGCAAGCTTTAGCATTTCTGTCTTACTTGCCCAGTCATTGCTCCTACTTTAACTGCATAGCACAGAGTTTTCGTGCAAAATCACTAAAAAAGATCCACAGGACTGTCTTGTAGACTGCTCATAATGCAGAGTTACTTTTTCTGTTTATGTTCATTTTTCATTGTTGCCAGAAGTATAAATTCCACCTGGCATTGTCTGACAAAAATTATTATCTGCTCAGGAACTTCCCTGGTTCCAGACAGTTAGAATATGGGGATTTTAATTACTTTGCTGTAAGTGAACTTTTCCAGGCGTCTCAGTGGGCATTATTAAAAAGTCCAAGGAAGTTGGTAAAGTGAAATTATTTAGTGTAAAACTTCGTTATAATAAATGTGGGCTTTGTAAGCTTCACATAACAAAGCCGGCCTGAGCAGATTTTAAAGGAAAAACAAGCAACCACTTAAGAGGAAAAGCCAAAAAAGCTGTATCAACACGAACAGAATAGTTTTTCCCTCTTTGGAGAGTCCAAAAGTGTGTTTAGCTTCATTTTGAAGTGCTCTGTAACAATCAAATCATCAATTTCCCCATCTTCACCCTTAGAAAGCATATGAACTAATCTTGATGAAGACTGTAATAATAGTAGACATTCCTACACTTTAAAGATACGTTCCAGCCAAAATTACCCATGCAAGCAGGAGAACGGAAAAACTTTGTTGAACTTTGGCTAGGCCACACCCTCAAGATAGAAGCAGAAGCAAAGAGGAAACAAAGAGGAAGTATCTTCTTGGCTTTCTCATTGTGTGTTCCCAAGAAATTTTGCAGTTAGACCATCAATCCTTCCAAAGAAAGGAATACATCAAAAGTACATGTGGACAATTTCCCAAAAAGTTGTATTACATACATTTAGCAATATTCTTCACAGTGTGTCATGGGAATGTTATTTAACTCTGCAAATGCTGTAGGATTGGCCAGACTGTGTACATCTGTCAGCTGATGCATGAAGTCCTCAGTTGTGCTGTGAACTGTATCAATGTACATCTTCCATGCCTTTTCTGGAGCAGAAGTCTTAGGTTTAGCCTTTAAACTTCTTGCCAGCCTTTTCTGTTTATATTTAAATTCCAGGATAGTTTTTGTGTATCTGTTCATCGTGGTCACAGAGGAAGCCATACAGCAGGCAAAAGAGCCCCATGCAAGACTGCAAAAAAGAAAAAAGAAAAAATCAGGCAGAAAATGGCAGAAAAGGCACACACAGACAGAGCTTTTAAAATATCTTTTTACTGCCTACACTGAACTTCAGAGTACTTTTGTGGAGTTCATGGATGTTTCCTCTAATTCTGAAACTTGATCTTTCATTGTTTTAAAAAAATCTGTCTCTCATGGTTATGGTGAACGTTCTGAAAAATAGGAGTCAACTTTACAAAGACCTACTAATCTAAAAAGAATTAGTATTATGGTTTAATTCTAAGAAACTAAAGATCTTCAGACATTGCTACTTTTCCAGACATCCCTTTCAAGCTCTAAACCAACCAATCAAAATAATGTCTAAATCATGATCATTCATTATGATTTTTAAACCTTACCAGTAGGACCAACCATAATCCCAGGTCTGTGGCCGCCAATCTTCTGGACCAAGATTGACAGTCATTTGAAACACAGTTGTATACATCATGTGAGCAACCATTCCCAGGAGGCCTGAAATAGAAAATACAACCTTGGCAACTATCCCTTTCCAATTTATTCTTCCATTTATCCAAACGGCTGTCATGTCTTGGTTTATGGGTTTATACTAAATGATTTATAGACTTTCATGCTTTAAGCTTAACTGACTGAACAGGCATAGACTTTGGTGGTTTATACATGATTGGATAGGGAAGATAAATCTCATACTAAGGCAGGGACATGTGTATGTGGGAAGGTTACATTTAATCCACCCAACTGGATGGTTTTGGCATAAGACCCAAAGATGAAGGGTTTTTAAAAATTATTATTTTTTCAGGAATGGAGAAATTCTGGGCATTTGCCTGAAGGCACATCTGCAAAGGGTTTTTGGGGGGGAATTGATGGATGCTATTCTCATAGGCAGCTCTCCATAATAATTGTCATTCACCTGTTGAAATACATGACACCATTTCTTACACAGAAACACCATGTATGATGATCAAATGTTCATAAGTGGTATTCATCCAAGACAGATACAGAAGATTTCCATGTCATCAGGAATTAGTGTGAGACACTGTGCCACTCAGATCTCCTGAGAGCTCCCATGGTGCCCCCTGCCCCCCGGCAAAGATTCTACCTGTATCCCCACGTGACTGTGATTGAATTTTGTTGACTGTGATTGAATGTGTTGAATTTTTTAATTTTATATTTGTACACTGGAATATTTGTGTACCAATTTAGGACACATGTCTTATATTGAAGAAGGGGACTCTAGTTCACAAAAACTTCATATCATAATAAATCTTCAGTGAAGAAATCAGTTAAAAAAACTGTATCCATTTACCTTTGTATACCTAGTGCAAAAGCAGGGCAAATGGGTCATGTGATAATGATGGATAAGAAGTATTAAGATCATTGGAACTGGTTTTGTTGACACATTTTCTAAAAAGGTTATGTCCTTTGTCATGTACCATGAAGCTTAATGCCTATACTACAGCATGGAATGAAAAGTTATTATTACCAAGTGACTACCATGGAGATCAGATGACAGCTAGAAAAGCCCAGTTTCAACATGTCCACTCTGCACAGGCACCAGAGGCCTTGAGCTGAGCCTGCACCTTTCTACTTTTCAATAGAAAGATTAATAAGAACCCAACAAACTTTGCTTATTCAAATTGTTTCTTACATTTCTATACCTAAGCAGTCAAAGGTAGTGCCAAGCTGTACCTGCTAAAACAGTGAATATTGCTGCAAATGCATTGAGCTTCAGCCCATCCAGGATACTGATGGAATGGCAGATTTCAATCAACATGAGAGTGACACCCAACAGAAGCAAAGTAATGTAGAGGACCTCTGCTGCAATGGACAGCCAGAGAACTCCTGGAAAACAGAGGTCAAAAGCAGTGAGCCTTCTTGCTGCTCCAAATCCAGTTATATATTTCTGGTCTCTAAGGCTAATAATGTATACATAAAAATAATTGGGGGTTTTTTTTGGAGAATCTGGTAACAATCTTTTCACAAGTGGAAGTTTCACCATCACCATCAAACCTTTTATTGGCATAATAAACAATACAGAATAGTAGTGATCACAGAGTAATACAATCATGGTTGCAACTTAGTGACATAACACAGGTACTTAGCCACCGTTTCAGAGATAGTAGAAGAATCATTGTTTAAAAGATAAGAACATAAGAACATAAGAACTAGCCTGCTGGATCAGACCAGAGTCCATCTAGTCCAGCATTCTGCTACTCGCAGTGGCCCACCAGGTGCCTTTGGGAGCTCACATGCAGGATGTGAAAGCAAGGGCCTTCTGCTGCTGCTCCTGAGCACCTGGTCTGTTAAGGCATTTGCAATCTCAGATCAAGGAGGATCAAGATTGGTAGCCATAGATTGACTTCTCCTCCATAAATCTGTCCAAGCCCTTTTTAAAGCTATCCAGGTTAGTGGCCATCACCACCTCCTGTGGCAGCATATTCCAAACACCAATCACACCAATCCTTTTATTAGTCCTAATTCTTCCCCCCAGCATTTTCAATGAATGCCCCCTGGTTCAAGTATTGTGAGAAAGAGAGAAAAATTTCTCTCTGTCAACATTTTCTACCCCATGCATAATTTTGTAGACTTCAATCATATCCCCCCTCAGACGTCTCCTCTCCAAACTAAAGAGTCCCAAATGCTGCAGCCTCTCCTCATAAGGAAGGTGCTCCAATCCTTCAATCATCCTCGTTGCCCTTCTCTGCACTTTTTCTATCTCTTCGATATCCTTTTTGAGATGTGGCGACCAGAACTGAACACAGTACTCCAAGTGCGGTCGCACCACTGCTTTATATAAGGGCATGACAATCCTTGCAGTTTTATTATCAACTCCTTTCCTAATTATCCCCAGGATAGAGTTTGCCTTTTTCACAGCTGCCATGCATTGAGTTGACATTCCCATGGAACTATCAACTAAGACGCCCAAATCCCTTTCCTGGTCTGTGACTGATAGCACTGACCCCTGTAGTGTGTATGTGAAGTTTGGATTTTTTGCCCCTATGTGCATCACTTTACATTTAGCTACACTGAACTGCATTTGCCATTTCTTAGCCCACTCACCTAATTTATCAAGGTCCGCTTGGAGCTCTTTGCAATCCTTTGTGGTTCTTAACACCACAAAGAAATTGTTTTGTTAATTGTTAATTGTTAATAAGAATTTGTTAATTGTTAATAAGTTAATTTATTAATTGTTAATTTGTTAATTGTTAATAAGAAATTGTTTGTTGGTCTGATAGACTTTCTTTATTAATGAGTGGGTGGGGAGGTCAGCAAGTTGGACCTGATTGTTTTATAAAATGGGCAGCATAGAAGCATATGAATTACAGATTCAGTCTGCTTCATGCTGCAATCATAGACTTTGTCCTGGTAGGGAATTTTTAGATGCCTTCCTGTTACAGCTGAAGGAAGCACATTGCACCTTGCCGAAGAGAGAGCTCTTCGCTGGTTAGGTAAGATTAAGTGATTCGGGTGTTTGGCCTCCCTAGCTATGTTAAAGGGAATGTCTAAAAAAATGGGGAGAGCAGGACTTATTTGATGCACTGCTGATACTGGAAAAGTGGATGTGAAGGAGTTAGATTTCTGTGTCGTAACTTTTTTTCCTATCCGTGTTGTTCTGTGCTGCTATCATTTATTGTCTATGTTCCTTTAGCAGCACTCTTGATACACAGATATTTAGCTGGTGAATCTTCTTCTTCTGTTTATCTCTATACCATGAGAAGCTGCCAGGAAAAGTACAGGAAAAAGATTAGGCTGATTCCGCATGGGCCAAAAACAGCAGTGTGAAAACGGTGTGAAAATGGTGTAAAAGAGTATAAAATGGTGTAAAAGGGTTTATACTGTTTTCACACCGTTTTCACACTGCTGTTTTTGGCCCATGCGGAATCAGCCTTAGAAAGAACCACTACTAGTTTGGATACTGTGGGTTTCCAAGGTGTTTTATACACACACGCTTAAATGCATGTATGTGTATATGTTTATGTACTTTATATATACTGCTGTAGTTCCCTTGGTTCTGTTCCATATGTATATATAGAAGAGTTGGTTCTTATACCCCACTTTTTATATACCTTTAAGGAGTTTCAAAGTGGCTTATAATCCCCTTCCCTTTCCCTTCCCACAGCAGACAATCTTGTGAGGTAGGTGAGGCTAAGAGAGTTCTAAGAGAACTGTGACTGACTGGCCCAAGGTCACCCATCAGGCTTCATGTGGAGGAGTGGGGAAACAAACTTGGTCTTCCAGATTAGAGTCCACTGCTCTTAACCACTATACCACGTTGGCTGCAGTGGAACAAAGTCACTTGTGCCAATGGAGCTACCGAAGTATTATGAGCTTGTGAATGGAGGATTTTGTGTTTTCATTATGGTTTTTTGAATCCGTTCAGGAAGAAGATAACTACTCAGATCCATGTGTTGTTTGAAATCCATAATAGGAACTCACTATATCTTGGGGTGCATGTCAAAGCTCTTGGATACATCAGTGTTTATTAAAGCAGTGGTACTAGAGAACAGGGTGTTTATCTTTCCTCTGTGGCATTTTATCAGTTCGAATCACCATTCCTTGGTTGGTAAATGAGTACCTAGCACATAGCTAGGGGGTAAAGGATAGCCGGGGAAAGCAAGGGCAAACTACCCCACAAAAATGGTTTGCCTATGAAATCACTGCTTGCAGTGGTACCCCAGGGTCAAACACGACTGAAGCGGAAACGTTACCTTTTTATTCAGAATTGAGCACTCAATTGAAAGAGCAACTCCCACAAGGCTTTCTTGCAGCCAAGGTTGCCCAAGAGTCTTTTGCATCTATCCTGTTTTTATCCTGTTCTTTCGTAAATGCTCTCCAAGTGGCACGCCTGGTTTTCCACTCATCCTTTTCATTTTTACAACAACCCTGTATGATAGGTCAGGCTGAAAGATAGAACTATTGGCCAAAGGCACCTAGTGAGCTTCATGATGAAGTGGGGATTTGAGCATAACTCTCCTTATTCCTGCTTCGGTGTAAAAGCTTTCAAAATGAACATTAACTCTGAGGGAGACCAGAGAAAGTACAGCATACTTCCCACACTCTATCCAAAATTATGTACCCTGGAGCTAAAATCAGAGGTCCCGCCTCCCATCACAATTCAGCAAAAAAAAAAAATAATTATCAGAATTTATATATGAGCCATGGAAGTCAAGTTAATTTTTTAAGACCATGATTCATAACACTAAAATAAAGGAACAAAACCCTAAAATAATGGCAGTATATAATTACCTCGATCCGCTGGGGGCGTCAGGCTGATAAAACTTCTACATTTCTCACCTATAAGGCATATAAAGAGCATACTTTCAATCATCATTAAAACAAATCTGGATGTCTCATCAGCTAGCTTAGCCTTCTTTCTTCCCAACGCATAGAGGAACACAGCCTCCCACGAGCAGTAAGAAGAGAGCTGAGAACAGATGGTGGGGGAGCCCAGAGACATTGAAGTAAAGTAGTCCAATGTTATTTCAAATGCAAAGGAAATAAATTAAAAGAATAACAATTTATTTTTACTGGTTGTGGTGGGTTTTCCAGGCTGTTAAAATTTTATTTTTACAATGCAAAAAAAGGGGATTGGCTGCTTCACAAATGCGCACATGTAGCATCAGATACGAAGACTACACTGTAACAGTTCAGCTCTTGCCCATTTCAGATGGAAATCTGTCCCTTTCCCATAGCTGCTCCTATATTTTAAAGGGGTAAACAAAAAATACCCACATTTGCAGTTCTCTCAGAATATTCATATTTTATATATCAGTATCAAACCACTGCAAAATTATCTTATATGAAGTTCCTCTGAAAGGATTGTATCTAATATTCTACAACTTTTGACTTCTTCAGCATAGTGAACATATGGAGAGTCATGAAAACATAAAACCAAGCTTGACTCCAACACTCACAACTTTCAAGCACACAATTCCATGAGCAAATAACTAGCCTCCACATCTGTATGACTTTTCATTGGCTCAGTTCTTGCAACTAACTTTATAATATTGTCGGTATAATGTTCTCCTTTTAACATCATCCAACTTTCTCAGTGTCTCCAAAATGTACCCTTTTACCTGGGCCAGAGTGAGGGGGAACTGCGCCCAGGGCATGTGCACCCCGCACAGCAAGCGTCCTGTGCATCATGCACCCCGCTTCCCCTTAGCGCTACACCACTGCCTTTTACCCTGACTTGTTTTATTTCAGTTCTAAATTTCTCTGTTTTGCTATTTCTCACAGGTGTCTTATTATCACTGTGAGTGTGTGAAGTTCCATCAAGTTATAGAGGACTTACAGTGACCCCTTATGGGGTTATCAAGGCAAAAGCCTAATAGAGATGGTTGCCATTGCCTTCCTCTGCTTAGCATCCCTGGTATTCCTTAGTGATCTATCCAAATATTAGCCAGGGCTGACCCTGCTTAGCTTCGAAGATCTGACATGATCAGGCTTCCCTGGTCTTCCTTCCTGGCTTTTTTCCACACAAGTCATTTACAATGTATCTTACTGCCAAATGCTACATTTTTTCTTTGAATTTCGCATGCCTTTTTCTCTATTTGGTTCTGAAAATGTTTCCTCTTCATTATTCTTTTTTTCCCCATAATTAATGGCAATTTTAAAAATCCATTTCCAAGACAGCTTCCCTTGAGTGTAAGATCATGTTGAAACAGTCTATATTTCTCCATCCCACTAAATTCCTGGCCTTTATCCAAACACCCATGTAGTCACCCAACCATCCCTTCAGCCATTTTTCTTCCTCCCCTCCTCCATTTTCAAAAGGATGTATTTTTTACCCTCTTTGTCATATCAAATAGCAAAGTAACATTGAGCCAAAGCTAAAAAGAAGCTGGGTTGATTGGATCAGCTTTTCCCACTAGCCATCTCTCCTTTTGTCGCCTGCGATCATGCCACTACTCTGGCCAAACTGACTACACAGTCATTTTCAGAAGCAGAAAGTAGTCTAGAACTGCATTTCTTCTTAGGGAGGATGGATGGTGACCACCATCAAAAGCCAGCAAAATTAGGCACCCACTGGGGTCACCAGAGCCCCCATAATCACCACTTGCTGTACATATTTGAAACGGGGAGCCTTGATTTAGGCTGCTATGTGCAGGTTGTCCTGCAAACTAACAATTGGGCCACTTCTCTTTTAAGTTGGTCATTGTTTAGTTTGAGCAGCAGCAGCGCAAACAGCAAGACAACTAGCCTCGACCGTTTCAAAGCCTGGGTATGACCTTGGACCCCACACTATCGTTGGAGGTCTAGGTCGCTCAAACTGACCAGATCACTTTTTACCATCTGCAACAGGCGCGTCAATTGGCCCTGTATCTGTCCCGTTCTGACCTGGCCACAGTGATCCAGGCAACTGTCACCTCTAGACTCAACTATTGTAACGCACTCTACGTTGGTCTGCCTCTGACGGTGATCCAGAAATTGAAACTTGTTCAACATGGGGCAGCCAGACTACTTACAGGAACAGCTAGTTGGGACCGGATTACTCCAGTCCTATACCATCCACGCTGGCTGCCCATCGAGTTCCGGGCCATCTTCAAAGTGCTGGTTTTGACCTTTAAGGCCATTAGTGGCATTGGGCCTACATATCTGAGGGACCACATCTCCCCGTACTGCCCTACTAGGGCCCTCCGCTCCATGGAGGAGCGCCTGCTGGAAATCCCCAGCCCCAAAAAGATCCAGCTGGCCTCAACAAAGGCTAGGGCCTTTACTGCCCTGGCCCCTACCTGGTGGAACAGGCTCCCTAAGGAGACCAGGGCCCTGCGGGACCTACAGAGCTTCTGCAGGGCCTGCAAAACGGACCTGTTCTGCCAGGCTTTTGGCCAGCCGGGGTGACCATCAGACCCTCATACCACCTAGGTCTCCCGTGGGCAGGAGTGGAATTAGGATAAGTTGCCATCAGTTATCATAGGGAATTGTTGAACTGTGAATTTAAATTGTTATTAGGTTGTTTTTACTGTTATTTATTATTATCTGATATGGATGTACACAGCCCTGAGCCCTTTGGGGGAGGGCGGTCTAAAAATGGAATAAAATCAATCGATCAATTAATCAATCAGATGCACTTTCAGCCTTATGGAGACAACTGCCTGGGGGTTGGCAGAGGAGGAGGGAGGGCAAGAACTATGGTACAATGCAGCTGTAGCTTTCAGCAAATGGAAATGTCTCAGCAAATGGAGGAGAAACTGGCCAACTGTAGTTCCTTTGCAACTTGCAACAGACCTGCGAATAGTCATTTTTGGGATGCTCAAGGAAGCTCCTCTTGCCCTGGGAAATCTGGAAGCCAGCCATATGGATGCACATGTACATGAACATAAGAACATAAGAACATAAGAACAAACCAGCTGGATCAGACCAAAGTCCATCTAGTCCAGCTCTCTGCTACTCGCAGTGGCCCACCAGGTGCCTTTGGGAGCTCACATGCAGGATGTGAAAGCAAGGGCCTTCTGCGGCTGTTGCTCCCGATCACCTGGTCTGTTAAGGCATTTGCAATCTCAGATCAAGGAGGATCAAGATTGGTAGCCATAAATCAACTTCTCCTCCATAAATCTGTCCAAGCCCCTTTTAAAGCTATCCAGGTTAGTGGCCATCACCACCTCCTGTGGCAGCATATTCCAAACACCAATCACACGTTGCGTGAAGAAGTGTTTCCTTTTATTAGTTCTAATTCTTCCCCCCAGCATTTTCAATGAATGCCCCCTGGTTCTAGTATTGTGAGAAAGAGAGAAAATTTTCTCTCTGTCAACATTTTCTACCCCATGCATAATTTTGTAGACTTCAATCATATCCCCCCTCAGACGTCTCCTCTCCAAACTAAAGAGTCCCAAACGCTGCAGCCTCTCCTCATAGGGAAGGTGCTCCAGTCCCTCAATCATCCTTGTTGCCCTTCTCTGCACCTTTTCTATCTCCCTCAATATCCTTTTTGAGATGTGCTGCATCAGAACTGGACACAGTACTCCAAGTGCGTTGCACCACTGCTTTATATATGGGCAATGACAATCTTTGCAGTTTTATTTACTTCAATTCCTCTTTCTTAAATGATCCCCAGCATAGAGTTTGCTCTTTTTTTTTACAGCTGTTATGCACTGAGCTTGACATTTCCATGGAACTATCAACTAAGACGTTTCTTAAAATCCCTCTCCTGGTCTTGTGACTCAGATAGCACTCGGACCCCTGTAGCGCAGTATGTGAAGTTTGGATTTTTTTGCCCCTATGTGCATCATCACTTTACATTTTGGGCTACACTGAACTGTGCATTTGCCATTTCTGGAGCCCACTCACCTAATTCTTATCAAGGTCCATTGGAGCTCTTTTCGCGAATCCTTTGTGGTTCTCTACCAACTTACAATTTGGTATCATCTGCAAACTTGGCCACCACGCCGCTCCACCCCCCCTACTTCCATGGGTCATTTATGCAATAGGTTAAAGAGCACTGGTCCCAAAATGGATCCTTGGGGGACAATTCAATTCCTACATCTCTCCATTGTGAGAACTTCCCATTTACACTCCACTCTTTTGTTTCCTGTTTCTCAACCAGTTTTTAATCCATAGGAGGACTTCCCCTCTTATTCCTTCATTGCTGAGTTTTTCTCAACAGTCTCTGGTGAGGAAACTTTGTCAAAAGCCTTTTTGGAAATCCAAGTAGACAATGTCCACCGGGTTCACCCCTCGTCCACATGCCTGTTTACACCCTCAAAGAACTCTAGTAAGTTTTGTAAGACATGGGATTTGCTCTCTGCAAAAGCCATGCTGACTCTTTTCTCAGCTATAGGTTCTTGCTTTTCTACATGTTTTATAATTTTTATCTTTTAATGATAGATTCTTACTAATTACCTACCAGGAACAGATGTCAAACTGACTGGCCTTGTAATTTCCTCGGGTCCCCCCCTAGATCCTTTCTTAAAGATTGGTGTGACATTGGCCATCTTCCAGTCTTCAGGGATAGAGCCTGATTTCTATGTGGGATAAGTTGCATATTAAAGTGAGAAGATCAGCAATTTCATGCTTGAGCTCTTTAAGAACTCTTTTGGGTGAATGCAACCTGGGCCAGGGGATTTGGTAACATTTAGTTTATCAATGGCTGCCAGAACTTCTTCCTTGTCTACCCTTAAATTTATCTTCGCTAGTCTCCTCTGGATTCATTCTTCTAAGAAGCTTGGTCTCTGGTGTGCAGGAATTTTCTCTCACCTCCTCTTGAGGTGAAGACAGATGCAAAGAATTCATTCAGCTTCTCTGCAATCTCCCTGCCATCTTTTAGCACACCCTTTGTTCCTTTGTCATCTAACGGGCCTACTGCTTCCCTTGCTGGCTTCCTGCTTTTGATGTACTTGAAGAACTGTTTGTTGCTGGTCTTGATGTTCGCAGCCATGCATTCCTCATAATCCTTTTTTGCCTCCCTTACAGCTAACTTGCTTCTCTTTTGCCACCATTTGTGTGTTCCCTCTCATATTCTTCATCAGTCAAACTGGACTTCCATTTTCTAAAAGACATTTTCTTTTTTCTGATAATTTCCTCAACCTCTCTTGTTAACCATGGTGGCTTTCTTTTGGACTGGGTGCTGCCTTTTCTAACCTGTGGAACACATTCCAGCTGAGCTTTTATTACTGTGTTTTTAAATAACCTCCAAGCATCCTGGACAGTTTTGACTCTCTTGATTTTCCCTTTCAGCTTCCTGCGCACTATCCCCCTCATCTTTGAGAAATTTCCCTTTCTGAAGTTGCAGGACTTCTGTGGAGTAGGAGAAGGAGCCCAGCCTGCCTGCTGTGAGAACACACCAATTCTTAGCAGTGGAGCATGACAGCAGGCACAGTAAGCTGGCTTGACCTCAGCAATTCCCATATCTACCCACCTGCCAGTCAAGAGCTCCATTTCATGTCTCTTCAAACCCCTGGAGTCAGCCCTCTTCAAAATCCTTTCTCTCCTTAGGTCCCTTCTTGCTTTGTCTGGCTCCCTTCTGTTCCTCTCACAGACCACCTTGAACTAATCTGCTCCCTTTGTCTTCTATTTGTCCATCCATTTTTTTTGTTAAGTAATGAAAACTTATTTCCCTAAGGCTTTTTGTGAACCCTTGATGCTTTTTGTTAATAATTTCCATAGCCCTTTTTAGTTGAGCAAAGTGTTTTGTAATCATAATCTTGTATCCTCATAACTATGTCACTGTTGTCCCCTGCCCAGTTTTTACACCATGGAGAATGACTCCTCATTCAGTTTTCCTCATGCTATTTTCTTTTCTTTTTTTTAGAGAGCTACATTTTTCTGACAGTTCTTGAGTGACTGACAATATCAGTTTTTCTTTTTATCATTTCCAATAAGAAAAAAGCTCCAAAAGTAACATTGGTATTTATGAAGACTAATGTCATTGCATCAATGATATTTCAATGATTTGCTGAGAGACCTGAAGGCATGAGCTTGTGGCTACTTTTTGACCTCTACAGGAAATTAAGTTACAGGTTCACAAAGAAGAATGGCCATTTCCCCTTTGTTCGAAAAGATTCATTAAATGGACTTCCTGTGGAAGGAGGAAGTGCTATGAATAAATGAAATTGGGAAGACAAAAATTACAGAATTGACTTGTTAGGAATATGTTAACTTAACCAACAACATAACAAACATGTAGTAGAGAAGATAGTCTTTTTTTCACATGTGGTAGATATGTAAACTGGCAACATAAGACTGGAAACAAAAGGTGGAAATTATATCTAAGAAAGATATCTAAGAAAGAAAGATTCTCCTTAAGCCACAGATTTTACTGTTGAATTGTATAGTTGATTTGTGTAAAAATCTTCAAGCAGTAGATTTACATAGAGTTACCACTGCCAGACTGGTCTTTGCTAGGAATTGGGGCAAAGACCCCAAATTCATGACGGGCTGATGAAAGCAAAAAAGACCTATACACAGGTGATGCCAATGGCTTGTCAGCAACGGAGAGATACTTCCAGATTTGCCAGATTTGCTGAGAATAGAACTTCCAGCAAAATGTGAGATTCAGAATTCTTCAGAATTTCATTAATTCTTAGGTTCAGCAGAAAACTGGAAAACTGGCCATAAATTATGTCACTTATCCCCAAGAATCCATAGACTTTACAATGATTGCTAGAGATGACTGATGTCACTTCCAGGAAAACCCAGAAGTGATGTCATGCTGTCTACCCAATGACATTTTTTTTAAAAAAAATCCCTTTGAGTAACAGCAGAAAACAGCAGCTGGGGACACGCCCCCCTCCACTTGGGGACTGGAAACTAATTTTACAGAGGTTTTATGGTTTGAATAGACATGTGGGCCTTGTACTTACTATGTACATCATTTTAATGAATTGAATGACAAATGGGCTTGAAGTCTATTGAGAGTCAGCAGTATAACCATCAGTAAAATTCAAATTTCCACAACCACACCCTTCCACAGAACTAATATGAACAATTTATCCAGCAATTTCAAATGCCCAAAGCACTTCAGTGACATTATCTCCAGTATGTGTTTAACAATCCTGTAAGAAATCAAAAGAAGATTCCAAGATGGCGGCCGCAACGGAGCTCGGCAGCGGAGCTCCGCAATAACAATGAGATTTTAGGCTCCTTTTTACATTTTACCGCGTTTTAACCCGGAAAGAGTTTTTGGACACCTGTGCTAACATTCTTGAAAGACTTTCTGGTGAGTGGGAAATAGTAGAGACAACGGAATGCAGCATTTGCCTCCTGTAGCGCTCCCCGTCTCCTTCCTCCTACCGTTCCTGCCGTCGCCGCGACTCCAAGTGGGTCTCCCCTTGTTAGCTTTAATTTCGATAATTCGACTCTGACTTCCTAATGTTCTGGGTAAGGCATTGAATTACACTGAGGTGAGGTCGGTGGCAGCGACCTCCTTGAGGTTCCATCTTGTGTTTTTTGTGGCTCTTTCGCCTCCTCGGCCTGCTGTTACCGAGTCAGCCGCTTTCTGCTTCTACGCTTACTCTCCTGGTATTTTAATGCAGCAGTTTGAGCGAGTTTCACGAAGCTTATGCTTCTGGGTTTGCTGTGTGTTCTCTGCCTCGGCTGGTTTCTTTGCTCTCATTGGTAGCTCCCAGCTTTTTTCTGATCGAGCAGAGTGTGCTCTAGGGGGTTGGTGGCAGAAACCCCCAGGGGGTGGTCGGTGGCAGAGATCACCCCATGCTGGGCGCAGACCTGGGCATCTCCAGCTGAAGACCTGCGGAGGCACGAAGACCTACGTCGGGAGCTTCATGAGTGGGAGACCCTGAACAAGTTGTATTCAGCGGCGGTGAGTGATGTAGCGGGAGGCTTCAGTGAAAAATCGGCACCCCGTGGCTGAGAGAGAGCGGAGACAGGGGGGCCGCCTGGATCTGGCCATATTTTAATTGGGCCATATTTGACTGGGCCTGCCATTCCCTCCGATTCCATGGAACGAGGCTCCTCATCTCCCTCGAGATAAGGTTCCTGCGGGTTAGAAGCTGAGCCACGCCTTGAGTAAACTGGAATGGAAGACAGGCTGGATGTTACTAAGAGAACTAGGCAAGTCCAATCGGGCAGTGACATCATTAATTACTTTAGTAATCTGAAAAGGTCCTACCTAATCTTTTGCCTAATTTTGAAAATTTATGCATCGCCTTCTGAGGTTTTTGGTAGATTGCCCTGCTCATCCCCGGAGCACTGTGGATAAGAACTGAGCCGCCTGAGTCCTCCATGGATGGTGGGAGAGTTTCATTTATTAAATCATGCACACCTCATGTAAAGTCCACATGATCGCCTCCTCGTCCCGCCGACGGCGGAGTAAAGGAAAACACATCTCCCTCGGAGATGGAGTCTCCGTCGAAGAAGCTGGCCCGTCGCCCAGCGTGGAATATGTGCAGTCAGAATTCGGGTGACTGGCCCGTACATCAACACCATTGAGTCGCTTTACAGCCTGCTATCCACGATACTGTGGATAGCCCGATGCCGCCTAGAGCCCTGGTAATCAGATGGGCCCTGGGAGCTACTTCTGCTATTACAATCATGTACAGTTAGTAATCAGAGGGCCTTAGGAATACTATTGCCGCCAGTTTCAGTTGCCCAGTAGCCAAAAAGCTGTGCAAGTAGTGGGACTCAATAGCTCCCCTTCGCAGACGGACTATCAACTTACTGGTTTTGTTGCCTATTGCTGTTTGCTGCCTCTGCCTTCTTCCTTGGTGGCCAGTTTAGGACCGCCAGGGGGTGCGTGGCTATATTTGCCATCTTTTGGGGCCTGGTTTTTTAATGCCTCAGGAGACCCCACTGCAACAGTAATAGAGGCATATTATAATTTAGACACTGAAGACATCAAGAGGCTGGGCTGCACTCTGCTGTGGAGTTTACCATCTTCTCCCTTCTTGTTGCGGTTATTAATTGATTAATTAATTAATTAACTGATTAGCCTAGATTAGTTAGTGGGTGATTTGTATAATTGTTTTAGCTTGCTTATTGTATAGTGTTAGTTCAGGGGTAGGGAACCTGCGGCTCTCCAGATGTTCAGGAACTACAATTCCCATCAGCCCCTACCAGCATGGCCAATTGGCCATGCTGACAGGGGCTGATGGGAATTGTAGTTCCTGAACATCTGGAGAGCCGCAGGTTCCCTACCCCTGTGTTAGTTAAATAGATTAGTAAATTAGTGGCGAGCTGAGTCCACCTGTGGTGGAGAGTTGTTGCCGGGTTGGATTAGGAGGGGACAGCGGGGATGGGGGCACCTCCCTTGGGGTTGGGGATCCCAGTGTTGATGGGACGGGGCAGGTATGACAGTAGGCGGCGGCCATATGAGAGAAGGTGGACGAGATATAGTTATGCTCGTTCACCTTCTGACCTCCGACCTATCCCAAGGGACGAAGGTGGTTGGGTTCAGAGACACCCTGCTTCGTCTTTGGTGTTGATAAATGCCAGGTCCATAAATAACAAGACCGCTGTTCTCCGGGATTTTTTTGGAGTTCAGCAGATGGACCTGGCTTGCGTCACCGAAACCTGGGTGCGAGAAGGCGAGACCGTTGCCTTAGGCGAGGTCGCGCCCCCAGGTTTCACGTGTCTCCACCGATCGCGAACACAGGGCCGGGGGGGTGTGGCGTGGCGATGTTGGTCCGAGATACCATCCCTTTTAGGGCTATCCCTGTCCCTGAGATCATTGGTATGGAGTGTGTCGGCCTGGAGTGGTTGGCATTGGAGAGGTTGGCTGTTCTCCTGGTGTACCGGTCGCCTAGCGCCCCAGGAGACGGCCTGCCGCGGCTGCTAGAGGTGGTGGCGGACTGGGCATTGTGGTACCCCAGACTTATTGTTCTGGGGGATTTCAACGTCCATGTCGACACCGCCTCATGTACGGTGGCCACGGACCTGGTGTCATCCATGGCGACGCAGGGCCTCTCCCTGGTAAATTCTGGCCCCGCTCACGAGGCCGGTCACACACTGGATTTGATCTTTGGGTCAGGGGTTGATGTGGTCATATCCTCTACTGACAGAGTGCCATGGTCTGACCACTATGCCCTGAGGGCTCGGATAAGCATGCCACAACACCCCCGTCTAGGCGACGAGCGGATTTATGCTCGCCCGCAAAGACTTATGGATCCTGATGGATTCCTGAATGCTCTGCGGGATCCTGAACCCACCGGCACCCTTGATGGCCTAGTAGCAGACTGGAATGCCCGCCTTTTAGATGCCATCGAGGTTATTGCTCCCCGATGCCCTCTTCGACCCCGTTCTCGGCTGGCTCCGTGGTATACAGAGGAGCTACGCTGTCTGAAACGGGAGCTTAGACGGCTAGAGCGAGTGTGGAGGAAGTCTCGTGACGAGGCTGCGCGAACATCTTATAGGACGTTTATGAAGGCCTATGAGATGGCGACGAAGGAGGCGAAGAGAGTGTTCTTCTCCTCCTCTCTCGCGTCTGCTAGCTCTCGCCCAGCACAATTGTTCCGCATTATTCGATCCCTTACCTCTTTGTCAGAGGGTTCAAAAAATGATCAATTGGCTATTAGCTGTGAGGCATTTATGAGCTATTTTGCAGATAAAATCGCGTCGCTCCGCCAGGACCTCCCTGCCACCTTGGAGACAATTAGTGAACTGGAGGCTCCCTTGCCGTCTTTTGGCCCTTGTTTGGCCCAGTTTTCCCTGCTCTCTGAAGACGATGTTGACAGAGCCCTAGCTGCTGTTAGACCTACTACTTGTCCTCTGGATCCGTGCCTCCTGGCTTATTAAAGCATGTCGGGAGGAGTTACGACCCCACCTATTGACTATTATCAATTGCTCCCTTGAGCAAGGAGTTTGTCCGGGTGGGTTGAAGGAGGCAGTGGTCCGCCCACTCTTAAAAAGACTGTCGTTAGATCCTAGTGATCCGGCCAATTATTGCCCCGTTTCGAATCTTTCGTTTCTGGGGAAGGTAATTGAGAGAGTGGTGTTGGAGCAGCTTCAGGGCTTTCTGGAGGACGCATCGGCCTTCGATCCCTTCCAGTCCGGCTTCCGTGCTGGGCATGGGACGGAGACTGTTCTCATCGCCCGTCACAGATCACGCTCGTGATGCAGCTTGACCGAGGCGGATGCGGCGCTGCTGGTATTGTCAGATCTCACCGGAGCGTTTGATGTGGTTGACCACCGTCTTTTGACCCAGCGTCGGGCCGTCTCGAGTGCGGGGTACTGTCCTACAATGGATTGCCTCGTTCCTCCGGGACCGGAGTCAGCAAGTGTGGTGCGGGGACCAAGCTTCCCGGAGGTGCCCGCTTTATTGCGGTGTGCCTCAGGGAGCGCTATTGTCCCCGCTGTTATTTAACATCTATATGCGACCCCTTGCTCAGCTGGTACGGAGCTTTGGGCTGGAGTGCCATCAGTATGCTGATGATACCCAGCTCATTCTGTCGATGGAGGGGGGAGCGGAAACTGCCCCTGCAGCTCTACAGCATTGTTTGGAGGCGGTTGCTGGTTGGTTGATGCAGAGCAGGTTAAAACTGAATCCAGCGAAGACGGAAATCCTTTGGTTAGGTCGCCGGGGGGCGGCGGAGGGTTTCCAGCTGCCGGTGTGGGAGGGGGTCTCATTGGCACCAGCCCCCTCGGTCCGCAGGCTGGGGGTCCACCTGGATTCGTCTCTTTCTATGGAGACCCAGGTGGCCCATGTAACCCGGGTTGCGTTTTTCCATCTTTGCCAGGCCCGGCGGCTGGCCCCCTTCCTCTCCCAGGCGGATCTGGCCACGGTGATTCATGCAACGGTCACCTCCAGATTAGACTATTGCAACTCGCTCTAAGCGGGCCTACCCTTGAGGCTGATCCGGAAACTGAAACTGGTCCAGCATGCGGCGGCCCGTTTGCTCACGGGCGGTGCCTCTAGAGATCATATCACACCCGTGTTGCACCGTTTGCACTGGCTCCCAGTTGAATTCCGAATCGTCTTCAAGGTATTGGTGTTAACCTTTAAGGCCTTACGCGGTCTGGGACCCTCGTACCTCAGGGACCGTCTGGCCCCATATATGTCCCACGTCGGTCTCTCGCTCGGCAGAGGCCAATTTTACTAGTGATCCCCGCCCCTCTATGATAGCGGCTGGCCTCCACTTGGGCCAGGCCTTTACAGCCCTGGCCCCTGCCTGGTGGAATGCTCTCCCACCAGCTGTCCGGGCCCTGCGGGACCTAAACGAGTTCCGCAGGGCCTGCAAGACTGAGTTATTCCGCCGGGCTTTTGGGGAGGCTGGCTGCTGATAGGTGCCCATTAACAACTGAGATCCGCTGTTCCCCTCTCAGAGGAGTTGAGGAGTTAATGGTCGAACGCCATCTGTTTTTTAATTGATTATGAATTTGGAACGCTGCGTTTTAACTGATGAATTTTAATATTTTATTTTGTTTATCCGCTTGTTATATTATGTTGTAAACCGCCCTGAGCCCCTTGGGGGAGGGCGGTAGAAAAGTGGAACGAATAAATATAAATAAATAAATAAATAAATAAATAAGTTAGGCCAGGACCAAATTGCATGTTATAACTGAGATTTGTAATTAGATATCCTGACATATACTTCAAGAAAAAAATACAACTGCAGTAAGTTGAACTAATATGAATTGAAACTGCAGCCATGAAAAATGGAATTGACCCTTTCCCTTTCTCTCCTCTAGAGATCCCATTACTCCTGGAAGTGAAAAAAGTAAGTGTCATATGGATGGCTTTACTGAAGGTTAATATTTGTATTAGGAGATCATAGATCTTCAACATAATGTATGCTTTAGTCTTTATTATCACCTGTTTGATGGGTGAGTGGTGGGGACTGGCCAAAGCCCTAAAAAGCTTATAAACGAGGCAAGATTTTAACTAAGGATTCAACATGGTTCCCTTTTCCATTTTTTCCCCACAACCATGAATTAGGTTAGGCTTAGAAAGAATGACTGACCTAGACCCCAAGTTCATCTAGCAAGTCCACATGGCAGAATGGCTATTTGAATATTGGTTTCACAAATTCTAGTCTGACACCAAACTATGCCAGACTAGCTCTCTTCACAAGAATGTGTTAAGATAACACAAATGCCAGGATGTGGGGCACTTACAGTGCAGAAGTAACAGGTGGACAGAAGAGGTAGTTAAGCTCTTCTGCACCTACCAGTTCTCCCTGCAATTCCCACCCTTGAAGCCGTTCCAACCACTGACTTCCTGGAGGGGGGGGGTTAAACAGCCCAGGAGCAACAGGGAGTGCATGTGTGTGAATGCAAGAAACACCTCCCCAAATCTATGTTTCCCATGAAAATATCCTACCACCTCACCCTTGCCTTGTGTTTTCCTCGTAACATTAGCCACAGCATAGCTCTGTCAAGCTGTAAGATTTAAACAGCATTGAAAACATTCTACTAAAGTTTTGGTTAGGCAAGGGAACCCATGGAGCCCATTTCTCATCAAGGCAGACTAATTTTGACCTGCCTTGATATTTATTATGCAGAGAATATTTAAAAGCCATGTACCATAGCTAATCTTCCTCCTTTTGCAAATAGCTTTTTCCTTACCAGAAAAATAAAAAGATGGAGCTGTAGGTTTCAGACTGTTGTAGTATTGACCGTTACATTTCAATTGTCAAATGACCAGAACTGATGATCCAGGCTGGCACTCTGAACCTCTTCTGAGTAAGTAAATAATAACATGCATCTCTATATCCCATAGAAAACTGAATTTTAATATTGATTTTTGTCATGAGTTGGAATCCTCAAATCACTTATTACAGTGTGGCTACTTCTGTAAGTGTTTTAAAAACAGCAACTAAAGTTAATAATTTATTCTAGTTTTTTAAAAAGCTGTTTTTAACCCTTTAAAAAAACAAATTAAAAGGCAGTCTTTAATAGACCATGTCTTAGTCATTTCACCCTGATTCAAAAGCTGAGCTCTAGAAGCCAAGCCTAAGCAGGTCTACTCAGAAGTAAGTCCAATTTTGTTCAGTGTGATTTACTCCCAGGAAAATATTCTTAGGATTGCAACCTTTATTATATTCCATGATGTCTTCCTATATGAACCTACAATATATGTGATGGACAGTTATGGGATATAATAATCCTTCAAGAATCATGCCATCAATCCTTCAAGAATAACACAGTAAAGGATGCAACCTCCCTGTATTTTCCTTCATAGCCTTTTTTTCTATTATCCTTATTTTACTGACTTCTTAATAAGAACAATATTTTAGGAATCAGTATTCTCTTGCTCACAGGAAGCATCAGGTGTAAGTTACTGTTTCCATTTTACAGACTGGGAAGTGAGGATAAAAATGACTTGCCCAAGGCAACAATATGCCGCTCTGAGCCCCTTTGGGGGATGAGCGGGGTAAAAGTTCAAAAATCAATGAATAAATAAATAAAAATATGAGTCTGTGTGGCAAAGTTGGAATTTGAATGATGGTTTCCTAAGTATGAGCCCATTAATTTAACAACAAACACTGCAGCTGTTGCCTTTTCCTCCTCCCCCCCCTGCCCCCACAGCATCCTGATCCCTTGTGAGAAGTCACATAATAGCCAGTCATTCACATTCACGCACACACAAGGACCGGGAAGTGACTGGACTAATTGTCACTCACCTTCTCCATTGAGAACCTCTTCACAGGAATACCAGATGCCAGCGTGAAACTTTCGGTCCACAAACTTGTCGTCACCTGTCTCCCAGATGTATTGAACCACGCTGCTGTCATTTGCACCAGAGTTATTGAAGCGGATGCAGTGTGTGCCACCGCGGAGTTTACTGCAGAAAGGTTTGGCTACTTTCCTGGTTCCCTCGCACCAGTAGCTGCTGCTGAATGCTGTGATAGAAAAGATTAAAGAGAGGAAGCTGAGAGAGAGTGCTGCTGAGGCTCTCTGCCGTCTGTCCACCCCCATTGCCTGAGATCTGCCTACTTGTGGAGCCAACCGCTGCACTAAAAGATGCTGGAAACACCCACTGCTGATGCTTTCTTTTCTCAGCATCCACTGAAAATAACCTCCGTAGTACAGCGCTGGATTCCCCACAAGGAAGAAAGTCTTGGCAGCTCTGAAGTTGAAATGAGTAATTAAGAGAAGTACTTGGGCAGAGATAATCACATACTTGATTGGAGCCAGAAGTTGCCAGAGCTACAAAAAAACCTCTGCTTCCAGAGCTATTGACCTGTCAGTGCCAGGATTCAGACATGGGTATTTTTCAAAATGGCAAAAATAAATGTCTCTGAGCATATATTGATTTCTAAATTCATGCAACATCATCATGAAAGTCAGAGATTGTGCCTAAGTACTGGCGTATCCACCATAATAATCAAGGCAGGTGTACAACAGGTACTGTAACAAATATTACACCCATGCGTATCCAACTCACTAGGTGAGTATCATTTTAACATATTCTTACTATCATAAATATACAAAAATGTTTAGTAAGTACACCGTAAGGTATGGCTATAAAATCTCTAGATTAGGTTTTTATTTCGGCAGTCCTTTGTCAAGCCAATCTGAAATGTACAAATACAAGTGTCAATTAATCCTTTCATTTTCATATAATTAAACAAAAATCCAAAGAACCCTCCCAATGCACTTACAATTGTTGTACAAAGTATTCTTTTTCTTACTCCTCTAGGAGCACAACTGTTTTTTCTTACACTATACAAAAAATAAAACATTCATATTATTCAATATTAAACCTAAATTTTCATATAAATAATAATACAACAATTTTCATTGTAAAAATTCACCTAAATAGTTTCCAAACTGAATTTCAAGTTTCACTTCAATGGCTCTTCTTCTATAAGAGCAAACAAAAGGGGAGGAGAAAGAAAAAGATGAGGAATAAATTCAAAATATATTTGTTCTAAGCTGTTACAAAAGTAATCAAATACCTTTCCAATTTTATAAGTACACTTACTAAATAGTCCTTCTATTTAGTAAAGCATGGGAGTATCCATGGATGCATTTCAACCAGTTGGAATGTTAAAATCATGAACCGGTGAGAAAAGGAAAATAACTGGTTTATTAATAGTCAGTAATGCATTCTCCTTCTTCCTTTTTCCCTTTCTTCCTCTATCAGAGTATCCTATTCTTATTTGTCCAGTACAGATAGCCCAACAACCAGGAACTGCAGTGATACAACTTTTGTTTTAGCCATTTTTGTACCTCCCCTCCACCCAGTTCAGGGTTTCCCATGCAGCAAATATTAAAAACAATTGGGGAAGGCAATGGCAAGCCATCCCATAAACAGTTCACTTAGTCAACATCATCCCATGGATCAGTAGTGAGGTGGTGCTTGCACAGGGGACTAATTTTACCTTTTTTAGATGGAACAAGACTGAAGTAATATGGCCCCTGTACCTCTGCTGTCTACTGGTTTAGAGTGCTCGGGGGTGTCAGATGTTGGGAGGTAGAATTTCAGTGCTTGCCCCAGGCACCATCTTCTGTATACATGCCCCTGGTGACAGGCCACAGATGGCCTTCTCCCCTCCAAAGAAGTTGCTACAGATGTTGGATTCTCTGAGTAGCAGCCAGAACATATGCGTATACTCACCTTCCTTCCTTCCTTCCTTCCTTCCTTCCTTCCTTCCTTCCTTCCTTCCTTCCTCCCTCCCTCCCTTCCTTCCTTCCTTCCTTCCTTCCTTCCTTCCTTCCTTCCTTCCTTCCTTCCTTCCTTCCTTCCTTCCTGTACCCTTTCATATTGCTAGAACAACTCAATAAATTGGTTTACTTTTACTAGGTCATGTTTTATTTGTGAAACCATACATGTGTTTACAGTGCTAGCAGTTGTTTTGAATTTGCAGTAGACCTAATGCCAAGAAAGAGGTGTGTGTTCGTGTGTATGCATGTGGGGTGGGGGACACTAGGGATGTAGACTGGGAGTCAAGGGGGCGACAGCCCAATAAATTTTGGGAATCACTGATATTCTTAATGAATAACCAAAGCTCACCTCCCTCACCCCAATACAAGAGGGATTTAGAAGGCAGGAATTTCATATCAGTCCAGCACCTATTGTTTGACAAATCACTACTGTAAATCCTTGCAGAGAGAGAGCACTGAATAGTGTACAGGTCTGTCTGCCGGAGCTAGGGGAGGATTATAAAGGAAATGAAAACACATGAGAAAAGAACATAAGTATATCTGTTGGTACCTAGGAACTAGATTAAATCCCAGATAAACTCAGGAGATGTAGACAGATTTCCTGACTAGGGCTGGATCCATATATCTTTGTTTATTGTGCTCTCATGACATTGTAGCAGTCGTTTGCAACTGGATCTCCTTGTGTGGACAATCCAGTTGCAAATTACTGCTAGTTTGATGAGAGTGCAATATTTTACATTGTACAGATGCAGTCCAGGTCTTGTGTGTGTTGGGGCGGGGAGATTTTTGGAAATTGAAGTTTAGCACAGTCTTTATAGACTTCTGTAGGCCTTATCAAGAAGCCCATGAAATGTCCTGGGAAAAAATAGGTACCCCATGTCCCTAAGGCCATATGCCACTGCTGCACAGTACACACTGGCCGTTGTCAGGTGCATGGACCATTCAAGAGCAATGTTGGCAAAAGTACCCTATGGGGTCTGGCCTGTAAAGGCCAGGATTGCTAAAATAGTGCTTCAAATCCCTCAAGTCATAGCTGACCACAAGTGCTGGCAAGACACTTTGGCAATGGAATCTCCTTTGCTCCTAGCTCAGCACTTCAGCATGTAGCCTGAAAGGAGAGATAAATCTGCCTGCTCTCCTTTCACCTATTAGCCAAGGCTAATGTAATATAATGTTAAAATACCTGAGTTATGTGCTGAAAGTCCCTGGTTCAGTTCTCAGTTTACCTAGGCATTACCTATGCATTAGTTATTGAATGGCCCATTTTGTTGATTGTACTGACTCTCAAAATGTAGTTTGCCTTGAGTGCACACAAAAATGGGGCACTATAAATAATGTAAAAAAAATAGGATTTACCAAGTGGTCTTAAACATATCATTATTTCTCACCTCAAATTTTCCTATATGCAGCATGAGTAGAATAGTACTGGGCCACCTTTACAGGGCTATTGTTAAGAACAGTGGTACCCATTTAATGTTTACCCACAGCAAGAACTGCTCCCCTGTGATATAAGAACTGCTCCCCTGTGATATAAGTTTACACATGCTGCTCATAACATCTCTATGAGAAAACCACATGAGCAGATCAAATAACAAGGTTCTATTTTTCATACACATTTCATGTTGCTGGAGTCATACCATCACAAAGAAGCTCTCAAGTTACTGAGGATAAGTATGAATTAGATTTAGGAGTTGGATAGATTAAATGTTTTTGAAGACTACCAATGCAAACTAGGTGGGGGGTGCACAGAAGTGGCTGGGATCAGTGCAGCAAAGGTGGCAATGCACTACCTCCATGGAGGTTTTAGGCATTGCGGAATGGAGGAAAAGATTAAATCCTCCAGCCTCCTGAATTACCCCAAAGGACAAACAGGCTTATGGTGCATTTTTGTGCAGCACAAGTCTGCAGAGCTGGGGATGGCATTCTCTGGCTGAATAACTGTCTAACATTGGCTCCACCTCCAGGAACGCCCCTCTCTGCGTTGGCATCTGTTTTGATGCCAGAATAGCTCTGCTGCAGCCCGGACCTCTGGGCTTGAAAGAAATCAGAATATTTTAGCAAGGACTGGGCTGGTAGAGGGCAAGAAAAGAGAGGAGACAGGTAGGAGGAGTGAAAGGAACATGTGATAGACCAGTGATCTAAACAGAGCGCTCTCAGTCGTCTCACCGCTATCTTGAGGACTAGATAAATTATTTGTTTAAAACAGAAGTTACATTAATCCTGTTGATTTCAGCTGCCTTTTTCTCACTGTCAGCAACTTTGGATGGGGTTCAGCTGGCCCTTGCTGACTCTGTTGAGAACCTAGGGCATGAGTCGCCAAACTTTTCAGTACAAGGGTCACATCGTATATTTTACAAATATTTGCTGGCAAAAAAAAATCAGTTTTGTAAAATAAATGAATAAATAAAATTTAATGGAATGAATAAGTTTTGCTTGGATCTTTTTCAGAATCAGTGTGATATGATTCAGAATAAAAGATAAATATGGCAATTACAAAGAAATGCCATGCTTAAACTGAGAAATTATATATAATGAGTAAAAATGTCAAACATTAGCAAATGCTCTGAAAAATAATCAATTAACTGGAGAATAAAAAGCAAGTAGCCCTTGAAAGACCCAGGTTTTGCACATGCAATTTGTTATGAAAAGCTATAATTAGTAGAAAAAACCACAAAGCAAGAATTAAACCTGCTCTTGCACTGGTGTTATCTTGTGATCAGAGGCGTAATAAGGGGGGAAAATGCCCGGTGCAACTGTAACCCCCATGCTCAGAATGGGTTGACCCAGTAAGGGGTGGAGACTCAAAGCAGCAAGAGGCTGCAGCAGACCTCATGTAGTTTGGAGGAGACAAGGCTACCAGACTCGGACCTTGGTTGTATAAGCCCTTAACACCTTGTTAAGGTAACTGCAATATTGTTGGGAACTACTGGGAAGGTAGTAGTTTGTTTTTGCTATGTTGTAAATGTTGGAGTTTATTGTTTCAGGGTTTCTTTTTATGTTTGTAATGGGTGAGAGTTCTCCTGGAAACCTTCATCATGTTGAATCCTGTTCACCAAGCCCTTGGAGTCTTCAGGAGCCAACCCCCTTGCAAAGAAGAATTGAACTTGGCAATTACAGAAGACTGTAACTAGAAGGACTTGAAAATGCAAACCTGAACAGGACCTTGAAGTGTGATGTTAAATGTTGATGTTTAATGTTGTATGTTAAGAAAGTAAACCATTTTGTTTTTAAAAATTATTGTTGCAAACTCATTCCAAGTTCTGCCCCACAGAACCCACAAGCTGAGGTTACACAACCTCTGCCCCATCCTGCCCCGGAACGCCCCACCCTACCCTGGAATGCCCACACCCTGCCCCGCCATGCCCCCAGAACGCCCTCGCCACATCCCCACAGGGGCACGCGCCTGGTGCATTGCACACACCCCTGTCCTTTTAGAGCTACGCCTCTACTTGTGATGCTTTCTCACAGGACAACAGAATAAACTCTAGAAGCACCCTCATATAACATGAGAACTATGTGTAATCCAAAGGCAAAAGAAAGCAAAGCCTTCGTAGCAGACAGAAATATGCATGTGTATAATTAGAAGAAACAGGACAGAGCCCACACACTGTAGAAAAATTGCACCTCTTGTTTGAAATCTTAAGTAATTATGTGCATTCCTAGAATAGCTTATTCTAGTAAATTTTTTCCACAACCAGAATAACTGAAACCAAAGAAATCAACAAAATGCTTCCAGGATCATCCTTCCACACACTAACTACAAGCCCCTAATACCAGAGTTAAATCCTCCCAAAGCAGCCAGACAGTTCTGCTGTTGGGATTTGAGGCGAGCCCACATAAAAGCTCATTAATATTTGGGAACCATCAAGTAACTGTGATAGGCCAGGCTGAAGTTTGAATATGCCAATCTCAAGTAGAGAGAACAGGCCCGGATTCTGCTGTCATCCCAATCTCAAAATGCATTTAGAAAGCTACCATTTTAGAAACGGTTTTAAACATTTTCTCCAAGAGACCTAAGAGACCTCACATCCCATGTAGAGGCTGGCAGCTTTGCAGATGCCCCTGTTTGTTCCAAGTGGTTGCTCTATTGCTAAAAGGTTTGAGCTGAAGCAACTATAGGTAGGAGCTACAATGAAAGCAAGTTCTATTGAAATCTTATTAAGGACCTTCCTGATTACTTCTTCCTTTCACATTTTCTGAAGTTACTTCCTCAGGAGGAAGGTGACCCTCAGATAGGGTTCCCAGCTCCAGTCTGGAAAATATCTGGATGTGTTGGAGGTAGAGTCTGAGGAGGATGGAGTTTGGTGAGGACTTCAATGAGGTGTGATGCTAGAATCCACCTTCCAAAGTGCCCATTTTCTCCAGGAGAAGTGATCTATGTTGCCTAGAGAACAATTGTAATACTGGAGGATCTCCAGCCACTATCTGGAGGTTAGAAACTTTAGCCTCAGACCATCTCTATTTATTTCTTCTCAAAAGGGCCATCCTAGCCTATGATGGCTTAAATCATTTCCTGAATAGGAGGGTAAAAATTCTGGAAAAATCACTTCACATTGGAGGTTTGTTTCTGAGGACCTGAGGCTAGGTCAGACTGATAAAATTTCAATAGCTTCCACAAGCATTTTCAAAATCTGTAGTCACCAATAGAAATGTGGACATTTCAGATATTGTAAACCTAATGTGGTCCAGCCTTGTAAAAGAGAGATCAACTGTGATTCTAATATAGCCCACTGAGAGGTCCTTCATTTGCAGGAGGAAGTCCGTTTCCAATATTTGGCCTGTGCTACTAAAAAAGCAACATGGTATAATTTGAAGTTAGTGAGACCCTTTCCATTTGGGCCAGGGAAGCGACTGCACACCAGTATAAATGATACCAGTGGAGCCTCGGGACCATTTGCACGCTTCCGTGCGAGTAGCCCTGAAGCTGCCGCAGCCAGTGGAGGTGCCTCCACACGGAGGCACATCCTTCCCCCACCAAAAAAACCTTACCTTCTCTTCTCTGTACAGCTCTGCAGGGATGGGGGGACATGCCCCCCTGACCATGGCAACTCCTTGGGGTTGGAGGGCTGGAGGTGTGTCCCTGCAGAGCTGCGCAGGGAAGAGAGGGTAAGGTTTTTTTGGGGGGGGGGAAGGATGTGCCTAAAAGCGGCGCCTCCGACCTGGGTGCCATTCACTTGGCACAGGGTGCAAAACACTGTTTTTGAAAAAAAACGAACTCATTGAGTGAGTGTTGGAAACAACATTTCCCCACTGATTGGGGGTGGGAAGCATGGTGCTGCCTTGTTTCAGAGGTGGCAGCCATGCGAAGCACTCTCCTGTTCCTGGGGTGCTGTTTTTGGTCCGTGTGGAGTGGGCCCAAAACCTGCCTTGGTCTAGTGGAAGTGGTCTCACGAACTAGAATACAGTATCCAATTATCGCTGTGGATGAATTGGATGGAAAATCTTCTGGATCATGCTGCAAAAGAAAAAGCAACATTTGGTCACAAAGCAATGAATTCCAGCATATATGGAGTTCTTTCTTAGAGCAGCAGAAAACTATATAATTGTTACTCTCTCACTCTTTCTTTTCTAAAGTATTTCTTAATCTAATTTTAAAGAACTCCAAAATTTAATAAAAATCTTCTGTCTTTCTCTCTCTGTGTGTAGGTAAAGTACCATCAAGTTGCATCCGACTTATGGTGACACAAGTAAAGGGCTTTCAAAGCTAGTTAGAAGCAGACATGGTTTACTATTGCCTTCCAATGTAGAATCTTACTTGGCTGTCTCCATTCAAAGTACTGAATTTGCTCAGCTTCCAAGATTTGATGAGATTGAGCTATACCATGCTGTCTTCCTTATCTGTCTGTCTACGAAGTTATTCTGGTGTCACAGACAATGAAAACAGCATTTCTACTTATTATTCACTGAAACATCAAAATTAATTTAAAAATAATCTTTAAAATAAAATTTGCTGTGAGCGACATACAGTATATTTTAGTTATTGTCACATGACATACACATTTATATAGTGTTTCTTCTGCCCCGTTCCTTAATATGTTGATGCTGCTTTGATGATTTGTCGTAACAAGAGTTAAGACCAATGTTGAATTTCTGAACCTGTCGCAAGAACTCAACATAATTATTACACTGGTGCAAACTAAATAAAATAAATAAATAAATCAGTAGTTATAGCCTGAGACCCATCGTGAGGGTAAGTTAGTAATTCTGTTTGCAATGTTTCACATAAAGATGGCGAGTTAAAGTGTAATTAGAATATAAATCAACGAATGCTGCAGAGCATGACCTTTCAGTTCAAGACTATTTATTTATTTTACACATTTATACCACAACCTTCAACCAAATTGTTCTCAGGGCAGATGTCACAATTCTTTCCTGAAAGGTGCCCAGGTCAAGAGAACGAGGTATGCACTTGAAGTTACCTCATGCAACGTAAACATTTTTTGATCCATTGTTTACTCCATGAGTTGTGAAGGATTAAGGTGAGCTGTGGCTTCAGTTTTGAGTTTTGCTTGCATTTTTTCTATCACTGTGGGTTTACTTCTCTCTGAGAACATCTGCTGATGGAGGGTTTTCCATCAGTGAAATGTAACTTTCTCACCTCCTAACTCTTGTTGCTGCCCAAATGTACCTCACAATGCGGCTCCAGGGAAACAGGGAACACCCCTAGGAATCTCATGAAGGGGGAACTGGAGGTCTGCTGCAGGTGGGAGAAATGATGGAAATCAACCCTTGTCCCTTTCATTAGCAGAAATCCTCTGTGGATTCCAAATCTATGGAACCTTTCCCCAATTTGTCCCCTGAATATTCAGAATTGTGCATTTGGTTGAGGTATTTTATATTGTGGAAAAACTGCTCCTAAGTCATTTTGCCATGGGATTTCTGGTGTACATAAATCACAGTGCATGCTTTAAGCCATCACTACTGACCATGCCTGTTGGGAAAATAATCTTTTTTGTATGGAGGGAAGAGGGAACTGTTAATATTGCAAACCATAAAGCTGCTTTGTGTCACTGGATGATTGGTGGGGCTAGAACTTGCAAGGCTATGTGAGTAATTGAAATTTATGGTGTAGAATTGTGCTAATGAAGGAACCCATGAATATTATCAGCCAATGAGGGTTTTCACTAAGTCATTTGCAAGTGATGTATGGAAACTTTGTTGCAGCCACTGTAGACATGGGAAACCCATTGTTCGAAGAAAGCACTGATCGCTTTGTTGTTAATGCAAGAGGTTGTTCCATAGTCTGTAGTTTTCACTGTATAGAAGATTGGTGTCTTGGTGCAGAGGAGTGTACATCCTGTTAATCAGCAAGAGATTCAAAGAGTGCATAATGCCATTAGTTGATCTTATTTAAAAAATACATTTTCACAGTTCTGCCCTCTGCAAAAGTACCAAGCAGCATCCAACTTGCAGGTCAACAGTTTAAAGGTTATGTATGCTTCATTCAGCAGTTCCTACCTGTTCTTTCAGTCATGCAAGAGGTAATGCTGTATTCCTTTTCTGCATGAGAACCAGCCTACTGCTCCTTCGCTCTCCAAGCTGAGAAAACTGTGTCTTGGAACCAAATTTGCCCAAGAGCCCTGCTGGATCAGACCAGTGGCCCATGCCTTCCCAGATGTTTCCTACTGGTACAGATATTCAAAGATTTATTTCCTGTGAACAGGAGGTTCCTTTCAGTCACCATGGCTAGTAGCAACTGACAGACCTATTCTCCATGAATGTCTAATCCTCTTTTACAGCTGTCTATGCTAGTGGTCATCACTACATCTTTTGGCAGAAAAGTCTACATTTTAATCACTTGTGTAAAGAAGTATTTCCTTCAGTTTGTCCTGAATCTACTGCCCATCAGCTTCATTGACTGCCCTCAAGTTATAGTATGTTGGGACAGGGCGACAAAGATCTCTCTGCACCCCTTGCATGACCCTGGTGTTCCTTGGAGATCTCTCATCCAAATACTTGTCATGGTCAACCCTGCTTAGCTTCTGAGATCTGATGAGATCAGGAGAGCCTGGGCTATCCAGAGTCGGGCCTGCTAAGTTTACTCAGAAATATTTGGTAAGGTACCTAGTCAAAAATCTTTTGAAAACCCTAATTTTACTAGGCTTTTAATTAGGGGTTTATCTTATCAACTTTTAAACGGTATGCTCTGTTTTATGGATAGTTTTTATGCTCATTATATCTACTGGCTTGTGATTTTTTTAATAGCTTATGATTGATAGTGTGGTTTTTAATTGTAAGCTGCCTCGAGCAGAACTCTGATGACTATATCCATGTGTCTACATCTCCAGTTAAAAAAAAAGAACAAAAACAGTTGCCCAATCACAGAAGAGCATTTATAAACACAAAATACCTTTATACATCTTTCAGTGGAAGTTAGGGCTAGTCTTGTCAGTATGATGACAGATCCCCCCTCCCCCCGACATGGTCAGTCTCACTAAAGTTGCATGAAAAGAGCTACAGACAGGAAGCAACCAGCAGCATCTCTAAGCACAACACTTCACAGTTGCCTCCATGCACCCATGCTAAGGTAGACTGTGGGATTTTCATGAGTGTGAGATAGCTTTCATGAGTGTGAGAGAGCAGCAGTGGCATAGGAGGTTAAGAGCTCATGTATCTAATCTGGAGGAACCGGATTTGATTCCCCGCTCTGCTGCCTGAGCTGTGGAGGCTTCTCTGGGGAATTCAGATTAGCCTGAACACTCCCACACATGCCAGCTGGGTGACCTTGGGCTAGTCACAGCTTCTCGGAGCTCTCTCAGCCCCACCTACCTCACAGGGTGTTTGTTGTGAGGGGGGAAGGGCAAGGAGATTGTAAGCCCCTTTGAGTCTCCTACAGGAGAGAAGGGGGATAGAAATCCAATCTCTTCTCCTCTTCTTCTTCTTTTGTATCCTTTAAGCTATGACAGGCAGCATAAAATTGCCCTTAGTTCTGAAAACTCAATGGCATTTCTGTTTTTCATGCACATACCAGTTGTAAGGTTGCTACTTGGCCAGGAAAGAAAATGTCCTGCCCCTTTAATAGAGATTTAATGTGTGGAAATTTGCATCTGGGGCTTTTGATGGCAAGGTGGCAAATAACATCACCTGCTAATTGCCACTGCTCCAGCTGATATTGAAGCAATAGATATAGGGACCAGTTCAAAAGTTGGCAACCTTGAAGTTATCATACCGTGAACACTTCTAATGGAAAAGAACAGTGTCAAGCACCTGTCCTGCATTTCCTCATGAAAATTCTGCATTTGTATCCTTGACCAATGCACCAACAACAATTCTGATGGACAACTTTGCTGAATTACAAAAATACATAGTTTTATTATTTGACTGTTGTAGTGGAGCTACTGTCAACAGTTCAAGAAAACATCTGATTATTTATAAGGAAAAGGACACTGATTATTTATTGCACATACTGAAATCAGTACTCCTTCAGCATACCAAGGGTACAGTTTATCAGATTAAGCATATCTAGGGTCAAACAGTAGCCATGCGTCTACATTTGCCTTCCCAATAGTAAGCCTTACCTGAAGAAAGCATTCCATTTCTGCATTCTGGGGACAATGTGAATAGGTCCATCATCAAGGGCTATGATGGTGTGGCAGCTGGGTCTGCATAATTCCTGGCAATTGGTGCCTTACCTGGAGATTGCCTGCAGAACTCCAGAGAGATGGGTGTATAAAAACCAGTGAACAAAGAGGAAGAACCCAAAAGTAAGCAAGGGGAGGAACTGTGTACAGAGGAAAAAGTGTGACAAGAAGAACTAAATTGGAAGAAAGGGGATGAGAGGGACCAAAGACGGGCCTAGAGCTACAAAAATATTGTTTTCACTACAGGGAGGTTTGAGCCTCAGGATAGGGCATGTGTTAGCAGCTAAAACCCTGGATGGGTTAGAGGGAGCAACCATATAAAGTTAAGTGGATTAGACTGGGTCCTAGTGATAGAAATTGGGGCCTAGACCATTAATTATGCCAAGACATGGAGCTACACACTAGATTAGAGGACCTTATGGCCCACTCAAGGTCAAAAACAACCAGATAGGAGCCTATTAAGACATCTGGTCTTTTATCCACCAAGCAGCTTGGTAGAAATGTTCCTTTGACCCTGGGGATTTTTTGTGGTGCTTCTAGTGTCGGGCTAGAACCTCTTTCTTGCCCAGCTCAGTTACAGTTGGAAAGACTGGTGAAGAAGAAAAAAATACCAAAGACTCAGGCTTTAAAGAAAATAAATTATTTCACTGTGTAGAATTAATATCTCTCACAGGGTGGTCTCTCTAAGAGAGTTGCACCCAGCCAGACAAAGAGCTTTATCTTTTATAGATACAAATTTAAAAAATAGAAAATTAAAAATGCATACATTACAGTCCATCCAATCCACAGGCTTTCCCTCAGTGATGTAAGCCTATCGTCATAATGATCCCTTCTCTATCATGATCATATTTCTCCCAGATATATCTTAATTCCTTTACCTTAAAATCAAATTGGCTAGTCTGACTCTCCTTACTGCACGGGTCAAAAAAAGGGCTGTGAAAATATTTACTGACCCCTCGCATCCTGGACATAAACTGTTTCAACTCTTACCCTCTAAACGTCGCTACAGAGCACTGCACACCAAGACAACTAGACATAAGAACAGTTTTCCCTAATGCCATCACTCTTGTTAAACAAAATAATTCCCTCGATAATGTCAAACTATTTATTATATATTTATTATATAATTACTGCACTACTTTTTTCATCATTCCTATTACCCATCTCCTCCCAATTATGACTGTATGACTATAGCCTGTGCTGACATTTCATTTTATTTTATGATTTTACATTCTATGTTTTTATTACTATTGATTGTTTCCTGATTGCTTACTAGACCTATATGACAATCATTAAGTGCTGTACCTTATGATTCTTGACAAATGTATTTTCTTTTATGTACACTGAGAGCATATGCACCGGAGACAAATTCCTTGTGTGTCCAATCACACTTGGCCAATAAAGATTCTATTCTATTCTATTCAAAAGCTGGAATGTGTTCCTCTCCTTTCTGTCCAAAACTGCATGTTCCTCTCCCATAGGAGAGCTCAATGTTTCTGGCTTCTATCAAGATAGACAGTTCCCAGCATTCTCGAGGGAGGGGTGTACCAAAGATGGACATCTCCAGTGTAAAAAAAGATTTCACAAACATACAGCTTATTTACTTAAAAGGTTAAAAATGATTATAACAATTACTATGATATGTGATCATACCAGAATACATTTCATGCATACTTTTCATATATTTCACTATCATCTCAGTGTTCATTAAACTATAGAAAAACACAATTTAAATGATCTCATTAGCTCCATTGCTTCACTGACCTCTGACCTCTTATCTCTGTACCACATTCTTTAGTGATGAGCTTTTTCCTACATTTAACTGCTGACCAGTTGGCCTATAGAGAGAGAAAACCATCTTGAATCTTTGGTCATATTGGTTATATGGGCCTCTTAGATTCTTTAATATCAAACACAATTTTCAGGCTTAATCTCCTGTCCCACAATAGGATAGACATGTGGTAATATTATATTCTGGGTTATGTCTTTGTAATATTGACTGCAATGAGCACATTGTTTTGGAAACTTTATTCTGCAATGTAGTAATGTTTATGTTAAATTAATTGTAGTTCTTTCAGTACAATATAATGAAAATGGTATTGTCTTGAAGCACTAACCTAAACAGTTACTCCATTGAAATCAAATTTTGCTGCTGCTTCTACTACTACAAATTCTACTTAGGATGACACTGTTGGCTACCAATGTCTATCACCTCCAGGTTAGACTGCTTTAACTCACTGCCCTTGAGACTGCTCCAGAAACTTCAGCAGGTGCAAATTGCAACTGCATGAGTTTTTATGGGGATCCCATGGTGAGCATATATTCGACCAGTGCTCCACCAACTGTATCAGGTTAAAGGTCTTGGTATTAACATTCAAATCTCTAAATGGTCTGGGACCTTCATATCTGTGGAACTGCCTCTCCCCATACCTTTCCCACAGAGCTCTTCATTCGGTGCATAATAACTTATTGGTGGTCTCTGGCCCAAAAGCTGTCCAGCTATCCTCAACCTGGGTCAGTGTTTTTTCAGCTCTGGCCCCAGTCTGGTGGAGTGCTCTGCTGAGTGAGACCCGGGTCTTCTGGGATTTATTACAGTTTCACAGAGGACTGCCTTTCCCCTTCTCCTTCCCTCATCCCTCTTCCCCCCCCCTTTTTTTCCTTTTTGCTCTCCTGTTTCCCTCCCTCCTTCCTTTTAAATGATATATGAATGCCTGGTTTATGGGGAATATTCAATTCCCCTCAGGTTGACTGAAATGCCACTGAGATGTTGATGGTATTTATTGCTGCCGGTTTTAATGTTTTATATGGATAGTTGTGAACTGCCCTGAGCCTTCATGGGGAAGAGTGGCCTAGAAGCTGAATTAAATAAATAAATCCATGTTGAACATACTTTATACTGAATGAGCCATTCCCTTGTATGGGATAATGTTTGAAAACGATGTTTGTGCAACCTTGCCAATGTTGGTGCTTGAGGTTTCTTAATTATAAATGTGTTCTTTTGTAGGACAATTTATCACACTAGTCTTACGATAGCCACACAGAAAAACTACTGTTTACAGTGAGAGTGGGTGCCGACTCTATATCTGCTTCACATCTCAACTTTTGTCAGATTTCATGAATTACAAAAGGCACAATCCTGATATAAATGGTACACATTGTTTCCATTGGTAGAGGGTAATGTAGGTAGAGAGGAATACAGAAAGAACAGGAGCATTTATAATTACTAATGATGAGATGTTTTTCAAATCTCCTCCTGCAGTTCATTGTGTTAGAGGATAGCTACTTCAGAAGCGGTGAATCAAGCATACCACTCCTGAGGGAATAAAAATACATTTGTAATCATGAAGGCAGCTTTGAATTTAGGTTTGTCTTTATGCCCATACAATGTCCTTCTTGCATGTAGCAGTCTTGCAACTTGAGGCACAATTTAATTAAATCAGAGTAACTGGATTTTCAACAGTTTAGAACTGCACAAGGAATTATGAGCCATGTTCATCACTGAAGATACTCCAATAGCTTCCATATTCCTGTTTTTTAAATGGAAGAGGGGGTCTCAAAGAGACACTAGTTTTCTCAATATCTCTGCAAATAATGCCTAACCAAGGATTTTTCTTAACAAAACATTACATTTTTTTAAGTTGCGGGGATAAAATGGAGGAGTTACTAAGCCACAAAACCTCTGACTAGCTCTCCAAATAATTTGTGTTTTTCAAGAAAAAACAGAAGCCTGTGACTTTTGAAAAGCTTTTCTGCATGGTTACCCAGGAATCATCCCCAGGAGTTAACCAGGGGCCAAATAATACATAACATATGTAAATCCACCATGGGGACTTGCAGCTATATTGCAGGGGGGGGTTTAATGTTATTCAATTTACTATCCCTCCCTTTCCCAGCACAGACCAGGCTCGGGGATGAGTTTCTCCCCACCCCAAGCAGGAGATGTGATACCCCAGGGCCATTTTGACTCAGGAAAATGGCAGTTGGGAAGGCTGAAACCCCTCCTTTTCCCCACACCATGGTTCCAGTTTGAATTGGACCTCAGCAGTGCTTTTAATGGAGTTGAAATATGTTGCAAATATGGCTGTGAGTTCTGTGGTGGTTGTAATGTGTAGTTTGTGTCCAAGAGAATGGATGCTTAGAAAAATGGTTACATGGACAGATGACTTTGTAGTCTAGTGATTTTCATCAATAAGTAGAGATGAAGTGGTATGATACTGAGATCTGTGTTCTAATTTAAAGAACACTTTGTGAAACATATATGTTCATGCCACAGATGCAGGTGAAGCGTTAGGAACAAGATCTACCAGACCACGGCCACACAGCCCGGAAAACCCACAACAACCAGTTGAATCCAGCTGTGAAAGCCTTCGACAATATATATGTTTATGTATATTTTGAACAGCAAGGAAAAGAAGTACATGAGAATGTGGCTTATTTGACAATGATCATCTAGGTAATATTTCCAGCAGGGTTTTTTGTTCCCTCAGTTTCAAACTTTGGTCTTTAAAAAAAAGTTGAGGCAGTTTCCTGCACCCCCCCTCCCCGGCATTGTGTTGTGTAGGTACCTAATTTCCTTTTCTGTCTGTACCATCCACAATGACCACAAGAAATCCCTGAAATCCAGGGCTCCTTCTGAAGTGCAGCACGGAACCTGGCTGGTTCATTAACATCCTCCTCAAATCCCAGGGAGATATCCCCCAAACTTGCAGAATATCTGAAGTTACTGTATGATTCCACTTTAAATGCTGCATTACCATGCATAAATAGTGTTCCCATTTTATGAACCTAATTAACCAGACATATACTCCACAACATTTAAGAGATGATCTACACAACATAAGTATCTGGTGTAATTCCCTACCAGTCTTCTTTATCCTTCCGTTGCCTCTAATGGGTCTTTAGAAATTCTTCTTGCTAGTGCTAACAGCATTTTCTAATTGCAATTCATTTTATGCCTTTACTTCTGTGCTTTTTCCTGTGGTTCCTTATAAAACTTCTGGTGTTGCCACATTAGTCTCTTTTTATTCTCTTCCATTCTTTCCACTGCATAAAGCTTTTGCATCTCTGATATGGACTCATTAAGACAATGCTTTCCTTGGGTGCTTTTTCATTTAGTTTTTCTAGCCATTAGCTGGGCCAGCCCACACACAATAGATAAAAGGTATATTTGTCCCTGTTATTCCTTTTAGAGTGTCCCTAGCAATAACCAGGTGGTGGACACCACACTCCAGATACTCTTAAGATGATATCTAGGTTGAAAGGATGAGATTATAAGCAGATGGTGGCTATTCATTTTTCCCATGTGTCAGCTTGGAATATCTTAGTAGATACGGAGTTAAGAAACATTGGCATAGTTTTACCATCTTTTTCTTTACCTAGTGTTAGCCAGAGAACTTTTGAATTGTTAAAGAAATATGATCAGGATAGAATTAACCAAGATGTTTAAAAAGTTATTCTGTAACTTTATTGGGATGTTTAGCCCTTTATTTCCTGTCCAGAAACAGCATTTTAACTTTCTTACAATCCCATCATATCATCAGCTTTTCTTCTCAGTCTGGGTAAATGCTTTATCTTTGGCAGAAACAGTGGCTGATGTGCTAGAGTCCCTCATGCCCAGAGATCCTCCCCATGCAGAAGAGCAGGCAGTGAATAATTATATTACACTCGAAGAGTTTGCTTTATAACACCTCTTATTGCTAAGGTTCCTGTCTGCTTGTGTGATTTTCATCTTTCTGTAAATGATTTTATTCTTTCTACTCTTAAAATTAGAAATATTAAAAATATTAATACTTAATAAAAATATTTTAAGTATTTAAAAAGTGATATTTTAAATTTCAACAACAGGTTCTAAAGAACCTTCGGAACCCCCTGAATCCCACCTCTGGATGTGGCTGGTCTGATCTGTGTTCCCTTGGCCCTTTCCCCACTTACCCTTTTCCTAGGGTTGCTGCGCGCAATTCCCAGCGCGCGGCATCCCTAGCGGCCCCACGACCCCACGCTCTGCGCGGGGTCATCAAAAGGCACCCTTTGAAAGAGCGCCAGGAATGCCTCGCGCTGAGGGGCGCGACAGCAGCAGCGTCGGGGCGGCTGCGCTGTCGCCGCCCCTCTCAGTGGGGAGTGCTGAGGGACCCCGCGGTACTCTCCTCGAATAGCGCGGCGCTTAAGGTAAGTGGGGAAAGGGCCCAAGTTTAAGTTTAACACAGACACACACAGGGATATTGGTTATCTTTGAGAAAGATATGCTAAAGGGGAGAGGTAGTGAGGCTTCTAATTCAGTCAGTACCCAAATAGGGAAGGGATTCTTCCGAGGAAAACCCTGAAGGGAAAATCCTGATCATGACCCATGTGAACAAGGAATAATCATATGATTGATTGTCCTTTTATTCAGCTCAAACTGCTAAGAATTTACCTCAGGATATATGTGTGCTCTCAAGCATTATTATTAGTGGAAAGACTCAGTTGCCTTAATAAAGCAGTAGACAGATGGGTGGCAGGAAGCAAGAGACCTTTGACAAACTGAAACTGATCAGCCTAGAACAGTTCTATAGGCAGGTTCCTGATTGTTGCTGTTTAAGAGAGATGTTGTTGGTCTCTTGAGTTTATGTTACAGATTTATTTTTACATGGATTTTTGTTAATGTTTTGTGATCTGCTTTGGACTTTGTGGACTTGGAAATAGGAAAGCAGCATATTATATAAATTAATAAATACATTTTCATCTGTGCCTCACACTACTGTGGGAGATACGGACTGCATGTGCGGTGAGGGAGAGGAGATAGACAGCTCTAAAAGGTGTGAACCAGCACTTAGAAATATAGGGCATCTGTGACTTAGATGGCCCAGTTTGCCTGATCTCATCATATCTCAGAAACTACACAGAGTGAGCCCTAGTTAGTACTTGGATTGGAGACCATCAAGCAAGTCCAGGGTCACCATGCAGAGGCAGGCAATGGCAAATCAATCTTTTTGCCTTAAAAGCTCCTCAGGGTCACCATGGCCCTTTCCGCACGGGCCAAAGGGCGCTTCCCCACCAGCAGGAATTCTGCTGGTGGAGAAGTGGGAGCCGTTCACACGAGAGCGTGCGAGCGGCCCCCGCAGAGGCCGGCACAGGAGAGGCAGCTCCACACGGAGCCACCTCTTCCCCGTCCCTCTCCCACTCACAGCCAGCCTGCTGGTGCTGAGAGCTGGCCACGCTGCCTCTCTGACCTCCAGGGTCAGAGGACAGCCGCAGGGAGGGTCTTAGGAGTGACAGCAGGGCTAATGCACGCACAAGGTGAGAGGGATAACAGCGTGATTCTCGGGCGGTGCCGCCGCACGCGACCGGCCGGGAATGCGGCTTACAGTTCCCAAAACCTCCAGGAGGGAGGTTTTGGGAGAGGCAGCCTGATTCCTGGGGAGGGGAGGGGAGCCAGGTCAGCGCCAAGTTGCATTTTGGCAGCGCCTGCGCTCAACGGGCTACCTGGGGACGGCTGCGCCTCAGGGCGCCATTTATGGCCTGTGCGGAAGGGGCCCATAAGTCTGCTGTGACTTGATGGCACTTTCCACCACCAAAGACAGAATTACAAAGAGTTGGATGCAGTGACTTCCTTTCTGCTAAGCGCCTTCCACAAATAAAATGGTGGAGAAAACCATGTACCATGTCTTGAGTTTTCTGGAGGGTAGGTAGGATAAAAATTTTATAATTAAATAAATCTCTCCTACAGCTCAAGGCTCCTACTGAAGCAAAGTTCTTCCCTTTGCGAACAGAAGTAATTGAATCCAGCCTAGGTGAACAATTTTACTGTCGCATAAGCATATTTCACATGAAATGTATGTCTCTAGTCTAAGATACTTCAAGACTGTTTATTGTTTTTACTCTTTAAAAAGTTTGTTCAAGTCCACTTTTCTTCTTAAATTGCTCCCACTCTACTTTTCTGATGAAGACTTGTATAATGAATGTTTTCACCCATTTTGCCAATCAACTTCCATTTTCAACCAATTCCACCCTCTTAGTTAAGATCTGTGCTAAAATAGCTACTACCTAATTACTTCCCCCACCTTTTGGAGCAAAGGTTTCTATGTGACACATATCAAGAGCTTGTGGAACAGACTGTGCTTTAATAATCTTCCCACAGATACAAAAGGAGCTGATAATGGTGTAAAGTTTCTGCTGAACTGCATCCCTTTTGGTGTGTTCACCAAAACCCAAATTCTGTTATCCAATTACATTATGTAAACAACCTATATTACAACCTATTAGTTCATTTCATAGGTTGCCCTTCCCTAGTTGGCTCAGGAGAGTGTTCAATAATAATCAACGTCAATAAAATTCCACAATATATTCCAGTGTCGTTAATCCTGCTAAGGGATATCATTAAAATTGAGCTTTATCCAGTAAACACCATATTCATACAAATAACAGGAAAAGGGAAGGGAACAGAGGGAAGAAGAGGGGAGGCCAGTTAGAAGAAGACGAGTTTGCTTTTATATCCCCTTTCTCTCCTATAAGGTGACCCAAAGGGGCTTACAAATTCTTTTCTCTTCCTCTCCCCACAACAGACACCTTGTGAGGTAGGTGGGGCTGAGAGAGTTCTAAGGAACTGTGACTAGCCCAAGGTCATCTAGCAGGAATGTAGGAGTGGGGAAACAAAACTGATGCGGAGGAGTGGGGAATCAGACCCAGTTCTCCAGTTTAGAGTCTCCCTGCTCTTAAGCACTATACCACGCTGGCTGTCTAGATGGATACCATTGCTGTGTCCAGCCATAAGCTTGACAGAATAGCTCCATCTTACAGACCTTGCAAAATTGTACCAAATTTTGCAGGGCCTAGGTCTCATTTGACAAAGTCTTCCACCAGGCTAGGGCAGCCAGCATGGTACAGTGGTTAAAAGTGATGGACTCTAATCTGGAAAAACCAGGTTTGATTCCTCATTCCTCCCCATGAGTGGTGGACTTTAATCTGGTGAATTAAGTTTGTTTCCCCACTTCTACACATGAAGCCTGATGGATGACTTTGGGCAAGTCACCATTCTCTCCAAACTCTCTCAGCTCCACCTAACTCACAAGGTGTGTATTGTGGGGAGAGGAAGAAAATGAGTTTGTAAGCCACTTTGAGACTCCTTACAAGGGAGAAAGGGGGAATATAAATCCAGATTCCTTCTCTTCTCCTTCTTTGAGAAGGCCCTGACCTTGGCTGAGGACAAGTGAATAGCTTTCAGGCCAGCAACCAGCAGTAAATTGTTGTTAGCTAAGTGTAACCCTCTCTGGGGAGTGTATGGGGAAAAGTGGTTCCAAAGATACAAAGGCCCCAGATAATGGAGGCTTTGAAAGTTAAGACTAGACCAGTCTTCCACCCAGAGCCAATGCAGCTGGATATGTGCCCACATAGGAGTTCCAGTAAGGACACAGGTCATTGCATTTTGCACCAGCTAGGGCTTCAAACACAATCCCAAGGGCAGCCCTATGTAGCACAAATTGCAATAGTCCAGCCTAGTGATCACCATGGCATGGATCATTGTGGTTAAGTCAGGTTGGGACAAATAGGTGTTAGCAGCTTTACCTGGCACAGGTGGTAGAGAGCCAGGCAGAACACATTTGTGACCTGTGCCTCCATGAGAAAGGAGGTATCCAGGATCACTCTCAAACCCTTGATGGTAGGTGTAAGTTTAAACTGCACATTGTCGAGGGTCAGAAGTTGGTGAACTCCTCACAGATCTGAGAAGAAGCAATCCAAGGTCAAGATAGATCAGGTCAGGAACTCTGGTCTAGGTCTGAGTGCTGAGCAGGTGTGGCAGAAGGCTGTCAGACTTCCAACAACATTGCTCTTGTCAAGCAATAACAGCAGCACAGACTCACCTTGGTCCAGTTGTCTCCAGAGATCATCCATGAGGGTGACCAGAGCCATCTCCATTCCATGACCAGGGTGAAAGCCAGATTGAAATGGGTCCAAAACAGTTAAATGAGATGGGTCCAAGACAAATGCATTCTCTAGGACAGCCTACAGCCACGCTCTCAACTAATTTACCCAGGCATGGAAGATGGGAGACTGGGCAGTAGTTGAATGGATCATCTGATAGTAGTTGGATGCCTCCAACAGATGATTTCTTCTTCAAGAGCAGCCTTATAATTCAACTGACCCCCTCCAGGGAAGATCCCAAAATTGTGGGAAGATTGATGATATTCCTCAGAAAGATCCATACTGCATCTCCTCTGGCTTTCACCAGCCAAGATGGGCACCAATCTAAGGGGAAAGTAGTAGGCTTCACAGTTGCCAAGATTCTGCCAACATTGTCTTGGGTGAGGCAGATGAATTGTTCCAATATAGAACCTGAAGTCAGCCAAGGGGCCCTCAGTTCACTAACTGCATCCAAATTGGTATAGAGGTCCTGGCAGAGTGACAAGACTTTATCCACAAAGAAGCTCACAGATGCCTCACAGCTAAGAATTTGTTGTCCCTCTATCTTGACCATCAAAGGCCAAATCAATTTAAACAACTGGGCTGGGCAAGAGCTAGTGGATGCAATGTGGCCGTGTAGTATTCTTTTTCACCATCTCCATCTCCATCTCCAAAGCATCTTATAAGAGGTTCTTGTCACTTCGTCACAAGTTCTCCACCAAATTGTGTTTCCATTGTATTGGCCATGTGTCATTTTAGGGAAGCTGACTTTTTTGGTTGTCTGGTGAATGTTGGGTATATCACTTTGGCTCATTCCACACATGCAAAATAATGCACTTTCAAACTGCTTTCAGTGCTCTTTGAAGCTGTGCGGAATGGCAAAATCCACTTGCAAACAGTTGTGAAAGTGGTTTGAAAACGCATTATTTTGCGTGTGCGGAAGGGGCCTTTGACACAGAAACCACGACTATGAGCAGCCTTCTGCAAAGATCATGTTGTCTGTCTTTTGGGATTTGGATGGTGTTTCCTCCCTGATTACCTGACCTATGCCCATTGCATTACTGAAGCATGTTATAGGTGTTCACCTGTTTAACTCACATGTGTGAAGCAGTGTGGTTACTATCTCTTGCCACACCCAACCTGGCACTTTCCAACTTCTTCCCCTTTCTAAAAACAGAGTCATTGCAGGGTTGGCGTTTGGGTGTGATGAGGATGTTGCTTCAGCTGTAGAACAGTAGTTTGTAAGTCAGGGTGAGTTGTACAAAAAGCTGAAATATTTGGCTGGATAAATGTGTGCCTCTACAAGGTGTCTATGAAGAAAAAGACTCAGATACCATGCAAGTTTCATTTGTCAAGCTGAACTCCTCAGCAGGGATGAGGGAGGGGAAACGTATTACATTACTTCCCCGTTCACGTCACTTCAGCTCCTTTAAATTCTTGTAGAGAAAGAAAAATGGATACCCATACCGTATCTGTCTTGTTCCCCCTACGGAGGCAAAAAACGGTCATGAGGGCAGTTTTGAAAAGGGAAGCAGCATGTGGGGAGGGGGTGTTAACGTCTGTTCCACGACCTCAATCCATATCTACCCTGTCTGCTTAGATCTAGTCATGGAACTCTATTATGATCTGGATCTAAGGCTGATTCTGCATGGGCCAAAAACAGCAGTGTGAAAACGGTGTGAAAATGGTGTAAAAGGGTTTAAAACGCTGTAAAAGAGTTTATACTGTTTTCACACCGTTTTCACACCGCTGTTTTTAGCCCGTGCGGAATCAGCCTATGTCTTCTATTTCATGAGGTTTACACAAGGCTAGCAATAAGCAGTCCAAATTGCAGCCCTGCAATCAGAGTTTATATTCATCAGGGTTGTCCATCATGAACCCAAATCCTTTTCTTTCCAGGATATAGTTTATACTTGTACAACTATCAAAAACTCCTTGTTTCTCTTTAGTAAACATCTGTGGATAAAACTTCTAGCTGCTGGGTTCACTTCTTTCAACCAGGATGTTTAATCTCCTTCAAAATTGTTGGGACAAGCCAAGTGTAAATAATCAAATCTTGCCAGGGCACAGAAAAAAAAACCCTCCCCATTTCATATCAACTCACACATTAAAAAGTCAGTGAGAGTTACCTACAAGCTCATTCAAGCCAAAGGGAATGCAGCAAGTGGAAGAGCTCCATTTCATCGTGTGCCTATCGTTGAATATTTCAGTCTCTGTCCGTTCAACTCAGGCCAGGGGCAGAGCTGGAGAATATTTTCAACTGTCTGCACATGAGCAACTATTCAGTCTGTGGCTTCAGTCTGTCTTTCCTCATATTTGCTTTGGATTTACCTTTTTAGCAACCACCCTGAGCCCAGCTTAGTTGGGAAAGGGTGAAGCAGAAATAGAAAAATAAATTCTTAAAAAGTTTAATAAATAAGTTTCACAATGACACAACTCCCTACCAAATCAATAGTCACTTTAAAGTGCCTTGAGAATGGGACTCCAATCCTGAGGATTCCATGATAGTTTCCCTACTCCTTATTGGCTGAAAGGACCAGCAACAGAAAGCAGATGTGCTTGTAAAGTTTACAGTTAATTCTGTCTGCCTTTTTTTTTCAACGCAAAAGGAAACCCGACTTTAAGAACTCTGCAGGTTGGAGCAGATTTATTATCTGCTGTTCTTGCTGAGATCCAGGAAATACTCTAATTGCTAAAGAGGTGGCGTTTGAAAGCAGAAATGTTTTAGAAGAAAAGAGCGAGGGTAGCCAGGACTGCTGAAGGGGATCACAAGCGACCTGGGTTGTATCAGTGATTTGCTTGAACATGCAAGTTTGCCATTCTGGATCATACTGAACACTCAGTGCTCTTCTCGGCAATGAAGCTGTGTTCTGGGACATGCCCTAGATTGGTGCTTACAATTACAGCGCTGTTCCTAATTAAACAGGTAAGAAAACACATCATTTTGAGAGTTTCCATTTTAGAACATGCATATTCCTTTGGGATAATATTTCAGCATGTGCAAACTGTATGACAATTCCACAAACACTGCTTATTTTACAGCTTGTTGATGCAATGCATAACAAACATTTTATAAGACTTTCCGCGGTATATAGTCTCTGTCTCTTGACCTTTTCCAGGTCAAGAATTATTGCATTTGTAGATATGATGTATTTGCTTTAGACTTTCTTTATGTGGATGAATTAACTTTAGCACTTGTTTTACTTCTAGTTCGTAGTTTTGCTAGGTAAACTATTGTTTATTAATTGCACTTCACTGTTTCCCACCTTCTGTACATAAATGCATACCCCTAATTTCCATTTTGAAAGTATCTTACTTTTCACATAAGTCTTTAAAGAGGAAACATAAAAAAACTATGAATTAATATTGTTTGTTTTGTTCACTGTTGGAAGTTTCTTCTGAGTTTTAGACTTTTAATTAAAATCTAGCATGTTCACAAAGCATCATCAAATACTTGCAGAGCAACTAAAATTATTTCACTGCTTAACCACCACACTGTTGACAGCCAAACTGATACTTCTGCAAATCTGAAAACACTTCCTGAATCATTCAGAAAACTCTTTAGGTTGCAAACTTTGCAAAGTTGTTTTTCATGTCAGGAACAAGTTAATGCATTCGTTCATCTCAGACTGACTTTAAAGGTTGGATTTCAACAAGACCTGTGTATAACAGAAGACGTGTAGCACAGATAAACAGCCTTCACAATCTTTTGATTCAGATAAGTCCATCTAAGAAAAAGTTATTCAGCTCAAGACAATGCCTGTGGACTATATATCTCCCCGTGTAGTGAGATCCTGTCATATTTATCTCATGAGGTTAATTGTCCTGAAAGAGGAGTATTACTAGAAAGCATAATGGTGTTTTTGCAAGTTCATTGTGAACCATATAGTCAGTCTCTTCAATATCATCGTGGTGTCACAAGTTGACCTGAGATGTTTTCATTCAGCAGTATTACCACATACCAATCCTACTGTATTGTCGTGTGACACCATCCCATTGTGGCAAGTGAAGAGTCCTCTGTAACATTCAGGATGACACAAAAAGCGTACAAAGGATTAGTGCAATACAGCTGCAGGGAATTTATTACAAGGCTTGGACCTGTAACACTGAAAGATTTCTCAGCCTGAGATGACATGTAACAAGTTGGATTTTAAAGACTTAGATTATCACATTTCCCAAGTCTGCAAGGTGACAGTGCGTTCAAATTGCCAGATGTTCTTTGAAGATCCATCACACTGCTGTAAAAATCCAGTGTGGAAGGCACCTGAAGTGACACCTGTCTACAAAACTTTATATAATTTGGATTTGGTCAAAAGAGAGAGAGAGAGAAAAGCAGCCTTAACTTTTGGAGGTGGCTGAAGAGGCAGTCTCGGGGCGTGAAGAGCTGCTATTGCTTTTGGGGAATCAGCTACTTTGGGAGTACAATTGCCTGCTTTCTTCCCACCTATTTGGGTTGTTGTTTTTAACATTCATATCCCACCTTTCCACCCTCACAAGGGCCACTGAGGAGGCTAACAAAACATACATAGTAAAAGAATTTTTAAAACCATAGCGTGCATGGAGTGAGCCGTCAAGTCTACTGATTTATGGTGTTCCTGTAATGTTTTTAAGGCAAGCGATATTCACAGGTTGTATGCCATTGCCTGGTTCTGCGTGGGCTAAGAAAGACCATCTAAACAACACATAATTAGTACATTTAAAACCAGAACAAAAAAATGCAAAAATATAAAACAACAATTAAAACTTTGGACAGGAAAAAGGAATCACTGAGGGAATGCCAAATGAAGCCAAAAAAAAATCTTCAGCATCTGGTGGAAAATGGCAACAGGAGGGACAGGCGAAGTACCAGAGCTTTGGTGCCATGACCAAAAAGATCCTCTCCTGAATTGCCATTTGTGTAATCTCAGAAGGCAGGGCCATCTGAATCAGGGTCTCCAAAGAGTTGGTTGGATAGACTCATGAGTTTCACCACTTAGCATCTAGATTTCTAAACAAGCGCAAACATCCTGTCCAACATTTCTCCAGTGTTCTATTATCCTAAGGAAATGAACACTATGAAGTTGTTCTGGATCTTCTAATTGTTCAGAGAAACAAGAAATGCAAAATAGTACATAGCAGCTTCATAGTTCAGAACTGATTTCAGAACATGTGCTAATATGGAACTTGGGACAACATTGTTGAACAGCAACCTCTCACGGTTAGCTGTCATTTTTTTTTTTAATAGCAGAAACGCAAATGTGCCAGAAATGTCTCCAATAGCCTTGTCCTATGGATGTTTATTCAGAAGTAAATCCTTCTGATGTCGGGGATATATGTGTGCTCAGGATTGCCTCATAAAAGATGGCACCAATCCTAAACATATATATTTGGAAGAATACACAGATGAAATTGAATCAGTGAGACTAAAGTTGCTTGCAGGTGAATGAACTGTGTGGAGATGTATGCACAGTGAGGGGATTGTGATCATGCCTGCTGACCCTGCCTAGTGTTGTGCCTGACCTCCATATGTTTGAGGGGACATGACATCTGCAAAGTGCTTAGATGCATAGAGTTATGCCTTGATGCTTGTTTTGAGCCTAGATATGTTAGGGTGTACATGTGTAGGCCCCTGTGCAAATGTTATCTCAAACTCATGGGAAATGGATGTGATCAATGGGCCCAACCAGTGAACACAGTACAGAACGCCTTCCACCTGACCATCTTGTTCTATCTATAAAAGTTTTAATTTCTAGTAAATATGTTTGGGATTGGGCTGTTAATCCAGAAGCAAAGTTCATAACAGCTGTGGATTAAGTAGACCAGGTGGCTGGTTTCTTCACTGCATTAAAAAAATGGAATGCTCTCTATTGATGTCACCATCAGCTGCCAGCAAATATAATTGTCAATCCCACCCACAAAGTGATTAATAGAGATAAACTGTCTCTTTCATTTGCTGTGGGGAGGCACAAATGTAAATTAAATTAATTTGAGGATTCAGAAAGACATTATCAGTAGTTCTGAACGAAAGTTTTTGTAAGTCTCACTTCTCCGAAGTAGTAGCTTTTTATGAGTTGGAAATGTGTTTACATATTCACAGGAGAAATCCTAGGCTGCATTAAATGCAATGCCCATGTAACATTAACTCTCTTTTTCACTCCAAAAAACAACCGGAATAAAGAATACTGAAATGAGTACCTTGAGTACATGTCATAGACTGAGTTGGACAATGTTTAGAAATCTCAGCAAACACAGAATGACCACAGAGTGACCAGTTCCTACAAAAGTGTTCATTTGATCATTGAAATATTGAGGAAACCCCAGCATTGGGCAAATTCCAGCAAGGCTCACCCAGTCCATAGCTTTTTCTTGCAGTAATGCAATACCAATTTATTAATCTTCATTCATTTCCCTCCTCAAGATTCACATATAGGCTTGGCACTACTGTGCAAGAGCACACTTAAATTCCCTGTGTGTGTATGTGTGTGTGCGTGCGTGCGTGCATGTGCGTGTATGTCTTTTTCAGAAAGTGTGAACTAATCTACCTTTTCCTTGAGTGCAGTTATTCCACCCAGGAGCAAAATTATCTCAGTTATGTTCTTTTGCAAGAGAACAGGACAATGAACTACTCTAGAATGGGCTTTTTCTACTTCAGTTATAATTATAGCAGTCATAGTATTAATTTTGTCACCTAGAATTCTGGATTCCAGCATTCCAATATTAACTTTCCAATTCCAAAATTAATTTTATTTCTTTTCCTTCACTTTTGCTAAACAAATCTGAGAGCCAATAGGGACAAAGCAGTTCTCAAAGTGACAGGCAACTTAGGCTCATTCCACACATGCAGAATAATGCACTTTCAAACTGCTTTCAGTGCTCCTTGAAGCTGTGCGGAATAGCAAAATCCACTTGCAAACAGTTGTGAAAGTGGTTTGAAAACGCATTATTTTGCATGTGTGGAAGGGGGCTCTTAGACAGAATAAACTGCAAAGACAGCCCACAAATAGGAGGATGTGGTCAGTTTTTATCTTAGAGGTGGAAAGTGCTGTTAAGTCATAGCTGACTTATACTGACCTCATAGGTTTTCAAGACAAGGGAAGTTCAAATGTGGTCTGCCATTTCCTGTCTCTGCATAGCAACCCTGGACTTCCTTAGTGATCTTCCATCTAAGTATTAACCAGGACCAATCTGACTTAGGCCCTTTCCGCATGGGCCAATAAATGTGTGTTAAATGCAGGATAAAACTGGGGTTGGGGGAACTTTGCACAGATCCCGCTTTTAACGTGGATCCACTCCACACTCCCCCCCCCCGAAGATTTTTCAAAAATCATGATTTTCGTGATTATTTTGTTTTAATGTTAAATGGGTTCAATTCTCTAGTTGGATCTTAGTCCCTGGCTCACATCTGTGGACCCACGCAGTGACAAAGGGCCATATCAAGGCCCTGGGGGTCAGTTGTGCCTTCCTGCAAAGCTGCGCATTGGGGGGGAGGTAAGAACCACAACGAAAGGTGTGCTGCCGTGCGAACGGCCCGGAGCAAGGATGGATTCATATAACCCACCTTTCACCAGCATTTATTGGCCCATGCAGAAAGGGCCTTAGCTTCTGAGATCTGACCAAAAGAGTTGAAGGATTTTTCTTGATGTATTTCTGTCCCATTCTTACAGAGCATGATTGATAATGTGTGCACTCTCTTACCTTGTACTTGACCTCCACTTTTAATCTGCTGCTGAACTGGGAAATGAGAGAGCTGCAGCTTCTATCCCAGCGCTGTCATCCATCTCCTTTCTTTGTCATGTTATATGGCACACATAGACAGCAGAGAAAGTAGATAAAAGGGGCAAGGAAAGAGTGGATAGGAATATAGTAGCAGATTTTAAGGCATTGGGGATATATTCTATAGGTTGCAACCTTGCAACATTTTGGTATTTTAAAAATAAATTGATGAATGTGTGTTCAGAGTGTATTCGAAACGGCACGTCAAAAAGCAGCTCAGGAGGAATATGTAGAAGAAAGTACATTAAAAAGATAACAGTAAAAAAATCTCTGTCTTTATATAAGTCTTTTGCTACAGGTTGCAGCTTCTGTGGTTGTATTTTATATTTAAAATAAGGAAATATCAAGAAACAGCACAGAATTTAACATAATCTGTCATTTAGCTCCAAGCATGTACAGATTGCACTAACAGCACCTGCAGGTTCGTTCTAATTTTTCCTTTAAAGGTATTCTCTACTGGCTGTTTGCTTTCTCTTTGTTCTAAAGTCAAGTTTAGTTCAGACAGCATGTCTTTGATTTTTTTTTTAAAAAATGAGTCTCTTAAGACAAGGTTCATTGACCAACAAGTCTCCTCTCATCGTTTACATTTGGGGATGGGGAAGAGTAAAAATATCCATTGGTTTGAATCTTTTTCCTAAAGGAGAATTCCTTTCTCATGGCTCTTGAAAGCAGTCTTGGCCTGAAGATCATCAAATGACTCTTTGCCCTCCCAGCACTTGAAACGTTAATTAACTTTTCGTGTTCTTTTCTGGCCAATTCTGAAAGAATGTAAACTTCCAGAACTGATGTGACAAAGGAGATGGGTAGAGGAAGCAGTTACCTCATTCAGCTTTGGAAATGTTGTGGTTTTTGTCTCTTCTAAAGTAGATTGAGTGGTACAGAGATCTTGATTGGATTCAGGAGAGTCAAGAGTAGCAAGAAGTTAGATGGTCATATCAGAAAGTAGGCTGCTTTGGGTGAGCGGGGGGAGGGGTTTAAGTAGAAGTAAAAGTAGTTGGAAAGAGCTCATGGGTAGGAAATACAACAGGGTTAGTTCAAAGTATTTTAGTGCCTGAGGTAGAAATCCTTGCACAGTTCCAGTTTATTTGGTAGAGGCTGTATCTTCTAGGACAGATCTTTCACCTTAGTGGTGATCGAAAGTTCTATCAAGTCTCCGTAGGGCTTTACAGGTAAGAGACATTCAGAGGTGGTTTGCCACTATCTACCTTCCACCCTTAATGATACCCAATACCTAACTGCTTCCATGATAGAAGAAGCACCTTTTGGTGAAATGGCATTAGTTTAAGGGGAAGTCTTTCTTGGATTATGAAGTGGATCCACCTCTTCTTACTTGAAGGATTTGCTATAGTTTGGCTGCACACACAATGAGAAATGTAAAAATAGAAAAATAACAGAAAGAAGCACCAGCTTTCTCCTTTACTTTTGGCGCAACGTGCTTGAAGGTTAAAAATCAAGCAAGCTGTTTCCCCCTTAATTGCTCATAAACCTAGGTGGGTGATGTGACTGCCATCCATCCTAGAGGCAGCAGAATGTGTTTCCAAAACAATAAAGGAAAGAGAAATATTAACTTTCAGCCAGCTCTCCAAATAGGTTGGAAGTTCACAATGTAAAGCTTGAAGAATACTTGGATAGAAAACAGGAAAAGATAGCTCTATTCATATTCAGCACTTCTCTAGAAAAATTTAGTAACAAGTCCAGGAACAGAGTTTCTGGCTCAGTGAAGCCAAGACAGGCGTATGTTGTGTTTCCCTGCCAGTATACAGACCTTTGCCAAGCTGCTAACAACTCAAGTGACCACAGATGTGGGAAGGGCATTAACTCCCTGCTAAATGAAAAATAGATTTTCCCTGGAAAGCTTTTCTGTATAGACTGTCGTTTAAAAGGAAGTTTTGGCATATAGTCAAAAAGTTGGAACTGACCGTTTGAACCACTGTCAAAAAGCAACCATTTTTGGTTAGAGTAATAGCAAATGTTCTTTAGGTATTTCCGGTGGTTATATTAATATTCAACCGTTAAATGTGAAATAATTGAAATGACTCCTGTCATCAAAATAGCTGCCAAATCCACAATCCCATTAAGTCAAAGTAGTGGAACTAATATGCTGCATCCTTATTTAAGTCAACAAAATATGCCCATCATGAAAACTTACTTGATTTAACAGTCAAGGCTGTATTCCAAAGGAAGTCTAGCCATTCCAGTTTCTTCCTCCCTTTCCCTGGAAAATGAATATCTTCATATTGCTCCTTCATAGTATTGTGATTAACAGGATCCTAAATGGAAAATTAACCAAAAACTTGTTGATGGGGAGGGGAGCAACAAGAGAGAGTGATGGGGAGGGGAGCATCAAGAGAGAGTGATGGGGAGGGGGCAGAAAGACAAAGAAAGAGTGAAGAAGTCTACAGTTAATTCAAAAAATCCAACATCACGAGGATTTTGCAGAGATACTATCATTTTCTTCTTTGCAAAAAAAACCTTTCCTGTTGATCAAATCTTAGTGACTCATTGGAAATCACCACTCAAGATGGAGGACAAAGATGTCATTGTGATAAAAGAAATGTCTTTGAGAGTCTTACGCAAGAGAAAAGACTATGTTTTTCTAACTGATGTTCTAAGGAAGAAACAAATAAGATTTACTTGGCTTAAATGGGGGAGGCCTTCTTTTTATCTACAAAGGACAGCAACAGAGAACCAAAAATAATTTTTCAAGAGCAACAATAAGGATTTTACTTAAAAATGTCTGACTGTTGAATTATTGAAATATTTGAAGAAAGCTGATAAAACGGGAATACTCCACCCTCCAAAATAGTGTTGCCAAATGTTAAAGATGAATGTTAATAGTGAAATGTTAGGTGCCAGTTTTACTTATATAAATTTGTGGGAGAGGTATTTAAAGATGAATGGAGGATTTTCATATAGAAGTCTTCAATTTTTGAACTAAGTTAGGGAAATAAGGTTATAATATAGTTATATCTGCTTGTACTTTGCTAATTTTTAGAAATGGAATTTGGTTTAAAGTACTTACTAAGACCTTCAAGATTTCTGGTTTTGATATTAAGGAAAAAGTTTATTATGTTATGGATAATTTCAACAATGGGTGGTGGGTGGGAAGTCCAAATAGTTATATAATATATATATTACTTACGGTCTTAGACCAAAACATTTAAAATATGATTTAAAAATAAACCATCTTAAAACCTTCTTAATATAAAAGGCCATATTTCAACAACCAAGGTAACAAAAACTTATAATGGTATTTCTCAAGGTCTATTTTTTAAAAAATGTCACTTCACCCTATATTTCATTGTTCTTCAAAATTCTTAAATTTACACAAGTATGCACAAAATCTTGCAACTGACAATGTAATATTAGGATCTGTTCCCTGCAGTAACCGCCTTAATATATGCTTGTTATTATTTCCAGCAAGTCTCTTTAATATCAGGCCTAATATGTCTTTGCGAGGCTTTTCAAGTAAAGGACACCTGAAAAAACATATATTCTAGTATCGAACTCTTTTAATTGACAATCACATAGCCTTTTTTCAAAGGGAGTCCAAATAGTTATTTGTAGTTTTTCACCTATGTCATTTGCGTAGTATAGAGTGACTGGATTGCTATTGTGTAATTGTTCCTATTAGTTTTGTGATAGTTGTTATGAAATCAATAAAACATTTAAAACCGGAGAAACAAAAAAAGAGAAAGAATGATGGGATGGGGGCAGTATGGGCAGAGAAAAAAGGGAAAGTAAGAAAAGGAGTGGTAAAAGGGAGTATAGAGTGAGAGCTTGTGAGAAGTAGAGGGAGAGAGGAGGAAGCAAAGGTGTGTGTGGTGGGGAAATAGGATAGCTGCTCCTGCAAGTTTCTTGCAGGTCCCTACTTGTATATTCTAATAACCAAGTAAGCTAAATCTGAGGATACTTAAATCCAGAGGCTGGACCCATGAAGAGCCAGGACAGATCTTCCAAAAACCTTTAAAAAATCCCTAGGTTTGGGGGTGGGGGGGGGAACCACTGGAATTTAAAACAGCTGTGAATTACTGTGAGTTTTAGCAGGTAGGTATAGAAAGTGGCATCTGTATCTTTCACACATGCGCACACACACACACAGATGTGAGTAGAGGAAGGGTTCTGCCTAAAGTAAGTCTGAAATATACTAACTTGCAGAAATACCAGAGCTGCAACTGGAGAAGAGTTTCAATGTGTCTGCCAGTTCACTAGACAGCAACACCTCTGCCAGAAGATAAAACTTGTCAGCACATCAGAATTGCTTTGATCAGAAACAGAAGATGTGAAATATATGAGAGAAAAGATTTTGTCCAGAGAATATGTCAAAAGTTATCTTGGCTTCATGCTGAAAAATTGAGTGGAAAAGAATGACAAGACACAAAAGACAGAAATAGGGCAAGAGGAATATGGGAGAAGAGGAAATGGGAATAAGAAAAGAAATGGATAAGAGCAAACGTGTGGAGAGAACAAGTAGACAAAATATAAATGGAAGAGAATGCTCTAAATGGAGGGAGGAGTAGAGCATTTGGATGAGATTGGTATTATTTTTGTTCAATAGGTCTATTTTCCCTCTAAAAGTAGTGTTTTCTACCAGGCTTTTTGGTAAAAATTACCTGTTTAAAATTGATTTTTACTTTAGTTATAATTCTGAACAATTGAAAAAAAATTACTGAGACCTTTGCAATATCTTAAGTACCAATAATCCACTGCTGTCGGAAAGCAGCTAAGCTCCACAAAAGCAGTTTTTAGGCATGCCAAACCCCTGAAAGGAAAGGTGGAATTCAAATGTCAACTGCAGCAAAAATTGATAATAATAAATTAAATGTTGGGAAAAGAGGGGTAGTAAGAGCTTGTGTCCTTTGCTCTGCCTGGCCATCAAGTATTGGCAGCATGTCATTTTGAGTGGTTAAGGGGTGTGACAGAGTGTTGTTATATTTGAGTAGATGCAGACACCCTCTTATTTAAGTTGGCCTTCTCCACTTTACTGTCTCTGCTTGTCATATGGGAACATTTCATCTCATGTCTGAAGTGAAAAGTCAGCCATTTCACTAAACTGCCATAATGCCTAGCAGGATGCATAGAGCTGAAACAAGTCAAGAATTCCATAACTGGCAATTACTATTTCCTATTTGATTCCTTGAGGGAAATTTAACTTGAAAGGAATATATCTTTTCACAACACCATTGCCTTGGTTGGATAACTAAGGGTTGTAATTGACTGTTTTTCCACTGTTTAAAAGGAAATGGATAGACCATTGCCCGGTTCTACTATGGTGTGTTTGTCTTGTTCCTTTAACATACTTTAAGGAACCATATCATTTCATACTTCTTCGATTATCAAGTATTATTTTTATAATCCTTTTGATTAAGATGCCTTTATTAATTGTGTTTGATTCTTCGCTCCTCCACATGTAGCCTGCTGGGTGACCTTGGGCCAATCAGAGTTCTTCCAGAACTTTTTTAGCTCCACCTACCTCACAAGGTGTCTATTGTAGAGAGGGGAAGGAATAATGATTGTAAACTGCTTTGTGACTCCTTAAGGTAGAGAAAAATTTGGTATAAAAACCTCTCTTCTTCATCTTTATTGCAGATCAAAGGTGCTCTTGATACATTAACACTTAACTGGCATTCCTATAAAGAATCATGCTTGAAAAAGTTGCAGGAATCGACAACAAAAACGGGTAAGTAAACAGCAACCAAAGTAAAATAAGGATTTAATTAGCACCTGGCTGTCTAGATTTTTAACTGTGAAGTTACTACAGCTTAGCGGCAGAAACATGACTTGTTTTTAAATGGTACTAGCTCCAGTCCTTGAATCACAGGGCCAATAAAACATTCATTCATTCATTCATTCATTCATTCATTCATTCATTCATTCATTCATTCATTCATTCATTCATTCATTCATTCCTTTTCATTTTATGGCTCCCTTCCCCTCACAGGTTCAAGGCAGCTCCCAATATGTAAAACAATACAATTTATACATTAAATATATTCTGACATGCTGACAAGCCTTTCAGATTAAACAGTGCTTTCTCACGTAGTCAAGTTTCTGATTTTATAGTTTCCCTTTTATAATCACATCAAGTTTGAAGCAAAAAAATGAACTCACGTATGTAAACTGAGTTCAAGTCATTCTCCATGTATCAAAATGCATTGACCTGAATGATTTTAGCTTTCAATTTTTTAATGTTTTCTATGGCATGTGGCCAACCATCTGTGCACATAAAGTACAAAAAGTTTTTTTCAGCTTTTCTATTATTTCCTGCTGTCCCATCTGACCCTTGAAAGATCATTCATGGAATTGTGGGATCTGTGCAGAGGAACAGCCTGTTCAGTAGGCTGTAGTGAGAAAGGACAAGGGGGTGAAATTAGGCCCTTTTCTCAGCAAAAATGCAATTTCATCTTATTCCTTCCTCACTTTAGCCCCCCAACCTGTGCAACTAGTCCTCCACACTGTTCCCACAATGCTGGGAATGATCTTTCTGGGAGCCAGAAGGGGAAAAGTATGTCAAAAAAGAAATGAAGGGAAACTCTGCATTCTGCATACAGAACGAGTGGCTGTATACCACTATCTTTATACCCCACCATTCGGCCTCTCTAAGGCCCCCAAGGTGGCTTATCATTACAAAATATTATGTACAAAAGTGCAACAACCTGCCAAAAATCACAAAATGAAAATGTATTTATTTCCTTTCAACATTTTATGCCACCTTTCCACACAATTCATGGTCCCCAAAACATTTCAAATATTAAAATGTTTAAAAACATTTCAGACGTTAAAAAGCATTTAAAATACAAATATATTTAAAACAAATCATAAACACATAGAAATACATACATTTAAAAAAACAGGGAGTAGAACTCATAAGAGTTAGTGAGAGAATGTCAAACAAAACAACAAAGAGCCCCATCCAAGTGGAGTAGGGACCAAATCCACCTGTGGGAATGCTGTGTAGCTGTTCTGGTGGATTTGCCCTCCCTGGGCCACTTACTCTGGCGGGAGGGCAATTTCACTGGTATGCAGTCACTGTGGCCCTCCCCAGCACTGGGACATAGCAGCAGCAGCCCAGCGCCCCTGTCACTGCCAGTGTAGCAGGGGCAGGCCAGGGGCATGGCTGGGGGAGGATGTTAGTTGGCTTCCTCCCGGCCATTCGCTGTCTTTTGCTGGCAACCAGGACTTTAGTTGTACAGCACCTAAAAAGGGGGCAATGGCTTGGCACAGCGGTGGCTTTGCAGCCAGGCGCCAGACTCTTGGATAGGCTGAAAGTCTTCATGCAGCAATTGCATTCAGAACTTATCCCTTACACCCAAGAATAAAACAGGCTCATTCTTGTCATGTACAAACCAGAGTTTGATCGTTCTGTTTGAACATAGGCTGGATTTTTTTGACCAGCCGGTCTATAGACCACTGAGCTTTCAAAACATTGTTCTTAGGAGTCAGCAGTCCATCTTCCCCAACTCTGGAAGAGCATGAAGAGAAAAGTATGGGTTCCCTCTGTAGCAGGGGGGGGAACTTGGAGAAGGTAATGTCCCTGTCTTCCTAGACGTATATTGCATTGAGTCTTTATAACTGTGTGCTTGGATACATGCTAGCATTAGTTATACAGTAGTAGCACATTTTAGATACATATATGAATGTTTACTTAACTTGATAGCAAAACTCCTGCTGACTTAAAGAGACTCAAGGTTCCATCTATACATGGAACAACAGTTGCAATTACATTCATGAATCTAATATTTTCTTAAATAGACTCAGGATTTCCATCAGACCAAACATTGATTTTCAAAGGCTAATTACCCACTGCTGGCGTTCCCTAGCCTCACCTTGTGCTGGCATGAAAAATCCCTGGGGAAAGCAAGACGCACACACAGGGCAAGAGGAAGTGCTTCAGGACAAAAAATCTTGCCCTGATGCGCCTTCTCTCTTGGTGCACCACAGACAGGAAGTGCTTCGAGACAAGATTTCTTGCCCCGACACACTTCCTTTCCCACAGTGCTCCAGAGTGCCAGTGGGAAATTGACCAAAGAGACTACACAGGTTTCCCCTCTCCCCCAAAATACAAAGATTTTTTTAAAAAAAAATTCACTGGCTTAATCCATCAATATAAATGTTGGTAGTTTTCATTTCAAATTATTTGAACAATTACATTGTTGAAATGAAAATTTATTTGAAAGGTCTCAGAATAGAACTACATTAAACATACAGTGGTTGCCACCAAAAATAGCTGCAACACACTGAATCTCCCACCTGCATATTCCATAATGCCTACAGAAACTAATCTGTGTTCAGAAATAATGAGGTTGTGGTACATTTTTCCACACCAGCAGCCAATGTTAAAAGGCAGAGGGAGGAAGTGTACAATACTGTGTCATTAGGACATGGATAAATTGACCTAGATCTTACAGAGAAGGAGGAGCGTTTAAATCTGATCCTGCCATTTTTGGCAGTGGCTACACATTTAATTTATAAGCTCTACTCTCACGCAATAGATATAGCAATCAAATATGCACATTCTAGACTTTGGTCATTATGTTTGAGAAATTATATGTCTTTAGCTCTACTTATATTTTGTTCAAACCATATCTCCTGGCACTGGACTTATACCAGTTCAGCAAATGAATTGCTGACTGAACCATCAAACTAAGGATCCAAGCTAAAATATAAGTTAATTTGGGAGCTAGCATATATATTTGGGAAGTTCTTGTTTCTCTGGTATTTCAGGATATGTTTAGCCCAGTCTAAGAGATTTTAACAGCTTTTATTAATCACAGAGAAGATCCTTAGCTGAAATAAATGGCATATCTGCAGGTTCTTCTTTCTGCCATGTTCCCCCACCTAGTATCCCTGCCAATGAGTGTGACTTTGATATTGATGAGGTGTTTTGGCATTCTTGCCAGCAGCATCAATGTGGGGCTGTCCTGTATTCTCACTTTGACCAAATCATTTAAAGTGAGAGTGTGACAAACCCTGACAAGGTGTTGGGTTAGGCAGAGTCTCAGTAATAATTTTTTAAAAACACAAGGTTGCTTTTCTGATATGGCCAGTGGTTTGAATTGCAAGCACTCTTAATTCTGTATAAGCCTATGTGCCTACAGGGCCAGATCTACATATTTTTTTTAAGGGGAGCAACAGTACAAAATGATGCCCCCTATACACTATATTCACATTATTTATATAATCAATGTATATAATCAACAACTCATTTGAAAGACAGAATAAATTGTGTTGACCTCTATGAACTGTTTACATTATTCTTTTACATTATTTTACCTCTCAATAATGTTTGAATATTCTCTCAACTCTCAGTAACGTTTGAATATTCTTTCAACTCCTCTGCACACATAAAAACCCAACCCAAGAAGTTTTTCAGCCTAGCTTTTTCCAGCACATTTTTAGAGCACACATACTTTTGGTCTGTCAAACCCCAAACAAACTTCATGCTCCTTTGCAGATTCCCCACTCCTCCACCTGAGTGGCAGAGGCTTATCTGGCGAACCAGATAACTGCACTCCTGCTGGATGACCTTGCACTAGTCACAGTTCTTCAGAACTCTCTCAACCCCACCTACCTCACAAGGTTTTTGTTGTGGGGAGAGGAGGGGAAAGGAGCTTGTAAGCCACCTTGATGAATCTACACCTAGGCCCTGGTCAAGCACCAGCAGGTGCCCCGGTGGCGGTAGGAGCTGGGGCAGGTACCCCACAGGTTGGCTATGGCTGGAGCCAAGGCCTCGCAAGCTCCCCATGCCTCGCAGGCCAGGTGGGGCAACGATGGAAGAGGAAAGAGCTGGAAGCAACTTTCAGTGGGGACCCTGAGAAACTCCCCTACTTCTTCATGCAGGTGGGCTCCTACATGTGAATGATGAGAGACGAATTGGAGACCGATGTGGAGTGGGAGACCGATGTGGAGTGGGTGATGAGAGACGAATTGGAGACCGATCTGAAGCACCTTCCCTATGAGGAGAGGCTGCAGCGTTTGGGACTCTTTAGTTTGGAGAGGAGGCGGCTGAGGGGGGATATGATTGAAGTCTACAAAATTATGCATGGGGTAGAAAATGTTGACAGAGAGAATTTTTTCTCTCTTTCTCACAATACTAGAACCAGGGGGCATTCATTGAAAATGCTGGGGGGAAGAATTAGGACTAATAAAAGGAAACACTTCTTCACGCAACGTGTGATTGGTGTTTGGAATATGCTGCCACAGGAGGTGGTGATGGCCACTAACCTGGATAGCTTTGGACAGATTTATGGAGGAGAAGTCGATTTATGGCTACCAATCTTGATCCTCTTTGATCTGAGATTGCAAATGCCTTAACAGACCAGGTGATCGGGAGCAACAGCCTCAGAAAGCCATTACGTTCACATCCTACATGTGAGCTCCCAAAGGCACCTGGTGGGCCACTGCGAGTAGCAGAGAGCTGGACTAGATGGACTTTGGTCTGATCCAGCTGGCTTGTTCTTATGTTCTTATGTTCTTATGGGTGTATGAAGTCGAGGCACTGCTGAAAGGGGAAGCCCAACTCTAATGCCAGAAGTGGAAACACATAAAATAGATCAGAATAACACAGAGAAAGGGAGGTGAAAAAGTTTAGTGCCCCTCATCATCCATGTGCTCAACATCTTTAAGAAAGAGAGAGACTCCCAATCCTCACTTTGTGTATGAATAAATACATGTAGTTCTGCATTCCCCATTCTCCATCATTTCTAGGTTGCCCCTTAGGCTATATGGCTATGACAAATCCTGCCTACAAAGCTATTTTTATGTTTCCACAGACAAACTTGTTGTTCACTCTTCTCATAGAAATATCTATTCACATATTTATCCTGGGCACTGAATACATTTTTGAACGTTCTGTGACATCGCAGCTGCTCAACTAATGACTGGGCATGGGATATTACATACAATCTCTGATTCAAGGATAATATCAAACAGCAGTTCACACAGTGGCCTTGTTGTTCTATCAATCTTAGCCTCCAATCTATGTCATGGTGTGATAATAACAAGTCTCTGCCTGTTATAGAGATTATTCTTTACATAAATGCTGATTATTATTTGTTTCTGAACCATTTGATTGACACGCTGCCTCCCTGGGGACTTCTTGATTCATCTTTTCTCACTCGCCTTTGTTTATTTCCTGTTGGTCTATGGCCTGACCAAGATGATGATTGCAGAGTTAATTGAATGCAGACAATTGTTACTTATTTTTTAACTATTCAACTAACCCTTTGGTGTCTTGGGAACATCTTGATTTGGTTTCTCTCATTTATCTTCATTTGTTTCCTGTTGATATGTGACAAGACAACACATGATATGATTAAGATGTTAATCAATTGGGGTATTCTTGTATGTTGTGCTTGTTTCAATAGTTAATTGTCAGTCTAAATGTTTAATTCAAAATTTGCTCAGTTTGGTATGTATTTGTGAGAATATTGAGTTGGATCTAGTCAGCATTTCTGCTGGTGAAAAAAGAAGAATGAGTCCCCATTATTGCAAAAAAGGAGAGGCTATACTAGAGATAATGAGAACTGTCAGACAAAAGCAGTGTAGTAGGGTTGCTACCCTGGGTGAAGAAATTACTGGAGACTTGGGGGCAGATTCTTGAGAGGATGCAGTTTGGGAGAAGGTAGCTGAGCAGAGATATGTCGCCATAGAGTCTACCTTCCAAAACAGCTATGTTCCCCAGGGAATTGATTTCTGTGGTCTAGAGATCAGTCATAATTATGGAAGAACCCGAGGTGCCACTTGGAAGTTGGCAACCCTGCCATGTAGAATGGGGAGTGTGGTAAGGAACTGGGCAAAACTGTGAATGATGTCATACCTAAGCCAGTCCATGGTGTTCAGTTGCAATGTAACAGACTTCCCTCTGCGATACACCTCTGAATATGCCAGCCACAGATGCAGGCGAAACGTTAGGAGCAAGATCCACCAGACCACGGCCACACAGCCCGGAAAATCCACCACAACCAGTTGCAATGTAATATTTAATTAAAGTTAAATTCTATATTCTCTCTCTTTCTCTTGCAGGAGTATACTGCAAAGGGACATTTGATCAGTTTGTTTGCTGGCCTTATTCGTCTCCAGGAAATGTCTCTGTTCCTTGCCCGTCTTATTTACCTTGGCTAAAAAATGGTAAACAAGTTTTTGGAAACCTGTGCAAGGCTGTCGTAAGAAAACATTTTTCTCTTGCTGTCCAGAGTACTGAGCTGGGTATCCTTGCCCTGCAAAGCTGCTGCTCCCTGGCCTGTTTTATGCTGATGACATGTTGTAATATCTTTCCTAATCCTTCCATACTTTATACATGGTGGTGTGCAATATCTATCAAGAAGGTCTACAAATCCATGATAGGGAAGTCTGCAACCTGGCCACCTTCCCACAAGACTTCCTCACCATAATACAGTCTTTAAAATGTGCATTAAAATCTATGTCTGTAAAGGGTATACCACCTCTGTTGTCTGTACCACCTCTATAGTATAGTAGTCTGTACCACCTCTATAGTATAGATAGTCTATAGTATAGTAGTTTGTACCACCTCTATAGTATAGATAATTCACAGCTTTTGGGGGGTTTTGTATGCAGGGGATATTTTATCCCCCCCCCCTATATTTTTGGTTTGTGTTAAACATTTTTATTCTTTTTCTTTACTATATTTATTATACCTCTTTTCATTTTAATTTTGTTATGATTCATTTCCACTAGTTTCCATGGCAAATATATTTCCAGTTATAACATTTTTGTTTTCTACAGAAATGGGATGAAATTCTGTACCCTGTGCCTACCAGTTAAAATTCTTGTTTTCACAGTAAGCAGAACCTTCTCTTCAACAAAAAAAATGTAACAATAACACATAGCAGAGGGTTCATGTGAATAAATCCATCAGTTCAGAGGATGGGGTCTAGCCACACTACTGCCAGTCTTCACTCCAATGCACCCCAATGCTTTCAGCATCTTTGTCCAGCCTAGCTTCAATTATGAGCCAGCCAAGAAAGAAGATACTAAAAGCAACCCAATACAGCGAAGTGAATGTTGATGGTGTTCAGCTTCCCATGCCTGCATATGCTAGTTTTGTTTTAAAATTGACACGTGCAAACACATCCCAAGTTTCTACACATAAATGTGGGATAGCTATTCTGTTTTATATTGAGGTTAAAAGCTGGCAAAAAGAAAGGATTTGTTGTCAGAGAAATGGTTAGACTGCTTTTCAATAAAATTGAAGAAGTTGAGAGATCTCAGATCCATTCTCTTCACTGATAATCTTGTATTTCCTCTGATTTGGATATGGCCTGTCTGTCTCTTTCTGAGATGTATTCCTGATTATTCATACACGGCACATGCTGCCATGGGGAAGGAGGAAATACATTTGGTATTTGCCACTATCTCTCCCAACTCTGCAGCACTGAGTGTATGGCAGTGTGTGAAAGCAAACTTTTTTCATGTTGCTAGCAAAGAAAGAGAGACAGAGGACACACAGGAGCAATTACACACACATAGAATCAGATCGAAACAGCAACTGATATAAACAGATATAAGCATTCCTTTGAAAAGACAGGATTATAAGCATTATCCACTTTGGCAGCAAGGTCTGTGTGTGTCACTCTCCTCATTGGTAATCTACCTCTTGCAGATCTGCCCAGTCACTGTCTCCTCACTCCCCCTATGATCTTTTCCAACTCTAAGCAGAATGGCTGGGGCCATCAAATTGTTTTCCAGATGTTATGGAATGTCATTAGTTTTTCAGTTCAGTAGAATTATAATTATACAAGGAACGGGAGTGTGTTTGGTTCAGGTTTGGTTCAGGTGTGTTTGGTTCAGTTACTACCTAACCATATATCTCTATTGTCTTCTCTCCATTTTTAAGTCAAAGACTAACAACCCTCTAGGAATTTTGATTCTATGGTTAATTTGGCACATGTCTGCGAGGTAAACCCCATCTAATGTTCTCACTTGGTTAGCATAGAAGTGTTTGGAGGTAGGGCTACCAACCTGCAATTGGGTCCTGGAGATTTCTCAGCATTATGACTGATCTCTAGATAACAGTGATCAGTTCCCCTGGAGATAATGGACTCTATGGCATTATACCCCACCAAAATCTCAAGGAATTTCCAACCTCCTTCTCAGAGGGCCTCCATTTGGTGTTCTGTCTCTGGACAGCAGGTCTTCTACCAAGGGACTCCCCCCTCCTCCAGTCATAGAGTATACGATTTACACACTGAGACTGGTAAGATGGTAGATATCTGCATTGAACCCTATTGCCAGTGAAGACTGGCAGTAGTGCGGCTAAACAAAACTTTGGTTTGTGGAATTCATGCACCCATGCTCATAACTCGATGACTGTATTCTTGGATGCTGACCTGAAACAGCCATCAAGCAATTGTTTTCTGTGGTATCCCTTTACATATTCAACTGGAAGTCATTGAACGTGACAGAGTGATGACATAAGCAATGCACATGGATGAGTGCATCATCTCTTAGCACAAGCCGTCTCCCTTTAACCTTATGCCCTGAAGGTGTACTCTTTTATGTTGCATCATCCAATAGAAATTTAGCGGAGGAGAGAATTTCTCTTGATAGTCATTAGATTTCTCATGAAATTGCAATTTGCTATTTTGTCCTGAAGCTAAGTTAGGAACACAAAACATCCAGTTGTCTCCTACATTGGTTGGGAGGATATAAAATGTGCCTACAATGACCCAATCTAGATGGGGGGCATTGGCTTGGGAAGATGGTGTGGGCCTATGCCAGCTGATTTGCCCTCCCCTTGGCATTTACCCTGGAGGTGGGGCAGTCATGCTGAAAGGTGACTGCTCTGACCTTTTGAGATGCCCAGACGCAGTACTCAGCATTGCTTCCATGCTGCTGCCAACCCTGCCAATGCAACAGAGACATCCACTTTAGATTTGTGGCAATTGCACTGTGGCCTGGGCCCCTGAACTTGCACCACCTTTTTGGGTGGTGTAAGTCCATTAAGCCCTATGGAGCACTTTCTGGTGGCAGGGTTTTGTGTACTTTTCATCCAAATCACTGAAATGTCCCCTGGAGGTAACAGGGCGGCGCTGCTCAGCACTGTTCTTGGCAGGAGCGCATGAAGTCCCAAAAGCTGTATAGAGTTACCGAGATCGATTCAATCAAAATTCTAATATGAATTTGTTAATTATGCTATACCAACTAAATATTTTCCAACCCAAAGACCAGTCCTTCAAAATAATGGAAATAATTAATTGAAAGACAAGCTTATCATTTGGATTTAAGCATGAAAAGAACTTTAAAAATAGGGAATTAGGAACATTTGACAGTGTTAAGTCATTTATAAATATTATGTTTTCTACAGTTACTTCCCAACTAAACAGACATTATAAAAAACCACCTACATCAAGCCAAGTCTCCCTTTTGTGGGGTTTTCAGGCAAGCAGTAAAAGCGTGACAGCATTAAACTATGTCTGAAAAATTAAATTTGTGGCTTGACCTTTGGGCCTGAATCTCTGTTTACTTTTAGGAAGTGCAGGGAATGTATACAGAGTCTGCATGGAGCAAGGGATTTGGAAAACATTTGAAAACTCCAGCCAGATTTGGAGTAACCGTTCAGAGTGTGTGGAGGAGAACTATTGGCAGTCAAAAGTAAGCAGCAGTTGCCATTTTATGGTGGAATAGATTGACCTTCTTAATCCTCTCTTTAAATCCTCTCATAATCAGATTGTTTCTACCAAGTCCTCTTTACCTGTCAGTGATTCAGTCATGATTATATCAGTAGAAAGTCAGTAGCTTATGTATTTATTTAGAAGAGGATTAGGTTGTTTCAGCCTGGAGTGGTTAGTTTGAACATTCTCTTCTTGCATATGGTTTGAGCTTTCTCCCCTCTGCTGAACTTGCTTTAAAATAAATGAGGAAAAATAGAACTCAGATCAAGCTAATAGAACATGGATGTCCCAGAAATACTCTTAATTAGCATTGGTACCTCATATATTCCCATATATGACCATTAGTGTCACACAAAATGTCTCTCTGAGATGTAACGAACTCTGCAAGAGTAGTACAGGAGCTTAGTTTAAAGCTATTTCTGGATGACCTTAAGGGAGTTTTTGTTTTGTTATTGCTTTTGAACCAGTTGCCAGTAAACGCAAGGACAAAGGTGGTTCTTTGCCTTTTGGCTTGCCTTTTAAAGCTGCGTGGATTTTGATTCTGCCACAGACTTCCTAATGGGGAGGACATATATGTGCTAGAACTCTCCTACACCTGCAATACAGGAATTAGAGTACATACCCACTGTACAGGATTGTTCAAGTATTAAAACAAGGTAATATATGTGGAATATTTGAAAACACTATATAAGTACTAGGTATTATTATGTGAATAGATAAAGATTTTTGTCCTCAGATCCATAAAAGTCACCTCTGGATCTACTGGAAATGCACAACTGGAGGCCACAAGGCTGGCTCAGAATGTTTTGTCACCCAAAGTACATTTTCTCAAGTGCTGGCCCAGGTGGGTCCAAGTCACAGTGCAGAGCTAGTACATCTGCAGCCCATCTTAGACATGGGCAAACATAAGCTTGAGAGGCAGTGACAGGCACAAGCCATGCCTGTTGCCTAGTCCCATACTGCTGCCTTCCTCCAGTTCAGTGCTCCAAGCAGATTGTGCACCAGCTCTAAGAGGTATTCTGATATTAAGGAGCTTTTGGGTGGTATCAGGAGGATGGCACTAGAGAAGGGAGCTGAAAGGGTCCCAAGAATATGTGAATTACAGAACTGGCCAGTGGAAGAGATAATTATACACTCAGTTATGTACTATATAAGACATGAATGACAAAGGAAGAAAAGTAATAAGGGGAAGGGTGGATATGGAAGGGGAAATTTGTAATGTGTTACAGATCTATATTGCAGGTGCCCATAGTCCCAGGTTATAGCTTTGGAGGTGTCTTTAGAAAAGTCAGATATTTCCCCAAGGTTTCCCTCCCTCAACAGTCCATCACGCAATAAACTCTATTAAGCATGCTGTGAAAATAGCACAGGCAACAACTGCTTTGTTATGAGCCATATGGTTGCAAGGGCCAAGCACAGGCAGGACCTCCTGGGCAGCTGCATGCTGTTGATTTTGCACACAGTACATAAAAAAATAAGAACTGCCTCGTTGGAGCAGGCCATGATCTATAAAAACAAACACTTAGTGACCAGAAGCCTTTCCTACTAATTATACCTACAGACCATATGCTAGAGAGAAACATCTCATGCTTCTTGCCTACAATATCAGAAGTCTCTGTCAGCATGCCTTCTGGACATGGTGATTCCATGGAGGCAACATGGCTAATAATAATGTTATGATGTTCTATGTGAGCATCTAACAAATGCATCTGGTTTTCAAATAAGTAATGGTCTCATAAATATGAAGTAGAGGCAGGAGCATAGCTAAAGAAAATGGCTCCCAGGGCAAGCACTGAAATTGTGCCCCCCCCAAAAAAAAACATTACGATGGAGGTTAATTGAACCAACCTTTCTGCCTCACACTTGTTTGCACATCGTTCTCCTGACTGAACCCTGTGCCTTTGCTCACCAGCCATTTTGAAAAGGGGCTTGCTCCAGGGGGAGGGAGGGTATAGGTGGCCAAATGCCTCCCCTCCCCCGTGAGCGGTGCTTGAGGCTCCCAGCACCTCCTCATGATGCCTATGGTTAAAGAGATATGCTACAGGGTCTTCTCTACTAGGACTGGGCTCTCACACTTCACAGTCTAACTCCTTTTTTTGTTGTTATTTCTAGAAAGACAAGCATCTGTTGTATATCATTCTGCGGCATCTTTATACTGTTGGATATTCTTTTTCTATTGCTTCTCTTGTATTAGCTCTACTCATACTGCTCTTGCTGAGGTTAGTATGGACCTGTCTATAAGGGGAGAATTTTGAATTATTTAGAAATATATTTTTCCTGTCTACAAGACCTAGAATTTTCACCAGGGAGGCATTACAATCCAAAAGCCAATCAGTATTCGGCTTTTGTGGGACAGTGGTGGAAGCTTCTTTCTTTTCAAATTAATTGAGAAATGGGTTCAGTTGAAACTTCTGAGTTAGTTGTGTCATTGCTATGAACTCTGTAACCTGCATTGCTAAAATTGTGAATCTTGACAGTTGGTAGCACTGAGATGACTGGCTATCTGTTGGTCAGATACTGTGAATGGAATGCTTGTGGCTTGACAACAAATATTCTCAAGTGTGCTGTGAAATCAAGAATATTCATTCAAATGGGAACAATAAATATGTCCCTCATAAGAGTATTTGGGAGGGTATGAAGACACTTGTAGGGCAAGTACTTAGTACCATGACCCCAGTCCAGATTCCCAATGCTTCATTTTGGGGAATCTATGTTCCAGTCACTGAATTCCAGTCACTGGAGTTCCAGTCACTGAATTCCACTATCACACACAGAAGAAAACAAATTACTGGTTCTCAAGTTACATTTAATATGTTAGCACATTTCTGCTTGAGCATATGTATTATGAAATGTTAGAATGAATGTATAGATGTCTCTCTTTTTGGCCTAACACATGTTTGGTAGTGGCAATGCATGCTTCCACCTGCATGAATTAGCACAAAAAGATACTGGGGCCCCTTCCGCACATGCAGAATAATGCACTTTCAATCCATCTTCAGTCCACTTTGCAGCTGGTTTTTACTGTGCAGAAGAGCAAAATCCACTTGCAAACCAGTGTAAAAGTGGATTGAAAGTGCATTATTGTGCATGTGCGAAAGGGGCCCATGATACTTCGACTTACTTGTATAAAGTTGTACTATGCAGAGATGACATCAATGGAGTTTCTATGGCCAGTCTGCAGTGTAGTACCTTATAGTATCTCCACATACTATTCTCCTCCAGAAAGATGCTGAAAAATGTGGTGATGGCTTATTGTAATTTAGGAACTGGCCTTGCCGGTCCATGGAAGCACTTCCAGCCACCTTCTGCTATGCTTGTGTTTATCTGCTTAGGAGAGAAGCCAGACAGACAAATGTTTTGAAAACTAGTTATAATGGGCAGGAATAGGAGAAATCCTGTACCATATGGCTTACAACTTTTATTGTGATCTCCTGTCCTTTCTTTCACTTAGTGAAGTGGGTGTGCTTGAAACAGTGTCAGGACTACAGGGGCATGGCATTTTCCAGCACCTCCAGTGGATAAGCTGCTACTGCCATGAAGAATGTTAGTCCTCATTTCTGTTAGTGGCAAGCAGCAACTTGTTGCTCAATATGATTCCAGTTAGTTGTTAATAGATGACATATACTTCTCTTCCTCCACAGGAAACTGCATTGCACAAGGAACTTCATCCATATGAATCTGTTTGCTTCATTCATCTTGCGAGCCGCAGTGGTTCTCATAAGCGACAGTATAACACACAATACTTATATGTTTGTTTATATTGCCTCTGAAAAGCCGAGTGATGAACATGGATGGCTTTCCTCCTTGAGTGCAGAGGTATTGCAACCTGCTCTAACATCCAGGACTAATGTTTAATGGAAAAACAGGTGCCTGGCATTTGCATGGGCTCACAATGAAATTTTGAAAATAGGAAATTTGCTGTAAAATCCCAGATTATTGAATTCCTTCAACATTGTGTGTTTTTCTTAGCTGTCCAAACTTACCATCTTCCGTAATGTTTGAAAAGATATTCATAAGCAAATGCAAAAATAGCTGGTGTATGTACTGAAGGGATTTATTTGTAAAGGATATGCAAATAAAGAACAAGATAATTCAAGATGATACATAAAATAGTAAACAAATGGTGCAAAACTTAGAATCCAGTTTTAGCAACAGCAAAATTATAGCAACACAGAGCCATTAAATAGACACTCGTGTCTTATTCCTTTTCTTATGGTGTGAACTTCAGTTCATTAGAATGTGATAGTCTGACTTTTATCTATCAGAAAACACAAGCTTAGAGTAAAAAAGGGTTAAGTCCTGTTAAAGAGTAATGTATTGTTGAAGGCTTTCACGGCCGGATTCAACTGGTTGTGGTGGATTTTCCGGGTTGTGTGGCTGTGGTCTGGTGGATCTTGTTCCTAACATTTTGCCTGCATCTGTGGCTGGCATCTTCAGAGGTGTATCACAGAGGGAAGTCTGTTACACACTGAGCAGGGAGGTAGATATAGATTTTTTGTGGGGGGTTCGGGGGTGGGGCTCCCTAGGGCATGGCCACACCTCCCCAAGCCCCACCCCATCCCAGTGCTTATAAAAGCAGCTCTCCGAGGCCGGGGATGGCAGACTCCCCCGCCCTTCCCTTCCCTGCCCCCCACCAGCTGGGCTCCCAGCGGGCAGCTGGCAGTTCCTTCTGCCCTCCCCTCTGGGCAGAGGCATAGAGGGAAAATGGAGCCTGGTGCAAAATCTGAGTTTTGCACACACACCCCCGGGCAGCCGCTGTGATGCTGGAATCCACCCCCAAACAGCATCACTTTCAATGGTGTTTAAACTAGAGAGCCCACATTCTCCTTTTAAATCCACCTTAAAGGGAGAATCTGGGGTCCCTAGTTAAACAACATTGAAAGTGATGCTGTTTTGGGGTGGATTATCCCCCACCCTGAAACAGCATCACTTTCAATGTGGCGTAGTGGTTAAGATCAGGTGCATTCTAATCTGGAGGAACCGGGTTTGATTCCCTGCTCTGCCACTTGAGCTGTGGAGGCTTATCTGGGGAATTCAGATTAGCCTGTGCACTTCCACACATGCCAGCTGGGTGACCTTGGGCTAGTCACAGCTTTTCAGAGCTCTCTCAGCCCCACCCACCTCATAGGGTGTTTGTTGTGAGGGAGGAAGGGCAAGGAGATTGTAAGCTCCTTTGAGTCTCCTACAGGAGAGAAAGGGGGGATATAAATCCAAACTCTTCTTCTTCTTCTAAACTGAAAACCTCAGATTCTCCCTTTAAATCCATGCCAAAGGGGGTGGATTTAAAAGGAGAATCTGGGGAAATTGTTAAGCTAGAAGCACCAAACTTTCAGGGTATCTTTAGGAGACTCTCCTGATGATACCTGCCAGGTTTGGTGAAGTTTGGTTCAGGGTGTCCAAAGTTATGGACCCTCAAAGGTGTAGCCCCCATCTTCTATTAGCTCCCATTGGAAACAATGGAGGGTGGGGCACCCCCTTTGGGAGTCCATAACTTTGAACCCCATGAACCAAACCTCACCAAACCCGGGTAGTATCATCAGGAGAGTCCCCCAAACAATCCCTGAAAGTTTGGTGCTGCTAGCTTAAACAATGCGCCCCCTGCAGGCCAAAACCAAAAAACACTAAAATGTTTTAAAAACCCACAAACAGAGGGGCGGAGCTTCGGACATGAATGGGGGGGGGGGTGAACCCGAGAACTCCCCTTACCTATGTGCTTGACACTGAGTCTGTTACACACAGTGTGTAACAGACTTCCCTCTGTGATACACCTCTGAAGATGCCAGCTACAGATGCAGGCAAAATGTTAGGAACAAGATCCACCAGACCACGGCCACACAGCCCGGAAAAGGTTTCATAACTACTGGACACATTGTAATTTTTCCATATGTCTTACCCATCACCTATTGTAAACATCTATTGGTATTCATTTTGCAAATTTTAGAGCCTATCTAGATGGTAGCTCCATGAGCTTTTGGTTGGACACTATGCTGCTTAACAAGGGTCCTGAGAGGAAACCAGGTATCTTTTGACCTTGAATGGTCTGCAGTAATCATGAAGATTGTACTCCTGGCCCTAGTCAGACATGAGGACTGATAGCAAACTGTCACCTGAACCTCTGGAAGCAGAGTTCAGAAATGCAGATGTAACCTCTAACTGTGGGTTCTGTGGGGCAGAACTTGGAAGGAGTTGTAAAGAACTAAATTTTAAAACAAAGTGGTTTACTTAACAAATAAAACTTTTAACATTTACATTTAACATTAACAATTTACAGTCCTTCTAGGTTGCATTTCAAGTCCTTATCTTGACAAACTACTGATAAATGCAAAGTCCAATTCTTCCTGCTGGTGGTTGGCTTATGAAGACTTCAGAGGCTTGGTGAATGGGATCCAAGATGATGAAGGTCCCCAAACGAACTCCCATCAATTACATACATAGCAAGCCCTGAAACAATAAATTCTAACATTTACAATTATAGCAAAAATAACCAACTCCCTTCCCACTAGTTCCCAACAACTTTGCAATTACCTTAAACAAGGTGTTAAGAGCTTATAACGGATTAAATCAAGGTCCCAGCCTGGTAGCCTTGCTTCCTCCAACTTCACCAGTTTTTGCAGCTTTCTGCGGCTTAGAGTCTCCACCCCTTTCTGGGTCAACCCATTCTGATCATAGGGGTTACACAGACAGAACATAACCTGTTTCCGAAATAGGGGCCCTTTTGCTCATGCTGTATGTATATTGATCAAATATTATTTTATTTATTTATCTGTTTATTGAGACTGGTAAAATACTTGGAAGGATGAAGTCTTAACCAAGAAGTATTTTTTTGAGCGCAAGCAGCACACACATACTTATTGTCTAACTTGGGGAGAGAGGATTTGATTAGTCAGTCGAGCAGCATTTGGTAATTTTATGCCTTTACCTGTTTTGGGCATATTATGGTATTAGTGGGCCTTTCCCCACTTACCTTAAGCCCCGCGCTACTTGAGGAGAGTAGCGCGGGGTCCCCCAGCACTCCCCACAAGAGGGGCAGCGACAGCGCAGCCGCCCCGACGCTGCCTCTGTCGCACCCCCTCAGCGCGAGGCATCCCTGGCGCTCTTGCAAAGGGCATCTTTTGATGACCCTGCGCAGAGCACGGGGTCGTGGGGACACTTGGGCGCGTGCCAGGGATGCCGCGCGCTGGGAATTACACACAGCGACGGCAGCCGAGGGAAAAGTGGGGAAAGGCCCGTTGTTTCACATCCCTTATCATGGACACCTTACTTTTTCTTAGTCCATCTATCTTTCTGTGCAATACTGTTCTCAGCAGAACTAAAGCTAAACAATTTGGATACTGTGTTTGGGTATGAAAGATACACCTTTTCACAAGAAAGGACTAAGTCTTTTCTTATAATTTTATGAGTTTCATGGAACTGGGAGTGACTTTGGATGTCAATGATATGATATAAATACAGGAAGTGCAACTCACTAATGCTTTTGTATTTGCACATATTGTCAAGGCTAGAGGCAGGGAGGAAGGGACTCATGAGCAAAGCAGAGTTATTATATATAAAGCCAGATGGAATCCCATTGACTTCTCACGTCAGCTGATCCTGCTATACTCTGACTATCCGTAAGGTGCATGCAGCAGTTCTCTTGGCTTGAATGCTATGAAGGGTTCTACTTCAACGATGCAGAATGTCCTAGAGTCAAGCCCTGGCATTGTCAGCATGAACTGGCAGTGTTCAAGAGGAGAGGAAACAGAGTCTACCCAAGGCTTATTACTTTAGGAAGTCCATATGATGAAAGAAAAGCATTCTCGCTATCTATCAAACTCACAGTTGGAGAAAGAGTGAGAGACTGCATATTGCTCCCTTGAAGGTCAGCTGGAGATAGAACAAAACAAGAGGTAGTTGGGAGGAAGGAATTCCATAGGAATAATGATCTGAGATCAAAGAGACAGCAGCAGATCACACAGGATGCAGAGGAATGTGATCTGGCCCCCTCACTGGCTGTATTCCCTCTCTATAGTAATTGGTACAAAGATATGTGGACTGCCCTTCATTTCCAAATGCCATCTCTAGTCGAAAGGATTAGGTGTAGTTTGCATTGGAGAGTTTGTTTTGTTTCTTTCATTTTTATTAGTAATTCCAAAAGGGATTATTTTGTTATTGGGCTGTTCCAGCTGATTTTGATTAATTATCGTTTTTTTCACTGTTGTTCTTTATTTCTTTTCTTTCATAATTCTATTTTGTTATTATTTCCCATTGGTCTAAAATGGAAGCTAGCAGCAGGCAAGCAAGGGAGTGCAGATTGCCAGGGGAATTTTGTCCCAGCAGGAAAGGCATTGGAAGGACAGAAAAAGGCAAAGGCCCACTCCATTTCTTTCATGATTGGAATATTTCATAAGTGTATAGTAACCCAGATTGTAGCCAGTCATAAAGATAATACTGTATTCTCTTTATGCCTTTTATTAGGAAAATGGTGGTAGCTTTGTAAAAGATAGAGACTGAAATAGAACAACAACAACAACAAAAGAAAACATGGAGGGGGTGTTAATAGGTTATTTTGTTTTCAAATTAATTACATTAAGTACAAAATACCTCATTTTCATGATTACTGTAATTAATAAAAAAGAAACCCACAAGTCTAGTAGCAGGCAATCCAAAAGAGCTCTGCCTGATACTCTGGAGACCTTCTAAGAGTAGATTTAGGGTTGCCTACTATCTGGCGGAAGAATGTCCTCTTCTTTAATAGAGGCTTATAGGAATGTTATTTATCAGATGATGTTGCCTGAAAATTCAATTGTCCATTTCCACACAATAAACCTCTGATAACAGGACTGGACATTTTTCTCCAGGCCTGTCAAAACCCTATTGATAGACCCAAGGTCTGACAGCATAAGGCAGCATTTTATCATATACTGCTAGTGTAGGGAATGAGAATGTGGGCCCTTGAAGACACTCTACAGTTCCAAATCTTTCCTGAGATCTTTAGCATCTAAAGCTATTTTGAAGGGGAAAAGATTAAAATACAGCTATGAAAATGGGGATTTAAATTTCCATGTATTTGTACATCTCACTAAGTATCAAGTCATATTAAAATACAGCTATACAGCCATTAATGTTTCTTCTTGTTCTCTTGTTTCTACAGAAATTAACTGTTTGCAGGGTGATCCAACTTTTCATGCATTACTTCATTGGGGCAAATTTTTTCTGGCTTCTAGTAGAAGGAATTTACCTCCATAGGTTATTAGTAACAACTATGCTGTCTGAGAAACACCTTCTGCAGAGATGTATGTTCATTGGATGGGGTAAATATGTATTTTTATTCTAGAACATGACTTACAGTTCACTTTGTCGTTCTGGCCTAGGCAGTTAGGGTCCATATTTGACCTGGAGAAACAGCCTTGTTCCTTCAATAGTGGCTAAATATGACATTATTTACCAGGTGATATTATCTACCTCAGTGCCATGAAAAGTTTCAACTGCTTGAAAGGATAATATATTTTTTTTCCAAGCCTGCTGTCAACCATATGACAAAAATCAGGAATGTTTTCCAGTCTCCTTTCATCCCATTCCCTTACATTGTGTGTTTGTAAAGCGTTGTCAAGTCACAGCGGATTTATGGCTTTCAAGGCAAGTTAGAAGCAGGAGTGTTTACCATTGCCGTCGTCTGCAGAGTTTTCCTTGGTGGTCTCTCTTTCAGATGGCAGTACATTTGGAAAAATTAGTTATATCAAATGTTCCCTGTAAGCCATGTAGGTACACAGCTACCTTCTCAGTGCCATGTAAATAAGGGGCTGCCTGGCGGGGGGAGCTCTCCCAAATGGCTCAATTCTGCACAGCATTGGGGAACTTCTGCACAGCACCAGAGGATGCTTAGAGGGACTATTGGTTGTATCCCTTCCAAATACAGACCCTGCTTAGCTTATGAGATCTGACGAGATTGGGCTCTACCCAGTGGTGGGATTCAGCAGGTTCGCACCACTTTGGCAGAACCGGTTGTTAAAATGGTGCTTGTAAACAACCAGTTGTTAAATTATTTCAATCCCACCACTGGAACCGGTTGTTAAATTATCTGAATCCCACCACTGGCTATACCATGCTGCATTTCCTCCCATCCCCTTACGTTCGTTACCCCAGTATTTATGTATGTAACTGTAAGTTGACACTGACTTATGGCAAACCCAGTCAGGGGCTTTCAAGGCAAGTGAGAAGCAGAGGTGGTTTGCCGTTGCTTTCTTCTGCAGGGTCACCGAGCTAATAACTGACACTATAAGATCAGCCTATATAATGCTCACTTCCCTCCTACCCCAGTATTAATTTATCTTTATTTAGGGTAGGACTATATAATTCCAAATACACCAGGCCCTATTAAGTATATCACGATTTTCATCACTGTTCTTCTTTTCTTCTACTTCTAGGTGTTCCAGTTGTGTTTGTAGCCTCCTGGGGAATAATAAAATACCAATTGGAGCATGAAGGGTAAGTTATTGCCTCAACACTATCCTCCTAAATTGGTTTTGTGGATTCTCTTTCTAGCTGTTTTATGTCAATAAAAAACAATGGTTTGCTGTCTTTTCATTGATGTCTCAAGCTGACTATAGAGAATCATTTCTTCTGTGGTGACCATCTGTAAATTTGCTGCAAAAGCAGTCTGACCATACAGTCAAGTCAATTTTGCTATCTCCCCTGTCCAGATTATCCCACTGCTCAGTTGTAGAAGCTTGACAAATTCAGCCTTGGAACATCCAGTGCTGTTGCTTAGCATTGTTGAAGCTTGGATAAGAGAGCTTCGAGAGCCTGATGGAAACTTTCCCAAACCTTCCCAAACTGTCCATTAAGAAAGAGTGGGATGAACACAGTGAATACACAGGCCTTATGCAAGAACTTACTGGTCACATGAAACAACTCCTATGCCTACGTTTATGGCAGACTTGCCCAGTTGAACACAAGTGGGTCATCATTATTTACTCCCATATATCAGTTGCTTAAAGCTCCACCAGCAGCCCAAAATAAGAAACTGCATTACAGATTGTTGCAGGCAATTCTCTGGAATTTAGGAAAATGTGTGCTTTGGGATTTCTTGCTTAGAAATGGATTATTGTTCAGGATTCATTTTGAAAAATTGAATTTTGATGAGTAAACTGATTATTACTACTAGCAGAAAGCCAAGAGTTTCCAATGAAGCATTATTACTTTCTAGAAACACTGGGGGATGAAAGGCATGTATACATCAGTTTTTCTCACTGTTGTTCTGGCAGTTTGGCCCACAAAGGAAGAAGAATTCTTCTGGCTTATTAATGGAAAGACAATCATGCAGCAGAGTTGTGCATTAGGAAGGGGTCAGTGCATTCCCAAAACTATGTGCAATGCTTGGAAATCATCAACTACGTTTTGGAAGCCCTCTATTTATGAGCTCCTAGGAATTCCATGACTCCTTTTTTCCTCATTGTTAATGATCTGGTACTTTTGGGTCAGGAACACTATCTGTCTCTAAACCACAAGAGTTAGGCCCATTGATTACCCGAGTGATTCTTTTAGAGGCTCAGAACTATTTCTAAACAATGAGGGTATCCTATGTTTCTTCCCTCAGCTTGCACATAAACATCAAGACCAACAGGAGATAAACTTTGCTGGCCGGGGCGCGAGCGCGCGGGCGGGGGGGGGGGGGGCACACGGGTTACTGGCCCATGAATAAACATGCTGCATAACATTCTTGTGGTATGAATTGGCTACAGTCTGGTTTTATTGATTATTGGCATTGGAAGCTGAGGTACAGCATAGGGGAACAATTCTGTCACTCGGCAGAATGCTACTGAACTCAACACACACCATTCCAGCTCTCAGCTCTCCTTTCAGGCCTCTGTGGCAGCAAGCTTCTAGACCATCGAGGCTAGAGCAAGAGAGAAGTTGGAAGCACCTCACACGGCCATATAAGGCCATCACTTCCTGGCCCTGCTCCCACGCAGACCTCACATGCCTGCACTGGCCTGCCAAAACACAGCCCAGCCCACGTGGAGCCCATCTATGGACTATCCTCCCACCTCCCCAGGACAGCAATGGTGCCCCATGCTGCTCTTTCTCTGAAACCATTAATGACTGGAATCCTTCCCATATTTTAAATGGCTGCAAAAGGGTCAGCTCCTACTTGCTGGGGCTCAGTTTTCCCTGGCCAGCAGCAGTGTGGGAGTACATTGCCATTGCCGCTGGACAGGTCTGAGGAGGGGAAGGGCAGGAGGAATCTACGTCATTTACCACTTTTGCAATAAGCAGCACACATTAGCTGCTGCCTCTTCTCCCTCTGGATTTGGCTGCATTGGCTGCCTTTGCCTATATATCTCCACATATCTGGATGGATTAGGAAGAAAAGATGATGTCCATAAGGGGGTACTGGGCCTCCAACTGCTCACTGCAGTGCCTGGTGCCTCTTTTCCTCAGCCTGGGACAAAAATGATGTGTCATGTGACATGGGATTCATCAAGCAACCCTGCCTTCAAGTCATAGGCGTATGATAAGCAAATTAGTTCAGAGGTTCTATTCCAACCTTTATTTTAAAACTATGGGTTACTATTTATATGCATATAACATAAACAATATCTCTGGATTTATCTTTCTTTCTAGATGCTGGGCAACGAATCGGAACATGTCATTCTGGTGGATCATTCGAGGGCCAATATTTTTTTCCATTGCTGTAAGGTTTTTGTCATTGTTTGATTTATGAGTTCCAGAGTTGTGATGCTGGTTTTTTATACTGTTAGTTCACGAAGTAGTACTGCATTGTGCAAGATAAAGAGCTAATGAAGGAACTGTAGAAAAATGTAGGAGGAAGGCAAAAGGCAGGGCAGAGATAGCAGGTTCTACGAATGTGAAGACAGTGGTTTTTGAAAGTGTGTATGCTTTTGGAAACTGTATACTATAAATTCCATTCAAGGCAATGCTACTTCCACGCAAATACATCAGCTAACATAGGGATTTTATGAATTTGGTTCTCTTGTGGTAATTGCACTGCATGTGACAGTGGTCCACTGGTAATTTCAGAAGAAAGGATTTCCATCTTTGTGGCACAACTTTGTTGCCTCCCTTCCCCTGCTACAGCCCAAACTACTTCTCAAAATACTATCCCTGGGGGCATTCAGAAGAGGGGAAGTTTGACAAAAATTGTCTACCCTCATTCTGGCTGCAGAAATCCTCTGTTGGATCAAAGCTGATTCCTGGTACTAGTGGTGGGATTTCCTAAAGGGCCCATTTAAAGAATCAAAATGTTTAACATTGTGATCCACAAAATGGTTACAGCTGCCACATTTATACCTACACCAGCATAGCTCTTTTGGCAATAGTACACTGACTTAATTGAATACTGTCTCTGAGTGCAATACTTTAGCAAATTTAGCATTTTAATTCTATACCATAGCTTATTAGGAATGTTCACTGCATCAAAAGAGTTGTATCTATACTCTCAGTGTTGAATGCAGTTCCTTGCAACAGGCAGTTTCCCTTTCAGAGTTTAACAAAAACTATTTAGAGGGGAGAGCCCATATCTATAATATATTATTCTCCCTAAAAAGTCATATCTGGCAGGAACATGTAATTTATTAAAGTACCAATTTGGTCAACGTGTAACCTTATTAACTAGAGAATTTCCATAATTTATTATTTATTTTTATTTTATTGTTTAGTTTTCTATACCGCCCTATCCCCAAGGGGCTCTGGGCAGTGTACAACATACAGTCTACCACAATAAAACCAAACAAAGTGAACAAAATTAACTACATAAGGTAAACTACAATGTGCCCAGGCTCCATCAGTTTTAAAATATAACAACTAAATCCCTTTAAAAACAGTGGTTAATACGATTAAAAGGCGTCCAATGAGACCCATATTTAAAGCCCTCCCCAAGAGGGGGAAACAGCAGATCCCTTTAATATAAAGGGATCCTGATATAAAGGAGCAAGAACAAGAGGGGGCACCTCATATTAGTTTAGTAACGTGGGCTGCAGGAATTTGGTTACCAGAAGTGAAAATACCCATGAATATACATAAACAAAGACACATTACTTTCTCAACCAAGAAGAGTAAACTGTCTTACTGCATTTTGCCTTAGCGATATAAACTGATTGATTAACGATCTTTCTATGCTGCCTCTCAGGGTCCTGCTCAGGTTACAACTGGTACTTTATAGCAGAAGCTTCATGCAAACACTGCAGATATGAAGCAGGTTTGCCATAGTTTTTCAGCACCATGAGTCACTGCAGCAGGAGCAGCCTGCAGCTGATTTAATCGAAAGGACACAGGAGCTAAGCCTAAAAGATAAATTAGAATGGGAGAATTCCACTCAGTAGAAATAAAAAATCTTTGGAACGTTTTAAAAACCATTTTGGGGAAGAAGTTCACAGAGTTCCTTTCCCCAAAACATTTTCAAAACGTTCTGTTTCTCTCGACCTGGGTTTTTTGAAACTCACAAAGCTAGCAATCTTTTTTCCCAAATTTGGGCTGAAGACATTTCCTGCCTGCTGGGGGAGCAAAAGTAGGCAGGAAATGCTTTATTTCTCTCACCCAAACCTCTTACTTTCATTTTTGTTGCTCACAGCCGCCATTTTGTGTGCTGCAGCAGAGATTCTCTGAAGGTTCCCCGCAGAGGTTTCCTCTGCTTGCACTTCCCGTGCATGTGTAGTTTTTCCTATTTTCCCCTTGCTTTGAGGGGTATGTCTGTGAAGCTATGGCAACATGATTAGAGAAGCTGCAATATGGTCATGTTTGTGTTGCCATAGCTTCACAGGCATCCCCCTAAAAGGAAAAACAACATGTGCATGGGATCACTAGGCAAAACAAACTTTATTCATCTACTTTTTACTTGGAAATCACACACGAATGACTGAGCTGCGAGCAGAGAAAACTTCCATGGAAAATCTCCACCAAATGGGGGAGGCATGGAGTATCTCTGCAGCAGCACAACTGTAAAACTGACAAGAGCTCCATGCAGCAGGCAGGGGGAAAAATCTTTTTTGGCTGGCAACTGTGTGTTCTCCACGCTGGGAACACAAAGTGCCCAAATGTATCTTTTAAAAACGTCTGCAGGACCTTTTATGTCTGCTGTGTGAAAATCACCAGAATGGGATGTTTGTTTGTTTGTTTTGTTACAATGCCCTGGAGTGCAAAATTATTGTTATAACTAAAGAAGTAATTTTGTTAAGCACATTAGTGTCTCAGATTGCACCTACTATGAATTAATCTGAAGACTGTGGCTTTTCAAGCCACCATTTTGCTGAACCATGAAGGGTGTTTCTCAATGTTTATACTGTAGTTGCTATGGTGGACCTTTACATTACATGCAAATGTCTTGTCTTTCTTTCTGAAATGTATACACAGCCTCTCCAGAGTCTTGCCTGAGTCCTTTTACAAATGTGTGATAGCCATTTTTTTTCTCTGTGGAAGAACAGCTCTGGTAAAGAAATCTGAAGCAGAAAAGTAGTTGAGGGGATACTTGAGACGTTCTTATCATCTGCTTCTTGGCAACAAATTTCCCCTTCCAAGATATTTGCGTGCAGATGGTGTAGACCCTTCCCCGGCAAATAAACACTACAAGGATTTGGAAACAGATTGGGCTGCAGCCCAATTTATTAATTAACAAACATAACACTCAAGAAGCTGGGAGACAAACGGATCGCAACATCAGCAGGTCAGCACCATTGCTGACCCGACCATGCTGTCCCCAATCCCTATTGGGGCATTGGCAGGAAGCCGGGAGCTACCAGGGTGGATACCCTTGGTGTCAACCCTTCTTGCTGGGGTGGCAGGCACCAGCTAAGCCTACCGGCTTGCTTACCAGCCCGCCCCACCCCCAGGCCCCTCCTTAAGGGCACCAACCATGGAGAAGACCAGCCGCCCAGCTCGGCTTCTCCCCACAGATGTTGCGATTCCATTGCCAACCCGCCGGGCTGCGACAAAAGTACAAGTATAACAATAAAACTCTTTGTAACATGTCAACCATTAACAATTGTAATTAGAGAGGGTGGGTGGGTCATGTCGCTAGCCAAGAAGGCCGAGGCTTGGGGCGTGGCGCTTATAAGCACTCTTCTGTTCCCGCCTTTGCAGCTCGGGCCAATCGTTGCAGCTCCCTGCAACTGCGCCCTCAGAGCTGGCTGCCCCATTCCTTTTGCCTCGTGCTGCTCACCTCTGCCACAATGGCTGCCACCGGTGACTCGATGGCTGCTATTTTTTCCCTATGAGGTTTCAGAAAGGCAAAAAAACACATGAAGTTTGGGAAAGGCTTATGCCAGGTCGGCTTTACCAATAGGGATCAATTACCTGGTCACTGACTTCTGATCTCACTAACTAATTAGCATGCACAACATTAACTCCTTCATTACTGGATTGTGTGACAGACTGGCACTTGCTAAATACCAACAGGTGTGTGTGCGCAGCATAATTTGGAGTGAAGGGTGTGGCAGGTTAGGAATGGGTGAAGCACCCTCTCCTCCACTCCTATGTTTTCCCTGCTCTACATCCCCCAGCCCACCTCACATGCTTAGGAAGAGCTACTTCCTGGCTTTTGTTGTATATGTTTGTGTTTAATGTATAGTGTGAAAGTCCTATATTCCACAGTTAGCAAGTGAAAGTTGAACATAAGATAACAAAATGTGATGCACTGTTAGAGAGACTTCATGTGTGAACAGCATTTACCTGTTTTGTTTTCTGTTGCACGTCTTTGATGTCCTTTGTCTCAAGTAGTGCCTCTTTTTCTTCCAGCAGCTGTGGCTGACTTGGATCAGAGCTTGTTTACTTGGAAAAAATACTGAATAAGATAAGGCAGTTGCAGCAAAAGATGCCTACATGTATAGAATAAAAATACTTCTTTATATATTCAGCGGCTTAGTTTCTGTTTTGTGAATTTATCGTATTCCTACATACCTTAACAGCCGTTCTCTGTCTTTTGACAGATGGATGAGCAAGCAAAAAAATCAATGCATTAATTGAAACTAACTAAGGTATATTTTTCTCTTTGAAGGTTAACTTCTGTATCTTCTTAAAAATTCTAAAGTTGCTGCTTTCAAAGCTTAAAGCCCAGCAAATGAATTTCCGTGATTACAAATTCAGGTAGGCATTGTATTCCTAGATTTGTACTAATCCATTTAGCCTTTGGCAGAACTCTTAAACTGAAAACAAAGTTTTATAACCATTTGCAATCATTTTTGCAAGGGAGAACTGACACATTTAAAAGAGTTTAACATTAAATGAGAAACCAAGAAATAACATTAAAATGGGTCTCAACCTTGAGATTAAGAATAGGATATCTCTTGTTGCATTCCAATTCTCTCGAAATGTCTGGGGTCCACGACTTCAATAAAAATATCACTAATTTCTACCAACATTGAAAAAGTTCTCAAGATTATGCTTTTTGATAACCCACAAGAGATTGTTGGGGGTAGGGGAAAAGGAAGACATACTCCCAGCGCACATAGTGAATTGGACCGAGCCCCACTTTTGCTCCCCATCAACCATAGAGAGAGGAAATAATTATATTCAGAGACACTGTAATCCAGTTATTTCTTTCCTGGGACAACTGATGCTACAACCTGAGAGCTCTCAGGTATAACAACATCCTGTTCTAAACTTACCCACTTAGTTCATTGTATTAGCTGACCCAGGAAGTGAACTGTGCTCATTTATCAAAAAGCCATTCCCCTTTAGTTCCAGGGCTAGCACTTGACTACTGCCTTCAGTTTAGAGTTTACCCTTCTCCCAGAGAGGGCAGAGGATCCTCTGTTTTCAGTTGACATTTCCCACCATGGCCAAGTAGTGGCAGGAGACAACACTTTAAAAATGTTGTTGACCAATGTAATCCCTCTTTAACAATTGGCATTGGCAGCAATTCTTGACAAGACTGATATTACGCCTAGGTTTTTTTTGCCAGAAGTGATATTACTCCTCTCTAGAAATCACTGAAAAATAACATGGTTTTACAATAGAGTTTTTATCAATTCCTAGAGGAAATTGGGTTTTCCTGGAAGTGATGTCTCACTGCTGGCAAGTGGCCACCAGCCATGTCTCTGCCCACCCCTCTGGCCTCCTATTGGTTGCCAGATTGGGCCTGGCAACCCTACCTCTGCTGTCATGTGGTTTGGGGGCATGTGAAGAGGGGAAAGAAGAAAGAAGTGATCATTTTGATTATTTCTATGTAAGGTCTGTATGATTGGGAGAAACTGCATCCGTTCCTGCCTTTTCCTCCATTTAGACCCAGTGGACATGCTACTACTGTTAAAACAAATAGGTATAGATAAATGTGGGGGGGGGGGGGTGCAGTTCTTAAAACTAGGTCCAAGTATGTGTATTGTAGATGTGTGGTAAAGGAGTTACAGTTGGCTTACAATTTGCTTATGTGCTCATTTTAAAGCTCTGTTTACCTTTCAAGTAATTCTTTGGTCTGAGACTAGGATATTTGAAGAACTGGCCTTTCCATATAAATCAGTTGTTTACTGTGGTCATCATCGAAAACCATATTCTCCATGTCTTCATTATCTGAACTAAGGGGATAGACAGGGACCTTTTTGTAGTGGCCACTCAGTTTTGGAATATCTTCTCCCAGATATTCAGCTGGCACCAAGTACGACTCTAAAGCCAGCAAAGACATACTTGTTTAACTACACTTTCTATTCATTATTTTTAACGTTATTTTAATATGCTATGAAAGTATTTCTAACATTGTTTATACTGTTTTTTTAATTGTCTGTAAGTTAGAGCAAGGTAGAAATGATTAAAGTGCAATAAATATTATGTTGAATCCATCCTTTGATCAGTTTTGCCTCAAGGGTATGTAGCTTACCATTTTGTTTTGTTTTAAGGCTGGCAAGATCAACTCTGGTGTTAATACCATTACTAGGGATTCATGAACTTGTCTTTTTCTTCATCCTTGATGAACAAGTCAAAGGGCGTTCCAGACATATAAAACTCTTTATTCATCTGACAGTGACTTCCTTCCATGTAAGTTTTCAGGATAAAAGTTGCTTTAATACTATCAATTTTTATTTTGAATGATCAAACTACACATGATAAAATGGAAAAAATGTGGGAGGAAGCTAGTAGTTTATACAGTTGGATAAAATAATGAAACCTCTCATTCCAGTATGAAGTAAACAGTGCCCAGTGCTGAGCAAACTTATTATCTGCCTGGCATCTCTCCCTAACCAAACTATACATTTGTCAGTTTGATAATCTCAACTGTTTGCCATATCTTTCTAACCAGACTTAGGAATGGTTGTCTTTTTCCAGTTTGTTGCCAAGTTAATTCTGGCTGCATATAAATTTATAATAAATCTAGTGCCATGTCTCTTGGCCCTCCTCTTCAAGTCATAAAAAAGTATGGTGAATGAGTCCACTGGTAATTCATAAACACTAATGAGCAAGCACTAAAGTGCTCAGAGGCTTTTTTATGGGATGGGAACTTCTAATCTCTCCTAGCTATAGCCGCTTATGCTACCAGAAAAGTCATTCCTGAGGGTCCTTCAAGAATGGCATAGGGTACAGCGTAGAAGGGAACTATAGTTGAAGGGGGAGGAAAGACCAGACAGATCATTTACATTCCTTTATGTGGGCAAAAGTGTCTTCTGTTCACATTAACAATGGCATTGAGCCAGCCTGATACATTTGTACTATCAGATCAAATAATTTGTAACTTAAAAGATGTTAAGTACAAGTTGAATATTACTTTTATTAAAATTTCATTTCAAGTTTCAAGATGTATCATGCACCTAGCTCATCAGTGGGAGTTTTTTCTGGGCTCCCAAAAGATGTCTCAGGTCTATTCTTGAGGACTTCTGGGGTGGTTGTCCTTGGGGGGCTTCAACATTCATGTTTAGGTGAAATTTCTGTGGTCAGACCACTTCTGCTGTAGTTCTGTTTGATCTGTGTGCTTCCTATTTGCAGAGGCTGAGGGCCAGTTAGGAAAGTCCATCCCTAGAAAATAATGGATCCAGTTGTTTTCCAGGAAGCTTTAGGGAATTTTGAGAATCTAATGGGTGACACTTCAATTTTGTTATACGGGCTGGAATTCCAGCTCTCAGAAGCAACTGATTGAAGCACTCCCAGATGCCCCATGACACCCACAGATGCTCTGTGACACCCTGCTTACTGGTTTCCCTTGTTCTTCTAGACAGCTGGGGGACAGCTACAGCATTGGTTGTGGAAAATTTGTGCTGAGTGTATCAATGTTTCTTTTGTGTGTTTTTTGTGGATTAAAATCCCTCAGCCCTGTTCTGATCTGAATCATATCTTGGAGGCAAGTCAGTTGGTAGGAGTGTCAGAATTACTTTCTGATCAGTATTATAAGGATCATTTTGGATTGGTCTCCTTGAATGATGCTGACTGGTTCCTAGGGCTTGTGAAGCCAACCATGTTTACTCAATCCTTGTCCTTCTTGGTTAATTGAGTCTTGTAAAGACAAAGTGAAGTTATGTGTGTTTCATATTAACTCCTCTTCTTAAAGAGGCAAGCTTCCAAAGACCATCAAAGAGGTCCAACCCAATTCCTATGTTCCTGCAGGATGGCCTTGGAGTAGTTACAGTTCATTTGGAACTCTCTCAGCCCTGCCTACCTCAAAACATATCTGCTGTGGGGAGAGGAAGGGAGAGGAATTTGTAAGTCTCCTTACAGGAGAGAAAGGGGGTATATATCTAAACGCTTCTTCTTCTGCTACTACTTCAACACTTTGTATGACGCCTTCAGATAAACTATAGTGTCAAGACCAACCATACCATGGGATACATCTCTCAAGCCTCCGGTGAAAGGATCTTTGCACAAAGACCATTGATCTTCCCTGCTTTGCAATCCCCTCAGCACCCATTCTGAGTCCCAGGAACATGATTTCCAAGGTTGAGGCACCTGCAAAAAGTAATAACCATATTGGTCATGGCTGAACTGAGGAGAGTGAAAATGCTGTTCCATTCTCCATCTTCTGTCACTTGCTGAAATCAATTGCTGAAATGGCAACTTTACTTCCTTCCCTCTCCTCACTGCAACCCATGGAGTGCATGCAGGGTCCTTCTCTCTCCTCACTGCAGCCCCACTGAGTGCATGCAGGGCTGGAGATCCCAATTTTTTTTCCTGAGATCAGAAGAGAATGCTGCATGAAGGGGAATGCAGGGAAGATCCATGACTGTCAGTGCCTTCTGGTGATGGATCCCATGTTAAGAAAGAACCCATGTTGTTAAAAAGCTTGTCTATTTTTCTTTCAAATGCAAAGAACAGCACATAAATCCTGGTTTCATTTAGTGAAACAGAGCAGGAGGCTTGAAGGGGTAAATTTCCTGTTCCCTTGCCAAGTGTCCCTAATCCAAATGGTGTCTGTATGTGAAATCTATATATATATAAATGCGAAATACCACTCACTGACTGACTGACTGACTGACTCATCAAAAGAACTCAAAAACCATAAAGTTGAAATTTGGCACACCGGTTTGTTATGTGCTTCAGGTGCTTGCTAAGAAAGGATTTTCCAAATATTCATTTCCACTCGACTTATTAGATATTTATTGTTTAACTCTGGCCATCTGCACGAACATTCTAAAGGTGACAGTGAAACACCACGAGTTTCATGTCCTTCAACATGGTATTTTCAATGGTTTTTGAGTTCTTTTGGTGAGTCAGTCAGTCAGTCAGTGACTGGTATTTCGTGTTTATATATATATATATATATAGCTTCTTTTCACAGGACATTTTAATGAAGGGCACTTTGAAGCTCTAACTCCATTTGTCGCATTGACAAGTTCTGCTAATGCCCACCAAACAACAAGCACGCTTGATCCAATGGTGCGCCAACTGCGTTCTAACAAAGCCCTCCTCAACGCATACGAACCTGTTCCTTCTTCTGAAACCGCTAAAGGGAGAACGGGAATTAAATGCAGAAAGCGATTTACACATTGCATTAGAAAAAGACAACTACAGGAAGCAGCTGCAAAATATGCAAAAACCAACCCATCAGTCCACAGACAGGCTGTGAGGAAATATGCTGCATGTCACCCCAAAGTTCACAAACAGGCTGTAAAGAAGTATGCTGCATGTCACCTTGAAATTCATAGATAGGCTGTGATGAAGTATGCGTAGCGAAGCATGGGTATCCTGCTAGTGTACAGATATAACAGAGTTTCCCAGTGCATCGTTTATCTACCACCAAACAGAATGTCAGATCATTTGGAGGTGTGTCTGTCCCAAATCAGGAGAGATACCAAATACCGGTAAGCAAAGTCTTTCAGACTTCTGCCTGAATACAGTTTTTACATTTTAGATGTTCTGACCACTATTGTCAACAAAAACCATGTGAACCAAAGTCAAATAAACTTAATCCTATAACAAGTAGCTGTAAATAATAAGCTGAAGCAGTGTCATATTATTACAAAATGTGCCCCAGCAAGAAAAATATTCAACAAACTTTTCCTCTGTCCCACCCCCATGTTCCTTGACCAGCACAGCCCGGCTCTTGCTTGGTTATCTGTTCCTACCCTTTTCAGCATGTCTGTCCAGCCCAGCTGGGTTCCCTGAAGTGTTGTATTGTGCCAACCACAGTCTCCCTGAATAATATCATCTTCTCTGTACCCACCACTTCCACTCTGTCCCTTGGCTCACCCAGCTCTCGCTTTGCGTGTGGTGCCTCCTGCCAAGGGAGGGCGATCTGAAGGAGGGAGTTGCCACACATGCTTGCCTCGGCTCACAGCCAGGTTGGTGTTCGGCTTTCCAGGAACCATGTCTGCTGTCAAAGGAGGCTAAGTGTGGAGCTGCTGGGGCTGCAGAGCAAGAGATGCAGATGGTGGGCGCTGTGCTATAGGGCCTATGCTGGGTTGCTTGACTGGATGCAGGCAGGGAGGCCATGCTGCTGACTGAGGGGTACGGCAGGGGGGCGGGGAGAGTTTGGCTGGGGACTGGGAGAAGGAGGGGTGGAGGCGGGTGGCCAAAATCTGCTCTCATGTGACGCAGTTTGCCCCCTCTGATCCCCCTTAGATATACCATTGAGCAGAAGGTATGTTGGGAAGTTGGCAAAAATTACGGTAATGCTAAGTCTCCCATGTACATTGTTGAAACTGATAATTTAACTGGAGTAGATGTAATTTTGCTCTAAACCTTAGCCTGTAATCATTCCTGCACAGTCTAATGAGAAAAGCACAGCTTAGGTGGGAGTGATATATTTCACTGAATCAAATTTAGTGATTCAGAACAGCAAACCAGACACTTCCTTGGGCAAAACCGTTGAAAGAGAAATAAAATATATTATTTGATGTGGGCTTGGGCTTGATGCCTTGCCACACAGTCCCTGTCACACACAGTCAAAGGCCATTCTTCAACAAAATACAATTAGTTGTATCAGTGTTCAGTTTGGCAGTGTGATGGCTCAGGTTTCAGTTGCTTTTAGGAACAATATGTGATCATGTAAGCTCAGAGCTTAATTATATTTTGGCAATTTCCACTCAGATCTAATTTATATTTTCTCTCTTCCAGGGATTTCTTGTTGCACTTTTATATTGTTTCTCTAATGGTGAGGTACGTTAATACTGTGATATCCTTTTTGCTAGCAAATTTATGAACAGTATGAATGGAAATAAGCCAGAACTTCTACCAGCAAGTCACCAAAAATTTTAGGACAGTACCTGTACTATTTGTTTTTCCTAGAATATGCCCCAGGACATACTAGCAGGCACAGCCTGTATCTGAGGTTGGATAATGTTCTTCATGGCCTGTGGGGTTTTTTTATGGGAAGGTTATTTTCTGATTTAATAGGCACTAAATTTGGTTGAGGAGAACAGCTTGTGAAAGACTGTCCCTTTCAACTTGTTTCTTGAAATAATAGGTGAGGAGAGTGTCTTGTGACTGGATTGACTTGTGATCAATCCTTGTCTGATGTGTTGTACAACAGACTGGAACAGAGCTGAGCCACAATTTGGGGGGTGGGTGGAGGCGGTATTGAAGATTATTATAGCCTTTATTTGTTAATAGTTGTGAAGAGAAAAGGCTGGTCTCTGGTCAGCAGCACTTCCTCTCCTTGATCAAGCTTTACATAGTTGATTAATTGAGGCAGAATATGGATGGTATTCAGGTATACATCCCATTGAGAGAAATGCAGAGCAGATGGATAGCATCTGCATTGTGTTCTCTCCGTACTACAGTTTTTCCAATGGGATATACATTCAAATGGGATATACTATCCCCATTTTTCCCTATTTTTCCCTAACATAATTGTGTATGACTAGAGCTGAATCAGGGTAAATGGTTTGTTGTGCAATTTTGGTAGGCAAGGAAGCGACCACTACAACAGGACTGCAATATCAACCCAGTTGGCTGGGAATGGTTTCCATCATTCCCCCTCCCAGTCTGAATACTGAAGGCTTTAGATACCCTCATTTGAATCATCATGTAACTAAACCTGACTGATTACATGTAGCTGTGGAAGCTTCATGTTTACTACACAATCGCTAATTGGCTAGAATCACACTTAGAAAAGAAGACTTTTTCAGCTTTAACATTATGTGAAAGCAGGCCAGGGAACAATGACCAAAATTAGAATTTAGGGGGATTTCCTGCAATTTTTTTGCATTAGGTTTTGAATTTACGTCTAGTTATCCTAGAATACGTACTCCTGCACTCTTGTGCCACTTTAAAAATGTATACTTTGTTTTTACGAAGCTGTTAGTACTTAACCTGTAAAGATCAACAGTCGACTGATAGTTGGGTTGAACATGGTGCAGCTCAACATGGAGGAGTTAAAGTATAATAGTTAGTGATACATAGTGTAAAAGAAATGTGAGAGAAAAAGGAAGTTTAGATGGAAGAATGGGCTCCTGAAGTAGGTAGCAACATGAACGAATGAAGAAACAAATGAATCGATCAGTGAATGTTTACAGTATCTTCTGTATTGTAAAATCCTACTGAAGACCTTTCAATAATGTATAGGTACAAGTGTCTGGGCTCTCTGTCCAAATATTATAATAGGGTTCTTGATGCTGGCTTCTGTACATCATGCAGAGTACGTGGAATTGGTCAGGCATTGACAGATGCAAAATAGATCTTGAGCCTCTGTGAGTTATCAGAAGTGTAGTATCACTATATTAGCAGTTGCTGCTCACTTGTGAGTCACTTATGACATCTTCCAGTGGTCCCAGGTCCCTAAGATTCTCCTAATTTTACCTGTGCTTTCCCTGGCAGTCAGGGCTTCCTTCTGTATGATGGCTATAGTGCCTACTCCCAGAAGCTCTAGAACATGGTGAAAAGGTTGCATCTGTAGGCCTGCTCTATAACCTCAGTACTGAGTGGCCCAGGATAGGTAGTGCAGCATTTGCAAGTCCCTTCAGAATAATTATTGCTCTGTTTGTGATCTCTTTGTTTTCCAGGTGAAAGCTGAACTGCTGAAGCAATGGTCTCGTTTCCTGCTGGCATACCCTTTAGTCTGCCTGCCATGGGAGTACATCAAGCATTTGGGGAGGTGTCCAAAGAAATCCAAGAAGCAGCACTCCTCGGAAATGTTTCCATCTCAGAGCATGCAGGTGGCAAAGCAGAGAACATGCTGCAATGTAGAGCTAAGCCTCACATGGAGACCCAAGCCCAGAACAAGCAGTTGTGACAGTAGTGAAGGAGAAGTCACAGCTGGTGAGACCACTGAGGAGGTCTTTGAAGAAAATGAGATTTAGATGCCCAGAGTACAACCAAAAACTTCGTGAATTGGGGCAGGGGATCTTAGATCACGCAGGACCTGGACACACTGGAATGAATGATCCCATGAAAGGACACTGCCATATCCTTTAAAAACTGGTTGAGCACACAGAACTGCTTTCAGCTTGTCATAAAGTTGCTTTTTATGTCAGTAAATAAGCAGCTGGATGGCAGCAATGAATAAATGAACTGAACTGATAGCTGGGTTGAGCACAACACCTTCAGCCGCTTGCATGTATACATTTATCTGCACATTTTCAGCCTCAGATATAACAATTAAATGCTGAACTGTCTAGGACAGCTTTATTACTAGTTCTGCTTGGAAGGTACACAAATGCTTTATAGTCCTCATTTCCATTATCCGTCCAAGTAAATCATGATTATTTCTACTTTTGCGGACATTTTAAAGGTACAGACTAACCTAGCAGAAAATCTAGTCTGGAAAATGAATGGGAGGAGATGAGAGATCTAAAGGAGCATAACCCAAATCCATCTATTTGAAAATAGCAAGAGAAGGCACAGCATGTGTTATAAATGCTAGATAAGTATGTCATCCAATAAATAAGCAAGCAAATAGGCAAGCACGAAGAAAAATAGAATTTGCATGTAAATGCATGTAGCATTTCCCCCACATTTTTAAACAACTGAAAAGCAGTCCTGGGAGACTCTGGTCTTGAATGGAAAACTGGTGAGGGATGCTTAACCTTGTCACAACTGTTATTCCCAGACCTATCCGAAAACTGATGTGCTAAACCCTGAATGGCTAGACCAGGGTGGCCAACCTATGGTGCTCCAGATGTGTATGGACTACAATCCCCATCAGCCCCTGCCAGCACAGCCAATTGGCCATCCTGGCAGGGGATGATGGGAATTGTAGTCCATGAACATCTGGAGCACCATAGGTTGGCCACCCCTAGGCTAGACTCTGCTTTCAGCTCAGCCCCAGATTTGCTGTGGGACTTACTGAGGTATCAGTGTTGTTTCCTTTCCCATAGTGACACCTACAACTGCATGAAGAGCTTGATTTGTTTGCACAGCAAATTGTAACTGTTTTTCTAGTGCTAATAACACAGAGAACGAATGATTAACTGTTGTGTGCTCCTTGTTAGTCTATTGAAAATGTACAAACCAGGTCATTTTATTATAACTTTCCATAAAGTCATTGAACAATGAATAGGTGTGTGAACTCTTAGCACACAAATGCACCCCCCCACCTTCCCCCCACCCCATAGTGTAAAGGAGCAGCAGTGGCGTAGGAGGTTAAGAGCTCATGTATCTAATCTGGAGGAACCGGGTTTGATTCCCAGCTCTGCCGCCTGAGCTGTGGAGGCTTATCTGGGGAATTCAGATTAGCCTGTACACTCCCACACGCGCCAGCTGGGTGACCTTGGGCTAGTCACAGCTTCTTGGCGCTCTCTCAGCCCCACCTACCTCACAGGGTGTTTGTTGTGAGGGGGGAAGGGCAAGGAGATTGTAAGCCCCTTTGAGTCTCCTGCAGGAGAGAAAGGGGGGATATAAATCCAAACTCTTCTTCTTCTTCTTCTTTTTGGTAGCTGGAGAAAGATGAAAGAGAAGGAGAGGTCATTTTATCTGGTGCTTACATGTAGCCATGTAAATAATGCGATTTCTACATGGGAGCCAATAGCAGCTCCAGGGGGAAAAAAACAGGAGAAGCTAAAGAGGCTTTTGGATTACAAAAAGGCAGCTTGTGTCTGGGAGGCACAAAACTCCCATTGCATATGTAATGCAAAGTTCTTGTGTTGTTTCCCAATGACCATGAGGATTTTGTAATGTGTGGCTGGAATGCCAGACAGGTAAAAGAGAAGGACAGGCAGCTCTGTGGTTGCCATAGATGTAAATGAAGAGGGGAGAAAATGATTAATGTGTGTGATAAATAAAACCTTTAGGGTCGAATCCCCCTTGAAATTTGCAAGCAGATCCAAACCTGTTTGTTGTGAAACTGTGTCCTCTTCTCCCTCCCCACCGCAGAAAGCACACAGCAGATACACCCGGTTGCAGAACTCTTAGCAATCCCCACTACCAGGCTATCTTGCTTCGCCGGTCTCCCCTGATTGGCTGGTGTGCCTTGATGGGGTGGGACCTTTTCCCACTGCTGAAACGTACATTGTAGGGGTGTGGTAAAAAAAAACCAGCGTGTAAAAGTTTAACGTTTAACTGTTTAACTGTGCAAACAGTTAATCGTTACCTGTGTAAACCATGAACGATTCAAAGTTACACGTTTGGCTGTTTAATGTTTGCATCCCCTTCTGCTGGCCGATCGCAAAAGTGGAAATGAAACCAAGGAAAGGTTGTGTGTGCATCACAGTGCTGATAGGTTGCCCGAATTCTGTGTCACACTCCAGGGCGGGAAACAAGTCAGGGTTTCAACCCTCATCCCTCCCCTCGGATCAGTTCTGAACCGTGTTAATGGGGTCTATGCCACTTGCAACCAGGTCCTGCTGGAACGCAGATTAACGGGGAGAATGAGCACCAGAAACGGAATCTGCCACGCAAGCAATGGGGAGGTCGTCCCTCAAACCTGGTTAGTTTGTGTTCTGAAACCTGGCTAAGATGGTAGTGGGGATTCGACCTAGGATGTGTCACACAAGTACCAGGATGCAGTGGTGGTAGCAGGAGTTCCAGGTGTTCTTTATACAAAATATTCTTTACTCTGCCTTCCCAGAGGGGGAAAAAACGTTCCAGGCTCTTTTGACAAGCCAATAAGTTGTCCCCCTTTACCTGGATGGCCCAGGTTAGTCTGATCTTGTCAGACCTCAGGAATTAAGCAGGGTTGATACTGGTTAGTACTTGAATGGGGAGACCAACAAGGAATACCTGGGTGGTTTGCAACGAGGCAAACTGATTAACAGTTTATTTTTGTAAGGTAGAAAGATGTTCATTTGGAGGACTCTTGGATTACTACTGTTTGTTTGTTTGTTTGTTTTTGTTTGTTTTGGCAGCCATTGACCAGATTTTCTAGAAATCAATTTGACTAAAGACTCTAGAGGGCATGTGTTAGGGTACGAATCCTGTTGACATCACAATTACCTCCTTACCAAGACCTTCTTTATTTTTGTTGCTAATTCTCACTCACAATGCAGTCTGCGGGGGGGGGGGGAGGGGGGAGTATCTCCGCCACAGCCAGCAAGCCAACAACAATTTTCCTCTTCCCCTGTGGAAATGGTCTGTTCAGCACAATGGGTTGCACCACCATTTTTTGCTGGTGTAAGTTAGACATTCCTGGGCTGGAAGAGCTCAGAAAGCTGACTAATTTCTGCTCTGGCCCTCAGAATTCCCCCATCAACACCAGTGCGGACTCCTGTGCTGGAGGAGTGCTGCCATCACAGTTTCACTGTCACCCAGGCATTGCGCTGCATTGCAGCTCCCTGGCATCAAAGTAATGATCCCTGTGCTGGCGTAAATGCTCCTCACGCTAGTGCAAGTGGCATTTATCTCAGCACTGAGGGTCACACCACCTCCTAAGCAGTTTCACACACACACATTCCTTTGGATTGCACTATTAGTTTACTATAATGCTGCAGTCCCTAATTGCACTTTGAATTCCTGCTGACTTACGAAGCCTCAGTGAGGAATACTATTGCAGAATTTAATGAGAGGTACCTAAAGTGGCACCCAAACTGGAAACATGTCAGATGAAAGCCAGAGACAATTAAGCTGGAGTCTTATTAAATTAATGGGACCAGCTTCTACAGAACTGTGCTTACAGTCATGCAGCCTCCATGTGACAAACATCAGATCATCCATGGGTAGCCAAAGCACTCTGGGATTCATCTCCCAGCTGATGTGCTGAGGTAATGTTTACATAAAGAAAGCTGGAGAATGTCCAGCACACCCCTGTTCCACATCGTTATGCTGGACAGACAGCTCGGCAGACATTAAGGGGGAGGAGTCTTCTCTGTAGTCAAGGAAGGAATGAACAGTATGTCCATAGATCTCTTCAGCACAAAGCTCTGAACACCATTACTCCAGCAGGCAATATTTCTTTGTGTGCATGTTTGGCACATGAAGAAACAAGGATCTTTCTGAGAAAAACATAGTAGACGAAGATGGTACCTTTCGAACAGAATAGATCAACTTTTAAGAACTTAATTTTTAAATCAAATATTCAAATTAATACAGTTAACACAGAAGAAATTAATACAAATGAATACAGAAGAAAAACAAAAAAATCCTCTATAGGCATAAGAACTTGATTTTTTAAAAAATCAAGACGGAATGCTAAATTCCATATCTCACCCCCGACACCATAACAGTAGAACAATTTAATAAATGCACTGAAAATCCCCAGATATTTTTAGGTTCTCCGTTACTTCAAAGGATTTCAGCAAATGTTTTAAAAGCACCTTGTTACTTCTGATCTTACTATCCCATTACTTCAGGACCTGAGCTTGACTTCTTACCAGACCTGGCACCAGAAATTGCCACAGAGAGGACTTTGCTGTGGTCCTCACTGTGGACCTTTTAGTGGTTGCCTGCCATTGACCAAAACCCCCATCACTGTTTCTCTCCTCTTTCTCGCATTGAGCTGAAAGAGTCTAGTTAGCAGAGGTGGGAACCATTCTACAGGTTCTGAGAGTCTGATCTCTCAGCCTGCCCTGAGCTCTGGTTGCAGAAACCACAGAAGGCAGACCAGTCTTGAAGCCCGGGCAGGCATATTCACAGCACCAAAAATTCCCGTGTCTGACTGTTGCAATTAGTCTGTCCCGAAGTTGCCAGAACAACAGGAAAAGTGTGTGCATTCATACACATTGCATCCAGATTTCGTCCTTCCAAGAGCACACATTTTTGTATGTTATTTTTATCTGTTTTGTGTGTGAGAGCATGAGAGGTAGTGTATATGTACATATGTAGTTAAGAAGGCATGCATGATAGAATGCACTTCAAATGATTTGACAGGTCCCATCCTGAGACCTTGTTTAAGGGCCGACCCCCTCTTACTTCCCCCCAAAATCAGCTTGGAAGTTCAGGACAGAATAAAACACTTCGCAATGTACGGTAAGATAATGTCGGGCCAGTCTCAGTTCTCTCAAACTACAAAGAGGCAGGCAATGCCAAACCTCTCTTGCCTTGAAAACCTTACAGGGTCGCCATAAGTCAGCTGTGACTTGCCGGCACCAAGGTAAATTAAGGTAAATACAAGTGTTCCTTGTTACTGTTTTCTTGGATACACAATTCTTTTCACTGATGTGCCATTAATCATCCATCTGTTCTTGCGCAATATTGCAGAAGATCCTCATTAATTATACTTGACTTTATAGCAGACTTGGCCTAGTTCTGAAGAAGTAAACAATGTGTCTAGGATGTATAGCTTCAGAATGTAGGTGGAGCTTTATATTATTAAATAATTCATGATTAGATTATTTTCAGGTTAAGTAAAAGGGTTCTAGCTCAAACTTTTCCCAGTCATACTAGGGATAGTTAATTGGGGGGGGGGGTGTTTGGGGCATTGTGTTCTGTAGACAGTCCCCATCTCCAAATGGGAGTTATATCAAACAATACCTTTTTACAAACTTTATCAGCTCACAGCATTTTTTAGGTAACACCCTGTTAACATCCTGTTGAAAATATTGTGTATCATGTGCAAAAACTGGCAGGTGTTTTTTTTTCAAAAGGTACCTGTACCAGCAAAATACTTTTAAGATGGATTCTTCTTTCAACTAATGTATGGTTGAATTGTGCATTTTGGAAACAAATCCACCTCCTAGATATGCTCTTAATTTGATGGAAGAGTAGCTGTTTTTTGTTAATTTTTCATGATGGAAATACTTAAGGGGGCTTTAGAAAACTGCCAGGAATTATTGGCCTTTTTCTGTGCTGTCTCAGAGACTGCAGAGGAAGTGGAACAGAGTCCTGCGTCTATAAAAAGTAATAAAATAGCATTAAAGGGTTTAGCACTTCAGTTACAGGTTGTATCATCAGATTATCATCCTGTAGAATATTGAAACATAAATCCGCAGCAGGAAAGAATTCAGTGCAGCTGCTGACCTCACAGGTCTGACTGAGGATTTGTGTGGGGCGGCGGGGGTGGGGGGAGATCTGGGTCTGCAAATCCATGTATAAATTAAAGCGTGAGGAAAGTCATAAAGAAGTGATGCATGTTTGAAAATTAAGAATCAGGTGTGGATTTTTGTAAAACCTGTAAAAGTGTGTTGGTCCTGACAAAAATACAGATTTGGTGGATGTAAGGATAAAGTACAAGTATCACCCAGGGGGGGGGGGGGAGAAATAACCTCAGTCTTTAGACCGCCAATTCAAGCTATTATGAAGGTAGCCACCTCCTAGTACTTAAGAATGTCAGACTAGGACAGGGATGGCGTGCTCACAATGAAGCTCATGGTTATGATCCTGGAATATTTGTAACTCCATCTTACTTACATGGTCGTTGTGAAGATGAAATGGAAAATGTAGTACACTCCCCTGAGCAACTTGGAGAAAGAACAGGAGAAAAATATAATAGAGTCACTGACTTTAGCACACTCCTAGCCAGGAGAACAATAGCAAATGTATGTGAGGAGGCTTTTCTGACAACGTTTACCTCAGTCCTTCAGTGATACGGACTTCTACTCTCTTGCATGGTGGCCTTGTGAAGCTGCTTTATATGAAACCTGTTAGTCCACCTCTGTTACCATTGATGATCACTCAACCTGGCAATGGTTCTCCAGAGTCTTGGGGAAACTAGTCTTTCATATCACGTAATACCTGATACTTTGAACTGGAAATGCTGGGAATTGAACCTGAGCCTTTATGCATGCCAAGTAGATGTACTACCATTCAGCCACAATCCTTTTTCACACATCCCTATCTCTGTACTGAGTGCTCCATCCCTGTGCTTTTACTAACCTGCATCAGATCACACTTTCAGGACCACCCATCACCATGACTTAGGTGCAAAAACAAATCCCTCCCCAAATCAAGAAACTCTGCAAAACTCTGTGGGTGTTTATCTCTCCTACTCACAAGTAGAAAAGCATGACAATATATACAGTTTTGACTCAACTGAGGAAGTGTGAAAACACACACCAATAAATGTTGCTAGTTTTATCACAACTTTTCCCCCCTTTAAACTACATAGAGGAGAAAACCTTTGAATTTTGCGCTAGGTGAAATTTTTGTAGCAGTTATGTATTTCAGTTGTACAATTAGGAGTTTCTAGTACATATCCATCAGTGCAAACATATAGCTCATCCTAGGCATTCCCCCCCCCCTTTTATGGGGTGGAGGGAGACCTGGACTGCTGCACACAGGTTTTTAAATTTTTAATGTAATTTAATTATTTCATTTATAAACCCCCTGCTTTCCCATGCTGTTTTCGGAGCATCTATATGGTACTATGCTCTGTTTCTCTGCATGTCCCCACCACCACCACCACCCACCCACCCACCCACCCACCCACACACACACACACACACACTTTGCTATGATACTTCCCGAACCTGGATGAGAAGAAAGCTTTGGATATTTTGGAGAAATTGTAGATGTGTGGGGCTTTTTTTTTTTGAGAACCTGTTCACTGGCACCATTCCCAGACCTCAGTCCCTGAAGTGGTCATTTCCCCATCTACTGGAGACTTCTGTTGGGCTTTATTATTGGGCTGAGAATAGGCGAAGAAGAACAAGGTGGGCCAGCAGTACCCCCATCCTTAGGCTATCTTGGGCCAGAGAAGAGACCCTGTTGAGAGTCAAAGCCTGACAGGCTGAAGCATGAAAGATTGTGGGCAGCCCTCTTGCCAAAATACTGACATTGTGCACAGTCCTGGGATTAATTTTTTTTGTGCTGTACCAAAGTCCAAGCTTTGCCGAAAGAAATTATTCTATTTGTGACAATAGCAGGACTCAGCTTGGGAATGCTGTTGCAGACATTCTTGTATCTTTCTCTCTATTAAACCAGCTTGGATTACTTTATTTTTCTAAGTTTATTCAGGATCAGCATGACTATTACATCGGTATGTCTGAAAAATGACCAAGTTTATACAGGATCAGCCTGATCAATGTACCCTATTAGAAACACTATACACCTGCTGCTCCTTGATATGTATAATTTCCCAGTGCACAATTCTCTCTTTGAACACCTAGGTTACGCTGTTCCATTTGGTGAGCTTCTCATGTACTGCTTTGGCAAACGCCTTGAACGCTTTATATGATATTTTTCACTGTGGTAAGTTTTCATTTCCTTTTCTGATAAGCCTGATTTTCAGCAAGTTTTATAAACCATTAAAATATTCATTTCAATTATTTTGTAGATAGCAAGATTGATGAAGCGTTGAACACACAATTTTACCAGAACCTTATTTCTTGCAAACTTACTCCCTTGTTCATTGGTGTAAGAGCCAAAAAAGTTTGAGGCTTGCACATTGTTTCTATGTAATACTGTTAGAATGAGAGTGAGCTCTGTGGGTTTTTTTCAGCATTTTACCTTATCACATGTACCCTGAAGCAAGTTTTCATTAATAGCTTTGAAAGCCAAGAAACCTTATCTTATAACCTACACATCATTAAGAAGCAAGCATTCTCCTCATTGTTGGCATTTTCCTAAGATGATTTAAACTATGGTGAATTTAATAAGAATATTCTACTTGAACCCACAATCACTCTCTACTGGGACCCTTACAGCCCATATACAAGAGACAATCTATAAGAAAAGGAAATCAATTGATTATACTTTGTTTTGGTTATGTAAGATATCCAATATGAAATCACGTACCAAGAGCCTATAACAGAATGAATTTCCGTTGCTTAAAAAAAACCCTTTATATTATTTTGGATAAGAAAGAATAAAAAAAAAAGATGAATTGTCGAAGGCTTTCACGGCCGGAATCACTGAGGTGCTGTCTGGTTTCCGGGCTGTATGGCCGTGTTCTAGCAGCATTCTCTCCTGACGTTTCACCTGCCTCTAAAGATGCCAGCCACAGATGCAGGCGAAACGTCAGGAGAGGATGCTGCTAGAACACGGCCATACAGCCCGGAAACCAGACAGCACCCCAAAAACAAAATACATTTTTGGTTTATTTTCATTGCATTTTATCTTTAGAAGCATAACTCACACACACACTTTAGACTCCCAATGTAGAATAGTTAGCACATTTAGACTTTTCCTTATAGCGATATATTCTCCTCTTTCTTCTGATACCATGGTGGTTCCTTCTTCAATTGAACAGCAGGACTCCGTCAGAAGATATGATTTCAAAATGTAACTTTTAATTTCTTTTAATGAATTAAGTCATACCTCCAATTACCACTTACCTTGAATGGGGTGAAATAAATGTATAGGTTAAGATTTATAAAGCTACTTTTTGGCCATTTCCCCACTGAGAAATTAAATCCAGATACAAGCAGGTTTCAAAAGAAACAGCATCTTCTCATTGCAGTTTCACCCTCCCCACTGCTGCATGTGTGTGATGAGGCATGGTTTCAAACAGTGCAGCACTCCCCAAATGCGCAATCTGCGCAGCGGCTCTTTTGCACAGCTACGTCACCACGTGCACGTATAGATAGGATGGTAGTTGTTTTTCACACTAAGCTACGTTTATGTGCGGCTGCCTTTTCCCAAGCAGCTGCACTGGCACAAAAGTGTAATTTTAGTTTATAGTTGACACAGAAATCATGTTCCACGCAGCCATGTTTCAACATAGCCTCCGCTGGCGCAAAACAAAAAAAAGGGCTGCGCGTGCTTTGCGCACAGCCCGCAGTGCTCTGATTGGCTGGAAGACTCCCTGTCACTCCCTGTGGAGGGGGGGAAACAAATCTAGATTCAAACCCTGATCCTCCCCATCAATCTGGATTCGGTGCATGTTTTTTTTTAAAGGTGCACTTTCATGCAGGTTCTTTAAAAACACGTGATAAGGGTGAGAGGGAGCGCCAGAACCGGGATGAATCCATGTTCGGCGATCAGGCAGTGGGGAGTTCTTCTTGAAACCTTGATATTTCGTGTGAATATCATGCGATTAATTGACCATGGGGAATCGACCAATGACTGCACAAGAGTTTGGTCATGCTTAATGAAGTGTTTTAACTTTTCCTGTTTGAGTGGCAAGCTCTTCCATGCCTTTTGAATTTCCTTAGTTTCCAAAAAAAAAAAAGCTAGCTGCACAGTATAGGATACATCTATTTGAGAATTTTAAACCCTGACAGGCTAATTGGGGGGGGGGTGGACAATCTGACGGTGGGAATGGTGCAGGGCTTCACTGGCAGATTTGCTCTCCCCAGGGCACTTGCCCTGGTGGAGGGGTGAGTCTACCACTGGCTGACTGCCATGGCCCTCATTGGTGGTAGGACACAGTGCAGAATGCTGTGCTAGCACTCCTGCCCCCCTGCCTGTGTAGTGAGGGTGATCTATGGGCATGGCTGGGGGAGGAGCTGATGTGAAGTTGACTTCCTCTTCACCATTGACCCTGTTGCACCAGTGGCTGGGGTTTCAGACACCATGAAAAGGTAGTGTAAGGCTATTAAGCCCAATGGGGGCTTCTTGGAAGCAAGGAGGCTTTTTTGCATTTTAAACCTCCCTACACCATCGGGAAGCCTCCTTGGGGGTAGCAGGCCAGCACAGCTGTGGCTCCACAGCTGGGCTTGTAGATCTATTCACGCAGCTATTAGGATAAAGGCCAATAGTAACTGCACAACTATAAGATAAATAGTATTATTTTTGTTAGGGTGACTTAAGTAGTGTTCTTTTGGGTCAAAGAAGAAATGTCTTCCCTGAACTTTGTCAGGTTTGCACTTTTGTCTATGGGACTTGAGCTGACTCCTGCTGGAAAACATTGCTGAATGAAGCACATTTTAAAATGTGGGGCTGAGCTGTCTAATTCTGAATTAATGTCCATCATCAACTCATGCCCATATTTGGGACTGAAATAAAATTTCCAAGCAAGACTGCATATCATTTTTTGTTTTCCCAATCTGCACATGGGCAGAACATATTTGCTTGAAAGGTACATGTGTTTCATTATCCGTCATCTTGGGTACAAAGCACATCTACACATATTAACTCAGAAATGTGTGTTGCCAGTATGGTTTGAATCCTCAATCAGCCATGGATGCTTGGGCTACTCTTAGCCTAACTAACCTCTCAGGGCTGTCTGAGAATAAAATGGAGAGAACAATGTCGGCCATCTTAGGTCCCAACTGGAAAGACAGCTAGGGTTTAAATGATGTAAATAAATAAATAAAAACAAGCCACACTGTGATTTGCTAGTTTCAGAGGGTAACCATATTAGTCTATAGCAGAAGAGCTAGGCTTGAGTCCAGTCGCATCTTAGGAACCAACAAGATTCTGACAAGCATTCAAAAATGAACGTTCCCTTCCTTAGATTTACTAAGGGTGTATGGCTAAACTATAGCCATAACTGTGGTGCTCAAACTCCTTGGTGACATGGATTCTGTCCATGAAAGGTCATAACCTTCAGTGGCTTAGATTGGAACAGATGGCCCTCAGGATTGCTCCAGAACTCACGTACAGCATTGCCACAAGGCTGTCTCCATATGAGAGGTCATCAAAGAAAAACAAGTAAACAAATTTTACCAGAAAGCGGAGACTGGGCTTCCTTCCACAAACAAGCTCTTCAGAATTATCATCTTAATATGTCTCTAAGGCCAAAAGCAAGACATGAGCCTATAAACAGAGAAGGATACAATGTATACTGAATCTTCAGAAGATGAAGTATTTGAATTACAACTTTAGACAAGACACAAACAGCCAAACTGCAAGTTAGAAGTACATACCTTCAATGACAAGCAAAGAAAAAGTAAAATAATTACAAACAGAAAAAGGACTGGCTAATTCTTCTGGAATCTGCAGCTTCAATATAAACAAATTAAAATGGCCATTTATAAAGAAATGTAACATCCTTATCTCATTTTTATAAATGCAAGTGCTTGCAAGTTTGGATCTCTTGTTGACGGGGAGAAACGAACAGCACAGTTATGTCTGTTTTGACCATATGCTCATTATTATTCAAAGTGCAGAATGGACAAACAGAAGAGCATCATTTCACTAAGCCTGGTTTGTGTATTTCATGTACTGAAAGCTTGTGGCGCACCTGCCCAAAGTGACTCAAGACACTTCATGACCGAGTGGAGAAAATTGGGTTCTTCCTCTCCATTCCTTGTCTGATGGTCAATGGTCATTCAATGACACTAACATTAGTTCTTTCTGGTTCCCGCTGACTTGGCAGCTGCAATATTATCTACTGGCCATCTGTGGTGGTGGTGCTTGTTTTGACACGGAAGTGCAAGATGTTGCACCCAGGAGACTCCTGTCTCAAGGAAACAACATTCTCTCCTGGGAGAGGGGCTGTTCACTGTTTGAATTACTGGCTGAGAAGGTTTTCTTGCTTGGAAATACTCATTTGCTCAACTGCCAGGAGAGGAAAGATGAATGACTATTTGCAAGTGCTGGACCATAAAGGGATTTGGAGTGATACATGTGGTACTTCACCACAACCTCACAACAGGGAAAGGGGAGACCCGCCCAGGGTTAAAAGATCTGTTAGCAGTGCTCAAGCTGGGTTTGGGGACAAGGGAGGAAAGTGGAGTCTGCCCTGCCAGACTCTATTTCATACGTTCTAGCAGGCCTGTGTCCATCCTAAGGAGGGGATGCTGAGGTGACATCTATAACTCCAAAACTCACACTTTTCATTTCCACTGAGTTCTGCAATAATCCTTTAGTGCTGTGAAATGCCTTTCCTATGTTCTTGTGCTCTAGAGTTTAAAAAATTCAGTCTCTTTTAAGAGCTTCCATTGTGTTCAAAGAGTTTCACTTTCGCTCTTGACTGCTTCTTCCATCCACAGGTGAGAATCTCTTAGCTAGGTTAAGTTGAATAGCAAACAGAACAACATGAGGTGGAAGCTAGAAACAGTACACATCTCACTGGCAGGTAAAGGGATCCCAAGTTTCTGCTAAACAAGGGGAAGGGCAGCAGTTGAATGTTGGGGCCAGCATGTGTACTCAGTGGAAGGGGGGAAAAGTGGTGCGAATCCTCTCACATGCGTGTGCATCCCCTCAACCCACCATGACAGCGCTCAGAAGAGAGAAAACAAAAGCACTCTTATAGCACAGAGTAAAGTATCTGAGTGTTATTGCTAGACCTCTTGGCTTGAGACCCCAGGTGAATTACAAATAACTGATTCCTTCCTGCAGGCAAACACCAACCTTTTCTATGCATAGACAGACCATTTTGGAATGACCAAAGAAAACCTCTTACTTGTCAGTAAAAATACAAGTCTGGCAAAACAGAATGTAATGGACTGTACAATTTATTTTACATGAGATGAGACAAAGCTTTTCAAGTGCATAATACAAACTTGCTGAAAATACAAAGTTGATGGAAATGTTTGTACATAGAACAGAAAAATTCTATAGCAAATACCTTCAACATTTAAGGGCTAGATCTTTAACTGGGGTAAATCAGTGCAACTCCATTGACATTAGCGGTTAGGAGACATACCTGAACTGACGACATTGCCCTTAAATCTTAACAAGCATTTACCTCTTCAGCTGCAGTCATACAATTGCATGGGACAAAAAAGCCATAACAACAGTTTTCACAATTATTAAGGGCCTACTGCTTTTATTCATACACAGAGCTTACAGTATAAATAAGTTTTTAAAGGTCTAGTCAGCCAAAAATCTGCAGCGAAATATTACAAAGTTCAAAGCCATTACTGTTGGCAGAAGACACATTTTACTGTAAAAATTTAGAAACTGTTTAGTAAAAGTTACAGAATAAAAAGACCGGATAGGCAATGTCAGTTGTAAAAAAGAAAAAAAAAAGTCTCATTTGGAGACTAGTTGTAGTCTAGCAACACCAGCCTTCTGAATTTACTAGTACACCTTCAGAACTGTATCATGCAACTTTCATTTGCTTTTCGATGGGGAAAACAAATACAGTCTTGAATTCATTTATTCATATAACCTGTGATGTCTAAAATGTTTGAAAACACAAATTTAGATAAAAGGGAGTATTCTCCTAAGCTTACTCTGACATGGGAGACACGTAGTGAATTCCATTATTCTGGAGAGATGGATAAAACAAGATACAGAAAACAAAAAAAATCTAGCATAGTCCCATTTTGAAAAGGGAAAGATGTATCTGTTTGCCAGATTTCGAGTGTGTGCTTAAAGGCTACAGTTCTATATGCACAGATTTGGGACTGAGTCACAGTGAACTTAGAGAAGGGCTTTGGAGAAAACATGCAGAGGATGCAAGTTCAAGCTGGTTGCAACAGGACTTAAAACTCACCTCATTATGCATCAGACTGCAAAAGCCACATGCTCGTTCTGCGACAAACATTATTGCTACTACTCAAGCATGGCGAAAGAACTGGAACCAGAGGCCCAAACACTGGAGGCAGTCTTGAGTTTCTCTACTAGCAGGATTCAAAATGTCCATAGGGTCAGTAGAATTAAGAATACCTGCAAACTAAAATTACAACTGTCTCATTTTTTGTAAAGCTAGCTATCCAAATATTCACTAGAATCCTCTGAAAGACTCCCTGGGGAGAATTAGTTTTGCTTCTGTCTTCAGAGAATGCGGTCGTTGGACTGATGACTGCCAAACTTGAAATTTGTCTAGTTAATTTTTAAGGAGTACTTCTTTCAGTGACAGTCTCATGGAAGTGGCTGAAGTTTAAAGCTTGCTGCAGTCCACTGAGTACACAATGAGCCTCTTAACTGATGCTCTACTAGTTCTACAGGCTTAAAAACCAGATATTAAAAATCCACACAGTGGATTGTGAACTCAGAACTGCAAAATCTAAGATGTACAAAGGATTTGTCCTTTATGAAATTGTTCTGGAATCAACATAGATAAACCCAAACTGCCACTTGGACCATAGGGTAAGCAGAATGTAAGTAGGTTGTGTCATGGGCCTGTGGCAGGAACAATTTTAGCCATCTTGTTTCCATAACTGCTTGTGATAAGGGCAGCAGAACCAGAAAACACTTTTCCTAAACAATACACAAGAGTGCTCATTGAATTTAAATACTTTTTGTTGCTTTATATCCCCAATGGATTGCTTTGTCTCAAAAATATTTCAACTTAATGTAAGTTGGGGGAAATCTCAATTTTAATAAACATTAATATATCTCTACCACAATATATCTCTATAACTTTCCAATCTTCCCACCTCTGAAATATTTTCCAAAAGTTCTCATATTGTAAAAATATCAGAATAAGGCTACTGAGCTTTGCCAACATTGGACATTGTCTCAGTTGCAAAGCATGGTTGTGACTCCCTTCCCACTGAAACCAATGGCAAAATCGCACCTGATGTTCTGGATTGTACTCTTAAATCACTGTATGCTCCCTATCATTGCATGCCTTCTTAAGAGCAGAAACAAAGACAGATGATCATGGGGCAACCCCAAAGAAACCATCATGCAATTCATGATGCAATTCTGCTGTAGAATGGACAGCAGAAAATCAGGATAAATTTCCACTAAAAACGGGGTACATTTCGTGTTTACCTAAATGGACTCCAGAAGAAGGGCAACAGCAAGACAAATTAACTCAGGTTTACAAACAGTTCTACACCCATCCAACAAGTATTCACGCTGACAAAAATGCTGCCTGACTCAAGCCTTTATGAAAAGCTCTGAAGCATATATGAATGAAGTAGTAATGGATATTGCACAGAAGTCAGGCAGACATAAAGCTTCACTGCTTCAAAACAAATGAGGGCTATATACATTGGAATGCCAATCTCTTCCTTCATGGTGGGGTTGGGGTTGAAGGCATCCTATTATAAGTATGGGAATGAACAGCTACTTAACACTGGCCAATGAACAGTGGGCTTCAGACTCTCCCGCCCCCACCCCCAAACATTTCAAACACTTCCACAACCATCAGGAAGCAGGGTTATTGATTTGCTAGGGTGAAAATCAAAGCAGAATCACAGAGAAATAAAGGAAGAGTCCCAATCTGCAAGGTCAGCATAACTGATGCAAGTGGTGGCTCCTCCATGTTCCGCACATGAAGAATAATGCACTTTCAATCCACTTTCAGAACTGTTTGCAAGTGGATTTTGCTATTCCACACAGGCCCCTTCCGCACATGCAGAATAATGCACTTTCAATCCACTTTCAATATGTTTTGCAGATGTGGAATAGCAAAATCCACTTGCAAACAATTGTGAAAGTGGACTGAAAGTGCATTATTCTGCATGTGCGGAAGGGACCACAGTAAAAACCAGCTGCAGAGTGCATTGAAAGTGGATTGAAAGTGCATTATTCTGCTTGTGCGGAAGGGGTAATGCCTACTTTAAGCTTGGATGCTAGTCAAATTGCTGTGAACCTTTTGTACCAAATACAATTGTATACTACGACCTCTGAGCTTCAAATCACACTCTGACATATCTTTGCTATTAGCCTTAGTTCTCAACTGTATAGAATTGACAGTCATCTTCACCTTTCTTAAAACACTTCAAGAACAATTTAGCGGCTTATGCAGCCCTATGATGCCGGACCATGCACTTCTTTCTGGTCCTTTCGGCCCAGCACCAATAAAACATCTGGAGGACATTAGAAGAAGCGTTTTGGAGAGGAAGTCCGTACAACTTTTCCCCAAGATGTCTTCAGGATGTTTTATTTCTACTCAACCTGTTTTGGAAAATGCTAAACTCGCAATCTCTCCCCCCCCCCCCCCCCCCGCCCACCCAGAATAGGGGTCAAGATTTTCCCCCTTGCCTATGCAGAACAAGGAAGCATTTTATTTTTCCTGTCCAATTTATAAGCTTTCTACTTTTATTTTCTCCTGCTGTCATTTTTTTGCTGCTTGATTCCTCCATGCAGCCTGCAATTTGCTGAAGATCCCCTAGGATGTTTGCTCTGCAGGCATTGTGGCTGCCCGCCTTTTTGAGCCGATAAAGTACATGATTGAGCTCAGCTTTCCCTGCTAATTTCAGCAATGTATCGTTTTCCCAATTTTTCAATTTTCAACGCGGTGTCTTCGAAGCTACGGATTTTCAATCCGAGTTGTCGTGGCTTTGAAGACATGTCATTGAAAACGTTTAAAAATGGAAAAATCTGTACATTGCTGAAATCGGCAGGAAAAGCCGAGTTCAATCATGCTCTTTATTGACTAAAAAGGTGGGTGGCTGCAGCCTGCGGAGCAAACATCCCAGGGGATCTTCAGCAAATGGCAGCTGCGCAGAGGAGTCCAGTGGCAGAAAACGGTGGACGAGGAAAATGAAAGTAGAAGCTTATAAGTCAGGCCAGAAAAATAAAACACATGGCAGGCCGGGGGGGGGGGGGGGGTCTTCTGCCTCCTCAAACACTTTATTTTTATGCTGTCCAGACAAAAAAATGAGGAGGTGGGTTTTTTTAAAGACGTCCCCAGGACATCTTCTTTTGGTTCTGTGGAAAAAATATCTGAGGACTGCCACAGCTGAACCATACAGCACTGTTCTTTGGATACACCACCATCTAGTTCTAACAGTTCCAACAGCCAATGAACATTATTACTGGAGAGAGTTCAAGGTGTTGTACTAGATGAAAGTCACTTATTTACACTATTCACACACACCTATCCACATTATGTACACAGGTACTAATTCTCTTAACTCAAAGCTATTTCTACACAACAGATTTAGATGAGTTTAAGAGTCTGTCCCTCTCCCACGATCCCACAGCACTGCATTTGAGGGCGGGGCTCGGGATTTCTAAACTCTCAGCATCATCAACAAACTACAATTTCATGGATGTTTAGGAGGAAATCATGACAGCTGAACTCTTATATGGGTTTTATACATCTATAAGGGTAAATATGGCCTGTATAAAGAAGCTTCTCAACCCGTTACCTGGAACAAAAGCTTCTATTCCCCTCTCTGCAAGTGTCCCTCTATTCATGTAAACACACCTGCCCTCTTCCCGTTAGAAGAAGAACTTTCCCCTAAAGATTCAGTCAAACTGATTACTGTAAGTTACAAAAATAATCTTAAGTTGTCTTTTAAACAAATCTTGATTTTATAATTTTTAGGTAAGCATTATTAGACTTATATATTCATTATTTTATATATGTATTTATACTCTACTTTATCTTGAATGGGGACCCAAATTGCTTACATCATTCACTTGACCCCCCGCCCCCCCCCACAACCACCACCCGGCAAGGCTGCAAGAGAATTATTGGCCCAAGGTCACAAACTTGGGGGTTCCCAGATCCTAGTCTGGCACTTCAGGCACCACACCACCCTGGTTCTCTGACATGGAACAAAGGTTCAGAAATCATTTAATGCCATAACACCACTATGAACCCATTAAATTCCCTTTCCTGATTGAAGAAGCAGCTTTCTACACTTAAACACATCAATCCGCTTGGAAATACTGGCTATAAAGCATTCGGCATGAAGGGCATCACAGATTTATGCCTGCTATATCCCCCAAAATTCACTGTAATCAGCAAATGAAAATCTGCTACTGGTCCCTGGCCCCAAAGATGTCTGCCTGGTCTTGACCAGGGCCAGGGCTTTTCAGCCCTGGCTCCAACCTGATGGAATGCTCTGTTCAGTGAGCCCAGGGTCCTGCAGGGTTTGATGCAGTTCCACAGGGCCTGTAAGACAGAGCTGCTCCACCAGGTATATGGTTGAGGCAGCTACGGTTACTATCCTGGCTTTCTTTTCCACATTCTTCCTTTAGTGACCAACAGTATTTTACCATCATCTTATTGTTAGAACTGTGAAATGTGTTTTAATCTATATTTATTCCTAATTCTGATATAGAGCTTTCATTTTAAAATTACAATTGTTGGAAGCAACCCAGAGCCTGCAAAGAGAGGGGCGACATTTAAATTGAATAAATAATTATAATTATAATCTCTCCATCTATGTGCTTCCTAAGCTACACTTTCCCATGGTACAATAATATCCAAGCCAGTGTTTCCATGTATTTCAAACACTTGCTGAGCTGTTTCTAAAACATGGTAAAAATGAGAGCTTGTGTACAAAACAGCTGAACAAGCCAGATGAGTTAGATCAGTATTTTGGGTCAGACAGTGGCCATTATTGGGCACTTAGAATAAAATCTATTAAAAAACAGGGCATCTTGAGCAAATCTATTATTTGTCATTCCTTTCAAACTGCTAAAAAAAGACTAAAAGCAAACAAAATAATGCTTATTTGTCTAGTGGCTGATAACCATGACTCATATGCGACTACCTGATTTAAAAAAAAATCTGCCTGGCTTTCAAATATCGTACTCCAAATAGCTCTACAGCTTAATTGTTCACATTGTTTGAAAAGTCCTTTAATTTGGTCCTCCAACCATATGAAGATGGCAGCCTTTTAATTCCACTGGATGTTGCATTGCTCTTGTATTCTTAGTCATGGCCTTGTACACATCTGTCATGCCCTCCTTTTTAAAAAAGAAATTGCTGCTCAAATGTAAGCCCTCCTGTGCTTACAGCCATCTTTAGTATTGGCCTTTCTGTGTTATTTGCAGATCACAGCCCAGCTAATAATGGAGAGCAGGCTCAGCATGCCAACAGAAAGCAGCTGCAGAAGCCATCTGAACAGCATTGCTAAGCACTCTAGAACAATCTTGTACTGTTTTGCTTTAACATAAAGTAGCAGAACGTTTGCTTTCCCTTCCCATTCTACACTACAGAGAGACTGGGGCAGTTGGCTAATTCTTAGCTGCACGTAGGAAGAAAGTAGATGATGGAACAGATGTACTGGAAAGAATTCAGAATTCCATTATGACTTCATCACTGCTGTGGGGAAAAAATCAAATGTAAAAGGCAGCCTGCAGAGACCCTCAGCTGCTTCAAAATTGATTGAAATGGAGTTTATGTGGAATGCCCTGAAAACACATGGAATGGTCTGGAGCATTTAAAAGATCCAACACTGCCAACGAAGCCTAGTGTTGTTTTTTTACAGCAGGAATACAGCTGACCTTGTTTGGAGGGTCTGGCATTGGTGAGAACTCCAAGTCGTTTTATCAGCCATTAAAAGAGCAGATCGAGTTCTCAGGAAAAGGGCAACAGATGGCAAACAACACTGGTATGTTCACGAATTAAATCAAGGAAGGACAACAGAGACACATCATAAGGGCTCTTCTGAAAATCAGGTATAACAGCAGACAGCTATACATAAGACTGCCTGGCATGGAAGACAAGTATTGTGCTTAGGTCTGTTAATGTACTGCCTAGGAAAAAGGTAATGATTAGGCTTAAGGAAACTGTAGCAAAAATATTTAGATAAACTCCGTTAGGGTTACAGCTTCACTACATTCTGGCTCCAAATGCATAGCTGGCTACCAGGCTTTAAGTTAACCCAGTCCTGTTCACCACAGCACTGTGGTTTTCTAAAGACAACAGCAGAAACAACAGGTACACATTCCATTAAGATCTGCATATGTGTGAAAGGGCAGAGTTAAAGTCATATAACAACCATGAGGAAGGATCTGACAAATCAACTGATTCTGGACAGCTGTAGCCAATGAGCCAATTAATAACCTCAGCAGCTCAAAAGATGACAACAGGAATTTGGACAGTAGTTTATTATTTTTCTTGTTGCTTCAGGAAAGTAGGTTTTAATGAGATGAACCATCAAGGTGGGCATGGGACACAACAGGTGCTGTGGCAGGTGCTACCCTCATGTCCCCAGCCTGCAAGTCTCACAGTTGGAGCAACCCTAAGCAAGTCTGTTCAGATGTAAGTAACGTTTTATTTAATGAGGCTTACTCCCAGGAAAGAATTCTTAGGATAGCAAAGCACTGAATGGCAAAGTGAAAAACACCATCAACATAAGGGATAGCAATTAGACATATATCCGTAACAAAATGAAAACAAATACTTAGCAGCAAGCAAGAGAAACAGTAGGAAGACTGGCCGGACACTGAATATGTTACTAGTAACACATCAGATTTCACTTGGGAAAAGAAGATGTCATTGTTCAGGCAATCTACACAGGCAATTTCCCTTACCTTAGTTAATACATGGGAAAACTAACTAGGGATTGAAACTGATATAATCCAGGAAGTAGGCTGCTAAATAGTATCAGAAAGGACAGGGAAGTTCTTGAAATCAAAGGGAAGCAACTGAAAGATAATCTAGAGAAAGGGAAGCTGGTGAAAGGATGCATAGAAGATAGAAATGTGGCTCTGGTTTCAAAACAGGAAAAGGAATTGAGTGGCTGCCTTGGAAATCTTTTTAATGCTGGTGTTTGTCCAAGGCTCAATTTCCCCACACATACCAACAGGATAAAATGTTCTTTTTGTAACCTTGATGGCCAACATCTTGAGGAAAAGATGAAATATGTTTTTTTTTATTAAGATGAGGTTACACTGAAAATGATGAAGGATAAAGCAAAGAAAATGGACATGTAGATTAAAAAAAATCAAATGAGACCAAGCAAACTATGTACTTAACTAGAGCAAATTGTCAGAGGACTTTATCTACAACTAACAGTGCAAGCGTCAAGGAATCAAACAAACTTCCATGTCTACTTTTAGAATATCAAGAAGTTCAAATTATCTGCTACATATACCCCTTTTTAACATTGTTTTGGAAATGGGAACATTTGTGATCATTGTTCACAATGATGGGAGACCTGACTTCCAGAAAATTAATTTTTAAAAATGTATAAAATAAAGGGTTGATTCATATGGCAGCTGATCAAACAAAACATTTGGCAAATCCAAGGAATGAAATGAAATCTGGTCACTCACAGTAAATATTTGATTTATGTAAACATCAGGGTAAGACTGAAGGAGCAGACCAAGAAAATCAGCACTTAACATCTGGCAGTTCAAAGTCAATGGGCAAAATTACGATGGTCCATCATAATCCCATCACAGTGGCATTTCCCAGAACATCTAGTTTTCTAATTAATCTTAGGCTGGATTCACACAATTATTTCTAACTTGCAGTATGATATTTTTGCCATCAATACCTGCTGAGAACAAAATGGAACTCATGTCCTGTGGAAGGGTTTAATATCAATCAAGCTATGACATATTTCAAAACAGAAACCTGGTTTTGTTGCCTTGACAATAAAGAGCCAAAGATGCATTGGGATCCCCTAAAGACCAAGTCCCATTTGAATCAGACCGTGTGGCACGAATGCAAAAATGACAGTTAAAAAAATCCGACCTGTATTTATTAATTTCAATGTTAAGGACTTGTGAGCTACCTCTAACTATTGGGTTCCTAGAGAAGCAAAAACAAACAAACAAACAAAACAAAACAAAACCTAACAATACAATCTTGGATAATATCGTTTTAAGTAAGATGTGCTGGCTATGAAGTTGTGCCCTCTACAATCTGTAAACTGTAAGTTATTTGGTACAATATTTATCAATTTGATTTGGTAAACAGTCTTCCAAGGGAAGCATTCAAACTGTTCTTTGATGTGCACCAGTGGTACAACACCAGAGTCCTAGCCAACGTGGCCTCCTATCTATTCAGCCCACTCCTTTTCTACCAGAGGGTAAGATAATGGGCTGTAATCTTCCGATAGCTTACGCAAGGGCAGGCCCCAGAAATATGAACAACACTATGAGAATGTCATAACACCATGGAGCTTGAGGACTGAAGCCAGTGAGTACCTGAGAGGGAGTCTAAGAAGAATTTACTAAATGGGCTTCCTTTGGGTTATAATCTCCTAACCTATGACCTCTTTTCCTGGTTCATTGAAAAAGCCAATCTTGGCAAGAGCATTTGAAGTTATGGGAGCCATGTTTTATTTTGCTTTTGTTTTTTTAAAAAGAAAGAAAAACAAAAAAAAAGAAAATTACTGTACAGGTTTTACTGTTATCCTCACAACACCCCTGTGAGGTAGGTAAGCATTATGAACTCCATTTCATAGTGTAGGGGGAGAGGAAGAAGTTATTTCCGGAACCTCTGCCGCCTGTCTAATTAAGTGGCAATGTTCAGGAGGATCTCCCTGCTTTCAGAGCCATGTTCAATTTCATCAGTCCATTTTGTTTAGTGGAGGCTTGCTGTGCCTAACGTTACCATACAAACGGAGCATCATGCAAGGGGAGTAGCACATAGTAACCAATCACAGAATAGCAAAACTCTTTATACCACACAACAGGCTTCACAGTTCATCATGAGAGCTGCGCATGCTCAGCTAACAGGAGCCTGTTTGAAAAGAAGTACAAAGAGCGGCTTCTCAACCCTGGAATGTATGATGTTTAAGGCATAGCACAACAGGTAATGAAATCATGATCAAACATGTCAACAATAAATATATAAGGAAGCTGATAGCAGGCTGCCTCTCCTGTCCGCCTCCTGAGGGCTTTACAGAGCTCCCTTGAACTTGACTGAGCCAACAGGCCTTGCCACTGAAGGTCAGTAACAGCAGTTTATATCTCCATGTCAACAGGTCTGATATCACCGGTTTTGTGTTCCTTTACCCACAGTTCCCTGTCTTTGGCTGGATCCACTTTCTGAAGCAACTGATCCACAGGTTCTACTGTCTAAAAAACAAAAATAGCCACAGCACAGCTTTCAGAACAAAGGTGAATGAATCTTACAAGGTCATCTAGCAAAACTGAACTACTTCCCCGTCCATTTCGCACCCTCTCCCAACTCTTTAGACATGTTTCTCCCATGTGCATTTCCAATGCAGAGCTTGTCTTCTGGCCTTGTATTACCAAAGGGTGTCATCTGAAGACAAGGCTTTGCAGGTAACCACAAACTGGAATAGGGAATTACAGTTAAGACGACCCTCAGTTCCACCCGTTGTTCCCAGTGCTGTCCACGGTTGGATTGAGTTTTGCAATTGAAAAGATCCCTGCTTGCTCAAACTGCTCATCAGATTGAACACCATCCCAAGGGGCAGCCAACAAGCACTCACTTCAAGTCAACTCTAAGACTCAATCGTGGAATTCAGCAATGGCTCTTCAAGCCCTCTTCTCCAAGCCTAGAAATGATTCAGATGAGACATTTTAAAGTCTCCTGATCAAGTTTCAGAGCCAAGGAGTCAGCTCCTGAATCCTCAAGCAAGAGTGCAATTTGCCACAGGCCATAAAGTGGAGTCAAATAGCAGAATGCTGTTTTCTTTGTGATGTATTTAGTGGAGAGGGCAATGAAGCCTATGGAAGAGTGGGCCAGAGTCCCACATCTTCCTCTTTTTTTACCATCAGTGAAGAAATGCACTCATCTGACACAGCACCCAAGGAAACCACAATGGCTCATCCTGTCCCAAACTCCATGTGGAGTTCAGGGGTGTGGTGCCCCTCTTTCACGATCATTCCATGTGCCTCTTCCAAGCCTGACCCAGCCAGGCTGCACCTAGCATCAGAACTGAGCACTGGGTCTAACCAGCTTTGGCTTTATACTACAGCTCCTCGCCCAAGCTTTACCTGATGATCAAATGGAGCTTGGGGGGCAGAGCCAGTCAGACCCAGCACTCAGTTTAAGGCTGGGCTCAGCCTGGCTGGGTCGAGCTTTACACTGCATGCTCAAAGCACAGCCAAGCCCAGCACTGAACAGGCTCACCCCGCTCCTGAAGTCCATGTGGAGTTTGGGGTGGACAGCCCAGTTGAATGCTGGCCAGGGTTCTGCATTCAACTGGATGCCTGCCCCCAACCTCCATGTGGAGTTCGGGGAAGGGTCACTCAAGTGGGGCTCCTTTCATGCCAGCCTTGTTACGCCACTGTCTAGACACTGAAACGTGATGTAGGTAATAGATTTTAGAAATTTTAGAAATTTATCTCTGTGTCTGGATTGCTTTTGAATAGGTCTGACATGTTCTTGGAGAAGTGATCTAGGCATTTAAAAATTGTTCTTTCAGCACACAGGACAGAAATGTTTTCCCCCACACTTTCTGCAGTTTGGAGAAGAAATGGCAGGGCGGGAGGAGGCAAGGAGGGAACTACTCTGTTCCTTGGGTACTGTCTTCAAACTTTGCAAATTCTGACATAAGATCTTCAGGTTTAATTCCCAGAAGCAGACATGGATCAAACCCTAAACAGAATGAACTGCAGAGTTCGAAGGACTCTATTCAGGACAGACTTTTAGATCCCCATGAGGCCTCCTGGAGCCCTGCAACAGAAAAGACTGAAGGACAAGTTGACTCACGCTTTGGTTGAACATGTCTGTCTCATGTCGCAGCTGTGTGTACTGGCAGAGGTGCTGTCGAATCATCTCCACTCTCTCCACCTCCAGCCTCTCAAGCTCCTGAAAGGGAAGAGTTATCCAACATTTTTCATAATGGATGGCGATAAGGAATGATGCCTGAGAATACACTAAAAGATGGTATGTGTGTGTGGGTGTATCTATATCTATATTCTGCACAGAACTACATCCTGTGAAAGAATCTAACATGAACTGAGATACTGGAGAATGAAAAGTCATGGTGTCTGTTTTTTTTCAGACGACTGTCATGACCTGGATGCTCAAGACTGATGAAGGCCTTTTCCACACAAACCTTTTAAAACATTTTGAGGCAGAAAATAAAACATTTCCTCCACGGAGTTTTGTATTTTTTTTTTTTTGCCCGTTAATGTTTTATTTGCAGCCTCAAAATGTTCTAATACGATTCTTTGGCCGAAACATTTTGAAAACATTTTCAGGTGCTCTGTGATTTACTTACGTTTTTCACACGTCTTTGGTTCCCTGAACTTCCTCCTCGGCACCATTTTCTGAGCTCACTCCATTCCCCCTTGCCTGTTTTATTTCAATCATTTCTGTTCGTTTGTTTTTATTTCTTAGAGGCTAATCTTTGGTACGTTGAGTATATGAGGAATTAAGAATTGCAGCAAGAAACTCTGAGACATTGAAGCATCGATTCAACACAGGACTAAAAAATGGGGGGGGGGGGAGATTCATGCAATGTCAGCCCTGAGTCGTTTCGAGAGAACGAGTGTGGAAATTATGGTGAAAGAGAGGGGAGGGATTGAACATGTTTTCCTAATATTTTTGCTGATTTGTGTGGAAAGGGCCAAGGACTGAAGAAGATTTGGACTATCTCTGCCATCGCTCTTCAATTATTCTTTGTGGAATGCCAGGGCTACTGCCATTATAAACATGCAAACAGAGACCGGAACAACTCTCTAACATATTCTAAAATATACTGAGAGTTTAGAAGTTTCCCAGTTCAGTTTGCTTTCTCAATCTATACAGTGCTGGGACAAGTTGGGGGAAAGATCCTCCACTATACCTTGTTGCAGAAAACAGGATACTGAATTGATAGAACTGGAAAAAAAATACCTACAAAAATAAGAATATCCACCACCCTTAACCAGTTCTTAAAGGTTTCCTGACATCTGGTAGCTGAACTGTATCTAAGTAGTTCTTGGGTTAGATATTTAGTAACTGTCAGCAGCTCTTCAAGAAATATATATTAAATTGAAAACCCAACATGCGACTGAGCACAACATACCAGAGAGGTAGTCACCATTTCTTCAAACCACTTGGACTGAGCTTGGTTATAAAGATCCACACAACGCATGAGGTCATCTCCTGCAACAGGCAATAAATCAGCAATTTATGGGAGATTCAAGGCAAAACAAAACAGGTGTGGGGAAAAACTAGGAGGTGAAAGTGCGGCTATTTAGGGCTTTTTACACCCAAAATATAAGCACCAAAGAAAACTGCCATGATCTCTTGGTCCATCCATTTGTTAAGAAGTAAAAAGTGATCTTTCCTGATGTGGCATGACAGAATAGACAAGAGACAAAGGCCAGTTATGCGCAAGGGTTGTGGGAGAGAATATCAGCTCTAGGACGGTGCCCTTCTTTAGCAGACTGTGGTCCAGGGAACTGCTTTGCCTCTTTCATTGGGGGGGGGGCATTATTTTGGAAACAGTAATATGAATATAAGTGCAGCTTAAAGGGCTAACCCACCAATCTTGACATTCGTAATGAGATCTGTGCCTTTAGGGATTAATTTATGGGCAGAGTTTAGGGAAGCAGGTCTGGAAGAGTTCTCTGCAGAAAAGCTCCATGGCAGGAGTGAGTGCCTCCTCATGTGTAAACAGAGAAATAAGGAGACTCCACTACAAGCCCACTGCGCAGAGAAGAGCCCGGAGGTAAGCATTCCATGCATTATGGGCCAAATGCTGCTGCCTCACCTACTTGGGTGGCAAGTTTTTTTCAGCCAAAAACACTGAGTTTTAAAAGGGGAGTAAATTAACTAAAGAGCATGATGAGTAACTTCTTATCTTACGGCTTTTACGTGCTCATTTCTGTTCACCTGGGAGAAGTTTGTTTGCCTATCTTAATGTTGCCATTACCCCCAGAAGGAACGCAAGTGCAGAGATAAACACCCACGCTAATACTGAGGAGAAGTATATATGATTTTATAGTAAAGTTCTTCAATCAAGAGGTCTTTTCGATAGCTCTCTTGCCATCTAGTGTACAAAATGGGGTAGTGAGTACTCCAGTGAACACAAGCAGAACTGCAAGGACTATAAAAGGACACGTTATGGCACTTCTTTCTCCTGGTCACATCTAAATGTTTCCTGCCTTGAAAACTCCAAGGGGTCGCCATGCTGGCAGGGGCTGATGGGAATTGTAGTCCATGAACATCTGGAGTGTCTTAGGTTCTCTGGGACTTGACGGCACTTTCCACTACCACCACGAAGATACAGATCCTGACAGAACTCGTGTTTGTGAGGGTCAAATAAAGTTTTACACAGAACATCCACGATTACACATCTCAACAGATTTTTTTAAAAGCCTGTCTTGAGTTTGTATGCTTCTATTTCATAGTTAAGTATTTTTGCAGGTTTTAAATGTTTCAATATTGCCTTTGAGGACCCAATCTGAGTGGGAAGATGGGACAGTAATGTTTTTTTTTAAGCAGATGGTAGGGTGAAGAGTGCCAAACAGGATCAAATGGGATCAAGGGCTCTCCCCATACTGTTGCCCAAATGGAAATCTCATATATCCCTTCCAGCTGCAGTCAGGTATCAATATGTTATCAGTCTTTCTCTCCTCACTGTGGGTTAGCTGCCGTCTTGAGTGGGTATTTTCCATCACAAAGATTGCACTGGAGTGGTTGACTCCTCTCCCCCATCACAGCATATTCCAAATCTAATTAACCAGCCTCCATTTGCTCAGCACAGGATCTAAAATTTCTCACATAATGTGTCGTTCGGTCCTTAGTGAGTGAAATTTATCAGATATTCACACTCTGTTTATTGCCCTGTGAAATGGCTGTTCTTGTTGAAGTCCCCCATTTTTGCTCAACTCAGAAGGTGTTAGACTTGCGCCCCTCCAGATGTTATGGACTACAGTTCCCATCATCCCCTGCCAGCATGATGTTGACAGGGGATGATGGGAACTGTTGTCTATAACATCTGGAGGGCCGCGAGTTTAACACCTAAATAATCTATCTTTGTTTCACTTTTACAACATCATTCACTATTTTCTCCTACACCTTATCCACTCTCATCAGATACTCACCAGCTTGAGTAGACTTCCGCCTGGCCTTCTTAATCTCCTCTTCTGTCTTGTTACTAAGTTTTATCTCCAGCTGTTGTGTTTTCATCTCTAAGTCCTTTTGCCTCTCTGTTAATGCTTTTCGGGCCTTGGAGCAAACACAAATACCATAAATTTTCCTACAGAAAGAGAATATGAATGTGACTCCACCATTTCATAAACTCTGTTCTTTCTGTAACCGCCACCTTGCAGATATGCCTTTGCTGAGTAAACAACTAACATTTCTATATTATTATTTTTCCTATCCCTATTATTTTTAGCATTACATAAGGAAAAGAAAACTTAAAAATTGTGACAAGTCTTTTGGAACATTACTAGAAAAGCAGCTATAATTTTCATTGGTCATTAACAGGGTTAATGATTTTACTCTCTTTTAAATGATTTGTTACTAATAAGCAATGTTTCCTTAAAGTCTCATTTGTTTTAAAATAAATTCAGGATTTTGGTGAAATATAATAAATATGCTTTTAGGTCTCAGTTACCTTTTAGCACTCCTTATGCTATTTACTCTTATTGCTTCAATGTCCATTATTATTTAATTCTGTTTAATATCACAGCTGCCAATTCTTTAGCTGGTTATTGGCCTTTCACTACAATTCGAGCCCCACCCAGAGACCTAGGATGTTGTAATGTATTGGTGTAGTGTTCGTGTGGATCCAAATGGGCTGCCTTTTGAATCTGACAGATGTTGATTTCATCAATTTGGAAGTGTTTCAAGTGCAGCCCTAGAGTTTTTGGAAGGGTGCCCAGGGTGACGATTACCACTGGTTTGTGCTATAATTGCTAAATCTCTATTTTCAAATCATGATATTTAGTGATATTCTCATGTTCTTTTATCAACCCTGCTATTACCAGGTATTTCCATGTCAATGATGGTCACTTTTTTGTCCTTGATCACTGTAATGTCTGGTATGCTGTGCGCCAACACTCTGTCCTTTTGGATTCAAAAGTCCCACAAGATCTTCACCTTGGTATTTTCCATTACTTTCTCAGGATGATGTTCCCACCAGTTTTTAATAGATCATCTTGCCCACCGAGTTATGACTCTGTATTCAGTCTGCGTGATCTTTTCGCAGCAGCTGAGTATGTGATCTACAGTTTCATCAGCTTCCTTGCACAATCTTGCCATTATTATTTACCTTATACTTAATTTGTGTTTTAAATATGTACATTAACATTTTCTTCTGTGACATTAATGCTACACTAAAAGCTTGGTTAACCAGCATTTGGTTAGCTGAACAATTTTTTTTTTTAACTTCACAAGCCTTTATTGGCATAAAATAAACATACAAAATCAGCATACAAAATTTGCCCATTATTGCTCACAATTATAGACACTGGTACTAAAATACTAAATACTAAAATATATACATGGTCCTTCTGTAACTGTAGGACATTCCTTCAGCTAAGTTAACTCACTTAAACGTCATCGGATACTGACAGAAGCTAGCAAAATTACTGCTGGCTATATGTGGTCATAATACATAGACATTGGTTGGTATTCATCTAGACTTACGTCTATTATTGTTAGCAGAAATTTTGCTACATTCTCACACACTGTGGGATCCATGTTGTTCAAAAGCATAGGTATCTTAAGAGCATCAGTTAGATTGTTATACAGAAATGGGATAAGTGCAGATTGTGACATTCTGATTTTTGCAAACCTTACACAATGAAAGAGGGTATGATCGAGTGTCTCCACCTGACCCATATTGTATGGACATAGCCTCCTCTGTTTGTCAATTTGTTGATATCTGCCATAGAGCAGCATAGAAGGCATTAGATTGAATCTGGCCAGTGTTAAAGCTCTTCTTAATTTAGGGTTGGTGATCCACTGTAAATAATTGGCCATGTGTCCTTGTTCAATTGGAATAAGCAGGGTCAGGGGGGAACACGTTTTCCTCGCAGCTGTTATCATATCCCGATACTCTTGTTCTAATAGCTTAGTTTTCAAGCAGCTATATGCTTCTGATAGGGAAAGAGGGACTAACGACTCTAATGAAAAGCCAAGAGTGTTGATTTTTCCCTCAACTAGTTTCAGCCACCTAGAATTTGCATAGTCGGAAAGCATGAGGTGTAACAAACTGGAGTGATCCTGCAGATAGTGGATACGTAGCCAGTATCTGACAGTTCTCAGCCAGGCCATCGTGGCATATGATATTTGCCCGAGTTCTAAACATAGGGCTGCATATGAAGCACAATTTGGTAAGCCCATAATTTTGTGGAAGAAACGGGACTGGACTGTGTTTATATTTTTGTTTATAGCTCCGATCCAAATAGGTGCTCCATAGAGGAGCTGAGAGCTGCATTTAGCATTGAACACCTTCAATGCGGATGGTATATACTGGTGGCCCACAGTGAAAAAGAAACGCTGAATTGCTAGGGCACTGTTGTTAGCTGCAGCGAGTGCTAATTTCCTATGTACTGCCCAATTAAGGTTGCTAGTAAGAGTTATGCCCAAATATTTGAACTGGTTAACTTGTTCTATGGGTCTGTTATTGATGGTCCATGTATGACTAGGGGGTCTTCTAGCGAAGACCATTATTTTGGTTTTTTCATAGTTAATTACCAGTTCGTTCCTCTTACAATATTCAGCACAGCAATTTAAGAGACGAGTGAGACCAACTTTAGTGTGGGACAGAAGAACGGTGTCGTCAGCATACAGTAACGCGGGCACGTGTTTAGTGCTTAGTTTGGGAACATGCCCATTGGCCTTCTGGAGGGTTGGCACTAGATCAACTGAACAATTTAGTGGACTGGTGTGCTAGAAAAGTGATTCATGCAGATACCACTCCACTCACTTGGGTAGATAGCAGACAAAAACTTTTTGTCTGGAACATTTTGTTGACTGGCAACCCCAGTAATAAAGCTTTACTATATGGGTTTTTGGTTGGGGTTTTTTTTTTACTAATTTATTCTCTCCTTTCCCCTCTTCTTTGAATATTTTTCAATATCAGGAACATCAATGAAATTATGTGCTGAAGCAAAATTACCTTCAGTGTCTGAAAGAACACCACACAAAGATAATATTGACACCTTGCCTGCAATTATGTTTTTATGTGAGATATGCTAACTGCTGCTGCAGACATTACGTGCTTTATGTTCCCAGCCCAGGAACGATTGAGAACGGGATGTACAGTCAATTATTATGATTTTATGAAATGACACAGATGCAAACTGAACTTTACCCTTTGGATATTCCATGTGAATTGGATTAAAAATTGTCTGTTTTGCTCTTACCTTTTCTACTGCAGCATACCGACTAACTAGCTGTTTTCGCAAATCAGCAATGTGATGGTCGTACTTCTTCATGTCTTTCTTGAAATTCTCTCGGAAGTTCAGTAGGGGTTTCTCCACTTCAGCCTGTAGCTAAAATAAAAATAGAAACTTTTTGGGGGCGAGGGAGGTAAATTGGTGGGAGTATACACTGAAGCATCAGATGCAGTTACATCAGTGTTGGGTAAACTACACTGTGCACAGCAACCCAATTCCATCTAAGAAATACGCTCTCTGCCAGTTGCAGAAACTTATGAGCAATTCTAGAGAAGGGTTTTGACATCCTGACTTATTACCTGAAACCAGGGTGGGAAGAAAAAACAGCTTTCACAGCAGTTGCCTTGTCTACAGGTGACAGCTGGATAGCACATCTGGATAAAAGAGTAACTTACCCAAAACTACTTTTTTGGCATCATTAACCCTGCAGCATAACACAGACTGGTCTAGAATCTCAGAAGTTCAGATTTTGATCACTGTAACCACAGCCAAACCCAGAACAAGCATGTATTTACTTAAGCTTCATTCAATCAAAATATTCACAACAGCGGCAAATATGAAGTAGGATAGACAGACAGAATTGTGTCCATCTGATAGCAACTGGATCAGCAGCTGTACATAAAAATTCACCTTCAGAACTCTGCAGTTTAGAGAACTATTGTGAGTTCCAGTGTAAGAAATGCTGAACAACCATTCCTAACTACAAATTAATAAAACAGTTGTGATAAATAACTGATCTCATTTTCCCTCGAAAGGAGGACTGTGACAGTGAGGAAGAAGGTCTGAGATGGGCAGAAACTGAAAGATCTCTCCTGCACTCCTATGATAAAGTAAGCATAAATCTCATGTGCTGAGCTCTGCCTAGAGAATCTGAGACTGAAATAAAGATTGTGTGTAACGATTCAAGGGTAACCAAAATTGTTCTCTGTAATAATGACACTTATCAGCTCCTTGCACAACATGACCCTCTCAGAGGGCATGCACTCAGAAACAACCATTAAAGATAAATTCCAAAACGGTTTATGTTTTCTCCTGCTTCAGATGTCTCTCCAAGCTACTGATCTTGGAATGACATTATTTTTAAGCAGAAGAGTTTAATCCAGCCAATGATAAGCCCTTTCAAGTCAGATTTGTTTTAATGGGAGACCTAAGCATTACAAACAGATTTCAAAACTTTGGATGGGTTGGGCCCAAAGCTTGCTTAGGTGTTTTATTAGGAATCAGCATTGAGGAGAAAAAAAAGTTAATTCCATGAATACTTTCTGGTTTTGGAAACAGCAGATAGTTTTCATTCTTTGGCAATCCAGTTTATCCATGAGATTCCCCCCCACCTCCCACAAATTTACATAAAGACAGTAGACGCAGCTTAAAGATTTCAGAAAATATATCCATCCTATCCCAGCCCCACAATAAACACCCTTCATGGAATTAAGAATTACTTTGGAAGAAAACTTGAGGTGGACCTCTGCCTCATCAGCCAGGCTTTTCTTCAGCTGAGACCAAGCCTCACCAAGAGTCCTGAAAAACACAAAATGCAATGCATCTGATTAACTTGTTATGATAGCCTTATCGTGAAGAATCATCATTACTGTAGGCCTTTCTCTTAGCAAAATAATTCCACATACAGCATATAATGGAGAGAAATGAGTGAGGAGTCAAAACACAACACTTTACATTAATTACTTAATTTTTCTCTCTAGGATCAAATTCATTTTCACATTCATAGATGAGATAATCATGGGTCTCTCCCAAGAAATCTCATTTTCCACCCACTATGGAACTTACAAACTGCACATTCAAAATTCCCTACTGCTGTTTAGAATTAAAATTACCATTCGTCGGCAAGAAAACACCAATATTTGTACAGGCATTCTTGTTTGCAATTACTCAGTAAAGCAAAACTAATGATTTCTGAAATGACAGAATTTTCTAGACAAAAGGCACTTTGTGGTAACACATTTTGCAGATAAAGGGCCACTTTTTGGTAAGATGTACCTTACAGTGAAATGAAGCCTAATTTGTGAACTGAGTTCAAAAAAGCCAGAGATTTCACCAACAATTTCTCATCACACTTTGCTTGGCCAGAGTCTGTCCAAGCAACCCTAGCAGAACTGCTGGGTCCAGGGATGTAGGAGAAAGCAATCCGCATGGCTTATGACTCTTGGATCTGCACACTCCAAAGTCTGAGATCCTGGCAGCACTTCTGGAGCACACTTGCTCCATGCGTGTCTGCCCAAACACAACCATCAACACACTCCTTCACCTCCTGCAATTTTCTCACAGGCACACCAACATCTTAATAGGTTTTTGGCACCTGGACCAAATGGCTGCCAGTCTCTGGTCTGCAGGCACCTGTCACAACTCATTCATAGACATCCTTACAAACATATATTAGAGGGTATGCAGAATGACACAGGAGGTTCACCTGCCTTTCCACACACTTTTCTTTTCTCAGCATGGAACAGAAGTTAATCCGCCATTATCCAACTAGGTAGGACAGTAGTGCACCAGACTGTCTAATATCACAACAAAAATTGCCCTGAATGGCTTACTCACAAAAATGTCTTAAAGTGACATTGCTTTTCAATATCCAAACAAATCTATTCAATTTTTGTCCCAATTATTAAGACATTTTCATTGACATAAACAACTTTATGTACCAATAAACAAATCAGTTCCAATCTTTCAAATGTCAATTACAATAAACTTAAATGAGCATCCTCCTTTACATTCAGGTACCTGAGACATTATTAAGAACAATTGCAGATATTTGTTTGATGCTGAAATAGCATTTTTGCGTTTAGTGCAATTTTTATTGCGATATTAGTGAAACAAATGAATCCTTAGACCTGCTAATTGCTTTGTAGATATACGGCCAAATTAAAAAAAACCCTGGTAGGTGTGACAGTGCTGGATAGCTGCAGCAATGGCTGCAGACCAATCATATTGAGGAGAAAGGTTTTATCATATTTTCACCTTCTGAGGCAGGTGTGCAAATGGAAGGCCTCTGGAACTAGGTGGATCTTGCCTACTCAAGGCCTTGGTCCTTATCAGTTAATTGGCGCCAGCCTCCTACTCCAAAACAGTGTCATCTCTTCTGCCAATTGGTTGCAACACATGATGATGCAACATATCCAACCATAAAAAAACCAGATTTCTTCTTTCATGAGATGGCTCCTTTCATTTTAACAGGATCAAGGTGTGGTCTAAGTTCCTGTAAGTGGATTGACGACAGAGGTAACTAAAGGAGTGCACACCCCAGAGGCGTTTGGGGTGGCATCTGTTTGCTCTGCAAGAGTCATCTGTTGGGTCTGCAGAATCGCCACCCTGATCTACTTTTAGACTACTTCTGCTTGAGCAGTTAGATAGGGAGGCAATGTTGACCAAGCAAAAAGCAGTTGTTTGGAGGCAATGCTTCTAACTTGGCAATATTTCTCCAAGCTTCTCTAAGGCCCCTTCCGCACAGGCAAAGTACAGTGGGTTGCAGCCGGTGGAAAGCAACCCATGTTGGCGCCAGGGCATTTGCATGCCTCTATGAAGGCATTGAATGGAACCCATGGAGGCAATGTGGGTTACCATCGCGCCTTTGCATGGAGGTGCGTTCCCCCCCATTTCCTCCGCTGCGCAGTTATGGAACCAAGGAGCCATGGACCTCCACAGCCATGCTGCCGCCGCTGTGACCCTGTGTAGCTTTGCAGCAGAGAGGCGAAGACTGGGGAAAAAGGGAAGCGTGGCCAAGTAATGTGCTTTTCGGGGGAGCTGTTGGCTCACCAGCGGCTGCAACCCGCATTAACACCAAAGAATCACGGATAGCACGATTCTTGAACAACCCATTTTGGACAGGGGGAAACAGAGGGTGGAGTCATGTTGGGGCAGGAACTGTGTGAAGTCCCCCCCCCCCAAAAAAACGGGTTTTATCCTGTTGTTACCCCGAGTTTATTGGCCCATGCGGATGGGGTCTTAACACTGGCATTTTACATTTTTCTTCTGCCTTTCCTCAAGAAGCTCACAGCTGCGCATGTGATTATCCTCACAACCATCCTGTGAGGAAGGTGAGGCTCAGAAAGCGTGACTGGCCCAAGGTCACTTGCCAGCTTCATGGCTCAGAAAGGATCAGATCCTAGTTTAACATCTGAGCCACTGCACTGCACCAGCAGATCATGGGAAGAGGCTTCAAAGCCTTCTTGGAATTCTTTGGCTGCTTCCATGTGGAGAGGAAAGCTCCCGATAGCTTTCACGGCCACTGCGGCTGCAGCAGGATTCACAGCAGCCGTGGAATGTTCACACAGCAGTCTCCCCTGAGCCCTTCTTGCCTTTGCGCTGCCTGCCTGCCACTGGTGGGCTTTCCTTCTTTTCAAAATAGGGAACTGTTTAGTGCACAGTACAATTATAACAGTCTATCTACTGGTTTCTTTGGATTCCCATCGTTCATTAAACCAGTAGGTATCTAGGTTTTTGTTGTTGTTGTTGCAGACATACAAGGGGAAGGGTACACCCCTTCACAATAAACTGGAACAAAATGCTCGGGTGGAAGCAGGCATTCTATTTTGTGGAGTTGCTAGAGACTCTCACCCTGTTTCACTTTGGGGTGTTTTTTTTGGCTTGGCAGCATTATTTTCTTTTTAGAGCTGTTGAGGAAATGCCCTTCCTGGTCTAAATTTTTTCTGCTGCGAGCTACTTTCATTGGAAAGCCAAAGACATCATACAACACATTGTTTCACAGCAACATTGTCCAGCATTGTTGAAGGCTTTCACAGCCGGATTCAACTGGTTCTGGTGGGTTTTCCAGGCTGTGTGACCGTGGTCTGGTGGATCTTGTTCCTAATGTTTCACCTGCATCTTGGCTGGCATCTTCAGAGGTGTATCACAGAGGGAAGGCTGTTACACAATGTGTAGCAGACAAAGTGTGTAACAGACACAGTGGACACAGTGTGTAACAGACTTCCCTTTGTGATACACCTCTGAAGATACCAGGACAGGTGAAACATTAGGAACAAGATCCAGCAGATCACGGCCACACAGCCCAGAAAACCCACCAGCATCCTCAACCAGTCAAATAATATTCCATAGCAACCAAGTTCTTTTTTGCACAGATTTCCAAGGGATTAAACCAACAGGAAGGCTCTTCAGAAACAGAAGTGAAAGAAGACAGAAAATGATTTCTACATAAACGGACATGCTTTGTACCATGAGAGGATCTATGGGCTGTCATAATTACAAGGATACACACTCACCCTTCCTCCAGAGAAGCCAAAGAGTTCTGAGATAGTTTAGACAAGTTTTTGGCATATTCTTCTTCAATTTTTATCCTGGAAGTGATGAAACAGAAATTGCTCATTCAGAAAAGCAGTTTCTCGTAACCGGTGATGATAGCATATCCAGAAAAGCATCCCTTAGGAATAGATCTTTTTATTCCCTGCAATTTCACCAGTAAAAATTTGTTGGCAATTTAATTTTCTTGCCAAGCAAAGCAGGTTAGTACTTGTGACTGGCACCCCAACCCAATATATTTGAGGTAACATAAACAATAGATTGTTTATCTGCTACCCATAAAGCAACAGTGTTTCTGACAAGTGAAGTAACATGAGTTGGATTGAGAAGGGTGTTGTTTGTTTTCAATGGACAATGGGCTTTCTCACTTCGCCTGTCCTGATGCAGCTCAAAATACTGGTACTGGTTGAAAAGAGTTCCCCAGGAGTAGACACACATTGGAGGGGAAGTGGTAAAAATCCCACCATGTCCACTCTCTAAAATCCTCTGCTAGAACCAAGTGGAAGCACGACTTTACTCAATACTTACTAGAAATCAGAACACGGTTTGATTGATCTTCACAGCTCTTCTTAGGCCAAATAGTTTTTTTGTGATAGCACCTCTGAATGGAGAAACGGAGGCCTACTTTGGTTCCCCACCTTCTCTTCTGTTCCTTGTCCCCATACTGAAACATTCTATGATTCATCACTGTTCTACCTAACCTAACAGATTCTACTAAGCTAACACTGAGTCCACAGTTTCATCCAGCCATAAGTATAATAATTTGTTTTGGAAATATACTGGGAACACAAAGCCCATTTATAGGCACTCTAGTTCATGATGAGCTAATATATGAAATGACATGTTTGTGAATGTGCTTTAGGAGAAAACTGACAGAAAAATAGACAGGGGTGGGCTAGATCCTACTGTTTTTTCTGCTCATTCTCACTTTATACCTCACCTTGCTTCAGCCTCTGCCTTGTATAGCTCCCCCGCCCCACAAGTCCCCCCCCCCCCCCACAGTCTTTACGGTATACAAAAGGGATCCTGCACACTTTCACCAATAGAAAAGCTGGCAGGACCAGTTTAGGCCAAAATTTTAAAAAAGTTCTGGAACTGGGATAATTTGTACACTTACACACTTCCATTTAACTGGGAAGCAGAGCAAAATTTGGAGGGCACAGTTCTGGTACAAGTGTCACAGACTGCCTCAGCACCATTTATTTTTACAGTTTAAAAAAGTTATACAGTGTCTTCCCTAGGATCAAACTAGTTTACACCAAAATGCAAAATGGGAAAAAACTATAACTCCACAAATATTCGTAATTAGCCAGAATATGTCAAGAAGACCACTACTGTGCTCAAGAACTGTGCAGACGTTCCAGTGTCATTATAATTAGCAGCTTCCATTCTTCTATTTATTCACTGTTACGTAATTACAGTGAGGGAACGGCTACGATGCTTTCACTTTCCTCTGGGCAGGCAGGCAAAGTTTACTCCTAGAACACAGCATTCCAGAACCATTACAAGTTCGAAAGAAGCAAATCTCCCGCCTATTATTATTATTTAGATAGCTATTTATAACAATGTCCTTGCTCTTCTATGGATTGTTCTAAATAATAAGCAGCTATAAATAATAGCTGTTTATCTTTCTCTCTCTTTCCTTAGCCTTTCATGTCCTGCAGATATTTTAAGTTATTCAAACTATGTTCCAGCAGAGCTGTAGTCATGGAAAAAGGAAGGGCAGAGTGGGGTGAGGAAAGGTTTTTTTGTTTTGTTTTTTAAATGCCGGAATCACTGAGCAGAAGATACTCATTGGAAGTCCAGTGAATTCAAGGGGATCTGTGATCCTGTAGAAACACAGTGGATTAAAATTGGTCCTTACTAATTACATGGACTGCTTTTGCACCAAAGAAGCTGAAAAACTTAAATACATGCTAAAGTGCAACCATTTTTAAATTCTACCACCCTAAGATGGGAGAATGAAATCCAAAAGCTGTCATTAAATTTAGAAGCATATCAGCAATAACCAAAAGTCATCTTATAGTGCATAAACACACCTTCAGACATCATTAAAAATGGTTTGCTCATCACAAGAATCAGCCAGCCTCACACTCAGTGGGTTTAAGAAACTGCAGCATGTTTTGGTCCTATAAATCAGGAATCTAAAAAAGCACCTGTTTCAGGCAACACAACAATCAGGAAGACTTCTAGTTTGAGAAGAACACAAGAGGTAAAAGGAGGCAGAGTGGGAGCCCAAGGACCTTTGTCACATTCTCATCTAATTCGTATGCTCTACACTCAAATGAGAATTTGGTATTTGGCATTGCGATGGGTGGCACAAACCCAAGTATAAAGGATAGAGCAGAGCTACATGTCTGAAAATGAGGAGAAAATGGCATTTCCGGGTTAGAAGCACTCTCATAAGAACCAGGGGAGTTCTATGTTGATGTCATCTGGCACTTCGAATTTCACTCAAAACCTTGAGGACTAAAAACCGAGACATTTAATTATTCTGAAGCTTAGAATTTTAGAAGCCCAAACCGGTTTGCAAATACTGATTTCTTCTCAAAACTTTGCAGTTGCAGAAGGCTGACTATAAAACCTTTCGGATCTGTTGTAACTCATATTGCTGTATTCCCCCCTGTCTCCACAGTGATGAAACCTGGCTGGGATGTGAGCGTGAGAAGAAGTGTTGGCAGCAAGGCCAGAGCAAAGTAAGTCAGCATTTAGCTGGCCAATATTTCAAGACTGGGTGTGCGTAAGAGGAAGCACACCTAATGGATTAGTCAAGCAGGAGCCTGAGTTATGGAAACAATTAATCAATGAAACACAAGCAATTAATTTGTCCCAGTACTGAGCTTCTCAGATACCTTTCACGGATAAACTCTGCCATTTCTTTCTGCATTTGTTTCCCTTTCAGTTGTTTCTGTAGAAGAATTTCAAATCCTGAGATTGTACTGTTCCCTTGGGGATCCTTTTTATCAGCCTGCAGGAAACACAGAATTAGGATATACCCTACACACACAAAAAGAATTAGCCGATGCACTGGACCATTTAGGCTATGGTATAAGAAGCCTTCAACACATTCTAAATGAGTTATTTACAAACCATTTTTGAGGCACTATTCCTAAGAAACAGCATATTACAGCCACTAGAGGTCACTGTGGTTCACATAGAACGGATAACGAAGCAGCAGGTGACTTTATAATATATAGGGGAAACAGCCGTAAGTTTGTAGGAAAGATGAGGTCAGCACTAGCCATTATTTTTCCAACTGGCACTGAAATAATTTTGACCTAGATTCTAGTGGAACAAATTACTAGTAAGCTTACTTAGAGTGAGAAGCGCACATGCCTTCCCAACATCGCAGTCCTTTAAAGGGATCACTAAGTTTGAAATTGAAGGGAATTCCCTTGTTTAGCCTCCCCTTGTCTTTACAGAAGCTCGAGGAAGTGTACAATCCAACATTTTAAAAACAATAATGAAAACAACATAAAAAGACACCAAAATAAGGTTTAGCCAGACCATTTCCACCAAGTACTCAGCCTACTACTTAAAGCAAACCAAAGTAGTCAAGAATGCTCAAAATGTTTGTTGGGCTGCTTTCACATGGGGATTTTCCACATGGGCAGCCCTGGGATTAAAAGAAGTGTTAATGTAGTGTGTGTGTTTTTTCTGAGCATGACTTGTAATAAAAATGGACTAGAGTCCATTTTTCTCTAGTTTAAAGGGGAATGGCTGAGGGGAACACTTTCTCCACCACCAATCAGCTACATGCCATCATTTTAAAAAACATTTTAGTCCATTTAAAACATTTTAGACATTTTAAATTTTTTACTCCATTTTAGGAGCAGAAGTGGCATAGTGGTTAAGAGCAGGTGTACTCTAATCTGAAGGAACCAGGTTTGATTCCCTGCTCTGCTGCCTGAGCTGTGGAGGCTTATCTGGGAAATTCGGATTAGCTTGTGCACTCCAACACACACCAGCTGGGTGACTTTGGGCTAGTAACAGTTCTTCAGAGCTCTCTCAGCCCCACCTACCTCACAGGGTGTTTGTTGTGAGGGGGGGAGGGGAAAGAGTTTGTAAGCCCCTTTGACTCTACTACAGGAGAGAAAGGGGGGGATATAAATCCAACTCTTCTTCTTCTTCTTTAAAGGGTTATTTCCCCTTTCCCTGCTGATAGTAAGGATAGAGGGTGAAAGGGAGTTCCAAATCCCAAAGGGTCCCAGAGAAACGGCCACTGAATCTACATGTTTACATGAGCAGCTGAATTGGAATTAGGTTGTGGCTGAAGAAAATAACTTTCATAACATCTTAAGAGCACCCTCCAATCTTGGATTTTAACACATTTGCTACCAATATGTTATGTCCTGCATCAAGCCCAACTATGGCAATAAATAGCATATGGGTGACTGCTCACTTACCCAGAAATAATCGCAGTAGCTCCATTCGGAAGGTTTCAGCAACTGCTGCTCTGGCACTGCGTCAGCGTAGGGAAATGTTACACAGTTTATCTGGGAGGGGGTAAAATAAAAAGAAGAGGAAAATGCTGGATTCACAAAGCAGCTTGAAAACATTAATAAGTGGATGACACACAAGCAGAAATCTGCATAACTGCCTTATAGCAGACATATATGATTGCTGAATGCAATGCTCTTTCTAGCCAGGTGGTGTTACAGGACACAGATGGAAAGGTTCCTTGGCAGAAAGTCATTCCAACATCTAGGTTACAGGCCCCAAGCAAGCAAGCAGTTCTGATCATCGTACCCTGTAAATACGATTGCTTTATTATTTGATGGACAAAACCAAGGATACACAGAACTCGAGAAACTTCACAACCAAACCTCTTTTTCATTGCTGCCTGAGGGAAGTAGCTAATACCCTCCTACCCTTTGAGAGAAATTGTAAATACAACAACATTTGTGTGTGGTAAAGAACATTTTATGAACAAAATTGGTTCAAGGTAACAAAAGAGTTAGGCGCAGTATGGGGCTCCAAATTCATCTCGAAATTCTGTGTCGGCGTGGAGATAGTCTATTCTATTCACCCTCTACTTTGAAAACTCACTAATCCCAACATTTTGCTTCCCTTTATAAGTCATCTTGAAATTTTCCCTCTGTTGAAATATGGTGGCAACTCTAGACAACGCTTTTTGTATTTGCACAACACGGACACTTCAGGGAGACAATGAGATCTCACAACGGGAAAAATCACTTGCACAAACATTAGTGAAGATAATGGACTTAATGGTGAGAGAGTATCTGATGAGTAATGAACATTGGCTCAAGTGCCTGCTGTCCTGGGCCTTTTTGAATTCAGGATACCCTTCACTTCCCTACATTCTGCTCTGTTAAACCACATTCCTGCTATTGAAAACAACTGGAAGCCATCAATCTGCGAAGCTCCAGAATCACTAATCTGAAAGCAATAAATCTCTCTGCAGTGCACATTCAGTCCAAAAACACTGAATTCTAGAGGCTGACAGAGCACACAAAAGCAACCTCAGTCTGGAAGCTAACATATATAAACCCACACTTAACTGCCCAAACACAATATATGCAGAATGCCCAAGCACCACTTCATACATGTGGGTGTCATGAACATCTCTAAAGGTAAGTGACTTCCTTGAAAGAATGTTGTTATTCACATGGCGGTCCTCAAGTAGTGTGGATGCTGCGTTTTTGTACCTATTTCCTCTAAAGTATTACCCAAAACAGCAGCACTTTTGAAGCCTTCGTTGACTGAATAGTTGAATTCACAATGCCCATCAGGAAGCATTTATTTAATTTCCAATCTACCGAATTCCTTCATCTCAGGACCAGCAGAAACATATCGAAGTGCATGTCCTAAAATTCTAAACAGTTCACCACTTCAACACTGTTAAGACAGATTAGAACAGGGGTCTGCAACCTGTGGCAGGGGCTGATGGGAATTGTAGTCCATGAACATCTGGAGAGCCACAGGTTGCAGACCCCTGGATTAGAAGGTGTGAGCTAGTGAACAGAGGTGGTTAGCCATTGCCTGCCTCTGCACGACAACTGCAAATCCTTGTTTTGTGGTCTCCCACAAAAATACTAACCAGGGTCACCCCTCCTTAGCCTCCAAAATCTGACGAGATTGGAGACCTTCCAAAATGAGAGAGCAATCAAAAAAGTCTATTGACATGACTCTGTTGTTGCTGGTACCCTTCTGGGAAAACAGAGGGGTTTCTGAAGAAGCTGTAGAGACAGCTTGAGATATCACCTAATAACGATAAGGAAAGCGGGGGGGGGGGGGTGCGCGATAAACAAATTGTTCAGAACAATTGTTTTAATCTGCCAATCTACAAGAGAACTGGGGCATGCTTGCACACTGTATCTATATTAAGCAAAATAAATGAATAAATGCACAGATAGTTTCTTCTGTGGCACAACTGAAGTGATAATCTATTTAACAATACAACAGGATATCTTATTGCAGCAGCTTGATAAGCACAGAAATGGAACATGAGTGAGTGGAAGTCTTATTTCAAACACATACTATCCCTTCAGCTGGGAAAGAGGTGGAGCCTTATTTTCAAATAGAGATCTCCTTTTGTGCTAGAACAGAAAAAAACTTGCCAAAGGGGGAAAAATAAAATCAATTTATGTGAAAAAGAAGAGAGTATGTTTTTTGTAATGGTGTTGATCGACAGGCGCTGGCAAGAGTCACACTAAAAATGTACACAATTCTGTTGCAATTTGCACTGCCCATGCTGGTGGATTTAGACTTTTCCACAGTATCACTTAAAGCATTATAGAAACATGCAAAATCAGATTGAGCCGAGACCCAGGAAAGTCACAAATATAAAAGAATGTATTCCAGCAGGCGAGAATGCTCTACAGAACTGAATCTCCGAAACACTATTGTCTTCACAAAGTCTGACAAATGCCACAACAGAAAAATGAATATTCTGCAAATAATGCTAATGGAGGACACTAGAACTGCTTGCCATCATGTTGAGTGTGTGTGTGGTGGTGGTGGGGGGGTTGGTAACAGTAAGGGAGAGTGTGAACACACTTGAAACTGGAATGGCAGTATCAAAGAACGAACGTTTTATTCAGCCTCAGCACAGGATCAGACCAGACAAGCTAACAAAAGAAGTCACTTAATCTTGCCCTACTGTGTTGAGAGCTATATCCAACACCAGTGGTCTTCCAAGTCTACCAGTTTGACATGCAGCATCTAGAAAGATTGAATTGTTTTGGCTACAGTAGTGAAATTAACACTTGTTGGTACATGAAGGGTGCCATTTTTTCTCCCTGCCACCAATGAGACTTTTATTTTGAACTGGCACTAGAATATCATTATATTGATATACTAGTAGGTGTAGCAGATTTTCTGACTTTTTTTAAAAAAAAACCCAACTCTATAATTCCTTCTTTTCCAGAGATATCAGGAAAAAACACCATATCATTTCAAGGGAAGGCAATAGAGACTAAATTTAGTCATTTAAGTGAAGGGGAGTCATGACTTCCCCTCCCCCCCAAAAAAACCAGAAAATGTTTGCAAGAGGAAATCTTTTGTATTCTGTTTAATGTGATAGTATCTGCTACCTATCTCCCATGAGTAAAAAAACACAGTAATTGAAAAGGCCCTTGAAATTCTCTAGCAATTCTCATGCTCTTCTGAATTTCAAAGGACCACTGACACAACATCTTTCAAGAGATATGAATCCGACACATCCATCAGAATTGTGAGTTTTCAAAAGCAGTCTTGAGTTTGAGGGAAACAGCGGGTGAGAACGTGTTCGTGGTGCTGAGAAGCTGATCTGTTCTGTCTTGTAGGGATAATTACATTGTACTGACACCAGCTGTATGTCTCTGCTAAAAATCACTTTGTATGATCAGGTCACTACATCTGAATCAGCTTACCACTTAGGTCAGCAGGATCATATGAGAAGTGATTGTGCCATTGTCACAGACCCCTGAACAGGTAAAATAGTTGGTACAAGAACCAACTTACCCAACTGGTGAGAAGTGATTGTGCCATTGTCACAGACCCCTGAACAGGTAAAATAGTTGGTACAAGAACCAACTCACCCAACTGGGAGGCTGATTCAACCATTATTATAGCTGTGTATTACTCCAACCTTGATGACTTTTCTGACAGGGCCATGCAGTTGTAATGTAAATGTGCACAAGACAAACACCCTGAACTTATCTGACCCTTTATGCTGTTACTGCATTTACAACAATTGGGTGGTATCCAGAAAACACTGAAAACTGACAGGGCTTCCACTTCTATTTCTTTGGCTATCTCTGAGTGAACTGGTTTACCCTCACAGCTGGGACCTCCTTACACAATCAGCTGTTCTGGGCTAACAGCTCCTGAGCTCAGTTCAACCTAGAAGTTGTTTACATGCTGAAGGGGTGAATTAGGGAGGGAAAGGAGCTGACAGTGAGTCGAAAGCCCTTTGAGAGATTTGGGGCTCCTGCTTTACATCTCTTGCAGCTCAGTATAAGCAATAAGAAAGTGCATTATGGTTGAAGTTCATAATTCCACAGCAAAACACAGAGATCTATGATCCGTGAATAAGATCACCACGATACCACCCAATTGCTGCATGTTCATATCCCAGTCCAAAATCCATAGCCACAGTGTAAGTTCTTATCAAATACCAAGTGCAAAACACTGAAGATGTGAGAATAACACATCGAACCGGAAAGGGGGGGGGGGGAGTGAATGGAACGAAGCACCAGGCATTAATCCTGTCACAGAAAGAACACACACGAATCGTCACTTCATCATATTAGAGTCCCCTGATGCTTTCCTTCCCTGTGTTTCAGTTCATGCTGAGTTATGTCATGTTGTTTCAACAAATTCCTTTCCACTGTTGTAGCTAGCAAAAGAGCAAATCTCACCCTTCCACAGGGAAATGTTTCCTCTTTCTTAAAACATTGTAATCAAATCTTTGGTTAACTGTGGGGCCCAGATGACTGATCTAACCAGGCCAAGTTTCTGAGCAATAATGGTGGGGAGGGAAACATTGAGGCTTAATGAGAGAATCTAGCGGTCTGCCAGAATTCAAAATCTTTACATCCCATCTTGTCCTACTGAGAAACAACTAACATCTTAGCAACTTAAGTCAAAGGCAACTTCATGGGGCAGCTTTTCAAAATTATTACTAGGGAACAGCTTTCCCTTCAGTTCTGAGGCAACGCTATAAAGGAAATCAAACCTTCAAAGGGATGTTATACAAAACCTTGGTCTCAACTTTTATCACTGTGTACACTGCCCACAGGAACACTCCATTCTTGAAATGACTCCACTGGCTTTTAATTGCTTGAGCGACCCAGAAGCAACTCTGAACAAAAAGAAACACTGCTGCAAGTGTAATTTTAAAAATCACAGCAGAAAAAAAATGCCTCCCACCCTCTCACATTCTGACATTTCTCTCCTGTCTCTCTGAAACAGCTCTTTGCTGGCTTCAGGCTTTTAAAATGGCTTCATGGCAGCTATTGCTGTAGAAGGCAAGCACCGTGTTTACATCTGGAAAACATGAGGCAGACCCCTGCACACGGATTTCCCCCCATTCTGCTCTCCTGCCCTGCAATGCTACTTGTTCTTGTGACTGGATCACCATAGCAACCAGAATAGTGATCATCACTGTGGGATTCTGCTTACCGTGAAGGTGGTCTCCTTATTCTGCTTTCGGGTAGGTGATGGGGACCCAGGACTCTGAGGAGAGAGGCAAGAGGCATCATCAAAACTGCACTCCACATCCGACATAGTATGTATCTTGAGGGGGGATTCAGTGCAGCATGCAAGTTAAATCTGAGCAGATTCTTCTTCCGCTTTGCCTGCTAGCTTAGCTTCTTCCCATGTCCAGAGGTGTCACAGGAGTGACAGCTGAACTCTTGCACAAGAGACTCCTGCACGGTGCTCACGAAGCAGCACACGAGCTATGTACAGCAAGATAATTCAACCGAAACATGGTGACACCTCCCCTTCCAATCAGTGCTTAGCTTAGGAATTAACCCTTCAGCTGCATGCTAACTCTGGAGCAGGCTTTTTAGTGAATAGTTATTGAAAACTCCATTTCTACTTTACATTTAGCATTGCATGCGGAAGTTTCCTCGGCTGTAGGTTTAGATTACATCTGCATGCTTCCCACTGAACACCCTGCTTCAAAAGCCTGGACACAAACATCAAGGAGAATGTTTCCAACACGTTTGCTCTCTGCAGTGATGTTGACAACACACTGCAGGTGAACCTCCACCTCCCTCCCAATTCCATCTCCCAATTAGGGAATGCAGTGCAAACAGACGTCTTTATTAGAATGATAGCAATGGAATAACCGAGGTCAAAAAGCACAGTGTAGCATTTTGCCAAGGTTTTACTCCTGATCTAAATGTGTACACTGAGAGGTTATCCTGTCTCTCGTCCATAGCAACTGTGCAAAAACAACAGCCTGAGAGAACATTTTCTACTCCATCTTTCAGTGTAGCATGCTTATTTTGGAGGAGTTTGTAGTTCTTATCACAATGCAAGTCACAGCACACCAAGATATATGCATACCACGCTGCATAGCAGTAAATACAGCAATAAAAGGCACTTCAAGAATAGAGTCCAGCTATCTTTCTTTTGAAGAATCCCACATATATAATAAGCATGCTTGACTGACCCCAGCTTGGTAGAACATTATGTCAATGGAGACCAGGGCCTTGAAGGATTTAACACAGTTTTGCAAGGCTGGCAAGACAGAGCTGTTCCATCATGGCTGAGGACAGCAACTGTTTTCCGTCTTTCTGGCCTCCCTTCCCTCTCTGTTATCCCTCAGCCCAATATGACTGATGGAGCTATTGGGTGGGAGGCATTAGGCTGATTAATTTACCCTTGTTTTAAATGGTGCTAAGGATAGACTTTGTATAGCAATAAAATGCAAACTGTCCTCCACTTCCAGGAGAGAAGACTATGCCATCAGGAACTCCAATCTCTAATCATTCTCTTCAAAAAGACATTGTTTTGTGGTTCTTCTATGAGCCTTATCCTCAAAGAAAATATAAAGCGGAATTCCTCCTGCTCCTCATCCATGAAGTGCACTTTCATATTCATTGGACTGCTAGGTAGCAGAACCCCCCCCCCCCTATCTTGTCTAGTCAGGTCTTGCAACTTAACCCTGTTCAGCTACAATTTAAATTTACAAGGTGGTTTTCTTCTGACCATACTAGGAGGGAATACTGCCTTCTTTGGGTTACCCAGCCTCATGCTTCCGATATGTCATATTAAGCTGAATCTTGGTGTCTTCACATTTAAATTGAGTTGTTCCACAAGGCCTTTGGAGAGGCTGGCCACAGATTGACTGCCCCCTTGTGAGGTCCCTGCCATATTTCGCCATCTTCAGCAATGCCTTTTTCATCTTTTGGCATTGCCGCCCCCTCCTGACCTTAGGAACGGGCGCCATTACCATGGGATTTTTAAGCTGTCTGTTTCAGAGATTGGTACGCTGCTACTTAATTTTAAGGGTTTAATTGTTTTTTAATTATTGATTAAGGATGTTGTTGCTGTAAACCGCCTAGAGCCCTTTGGGGATGAGGCATTCTATGAAATCCAATGAATGGATGAATGGATGAATGAATGATCTTTTGCCCATCATCTCATGAAGCAGCCAACTATGAACATGAGTTTCAAAGACAAAATCATAAATTCTAAGATAACAAAATATGCCTGTTGAGCTTTCCCTCCTATAGGTTGGAAAAGAACAGCAATCCCAACCCTTGCTACAATTTCATCCAGAGCAGTATCAACACTGAGCACCAGGGACAAGGGCGACTCATTCCACAACCGTCTGCAGGGAAAGTAGTTGGAGCAAGTGAGATGTCTGCACATCACAGGAGAAACATTATAAACCTTAATGAGAAAGCAAAGAGTGGAAAGCCGACTCCCTCACACATTCACCCACTAGCCTGGGCCCACATCCTTGTGAGCTATTTGGAAAGGCAGAACCTTATCAATGAAGTGCCTTCTCAACCTAAAGGGCAATGGTCGCAGGGGTTCATCTCTTCCGGTGACTCCTGCTGCCAAGTCCCATCCACATAATCATTTTTAGAAGCGATGGAATCTAGATGAAAAGTCCTGGAGGAGTTACAATTCTGGAGTGACTACATGACAGTCAAATCTGGCATCTTCATGTCCTCTCAAGATGCCAGCCACAGATGCAGGCAAAACATCAGGAGAAAATGCTACTGGAACACAACCATACAGCCCAGAAACCCCACAACACCCCAGTCAAATCTAGCGTTTTTAACCAATAGCAATTTTGGGATTTTCCACATATGGGTATTTCAGTTACATGCCTCTCTGCTTAAAAACAAGGTTATCGTGTGAGAGCTTTGCTGTGTCAGGTTAAGTGTTTCCACCTCCCTTCCCCTGTAACATTACGTGGCAGAATGAACGATTTCCTAAGAGTCACATCCTTCACAGAGAAGTTAGGCAAAACAGGGAGGGATAGGAGAGGCCCAAAGCAGAACGTCATGTTTTGAATCTACATTATTCTCTCTCACTGACATTTCTTACATGTATCACATGGCAAAGGCCCAAAGTTCTTCTATTTGTCTTATTTTTTGAGAAAGGAGAGAACATTAGAGCTTGAATAGTATTAAGAATTCACACAGTGCTGAGTATTAGAATCCAGTTCTTTTAGCTGCAAGTGGCAGCTTTTAGGGTCTATGAAGTGGGGGTTGGGGAAGCTGAGCTGGAAAGTAGAAGGAATACCCAGGAGTGCTTTTTAAAACCATTGTTCTCAAATAAGCTGATTCTATAAGGGATTAGTGGACAGCAAATTTTGTTCAACTCCTACCCTGTTTCCCCGAATATAAGACATCCCCGGAAAATAAGACATAGTAGAGGTTTTGCTGAAGTGTGAAATATAAGGCATCCTCCAAAAGTAAGACATAGCAAAGTTTTTGTTTGGAAGAATGCCTGATGAACAGAACACAGAAAAATAAGACATCCCCTGAAAATAAGACATAGCGCATCTTTGGGAGCAAAAATTAATATAAGACACTGTCTTATATTCGGGGAAACACGGTAAGCATATAATGCCTAAGTGAAAGGGCATTTATTAATTTAGTTCATTTATACCCTGCCTTTCTTTCCAATGAAGACTCAGTGAAGCTCACCATTCTGTCTTCACAACAACCCTGCAAGGTCAAACCCTGTAAGCATTATATCATGTTGGCTCCCTGTCCCTGACATTTTTCAATTTTTGGAGTGGGTTCAGAAGCTTGTTAAGAGCATGCATACATACATATTGCTCGATGTAATGGCAGCATGAAAACCATGTAGAGCAGTGGATAGTATGTTGTATTTGGAGGTGGGAAGTTCTGGTTCAAGTACCCACTCAGCCAGGAAACTCACTTGGCCTCTTTTCAAAGGTCGCTAGATATTAGCGTTAACCTCTTCACAACCTTGTCGGGACTGTAAAACTTTATTCTGAATTCCTTGGATAAAACTGAAGTAAATTGCAGGTTGGATCCCATGATTTATCACTAGGATAGTGCTGACGGTTGCCAGTCTTCCTAACCTTCCTCTTACTCCCCAGCAGCCATTTCTGATCCTTGAGTAAGAGCCATGCAGGTCAGGAGGTTGTGGTGAGAAGGGGAAAGGGGCAGAATTGCTCTTTCCTGCTTCTTGTAAAACCGGATCTCAACCGATGGAGGTGGAAGAACACAGCAATACCTTCTTCCCCCTCTCTGCTGCAGCTTCCTGACCTGCATGGCTATTATTCTAGGCAGGTCCTATGACCCTGAGAACAAACTTTCCGAATTGTGCCGAAATGGTAACAGCTGATATGAAAATTTTGTTTGTGGTATTTGATCTGTGATGGATGTTTCACACATGCAAGTAATAAATAAGCCGGGTTGAACTCTTAAGAACATTTTAGTACCAAAATGCATCACTTTGGAATGTTGTTGTTAACACAGTACAGAAAATAGAGAACACTTGCGTCATTGTTCTGGAAAAAAAAGCCACACACATTCTGGTTAATATAGCTTTTTAATCCAATTTTCATGTGTATAAATTAAGGGAATTAGGGAAAAGCAGTATAAAATTAACAGCCATGTGGTGTGAAATTAACAGATGGATTTCAGTGAATCCATGATTATCATGTAGAGAACAACAACTTGTCAAAGTTTATGACTTTAAACAATGAACTGCATTTTATTCAACAGGCATGAATGACTGAGTGGAAGCTCCACTAAATTCATTCACTGGTTCTTCATAATTCGGCTCTATATGGCTTATATTTTTAGATGTGCTACAATGCTCTGAAACAATGGCTTCAGTTCACTGCAGTAATGTTTAAAAATACAGAGCGTAAGCTACAATGAATATTGTAGATGACAGTTTAGGAATGCCATTGGCAGAGATCAAGTCAGGATGACCCTTGGTTTGTGGACTGAGGAAACATACCACATTACCCAACAGACTCCAATGCAGGCTTCATGAATGCTGAGAAGATAAGGCATCCTTTGTTATTATTACTATATTGAATGAAACAATGGTGAAAGACTAAAGTTCTGATCTAAAAAATTTACTCAGTCCCCTATTTGTTAGCTTTATTTAAGCATGCTGGGGCAGGGAGAAATTGTTTGAATCATGAAAGACAATATAGAATTCACTGCCACAAGACTTGGCTGGCATTTTGTAAAAATCCTATAGGGTTTTTAAAAAATTGCCTAAGCAGAGACTACTTTGGTTCTAGTGTTTCATAACATAAAAGGATGCTCAGTGGCACTGTGAATAGAAAAACAACTAATTCCAATTAATCCTTTAAATGAAATGAGATTTTTACCTTTCTTGAGTAGACTGTAGAATTCCAAGCTACAGAATACTTAAAGCGTATCAGAATTAATAAGAACTTCTCAGATATAAAAACGCCAAACAAAGCAATGAAGAGAGAGCAAGAGACTGTTCAGGAATACACAAGTCTTAAGCTTCATAGTACAACCTTGGACTCAGATATAAAATAATTATAAAACTGAATTAGCATTAAATTAAACCTGAAGTGGGAAGAGACTGTTTTCCAATGCTTCCTCCAATTAGAAGTATATACTGATGATATTTCTATATAAATATAGAGAAAAGCCCCATTCTGCATCCAAGGATATCCTCTCTGCTTACCTGAGGGTCACTGCTGATTTTGCGAAGACTCATGTGGCTTGGCTCAAGTTGAGATACCAAAGCTCCTGGTATGTGATATCCGTTCACTGTAAAGAAGAGATACATGGCTTAAGGTAAAGAAGTGGTATAGCTCAATAGAGAAATAAAATGGGTTTTCAGCTTCTGCAGCTCTCTGTCAGGGTAAATAGGTTTAACCCGGCATGCCTCAACAAGTGTTAATGCAGATTCAAACCACTACACTACAGATTCAGAAGTCTGAATGAAACACATTCTGCATTACCAACCACATAAGTACACATAGGTAGGCAATGATCTTAAAAAGTGGGTATGGGGCAAATATTTACTGTAAAGGGACAAGTATAGGTGAAACCTGAGTCACAGGGACCATACAACTTGTCTTTTTCCCTCTACACTGGCTCACAATTAGCTTTCAGGATCAGTTCAAGGGGCTGGTATTGACCATAAAAGCCTTATATGGCTTGGGGCCAGCATATCTTAAGGATTGCATTCTCACATATGAATCTGCACATCCTCTCCAGACACTTTCAGAGGTCCCTACTTCAGGTGCCATCTAAGGGTAGACAGATAGCAACCCAAGAAAGAGTCATGGTGCTGGAGGTTTATAATGCTTTTCCCAGGGTGTTTGTATGTCTGTAAGTTTTTATTCTGCTGTTAGAGCTTGTATGGAGAGTCCCATCTGTTGTATGGTGGTTTGGACTTTCTTATGCCAGCTGGACTGAAAATTATCCTGAAGGACCAATGGGAGAAGGCCTTGTGGGTTATGAATGCAGCCAAGCCATTTTTTGATTGATGATAGGCTGATTAGAGCTTCAAGTTTTAACATCCCGGTTTCAAGCCTAATCCATGAGTTGGAAACATTTTTTGGAACCTGAACTAATGATCTGTTAGATATTTATATATACATTTTAAATTACTAAACTGAGGCTAGAATGACTAAACTGAAGCTATCATATTATGAGAAGACAAGAGTCACTGAAAAAGACAATAATGTTAGTTAGCGTGGAAGGCAGCAGGAGAGGACCCAATATGAGATTGATAAGACTCAATCAAGGAAGTCAGGGCCTTCAGTTTCTAAGCAAGGCTGTTAGCGATGGGACATCTTGGAGGATATTCATTCATAGGGTCACCATAGATCAGAAGCAACTTGATGGACACGTACATACATTCGAAATGCAGTTTTAATGGTTTACATGTTTTAATGCCTTAATGTTGACCATCTTGGGAACCCTATTCGTACTCTTTTTTAAAGGTAAAGGTGCAAGCACTGGGTCATTACTGACCCACAGGGTGATGTCACATCATGTTTACTAGGCAAACTCTGGCTAATTGTGCATGGAACGTCTCCTTGTCTCAAATGGAAATGCCCTTTCAATTATATTCTCCGGGTTAGATTTTCAATTACACAATTGTTCTGAAGCCACCACATTTTTGAAGGAGAATCCACGCATTTGGAAAATCTGGGGGAAACTCCAATCTTTTTTTCCCTCTTTTGCAGGGAAAGTGAAGTAGACCACATTGCACCAAGTCTTCTTCGGGTGGGGTGGGGGTTCCTCCCTCCCTCTTCCCCACCCACAAATGACTAGTTCCTCCCTTTTGTCCTCCCATTTTGCTACCTGGTCTCCTCCCCATCATCTTTCCCCTGCCACTTCCATTTTGCTGCCAATACCCAATTGTGGGGGTTCAGCATAGATTCTCTCATTTAATTTTTTTTTTTTTGCTACTACTGTGAACTACTACCAATATTCTGCTTGGCAAATGTGAAATTTACATGGCATGGCTGAGGGTAGCCAACATGGTCCTGTTCTGTCCACCTTTTCCCATTTGAGTTTGGTGTAGGAACACAGATGTTTCTCATTTCATTTTTCCCTACTTCCAAAGCAACTAGCCTTTTGTCTTCCCACTGTCCTCCCATTTTGCTGCCTGGCCCCCATCCCATCATTTTCCCCCTGCAACCTCCAGTTTGCTGCCCTTACCGGTTTGCGGGGGTTTGACAGAGAATTTCTTGTTTTATTTATTTATGCTAGACCCACAAGTGACTACCAACAGACCAACAGGTGAATGTGAATTGCACAAGGCTCAGCTGAAAAAGGGCCTCTTCCCTGATCAGGTCATGTGTCTCGTTTCATTTTGTTTTCTACTTCCCGAGTGACTATCCATAGACTTTTGGGTACCTAAGCAAGGACCACTGCTGCCAGTCACCTATCCTGTCTTCCCAGACCTTCCTCCTCAGCTGGAGGTTCCCGCATATGACAAATCTGAGTTATGACTGGAACCATGCCCCACCCCCTTCCCACACAGACAAATGGAAGTACATACCTTGCAGGGCAGATGGCCCAGTAGATACTTATTCACAGATCATGTATTGTGATTGTGTGCTGGCAAAATTTGCCATAGCATGCTTTCTTGCTTCCACTACCTGAGTTTCAATCACAAGCAATATATGGATCTATTTATCCATTTGCCTGTCTATCACCCTACCAGTCTATCATCCCATCAGTCTATCAATCTATTGATAGCACAGATGCAAGACAAAAAAAGAGATTTTTAATATTTTAATATTCGGGAAATAATAAACCAACCTTAGGAGAAACCACAAAGGTCAACACTTCAAAATGGAGGTGTGATGACATTTAAACCAGACTGATTGAAGCATGAAGAAGACATCTTTGGAGAGGTGGGGGGAGGGTGATTGAAGAAGGAGTATGCAGATACAGGAAACGATGGGAAACCCACCTGCTAGGATCTGTGATTGATCTTTCCATGCTAATTTTCTAAAAAAGAGGTGCTTCCCCCATGCCGCCCATCACAGGGGAGGGCACAAACCTGAGACAGGAAAAGGTGAATACTCTGCAAATGGGCGACTCCTGCCCCACAGCATAATAAAGAGGAGTGTCGGGAAGATGTGGCAGTGCACAACAGAAGAAAAATGCTGCCCACGAAATGTCAGTAAATGGACTGCTTCTAAAACTCAGGCATGTTAAACGTGCACAATAGGCCTTTGTTTGCGGGGTGATTTGCCACTGCCTTCCCAGTCATTTACACTTTACCCCCAGCAAGCTAGGTACTTATTTACCAGCCTCAGAAGGATGGAAGGCTGTGAGCAGAGTTTTTACTACATTAAGGCAGCTTACCTACATGGGACTCTTTATTTCAGGGTAAAGGGGCATATACATATTTTGAATAAGTTGGATATTTTTTGTTGTTGTCCAGTTTTCAAATCAAGAGACTTTTGGAGATGGTTTGCCATTGCCTGCCTCTGCGTCATGACCCTGGTATTTCTTGGAGACCTCCCATCCAAACACTAGCCACAGTCTGGGTTGAGAGTATGTGACTGGCTCAAGCAAACTTCCATGATATGAGTGAGGATTTGAACCTGGGTTTCCCAGGTTCTAATCCAGTGGTTCTCAACCTTCCTAATGCCACGACCCATTAATACAGTTCCTCATGTTGTGGTGACGCCCAACCCCAGCATTTATCCATTTTACAGATGGAGAACACTGATGCAGAAAGTCTTAGGCGACCCCTGTGAAAGGGTCGTTCGACCCCCAGTTTGAGAACCACTGTTCTAATCCATAGATGTCAAACTCACAGCCCTCCAGATGTTATGACTATAGTTCCCATCGTCCCCTGCCAGCATGATGCAGACAGGAGATGATGGGAACTGTAGTCCATTACATCTGGAGGGCCGTGAGTTTGACACCTGTGTTCTAATCCAACAACTTAACCACTACAATAAGTTACATAAAATAAACTCTATAAATTGTAGCAAGGTAAAGGCAAGCCCACACAAATGAACACTCCTAAACTGACTTATTTATGTTGCACCTGTCAAGAACTGTTTATATTCCTATTTCCTTGGCTGATCTCTTCCACTCCCTCCAGTTATTGTATAGCTCCTTCCTTTTCTTGTGTTGTGGTTTGATACTTGGCCAACCTGTTCTCTAGCATAACATTTCTTCACAGTTTCAAGACATCTCAAATGATATTCCCAAGCCTATGCCAGAAATTGGTTTAGTCACAATTTGATTGTGGGGAAAAATGCTTTTACGTATGAAATACATTTGTATGAATTTTGCCACATTTTAAAATTTTGGTTTATGAGGGACAGTCTCCTCTCCATTTCCTCCTTTTTAAGGCTCTAGTGCAGGGGTGTCGAACTTGCAGCCCTCCAGATGTTCATGAACTACAATTCCCATCAGTCCCTCCCAACATGAGCATTGGCTATACTGGTAAGGGATTGTAGTATTTTTAAACATTACTGCAGTGAACTGAAGCCATTGTTTCAGAGCATTGTAGCACATCTAAAAATATAAGCCATATAGAGCCGAATTATGAAGAACCAGTGAATGAATTTAGTGGAGCTTCCACTCAGTCATTCATGCCTGTTGAATAAAATGCAGTTCATTGTTTAAAGTCATAAACTTTGACAAGTTGTTGTTCTCTACATGATAATCATGGATCCACTGAATTGTAGTTCATGAACATCTAGAGGGCCGCGAGTTTGACACCTGTGCTCTAGTGTGACTTGCATCTACTTTCCTCCTTGATTTCAGGGCACCATCTCATAATACATCTTATGTTGGGATGCCATTTTTAGGAGAAAATAATTGCTTGCATGAAGGCAGGATAAAATGGCAGTTCTGAAAGCATCAGAGGCAAAATGTTCATCCCAAGTCCCAATCCAACTCCTCTTTAAGGCACATGGTTTTCCCCACAGCTTTTTCTTCACTCTCAAGTATTTCATAACTCCTGCAGTTTGGAGGACAGTGTTAGCTTTGGGAAAGTGAAATGTGTTCTAAGTCTCATTTCAGCTCCCTGATGCTTTCATCACCTAACCCCTCTCACTGTTGCTAAAAACTGCTATAAGGTCTCAAAGTATCAGCACTATGGCTATAAGCCTTCTGTTCACAGCCAAGAGACAGTTCACAGAATCAGGGAAAAAAATTCAAACAAGTCCTTCATGAAATATATCTCTGCAAAGAACTTAAAATGCACTACCACTTCCGTGACAAGGAGACATAGCTACGCTTCCACTTTGCAGAGAATTTCATGCAGTGTAAAATATCAAACAGTGAAAATGTGTGTGTATAGATGACTCAGTTCAGACATCATGCGAAACTACTAGTTAAGCTAATTACAGATAATGAGAGTGTATAAATGTCCATCAAATCAAGATGAGAAGTCAGGATCCGAAGGTAGTTTATTAATCCAAGTTAACCTTAATCCAAGTTAACCTTGGTTTCATGTGAAGTATGATTGCAGACATTCTGGGTCAGCCCTGGCTTGTCTCTAGCAATATCCTCCAAGGCTACTGAGAGAAAGCAGTGAAACTAGAATAAGTTGAAGAAAATATGGATTTGAGTGACTATGAGCTAAAGTCAATGTAATTAACATAGATCATGGTTTCACATGATGTCTAAACGGAGCCTATTTGCATCTGCATGGGCATGTATTTTCTGACAGGAAGTCAAAGGGACATGGCCTCCTGCTGATAGATCACATACCTGTAGGCAAGGAGTTCTTCTGTGTCACAGGGCTCTTTGGGGTCCCAGGCACACTGCTTGGTCGTTCCCAAGTAGTCTCTGTACAAAAAGAACATACGTGTGAGTGTAGATAAAATCACCAAAGATGTATGCAAGACTTACTGCTGTTTCCTCCCTTTGCTACTGGATTCCATGCATGTCAATCATTATTACGCAACAGACAGTTACTCCTGCTTCTGTAATGCTGACCTAAACTGATACCTTTCAGAACATGGCCAAATGATAGCTTATCAGGAACCAAATATAGAGGAGCCATCCATGCAACACGCGTTGAAAGAACATTTTATTGAACTCTTTTCCTTTGAAATTCATTTTCGTGCTGTGAACAATAGTAATCCAACAAGTTTAATTTGCTTGGATTACTTTGAGCTAAAATACCCGTTAGATTAGGTATCTGAATCTTATAAAAAGGGGATGATGGTTCACAGATACACTGTAAATTGTACTTCATGTCACATGGCTAGGGTTTGGCAAGAAAGCCAATTAAAAAAAAGAGTTATCACTGCAGCCATTTTTCGCATTATAATTGCAGATATGGTCTCTGGCAGTAGGTGGCACTGTAACTTTGAATTAGCCTCAGATTCCAGATTCCTTCAGAGGCATTACCAAGAAGAACTCACTTGCCAGTGTGCAAGTGATGAAGTGGGTTTCCTTTCCCCTTTTTTATTATTGCAAGGGAAAAGACGATTTCAAACACCTACAATTTTTGCTCTGAGCAGCTGTATGCAATCGCTGTGCAGGTCAAGCACACGTTATTTAACAGAGAACACTACAAATCCACACACCAGGCTATTCTAAGAACTACACCAGGGGATGATGCAGGAAGCACTAGCTGACAGAAAATATGGAAAAGCCAAGATATATTTGTGGGTCAAATCACACTGACTCCACAACTGTGGCTTAAAGCCTATTGGAACACAAGGCTGTGTTCTTCAAGGATATACAAATCTCTCTGCTGGTGGTGGGGGGGGGGGGGGGGGGATGGCAATAACACCTGGGGCACAGCCTGTCACCAAAATGTGACTCTGCTCTCTCTGGAACTATTTTTCATTTTCATGGCTTTCTTCATTGATCATGCTTTCTATCTCTGCCTTTTCTACGCTATGAGATTAGTATCCATGGCTGATCTATGAAGCCTGCATAACCCAGTTTAGATACTGCACTGCAGTTCATCTCACGACACTGTAATAACATTTTCATCTGTGCTTCACTGGTTTTATATAAAAACCGGAACACCTTGCAATGAAGAGTATTACTATATGACTGTGTATGTGCACAGCAGTTATTTAATTCTGTGTGTAATTCAAATACCTTTCTTCAAGTCTGGTGCAGGAGCAGTGTGTTTTGACTGTGGCTATTCATGTTCTGATCACACTCAGATTAGATTTGTTGGGTGTTTACATGTGGGCTTCCTTTGCAAAAATCTGTACAAGCTTCAACTGGTCCAAAATGCAGCAGCCAGCCTACTGATAGTGGCTGAAGAACAAAATCATATGTCCTTTGTGTAGAAAAATCAGCCCTGACTGACCTCTGTCTCCCAGCCCAATGTAATGTGATGGCTGTTACGTTTAAGACCCTAACCTGGGGCTGGAATATTGGAAGGACCATCTCCTCCTCTACTGTCCAGCCCACCAATGAAGATCTGCCTCCCTCTCTGTGTCCTTGCTTCCAGAGGTGAAGCAGGTGGCAGTTGGAGACGGGGCATTTTCAATAATGCCACCTTCCCTTTGGAATGCTTATTCTCTTTAGGGAAAATGGTTGCATAAGTACCACAGGTTCCTATGGATAATGTTTGCAGCAGCAGGTTCGCCTGCATCTGTGGCTGGCATCTTCAGATTGGTTCCCCACCCTGGGACATGGACAATATACCACACTAAACTTTCCCTGTCTCACAGTGTGAAACAGACTTTTCTCTGTGATACACCTCTGAAGATGCCAGCCACAGATGGAGGCAAAACGTTAGGAACAAAATCCACCAGACCACGGCCACACAGCCTGGAAAACCCACCAGAATCAATTGAAACCGGCCGTGAAAGCCTTTGACAATACTTTGCAGCAACTGCCCTTTCATAACCACAACATTCTTTTTAAAGATGGGGAGCACTAGCAAAGTTACACCATATTCTATACAGCCATGCCATTTGTGAATCAAACCAGAATAAAAATAACATTTGGACGCTTCTGACTTTTTAGGGAAGAACAGACATATACGTTTTACCGTAACCCTTACAGGGTAGCAGATTGAACCAATCTTAAATACAGATCTCTCTACCCAATAGGTCCTAGTCCAGGGGTAGGGAACCTGCAGCTCTCCAGATGTTCAGGAACTACAATTCCCATCAGCCTCTGTCAGCATGGCCAATTGGCTCCTTCCAAATCTATATAGGAATGGTATACTGCAGTATTAGCATTTATTTAGAGTTGAATATAGTGCCAAAAGAAAAACAAATTGCCTGGAAAAGCCCCAGTGATTATTCACATAAGCCACATGATCAAGTACTTTTTTGGCCCAAATTACACAACATTTGTAGTGAGTGAATGGGGTCAATCATGAGTCATAAATTGTGACTGTTACCTCTCTGCCAACATTAGGAAGGTTTGTGTGTGTCATATGTAGTAATAATAAAAACAAACACTGTTTTCCTTGAAATCAAATGATTTTGGATAATTAAAGTCAGCAGCTACACCCTCGAAAGAACTGTTATACTCATGCAGAAACACACCCTTAACCGTCAAAGTGTTAATTGTGTTAGTAACAGAAAGAAACTAAGCCTAAGTCAAATTCCTCATCACAAATTTCAACATTTTACCAACATTTTACCCCCCTCCCCCACTTTACGTGACTGCAACCTTTTTTTCCCTTTTAACCTCAGTCATAATATATCATCCTTTCAGTGATACTGCCATGATCAAATACAAGCTAACCAGTCTGTGGGTATCTGGGTTATTCTAGCTGTCCTATTTTAAAAACTACTGATTGTTTATTTAGAAAAAAGTATATGCCACCTCTTCAGAGACTGTTTTGCCCAATCCCTTAAAATTTCCTCAGCTGAATATTAGCATTAACTCCCCCCACACACACACACAACAACAACAACAACCACACACCAGTGGTACAGAAATCCTCTTGGCCCAAGCACTCAATTGCTAGTTATCAGTCCCTGCAGATTTAAAAATATAAAGCCACGCTGGGGGAGATAATTAGCAAGCACAACATTATTAATGCAGGGATTTACACAGCATTCCATTTCCGATTCTGCTGTCTGAGGCCTTTGTTTTACTCTCGGCTTTTATTTTACTTTCATCTGGAATGTCTGCATAAAGCTGAGATAGCAATAGTGAATCATAGGGCTTGCAACAGCACAGAAACACAAATGCTTGATTGGAGTGTGGAAGCATTAGCATGTGCTGGGTGTGTTTCGTAATGTAAACAGGATAAAAGAGGAAGCACTGAGATTTCAACTCATATTCAAGGAACTGGTGGGAAGGAGGTAGAATTCTCTAAAATGTGAGATCAGTGTTCCACATATTTCCAATAGGTGTAGAATTCTTTTTTAAAAACATACTAGGGTTCATTGTGCAAGGCAGAGAAATGCCTACCTTGGAGGGCTCAGAAGCATACAGATAATGAACTGCTTTGAAACCTACAACCAGTGGTGGGATTCAGCAGGTTCGCACCACTTTGGCAGAACTGGTTGTTAAAATGGTGCTTGAAAACAACCAGTTGTTAAATCATTTGAATCCTTTCACCAGAACCGATTGTTAAATTATTTGAATCCCACCCCTGCCTACAACCTGCAAACTTCCTGCTGTAGTTTTTGAAAAAGAGCTACAGTCCTAGTACCCACAGATTGCTGGATCTAACTCATAGTTTGTAGGGTGCTGCGGGTTCTCTAGAGAGATCTCTAGGTAATTCTGCCACCACTAACCTCACAGGTATCGCTAACCTCACAGGCAGCCCCATTCAAAGCTGTAGGTGGTAGGATGCAGTGCCAATGTGGTGCCACCTCACTGACTCCAAGAGGGCTTTCCGGAAGCACAGGGAGCAAAAAAAAAAAAAAAAAGCTCTAACCCACTCTAAATTGCTTGCCACATATAAAACAAGCCATTTGGTGCATTTTGGGGATGCCCCTAAACTTTCTGATAGTAGAATTTGTTAGTTCCATTCATCTCTACCTAACCCTCTTTCCCTCCCTAATAAGTCTCATTGCCCCTCTCATTTGTTTCTGGAATCTTCAAGACATATCAACACATCTTGTGTAATGAAAATGTTTTGGATTTTGTTGGTAACTCCTTTGGGGGGGGGGGTTCATCTTGATTTAGGCTGGTTTCTGGTCTTATGAGAATTCATTTGTGGGGCCGGGGGGTGGGAGGTGGATTTATTTTTCTGAAGACTAACATACAAGGAATACAAATGTAGCACCACTATTGCTGATCTTTAATGAGAGGCAATTACAGTCTCAATTAACTGCTAGTCATCTCCCATAAAACTAACTGTTCTAATCTCACATGAAAAATGGCACAAATGGCACCACAGAAGCAGTGCAATATGCCCATCAGCTGTAGCCTGGTATTGTATTTCCAAACCTTGTGGAAATTATGTCAATCGTATTTCATTAATATACAAATTAATCATGGCCTTCCTGCTTTTAAGTTTGTTTTAGCCTTCAGTGCTAAATATTTATCCAATGTTGTTATCTACACAGTCAATATAAAAAAGGAATTATTCAAAGCCAGATTTTTCAAAGGAAGGCTATTATAATATAACTGGTTTTAATGTAGCTGCTAACTATACAACGATATTAGAATTAACAAGTACATTTTTCAATCTGGTTCTCTGCAACGATTTTACTGTCTAACACTGAACAATTAAAATACTTTAATGGCAAAAGGTTATTACAGAGAATCAGGTTTTTTTAAAAAAAAACCCCATGCTTTTGATAAATAAAGCATTCAACCAAACCTTCTTTAATTCTTACCCATAAAAAAGATGGAATGTACTAGTATCCCTGTTTTGCTGTTATGTAACAGAAGATTCCAAGCCAGCCCTCCAGTGTTATAGTGCCATATACCGGCAGTTACTAAAATAACAGGGAAGGCTACAATTATGGGAATCCTTGGAATAGAAGACTTCAAACAAAACAAAACAGAAAAGCCTTTTGTGCCACTGGCACAAAACCAGACTTCTTCATGAAGATCATACATTTTATACTAATGCCTTTATTAATTTGGCAGCACAAAGTTAGCTAGATTGCAACATCAATGAATAATTTTAGCTTGTGCCCAATGCCACAGCTAAACACATTTGTCAACTACTATAAAGCACAGTAAAATCCTAAGGAGGATCAAAAATGAGTAAATTAGGAGGAGAGGAACGCATAAGGTATGAAGAAAAAGAACTGGAATAGCTGCTCCAGAAGGCATGATCCAAAGTGCAGTCCTGAGAGTGCAATCCTAAACAGTCACACCCCTCTAAACCTACTGAGGTTAGTGGGCTTAGAAGTTATAACTCTATTTAGGACTGAGCTATAAATGCTCTTAAGCAGGACAGATCTACCTAGCTTTGTATAACACAATAGGTTTACAGCACCTTTTTTCAGAAACAGTCCTTTATTTTTGCATGCTAAGTCACAGCAAGCACAAGCCATATTCTTACACGACAGACAGGGTCATCATGCTTCTAATAATTTGGCCATGCATTTACTTTCCTTTTTAAATTGCAGTCATATGTTTGAGCACTGGGGAAAGTAAGTGAACAGCCAACAAAACAGATTACAAAGAAACAGAGCTGAAGTATATATTCTAACCATATTCCAGCAGTTCCACTGTGTTAATACATTTTATTTTTATTTATTTATTATTTAGTATTTATTTAAAACACTTCTATACTGCATTTCCACTCAATTCAGGGTCTCTAAGGTAGCAAACATTTCAAACATTAAAACAGCATTCAAACTATAAAATACATAAATAAAATATTTTGAAATATTAAACGTACAAACACACCAATAGAGAAGAGATCTAATAAAAGTTAGTGATGGAACAAGTCTTCACCCGAGGGTGAAAGACAACAATAGAGAGAAAGAGGATTCTCTTTAAGGAGGGAGTTCCAAAGTTTTGGTGCCATAACCAAGGAAGCCCTTTCTTGGGTCATCACCCATCTAGCCTCAGATTCCGGGGGCCCCAAAACAGGGCCTCTAAAGATAAGCAGTGTGAGCCTAAGCTGCCCGTTACGAGAATCAGATGGGCCAGGGACAATCTTCATCAGTTTCGTCAGCATGGCCAATTGGCCATGCTGGTAGGGGCTGATGGGAATTGTAGTTCCTGAACATCTGGAGAGCCGCAGGTTCCCTACCCCTGGTATAGAGCAAGTAACTGCCGAATTCCACTGTTTTGCTTAAGTTGGTTTTTACTGGTTCTGCGTAAGCCCCATCCACAAGCCATGTGTGCTTGAAGATTGGCTGAAGAGTCCTCTACGCCTTCTAGATTTTCTCTTTAATATATACTGATACTTGTTAATTAGTTCTAGCATCCTGCTAAAAAACCACATCCATGAATTGGGTGTATCCATTTCAACAATATGACTCCTCTTTGGGCCAATAAATCCGAATTGAGCAGCTTAGCTGTTAACAGGGAGCCAATCAATTCCTCTGTCAGTTTTATCTCTTGTAGGAGCCAGGCTATGGACTATATTTGGCAGGGTTCATGAGAGCGTACATATTTTGGTTTTTCATGGGCTATGCTATTTAAGACTGCATGTTGTTATTGGAATAACAGCAACTTTATTTATCATTTATATTGTTTTTCTTCTCCTGCTCAGCTTCAGTTTATTGTCTTAGCCAAAAGCCATAATGATCAGCTCACAATACTGTTACTATATACAAAAGGCACAAACGTCCACAATAAATATTGTTACTTAACTAAAGTCTTAAATTTGACTTATGACATCCAATTTGAAGCAGGGGTAATTTTCGAGAAGTGAATATGGAAGAATTAGACACAACGTAATAAAAAAAGCAGTGCATCATTTCTTTATATATGGCTATCAGGTCACCATCCCACAAAGAAAAAATGTGTAAAGAAAAGCCTCCAGAGAATTATTTCGTACATTACCGTCAAGACTCATGCCATCATTGAACTTTGTATTCCTACAAAATACAGATTATCATCCTTATTTGTGAACTACCACAAATTGCAGTATGTGATCTTTGTCATATAATGTGTACCATAACCTTTATACATATGTGCTATTGTAAATGGAAATATCAGATATTGCCCTCTTAATACTTTGTAATGTATGAATATTTCTTAAAATTAAGTATTGTGCTGAGAGTTTGATACCCTCTGCTGGTATATTAATCCTACTATGGTATCCTTCCACAGGTACCTATATTTGTATTGCACTGCACTATCATATTCATCATGATAAAAAATGTTCTGACAGCTTTCCTAATATTTAAGCCAACCCCAAAAGCTACACCACATGACTCAATCTGACCGTGGCCTTTTACTATGGCAAACATGTAGTGCAATGATGCCATGCTTGGATTGTACATGGTATGACAAACAAGAATTACTCCCTGCCATGTGCTTGATAAATAGTAATTCAGCACTGCAAAAGCCAAAGTTTTATCAAGCACCTGGAGAACTGCAATACATGGGTGGTACATAACAGATGGCCCATGTCATCAGATGCACATTTAACACATTTTTGAAGCATTCCGTATTTCAAACATACATACAAATAAAAAACACAAGCTTTTTCTTCTATAGTTCGCTGAAGCATTTTGATTACTCCAATTTTATTCTTAATGAAGATTCAAGTCTTATGCTACATGTGGGTAATCCAAAATCACCCCAACCTGAATCGCTTAGTTTAGCTTGATCTCACCAAATCTTGCAAGCTGAGCAAGTTTGGCTCTGGTTAGTATTGATATGGGAGTCCTCTAATGAAGTCCAGGGTCAATATGCAAAGGCAGGCAATGGAAAACCACCTCTGACTGTCTTCTGCCTTGAAACCCCCTGCAAAGGATACTATAAGTTAGCTGTGACTCGATTGCAAAAAATAAAATAAAATCCTAAATTATCTGAAGCCATTTGACTACAAAAATTACAGTTGTTAGGGCTATAAGAAAAAACCTCCAAGAACATAATACCGGTATTTATTTAAAATATTTATGTGCCCACCTTTTTCTTAAGCATCTCAAGATGAATCCAAGGCATAATGCAGTAACAGCGTTAACAAGTTGCAAAGTACGTTTTAAGAATAATTTAAATTAAAGAGGCTGAATCTGAAAAGGTGTGAGTTAATTTCAGATGAAACTTTAAACAGCCAAAGAAACTAAAGATGCTATATGGAACAAAATATCCTGGATATCAAAAGTCTCTTCCTCACTCCTAGGTGGGGACCAAACAGTTCATTGAAGTAACGCATTACAGACAGCAGTAGCAGCAGCAACAATTTGTACTTGAGTCCCACGTCCCTCATAGCTGGGAAAGCTCGCAAAGAAAGAAGAACTGAGCCCATTGTTAGAGTAGCCAGCCAAATGCCTTTTCAATGAAGGCAGATTGCCAACTCCACTTAAAGCAGTATGTGTACGCCCTTGTACCAATCAGTTCATCACTGGCTTCCATCACTCTCTCATCTTCAGACATTCTGCTTTTAGTTAAGATAGAAAGTTTACGACCAGACAGCTCACTCCCCATCTAGTGAGTTCAGTTCTCTCCAAAGTAGCTCTGAGGGAATCTTAGTGCAAGCATGTGCTCAGCCCAGTACAATGGACTTTTTTATGTTTGAATAATTACAAAATGTTAATGGATAAATATATTTTAATCTGTTGTATAACATGGCTATGGATTCAGATCCTCCATCCCTGTTTGTATGATACCCAGTATATCACTGATAAATTATTATTTCAGTTTTATATGACAAACTGAAGCATCCCCCAATGCCTGGAGTTTTAGATGAGATCCTATTTGAGGTGCAAACACCCCCACCCCCACGCTGTTTTAAGGGTTTTTTTAAATTGTCTCAGAATATCTATGAGTATGTGTAAGCATAAGGAAGTCGGAAAAGAACCCTGCTTGACACCCCCAACCCGACCCTACCTATATTTCACAGAATTATCTTTTTCATAGATAAGACAATGCCTCTCACATGAAATGTTAATTAATCTAATTAAAAGATTTTTATCCTGACTCGCTATTAAAAATTTCCATGTTGGCTAACAGAGAAAACAATAAAATGTAATACATAATTTACAGAAACTCAGAATAAAATAAACACATGAACACCAAAATAAAATAAAAACAGCAATCATATAAATTATTTAAAGAACAGCAACTATTTAAAAAAACGTAACACCGCAAACTGATAGCAAAATATAATAAAGTCAAAACAACCTCCAATAAAACACAAACGTTGTTGGAACATCATCACACATTAGCCTTTCAATGGGTTTCGTTTAAAGAGCAGATTTCATTAACACAGGGTTTTATGAAAGCAACGGATCAGCCAAACTGCAAAACACCATGCCATAAAATTCAGCACCCTAATCAAAAGCTAACGAATAAAAGCATCTTCATTAAAATACTAGTAAAGACTGTGCCAGGCAAGCTTCTTGGGGAAAAGTGATCTAGAGTCATTGCACCACTACAGAGAAGAACCTTGCCCAATTGGCTAGTCGCCCCCATTCACCAGGCAATGCATCCCGAGAAAGGCCTCAGAAGTAGATCTCAGTGTCTGAGCAGCATTATATGAGTGCAGGCAGTTTTGACAATAGTGCTGATTTGCTCTGAACAGACACTGTAAGAGTCATTACTATTTTTTTGAATCAAGAACCACTTTTGGTAATTGCAATAAAAATCTTGTACTTGTAATCAAATATCTAACCTATGCCATATAAGAAAAGGCAGACTGTGATGAACGTATCCTTGCTGTTTTAGAAACATTTCAATTAACAGCTACCATTATTTGCCTTTGCAATTAAACCACAGGAAAACATCCTTTGAAGAATCACAACAGGAACTCCCAACTCAGAATTAAAACCCAATAGCCTAGTTAGAGCCATTACAAGAAAAAATGAGTCAAAGGAAGTCTTTGGTCTTCACTATGCTACTATAAAAAACTACAATATGAAAAACTGATGCTAAAAATTACCCATTCATATATTATATCTGCGCTGGTATTGCCTTAGCAAGAGTGTTCTACGTGCTTGCTCAACACAGCTTTCAAAAGGACATGGAATCCCTAAGGGCATTTTCAGAGGCAACTTCAATAGGCACTGGTTTAAAATGCCCCCTAACATGAATATAAATCCTACATTGGCTACCCTTCCATTTCTCATCTCCCATCAGAAATAGTCACATGCATTATAGTTAGTCTCACATGTGAAAATGTGGCGACTGACATCAAACAGGATACACCACAGAATCTTAGGCTCATTCCGCACATGCAGAATAATGCACTTTTAAACTGATTTCAGTGCTCTTTGAAGCTGTGCGGAATAGCAAAATCCACTTGCAAACAGTTGTGAAAGTGGTTTGAAAACACATTATTTTGCGTGTGCGGAAGGGGCCATAGATTTGAAGGTGACACAGTTCGAAAGACTTTCTCTACTGAAAACCGTGTACACAGTGAAGAAATAAAAAGCAACATAAAAAACAGATTTTTGGGAGGTATGTCAAATATTGCTGTCCCAAGTGGTAAGACAGGACACCAGGGTCACAGGTCAGAGTATCCCTGGGTGTTGAACTATTCCTAGACTGTAAAGTGACACTGTTAACTGGGACCAGTTATTGGTTCCCTCTGACCTGCAAGGACTACAATGACTTCAACGTCTAGATGGAACTCTGCCTGGATAAAAAGAATAGCTATTGGTTTGTAGTTTGTAGCTACTAAGAAGCAATTTGCAACATGCAAAAAGAGTAGCAATTTGTTTGCAATTCTCACTCCATGATTGCTTATAACACAGTGCTGACACACCAATTTACTTTTTTAAATTCCTCAAGTGAAATGTATTTTAAGTGACAGCCAACATGGTGTAGTGGTTAAAGGGGTTGGACTTGGACCTGGAAACCCAGATTCAAATCCCCACTCATGCCATAGAACAGTGGTTCTCAACCTTCCTCATGCTGCAACCCTTTAATACAGTTCCTCATGTTGTGGTGACCCCCAACCCTAACATCTATTCATTTTACAGATGGAGAACACTGCTGCAGAGAGTCTTAGGCGACCCCTGTGAAAGGGTTGTTCGACCCCCAAAGGGGTCACAACCCACAGGTTGAGAACCACTGTCATAGAAGCTTGTTGAATGATCTTGGGTCAGTCACACACTCTCAGTCCTGACCCCAGCTAGTATTTGGATGGGAGACCTCCAGAGAATATGAGGGTCATGACATGGAGGCAGGCAGTGGCAAACCACCTCCAAGCATCCCTTGCCTTGAAAACCCTACTGGGTCACCATGAGTCAGTCAAAAAAAGAAGGTATTTTAAATCTTCATGGACATCAGCCTGATTTACACAATTCAGTTTGACTTTATCCAGGTATATAGTGACTAGGAGAAACAAAGCGTGAACTTGAAAATCACTCTATATTCACCAAGGAGGCATGTGCACTCATATATCCAATCCGAATATGTAACAAAAATACTTTATTTATATTTCTAGGTATATTTGCGTATCCAGGCAGGTATTCAGAATTCTTGGGAATTCATATTTGGGTCATATATTTCTGGGAATTTATATTTGATATATTTCTTGGGAATTTTGGGAATTCATATTTCTTGGGAATTCATATTTCTTGGGAATACTCATATTTGGGTCCGATATATTTCTGGAAATATTTGGTAATCGCCAGGGTCAGCATTTTAAGGAACTCAGGCCTTCCTCCTCCCTTTTAACATGTTTCCCAGGCAACAGGAAGGAAACTCATGGACAGTGCAAGCCTTGATGGCAAAGCTGCAGGTCCCTTGGGCTGGGGGAGGGAATGGCTGTTTTCCAGGGCAATTTTTTCGTCTCAATCAGCACTCCTGCAAGTAGGATGGCTGGAGGAACTTTGTTCAGGGGACCATAGAAGTGGGCCCCTTGATCCGATTTGCCTGAAACTTGGGGGGTGGGAGTGGGATCTTTAGTGGACAAGCAGCACCGGGGTCTCTGCAATTTTGGTGACATTTGGTTGAAAAGTTCCTTGAGTAATAGATCCCAAATAATTCCAGAATCCCAGAAAAACCCAAACCAAGAAACTGTACTTTGGAACTCAAATACCACTGAGTAGTAATATTTATTTCCTTCTTGAAATGTGAATCTGAAAAACAGTGTGTGTGTGCGGAGGTGTGTGTGTGTGTGTCAAATACATGTCCCAAGTTAGCAGTAATCTCATTAGTAATTTTTCTCATCACCGCTAAATGAGAATTGGTACCAATTCATTTGCACATTACCCAAGGAAGGGTGGCGAAGAAATAAATGGTAGAAAGCCTATTTAAATCTTTATCACACAGCTGAACTCTCATTAACACCATGTGGGAACTTTAGCAGTCATGATGGTATACAGCAAGCGGAAGAGGTGTTTTCTAGTAGCATAATGGTAAACACTATCCTTTCTTCTTTAGAGCGCTCCTATGATTTCTCTTTAGGAGGAACAATCCTTTTTGTTACAAAAGCATTCCTGAAATTTTAAATCACTTACTACTTGTCTCTGAACCCCTTTCTAGTTCTACCCCACAACAGACACCCGGTGAGGTAGGTGGGGCTGAGAGAGCTCCAGAGAACGATTTCTTGTGAAATTCAATGAGCAATATTGCCTGTTGCATTCCAGATAAACATAAGAAATTACAATAAAATATAAGGGAAATTATCTAACATCTGTTTCTGCCCTAGTCTTTTAAATTTGGTTTATATTATGTTATGTTTCTATAATGGAGTAAACAGCAGCCCTCTGGTGCTGTTTTAAGTCAGGAAAATGTCATGGGGGAAGATATAAACTCTACATCTCTATGTGTGTGTTGTAATTCCAACCCTACTTGGGCCTACCTGGGCTTGGGAAGCACAGAACGTCCGAACATGCTTCTCCCTGGTGATAACATAATTTAGTTGGGCCCAGAGTGTAAACTTTGACTGAAGGTATCTTCAGGGAGTGTCAAAGCCCTGACTTAATAGACGTAATGGAAATCTGAAGTGTTCCACAGTACACATAATGGGAGTTAAAGCTGCAAACACAGAGAGAAGATTGCTGCTGTGAAGAAGTCATTTGGAATGAGAATGATTGTTTCTTAATGTACTGCTAATTCTAAACACTGTGAGAATGTATAAGAACATTAGCTGTTTCTCTTGCTGAACTGTCAGGAGGCAGAGGTTATACAACATGTCTCCTTACTCACAATTAGCTGTTCAAGGCAAAAGCACACCACCCCATTCTGGGAGATTCCATGCTGACTACAAGGATTCTCCTTCATACAGATGACAGTGGCACTCCAGTAATCCACACAGACACAATCCCCTGTTGGGGAGCATATTGTTTTAAACAACCAAAGTGAGACAGTGGCACTGTAAGTGAGACAGTGGCACTTCTCATCCAACTGAGTGTCAGGCCATTAGCACCATTTGTATGTGTCACAAATACAATACCAATCCATTTATATTTAAAATAGGCTTGGATATTTTCTTTGGTTTGATCTTGCTTCAGGCATGGACAGATGTTTCATGACAGAAGATTAAGGCAGGGCAACTGTTGTAGGGAGATGATAGGTGGGAGTGGGGCATGCTGAAGACAGAAGATCTTGTATTCTGGTCTTGCAGGATCTGAAGCATGGCCTCAACCAAGCAACACCTACCTAAAAATTTCTCTGAGGAAGAAAGTAATTGGAAAGCAAATCCACTACCTAAAATTAACAGAATGGAAAGAGGGAAGGACACAAGAAAGTATGTTTCACATTTTAATAATTCCTAGCACTATTAAACTCTGAGCAAGATAAGACTTAGGAGTAAGAGTTTGGATTTATATGCCACCTTTCTCTACTGGTCAAGGTGGCTTACAAACTCATTTCCCTTCCTCTCCCCGGTGAGGTAACTGGGGCTGAGAGAGTTCCGAAGCATGTAATGTCCTGGTGTTGGCTGAGCTGCTACCTGCGTTGGGACCTGGGCTGCAGCTGCAGGGCTTGAAGTGAAAAGGTGACCAGCACAAACCTTTCCAGGGCCAAGCAAACCTCTGAGCCAGAGACTTTTCCACTACTGAGATTCAGAAACCAGTCATCCTGACTGATGCATTGCCTGGCGGGAGAACTGAGATTTGGAGCCCATGGGGGAAGGAGGAGGGATCTAGGTCCTCTGTGGGCTCTGGCTGCCCCCACAGCTTGTTCCCTGGATGAGTAGTGTGCGGTTCCATTCTCAGACCCTCCTAGGCTGGGTGTGCAGGCAGTGGTGGGGTGTAAAATCAAGCTGGGCTGCTGCCACTGACTTCAGTTGCCTCTGAGTCTCCCCACTCACCCACAGTTTTGATTTTTGATTTTTGATTTGACTTTTAATTTATATACCGCCCTCCCCCAAAGGGCTCAGGGCGGTGTACAACATAGTAAATAACAACAGCATATCAATACAATAGGCATAAAGCAATGTCAGTTACAACAAATCCTAACACTGGTCCAACATCTCAGGTTAACAACTAACACATATCAGCATAACAGCATCGTAACAATTTGTAACAGTATAATAGCATCTTACATTTTACAGCATAATAATAATACAACATTCTAACTATCAAAAATATCAATCCATAGTACATGAAAACCTAACCATTACAAGCAGTCCCCTGCTTCTTCTGCTCCCTGCCTGGTTGCCTCTCCCCCAGTGGGGCTTAGTAGCAAGTTGGACTCAGCAGTCAACCAGGGGGCTGCAATGGCAACCATGGAGTACAGCGGGAGCCTGTGGTTCTGGGTGTCCCTCTCTGGCTACTTGGTCTCCAAGGTGAGAAGTTGGGGAAGACCAATGAGCAGGGATGTGGGTGCTGATTAAGCCTCCCACATGACTCTCCCAAGTTGTGCCTGGGTCATTTGTAACACCCTAGTGGTGCCTGGGTCATCTGTATTCCCCTCTATACTCCTTGCAGAACAAGGAGTATTAAAGGCACAATTTTTGATGGAGTAGGTTTCCATGCATCCCATTATGTGCCTTAATGGGGCCTGGGCCCCCCATTCCTTCGAGACCGCGTTACCCCATATGTCCCAACTTGGCCTCTGCATTTTGCAGAGGCAAACTTACTGGTGGTCCCCGGCCCCGCATGATGCAGCTGGCCTCTACCTGGGCCAGGGCTTTTTTGGCCCTGGCCCCCGCCTGGTGGAATGCTCTTCCTCCAGCTGTTCGGGCCCTGCAGGACCTTGGTGAGTTCCGTAGGGCTTGTAAAACTGAGCTGTTCCACCAGGCTTTCGGGGAAGCTAGCCGCAGACTGTCTGCCCCCTCCTGATGCCCCATGTACCATCTAGACATACCATCTGTGGCAATCTGCTGGTTCACTCCCAAGGGAGTGTGGAGTAGGAAGTTTGAGATTCAGACGCCTCTTTTAAAATATGGGCTTTTGTGTGTTATGATGTTGCTACTGTTTTAATGGATTTTAATGCACCTTTGATTTTTTGTTAATTATGTTATATTGTTTGCTGTTGGTTTTATTGTGCACTGCCCTGAGCCCTTTGGGGGTAGGGTGGTCTATTAAATTTTAATAATAATAATAATAATAATAATAATAATAATAATAATAATAATAATGGCGCTATAAAATAGTTTGTTTAAAGCATTTATCATCTTCCTCTCTACCTTGTGGAACTCAAGTTGGCTTACAATGTAAATAAATGAGTATAAAATATAATTATAAAACAAGTATAAAATACCACAATTTAAAATCTCAATTAGCAGTGCTAATAAATAAAAACTAAATTAGTCAAATGTCCTCAACTGCCTCCTGAAGTGAGGGGGCTGGTGTACCTTAGAACAGTGATGGCGAACCTTTTTGAGACCAAGTGCCCAAATTCCAATCCAAACCCCACTTATTTGTCGCAAAGTGCCAACCCGGCAATTTAACATGAATACTGAGGTTTTAGTTTAGAAACAAATGGTTGGCTCCCTCTTCCTCCGCCCCACCCACTTGAGCAGGGGCCAGCCTGCTCTAGCCTCTAGCAAGTCCCGCATGCACCACTCTGTGCCTCTCTAGCATCTCTGCCTACTCTGCGCTCCCCTCCCCCCCCCGGCAGAAGCCACCTGGAGCACAGGCACCAGGCCTGCCAGTCGAGTCCTCCCTGCTCACCGTGGTGTGCGCACAATGTGCTCAGAGGCCCAGGCCAGCCTAGATGTGTGTGTGGGGGGAGGGGTGATTTTCCATTCCCCACATGACGAACTGTGTGTGTGTGTGCGTGCCCACAGAGAGGGCTCCGAGTGCCACCTCTGGCACCCATGCCATAAGTTCGCCATCACTGCCTTAGAACCTAAGAACATAAGAAAGAGCTTCCTGGATCAGACCAGAGTCCATCTAGTCCAGCACTCTGCTACTCGCAGTGGCCCACCAGATGCCTTTGGAAGCTCACATGCAGGATGTGAAAGCAATGGCCTTCTGCTGCTGCTGCTGCTCCCGAGCACCTGGTCTGCTAAGGCATTTACAATCTGAGATCAAGGAGGATCAAGATTGGTAGCCATAGATCGACTTCTCCTCCATAAATCTGTCCAAGCCCCTTTTAAAGCTATCCAGGTTAGTGGCCATCACCACCTCCTGTGGCAGCATATTCCAAACACTAATCATGTGTTGCGTGAAGAAATGTTTCCCTTTATTAGTCCTAATTCTTCCCCCCAGCATTTTCAATGTATAACCTCTGGTTCTAGTATTCTGAGAAAGAGAGAAAAAATTTCTCTCTGTCTACCTTCCTGGGAACTTCATTCCATAATCATGGGGCTGCCACAGAAAAAGCTCTCTCTCATGTATTCACAAATGTGCTGCTATGTAGTACCACACTTTAAGTACCATAGGCTGTGTATATGGTTTCTCTTATGGGAACAGGTCACATAAGCAAAACTCCTCATAGGGACTGGCAAGCTCTGACAGCACCAATCATCTATTTGCAAGGAGCAGGAGGAGACTGAATCTAGCTCTCTCTTCCTAAAACAGGTGGCTGGCACTTTTAAAGGCTATTGTTTCTAGATCCGAAGCAAAGCACAGGATGAAACAAAAGAAAGGCAAGTCAATAGTTGGATTAGTTGCATAATATTAGATAGCAAGCTATGCTTAGTATGTCATTCTGCAAAATAAGGAAAATTTTAAAAAATTAATTTGCCATAATGGAGTTTGGAAAACAAAACACTTAGCAGTATGTGCAGAAGTAGCTGATAGGTTTCAACATCTGGAACATCACAAGTTTATGCAACACTGTTGGTAAGGGAAACACCCTGTTGTGTTTCTACTAGACAGTGGGGCCTCTTGCAATTTGATTCTCCAGACTGAATCAGACACAAATACAAACCATTAAACAAAAGCAGGCACTCCCTAGAAATGTTCATTGGAAACACGAAGCACTGAACAGGGAAAATGTGGTCTCATTTACATACCTCAGAAATAACAAACTGCCCCATCTGATGTTTACTGAAGAGGATGAGAAAAGGGAATGGGTATGAAAGGTTCCCAGAGGAATCAGGAGAGGAGCACTGTCATTCTCCTACTTTGTGCCAGGCTTTGGGTGGAATCGGAGGCAGCCAGAATCTTTTTCCTAATGTCTGGCATGCAGTGAGCGAACAAAGCGCTGGTCCCACCTCTTCCGTGAACTCTCTCTTGTGTGAGAAAGAGAGAGAGAGAACCCAAGGGAGGAGGCAATCAGAAATAATGGCTGGCTACCAAGAACAGCCAGTATTTGTGAACCCCTGGGTATTCCTTATGCATTCCTATAAGAAATCTGCCAGACAACAGAACAATCCACCAGATATGAAAGTGACATCATTGTAAACCAAAGGGGATAATAATGCAAATATAGGAGAAAAGGAAAAGATGTCAAGCGGTTTGGGCTGAAATAAATGGGAGAGTTTAAAACACACACGTTCACGACAGTTGAAGCATTTTCCACAGGCAGCATCCAGAAGAGAGTTAAGGGAACAGATTGCATGAATCACAGATGCAGTGCGAGAGAGTGACAGATACAGTAAGACCTCCTATAAAGCTGTTTCATTACACCACACTTCTTCCTGGGTGTTATTTTTTTAACAAATCAATGGGGTTAGGCAACAAATCCACAGCATAATAAGTTCTGCTAGAAATAAATAACGCCAGGCCAAAGGAGACACAGCATCACTGCAGGGACAGCAGCCACCTCTCAACTACACTGAAAATTTACACAACAGCTGCCCAGCTGAGGAATGGGGTCTCAATCTGAGATTCAGGCCTGACAGAGAAACAGCAGCAGCTCTCCTGAGGAGATATGAAAAGGCTTCCCAAGATGCTTCTGAACAGAAGCCTAACAGAGGCAGTCAGCTGGTGGTTGCCACCTCATGCGTCACTCATATATCAGAAATAGCGATACTGTGAAGAGACATTGTTCCTGATGCCTCTTACAGAGCTGTTTCACCTAAGACTCAGGAATGTAACCACAGTGTGAAAGGAGGCATTACTGTATTGCCAGGTCCTGTCAAGAGATAAGACAGAAGACTAGAATTCTGTGGTAGAAATGTGGGCAAACGTGCAACTTTGGAATCAACATGCACATGCGTTACTGAGTCACTCTTGATTCAGCAGAGTGAGTGGTCTCTTTTGGGCATGGAATTCACTTCGAGTTACTTCCCCAGGTCACAGATTCTAGAAATGACAGTTTCCAGCTTGGGAAACAGTTGCAGATGCTTAATGAGCAGCAAGAACACAACGTGTCATCCTGCTTGTCTGAGTCAAGCAGAACTAAAGAAGGCATCCTGTAAACCAGACCTCAGACAGCAACATGAGACACTCTTGGCAATGGCAAAAAAATGTAAATTTGTCTAAAGAGGAATAGATGAGGTCTCCGGAGGATTTGTTCCTCCGCTGAAAAAAGAAGGGATCACAGCTGCATTACATCAGCAACATCAGCAGGAAAGCCCTTCACATGCTGACAAATACCTTCCAGCTGAATACACCACCCACACAATTGGAAAACTGGAGCGAGTTTCCTAACACACTGATCATAAAAAGTACACTTTAACCACATAAGCTCTGGAATTGCATGAGGGTTTACACTCACACACAAACCTTGTCAGGAGTGGCCAAGTTTGAACTTTACATAACTGCCTTAGGCGGCACGTCAAGAGCATAACAGCAGAATCGGACAAGACTTCACTATGGGCTAATTGTCCATTAAGGTAAAGGTAGTCCCCTGTGTAAGCATGTCATTATTGACCCATGGGGTGTCCACCAGATTGCTTTAAAATCTGTAGAACTCACACAGGAGTAGAGGTTAACTGAATCACAAAACAAGTTATCATTTCTAAAACTCACACGCAGACACACATTCAAAAATTGTCAAGGCAACCCTGTCCACCGTGGATTCCATGCCTTGCTTCCTAATATTTAACAGCGCTCAGGAGCTAAGCAAGAGCAAGAAGTCAAAGGGGAGGAGCTAGGGCAGTTCTCATATAAACATCTGTCAGCTCATTCAGAGGATGGTGACAGCATTTCTTCAGCAGGGGACTGTCAGCGGATTTGCACTATCAGCAGGCGCCAAAGTTAACACACGTAACACCCGCTCCTCAGGCAAGGCTTTCAGCCAAAATGTTCGGAGAGGAAACACAACTTCTACCTGGATAGCAGCATACAGAAAGCACAACAGAGGTGGCAAAATATGCAGGCAGGATTAAGCCCTAGTCTTTTAAATGGTAATAAAAAGCCAGGAAAGCTGGGCAAAAATCACCACCAAACAACAGAGCGGGGAAAGGCTCAGAAATATCTTGGACGAGTGCCTCTGTAGTATTGCTTGTCATATCCTTTGGCAAAAATACTGAAACCAGGATTCAAACTCAAATTGTAGTTCAAAAGCATTCTTTCTGTAGCCTTAGAGGGCATTATTAAGGGAAAATGTCAATAACTGCACAACATTAACTGTCATTAATAAAGTAACTTCAGATCCTAGTTTGACAGACTTCACTAACCATAGTTAGTTAGTGAAGTGGCCGGCATTCACACAATCACATTAAACATAGCAAGTTTAGTTAAGCGATGGTTTTGAACAATACCTGAACTGAGCAACAGAGTAATGGATGCAGCTGACACAGTGGCTTAATGTTCCATGGCACAATCCACCCAGCCCCTGGCACACTCCCAGTGCACAGTCAAGAAACCACAGTGCTAACTCCCACAATGATTTTCTGTTAGGTTCCAAGCATATCATGACACCTCTTACACTATCGTCAATCAACTTGTGTAACGCAAAACATCAGGACGCAAGCAAAAAATATGTAGGATGTTTAACAGTCCATTAATAAGTGCACAAAGATACTTTCCCAATTATTTCTATACTCTGTCTCACCGAAAGATAAAAGATTTGAACATTCATCCACTACTAACTGGACCTTCTTTGCTGCTCTACTTGGGGTCCTAGTGCCTATTTAGTTAAGAGTATGGAACCTAACAGGGTCCTATACCCTCTGCAACAAATAGTAAAACCATAACTAAATACAGAGGCACAAGGGAAAGATGGTCAAGAAAGTGTTCAAAAAAGTTGTATTTGAACTTACCTTGTTTCTACTCTCCTAAACAAGTTATTTGTGTTGGAATAATATGACTCTGATGAAGTCTGACATCAGAACAGATCACCCACCACTCTTCCAACTCAGACTGAGGAACTATGCTTATATTTGCACCATCATGTTACATATACCGTCATTCGTTCCATCTTCTTACACATACGGATTTGTTCACAGACAGGATGATTTTCGCAATCTGGACAAACCCAAAGACATTTACTTCCTGAAATTCAGGCTTAACGACAGATTCTAATTTAATTTCCCCAATTCGGACTTAGTCTGCTGAGTATGGTGATAGGTATTTGTACCTAAAGTAACTAGACACTCTAACATAAGAGACTGATCCCATCAGTATAGGGAAGCCCCGAATAACTTGCAGGGGAAAAAACCCTGAGGTCATACCTGGTGCAGTGACTGCAAGAAGATACAAGGGAGTGGCAGTGAAAACCAGGGCTCTTAAAAACTAGAAGGTTGTTAGACTTTTCCCAATTCATTGAAGCATCAATTATAACTCTAAGCAAAGGTGCTTCTAGAATTATGTCATATCTAATCCGAAAGTTTGCTGACTATCCTGTCAGCTATTCAAAAAGGACTATCCTGTCAGATATTCTCTATCCATCTTTTGGTACAGGGACATTTTAGGTCCTACTTAAGCATTTCAAGACAAATGCCATAGATGTTATTTAAGAACTTTGTGTTCTATAGACCCATTAGGCCCGTACAAAAATATAAAACTAAAGTCAGCCCACACAACCAAATAAAACAGTAATAATAATCGACCCATAAATGTCTAAACATTAAAAACAATTAAAAAAACAATTTAGCACCTCTGCTAAAAAAAATTGCTACTGCCAAGGTGATACAAGAATTATTTTCCTCTAGTAAGAACTTCACGCAAGGTTGTACAGAATTTACACTTAACTTTGTCAATAATGGAAGAATCCAGCTATGTCACTCATGTACATAGTGATTGCAAGTTAAAATAATGAACAACAGAATTTCAGGTCCCTGAAGATCACAAGTGCACAATCTAGACTAATACAGGAACCCGGCATATCTGCCTTGGAGGACTTCAGATGGAAATCTGGCTCTGTTAAACTGTTAATTTGTTAAATTGTTTAGATAATCTGCATGGCAGAAAGACACAGCATAACTGATGTTTAAAAAGGAGAGCATGTGGAATGGGGGTGCATCCAAAGATGCACAGATGTGATATCCCACAATCATTGTTCAGCTGACTTGAGTGTCATATCATAGCCCAGTTGGACTTTGCCCATAATTGACATATTCATCCTGGGTCAAGTAGGTTAATAAGCCAGAGCCCAGTGGAAAGATATTTACCTTAAGCCAGAGTTTCAGAGATGCTAAGCATGCCCTGGTAAAGAATTTGAGGCACACTTTGGTACTTTCAAGATTGCTCCTAAGAATTCTGCCTGAAATTTATCGAGTTCTGAAGAAGTCCCAGCCATCCAAGCACTTTAGACTTTGGATCATTTATCTTGAGGTCATTTAGAGAGTAATAGGTTGAAAATTTCTTTAAGAGACACTGAAGCCCTGACGTGGAGCAAGAAAGTATGGCCATATCATCAGCATACAGGAGGGTTGCTGTTTTTCTGTTGCCAATCTAGGAATATTGTAAATGGAGTTCTTGCTGATTTTATTTAATAAAGGAAATTTAGGAACCCACCATTAGAAAGATACTGAACTTAAGATAATCAAGTGGTATCTATATAGGCATGCATGCAAGTACTAGGGAAGAACGAAACTAATAGGGAAGATATAGACACTTCAACAGCCTATTCTTCCTTCAGACTTTCATGAAGGAACAGTTCTACTCTAGAAATGAAAAATTAGGCCTCAAAAACCTTCTACAGAGGTAAACTGGCATGCATCATGGTTCCTGGATTCAATTTCCAGAGTCTATTAGTGACGCCCTTGAGGAAAGATACAGCAAAGAGAAATACTGCAATATTTGGTAATACATTCACACGGTACACTGAAATATGGGGCACCCTTAGTATGATTCCAAACAAAGTCTACTTATAGGGGTTCTTACAAAACTTTGGCAAAAGAGCGCTTTTTGGGGAAAGGCAAGCAAACAGTTTTGCCATTAAAACACAAACACCTGGAGCCACCACCCTGTGCATGTTGCACAATCAGAATTCCATGAATGTTTTGTCAACATATTTTTTTGAAACAGTAATAGGATAATCTTGCAGGAATGAAATATTTCAAGTAAACACATGAACATCAATGTGGATTTTTATGTAGAAGACAGTTAAAAGACAATGTTAGAACTGTATTTTATATTTTGAAATATTTGGAGAAACAAGCTGCCTTGATTTTCCTAGATGCAGAGAAAGCGTTTGACAATTTAAACTGGATTTTCCTGTTTACAGTTTTTTTAAAAATGAACTTTGGCAAGAATTATATAAAACAGGTAAGAATTATATAAAACAGGTAAAATTGTCTTTCACAAGGGTCGCCTAACACTCTCTGCATCAGTGTTCTCCATCTGTAAAATGGATAAATGTTAGGGTGGGGGTCACCACAACATGAGGAACTGTACTAAAGGGTCACGACATTAGGAAGGTTGAGAACCACTGTATTAGAGTATGGGAAAATATAAAAATATAAACCTAGGATGTGTCAGAAAACACTGTTATGGCTCTCAACACAATAAGCACTATACAGATGAGAAATGACAGTTGAAAGTAGGTAGTTAACATATCGTGACATTCTGGATTTTTCTCAAGGGGACTGTAAAGTGAAATCAAGGTAAGATTTAGTAGCAGACGAACATACTTGTCATTGGTTTGTCTATGCACAAGTATTAAAAAGATTTAAAGTAGGAGAATGAATGGTTTTGAATACTCCAAGACTGATTTTGAAGTAAACCTATGTAAGAATGATGATCATGTTATTGCCAAAATTTATATCTGTTGAAATTTGAAATAGAACAAGTGAAAGACAGCTTGAAAAATATACGGAACTTTATTTTTTATATATGTGCAAAAATGGAAAACGTCATCTGTTCCCACAATAAAAGAATGTTCCATGAAGATGGGTATTGGCTGAAATGGCTAAACTTACTTCCTTGGTTAGAGAGAAGATTTTGTCTAAGTTTATGCTTAAAATTTATGGATTTGAAGACTAGGAGAATAAGAAAATGGGCATAATAGAGAAAAGTGATTTGTATTTCAATAACAATAATTAAGAACTAATGAAATTTTATTTCTATATCAGCAGTTAGACAGCAAATTGTAAATGTTTAATTATATTTATATTTTATGCAGAAGAAATCAGAAACTTTTTTATTTTATAGCAGAGTTCTTGTCTGGGTGTATCTTTAGCTGTTGTTTGTCTTTCAAATCTTCAATAAAATTAAATTTTCAAGGAAGCATTTGCACATTCCAGCTTTAAAGGACCAATTCTAAGGTTGTTGAGATCACAAGGTTTATCTATTTTTATAGTGAGCTTTCAATGATTTCCCCACAGTTTTACCTTTAAAAAAACAGCCAGAACCACCTTCTTTCTTGAAGCCATAGAGAAAACAGAGAAAATAAACCCTTAAAGTCCATCAAAATGTACGACTAACAAGGAAACAACTGCAGATAACACCAGGACATTAAACATGAACGGGAAAGCATATCAAAACTGTTTGTGTAATGGAATAGCTGACAGGATAGTATTGTCTTTTCCCCTCACAATGGGTATGATCTGCCATGTTTTGAATACCACACAAAAGCGATACTATAATTTGTCTCAAAACCTTCAATTAGCCTCCTTTAAGAGTGACGACACATCACTTGATAACTTCCCATTTTCTCAACAAGTAATGCACCAGCAACAAGCTAGACTAAAGCATTAGGCTATCAAAAACCAATGGGGAACATGGAAGACACTCTATGGGAAGGAATGCTTTTCCTCAGAGCACAAGTCAGACAAAGAGCACTCTGTTGATAACAGTGACATATCAGAAGTAGGCTGGTCAAACGTACCCTTTGGCTCCAAGGGAAAGAATGAAAGACCCATGGTGTATGCAAAATATCATCCTTTCTAATAAGCAGCTCAGGATGCCTTCAATTGGGTCTGCCAATTTTATGCTCATATTAATGCTCATAAGAACTCATAATAAGTAAAATTTAGGCTAATGCCTAGTGACTTGTTCAAAGTCACCCAATGAGCTTCATGATCTCAGGGTCCCCCTATTCAAGTCTAATCAATGTTCTATACCTCATCAACTCTCTGTAACAAAGAAGAATACCCTCACGTTATGAAGAAGCAATTATTTTCAGGAATCAGATGTATTTTTTTATATCGAACAAATTTTTAGAGAATTCAGTACTCCAAATATTCAGACAATATTTACTCCCTGAACTTGTACAGCTGGGCAAAGCTGTTGTATTTGGGATCCTTGCCTGAATCTAGACCTCAGTTTTGTAAGCTTCTGTTGGCTTGTCAGTCACATCCTCTTCCTTGCAACACACACACACTCATTCACTACTTCCACATCACACAAATACGTAACATCCTCCTAGTCATGAGCTTTAAGTTATGTTAACTCTCTGACAGGATAACATTGAATAAGTGGCCACTTATGGACATAACACAGTCTCATCTTTACTTTGTGATGCTAAAAAATGTGACTTTCAACAATGTATTGGAAACAAGGATTTTTGAAAGCTAACTTCACTGGCCTTGTGCATATGGAATATGAAAGAAAAATAAATCCTGTTTGGAGAAAGTTTTGTGAAACACAAACGTTTCAGTATATTTTATCTGTTTGGATTTATGGTGTATGTCAAAGAAAAAACTCTGCTCTATTTCTCACTGCCAAGTTTGAAACAACCTAGGATTAACAAGTAGGGGAAATGTATTATAACTCCTTTTTCAACCAGCTTAAACATCCACTGACTGCTGTGGGCCAGCTCCAGAATTCCATCCTTCTGCCAAAAAAATATAAAAAACTTTCCTCTCAGTTGCCTTACTGAAGAAGTCTGAAAAACATCCTGCAATTTTTTGTTTTTGCACATACAGTAGGTAGTCAACCCAAATCAGATACCCCCTAAGAATATCAAGTTTTATTTATTGATTAGCAGTAAAGGAACCATTTCCTAAAAGAGTCCTTTATAATGTTGTCCGAACAGCAAGGAACTCTGCCGTGAATATCTGTGGTTCAGAATGCAACAACTAGCATGTGACCAAGGACTAGGTGCTGAGAACATATTATACTTGTACTGAGATCACTGTATAGTTCTCTGCTTGGGTCCAGCTCAGTTTCAAGTACTCAAATCTCTGAAATTCTAGCAAGTCTAAGCCCAAGATCCCTGAAGCAGTGCCTAGACTACATGTTCCTTCCTGGACATTAATTCTTCATATTGGGCCCTGTTCTAGGTATCACTGCAACTTGAGGCATAACAGAATACAAACAAAGAACTAGGAGGCACACATTGAAAATGCTAGGAGGAAGAGTTAGGACTAATAAAAGGAAACATTTCTTCTACTGATAGTGATTAAATTATCCTAGAATTATGTTGCCACAGGAGGTGGTGATGGCCACTAACCTGGATAGCTTTAAAAGGGGCTTGGTTGAGATTTATGCAGAGGGTGATCTATGGCCTGCAATCTTGAGCCTCTTAGATCTGAAGTTCGCAATTGCCTTAGCAGACCAGTGCAGGAGCGGCAGCGGCAGCATGCTTAACCCAGCAGCAGAAGGCCATTGCTTTCACATCCTGCATGTGAGCTCCCAAAGGCATCTGGTGGGCCACTGCGAGTGGCAGAGTGCTGGACTAGATGAACTCTAGTCTGATCCAGCAGGCTAGTTCTTATGTTCTTATGTTCTAATGATCAGGACCTTTTGCTGTGCAGCCTTTCCCATGAAACTCCTTAACTAAAAAAGCCACTTTTGTCAGTTCACTAGATTCTTAAAATGGGTGGTAAAAGCTTTTTTGTATTTTGTACTTCTGTTAAAACCAAATTCGACATTTTATAACACTACAATGCTGGGATCCAGATGATACTGACTGATTAAGGTATAGCTCCGTGGTGGCGAACCTTTGGCACTCCAGATGTTATGGACTACAATTCCCATCAGCCCCTACCAGGATGGCCAATTGGCCATGCCGGAAGGAATGATGGGAATTGTAGTCCATAACATCTGGAGTGCCAAAGGTTTGCCATCACTGGTATAGCTCATGGTCCTGACTTCATATTCACCTTGTGATTAAATCACTGTTAGTATCCTTTAGAAAAGTTCTGTTTGCTAACATTCAAGTTCACAGTTCTTCCAAGACCACTGCCTGTAATACTCACATTTTCCAATCAATACTATGCATAGTATTGCTCCTCCAGTACCTTTAGATCCTCGGTGCCAAACCTAGGGTATGTGTATCCCTGGGATACACAGCAGAGTGCTGGGGGATACAAGGGAAACATTACTTAATGGTGGGAAAAGGCATGCATGTGTGCCCATGTACTGCTGCTGCTGCTGCTGGGGGGAAAAAAACCCCGTGTTTGCTTTTAAAATAAGACTAGCTTACTTCTAGGCAGCAGCTGAGAGGGGACTGAGGGCAGAAAAAGGCCAGGGAAAGACAGCCTTAAGTTAAGCTTAATTTTAAACCAGAGGTGCTTTTCTGTGGCGGCAGCAGTGGGGGGGGTAACGTGGAAAATATTCCCTCCCACCAAAGCTCCCTCTCCCCCACTTTCTCTCCTTTCCCCCCATTTCTTTCTCCCCCTTCTTCTCTTTTCCTTTCAAGTGTTAATAAATTGTTTTTTTTTAAAAAATGTATATGCAATGTAAGTGTTCATGTTAGCTAAGTATTAACTCGAGCTCATTTCATCTTCTGAAGTTTGAGTGTAAATAAATATGCATTGTTGGTTAATCTTATTATTCTATTGTTTTAAAGCCCATTATTGGGCCATTTATTTGCAGTTACAACATATAAGTATAAATGAAATAACAGCAACTGTATTAACTGAAAACATTTTGCTAGTATGGGGGTACAATTTCAGGAAAATGGGTTGCCAGGGGGTATGCGTGTGGAAAAAGGTTGGAGCCACTGCTTGTCCAGATAAAGTCAGGTGCTGCCCTCAATAAAGCATAAAGGGAGGGGGGTGTAAATCCTGTTATTCATGTACAGCCATGACTATCTTTATAATCTGTGTATTTTTACACTGAAATCCAGAGAACATTAATTATGAGGCAACTCTAACTACATAGATAGCTTAGCTGCCTATAACGTCCAGACACAAGAACACCAAGCAATGTCATACTCTTAACTCGCCTAGATTTCTGAAGAGGTGTTGAAACTCCGTAAATGTTCAGTCCACCATAGAGCCAAAGGCTCCTTGTGGTTGAGTCTCCTCATGGAGAAAACTGCTGCACTGTAAATTGCTACATGCAGAAGACTTTTATGGATGGCCCTGGTTAATTTGCAAATTTCATTGTGGGAGAATTGTTCTTTCCCAGCCAAGGGACAAATTTAAAGTTATAATTTTTAGGAAACCCAACGTCTTTTTCTTGTAAGCATCAAAAACAGTCAATGCTTCATTTAAAAAAAATCCTTATCCCCATGGATTATTTGAAGAAGAAGAGTTTGGATTTATATCCCACCTTTCTCTCCTATAAGGATATACAAGGTGGCTTACAAACTCCTTTCCCTTCCTCTCCCCACAACAGACACCTTGTGAGTTAGGTGGGGCTCAGAGAGTTCCGAAGAACTGTGACTAGCCCAAGGTCACCCAACAGGAATGTAGGCGTGCGGAAACACATCTGGTTCACCAGATAAACCTCTACCACTCAGGTGGACAAGTGGGGAATCACCGATTCTCCACATTAGAATCTACCTGCTCTTAACCACTACACCACGTTGGCTCACTGGTCTTCCTTTTGCAGCATCTGCATTTATGTTTACACCAAATTGATAAATGGTATTCCTGTATGACTCTGGATAAAAATATTAAATTCACTATGAACTGCAAAATTAGATCAGCTTCAAAATTTAAGATCAAAGCACAATGCAAACATATTGTTGTGCCACCATACTATCCTATTCATACTTCCTTCAACTGGTGTTTTTATGGTCCAGTTTGAAAGCCAAGAACAGTGTATCAAAGTTCTCTCATAGTCTTTTTGCCTTCTCATCTCAATATAAATACTGGAAGATAAGTTTCTGTTCCAAGTGTTCTTTTTATGAACTACAATGTGCGTTTTATGTGAGATTCTGTCAGAGATTTCAACTTTCTGAGTTGAATCTTCTCTGTTTCAGATCATGAACAACAAACTGTTAATTTAATTGAGGGCCAAAACACTGTTCTTGGTTGCAGACTGTAACCACAGAAAAACTTTCTGAAATTGGCTTCACTTCACAAGAACTGAACAAAAACAAGAACAAATAATACTCTCATACTGGTACAAAATCTAAGCCTTGGCCTTAGATTTCTTGAATCAGCTGAAGTCAAGGTCACTGATGCAAACGTTTTAGAAGCAAGTCTGTTGTGAGGAATGTCAACTTTATAGCTGTATCTACCAACAGATTTGAAAATGAATGTTGAATTTTGTCTCAACATTTAAATCGTGCAAGTTAGAGACATCACTTCAATGATATATTATCCATCATTTGTACCCCTAATCAGTTCCTTAACTAGTCATTTCTATATCCAAGATAGGATCCCAATCTAAAATATTATTACCTTGCCCTGATTAGTAATGCACAAATAAAAAAGATCACGAGGCATGGGGAGGGGGGTGGGGTTGATACACGTTGATAGACTGTTAAAAGTATAACCAGATGATCCCTGGGCAGTGCTTGCTAACATCTGGGATAGGTTAGGAATGTTGTGGACCTTGAAAGATACTGTTGAAATTCCAAATTCTCACTCTAACCCATTCTAATCTGTAGCACATGACCAGAGTCACAAACCCCTGATTTTATAGTTCCACCAAAAGCAGCCTTCAAAGGTCAGATGTGACTGGGGAAGTTAGGCAGCAGGCACAGAACCAATGAGAAGCTGAAAAAGTGCCATTCTTCTTGGCTTTCTGGTCTCACTAAACCTCTGGATAAAAGGCTGGTCTTTCCACAGTTACCTTGAAAACATGCCTTATTATTCCATGTTGAAAAGAAAAACATTAAATAATCTAATAGATATCAGAGGTGGTGTAATATATTGACAATTAAACAATCAATATATTACATGGCCTGACCTTCAAATGTCCATTTTGAATATCCAGTCTGTCAGGTTTCATATTGTCCTTTCCTAATCAAACTACAGTCCATGATACTGCAGTAAGATTCTGCATTTGAACATTCCACCGAGTTGCTATCAAAAAGCCAATGTAACAACTAGCCACATTTGAGAGTATGAAGAAGCAAAAAGGAAGCAAAAACCATCTGATGTAGTTGGAATATAAAAGGTTCTCCTTAGAAGGTATGGCAAAAAAAAAAAGGGCCTCAGCAATTCCATCCCTTTCTTCACTCCCAAGGGATGCCAAACTGAGTAACAACCACTGCCATCAACAACTCAGAGTATCACCTGCTCAATGGAATCGTACTATTAGTACATTGTACCCGAGTTGCTGTCTAGTTGCTGCACCTGCATATTTCACTCCTACAAGCTAATGCTGAGGTGATCTATTGAAACTTCACAATTTCATGGTATCATGCTCAAGCAATGGCAATTGCTGCCCCTCCCCATTGCTGCACTTCAGATGGCAAGACTATGAATATGAATTGTATGTTTTCAAAGATGAGGCTTAGAGCATTCAAAATGTAAGAAAGTTTAATAAGTGAATAAAATAATACACATGTTCTGTTCAAGCATTCAGGTTGAGCAAAGGTTCAACAAAAAGGTGAAAATATGATCAGTACCTCAACACTTGGTACTTATCATAAACCATATTCAAATAGGACAAGTTAGTATTACTTGAAACTGCCTCAGTTCAAACTTCAGTATTACCTTAGTTTTCATGGTGGGGACTTTGCCCCATTATCCCTTGCTGCATGGACAAGAAGGGATACCTAGGTAAAAGCTTAGTCTTTCATGGCTCGTGCTCCCAAGGTAAGAGCAAGATGCAAGGGCAAGAAAGCTTCCTCCCTGTGTCCAGATAATTTATGATCAACCTTAGGGAGTCCTTCCTACCTTGGAGTAGTTTTAATTTAATTCTTCATCTTTAAATGGAAGAGAATACACTCAAGCAATGTGGTTACTTTCCTCTCTGCCTCTTTGGGTGTCACCTACCAGTAAGTGTGGGGTAGTAAGCCATCGCCCTACTTCCACAAGAGTCATTAGCATAGCCAAAATGCTCTGTGCCTGGGTCTGGATGACTTCTTTCCCCCAGCCCCTCCTTATTTTAAAAATACACATAATTTGCCACAGACTCCAGTAAAAATCAAAATCAAACACATTATTTGCCACTGACGCCAGCAAAAATCAAACTTACTAATTTAATAGTCATCTCACTAGGTCAAAGTTTTGTAAGAACCTCTATAAATAGACCTTGTTTGGAATCATACTAAGGGTGTGCCACACATCAGTGTACCATTTGAGCGTATTACCAAATACTGCAGTATTTCTCTCTCAAAAAAATGCGAGCAGCTGTTAAGGGCACAACTTTACAAATAATTTTTTCAAAGTTCAGGAGACACTGGTTCAAGAAATGTGTGGCCAACAAGGCCTACCAAAACAGATACAGGGGAAAATGATGTCAGTATCATATGGTGACATAGTCAAAAATCCTTCTTGCATGCATGATGACCCTTTTACTAGTCTAATGAAGTTGTACTAAAAACAAACATTGTGTAGAAAAAAATTCAAACGATGTGCGATGTATTATAAATTTTCCTCCCAGGAAGGAAACTCAGAATTTACCAATATGTTTTATTATAAAGGGAAACACACCATTTCAAAAATGTGCATCTGGTTGTTCAACACTGCAGACTTTCTTTATTTCACCAGCTTAACAGACTGAAGAATTAAACCAGTAATCTTATCTATTCAACCTTTGAGGATGGAATTATCTCCCTAATGCACGTATGGCCATTGACCATCAGATGCAAGTACCCAAATACAACATACATAATAATGTCACAACTTACACATAGCAACACAAGCAGAGCAACGCTATGAAATCCTATGGAGAACAGCCAATAAATAACCTGTCATAATTTATTACTTACATTTATATAACAAAACAGTGGACAGTCACACAGTTCTCATGAAGAATGATGAGACGCACCTTAATCAGGTCAAGGTATATGGAAAAGGAGCCATCAGCTCCCTCTAGCGACAGAACAAAAAGAGGCTTTCAGTATGCCTTGCCTGTTCAATATTTTGGTAATTATTCAATATGCTGAATGCTGTAATATCAAAACGAAATTTGATATGCACATTTAGGAAACTATCCTACCTTTAACATTACTTCAGTCCAGCGGTGGGATCCAAAAATTTTAGTAACAGGTTCCCTCGCCAGCCCCCCGTCAGCAAAGGGGGCAGAGGCGCACCTAGGCAAACCTGAGCCCTGGGCAAAACCTGAGTTGGATGCCCCCCCATGGGCAGCCACCCCACCATGACCCCCCAATTTTTTTTTTGCACCAGGTCATTTCTAAATCATCATCACATTATAGAAAATGCCCCAACTCACAAATCTGAACACAGCAATGGTGAAATACACAGGTTCTTTGATAGAGAATGGTGAGATAAAAGGTATGAAAGGCTGAGAATCAATGAATTGCAGTACCTGAAAGGGATTAACCCAGTTCAGGGAGTTACATTATTAGTCGCAATTGCTATATGGAACCTTCACGTTCAAAGGCAGTATGCCTCTCGGGGAGGCGAGGGTGTGGAGATGGAAAAGCGGACCCAATTAGTAACCCCCTCTCAGCACACACAAATAATTAGTAACCCATTCTCGGGAACTGGTGAGAACCTGCTGGATCCCACCTCTGCTTCAGTCACCATACCCATTCCCAAAAAGAAGAGCAAAATGCAAAGCAAACTGGAAATGCCAGTAAACTGAAACACGGGAATGAAAGTTTTGCACAGTCAGGACACAATTTTACAGAAGTGTTAAGCCCAGCTCATCTCAAATACTCACAGTCAAAGGGCTAGTGAACACCACCCAAAACACCACCCACCATTCTAGGCAGTAAGCAATCAAAGGGATCAAAGGCCAGGCTACTCCAATGCAGATGCCCTCACTAATTGATTATGCATGGTTACTCACATGCTAAATGGGTGGATCCCACCCAACACGTGCAAATCAAGCTTGCTAATTGCACCCTTTACACTTGTTAACAGGCAAATGGTTCTTTCTCCCACCCTGGACGTTCCACAGGTATATATCCACACTTGCTTTACTACCATCAGATCCTCTGAAGATGCCAGTCACAGATGCAGGCAAACCATCAGGAGAAAATGCTACTAGAACACGGCCATACAGCCCGGAAACCACACAACACCCCAGTGATTCCGGCCATGAAAGCCTTCAACAACAGTATCAAAAGCCTACAAGGTGGTACAGCCATGAATTTTTATGCCATATTCTTGTCCTGGTACCTTTATATAACTTCCTTCCCTGCAGCATGTAAACCCCCAGTTTGGCTTTGATTTCCCCTTAACTATTGAATCAGAGGACCACATAGTGGTGTATCTAGAGAAAATGGCATCTGGGGCAAGCACTGAAACTGAAAAAAAGCACAGGAAACAGAATGGAGACAGAGGAAAGTTTTTTTTCCCTTGGGGACTGGAGGCTTCCCTGTTCCTGCTGTAAACACGGTTCCCAATTTTACCTTTGGAAATCTGTTGGGGTGGGGGAGTGATTAGCATTTTTAAAAATTCATTTCAGCTGACAAATACATGGGTCTTTTAAAATAATATTTACTTTGCACAAGAGTTGATTAGTCAAAATTCTTAATTCAGCACTGAGTAATTTGTCTACCTCACAAAGCCCACAATGAGAAATTTTTAGAAATCTCTTGACAACATGCCATACATTATTACCTAAAATCATGCACAGGATTTGAGTTTCAATATTGCAATAATTTCATTTAATAGTATTTATCATTTTCTTCTGGGTTCTTCTGTTCCACTGTGGCTCGGTGATAAGGGAGGGACCAGGGGGGGGAACGATAGGTAATGTTGTAGCTGGGGGGAAGGGAGGAAGGCAAGGGAGAAAGAGAGGGAATGTTGTGGTTGGGGGAAGGGGAAACGGGGAACGGGGGGGGTGGTTGAGGGGGAGGGAGCGGGAGGGGGAATGTAGGGAATGTTGTGGCTGGGAGGAAGGGAGAGAATGTTGTAACTGGAGGGAAAGGAAGACAACATGTTGACTGGGGGAGAAGGAAGGGGGATGGAAGGAGGAATGGAACACTGTGGCTGGGGGAAAGGGAAGGAAGGGAACAGTGCTGCAAGGCTACCGGGTCAAGCTTCGACCTGGCAGCCTTAATGCGCCCCAACATCCTCACCCGGCGGGGAAGGGAGGGTGAAAGGAAGGGACAGAAAGGAAGAGTACACATGGGGATATGAGGGTGCTGGGTCAAGTCTTGACCCGGCGGCAGTGGGGTGCCCTGACGTCCTTGCCCAGGGAGGAGGGAGAAAAAGGGGGGAAAGGAATCACGAGGCTGCCTGGTCAAGCCTCAACCTGATGGTCTTGGGGCACACACAAATCCTTGCTTGAGGGGAAGGGGAAATGAAGGGGGGAAAGGAAAAGAACCATGTGGTTGCAAGGCTGCCAGGTCAGGCCTCAATATGGCAGCCTTTGTGCGCCCTGATGTCCTTGCTCAGGCCTCAATATGGCAGCCTTTGTGCGCCCTGATGTCCTTGCTTAGGGGGAGAAGGGAGGGAATGGGAGGGAATGGAATAGAATGTATGAGGCTATGAGGTCACTGGGTCAGGACACACCAAGGAGTGCACCCCAACCCAGCGGCCACAATCCTGGAAGGGAGAGGTGGGCATTGAAATGCACCCCCTTGTGACCCACTGGTATGGCACTTGGGGCTTTTGCCCCCTCATGATTCCCCTTAGTCACACCCTTGGGACAACAATACCATTCATTCACCATCTTTTCAGAAACAAAATCATTTCCATACTTGTAAAGAGGTCAGATGGATGTAAAAGCACTCAGAATCCAAGCAGAGGTGAAAGAAGCATCACTGTTTGATCCAGATAAGGTGTCCAGGGACTGCAAGCTTTTAAAATCTGTTCACAATACATTGCTCCGCTATAAAAAGCAACTCCTGACTACTACAATTGCAAAATACTTCTATTCTAGGCTTACGTTCACTTGCTTAAAACTTTCTGAACTTTTTACAACTTGCATCCCCAGGGTATCCTCTCTAAAAGAAAGTGATTTTTTTCTACAGAATCCAAATTAAGACATTTTTGGTTACTTGACAGTGCGACAGAAAACAGAAGAAATCCATGCAATGAAACTGGTCTTAATTGGAATGTTGAGCCATATCTCATATTGTTCTGTTTGGTGGGTTTAAAAAAAATTTACATACCTTTCTTTATATGGGTTTTTAAGTTTTCAAAACAACCCCAAACCAAGTTTTATTTTATATTAATAGTTTATAATATAGTTACTGAATTGTTAACGGGCTTATGTTTGGGTTGATGGTATACATAAACAGCATTAATTCAGCAAACAAAATGAAGCTTACCATTGGTATAGGTGTTCACATAGTACCTTCGGCCTTGGGGAGACATATAGCTCTGCCAGCCAGGAGGGAGATGGCCATTCTGAGAGTCTTCTCCTGTCTGAGAAGCAATTTTTCTAGGTTTCTGTTGACAGAAAGATAGAAGAAATATGTTAAACTGGCTTTCAGAGAATGCAAAAGAAGCTGAACAAAACATGTACAATATGAAATTCTGAAGTATTCTTTGCAGTTCCTGAGGGCAGAGTATAGGACTCGGACAGGTAAGCATCACTAAGAACCCAAACATCCCAATTATCTCACTATCTACAGCCTGGGAAATGCATTCTGGCTACCTCTGTAAAGCACAGACATTCCCTTAGGGGCAGGGAACATAGTGGAATGTTGCAGAGCCTGTAATGCCACTTTGGCAATCCAACACATTATTGAATGCCTTTTGAGAAAGAAGAAAAACACAGTACTCTGTCTCCAATGAAGAATCACCATAGAACAGACTCCGTATGCTTAGCCAGTGAGTATGACAATCTGTTTTGTTACTTGTTGTGAACACGGCGTATAAATGGATTTAAGATCAATCGTCTAAGTATTTAAGACAAAACTTTTTTAAATTTTTGAATACATTTTCTATTTCTGTATTACCTATTTTATTGTACCAATATATCAATATTTTCCACCACGGAATTTACAGCATTCATGATGTTATCCAGATCTTCCATCCAGACAATGACCATCCAAGACAATGTCCAGAAACCAAACTTGCTTAGCTTCAGTGAGGTTGCTCTCTCTCTCTTTTTCTTTCTCATATGCTTCAACCATACCCTCAGACCAGAGGTGGGATCCAACCAGTTCTCACCACTTCTCTAGAAGTGGTTACTAATTTTTTCTGAGTGCCGAAAAGGGGTTACTAAAGCAACCTCCCTGCCCAATAGCCCCATTGGCGCTACGTTACTGTTTGAATCCCACCACCATCAGAACCTGTTATTAAAATCTTTGGATCCCACCACTGCCTCAGACCCAACCATACCCTCAGACCCACTATGAAACCAGGGAATTTCCACAAACAGTCTGACCTATAATAAATGTTTACAGAATTAAAGGGGTCCATTAATAGCAGCGAAAGACATATTGCACTAGTGGAATTAATTTCCAACCATAGGAGTCAGAAGTTCTGCTTGAAGGAAAGATGACTGTCATCACTTTAACTCCTCCATAGTGAATACTGGAAAAGGAATTTTCAAATTTTAGCAAATTATACAGGGTTTTTTTTCTCCTCTCCAAGCCTCTTCAAAAAAAAAACAGCAAAAAGGATCAACTTGCATTGTTTGTTTTTTCAGTTCACGGGGAAACAGTTAAGAACAGCCTGATGACCCATGGGTTCATTTACTTTGTATGGAGACCCACTGCAAGCACTGGTGAAAAGCCTCACTTGGCCCCACCCACTTTCCAAAAGCACTTGGCAGGCACCAGAAAAGGTGTTGGCAAATGCCATGGGTACCACATTAGAGACCCCTGCACTAGAATTTTGACAATTAGATGGCACTTCATCATCAACCAACAATCAATCAACACTCTGGAATCCAACAGAACCCGAGGTGTCGAAAATAGATTATGTCCCTTCCTAGGACATACTTTCTTATATGTGGCTATCAGGGACTTTTGCCGTATGGACAGACATGAGAAACAGTCAGAACGTAGAGACAGGTTACCAAGAAAGGGAGGGGACAGCAGAAATGGAAAACAGATGCAGAACAGGCAAGAGAACCACTGATGGGAGGTACATTTAATATATAAATCACAACATGGGGGTGGACAATGGAGCACCAGATAATTGCCATATATGGCTGAATGCAGAAAGGACTGTAATTAGGAGAGTTACTGATTGGGAAGAGTATATAATACAGAATTAGCTAGTGCTCCCATCCCACACAGCTCAAGGCTGCTAAGTGCAACTATGGGTCCCCACACACAGAACCCTCCTTATACAATCAAGCATCAGAACAAATATAATATGAAAAAAAAATTCACATGACTTGTCTACTGTGAGCAACCTGGCATCTCCAATATCAGCAGCCCTGCGTTTTTAAGTCACTCTGCCCTGACCAAACAGGGCAAAATGTCATGAGAAACAAAAAAAGAGCTTGGAGACCCTTTCATTAGTTGAACTTCCTGTTAACAGGGTTCAAAAAGAAAAAGAAACTCCATCACACATTTCCCTTTGCCAGCTCCAGTGGCTGAAATCAGCAAGCTGCACAGCAGAAAGAAAATTGGCAATGCTCCACAAAGACAATGAGCAGCTATATGTGGAAGACTTTTGCCTGGGTACACCCACCTGGGAATCTTAGAACTAGTTCTTCTCTGACCAGTCAGGGGTGATGCATGTGAAAGTACAACCCCACTCTAACATATGCTGCAGGAAAATGAGTTGAACAAAGTAGTAGGTCACCTACAGAGTAGCAAGGATGTAACACTAAGGCCCTCAAGTCTCATTATCATAGCAGCATAACAGCATTACTCATTGCAAAAGTATGTGCTGAACACAACCCAATGTTATTCTTGTGCACAATGCATGCTGCTGTACAATTGCCAGGTGTTCATCTATTCAGCACAAACTTCCACCAGGCACTCAGAAAACATTCAAGTATGTGGCCAAGGCCATACTCCACTGTTTTGAGCTCTCCTTCAATTAAAAGAGACACTAAAGCTTATCCAGGATAAATCTAGACTGTTCTCTTCCCCCACACAATACTATTAGTATGGCCTTTCGATTTACCTCTCCAAATGGAATTTACTGGTTTTAAGAGTACATTCTCCTTTCTTCTTACATAAACAGACTGGCAGCAACTGGTCTGGGGCTAGGCAGGAATATTACTGATCATTACTGGTCATTCTGCAACAATTAGCCTGATTTAACAGCTTCCAACTCTTTCAGTTGATGAGGAGAAATAGATAAAAAACTTAGACTGAAAACTTCGCTCCTGTCAGCTGTTATGGTATGAGGTCATTCTTTCTGAAGCTGTTGAAAGTGTTCCCTATTCTAACTAGGACACACTGAATTGAATAAATCTGGCCATCTGAGTATGTAAAGAAATAGGCTACACATTTGGACATATGCTAAAAAAAACCCTTTAAGTGCTTTGCAAAAAATCTTTTCTCAGTCACCTTTGGGATAGCCCCATTTTATGGCTCTAGAATTGAGAAACTGGTCAAGTGTGGAATTGGGAGAACAGTGGTTTATGGATGAGAAAGCATCTGATCCTTAAGATTACACAAACTAATGGGGAGGGGCACATTTCTTTAAAAAGATAACACAACAAGCATTTCCAAGGATAGTAAGGTACAAAAGTACCTTGTAATTCTCAGCCTCAGCTACCCATAAGACAGTCCTTGAAAGTGTGAGAAACACAATTCCATTAAAATATAACATTTGATGATAATGCACAGACCATATTGGGCTGCTTTCTGTCACTGCAGATGAAGAATGAACCATTCATTTCCATTCCACATTGGACCATCCACCCTGACAGACATAATTGCTTTTGAACAAAAGACAACCTGGTTTGGATCTATTTGTTATGAAAGTTAAGGGGTCCTTGATGGAGCTGTATATTTTATACAGCTCTACTTGGTAGCCTCTGACATCAGAGACGGGGATCTGCATGGGATTCACTAAAGCCACTTGGCACTCTCAAAAATAAAGCTGGCTTAGGTCCAGTTCTATTTATCACAAATATCTGGACATTTAGGATTTTCCATTGACTTTTCAGCCCTCAACAGAAATTGAGTCCACAGGAAGTTGGGTAGGGATTAAGGACTCCTTTGACTTCTTGTGAACGCAAGAAACTCTGCACATGTTCTGAAGAACCTGCTACAGCCTGGGTAATGTGTGTTTAGCTTAGTTAGTTCAACTGTGTTGCTTTTCATCTGAATCTCTCTGTGCTGCCGCTACTGCTGTATGGGTTTCCCTGCAATGAGTTTTTGCCATTTTTCCACCACAATCGAATCCAACCACACTTTTCCTCTCTCTCTTTTTATCTTATATTAAACCTTTTTAAAAATAAAGACCTTTTGGGGGGCTTTGCTTTGTACAATTTATTTTCTGTGGGTCTGTCTAGATGAGTGGTTTCTAACCTGGGGTATGTGTACACCCAGCGGTACATGGCAGAGCATTTGAGGTGCATGGAAAAAATTACATAATTGGCTTGCTAATATGGGGGTACAAGTTTAGGGAAATGGGTTGCCAAGGGGTATGTGAGAGAAAAAAGGTTGGGAACCCAAGGTCATAGGTAAGGGGGGGGGGGTTCTCGGGTTCAACCCTCCCATTACATGTTGGAACCTCCGCCCCCCTGTTTGTGGTTTTTAACCTGGGTGGTATCATCAGGAGAGTCTCCTAAAGATAACTGAAAGTTTGGTGCTGCTAGCTTAACAATTGCACCCCTGACAGCAGGCACCCCCCAAATTTCCCCAGATTCTCCTTTTAAATCCACCCCCTTCGGCATGGATTTAAAGGGAGAATCTGAGGTCCTCAGTTTAAACATTGAAAGTGATGCTGGGGGATAATCCACTCCAAAACAGCATCACTTTCAATGTTGTTTTAACTGAGGACCCCCGATTCTCCCTTTAAGGTGGATTTAAAAGGAGAATCTGGGCTCCCTAGTTTAAACACCATTTAACTGAGGACCCCCGATTCTCGCTTTAAGGTGGATTTAAAAGGAGAATCTGGGCTCCCTAGTTTAAACACCATTGAAAGTAATGCTGTTTGGGGGTGGCAGTAAGTGAGTTTTTCAGGGAATCTTTAATCTAAGCAAGCTTCCCAGCAATAAAAGACACCATTTCCCTCATTCTTCCATAACAGTAATAAATGAGCAGAATGTAAAAGACCAAAGGATCAAAAGAACTACATCATATAATATTCCTCTAATCCCTTCACTCAATCATCTAAAATTAATGCTTAGTCAAAATAGGGAGAGAGGCATATTTCATAAACATTTCCACCTTTCTCAGCAATAAGGTAAAAATATGCAAAAGGACAAGAGTTGAGGAGAAGCAGGACTATGACCTGTTGCCACGGCAACCAAGTTGATACTCCTGCACATGGGAGGGTATGCACGAATGCATGTCCCACTGATAATAATTCAGCGTACAGAAATGGCATCCATATCTGAGTAAGGGTGGTGTTCTCCTGTATTACAACCCAATGCAAGCATTATCCCTGTTGCCTCAGCAACAGGGATGACTTCGTTCTTCTTCTTGTCAAGTAGTAACTTAGTGAAGTACCAAGAAAAAAAGCCCTAAAACTGTTTCAGAGAGTGGAAACAATTCTATCACTCTCAGAAAATGTTTTGATACTGAATCCCCATGAGGTGGCTCTGTAGAGTAATTGTTCCACTCACATCCATACCAATATGGACGTTGAAAGTGGCTTGGAACTCATTACTGGTGGAACCAGGAACAACTGTGAGCTTTGCGAACTTGCTCAGAATTCATATCTCCTCCTCCTCCTCCTCCTCCTCCTCCTCCTCCTCCTCCTCCTCCTCCTCCTCCTCCACCACCACCACCACCACCACCACCACCACCATGTCCAATGGATGAAGGTGGCTGTGGGATAGGCCAGTGTGCAGAAGGCTAACATATAAGGTGCAGCAGAAGCAAGAAAACAAAAAAGGCAGAAAAACACTGAAAGAAAAGATTAGAGGTTTTGTCTCTAAGAGTTCTCCAAGCAGAACGTTTCCCATCACTGCTATGGTGGATGAAAGAGAACTGAGTAGAAAGCTGTGATTCCTCTTCCTTGGGCAAGCACACTGCCATGCAGGCCTTAAATATGTTTCCTCAAACCCTAGTTCTATAATGTCTCCAACTGAGCCTCTATGTAGTTGTGAAGCCCACTGGTGCAAATACAAAGACTATATGGAAATAGTTCAGGGGTTGGATCCAGACTAATGTTTCTGGGGAAAAACATTTTTACCCACAGAATGGGATTTTTCTGTTGCCACCCCTCCCTCACACACACTGTAGCCCAAAATGCTTCCCAAAATGCTTCCCCTGGTGGTCACCTTTCTTCCAGAGAAGGATTCTGAAGGGCATTTCTGGCTGCTGTGTGTGTGAGGGAGAAACACACTCTGGGAATAGAAATGTTTGTGCCTGTGAAGAGGTCTAGTCTGGATGCTGGGCTAAAGATTTCACAAACATGGTTACGCTTCCTCAAAATGGTATCTTTTGCAGTGAACTGAAGCCTCGCAAAAACTCAACACAGTACATCTTCAAACATAACACTTTTCAATATTCAGTTCAACAGCCATATATCTTATCCAATGAGCTCTATTCACAGTAAACAGTCTAAAATATCAAGAATGTGCAAAGGTGTCAAACGCTTAAGGGAGGCCTTAGGGATTTTGCAGCATGTACCTTATTCTGATTTCAAAAGATGAAAATGGGCTATTCCAACCTGTTTTGCACATGGTGCTCACATAATAGGTAACAGCTGACTCTTCCATTTCCCCAAAAAGTGGCTTATACATCAGATGCAAACATTCTTCTTCTTCCTAACCATATTGAAATATATGACAGCAGATGCCTAGGAGTGTTCTCTGATCCAAATTTGTCATTAAGCCTTGAGGGATGTTAACAACCCATTAAATCCTGAGGCACCTTAATCAACACCAAATGGGCATTGTAAGGGAACCAACACATCCCCATCAGTCCTGTTAAGCTCAAACACAACTGGGCTAGAAGATATAGGGATGAACCAATGTTAGCTTACATGTTCATTCCCAGCCCTAGAGAAGGAGACAGAATCAAGCAGAGAAGAATGTGCTCAGAATGTTAAATAGATCCATGTTGTTGATGAGGCAAATACTCTAGGGCACTTGGGGGTTTGCTAGGACTTTGTGTTCCAAGACTTTAAAGCAATGGGACAAAGGGGGAGTCCTACAGGCATTTTCTCATTAGTTATAGAACACAGAAATTCATAAAGGGTATGGGGAGGAGGTAGTTATCAGTGCGCCAACAAGTTCTCTATCCCAAGTCCCAGAATGCCACCATTTTACTTGCTAAACAAAGACAGCTTCAAAAGAACAAGTAGTAGTAAAACCAAAATATGACCAACAGTGAAAAAAAGTACACAACAGACCAGTTACAGTACTGAAAAATAAATCACAGACTATTTACTTAGTCTTGGCCATCTAGCACCCTGAGCTAACATCCATCTGTGTACATCTGTCCAGCATAAAATGACAAATCAAGCATTCTACAAAATTCAGCACATATCCCAATCCAGATATGTGCATATGTTGTTTTACAAAAACACCATGTGGGGCTGCTGTGTGCCAAAAAGCTAAACTATACATCAACCAGCTTGAAGAAAATAATTGGTGCTTCACAGACTGTTACAGAAATTGTGTGCAATTTAGAATAGAAAAAATAGAAGGTTTTTTTTAAAGGATTTTGATGTTTTGGTTAAGAAGATGCCATCATACCAGTGGAAGAACTCATGTTCTGCTTACAGAAAGTCCCAGATTTAGTCCCAGACATAAGATCTTGAGTAGCCAGGCCTTGGAGAGTTGGAGAGTTGGGTAGCCAAGGCCTTGGAGAGTTACTGCCACTCACAGTAGCCAACTGATGGATCAATGATCTCAAGCAGTGTAAACAGCTTCATAAGCAGAATACTTGCACTATAGGGATTGAAAGGTGTTTCCCTCTCCTTTCTCCTTTCCTTTTTCTTCCCATCCTTTCCTTTTTTCTTTTTCCTATATCCCTTAATTCATTTCCTCCCTTTTTTCCTGGTAGTGATTTTATGACAATACTGGGCAATATTTTGTGGAAACTGATTGCCAATTACTAATTTTAATGGTGATTTGGGTGCTGTGTGGTTTCCGGGCTGTATGGACGTGTTCTAGCAGCATTCTCTCCTGACGTTTCGCCTGCATCTGTGGCTGGCATCTTCAGAGGATCATCTGAAGATGCCAGCCACAGATGCAGGCGAAACGTCAGGAGAGAATGCTGCTAGAACACGGCCATACAGCCCGGAAACCACACAGCACCCAAGTGATTCCAGCCGTGAAAGCCTTCGACAATACATTAATGGTGATTCTTTGTAAGCTGTCCTGAGCCCGTCATGAGAAAGGGCGACCTATAAATCAAATTATAAACAAATGAATAAATAAAATAAAGGCACAGCGTCATGCTGCAAGAAATGTATGGCTACTGCCCAAAACAGCAGTCCTGCATCTCTTCCTTCTCTCTGAAGGTTGACTGCAGGTATAATTTTCACCAATGATACCACCCTGTGTCAAACCCCCAATCTTATGCCATTCTTGAGGATCCCCCAGCGAGCAGCATTTCTAACCTATTAGTGGGTTGTAGCAGGTGGGGAGGAGGCAAGGTAGTTTGTTCTGGTGAATGACGGGCCTTCTGCCAGTGGAAAATTTAGCTTGGATCCAACCTTGACTGAATGTAAATTTGCATCCAGTTGCCATGTGCAAAACATTTTGTGCAAAGAAATATTTTAAGTAATCCAACTGATTTCTGTGCAAAAAACACAATTCTGAGTGGACCTTCAGTAGCACTGTGTAGAAAGTAAGGTTAACTGTGAGCAGGAAGATCAACAGCTGACACAATCACTTTCAATTTTATGACCACCACAGATGAACTGGGCTGGGTCTTTATGCAAGTCTTTGCAACCCCTTCCCACAATCTGAAAGATCTCTGCTGCAGTCTGGATCATCAAAATATTTCCAAGAAGTCTCTTTAACAACTGCATATGAAAATTCCACAACAAATTCATGTTAGATCTGTATAAATCTCCCTAGAATTATACTTATTTTATTAGAGTTATACTTATTTTATTAAGCCAAAATATCTTTTCTAAGTATGTTTCAAGCAAAAGAATTGTTGCTGCTAAGGGAGAGAAACATATTGCTAGCTAAATTAAGATGTGAATATGCATTCACACAAGCATGGAAATTAATATTAGCCAGTCTAGGAAGACAAACTGGCCGATCCACAATGCATGACCAAAGTATCAATTCTGCCTGCACAATACCTTGCTCATGCAGAAATGTAATGTATATCCATTACGCTGATCTATACTGGAATCCTTCGCAAATTGCATGCCCAAGGATATCATGTTGGTTTCTACATGGAGGCATCAAGAAATGTATCTACTTGTTACAATGACAATATAGTGTTGATATTGTATTTTAAATTGTATATTAATAAAGATGTTGGAGGAAGAAGAAGAAGAAGAAGAAGAAGAAGAAGAAGAAGAAGAAGAAGAAGAAGAAGAAGAAGAAGAAGAAGAAGAAGAAGAAGAAGAAGAAGAAGAAGAAGAAGAAGAAGAAGAAGAAGAAGAAGAAGAAGATCTATTTTTCCTTTCATACGCAAAGGTTGTGGATTGCTACGGTTTGTCAATCGGAGTACTGAAGTCACAATATTGCCCACAGATGTCTTCAGAATCATGGCAAGTGTTTTTACTCTTGAAGCAAGAATTTAATAAAATAAAATAGTAATAACCTTATTCCTCCAATTATGGTTTTAAGTATCAGTGTTTTATTCTAAAAATCCCAAAACATATTTTGCTTCAACTCCAGCTTACCAGTTTTCTTGTTAATGAGAATATCTGCCTCAACATTTGTTACAGCTTTCCAAACACAAAGAATTCACTCTCCCACACAAGTCTCAATGTTCTTTCCCATTTCCTAGTATACTGGGTTTTTTCTTCCCAGATACCAGAGCTTGCCCTCTCTGCAATGCTTGGCCAACTGCATTATAACAATTTAATAGATTCAGCAGTCAGCACTTAATAAAGATGCTTTGAAAAACGCCTTCATTTTATAAACGTGCTTCATCATAACGATTCACAAAATTAGCTATATCCTTCCCCCTTCAGCTATTCCTGTTTGTTTCAACCAAACCACTGAATTATATAATGCCAAGTCTTAGAAGCTGATCAAGTTCTTCTGCCCTGCCCAGACTCACACAGCATCAAAGAATGCTCAGAGAACAGAGGTGACCAAAGATGTAATTATGACTAAGCTTGAAGATGAAGGGTGTAAAAGGTATCTAGACACATAAAACCCAGGATTTCTCAATACATCTTGTTTTTTTTTCTTTAAATAATGTCATCTTACCATGTGTGCTATGAAGTTCAGTCCCAAGCAAGATTTGGTTGGACTTGTTCCCCCTCTTCAAGGCAAGAAAAGAAACTACTCACTGTGGGCTCTGCTTTCTGTCTACAGACAGAGCCTCAGTACCCAGTAACAAAAGTCAGAGGAAGAGGAACCACACTGAAGGGAGTGTGTGTGAGTGTGTGTGTGTGCGCGCGCGTTGTGTGTGTGTGAAAGACTTTGGTAGTTCCCTTCACTCAATTTTGTTATATGGAAATCAAAAGGATTCATTCTAGAGAACTTCCAGATGTGAAGCTTCTGGAAAGCCTTTTCCCCTTGCCAACTCTTAAATGTCTGCGTAGGTGATAGTGAGCACAAAGCCAGGGTCTGTGCCACAAACCAAGGGGCACTCCACACACTGACAGGGCAAACAACAGCTGCTTTGTTAAGCTTGCCTTAATTTGGCCCCAGCCTCTTTAACCTTCTCTGCCCCTCTTCTGTCTCACTGGGAAACTTTTCCCTGAACTTGTATCAAGCCAGTCCTTTGTACAGATTGACCAGCCTGCATTCTGTACTGGAAAGTGAAAAGCAAAACAACATGACCAAACAGGCACTGTATTCAGCACCCACACAAAATGTGCTCCCACTTAAGCAGTATATGGGAGAGACTCTGCAAATAGAGGCAAAAATATCTACAATCTGGCTTCCTGCAAGGCAGACTGAGAGCAACGCTTCTTGCTCTTTTTTGAACTGCAATGGCATCACGTCGCTAATTTTAGGCAACGTAGCATCATCATAAAAACCAATCCAAAGCAGAAAGCATTGCTCTTACCCTAACTTGACTTTATGGTATAGCAACATAATCACATTCATAATGTGACTAGATGGAATCTCAGTCTCAGGAACAAGAAAGGTCAAAGAGTGGAATGATGCTAGAGCAGCCATCAAGAGAAATTATGAATATTAGCAAACAATGTATTGTTGAAGGCTTTCACGGCCAGAATCACTGGACTGCTGTGTGGTTTCCGGGCTGCATGGCTGTGTTCTAGCAGCATTCTCTCCTAACGTTTCGCCTGCATCTGTGGCTGGCATCTTCAGGGGATCTGAAGATCTGCTAGAACAGGGGTCGGGAACTTTCGCATTCAGCGAGCATAAAAGCGGCCTCTTGCCCCAGAGCCTGTGAGTGTGACTCCACGCCCCTTCCTGGGCAGCGTGGTTCGCCCTTCCCCAGCGCAGAGACTGCCGCCGATACGCCCGTCCCGGCCGGGGGGGGGGCGGCCTCCCGCCGCCCGCCGCCGCCCCGAGGCGACCTCCGCGCCGCCGCCACCCCAGAGGAAAGAGGCGGCTCGGCGCCCACGCCCCCCAAGAGCGGCCTCCGTGCTGCCGCCCCGAGGAGAGGCGGCCTCAGCGCCGCCCACCCGCCCAGGAAGAGAAAAAAAGCGACCCTGCGCGCCCCAAGGGGAAGAAAAGTAGCCTCCCGCGCCACCGCGCCCCAAAGAAAAAAGCCAGCACCAGCAGTTCGCCCAAAATCCCGAAACAGCTCAGCCCTGGAGTTGGCAACGCAGGGGATTTTTTGACAGGTCGAAGAAGGGGGGGGGAAGGAGCCGCAACAGCGGTGAAAGTGAAACAAGTGAAACCAGCCGAAGCAGCAACAGAAGCAGCAGAGTCGAAACAACAGCCTCCGCTGCCTCCCCCCCAGAGAAAAAAGCGGCCTCCGCGCCTCCGTCCGCCCCCCCCACAGAGGGGAGGGGGAAGAGAAGGAAGTGGAATCCCCCCCCCCCAGGGTGCGGCTCCATGAATTTCCTTTTCCGGGGAAAATGGGCCCAAATGGCTCTTTGAGTCTAAAAGGTTCCCGACCCCTGTGCTAGAACATGGCCATACAGCCCGGAAACCACACAGGACCCCATTAGCAAACAAGTTCAGAAAAGCTCATGGGATGCTTTGGGGGAATCAGGGAACATTTCAGTCTTCCCCATCTCCAACTGTGTACTAAAAACGTTTGCTGGGGAATATTTAAAGCAGCATTTACAAGTGGGAAAGTTCTGGAAAAGGGCGAGATTCCCTTTCATCATGCAAAAAGGCTCTGCTGAGGATCACCAGACTTGCACGGACCTAAGAAGGCCAAAACACACACATACACACACACACAACCAAGACCTATAGAAAATGTAGGATGGGGGCTATAGAAAGCAAGGACGAGGAAGAGTTAAAAAGCTGGCTCAGTTCAGCCCATCGTGCAGTGATTGTGCAATTCCTTCACAAGTCTTCCCACATTTAGAAGGCTGCTCCTTGTTTCACTGCATGTTCCCTTCCTATGGTACAACAAGCACGGCATGAATTACAGGTCAGTTCATGGCAAACAACTTGCACAACAGTCCTGAGTCCTATTTTTAAGAAAAAATCTTATAAATAAAAAACAGTTTATGCTCAGTTTGTGACATTCTCTTCTTGCCTTATTCAGGAGTAGTAATTGCCTTGGTCATCCTGCCTCATTATCTGTGATCAGAAAGACAAACATGGTGCTGCAAGTCTTGTGATTTAGATGCTATGGCACTGACCAATGTATCTGGTTAGGACAGGCAATGGAAATGAGTATACAGAAGTCTAACTTCCAGCAGTTTCAATGTAAGCCACATATAAAATTATATTTGATGCACAATCGTAGCATTGCAGTGTCATGTGCAGATAGTCAAGGTACTCTTGAGGTTTCCCAGAGAAATTATCCCTTTAAAGCTTCATCTTATCTCTCTTCTTACAGCTTAAGCAAGTCTCTGCCATTTTTCTCACAGGACTCATAAGCAAGTGCTTGGGAGACAGAATGGGGCTTAAGATTTGTTTTACAGCCAGTCATTGATTTTCCTTTCTCTCCATTTCTGTCATTTTTAATCAGTTTAGTAGAGTTATGATAAAATAAAACTACACAACAAAAAGTATGTGAGGGCAGAGAACTACAGTAGTAGAGCAAGCGATTCCCCCAAATCTGCTTACAGGTCAAAATCTGTAAGGTTACAAATCTCCTTAAAGGTTGAAAACAGGGCTTTTAGTAATGCAAAATGGTAAATATGTAGAATCACCTGCAAGCAGTGCAAAATAGTGTTTATTAACACTATTGAGTCAAGGTGGCTATTGATTATGCCTGGTCAGTTCATCAGTAGTGACAGATAGGAAGGAGTGAGTCACACCCACCCTGGTTGCATCTTGTAGTCATTTGCATTCTGCATAGACAAGAGGCAAATCTACATCTCTTCTGCATTGCTTAGCCTTTTGCTTTCTTTTTCTTCTACCTATTTAGTACACTTTTATCATAGTCTTCTTCCAAGGAATTCAGTTAATTTACAAGGCTGTCCCCTCCCTTCACAACAAGGAGGCTCAGAATGAGAGAAGGTGATTGGCCCAAAGTCACCCAACAAACTTCAAGACATGAGTAGGGATTTGGACCCAGATTCCCAAAATCCTGGCCCAGTATGCCAATGGTCATGATTTCTTCTCTCTGTGCTCACAGTATATATGCCCCTCTCTCTCTCTCTCTCTCTCTCTCTCTCTCTCTCTCTCTCTCTCTCTCTCTCTCTGTGTGTGTGTGTGTGTGTGTGTGTGTGTGTGTGTGTGTGTGTGTGTGTGTGTGTGTGTGTGTGTGTGTGTGTGTGTGTGTGACACTACTTCACATGTCTACTAAGTAGTTGTGGCCCGTGAAAGCTTATGCCTGTACCATAAAACAACTTGATTGTTTTTCCTGCAAAACTATCCCACTCTTTGTATACCTGTTTTTGTAGCAGCTAATAAGCACTGACTTCTAATTTGTGTACTTGAAGTTTAAACAACCATACAGCTTGCCAGTTTTATAGGCTACGTCCAGTCCAGGGTGAGTATATTTCTTAGACACAATGTTTGGTTTGGACAGGACAGACCCCAGCTCAAATCTATGTTCAAAGCTCACTGAATAACTCCAATCCAGTTACTAACTCTCAGCCTAACTCATTTGATAAGGCTGTTGTGAATTTAATGTTTCATAAGGGCCAACTTCCTCTCACCCCACTCCTGACTGTTTGGAAAGAGGATGGGATATTAATACAATAATTAAGTGTGGATCAGAAAGAACCATTCAAACAACAGTTTTGTTGTCCTCTCTCCCACCAAGAAAGTTCCTGGTGCTCATGGTTGGAACATACGGATAGTTTCAGAAGTCAGAAATGTTTAAAACTGGCCATCTCAAAACAATGTATGTCCTTCCAATCTATTTTTGCATGAGTCTCACTTCCCATCTCATTTTTTCCAGACATCTATTTGTCTATGTGCCAAATATTCCCACCCATGGCAACCAATCTATGACAAAAGATTCCATCCTTGGAGAAAAAACACAACCCATGCATTCTGTATGTTGAAAATTAATTGTAAATTTCTGCCTAAAGTACATTCTTTACTGTGCTTCAGTGTTCTGCTACCACAGTATCCATAGATTCCAGGCATTAGAAAACCCAAGCATTTCCTGAGTATCATTGACTGCAACAAGAAAATCATGGTAGGAAGACTGAACACAGCTTTTCACATAGTGCTGCTCAGCAAAGGAACACCACCTGACCACAAATTCATGAAGAGCAGCAGCAGCGCTGCATATGCTGCATCCTCAAACTACTGCTGCCCATGAAAATGACTTCCTGATCCATCACATGGCTTCCTGATCCATCCTGCAAACAGCTATCCACAATGAAAGTTCAACTGTACTCAGAGAAAAGCCACTTCTCGTTTACCAACTGCGGGAAATGCCCTTGTACATACATACACAAAGTGGGATCCTACAAAGGAAACATCTGTGCCCTGTGGGCAATTATTCCTGCAATCCTTTGCATTATTTGTCATTTGTTGGCAAGTTGAGATCCTACAAGTTTGCTGGAATTCAAACAGACATTCAGCATGAAGTGAATGACAGTCCTCCTCTCACTCTGTGCGGCCTGTAAGGAATCACTGTCTTGTAAGCAGCCGGGGTAGGAAGTGTTAGGTTTGTTATACTTTTTCAGAATGCAACTAATGAGTGCTTATACATTACTCTCAGAGAGCAAGGGTAATGGCTGAGTTGTTGCTGTTGTGTGAAATCACCTAATCAACTATGTTTACCTTTATAACACAAAAAAGTGCTCACCTGCCATTTATGTACAGAGTCTAACTACTGGTCTCCACCAAGCCTCAGCTTTCAGAAGGCATCCATACCTAAGTGTTGGAGTGAGAGCACGCCTGGACATTGAAGGGTGATCTCTCTCTCTCTCTCTCAGCATATAAGTGTTATCTCTTTGTGGGATGTTCCTCTCTTTGTCTGTATGTGGGAGCTGCCCTCTGACCCCTCCTTCTTCTCTCTCAGCAGCCATTGTTCTTTGACTCATCTTTCCACGTGGACCTGCATGGAGTTAGAGACGTCTACAGATCTCTCCTGTAGAAGCAAACCTGCCATACTTGCACTCACATGGCACCTGACTAACTGGCCACTTGTATAGGGAAGTGTATTCTTTAGATTAGGATTTCTACCTTTCTTTCAACTGCAATAAGAATGTGAACAGAATCTACTTGAATAAATGTAAGTTTTACAATTTTGCAATTTAATTCTTGAGAGGACTGATTTTACTGCAATCAATATCATGCTTCCATGCCTGGGCAAACTCTGCTATTTTAACCAATATACCGAACACTAAGGCTCATTCCACACAGCATATTTATAACGAGTTATAAAAAGGGGAAATGACTTCATTTATAACAATTGCAACTCATAAATATGCTTTGTAGAATGAGCCAATGTCTCCCAGCAAAGAGCTAGCTAGCCTGTGTGTCCTGCTGCCTTTTTTTTTTTTTTTTTTTCATAGTGTCTCCTAATAAGAAGGTGGTGCCACTTAGCTCACTGAGGTTGACAAAACTGCTGAGTACTTCAAATTCTTTCCATCTCCATTTGCAGAAGAGGAGGAAACCCAACCACAAACACAAAGAGAATGGAATAAGAAAAGAAAATCCTTACACTGCATATCATGCCTCAAAAGAGGAAGGCAGTTCACGTGGCCATCAACTTCTGTGGATGGATACCAAACAATACTGAAAATGTGTCAATTTAATTAATTTTTGTTTTGCTTTTAAAATAGTAACACTAAATAGAAAAAGATGTGAGCAAGTCAGAACTCTTAAGATTTTCTACTAACAATTCCCCATTCATTTAAACATACATATATAGATAGGTTAATGCCTGGGTCAAAATGCACGCTGCTCTTTTCAGATTTCTCATTCATCTTATACCCTAATAACAAAGTTGGCCAAATCTTTGAATACTTAAATGAAGTGACCGGATGGTGAATAGGCAAGACAGACGATCCCAGGTTTGCAGAAAAATATGAAATCTAAAAAAAAATTAAAATAAAATAAACCACCAATGGGGGGGGGGGTTAAAATGTGAAAATGATAAAAGGAGTGCCTGTAGCTTTAAGTAATGGATCCCTCAGTGGCCGTTGCTAGACAATCACAGCATTCCAAACTTCAGTTTCTGTGAGTAAAAGGTAGAGGCCCGAGGGGGTAGAGTCATTTCCAGGCTCTTTTGGCCTTTGAAGGAAGACGCATTGGAGCCAGGCCTGGCCAGCTTCAAGTTGGAAAATTCCTGGAGACTGAGGAGGTCAGGGTTTGGGAAGAAAAGTAGTCTTGACTGAATATCCTTCAAAGACACCATTTTCCACAGGAGGGCAGGTCACTCTTGTCTGATGTTCAGCTGTAATTCTGGGGGATCTCTAGCTCCCACCTGGAGGTTGGCAACTCTAGGCCTGGCAGAAACTTTTGGGTGACTTGATACTTTCTTTGTGGAAGGGTGGATACTTTGTATCCAAAGGAAGTGGACAATATTTTGTGGAAGGGTGACTTGATACTTTTGGGTGACTTGATATTGACTTGCATGAATTAACTAAGCCTGACTGTTTGCTACTCTTTCATAGCAGCCAATGAAAGCCTGTGTGGTATTGTGGTTAGTGCTTCAAAGTAGGGTCTGTGAGACCCAGGTTCAAATCCTGATCTTGCTATGGAAACTCACTCTGTGATCTTTCCAGTCACATACTTTCAGCCCAACTACCTCACAGCGTTGTACAGTAAAAAAAAAGGAGAAGAGAATAATGTAAGCTGCTTTGGGCCCCACTATGAAAAAAGGCAGAGTAAAAATGAAGTAAATATAAAATAAATATTGCTGAAGATAGGAGGGAAATAAAAGATAGGTTGGTGATTGGCTGGCAAAAAGACAATGAGGCCAGGGAAGAGGAGAGGTTATGGGAGGTGCCAAGAGGAGAGAAATAGGAAATAGTATGGAGTGAGGAATACAGGGGAAAGTGAGGGACCATTCTATATGTCCTTGAGGGTTCCCTGCCATGCAAGTGGGTTCAGTGGCCACCACCAAACAACTGGGGCAAAGTTTTCTTAGGAAGAGGCTGCTGGGTGTAAAATACAGGAGTAGATGAAGGTAGGTTGGCTGTTGAGTGCAAAGGAGACAGGGTTATCAACTTCAGGTTAGGAAATTCCTAGAAATTTTGGGTGTGTTGAGCATGAAGATGGTGGGGTTTGAGGAGAGAACGGCCCCCAGAGGGATACAATGCCACAGATTCCACCTTTTAAAGCAGCCATTTCATCCAGGGTTGCCAACTTCCAGGTGGAGGCTAGAGATTACCAGGAATTACAACTATCTATGACCAAGATAAGTTCTCCAAGAGGAAATGGCTGTTGTGGAAGGGTGGACTCTATAGCAGTATACCCTGATGAGGCCACTTCCCTCCCCCAAGTCTCACTCTCCCAAGGCTCTACCCCCAAATCTCCCAGAATTTCCAAACCTGGTCCTGGCAAGGGGTAAGAAAGAAGGAAAAGTAGAGAGGCTACTGGAGTTTCCTGGAAAGGGAAAGAGAAAATACCGGGGGTGTGGGGTGTGTGTGTGGGATGCCTCCCACAAGTCCCTGGCAGTTCCCACTTGTTTCCATCTACACATCCTGTGGTGCACATATACATAAATTTATCAACCACAAATCCCAGCAAAAAGTCTCTTCAGAACAATGTTACAAATTGAAGTAAGACTCTGCAAGGACACAAAAACATGTTGAAGATGGAGCAAGTGTGTTTTCTCCTGCTCCAGGAATTAGGACCAAGAGTAATTGATTCAAAGTTCAGGGAAAGAGATTTCACCTAAACATCAGGAAGAACTTCATGAAAGCAAGGGCTGTTCGACAGTGGTAGAATACACTGCCTTGGAAGGTAGTGGAGTCTCCTTCTTTGGTGCTTTTTAAACAAAGGCTGGATGGCCATTTGTCATGAGTGTTTTGATTGTGTATTTCTGCATGGTGGGGGCTGGACTTGATCACTATTGTGGTCTCTTCAAATTCTGTGATTCTATTCTATGATTCTATAACATAAAAAAAAGGAATAGCATGTAAGAGATCTTAGAAGAAATGTGTTGGTCACCATTGTATAAAGGCCACGACAGATGAGAGAGAAAGAAGTATCCATAACAGGGAATGGAGGAAGAAAGACTATTTCATGGCTATTTGATGGGTGGGTAGTGGTGTGCATTAAATTTACTGGCAAGAATATTAACTGCAGGCTTTTACTGCATATGATCAATTTCTCTCTAGCATGAAATTGTAGCATTTTGAAACTGGTTGCCTTCAACTTCATACAGGTAGCACCAAGGAATGCAGATGACACAAGTTCTGTTAGCAATGATGAACATGGAAAATTGTGCTTCAGTGCAGATGGCTGGTTGTGCAGATGGCTGACTGAAATGATATAAATCATTTTTATACAGCAAATTACATAAATCTTTTTACTATAAATAAGAACATACCAATTGGGTAAGGGAAAAGTATGCACAGTGCAAGGATATAAAACTTATTTTAAGGCATTTACATGTTTCACATTGATACCCTGTTTCTCCGAAAATAAGACATCCCCTGAGAATAAGACGTAGTAGAGGTTTTGCTGAAGTGCTAAATATAAAACATCCCCTGAAAGTAAGATGTAGCAAAGTTTTTGTTTGGAAGCATGCCTGTCGAACAGAACACCACAGCATGAAGCTGTGGAGTGGAAAAATAAGACATCCCCTGAAAATAAGACATAGCGCATCTTTGGGAGAAACACGGTATAACAGGATGGATCTTGTGGAAGATCTCCACAGATGGATGGATGGGTGATTTCTGCTGATCCCTTCCCTTCCACTGCAGGCTTCTGACTCCCACCATTACAATGTGCCAAGAGGTCTTTTGCCCCACAGGAACACCATTTTGAGGGATTTGGGGGCTCCAGTGGAGAAGGGAGACAAGGAAGTCACACTCTACCTGTAGAAGTCCTTCTACCAGTAGAAACTTTCAGCAAAATCCAGCAAAATGTTAATTCAATAAGAATGCACCATTCATGGATAGATTATCACACAGGACAATTCCACTCAGATAGAGTGCAAAAGAAGGCTGAGGAGAAACCACAAGGTCCCAGTAACACTCAGGAATCTCAAACATACAGTGAAGAATAAGCTAGGACTGTGACAGCATCCAGATTTTTCCCCACCACCCTCCATTTTCATGTTGCTAGATTTTTGGTTCTTTGTAGCATCTTTACAAAACGTTAGGTTTCCATGGTACCCAATATACTGTGTGAGACTGGGCTTAAATTTAGAAACTGGAACAAGAATCATGTGAGCACCCAAATAGATATGCTGCCGTTGTTATAGCAACCAACTTCTATCAGCGATTACTCAAATCAAGATTGTTTTCAGATAGAGAAGAGAATTCAACAAAGTTAAACAAAGACTGCCTCAAAAGTCTCATGGTTTCAGGGACTTGCCCCAATGTAGGATAGTCATTACGTATTTCTTAATATTAAAGAATAGCAGCAAACCGAGGCCCAGCAACACTTCTACGGTATTCATGATTGGGTGCTATTCTGTCACTGCACAGTTGGAGAGAACTCAGGAAGAGTAAGCTTGGCCTGTGATGACCCTTTCAAGAATCACTTGCTCAAGTCAATGAGCACGTACCAAGCCCAGCCTGTAACGCACCACTTCTTTGACAAAAACACATTCTATGGTATCATTGCTTCATTCAAGCTCTCTAAAGAGCTTTGTTGCCCTATTAACTACAGAGAATAGGTCTGTTGTTTTTGAGCACCCTGAAGCTGTCAAAGTCACAATGCAGAGACTAGGCCAGCTGCAAAGTGAAAATCCTAAGCAGGGCTTACATCACACTGTCAGGGAGCCCACTAAAACTATCAGGGGGAATAAATCCAAGTTTCATGAAGAAGGAATGCCCAGATTCACAGAAGTCAGCAGAACTGTATGTGATTTTCAGTGCAGACCCTGATGGGCCATCTTGGTTATGATTCTGTTCCAATTACCCTAACCACTGGACAAAAGGTGGGCCAAGCTAAATATCTGTCTTGGGTGTTATCTTCACATTGGTTATCAGGTTGATTCCACAATAAATGCCTCAGACTTAGTAAATTTCTGTCCTTTTTACACACCCAGAGCATGACATCTTGAAAAACTTGGCACTGACCATGACGGCCCCAACTGAGTTGGCGTGAGATCATCCATTAGATCTCAATCAGAAAGGATCCAAAATTCCTGACTTCTATATCCCAAATTAGTCTTATCAACAAAAAACACTTGCCAAGGGACAAAAGACCCTTACTGCAAGCACTACAAACATACCTCTATGACTGCAGCGGTACTCAATCATATTTATGGCATCACAGACACAGGCAGGACTCACCACACCACTGTTTGCAATCCAGGAGGGTGGGAAGGCAAGAAGAAAAATATGGCTGGCTGCCAAACAGCACCCATTGGGCACAGTTCTGAAGGGTGGTGCAGTGCACTCACAGCCTGGCACATCAGGTAGTCAGACCAGAAATGAGCAGGGCCAGGACCCCGTGGGGACAGATTTAAGGTGGGACCATGCAAGTGGTCTTGGTTTTTTTCAGAACAATGGCTTGCCGTCCCTGGCTCTTCAATTGTACTCCTTCATTATGTTGGTTTTGCTATTTGTAACAGCTTGGAGGGTTGGGCATTGGGACAGAATCTTTTGGGAGGGGGCTGTGTCTGTGTTCTGGCCACCCTATTCTTCAGGGACCCCATAAGGGGCCATGGGGTATAGAGCCACTCAATTGCATGCCCAGGTGGAGGCAGCTGGCTGGCTACACCTCCCAATGGCAAGAGCACCATGGAGTGGCCAGCATCTGCTTGGTTCCTAGTTATCTGTCATTCCACAGTTTTGGGGAGGGTGTTTCATTGAGTGGCGGGCAGGTCACCCAATGCCACAATATGTCCCCATGCTGTGCCCCTGCTCCTCTTGTCTGGATTTAATAAATAAGTTGCAGCCAAAATGTTTAATAAAAAAAGATGGTGCATGTGATTTTTCTTCCCCCATGCCTCCCCATCCATCCCTCCTTGGCCCTGCAACCTCTTGCCATCTTTACAATTCCCAGTGTAAGCCTGTCATAGAAGTGAAGGAACCTCAGAATTAGAGGAAGCCATTCTCTCCATGGTCTGGCGGGGCTCTTCTTCAGTACTTGTAACAGGCCTTTTCTTTCGTTGTTCCTTTTCTCCCAAGTGTCTCTTGGTTAATACGCTAGCCCAGAATCAATACTTCTCAGACCTATGCTTGTTTTTGCTGCTTGTAGCTCCTGGGAAGGGTCAGAGGAAGGATTCAAATGGCATTTCTTAGTTCCATCTGTCTGTTCTTTCAGCCTGTGGGGGAGCTCCTGCAAGGTAAGTCCTGGTGTCACACCCAGGTTGCCTACTCAGGTCCTATCAGCTCCTTGAAGGGGAACAGACTCAAACTTTTGCAGTGAGGGTCGCCAGTTCTCTTCTAAGTGCTTCTGCTGTACATTTGAAGTCAGCAGACCAAAAAGTGCAGCTCTCAGTCCAAAAATGACAGCACTGTGTAACTTCCAGCCTAACCATAATGACTTGTAGTCAGGACAACAGCTACATAAAGCTGATGCCTGGCCCCTCCTGCCTTACAGTCACTCCCGATTGAGCAATGGCTCTTCCTTAGTTATTATACCCCACCAAAGCATCTCACAACTTTATTTTTCCCTTCTCTATTTTACTTTCACAACAACCAACCCATAAGGCAAATGAAGCTGAGAGTGACTGACCCAAGGTCACCCAGCAAACTACCATGGCAGAGGGGTAATTCAAAAGTAGGTCTCCCAGATCCTATTCTGATACCTCAGTCTAGCTCTTAAGCAGAGATAACTTTTCTTTCACTTCCAGAAAGATGTATTGCCACTCTTTCCCTTTTCTTGTGTGTGATCTTGGCTAAAGCTATAGAAATTGTTTTTAAAGAGCTTTCTGCCTCCATACCAAGCCCAGCTCTGCCTTGTGAGCCCAAGTACTCAAAGCCTTCCAGCCTAGGTGTTCTCAAAACTCAGTTAGCTTACCCCGAACTTACATCCTCTTTGGTCTGCTCCAGCACCTTGCTAACGAGAGCGGGTGGAATGGAAAATCAGGCAGGCAAATGGGTCAATTATTAAATCACCATCAGGGGTCCATTTCACACAGATGAAATAAGACATCCTGATGACACAAAAAAGGCATCCTGGGAAGGCACTCCGCACAGTCTTTTTCCCAAGAAGTCCTTCGGATGCCTTATTTCTGCTTAAGACTTATTTTTAAAGAATGCTTCAAAGTGCATTTTCCCTTAAGCCTCTTACAAGATGTCTCCTGCTTGGCTGTATGGAATGCAGAGCTCAGGAGGCATCTTATATTTCCCACCCAACCGTTACTGAACAGAAAGACAGAGGGCAGGTCAACCCAATGCTTTTCAATGGGCAATAGACCCATCTTCCGAGAGGCTAAAATTCTCTTCTGTGTGTCTGCATCGCTACAAAGATAGCTCCTAAAAAAACCCCCAAAAAACTATACATTGCCGGAATTGGCAAGACCAGCAAAGTACAACTATTTACTTTTGGGGCTAAAAATCTTAGGAGCCTGCAGAGCAAACACGCTGGGGCAATTTTCAGCAAATGGTGGCAGGGAGAATCCCTTCACCAGCACACAAAACACTGGGCACAAGCCAAGGAAGACGCTGACCAGAGAGCAAAATGGTCAGGTGGGAAACACCCTCTGACGCCTTTGCTGTCCAGAAAGCACCCAGAAGCTGCCTTGTTTTTTGGGGTGTGCGGAGTGAAAAGAGGCAGTTGCTTCTTTTTAAGACGTCCCACAGAGATCTTTTTTCTTTTTTGGTGCGCTGAACGGAGCAGTGTTTTTATGGAATGTTTTAAATTATTATTCTTAAGTTATTGTTTTGTGGATGTCGCTTAATAACACATGTTAATGGCCTGAGCCCAGCTTCGGTTGGGGAGGGTGGGATATAAAATAAATATTAAATATACTACACGCACAAAGAAGAAAGGATTGTACCTGATGGCATCACCTTTGGCTATTTAACTACTGGACATCTGCATAGGTTTTGTAGTCCAATAAGTGTTCACATTTAAGTTCTGTACATTTAATTGCAATTTTGCTTTTTGCAGCATCTCAATCAACTGTACAAAACTTATGCAAACATTCAGGTTTACATGCAGATACACAGGCGAGGTCACGGGTTCAAGACTGCACTCTGTGTGCACACCATTTTGAATGTTTGAACAGGGCTTTTATTTCTTAAGAGAACTGGCAAGTTACTTTTTTAAAAAGCTCTGCAAGCTAATGGCTGTAAGAGCACTTCAACAACCCTCAGCAGTGCTCTCTGGGAAAAGAATGCAAAATGCATGCTTCTCAGGTATTACTTGCCCTCTTACAAAACTTTTTGAACTTTAAAAAAATTGAACTTATTTTGCCACTCTTTAATGGCTTCCCCAGCGCATTTGCCTCACACGTCTTTTGTTGGCTGGTGGAAAAGACTCCATGATTCTGGTAGCCTAGACATATCTATAACATGTCATTAAGGCAATTATACATTTCACAAGGTCTTATTGGCTTCTCCAAGGTGCCAGAACCTTTAGAGCAGGTCTACTCAGAATCCTACTCAGATCTATTCAATGGGACCTGCTCCCAGGAAAGTGTTCTTAGGATTGCACTGTAAGTCTTCCCTGACCAGGAGAAGAGGAAGACCAAGGCAGCAGTGGTTAGGGGTAAGAGCTGAAGAATGAGCATTTGGGGGGTACTGTAATTTTACTCAAGACGGTGCTTCGAAAATCAGGGCTGATTATTCAAGGGCAAGAACATTTTTATAAGGTGTTTTAAACATTAAGTCAGTTTCCATAAAAGTAATGAGGCTACCCAGAAAAAAAGCAGTCACAGCAAATACACAGAAAGTCAGCAAAAGTTCAGAAATTAAAAGGCTATTCTTAGATTTTGGCCAGAAATCTGTCATAAAAAGTACGTGTGATGTACATTCACATGCTGTTAGGTCTCGAACCTTGGATCAATAAACGAACTCTGTATTGTTTCATCAGCAGTGTTTACTGGAAGGCAACAAAGCACCCAGCTTGTTAAAGCCAGTTCTGCCGAACCTGGCTTTTGCTATCCCCTTTATTCAGAAGTAATCCCCTTCCTGTTTTCCCAAAGGAACAGATGGAGTTACTTGGAGCCAACGCACTCTCGCTATTGGGTGGTGATAGACAGAGATAAAGTCACCTGGGCTCTCTGCCCCTCATGAGGGACAATGGAAATGTTCAACCTGCTCAAATAATTGTGAAGTGTCAGGGGTAAGCCTAGTTATCTATGTTATGCATGTGAAGCCATAAAGAAAAGATCAAGGAAAGAATGTCCCATTAACAGCAGAGGTAACATACAGCAAGCTGGTCAAGTATATCTTGTAGCGATTACATTGATGTAGGAATGTATCTCAATCAACTGGATACAATCACCGGCAATATGTTTTGTAACAACTACATTGAACTAGGAATGCATCTCAATCAACTAAGTGCAAACCCTGACACATGCCGATAATTATTCCAACAGGATCAACAGACTATGTTGTTTTTGCAAAATAACTATAATTAAGAAGCAAAAGTAGGTTTAGGCTACTATTCCCCTTGAAATGACCGGAGCAGCTTCAATGCAAAATTCAGAGGAAGTTTCCTCACTACGTGTCATTAACAGTGCAGTCCTATGCAGAGTGACTCCAGTCTAAGACCACTAGTTTCCAGTAACTGAAAGTAAACTTTATATTGCTTAGTGTAGTTCAAATGTGATCAGTCTCTCATTGTTTCTTACTCACTTGTATGCTTTTCAACCCAACAATGTAATTATAGATTAACTCCCCACAATCCAACAGTAATTAGCCCAGAAAAAAGGAATCAAGCCCCAGGCCCCTACAAACTACACCACATAATGAGGTCATCAGAAGCAGACCTCCAGCCCTGCTGCACCCATTCCAGCATGAATCAGACCCTGTCTGGCACTGTACTCACTTAGCACTATTTCCTGAACACAGGGGAACTGAATAGCTAAGTCTGATTCATGTAGGGAGAGGCACTAGCTTCACTGAGTTCTTAGATACTCAACAAGTTACTGTATTTTCTCAAAAGCAAGACTGTTCCCCCTCCTCCAAGATGTGCCATCAAGAAAAGGAGGGAGTCATCTTATATTCACATACAAGTTGCAAATAAGTACACTATTTAGGGGTGCAATATTTATGTAAGCAGGTCACCTTACAGTAACATAGCACTGGACATCGTTATGCATATTAAGCAGAACAAAAGGAGGAATGAAAGACAGAGGAAACTAGAAATGAGAAGGACCAATCGAGAGCTGCTTCCACTCCAATGATTTCCCCCATTTCAGCCATCAGATTGGGGAATGTAGTTTGTTTTGTTTTGTTTCCAGATATTGTCTCCAGTTTATACACAGACCATTAACAGCCAGTTCTTTCCACTCACAAAAAGGTTATTTTCTGGACAGGATGATATCCGTAGGAGAAGTTTCTTGTAGATGAAGGGGAAACAGCACAATGGTGAAAAGCTGGTCCTTTTCACACTTTGGTGAAAAGCTGGTCCATTACTCTTTTCATTTGTGGATGGCTGCAAGGGGAGCCAGCCCTGGCAACAATACGCATTTAAGAACATTTTGCTCCAACGAGAAGTTTTTTTTTTCAAAGTTCGTTAACAGTGGTGGTGGAAAGTGTCATCAAGTCATAGCTGATTTATGGCAACTCCATAGGGTTTTCAACATTCGGAGTTGGATTGCCATTGCCTACCTCTGTGTGGGCTGAGGGAGTTCAGAGAGAAATGTAATTGGCCAAGATCACCCAGCAGGCTTCAGGTGGAAGAATCAAACTTGGTTTTCCCCAATTAGAATCTGCCATTCTTAACCACTACAAATAGTGCCTCTCCTTGCTAGGAAACTCCTTTCAACCAAAGGTTCCCTGGAAAGTACCCCAGTAACCCACTGTGATCACTCAAGACCTCCTGAGAACTTCCAGACTGACCTAAGAAGGTACTCTGCCAGCACAGTACCAGAGCAATAGCAAAATGTTATAACCAACCTGATAGCACCACTGCAGGCTAGCACACGGGGAAGATATCAAGAGAAATACCTCAGAGAAACAGACTGCAAAGAACATTTTGATTAAAATAGTTTTCCAGCCTATGATATGCATTCATTTCTGGATGAGACCTGCCTTGGACCCATTTCAATCTGGCTTCAGGCCAGGTTTTGGGACTGAAACAGAACCACTGTCCATGGTGAATATTCTCCAGCTACAGTCAGATAAGGGAAATCTATTGGTGCAGTTACTGCTAGACCTAATAGAAGCATTTGGTTATCTACCAGCCTTAGATGGGACTTCAGTGCTGGCATCCAACTTAGTCAGCTTCCATTCAGGCTTTAGGGCTGGAAACGCTGCGGTCAGGGCTTTGGACTTGCACCACCCAAAGGGCAGCCAGTTTTTTGTTTTGCTTTTAGCTACCTTCTTGTGCTGACTGGAAACCCTCTGGAGGCGGTATGGCGGTGACGCCATCCCTGGTCACCTCAGGCTGTGGATTGGGTTGTTGCTGCTGCTGCTGCTAGGAGTGCATTCTTTCAATTACATCTGGTCCCTTATCTAGACTTTGCTGACCTAGTCACACTGATCCATGCTACTGTAACCTTCAGACCAACTACTGTAACATGTTCTATGCAGAGCTGCCTTAGAAAATGTCTCAGAAAGAAGCTTCAACCAGTTGGCACACATAAGTCCATTGAAATGTAAGAATGTACTGATTGCATGTCTGCCTCCTGGCCTAATTCTAAGCGCTCAGGGGGAAAAGCCCTTCAAGCCTTGGCAACAACATACGTCTTGAACCCCAACTCCTGGTGTCACACACCAGTTATGATCCTCAGACAGCCTTCTCCCCTGGCATCCTCACTTAGCATTGTTTGTTGGGCCACAGATTCCAAGCTCTCTCCATAGTATGGTAGATCATGGTGGGTATGGCAGGCAATTTCACTTGCCACATTCATAAAGGTGCGTAAGAGTGATATATTCTAGAAGTCAATTTGTGACAGTAAAATGTTTTGGCTGTGTTTTATTTTATTTATTGTATTTGTTATTTAAAGTCCACCTTTCTCACTGAGACTCAAGATGGATTGCATAATGTAAGAGTGCAATTAACAGGAAGAGGAGACATATAAAACAATGTAATAGGACTATCATGGCAGAAATCTGAAACAAGGCTCACGAATTAAACATGGGTTAAATAATGCAAAAAACTAATATTTATGTAGAAATATAATGAATTGAGAAGAATATAAAATATATAGAAATAGATCATACATATTAGTAGTATTGTCCACAGTCCCATTACCTTTATTGAAATACCTTTGTGAATGTTTCTGTTATAATGGAGCTCTATTTCTTTTATAATGACAACCTGTTCTGTTTTATATTGTTTGCAGAAAGCAAAAAGTGTGAGAACCTTCTTGACCTTATCAAACAGACCATTCCATATGGTGAGAGCCAGTACATAGGATGCATATATATGGCAGTTGCCTGAGATCCTGCTCATTTGTAGAAAGCGTTCGTGAATGCCCGCTTGACTGAATTTTAAAAAGCTCTCAAGTAGGACTTAATCCGAGACCAAGCCAATCTGGATGCACCACTGAGACCTGGCAGGTTGAGGTATGAGAAATAGCTATGCCTAGCAGGAATACTGGAACAGCAGCCAAGAACAGAGAGGAAGGAGAGGAATTTATTTACTTCATTTGTACCCTTCATTTCTCAGCAATGGGAATCCAATCTTATAACATTTCCCTCTCCTCCATTTTATCCTCAGTTCAACCCTGTGAGGTAGATAGCTTGCCCAAGGTCACCCAGTGAACTTCCATGTCGCAAGTGGAGATTTGAACCCAAGTCTCCCAGATATTAGCAAATCACTCTTCGGCCCATTATTCACTCAGCTTCTACAGTGCAGCTGAAAGCTTCTTTCTGAGCAAATGGGGATTTCCCAGCAGTGAAGCGCTCAGCTGCCATGCAGCTCTGCCCCCCATTTTTGGATTCTCTCCCCACCAGAGTTCCTGGTGTTCTGTGGGAAGAGACAGATGGGAAGAGCAAGAAGACCCATGGTGGGCTGAATGTACAGCTGGGGTTCAGTAGCGTGCCGAGGCAAACTGGAGCCCTGGGCAAAACCTGAGTTTGATGCTCCCACCCCCCATGGGCGGCCACCCTCTCCCACCGTGACCAAACAATGATTTTCTCGACCAGGTTGTTTCAAAGTCACCATCACATTATAGAACATGCCTCAACTCACAAATCTGACCACAGCAATGGGCCATGCCACACAGCAGAAATATATTTTGAAACTGTTTTCAAAATATTTTGAAATGCTTTCAAAATGTTTTATTACTGCTATGAAAACATTTTATGGTGTTGTATCCAGTCCTCCCAATTGAGGAAAACAGCATCATTTTCAATGTTATTTAAACTGGAACCCTCCCCCAAACAGCATTATTTTCAGTGGTGTTTAAACTAGGGACCCCAGATTCTCCTTTTAAATCCACCTTAAAGCGAGAATCGGGGGTCCCCAGTTTAAACAACATTGAAAGTGATGCTGTTTTGGGGTGGATTATCCCCCACCCTGAAACAGCACCACTTTCAATGTTTAAACTGGGGACCTCAGATTCTCCCTTTAAATCCATGCCAAAGGGGGTGGATTTAATAATAATAATAATAACCTTTATAAGGCACTGAGAGAATAAAAGAAAGAAAACAAGCATTGGCAGGAAAGGGGTGGACTTAAAAGGAAAATCTGGGGAAATTTAGGGGTTGCCTGCTGTCAGGGGTGCAATTATTAAGATAGCAGCACCAAAATTTCAGAGTATCTTCATGAGCCCCTACTGATGATACCAACCAGGTTTGGTGAAGTTTGGCTCAGGAGGTCCAAAGTTATGGACCCTCAAAGGTGTAGCCCTCATCTCCTATTAGCTCCCATTGGAAACAATGGGGGTGGGGCACTCCCTTTGGGAGTCCATAACTTTGGACTCCCTAAACCAAACCTCACCAAACCTGGGTGATATCATCAGGAGAGTCTCTTGAAAAATCCCTGAAACGTTGGTGCTGCTAGCCTAAAAGCTGCGCCCTCTGCAGGCCAAAAACAGAAAAACACTAACAATACAAAAAAATCCCACAAAGGAACTTGCAGTTTTTGCCCTGGGCAACTGCCCACTTTGCCCAATGGGAGGAACGCCTCTGCTGGGATTAGCTCGAAAAAGTCTAAAGAATGTGCATGCAGGGAAGTCAGCCACAGAGAGAATAAAGCCTGAACGCAAAGGAGAGTGTGCATGGATAATAGGCCTTAACCATTGCATCACACTACACTATACCACATTATCATGATGTATTACAAAATCAACATCCTATCCAGCTGTTTTGTAAGTCAAAGTTAAAATTATGAATGACTACCTAGTGTTTGACACCTGGGGCATATTAAGGATTCTGCTGGTGAAATGCCACCCTGCTAGTCAACTGTCTCCCTACCTGAACTGCAGGAGGTGACTAGGTGTTGAGGTAATTTAAGATTTTTACTTCTTGGTGACCTCAACATATAGGCTGAGGCCCATTAAGTAGGATGGCTCAGGATTTAGAGCTCTTTGTGGTCACTATGACATCAAGGGTCATTCTGAGAACATCTAAAAAGTTCATGAGAGCAACACATGGAGCAGGTCATACTCTCACAGCAGTATTCTGTTGTGATCAAAAGTGGGGGAATTTTCATCTATCCTGTTGTCATGGCCATTTCATTACTTGGTGATATTTAGAAAGGAACTCAAAAGGTTTATAAGGGTGAAGGACTAGCCACCGTTAAAGGTTGATGGCTACATATAGATTCGAAAACATTGTCAGACTTTCTGGCAACCATGGGTGCCGCTTTGCTCCTGTCACCAGTAAGAAAGCACAATAAGGTTCTATTACCCATTCTTAACCATGTTTGATCGTATTAATCTTGGGAAAGCCTCTGCCTGCATTCTAGATTGGCTGCTGTTCTATTTATTCTCCCCCTTTGGGGTTTTTTTTTTTGGTTGGTTGATTTGAATGTGATTTTTAAGTGGTTGCTGTGAGTTTTTGTGAATTGTGCCTTCTATGTTTATTGCTGATTTGGGAATGTATGTTTTAGGGTTTGATGGGTTACATTGTTTTCAATATTATTATTTATTTTGTATTTATTAATTCTGCATTATTTTTATTCTGGGAGTCAACTCAAGTTTTTGGGTGGAGAGGTAGCATTAAAATATTTTAAATAAAATAAATATCTTCTCAGGTGTGGTCCAGTATAATCTGATATATGCAAGTGTATGATCTACAGAGAATTGATATGTGGGCAGTCTACCATACTCCTCTGACAACAGGTAGTCTTGAAAAAGATTTCCATCATGCAAAAATGATGAGATGTACTAGCATCATTGTCAATCCACATCTGAGGTTTAAACATGCTGCTTCATCCAGCTTTCCTACCCGCCATATCACTCTTTCTCCACCATCTCTACTGTCCATCTCTTGCTGCTCCAGCAGGTTTTGACTCTTGATGGTTGGTAAATAAAGTTGACCAAGGTGGCTAAGTTCTCATGATGTAGCTTCACGAGCTCTCAGTTCTTACATCACCATACTGACTTCTTTATGTTTAAAAAATGCCCATCAAGGTGTTTTTTTTTTGTCTCTCTTGGGTTTGGAGGCAACTTGGGGGCTGACCCCAGTTTGTACAAACATTCTCCTATTCTGTACCTGGCTCCAGTGAGTGCGTTTTTTTGATCTGAACTGCAAGTTCCAGGTGCAGGATTAGATTTAACCCACCCTGTGTGGAAGCTGCCAAAAAGCAGGGGATAAATATATTTTAAACAAGAAGTAATACTTTTGTAATATTTATCTGGCAATCAAACCAGTTCCCATTCAAATCAGTTCCAATTCAAGACATCAAGTGCATGCCTATCTTTTTTGGGAGGGGGGGCAGTTGCTTTGGTAGGAATATTTACATAGTTAAAGATTAGTATAAACAGAACACTTGGTAGAGCCAAGTGTATTGCTGGCATCCCAATACATATCAAAGTTATTGACAGCAAATGTATTAAACTTTTCTTTCCTACCGTCATAATAGAATGCCAAAGTAAAAGCTGGTTGGAAACCTTCGAAGGAAAGAGAACTAATCCTCTGCAGAATTAGAGAAGCTGTCAAACTATATTAATAGTTTTTCAGAAAGACAAAGCCACGAAATTCACAAATATGACACTATACTTTGCAGGCATGAAACTGCACTGTGGACAACAGACAAGCCACAAAAGGAAACTAAAGAGGTCAGAAATAAGGGCAGGAAATAACAAAATGAGATTCAGCTTGGAAAAATGCAGCTTGGGGGAAAAATCAGCCAAACAGAACTATTCAGTGAGAGGGAGGTCTTCAGAAAAAAAGTACACATACACAATACAATTATTGCATTTACAATCCAACTCCCACCCTGCAGCTGGGGAGCATGTGTCCCTGCAAAAAAGAAATTAAGAAAGAGGAAGAGAAAATGAAATCATACTTTAACATAAGAAAGTATCCCTTAGAAAAAAAAATCCATTTAGTTTTGCTTCCTTCACTGTTAGCTGTCTGATGGATTTCTGCCACTATATCCAAGGAGAAAGAGTCAGTATGGGCTGTAAAACAACACTCTAGCATTGTTCTGTGCATGAGCAGAGCTCAAACTAGTTCAGGACTGACATTCAGGTTGGAAGGTTCACACAGCTTTGTAATCATGACCAATCTTTTTTAAAGAAAACTTTTAATACCTCAGGTGAGCCCCTCGGACTCTTTTGCTAATATGGAATAGACAGTTGGCTTTGTTGCTTTGTTTTTCACCCAGAAATTTTCCACACTGCTCAATTTCATATCTTCCAACAGTGCACAGTTTAAACAGGCACACACACAAATGAGTAGGTGGAGCTAAGGCAGAATCCAGGAGCCCAGGGACATAAACTGGAAGAAAATGGTGCAGGCCAACAAAATCCATTCTTCAAACACACCAGAGTATTAAAATAACTAAATGTGCACAAAGCTAGATATCTTCCCAAAGGAAAAGCTAAAAGGCAAGCCAAAGGCTACCAGGGAAGTAACGCTCTGTAAAATATTATCCTTTGAATCTGTGGACCAAACTAGGAGTACAAATGAATTCATGGGTCTACAAACCTGGATCTTTGGTAAACATTTACAAAATAAAAAGGGAAGAAGCAGCAGGTGAGGCAAGGTGGGCAATTCCCTTTGACCAGGGGTAGGGAACCTGCGGCTCGAGAGCCGCATGCGGCTCTTCTGCCCTTGCACTGTGGCTCCACAAGCCGAGCCGCCAGCCCCATCCTTGCCCGCCCTGCAGGCAGCAGGGCGGGCACACCAACTGCCCATGGTCGGCTGGGCTGTGCCACGGGCTTCCCCTCTCGCCCGCCCCGTTAGAGCAGGGCGGGTGCTTTCCCGGCGGCTGGCAAGGCTGAGCCGCCGGCTTCATCCTTGCCCGCCCTGCAGGCAGCAGGGCGGGCGCATCCATGCGCTTCTCAGAATGAGCGGAGTAAAAGGTAAAAAAAACCCTATATATATGGCTCTTTGAGTGTTAAAGGTTCCCTACCCCTGCCTTTGACTGTCCCTCCCTCCCAGTCACCTCTCTCCCTCATGTTTGTTTATTTAGCCCGGTGCTTCACATGCATTCAAAAATGAAGCAACAACTATTAAAACAGTCTTCTACAGAAAGAGTTGTACCTTTATTTGGAAGCAACAACGTATGGAAATAAGAATTAGTTTCAATGGAAACAAAATCAAGAACAAAGGGCTTCCCCTTTCTTCCTCAGTTTAAGAGGATATTTGGATCGAAGAGTGTTTCATATAGATCGTCCTCTATGTTACACATATAATGCATATTGAGACTGGTTTTTCTAAAAATTAAACTCCTATTAATAAGCTGGTGGTACTAGATAATTTTCTCTCCTCCTTTTCAAACTCAGGTTTAGCATTTGCCAACTGCCAGACTCCTTTCTTCCAAAGGATATCACTTTGGCAAAGAGAATTAACAGAAAACATTTCCTGTTAAATATTTATATTTGAGACCACCCCACCTCGAGGATTCCTAACATACAAAACAAAACAAATCTGGGAAAATCTCATAGTGAAATAAGACTGCACATTTAATCAAAAGTCCTAAATATTTTAATTATCTATTTGATTTGTTACTCTGCTTTTGCTGCAGGAATAGTGAACACACACACTGGGGATTTAAATCCAGGTCAAAGTCTGACTGATGTGGAAGGAACAGACACATGGCCCCTTGATTTCTCCTATAGTGTCTGCTTTTTCCGCAACCAGTACAGAAGATACCTTCCCCTTTCCTCCATACCTTGCCTATTTTTGAATTGCTAACATGGTTGTCATGGTTTCTAAAGCAGGAAACAGTTTCTTCAAATGTGAATGATAACCAGATAAGCAGGGACTATTTACCTGAAATCCAACAGATAAGCATTCCTCTGTTTCTATGAATAGTTTGTACACAAGCACATTAGCCCATTATTGAAAAACCAAACATCCAGATATTACTGGTGAATGAATCCAAAGATGACATTTGGGAGACCAGCAAGGAAATATCAAAAGCCTCCTTTAAAAACTCTCTGCCATTTTTTTTTATGATGTGCTATGGTCATATCCCAGTTTAAAGTCTTGTTTTCTAGCGTTAAGTGCCTGGGAGGGGAGAGCTGGGAACACATCCAAAACTTCAGATCAACGCACAGCCTCATAGAAACTGCTATCACAAAACATAGTCCAATAAGCCAATTGGAAAGGAAGCTTTTATTTACAACTCACATTTAACTCCAGATGACACCAGCATGAGCCCAAATGAGGCCTGCATCACATTATTCATAAATTTCCCAAACCTATGACCTCAGATATGTTCCAAGCACGTTGGACTGCTTAGCCTTTGCCAAGTCCTTTAGGGGGTTGATAAAGATGCATGCTTGCAACATCTGCCACTCTGAACAAAGCTCAATGTGCAAGGCACACATGTGTTCATCCAACATCATCCTTTCTCCCCCCGCCATAGACTTAAGTACACACACACTTCATCTTGCTAAAACTACCCATATGGTGATTGATTCTTTCAAGCATCTGTATCTATCATCAGTGATCAATTCACCCTTCAACCTCTAACCACAACACACCCAATTGCTACACTTGTCAATATAGTAGAAAATCTTCCATGTTAGGATAGATGTTGGCATGGAATAGTCAGTTTGTCACAGGGATGTAGACATTCTGTGTGTTGTAACTGCTATACGGAGGAGGCTCATGGCACCATAAAGACTCACCAATTGACTGCAGCAGTAGTTGGACTGGATACTATATATGATGAAGTGGGCTCTTATCTACAAAAGTTTGTTACACTATATCTGTTATGTCTTTAGCATGTCAAATTTTGTCACATGGTTTGTGTGCGGAGGCTCACTTACCAATGTGGATGTGCGGAGGCTCACTTACCAATGTGGATGTGCGGAGGCTCACTTACCAATGACCACAGACTCAGCTTTCTATGGAATAAACTTTGGCGGCAGTCCGTTTTATTAGAGCCAACATAGGAAGCTGGGCGAGCATAAGGGGCACATCCTAGCCGTCGGGCAGCAAGCCTGCTGAACCTGGCACTGTCCCCAATTCCTATTGGGGAATTGGGATGGAAAGTTACTAGGTGCCACTTGAGCACATACCCATTATGTGACACCCCTTCCTGCCGGGGATAGCGGGCTCCCTAGCAGAGCTTCCGTGGCTTGCGTTATTGAGTCAGCCCCAACCCCAGACCTCTTATTGAGACCCCCAGACGCTGGGAGGTCCAGCATGCAAGCTCGGCCTCCCCAGAAAGGATGTGCTTCTATGCCCAAAACCCACCAAGGCTGTGACCAAAAAACAAATTAACAGTCAACAATAAATTCAACCAATCCAACCCAAAACACAAGGAGGGAGGATGGATCTACTTGCTCTGTGGCCTCAAAAGAGGCCGGTGCCAGCCGGGCGCTGTCTTATATAGGTGTGCCCAAGGCTCCCCTGTCATGTGACGGGACCCCATCACATTACTCCAGCTTGGCGCGACCACAGCCTCTTGCAGCCGGGTCTTTGCCACTCTCCCCTCCCCAGCTGCAATGGCAGCCCCAGGTAAGTCCAGGGCTGCATTTTGTTTTGCCACATGGTTTCAACTTCAATAGGCAGCATTCCTTTTGCTCCTTTTCTAGAAACTGACATACAATCGCCTGCAGAGGCCTTCACGTGACTCACAAATTCTTTTTCTATCTCAGCTGATCTTGGAGATTTTTGAAATCTCTGCGATATTAAATGGATATCCTTTAAGAATCTGGTTCAATTCTTTTGGTTCTCTACTTTTGAAGATAAACTCTGCTCAATCACAATACTTGACATTTATCTGGTAAGAACAGCCTGACTTCTGTATTTCCACCTTCCATGCAATGTTAATCATTCAAGATTTCTACAGTACCATAATAATGGCCTGCATAGCAGCACAAACTCAGCCAACCAGTGCACAGCTTGGCTTTAAAAACCCCCACTGTCTTATCAATGTAGTAGCAAGTATATTTTTAGATTTTGCACAAAAATGATTTTAAGGTCCTAAGATATCATTCCCATTATTACTCTTAAATCCAGCACTGCATGCATTGATTTTTGAAACTGCTCACGCAGAACAATCACACCGTCTTGTCAGCTTAAACTACCACTGGACCTTTTATCACACAGCGGATGACTGTTGCTGGAGCCCACTAATTATTAAAGTAGCTTCCATGCTGCATAACCATGTGAAAATAACAGTGCATGGGGCAGGGTTGTGCAGTGCTTAGGTTGAAGGGCATCAACCAGGGAGATCAGGTTCAAATCCCCATTGAAACTGAAGCTACTGCCTAATTTTGGGTCAATTACAACTACCACACAGGGTTGTTGTGAGAATACAAAGAAATGTAGGAAGAACCTCACAAACCACACTGAGTGCCCTAGGAGAAAAGATGGGACAAAATAAACAAAGTGAGAACTGAAATGGAAGTGCTTGGATGAGGGAAGATGAATTATTAAGAAATTTCACACACAAATACCGAAGGGCCACATGAGCAGCTACCGGATCCAAAACTAAGCAAGTGGTCGCAATAGCACAGTTGGTTTTACTGGTAAGGTGCAGGGCAAAGTGAGCAGGAAATTACTTGTACAGTGCTGAACCTGTGAGGTAGAAGGACTTTCACCTCTCCGGCTCCATGCTGTACAGGAGAGTTGATTAAGGGGTGGGGGAACTGGTATTTCCCTACAAACTTTCCTCCAACTCTACTTTTATCTTATGTAGTTGTCAGGAGATCAGAACTTAAAGAGTACCCTTAAGCGGGAGTGTGTAATTAATTTGGATGAGGCAGTGTTGCATGGTGGTTAGGATGCCGGGCAGTGAAGTTCTCCATAATCATTATTAATTTCTTCCCCTAAACCCTTTTAGTTTCATAGTCCCAAAACCCCAGTGTCTTAAAACCCTATGGAATTCTGGGTAAGTTGAGATTTAGGGATGTGCATTATATGGTAGAAATTTCTCAACTACAGTCACCTTCTCTGGAATAATATAGACCAGAGGTCCCAAAGATGGCACTCACTGACACCTTTCCTAGTGCCCGCCAGATGTTTTTAGAAAGTGGGAAGGCAGTCTCTGGATTTTTAAAAATATTGCTTTGGCAGCAGCTGCCACCATATAACAAGGACATTCATAGTGCGATGGAAGGTAAGCTGTGCATATGCAAGAAAAGATTTGTGAACAGTTATGTTGATTATAAAGGACGTTATTTTATTCAGAGCTTGTGACTGAAATGTTGAAAAGTTATTTATTTACTTATTTAGATTTTAAATTTTTAAACCGCCCTCCCCTGAAGGGCTCAGATCTATGCATAATCTCACTCCCTGACATTTTTGTGCCTGAGTGTACCTTCTACGGTGGCCATTTTGTGGCTGCATCCACCAATCTGTACCTCAATTTCAGAGGTCCCTACAAACTCAGAAAGGCTGCTACAGACCATTAAAGGTCAAGCAGACCAATTTCTCCATCTCACTTTTATTTACATTATCAATTCTATTGTCTCCGACAATTCATAAATGAGGAAGGCCAACATCACAAGATCATAGCATTTACTACTAGAACGAGTGATATTAGAACAGGAGTCCTCAAGCTTTTTGTAACTGTGGGTATGTTTGGAATTTTGAGGGGGGGGGTGAACACCATATTAAAATGGCTACCACAGGAGGTGGAGCCAAAATGGCTGCCTGAAGGGAAAATGGAATCACACACTAAGGAAAGGCCAAGTACTTATCACGCCTTCTGATCTTCCAGTGGTAAACCAGTTCAGTTGAATGAGGGCGGCCAGTAACAAGTCCTGCCTGACAAGGGTTCCAACCACTTTCTGTAAAGTTTAGCAGGCACCAAAGAAACTACTGCTGTGTGCCATGGAACCACATTGGATAACCTTGTGTTAGACTGTCCATTCTACTTTACTTTTGTCCCAGCTTATATAACAATTAGTATAACAAAATCAAATGACCTAAAAGACTCAATATTAACAGATACTTTTAGAAACATCTAGTAAAAGCAGAACCTATGCAGATGGACAAGCTCTATCTCAAGAGGAAGAACCATATTAAACTGCACACGCTTCAGATTCAAACTTGAGGCATAACAAACAGATTTAAAGGCAGAACCTATTTTAAAAACCAGGATTTGAAAAGAATCCAAAAATGATGCATGGATAACAGACTCGTTTTTGAGGATGAGCAATCTTAACGCCATTTTTTTCTTCAGACTGAATATATGAAGCAGCTTGAGTAACATCTAATCTAATACTGTCTGCCCCATCTGGTAGCAATTATCTGTAGCCTTCGGCAAAGGTCTTTCCCAGTATTCCAACTACCCAAAATCCTTTAACTGGGATTCCAGGGATTGAAACTGGAACCTTCTCCAGACAAACCTCAGAGCTGTGGGTGTTCCCTGGAAACACAGAATGTACTCTATATTTTTACTTACTATCAACACAGATCCATCCTGTGCAAGAAAACAACAGAATGCAATTGCAAGCATTTCTCCAAAGCTCAGTTTCTTTGGGCCAATGCAATTATTACTGTTTGTTGCAAGCCGGTATTTGAACACCTGGGTAGAATCATTTGTGGAACAAAGTGTTCATATGAATGGATCTTAAGGAGCACTAGTTGCAGATCCTGCACTTTTGTGGCTTTTAGAAAAGATCACTGTGTCATGACAAGAAGTGGGAGCCCCTTTCCAAGATACAGAATGTTGTTTGGAATTAAACACACACCAACGCAAACTGATATATAACTGAAAATAAAATCTTCAGCCTTTGCCCACAGTGACATGAATGGCCTCGTCTCTCCACCCAGGAACTTGGGGCCACTTTTAAACCTGTATTATACACAGTGCAAGTATGACAGCAATACCCTGATATAAATGTACTTATGTGATGTAATCTTCATTGATTTATTTACATTATTCAATTTGTATGCTGCCCTTCCCCTTGCAGGCTCAGGGTGGCTTCCATCACATAGCAAGTACAATAAAATCAAAGATTAAAACAGAATTATAGACCCAGATTACAACTGCACATTCAATCTTAAAACAATTAATCCCTACAATTAACAATGTACAATGGAGAACTTAGAGAGGAGGGTGGGGAGAGATAGAAACAGATATGTACCTTTCCATATATGACCTTCTCTCTGTCAATGACAAACTAAAGCTGTTCTTTATATTAAAAGGTTCCTACTTAAACTAGAACTTTTCCTTTCAGCAACATTTCAGAATTTCATAATACACAAAAGCACTATACTATCTAGGAAAAAATATTTCAAGTCAGTGTATATTTTCTTTTTACGCCTGATAGTTGCCATGGGCACCAGACACTAGAAAACTTTGTATGTATCTGTGTCTAATTAACCACCCCCACACTGCACCATAGCAACACAGCTAATATTGTCCTATTAAGATTACTGGATTGTTTTTATTATTGAAGCACATAGTTTTCTAATAGGTCTGTAAGGGTGACCAATCCCTTAAAAAAGGACATGGTGGAATGTACCTACCTGTAAAAAAAATTTAAGAGAAAATATTCTCTAAGCAGGGTATGAAGCAGTTTTTTTTTAATAAAAGCTGTGGGTCTGGGACACTTTCCTGGATGGATTAATACAAGGGAAGTCCATGTTACATGCATGCCTTTTTCAAGTCTCCTGTCTAATGCAGAGGAGCTGACAATGTATTGTCATAAATCAGGGAAGGAGTATACTGGAGGCAAACATATCCACTATCAGGCAGCTGTGTATCAATGTAATCTTATCTGACTTTGTTTAAGACACTCTGATGCAGTACAAAATGAGACACAGGAAAAAGATAAAAAGCTATCAAGCTCACTCATACATTGGGTCACAGCATTCAGAGGATGTGTGAGACAAGATCCACTATTATATTAGATAATAGTAGAAACTTATTTGCTTTCTATTGCTTAAAGACACTGTAATTCAAGGCATTTCATCCTCTGGAAAGCCCACACACACACACCTGGAAAAGTACAACTATTAGGAGAAAAAGTTTACTCTGTAACAGTGGAATCACATGGTCTTGGTGCCTTTTCTACTGGCAATTTTTGCTTATCAACTGTGATGTCAATGATGCTTACTCCAACTTAATTACATATAAAACACTCACAACCTTACTGTCCCTGATCTAATTCATTTTTAGCACCAAGATTTGCCAGAATCTTTCCACATTGAGTCTCCAGTTTTGACAAGTGACCCAGTGTCTTCTCACACATGTATTACCAATTCAGACTACCGGTAATTTGGCATCTCCCGTAGCTTCTTCAATCTTATACCCAGGTCATGTGGCTCAAAATCTTAATGTCTAAGCAAGAAAGATGGCAATACAAATAAATCCTACGTTTCTCTTCCCAACAGCATATGCTACTGTCAACAGGCAGCTCCTAGAAACAATGAAATTCATTTCACAAATTCAAATTTCCTGTCTCAGACAATGACCTTTTCTTATACATGCCTAAATGTTAAGGTTTACATATTCCTAGCAATAGCATAACTACCTTTCTTAGTGTGGGAAGGAGAACAGAGAGAGGGAATTTTCTAGCATCTACCAAATAAAAATTATAAAGGGTGGAATGAGATTTCAACTTGGTCTTAAGCATGAAGATTTCAGGAGGCCCATAAAGCAAATCCAAAGTGCAAATGGACAGATATGACAGGTGCATCTGCAAGTAATATAATTATATATATTAGAAAGAGAATGAATGGAACAAAAAGGTACATGGTGTCATTTTGATGGGCATTAAAACTCAAAAAGCCATATTTCAAGAGTATTTAGTTTCTGACTTATCTGCAACATACACTTTGCATTCTATAGAATACAGTTGAATTACAACATCATGATAAACCTCTGTAATGGGCAAACATTGGTTGTTTGCCATGTAGTTGCTCTCCCTCCCTTCTCCTTCTCCTCTTCTACTGTATGCTGAACAACTGAAAGTTTACAATTTTAGGTAGACTTTGATCAAAGTCCAATTTGAAAAAGAAGAATAAGGAAAAGAGTTAGTGTTTGTACCCCCTTTTTCTCTACGTTTAAGGAGTCTCAAAGCGGCTTACAATGGCCTTCCCTTCCTCTCCCCACACAAGACACCTTGTGAGTTAGGAGGGGCTGAGAGAGTTCTGCAAGAACTGTGACTAGCCTAAGGGCACCTAGCAGGCTTCATGTGGAGGAGTGAGGAATCAAACTGCTCTTGACTGCTCTTCACCACTATTCCATACTGCAATGATTGAATACCTGAGCAAACTGAAGTTTGTTTCCGCCCTGCAAACCAGGGTTTTTATATGGCAAGGCAATGGCAAACCACCATTGTCAGTCTCGCCATAAAAAAACCACTATAGGGTCACCATAAATCAGCTGTGATATTGATGACATTTTACACAAATGTACAGAGTTTAAAATCCCACTTTACAGAGAGGAGACCATTTTCAGTTTGCCCAGACATTTGCATTTGTACAATCCCAAATTATATTTCAAAAAATCTGAGTGAGGGAGTGAAGGAAATAAGATATAACACGGATCTTTCAGGATCATTTGCAAAGCTGAGCTCAGTACTGTGATATACAGAACCGCTTTCCAGAATTTACTGGGGAAGAAATATTTCTTTTGTGCTTTGCACCACCTTCTACTACTTACATTTTGCTTTCTTCCAGTGAAGGAAATACAAATCTCTGCATATATCTAAACACTCTCCTCCATACACATACAAAGCCATGATGAAGCCATTCTTATACAACAGTGAATGAGCCCCAGGGGCCATCTCTGTGTTACCAATTAAACAGAGTTAATCCCATGGCCAGACACTATTCTACAGAGCAATAGAAAAGAAATCAATTTACAATTGAACTCTCTCCTATAAGGACAGACTTTTTTATTTTCCATCTCAAGTCCAGACCTCCCCTGCAGTGCCTAAGATGAACAGTACTTCGGACAAGAGGTTGCTGAAGACAATAGGACGGTGAATCTTAAATTCAGAAAAATGCAACAGATATACACAATAGTTCAATTTTGCCACTCCATTGCAAAGACTTCTGAACAGATTTACGCATTGAAATAACATGGCACACTGGAGTGTGATTTTTGAATGTTTGAAATGATGAAAGATACTATAACAAATTTACTGTAACAACTATAGAATGATATGAAGTGGCAGAAAGGCTGATGTGTTAGGTCTGCCACCTCTGGGTTAGGGGTGAAGCCGTGGGAGAATGGAGACCTCAGTGAGGTATAATGACATAGAGTCCACCCCCCAAAGCAGCCATTTTCTCCAGGGGATCTGATCTTGGTAGTCTTGAGATCAATTGCAATTCTGAAAGATCTCAAGGTCCCATCTGAAGATTGGCAACCATACAAGGTCTAGTATCACACCATCTTTATCTTCTAAGCCAGTGGTTCTCAACCTGGGGGTCGAACGACCCTTTCACAGGGGTCACCTAGGACCATCAGAAAACAGTCTTTTATATTTTATATATACCAATGTTATGGTTGGGAGTCACTACAACATGAGGAACTGCATTAAAGGGTCACGGCACTAGGAAGGTTGAGAACCACTGTTCTAAGCCTCCTTGGGCTGGGTCAATATGGAAGCAGAGTGGTGTCTTCAGACAACTGTGATGAGTCCGGGCTTCATTTTTAGTGCTAAAATAGTATCATCTCCAAGCCAACACTGCTAATGCTGTATTCTATCTCCACACAACAGAAAAGAGCTGGATGGAGAAGTAATACTGCAAAGAGCAGCTCCATTTATTTTGTTTTTAATTTGGAGCCGCACACTCCAACACTGGAGAATCTGCCAAGTTTCTAAAGCCTATGTTAGCACGCCTACGCCTACACACACAGCTGTCCCCCCCTCAAATAAAGTCTTCAAAATAAACATAATCCAATAGCATTCAAACTCCACACTTGCAAACTGAAGGGAAATGGGTACACAAGCAAGGAGACCATCTTATCACCAAAATACTGCAAATATACACTGAGAAATATATTGTTGAAGGCTTTCATGGTCAGAATCAATTGGCTGTTGTGGGTTTTCTGGGCTGTGTGGTCATGGTCTGGTAGTTTTTACTCCTAACATTTCACCTGCATCAATGGCTGGCATCTTCAGAGGCATGAACAGCCAGTATACTGAGAAACTATGAGTTAGAAAATGTCATCTGGAACTTACACCACAACTGAATAACAAACTGCAGCACTGGTTTTGGCAACAAATTCCAAACACTAATTTCTTGCCTTCCTGCCCACATTAATCTGTGTTTGTACTCCGACATCAGACTGAATTGCAGTTCAGTAAAAATGTGAAAGAACCTCTCTTGTGGTTGGGCTGTAACCTGCATGCCTACATCCCAATGCCACAAATAATCAAAGCTAGTTTTTAGCCAGAATTCTCCATGCAAGAAGAAAAGGAACAAGGCTCATGTGCGAGTCCAGCAACAAGTCCATTTTGCACATGTTTTTACTTAATGGAAGCAAAGTGTGACATCTGAATGTACGTAGGGAAATTTGGGGGGCACATTGTGCCAGAAGATATGATCAAAGATTGACAGGGGCTCAAGGAAAGACATTCAGCTGTTGTACCTGGCTATGGAATTGCCTTCCCCAGCAGCAGCACCTTTACAGATCTTTGAGCAAATGACAATGCCACATCCTGTTTCATTATGTCCTACAGATGGTTCTTATGAAGGTATTTAAATATTTTTAAAATTTGTTTCATGACAATTGTAAGCCGGGGGGAGGGGGGGCAAAGGACAGAGCAACTAAATAAATACATCTTTAGCAGTGCAGAGGTGACATCTGGGTTTTTTTGCTTCAGGTGCACAAACATCAAAGGCCAACAACTAAACATTTCCAGCTCAATATAATAATCATCCGGAAAAGTCTGATGTGTTAGTTGCCGTGTCAGTATCACATGAGCCAGATGTTCAGAACTCATCTGTCCTCGGCAAGCAGCCAGTGCAGAGGAAGACAAATTACACCCCTTGTTGAATCATTTGCTGCCACACATACAACATCCCAGCATATTCAGCTGAATTACACACTCAGTTCAGTCCTAACCAAAGTGCTAGCCAGCACTGAACTTTCAATATCAACCACTTTCAGAAAACTGACCCTCCAAAATAAAGAAAATTGCCATTAATACTCCCTGAAGTACTAGAATCCCAGGTCAAGACTGCATAAATTTTGTAAGAATTCATTGCAAACCTTATACATTGCCTTCAATTTTTTTGATCTACAACTAGGACAGTGGTGGCGAACCTTTGGCACTCCAGATGTTATGGACTACAATTCCCAATTGGCCATGCTGGCAGGGGCTGATGGGAATTGTAGTCCATAACATCTGGAGTGCCAAAGGTTCACCACCATGGAATTAGGATGTGTTTAGGCCAGTCTTATTTTCTCCCTTCATTTGTATTTGGAAACAGTAAAAACAGACTGTGCAGCCCATACTTTATCACAATTAGTGCTTCACTTTCTTCCTTGATGTAATAGTGATAACATTAGGGCACCAACGCTCCTCATAAATTTAAGATCCAATTCTCCTGTTTTGCAAACTGCATGTTAGTTAATGATGTGTAAAATATACAACTATATTGAGCATTTGGAGTTTGCACATATCCCCCCCCCCCCAAATAAAAGTTATATCCACAAATACACAAACAGTACCTTAAGATAGACCAAGCTGTAGTAAACTACTACCACAGACACCTCACTGCTTGTTGCAAGGTTGGAGTAAGATCCGACAGATTCAGGTTAAAATCACTACTGTGCCATTAAGCTCACTGGATGAGATTGGTCACTCATTCTTAATAAGCTTAACTGATCTCACAGGGTACTTGTGAGAATAAAATAGAGGAGAGGAGACAAGTGTATGCCCCCGCCCCCCAAGGTTCCTTTGAGAAAGATCAGGATAAAAACATCTCTGTATAACTGAGCAAGCCAAGAAGGTGGAGACTTCTAGTCAGTCTCCACACATGACTCACTTCCAGCCAATCGCCGTGGACATGCAGCTTGGGGGCCAGGCTTTAACAGAACCAGTAAAAACCAACACAAACAAAACAGTGGAATTTGGCACTTGTTTGCTGTATACACAGCAGACTGCTTAGCTTGGGCTAGCTCGGACCATCCTACACCACCTCTCCAGGTAATCTCAAGTTATGACTTGGGGGGCATTTTGGTCTCTAGGGAGGTGAGAAAGTGCCCTTCCACAATGCTTGTAAAGAATAGCATGGAGAAGAAGGATCTACTAGGCTACATTTAAACCCTAAAATCTCAGTAAAATAAATTAAAAAGTTAATTGGCAGAGAGGAGTATGAAAAGAGTGCCTCTATATATGAAGAGTTTTCTCGACACTCTTGCACTGCTGAAGGATCACAGCCAGCTTCTACATAGCTGAGACTTCAGAGCGCCTGGTGTGACTTCTACCAAGCCATGAACTCCATAACCTTTCATTCACAAAGTAAGCACAGTGAGTGAAAGACAGGGAGAAAGGCAAGACTTATCTGCTGGAACCTCCTGGCTCTTCTTTCCCCAGCTGGGTTTCTGCTCACTGAAATGGGGAAAGAACCTGGCAGCACCAGCAACCTCTTTCCCTCCTGCCATGGCGACTGCCTTTCCCCATCCCCATGCCCACCCTCTTCACCCCTTCCAAAGGAGGTCGCTATTTCAGGAGCAGCTTGCTGGCTTCTCCAGTTGCCAGGGAAACAGGGTTGCCTGAAAGGCCTAGCAAGGATAAGGTTCAGTGGGGAGAGCCCAAAGGAGGCCAGGCCAAAATGGTGCGGCTGGGAAAAAGATGGCAGTTAAAAACAATAACGAGCTGGAAGCGACTTGATGGCACTTGATACACAGCATTATTGTCTTTCCCAGCATAATTATCTTTTCTTGCTCTAGCTTCACTTTAGGGAAAAACTAGCCTGAGGCAAATCAAAATACCTTTGTGACACTTTAAAGATTAACCAATGCAGGTGTCCAGGAAGAGGAGGAGAACAAGGAGGGAGCTGGTGATGCATGACCAAGTGGGGAGAAACGTAAGAGAATTGGCCCCCTCAGTGAGCACCGTTGACCCACCAACAGTTTTCTAGAGTCCACTGTACTTGTTCATACAATGAGCTTTACTGCTAGTATTAAATAAACAATGAACTCCCAATGAACTCAGGAGAGGAAAATACCTTCCAGCAGTACTAATATGCTGGTTAATTTCCACTGAAACATGCATGCACTTCATCATATACTATACGAGCAGTTCTTTTTCCACAAGAGCAATTAGCATGTGTGCACATGGACAGTCAGAAAGTTATACACCATGAAGTACTAAGAATTTCACTGTAACCCTATTAAGGGATTTCTGCTGTAAATACCAGTCACAGATAATGCAAGAGGATAGAGCCTCAACTCTCTCCAAGATTTCACTGCTGAAAGTGATTACTTGGCTCAAAATAAAGCATTAGTCCTATTATGAAGCAGGTGGTGCAAGAGAGGAAGTCAGCTGCTGTTGACACTGTAGACTGTACAGAGCTCCCTCCTGCTTTGAATTGCAAGTCATGGTTGTGGCTGGCATGCAAACTTGTTTAGCCAACCCATCCATAGTTGTGCCTCATTATCCTGCTATGCTGTGAGCAAAACACATATTTTAAAAGAAATGAAAGGAGTACTGGCAATCAGATTATAACCCAACATACTACAGATTCATGACACCCAAGTCACATTTGCCAAGTCTTACACTGTTTTTATAAACTTTTCATAAGTGTGACTGTACAACATCCTTAGAGGACTTTGACATTGGGACAACTACTAGTATGAAGAAAAAGTTTTCCTACAACCTCAAATTTTGATGTGTTTAGCCTGGTTAAAAGTTACTCAGATTGGTTAGGTCTGCCTCTTGGAATAGTGGGGGAACCAGCTAGGCCCTTTCCGCACGGGCCAAAAACGACGGCTTGGGGGCGGTAAAAACGCTGCCCCCAGGCCGCCGTTCGCACAGGCGGCGCTGCTGCAACGCAGCAGCGCCGACCTGACTGCGCTCCCCCTCCCCCAGGGCGGCGTCAGGCCGCCCTAAACAACAACCCTTTAAAGGGTTGTTGTTGAGGGGAAAGCGTCTTCCCGGCGGCGCGGTGCTAACCGCACCGCCGGGAACACGCTGTTTCCCCTTCCCTTTCCCATGTACCTCTTTCGATATGCCGTCCTGCTGGCCTCCTAAGTCCCTCCCTGGCTGTCCTCCGACCCCTGGAGGTCGGAGGGCAGCGTTGGCGGGGATGAGGGGGCCGCAGGACGCTGAAACCAGCAACAGCGGCTGCAATTATGAAGAAGCGGCTCCATGGGTCTGCCTCTTGGAATGAGTAAGAACCAGCTAGGCCCTTTCATACACGGGCCAAAAACGGCGGCTTGAAGGCGGTGCGCTGCCCCCAGGCACTTCCCGTTAAGCACACGAAGAAGCGGCGCTGCTGCAACGCGGCAAGCGCCGACCTGACTGTCGCTCCCCCCCTCCCCAGAAGCGGCGTCAGGCGGCTGCTAACCAACAACCCTTTAAAGGGTTGTTGTTGAGGGGAAAGCGTCTTCCCGGCGGCGCTTTGGTCGCGAGCAGCGCCGCTAAAGGGCTTCACATGTTTCCCCTTCCCTTTCCCATGTACCTCTTTCATTAGCCAGCCGTCCTGCTGTACTCCTAAGTCCCTCCCTCGCATTGTCCTCCGACCCCACCAGAGTCCGGAGGCAGCGTGGGCGGGGCAGAAGAAGGCCAGCAGGACGTAAACTACGAGAGGTACATGGGAAAGGGAAGGGGGGAAGAGGTGGCTCCATGCGGAGCCGCCTGCCGGCCTCTTCAGAGGCCGTCCGCATGCCTGCATGCGAACGGCCTCCGCCTCCACGCCGGCGGAATTCCTGCCGGCATGGAGGCGCCCTTACGGCCGTGCGGAAACGACCCTAGATTAGTGGTTCTCAACCTTCCTAATGCCGCGATCCTTTAATACAGTTCCTCATGTTGTGGTAACCCCCAACCCTAACATTTATCCATTTTACAGATGGAGAACACTGATACAGAGAGTCTTAGGCGACCCCTGTGAAAGGGTCATTTGACCCCCAAAGGGGTCCCAACCCACAGGTTGAGAACCACTGAGCTAGATAGAAGTAAACTAGCTAGGTGAGAAGTGTGCATTAGTTCTAAAACTGTGTATACAGAGAGCCATTCCACAAGAAGATCACTCAACGACAGGATTGAGGCAAAAGAAACAAAAAAATTATTAAGGAATCAAAATAATGACAATACATTCGGACACAGATTTAAGACTCCTAAGAAAGAGTTGAGGCAGCTAGTCTACTGTCAATGCTGCTAGCCTCCCAGACCTTCTCCCCAGCCCAGTTTTCCCCCTCCCTTTTTCTTCCATTAAAAAAAAAACTGGAGCATTTTTCAAACTAAGAAGGGAGGGGTTAAGAAATGGATATGTTGTTTTAAATTGGATCTGATGAACACCATCTGTATGTGATAATTTTAATGGTATAGTTTTGATGACATAGTGTTATTTACTGGAAGCATTGACTTAGTATATGAATTGAACCATTTTAATTATCAGCTGCCCTGAGCCCGGCCTTGTGCTGAGAAAGGGTGCGATTTTAAATCAAATCAAATAAAAACAAACAAACAAAAGGGGTGAGCAATAGTGGGAATAGGTTGGGGTGCTGGGTGGGTGATAATTACCACTCCAGGAGTGAAGAGGTCCAAGTGAGAGCGAGAGAAATGGCCAGTGTTACTCACAGAGGGCAATGCTGGGTGCAAGCAGGAACCCCAAGTACAAAGGACCATGAATTTTGGGGCTCTACTTATAAGAAAAATGGACTCTTTGGCAATAAGAGGGGCGATTTTGGGGGATAATGCCAGGTTCTTTTCCCAGGCACGGACAATGCTGTTGGAAATGATTTTATGAGATTAAACCTGGGAGAACCCAAGACTTGATGAGTTTTGGGAAGTGCTGATGATGTTAAAAAGAAGAAACTCAGGAAGCCTGACAACCCTTAATAGATAGACAAGAGCTTTCTAGAATTAGGGTCATGTTAGGGGAAAGGGTACAGGGCAGTACAGGAGGGAACTGGTTGATTTTTATGTGTTGTGTACTTTTGTATGGTGGAAGGTTTTGTGTTTATACTGTTCGAGATCATTAAGGCACCTTAACTGCTTTTTCGCCTCACTAAGTAAATGGTTTTGTTCAACACAGTTGTTGATGTATGGGTATCAATTGTAGTAGCAGTAGGACTGGCGGTGTTTTCCACATTTATTACTGATATCTAGTGCGCTAATCCTAATCATTTTTATTATACAGTACAGGAGATTCACTGATAAGATTAGGGCATGGGCATTTGTAAGTTGTGACTTAATTGGAGTATGTCATAACTTAACCCCATTTGACTAATAAGGAATATTTTTAGGCACTTCCATCCTTCACTAAAGAACCATTGCCAAATAAGATGGTGGACTAGAAGTTGACTGAGTATATGAGCACTGCATTGCAACTTCGGTGTTGCATTTTTCTCTATCATACATCAGCAGCAGCATTAGCCACAACACTTTAGTTAACAATAAGGTTTGTTGTTCCATAGGTACCATGGGTTGATACACACAAATCACACAATGAATAAGATTGGGCGTGGGGGGGGGGGGGACAAAGGCATATCACATTACAAATGTGTATTAAAGAAACTCTAAGAACAGAACTGCTTGCACAAAGCATCTACACATGAATGTCTTCCAAACCCTGATTTGAGTAGCCACAGTATGACAGTAAGCAATCGCTCCAGTTGCCATACTGGCCAGCAGACATCTCACACTTTTCCCACCAAATAAAATTTAATTCACTGGGTGAATCATACCATGTGACAACAAAAAAAGGAAAAGATCTGCTGAATTCTTATATTCCCATATTTTACTTAACAACAGATCAGCTGAGATGTCCAAGGTGTCCCTTGTCCAATATTCCAAAACACAGCTGACACCTTTTGAAGCCTATCAATGCCATACCATATCCACTGAAAAGAGGGGAAAACTTGTGGCATTGCCGTTACATTTCCACAAATGGATGAAGAGGTATGGGCAATTTATCACATACTTTTATCCACAGCTACAGTATGGGCTTCATTACAGGATTATTGAATAAGAGAAACACACAAACTTATCCAGGCCTACTGTACCCTATACATGCGGTGATGGAGCAATTGCAAGAATAGTTCCAGGAAAGGATCACATAAATGAACTATTGTACAGGCAAGTGTCCACCACAACCAAGAACAGAACTCAAAGTGTATATACCCCCTGGCTTAGTAGCCATCTTCCTGGAAATCTCACACAAACATCTTTGACTAACATGCCACATAAAAGGTTATCATAAAAAGTCCAACTTCATTTAACTCATCAGCTTCTGTTCCAGATCTTCAGAGTTGCTGCATAAACTTCTTTACATTCACAGCTTCCTCATGTTAGCAGCTGGAAGCCAGCCAGCCCCATTTCTGTCAGTTTATAACCAACTTGGATAGCCATTCAGGCTAATACAAATATAACATATAGGGAAAGGACTGTCATATGGAAGAGCAAGTTAACAAAACTTGTTATTTTAGTTCTAACACAGTCATCTGTTAAGCAAGTTTGTAAGTGCTGCAATGAAGCACAACACAGGTCTACAAAGGAAGGCAAGCACCGTTTCCATGAGTTAAAGGCCTATTTGTACTGGTCAAAAGCATTGCAAAATCCCAAAGCTACCAATCAAAGGAAGGTATAATCATATGCTGCTATAATGTATATTTATAGCACAAAAAGACAACATATCCTAATAAAATATCTGCACTTGTATTGTCAGTTTTTTAAAAATCATAATTATGCTGACAGATCAAAAAAGATGTCACAATCCATAGGATTCCACCGTGATAAAAGCAAAGCATTTCTTAGTGCACATAAAGAAGTTCAGTCCTAGAAAATATGCTGACATTGTACATTACATGAATGCCTTTCTTGGCAACCCACATGCTCCATAGCTGTAAGATTTAACCCAATTATTTATAAGTGATGACTCAATAAACCTGATTAACTGAGCAGATTCTTTGTTCACAAGAATAAACCCCCTCTCTGCCATCCTCAAAATCACAGTGTGAGAGGGGTCAATTTACACTGATTGGCTGGAATTGTTAAACTCCCTTCAAGCTTCTATTAAGCATAAAAGGTTGTTACTCTGCAACCATGACACCTTCGAATAATTCAGTGCAGCAAGTAAGAATAGCCACTACACTCTGCCAGTTCCCTACGGTCTTCTACCACTCACCCTCATCTGATCTAGTGGACCAAGCTACAAGTGTACTACAATAGGAATGGGCAGGAATATTTGAAAGGAACCATGGCTGCTCTCTCCTCAGTTTCAGCAGCTGATTTAAAGATGTCTCGTGTCCAACTGAGGCTCAAGATGTTTCTTAACACACGTTGTATGAATAAGTAGTTTTAATCATGAGCAGCCATTGCACCTTCTCACCATTATTCATACATTAGTTTTTTTAGCAGATTGCCAACTTTACCTCAACTCAAAATGTCATTCTCTGTGCCACAGAGGCAGACAGGCAGCACACCTGTGGAATTCACTACTCAAAGGCCGTTTCCGCACGGCCACGATTGGGGTTGGGTCGGCGTACATGACGGCGAGCCAACCCCCCTGGGACCGTTCGCACAAACGGTCCCAGAAACAACCGGGAAGACAGCGCTGCAGAGCGCCGTCGCCCGGTCGACCTACCGTTGCTGCAGACCGCTCCGGCGTTGCAGGGCAGGGGGGACATGTCCCCAGGCCTCGGTGACACGCTGGACGGCAGCAGCGATGGTAGGTCTACAGTTAAAAGGGGGGAGGGAGGGTGCCTTCGAGCCGCTGCCGTGCGAACGGCAGTGGATCGAAGCCGCTGTTTTCCGTAAACCTCGCTGGGGAAGCGAGGTCGGAAAACGGCGGCTTCGCAGCAGCAGCGGCTCCCCCTGTGCAAACAGCTCCCTGGGGACGGCATTTTTGCTGTCCCCAGGGCGCTGTTAATGGCCCGTGCGGAAAGGGCCAAAGTTAACATTTCACATTGCTCTTGGCAAAACCAGGCCTGTATTATACGAAAGTCCATTCAATGGAAACCAGTGGAATTTACTTCCAAGTATGTTTTGAATCAAGTTGCAACGCAGGTGAGAGGAAACTAATATGATGTTGCAGTTAAGAAGTAGCCTATGTTCTCCAGGTATTTCATGTTTCATAAAGCAACAGTCAAGACTACTGTTGAGACTGCAAAGCCAAGCCCTCAATAGAGTTTGGAGAATATTAGGTCAAGCTGTTCACAGCTACAACAAACAACAAATGCAAAAAAATGTTTTTGAAAGAAAGAATGCTCCAAACTACTACTGAGGCCTATTTTAATTTCACAATGAACATGAGAGCATCCTCTGTCCCCCCATGTTTATTAAAGGACAGTTCCACACTGCAACCTTTTTGCCATACTCAGTTGTTCCTTTTCTGCATTCAACTGCATGCAGAACTGAAATGGTGCATCCACACATTGTTCAATAGTGCACGACTGAAACAATTCACCATCAAGGATTTTCTCACTGTGGAAACGGGTAATCTGAATTTTTGCCTCCTCCCATTGTTTATTAATTAATTTTTTAAAAAAATTATATGCCACTTCCCCTAGAGACCTGCTTGAGGTGGCTTACATCTAAGATAACAATACAAACCCATCAAAACATAACAATTAAAAACAATGGCATTAAAAGCAGTGTTCAGCAACAGACGTTACTGTTACTTAAAAACCTTACTACTCCTCCATCCTCCCTGCATCCAGTTCCCACAGAGCCACTTATGAAATACCTCCACCGTGCCCATAAGGCTGCCCAGATTCCAGCTAACTCCAACTAGAAAGAGCACTAATTCTCAGTGCTGACAATAATGTCAATGATTTAAACAAACTCCTGGGAAGAAATGGAAGGAAAATAGAAAAACACGCATTATTACAAAACTTATGTGGAACCACAGTAATAACTGCAAGAATTATGTCACTACTGGATTGATGAGAAATCACCAAGCTAACACATGGTGGGCACAAGGGTGGGGAGGGAGTGAGGAGTCCGATGCCATCTGATATGTATATAGTTCCTGATTTAACACTGGGGTATTGAATTGGTTTTATACTATGTTTTAAAGCTATGTTTTTATTGTTGTTGTTCACCTCCCTGAGCCCTTCGGGGAAGGGCGGTCTATAAATTTAATAAAATTAATAAACAAACAAACAAACAAACAAATATCATTATGTTCCATGATTCCCACGTTTCTTCATTCATTACATCTTACAAAGGTTGAGTGTGATGATATCACACTATTTGTCAACATTGGTTCCACTGAAAACTAGCACAGCTGCTGACAAAGTTCATACTTTTTTGGGTCAACCAATGAGTTTCAGCCAACTGGAAAACTCAACTTGAAAGTGAAATGAGCTTCCTTGCTGTCAAGCTCCTTTATGGCTCAAGGAGTAAACCGAACCCATATAATCACTGTTCACTCCTCTCTTCCCACACCTCAATTTTTATCAGTTTTTCTGCTGGGAAGTGATAAAACAGAGAAAAGTGAAAATTCTTATTATGTCACCTGTGCACTTTCCTTATTTCCCTACTTCATCACTGAGTACTGTTGCCAGAATGCCTCACATAACTAGCAGGTAACCTAGGCACTGCAAATCTCAGAATTCGCCTGAAAGAACTGTGAATGTCACACTGCTCCTAGTAGTAGGGCAGATAAGCTGCACTGGGGTAAAAGTACGGAAATGAACAGGGCATCTTATCACCGCCTCTGCCCATATTGCTAGGAGCCTCCACTTGCCGGAGAAAAACCTATTGGTGATCCCTAGCCCGAAGGACATCCAGCTGTCCTCCACGAGGCCCAGGACCTACTCTGTCCTGGCCCCAATCTGGTGGAATAAGCTTCCGAGTAAGATCAGGGCCCTGCAGGATTTGAATCAATTCCGCAGGGCCTGCAAGATGGAGCTATTCCGCCAGACTTTCTCAGGAGGCCAGTTGGGTTAACAGTTGTCATCATTGGACTCATGTGGGGAAATTGGTCACCAATCTTTTATCTTTTGTATTGGACTTTTACTGTATTTTACAGCTACTATTTATCTTTGTTTTAAATCGTGTTTCTTTTATCCTGTTGTACGCCGCCCTGAGCTTTTGGGGGATGGGCATGGTAGAAATAAATAAATATCACTGAATGTGCCATGGCATTCCAACTCTTCAGGAACTTGGGAGTCCAATTTAAATAAAATAAACTTCTTTACCATTTAACCTCAAATAGTTCAGTTGTTCAAGCTGGAATCTGAGGTGAGCTGAAGAGTTTATGAAGAGATGAAATTCAGCAAACACTTCATTCATCACAATTTACAACCTAGGTCTGAAAGGAACAGGATACGCCTAAATGTTAATTTGCATCTATCTGAGGACAACAAATCGGACTTGATTGGCAGAGTAAAGTTCATTGTGCACATTACAAAGAAAGGGAATATCACCATGAAGTTTATCCCAGCTTCCTCTATGGATCTTAAATTAAGACTTTATTCAGCAAAAATATGTATATTTAGGATACACTGGACACTACAGCAACTCTTCAGCAAATGATGGCGAAAAATATCCAACTTTTGGTGGTGTAACTCACAGGATTTGTCCCTTCTGGCATATGCTTCTGGCATGCCCAGTCATCTGGTTTTTCTGGGAAGAAGTTACTACTAATATAAATTTTGTATTAGAATGTTCATTGAATTTGGAGGATGGTTACATACATTTAAACTGATTGCCGTCTCTTGGAGGTCTACCGATGGTCAACAAAAATGGATCCTCTGTGCCCTGACTACAACTAAAAGATTCCTACTACAACAGTGGAGACATAAACGTGCACATCCAGTAAATCAATGGATTGAGAATCTCAGAATTTTATCAGTATTTGAATGCACAGCATATAAATGTCAACTGCATAGATCTGCCACCATAGATGTTACATTTTTGTCTCTATAGATACATTTTCATTCTATTTAGTTGTTGATGGTGAGCTTTTCCCCTTATTGATCTTTTTTTTCTTTTGAAAGAAAGTTTTAAAACCTAGAAAAATGCTGGAACCCAAGAGTTCATCAAGATCCAATTATATACCATGGGAACATTTAAAAAAAGAGGTGCCTTCTGTGACACACCTGGTGAAGGTAGCAGATGTATAAAGCAAACAAAAAGAAAGGTGAATTCAGGTAGCGGTCAAGAAAAGCACTTGTGTGCGCTAGAAGAACAAACAGTTTTAGATCATTCAGAAACTGGTACCTGATAAATAAATGGTGCATGGTGGTAATCAAAAGAGTTGACTGCAAAAATATAGGCAAGTTGCTCAGCAACAAAAAGGAGCATTAATCTCATCAATAAACTGGACTCTTCTCAGCTGGTCTGCATGTTCTGTTCACATGCAATCAACATAGCAACATGAAAAAGGATCTAAAAGGCACACAAATGCTACTTCATCAAACCGGCCAACAAATTAGGGCTGGTCAATTCCATCCTCCCACTGCTTGTCCCAGATGTGCTAAACCACAAATATTGTACAATGAGCTTTGTAAAACAGACTAAAGTCAGGGTTCTCTAGAACTATTGCAACTGAAGTCTGGAAAAAAATCGGAAGTGCCTTTAAGTACATACAAAAACCACCTAGCACCACAAAGACCACACACAACTCAAATAACCTTCTGGGTAAAATGAGTTAAAAAAACAGAAGTTAACTGCACTTTCAAAATCATGAGATTGGAGAAAAGAGTGTAAATGGGTCTCACTCAGCTTTTTAAACGAAGCCCAAAATGCCCACAAAACTAATTGAAGCAGGAATTATGCAGCACATGAAAAGCCAAGTTCTTCAGACCATGCCCTTTTCCAGGCCATCTTTGTGACCTCTGTCTGTAAAGTGAAGAGGCAGGGGACTGCCAAGAGCGGAAGAGGGGCATAATAAAGGTCAGAGTCTCACCCATTTAAAAAAGCAAACTCAGCTATGTCATGGACCACCCTCAGTATGTCAAATGCGCTCTTATACTTATCCCCACACCACCAAGAAATGAACATATTCTTTTTTTAAGTACTACTTAACCTGGACCAGGTTTTGCCAGAGCCATGACCCACAGAATATATCATCAACACGTGAACTAGAATTTTCCATAAGCAATTGTCCACACAAAACAACTAAACTGCTTCATTACTGTCATGAGTTTTTAAGTATTTTAGTATAGTAACTGCTTAATGGTTTGTGTGTGGGTCTTTTTAAAAATAATCTGTGCATCAAGAGTGGAGGCCTTTAAGCAATTCTCTCACACAGCAAATCTCCTTTTCAAACTCTGGATGGCTTTCAGGTCAAGATTCAGGATCCAACCCAATAAGATACATTAATGAAGGAAAAGATAAGTTGTGATAAACAGAACCAAGGCCATTCCCTTGTACCCTATTCTTGTGGTACAGAGACAGACACAGACAATCAGGGCCCTCAGATGGCAGTGGCAGTGAAGGGGATGGAAAAGGATACAGGAGTCTGTCATTTGGGCAGATAGGGTCAAAATGTTATTTATGCAGGTCAGAGATCTGGCTCTATCCCTTCAGGCCAAGGTTAGTGCAGTGCAGTGATCTGGAATGGTATCTGTAGGCTTAAAGCTCTCAGATGCAGACTTTCTGACATATGGGGAAGCTATAGGGCAGGCTGAGGACTATGGGTTGAAAAGTTTAAGTGTGGTTTTAACTAGGTTACAAAGTCTGAGGGAAACTTGGCAGACTGTCCAGCACAGTTTACTGGTCAGAATGTCAAGGCTAGGATCTTGGAGACTGCTTTGAAACTCTTTGCCATGGAAGCTTGCCAGGTAACTTGAACCAATCACACTCTCAGACTAACCTATCTCACAGGATTGTTCTGAGGATGCAACAGGGGAGAGAATATTGTAAGCCACTTTTGGTCTCCGTGAGAGAGAAAAATAGGATATAAATGAAGTAAATACAATTTAACAATACATTTCAGAAAGTATTCTGGTAGTTCCAAGCTTATTCATGTCACTAAAAAGTGGAGACGTGGGGGACAGACAGCAGTGTGGCTTGAAATGGCCAGAGCTCCTCAGACATAGCTCATAAATGGTTTCTGCTTTGCTCTTTGGTACTTAGGGTGGGCAATGTTATAACCATTTTTGAAATTTTCTTGACATTTAGTGCCAACTTTTAAAGAAATGACAGCAAAGTCAAAATTCTACATCTTTTCTTTCCACCACAGATTTGTGGATTTATTTTAATACCACAAATGAAATGTCACACAATTTTAAAATTTATCAACTGCCACTGCAGACAACTTAGAGTTGCAGCAGCCCAATAATTGTGAGGTGCAAGTCAATGGGAACAGACCTGCCTCATATTAAAACTACAATGGCAGTGGCTAGGTGTTGGTGGATATATTTTATTAGCAGATACCATTAAAGACCCAGATACTAGCAAGTTACATAGTAAAAGTTTACTAGCTTAAAGGTTAGGATAACATGGAGATAAAACAATAAATACTGTACTGTTTCATATTTACAGTTGTCTCAGCCCATGGCTAGAATCTCTGAGAACAAAGAAAGCAAGTTAACTTCATAACTTCATGTATACCTGCTCACAAACTTGTAAGCAATGGCTATCCAAACTGACCAATAGCTAATCAATAGGTCAGGCATTAAAATGGGACCTCAGCATCCTGTTTACACCCAAACAGATACTTAACACTTTCATGACTGGTTGTGACAGACACTTGCAAATGCCAACACCAGGGTTTTTCCCAGAGACAGGGAAGGAGGGAAAGTTGAAGACAGGGAGTCAAGTAAAGGTCGGTTGGCTGTCAGGTGGAAAAGAAAGAAGGAAACAGGAAAGGGGGCTATGGGGGCTAGCATGGAAAAAAGTGGGTGCGTACACAGGAAAAAGCAATCTGCCCCCTGAAAGCTAGGGTTGCCAACTCTATGTTAAGAAATACCTGGAGATTTTGGAGCTGGGGGCTGGGGAAGGAAGAGACCTCAACAAGGTGTAATACCAAACTGGCCACCCTCCAAAGCAGCCATTCGCTCTAGGGCAGGGGTCCCCAAACTTTTTAAACAGGGGGCCAGTTCACTGTCCCTCAGACTGTTGGAGGGCCGGACTAAAAAAACTATGAACAAATTCCTATGCACAAATGATTGTAAAATGTTTGATTTCACCTTTCAGCCTTTCTGTCATGGTCTATTTTTAGAACAGTGACCAAAGTATGTCAAGTACAGGGTGGGCTCCAAATATTGTTGGGGAGGCTGTGTAGGGAATCACCTTCCCTGTAAAAGCAGAACTTTTCCCAATGAAGCATTCCATCTAAATCCCAGGATCGTGGGTAACCTTCCTGGTCTTTCTTTCCTCCCCTGTTGTTAGCAATGCCAGCTTAGCTTATTCGCCACAGCCTGGCTGATGCCAATGGGAGTAAGGCGGAACAGAAAGCCTGAGAGCAACACATGGAGTAGCTGAGAGGGAAGGGCGGAGCAGGTGTTGCCACATGTAAGGTTTCCAACTCTGGGTCAGAAAATTCATGGAGATTTGGGGGTGCCATCATGTAACTGCAATCAACAGCTGTTGGGGCCGGTTCCTCCTCTCCCTCGAGCCCCCACTGCACATGAATGGAGCCATCGCCGCCATGCCTGGCGGGCCGGATAAATGCCTTCAGGGGGCCACATTTGGTCCCCGGGCCGTAGTTTGGGGACCCCTGCTCTAGGGGAACTGATCTCTGTCATCTGGAGATTAGTTGTAATTCCAAGAGATCTCCAGCTATCAAATGGAGCGCAGCAACCCTACCTTAAGCCCCTGCAGGCCCTTCACTTGTTTCTTTCTATTAGCAGTTCATATTTATTTCCCTTGCAAGATATTCATTCATATTTAGAGCTGAAGAGACTACACTGGATACATTCAATACATGGACATGCTCACATAATACTGGGTGGGCTACTGTATTACGTTCAGCTCTGAGGAGTTTATCAAGATTAGGCATTTCCCAAGTACCTGTGACAGAGGTACATTCTCAGAGTTATTTTTACCTGGATTATTCTAGATTTATCGGGTTTAGTAGAAAAAGAAACCGTCTGTACCCAGGGCATGCAGAGACAAAACACACAGTAATTATCTTATTTGAAGTGTCAACATTTTGCCTTAGAAATAAAACACATACACAAGACACACTCTGGGCCTTTCCAGCAAGTTGCTGTTAGTATCAAGATACACTGCCAGCACCTGGTGCACCAATCACAAAATACCATCAAGATTCCATCCAGGTGAATTCATAAAGGCTACAATTCTAAGAAACCTTTCATGGGAGTCAGCATCACTGAATAAAGTGGACTTAACTTTTGAGCAGCTCTGCTTCAGCCCATTTCCATAGTAAATTAACTTTCTTGCAAAATAGTTGCTTGAATCAACCGTGAGTTAACAAAGCTGAGTATTCACATCCTTTAATCCAGTTCCTCAACTCTTTGTCTTTCCCATCCTCTACTTACACCATCAACATGATTGCACAAAGGAACCACAGTCTATGATGCTGCAGAGAGTCATGTGGCAAGAAAAGCTCTCAGGAAGCATTGTCCTCAAGAGGAAGAAACTGCCAATCATATTATAGCACCACCAAAGCTAAGCTCAATGTTTTCTGATACAAGATTAGCCCCAGAGTTGCCAAGTTATGGCTTGCAAAAGTCACACCTTCTCACCAGGAATTCAATCCCTTGTATCTTGACGTTAAAGGGTTCCATGTAGCATGTGCCTGGAAAGGTCATGCTCAGTCTTGGAGAGCTACTGCCAATCAGAGCAGGCAATACAAACTTAGTATAATTTGGTACAGGGAGTTTTTATGCCCCTGTTCATGGTAATTAAACCACAGTAAGTATGTGGTTTATCCTGTCTTTCTCTCCAATAGGGACCCAAAGTAGCTTGCATCATTCTCCTCTCCTTCACTGTATCTTCATACAAGACCTCACAGATTGAGTCCTCATGCAGAACTGTGTATGGGTGATGAAACCACTCAGCAAACTTCCATGGCACAGTGGGTCCTGCACTGTAAATCCTCAAGACCATTTACTTCACTTTCCACCAAACAGGCACTCCTTGGAAAGGAACATAAACCTCTGTATTCAGCATAGTTTTAACAATCCAGATCCCTGACCATAATTTTCAAACAGGGGAAGTATTCTTAATTGAGCAAAGATGAGCATTACTGGCTCCCCTGTGCCAGTCTGGACCCAAGCAAGGGGCTCTTTAACATCCAATCATACTGTAAACAGCAACTGAATCTCCAACAAAGTTCTTTTGTTGGTCACCTACTTAACCCTGTGAAAGCCAAGACACCAATCGTTGGGAACGATAAGTCAGCAATGAAAAAAGTTGGTAATGGTTTGTTTATGTGGTCCCTTGTCTTATGATAGATAGTCATTTTTACAGTTATTTATATTGTTAAACAATATTAAAATTCTTATTATTTTTGAGTCAGGTCTATAATATATTTAGTTTGAATATGAAATCTGAACATAATGGCAACATACATTTTTTAAAATGGACTTTACAATCCTGTTAAGGACATCTTTTTTTAAAAAAAGAAATGTATAGAAAGCATTTATTGTCTTTCACTGGACTACACAGCAGGAGCAGCAGTGGCGTAGGAGGTTACGAGCTCGTGTATCTAATCTAGAGGAACCGGGTTTGATTCCCCGCTCTGCCGTTTGAGCTGTGGAGGCTTATCTGGGGAAATCAGATTAGCCTGTACACTCCCACACATGCCAGCTGGGTGACCTTGGGCTAGTCACAGCTTCTCAGAGCTCTCTCAGCCCCCCCCCACCTCACAGGGTGTTTGTTGTAAGGGGGAAAGGGCAAGGAGATTGAAAGACCCTTTGAGTCTCCTACAGGAGAGAAAGGAGGATATAAATCCAAACTACTACTACTACTACTCCTCTTCTTCTTCTTCAAGTACTTATATTATTGTTTGATACTGGGAGGCAGGAACTGCCAAGTGTTATTCACTGACCTTCTGGCTGAGCTTTCACTGTTTGGTGTCTAGCAACTACCTGATCTCTGCTTCTAGCAGAGTGTTGTAATTATAAATGTTTACATCCACCAACCAAAGAACATGGACATATACTTTCCCGCTCAAGGAGGCTAATAATCTGCTCAGTAACCTTTGTTTCTGGTCAAGATCGTTGTTTGTTTGTTTGTTTGTTGGAACATGGGCAGGGCAACTATACACACTTGAGAAAAAACGAACGAATTACAGAAGAAAGAAATACTGGAAAGAAGCACCTCAATGTGCACATGACCACTATGCAACCAACGAAATGAGAAAGAAAGGCACAAATTAACAGGTGCCTAATAGACCACTATTGCTGTAACATCGCATAACCCCAAGGTTATCCATCTTATAATTTCAACTGTAAGTGAAGGGTGAATTCCTGCAATAATAGCTTTCAGCAGGATAATAGAAGAGCCCAACAGTGCTACAGTAGGACAAACACGTTCACTTTTAAGCATCCAGAGAAAGCAACTCATTTCGTAGGAGGCTAGCAAGCAGACCTATTTAAAAAGTCTGCTTTTTTTCTTTCCAATTGATATATAAAGCCGCTACTCCTTGAAGACAACAACAACTTGCAAGAAATGGAAGAGTGGTGGCAGAAGCTCCAACTCCCAAGCTGTCTCCATCCCTACTGGAATGTCACATTATGCTTTGCATGCGATACGCAATTGAGAAGTGACAATAGCTATAAAAAGACCTGACAATTTTCACTTGAGCAAAATTTACATTGCCTTTTGCTATTTTACATAAGTGATTTCTCCAAGTCATCCATCAAAAAGAAAGAAAGCTTGATAGATATCCAAACAATCTGTTTGTATGATATTAATATTGCACAAATATCACTGTCCTAGGATCAAATGTACATATAGAAAACAATGAGCTATCTTGGAGCAAATCAGGCCTAGGCTTAGAAAGCACACAATAGTGTCAAGACTTCTTTTTCTGTACACACTCCCAAGACATTTGCCAGTTCAAACAGGAATTAACAACAACACACGTTAACAAGAAGAGGACAAAACAAACTTTTTGTGCTACTTTTCTATCTTCTGAATTACAGGATGCTGCACAGGCTAGAATGCATGAAAAGGCAGACATGTACTAAAGGACACCAAACCCATTTCTCCTTGTTTCCAGGCTCACTTTTTGACAAAAGGCTACAAAAAGAAAATCGAAATTGCTCGCAGTTATTCACAAACAATATCCCTGCCAGAGTAGGGATTCTCGCCTATCATGTAACAGGAAATTAATTTTGCGAATTACTTAGCAAGTATCTTTGCATAATTTAAATTAGTGAGATGGGAGGGGTATGCGGTTTTGGAATTATTTGCTGTGTAGATGCCTTTGAGATAGAACATCCTTTCTGTCTCTTCCAGTGGCATAGTAAATAAAGTCTTCTTCTTCAGAGGCATAGTATAGCTTGAAATATTTAGGTCTGACAAGGACTAATGATGGAACTTTATAGCGGTGGGCTAGAACTGGTGATCCTTCTATCCAGAACTTTCATCAATTTTATTTTGATAACAAAAGTCAGGCTTAAGCACAAGTTAACTCTAAATTCATGCATATAATTAATTCAATGGGGTTTTTTTTCTTCTGGTAATTACAATATACCAGTTTCTTTAGATTTCAAACCCTGCCACTGCTTCTCTATTTGAATAGTTCTTCAAAAGATATTCTGTAAAGGATTTCCAGTTTTCTGAAAACTTGTCCAAACTGTTGTCTCTTAGTAATGTCGTCAGCTTCGCCATTTCTGTATATTCTATAACTTTCAGAATCCAGTTCTTTTCTGTTAGTATTTTATCATCTCTCCATTTTTGCGCACAGAAAGTCTTTGCTGAAGTCATCATATACATAAACAGAGTTCTGGATTGCTTAGCAAAGTCCTCTCCCTTAATTCCCAACAAAAAGGCCTCAGTTTTTTTCAAAATTGTTCTTTTCAAAATCTTTTGCATTTCCTTAAGTATCATATCCCAATAAATCTCAGCCTCTTTATACATCCACCATATATGAAAAAGACCTGTCTGGCTGTTGACACTTCCAACATCTTTTTGACACACCTTTGTACATCTTTGCCCATTTTTTGGCATTAAATACTGTCTGTAAATCATTTTGTAAGATATGGCACAATCCTGATCTTTTTCACACCTGTCCCTGGTATCCTTTTTTTCTGTTTATCTTTTTACCTCCTAGAGATATCTTTCCCTGACCTGTACAGCCCAGGTTAGCCTGATCTTATCAGATCTCAGAATCTAAGCAGAGTTGACTCTGACAAGTAATTGGATGGGAAACCTCCAAGGATAACCAGGATCACGATGCAGAGAGAAGCAATGACAAACCACCTCTGAATGTTTCTTGCTTGAAAACTCAACAAGAAGTAGTCATAAGATGTGATTTGGCAGCAAAAAGAGAGATTTTATTAAAACTTTACTATATAAGTTTACTGAAGTTCCTATTCTTCAGCATTTAGCTCCCTGCGTAGAGAGTGCATATCCTCAAAATTCTAGTGCATAGAGATACATAAATGCACAAAGATGGAGGTTCCATGTTGATAGTCCAGTTGGGTACAACCATATTAAACTAATGTATCTTTAACCAAGTTTACTTTTAAATTACCACAGATAACCACTCTACCATATACACTGGGAGGCCCTACAGTATAAATAGGGTTATAGTTACCCTTCTACCATCTGAAACAGGCCTAACAGGAACAAACTAATTGTGTGCAATTATACACTGACAGAGAAATAAACAACTTATAAGAACCATTTCAGAAACTTGGTCAGCAGAGAGCAGTAATAAGGGAGATGCAGTATTACCTACACAGCAAAAAGATTTTCACCTTCAAAAACAGGAAAGGGAGTAAACTGTTACGGTACAACGAGTGACCAAAAAAAGTGCCCTACATGAGACAGAGTTTCTGTACTAGATTTTAGAACTACAAATATAAAGCAACAATTGCCTCCAAATTACCTAAAACTAAAATATCCAGATTTCAAAACACAGACCTCACTAACGTTCACCAATCATAGATTCCAAGTCTGTATTCCAGAACACTGCAAGTGTATGGAGATCAGAGAGATGACCTTTCTTTCACAGTATTTGTATAGTCGACAGAAAGATATCTTATAAATACAGATACAAAAATAAAATTAAATCAAGCTTCTGGATTTGTGTCACGTTATGAAGTTATGACAGCAATATGGGTAGAACATTTCCTGCATGTATTCTCAAAGTGTGTCCCATTTATATCACACTCTTTGCAGGATCTTTTTTATAAACTCCAATCTGGGGCTAACAACATGAAATCTCATAAATGGGGAATGGATGAAGGTTGGCAGACCAGCCATACTGATATTCCCCACTACCTCAGTATATATTAAACTAGACTGATATGCATGGGGCGGGGGGGGGGGGGCACAGCCTTTAATTATCTCAAGAGCAGGAATCATAGGTTATACCAGGGATTTTTTATAAGCAAGGAACACATTTCCACTTTTTGACCATGGCAATTCTAACACCAGTCCCCTGCATAGCCAATCTCATTTCTGATCACTGTGAACGTCATAAACAGCTGTCAATAAAGATGAGTAGAATTTACGGAACCACACTCTAACAACAATCATCACAGCAATTAATGAATTTGCACAGTTTCCTTCCCTTCCCAGGAAGAAAGTAGTTTGATTTCATAGCTGGAAAAATGCCCTCTAAGAGCACAATTTCATCAAAAGGAATATGATCTGCAGACTACAAATTCACATTTTGAGCAGTTATTGCACAAAACAAGCAACTCTGTAAAAACACAGATATCAAGCATCCTTTCCTAAAGCCTTCATGTTGAGGAGCGTTTTTTTAGAAGACATGATCAACAGGAACCAAACTAGTGTGAAACAAAAGATCCAGGATCAAGATCTTCCCCCATCCTCCTTTTTTAAGTTCTAAGGAGCTACAGAAATGGGGACATTTAAACCTTCCCTTAGCTTACTGCCCACAAATTCTCCAGGGCTAGGATTCACACATTCTATAAATCAGCTTGCAAACACCTGATATGTGTTTGGAGTATGATCCAAAAGATCTGAAAACTAATCAAATGCAGTTTTTTTTCCTTCTGACTATCGCAAGTCTCCTAACTGAAATCCAGGATGTCCCTTTCTAGACTTCCTTGTACTAAGTTAATAGCTTTCCTAACAATCACTGACAACACCAAGTTCATCAATACATAAATGATGAGACTGGCCTACAGCTGCTAATAGAACATTAATACTATGCAGCTGTACTTGTGCAGCAATGCGCACCTTAGAACTGAATCGCATGAACTGAGCAATGCTGATTATTTGAGAAATAAGTTCATGCGTTTTAATTGGAACGTGTGTCACATATGTTTAGAACAGCTTTAAATCAAGGCTACTTCCCTTCCTGTCATTCCACCTCGGGCACCCATAGAGCAACTGAGTGATCTATCAGATCCCAGCCAAATTGTAAACACTGCTACTAACAGCATGTTATGATTAAAACAGACAAAACAGGGTGCTTTCTTTTTTAATTAACAAACACCATGTGGGTTAATTACAATAAAGTTAGGCTCATAGGAGAATATGCATGACACTCGCAGTGCCAGAAAGCAGTAACAGGGTGTTTAAATAGCCTTTCTGGCAAGATCTATGTGCATTTCAGCAGAACTGTGGCAAGGTGGTCGTAAGAGTGCTTTGCTGTTCAGCAAGGTTCATTTTAGCCAGGCACTAACATAGGGAGAAAAGTTAGCATCCTGGATCTTCTATCAGAGCAAATATCACATCAAAGGGTCCTACATGGTCAGAAACCAGTTATGCATGGTTTGAAAAGGAAAAAAAGGCCGACCTACACACCTCAGAAAACTATGCTCAGGAATGTGGAGAGCTCTTCTTAAGTACAAACCACACAGTGGAAGAGGTGCTTCTCAAAACAGCCTTCTTCACACTGAGGAACAGGTAAGCGGGTCCGAAGACATAGGTACATCTTGAAAATCTGCTCATGATCAAGCTGCTCCCAAAAACTACCCAGAGGAAAAACACTCCACTTCCTTAGGCAGATCCTCTCCCACACCCCTCAACAGCACCCCGGCACACGATGCAATCCCCTGCACCATTCTGCATCCTTCCTCCACATATCAGAAGACGTCGATCAACATATGCAGCCTCCAAAATTATTCCCCACCCCTCAACATGTAGCACAGTATGACATGAAGGACCACCACGCATGTTTCACACCTCCCGCGACAACCACCCTCCCCACGCCCAAATCGCAATAGCTGATCTCACCCTCCCCTTTACACACACACAAACCGACACGCGATCTCCTCTCAAGAAACAATCTACCTGCGCCAAACAAAATTACCCGACCAGTCCTCCCCCTCGACCCCTCAGAGCCTACCCAACACTCATCAAAGATCCCCAAGGACAGGAGGCGCCCAACAACAGTTCCCAAAGTTCCCAATCCCAGCTCTCCCCGACGGGGACAAGGCACCAAACCACCCAGGCACTACGGATCCCCCACGGCCACACGAAGCAGCCTGCAACCAGCACCCACTCACGCCCACCCAAGCACAGACACGGCGCGCTCTTCCCCCACGCCCCGGGGGGTATCCAGCCATGCGTCCCCTCCCCTGCTCACCTCGATCAGCTGCACGTAGCTGGCCGGGAACCAGCCCCGCAGCCCTTCGGCGGTCTCTCCTTCCCACCAGCCGCCGTCGGGCCCCGCCTGCAGGAAGGTGAGCAGCTCCCCCGCAGCGAAGCGCAGCCCGTGCCTGTGCCTCTCCCCGGAGAAGGGGTACAGGGTCCTGCAGCGCGCCCCCAAAGCCGGCACCGCGCGCTCTTGCCCCGGCGGCGGCATCTCCGAGCGAGCGACTTCGCCAAGTCAGTCGGCTCCGGCTCTGCCACAGGTGCCGCTGGCCTCTGGCTGCCGGGAGCTCGCCTGCCTGCCCGCCCGCCTCCTTTCTCGTCCCGCCCCGTCAGCCCGCCTCCCTTCCCCGCACCGCCCCTGGGACCGGCGCCCGCCCGCCCTCGCACACGCTGGAGCCTCTGCCAAGTCGGCCCCTCTCCTGGGAGCCCTGCAGAGAGGGAAAGTAGCCTGGGACCGGCCAGGTCGGCATCGTTTCCCCGCCCACCCGCGCCCTCTTCCCCAAGAGTTTCACCGCCGCTTCTCTCTCTCTCGGGCCCGAGGGCAGGCAGGACTATGAGCGATTGCTGCTGCTAGCCGCCCACTTAGATCGACAAGAATCCGGTGGCCATGGCGCAGTGACCACATTTTTATTACTGCCTAATGTACATACACGACATTTGCCAGCGTACATTTTAAAAAATGTAAACGCTGCAAAGACGTGTATGGCACGGGTGCGCTCTTCAGGGACTGGCGTGCAGCGCTTACATCCTGCAGCAACACCCAAACGCCTGTCAATCATGTCATCATAGGTCAAATTTACTGTTGTCTGTGGACGACTTCCAAAAGCAAAATTGCTCCCCCACACCTCATAAAAAATTAATTAAAACCGAGTCAATACATGTAACATTTGCAAACATTGGTAGCAGTCATTTAACAGCAGGGCACCCGGTATTGTTTTGCTCCACCAGAGAGCAAAAGTAAAATATTAACATGCACATTATCTCCATAAGATATTATAACTGCAGAAGTGTTTTCTGAATAACATTTGTTCAGGTTCTGGCTGCAGCTAAAGGTAAAGACAGACTCAAGAAGAACCTAAGGCTCATTCTGCACAAGCAGAATAATGCACTTTCAAACTGCTTTCAGTGCTCTTTGAAGCTGTGCGGAATGGCAAAATCCACTTGCAAACAGTTGTGAAAGTGGTTTGAAAACGCATTATTTTGCATGTGCAGAAGGGGCCTAAGAGCCATCTAGTCCAGCACCCCATTTCCTACAATAGCAGACCACCACAAGGCCAGAATCTGCACCATGTTGCTGAAGTGAAGCTGTGGCATAATTTGGGACTGGTGAATGTAGTAAGGCAACATTAAATGTGAGTTACTTTTCTCCACGTGTCCTCAAAAGTTTTATTAACATAGTTCAGATGAAAATACACTGTGCAAATTTAGATAATCTATTTCCCCTATTATTTCATATTCTCCAGGCTTGACATTTGCCTTTGTAAAGGTTGATAGGCATGGACTTCCTTCAGTAATTTAACAAAAAAAAAAAACCTACTGAAACAACTGGTTTGCAACTTATTTTCCATTTACACAATTCACTTTTGAAGATTAATTTTTGCTAGGATTCTATAAAGGATTCACAAATACACCAAAGTCCTTTTCACAGAAGCCTGCTCAACCTTGCTAGGTGAATTTCAACAACGGGTAAGACCCATCATGGTGCAAGCAGATGATGAGAGGTGACCACATGACATTGTGGTCATATGACAGGAAGAGGAAGAGCTAGTGAACCTGTTTGTGCAAAAAAAAACAACTTTTGTGTCTTGGTACTCCTCTTGTCATGCTTTCAAAGGCAGACTATCCTTGTTCTCAGCCCATGTGCAGCAGATGCTTCCATAAAGTAGCAAAAGTGGCAACTCAGTAGAGGCTCGTGACCCACTTCATAACTGAAAACCACTGCTTAAGAAGGTAATTGGAATAACATCTAGGATAGAGTAAAAGTCTGCAGCCTCATAGCCACTACTGTTGTTTGTCAGTCACAGCACTAAAAGCAAGCCAACCACAGCGATGGCGGGATGCAGGGGCAGTGACTAGTCCCAGTCTATATTTCCCACTCTTCTCCGGAAGCTGTTCAGGGGAAGCTAGGGGAGTTCTAAGGCCTTCTGTTTCAGCAGCTTAACTCCAGTTGTCTCTGAGCCACATTTTCCCTTTTATTGTCCATCCCCACCCACCCACCCACTTAAATGACATTGTCTCTCTAGTTTTTTCCTTTATCTTACTTTCTCCCTCCTTTCAATATCTCCTTATCAGTTAGTTATTCCTGTAATGGCTTTTATCATCCCATCTGTTTCTACCACTTTTACCTCCACCAGTCCATTAGTCAGTCACTCTTTCTCTCTTTTCTCGTCCCGCCCCGCCCCGCCTCGCCTGTTTTATTTACCTCTCACCTTTTCTTAGCTTAGGCTGTTCCCTCTCATGTATGCAATTACTCTTTTCGGTGCACTGAACGCAGGGTATATATTTTTAAGTGAGAATCTAGAAGGCTAGAAGAATCAGGTTACTAACCTGAATGCCCTTTGTTTGATCCTATTTGGCTAATTTGATTAATTTGACATATAGGAAAAGTACTCAGCCCATGTTCAAAAGCACTGTCTTATTACATTTCCAGGGTCTTAGCACAGGCACTCTAAGCATCTTCTGGAATTGAGTCTTGACTGGATTGTAACCCCAGAGTCTGTGTTTGGTTTTGTTAACTAGCCCTGTGCCAATTACATCTAACACCTGGAGATATTTGTTCTTCAGACATCTGTACTCCATCTGTTGTCTTCTGATAGTACATGATGTGGTAGATAAACTTGATGTGTACACCTAAGGATGTCTTTGGGCATCAGGGCTGGTACCTGCCAACTCTGTGTCTTGTGTCATATAAATGCAGAAAATATGTACCTCAAAATTGAATAAACACTTCTTAATTTTTGTTATGGACACTTGGCAGTTATTGCGCATTATCAAGTATTTTTCTTTGCCAAGTGAGAAGCTTCAACATTTCTGGCTTCTCTTCAAACAAGTATCAAAATGAGTCTGTACACCATCTTTACTGGTTACATGGTTAAGTCCTCCTGATCTTTTCCATGCTTTTTCAGTTTGTAGGGCTAAGGGACCTAACCCTTCTCCTCAACCAAAGAACTTTATATTGTAGAATGTAATTTAACTTCTTGTGAGACCACCCCTTGTAAACAGAAGCCATGGAAGGTGACATTGTCCAGGTTTTTCAAATCCAGTGGTCAACAACGGAAAAAGTGAGGAATATCCTTGTGCAAACCTCTTGCGTTGTCAAGGAAACTGTATTTCTGAGTCAAGCAGAGGGAGTATAAGAATCATGTGCCTAAATCTCTTCTCTAACCACCACAATAGTCCAGTCCATGGAATTTTGATGCTTTCTGAAATGGGGGTGTCCGTTTATTGTGTTCTGTGGAAATAAGGATCAACAATTATGGTACACAAGATCACAGTGTTCTCTTCTCATTAGTAGACAAGACCACTATAAATTACTCCCAGGTCTAACTAGGAAAGTGAAAAAGAGGCTGACTGAGGTCACTGTGTTGGAGTAGTTAAGGGCAGAAGATTCTAATTTGGAGAACCAGGTTTGATTCCCTGTTCTCCTCATGCAACCTGTTGGGTGACCTTGGGCTAGTTACAGTTCCATCAGAACACTCTCACAAGGTGCTTGCTGAGGGGAGGGGGAAAGGGAGGGTGATTGTAAACCATTTTGAGACTCCTTTTAGTAGAGAAAAGCAGAGTATAAAAACAACTCTTCTTCAATGTCCCACTAAATTTCATAATTCTTGGTCTATACATGCAACAGAATGACCTGGCAATTTAACTGTACCACTTCAGATGGTTGGGAGAAAGTAGCATTCTTAATACTTTTCCATGAAAAAACCTTGCAAATAAAAAGGAGCAAGTGTGGAACAAAGATACTAGCCCCAGGCTATCCCTTACAGGAAATTATGAATGTAGGGGATCTTTGACTATATGCAGGTCCCATAGTTCATTTTACCACCTTAGCATTCTGCCATCCCATTGCCACCTTATTCTGCTGTATATCTAATGGAGTGAGATGGAAAAATGGGCTATACTGCTTTAGACTGTGGGGGGTCCAGCAGCACTGCCAATGATCTTCCATGCCAAAAATCCCCTCAGAGTAAAAAAAAATCAGCACAACAGAGATAAAGGTTGTATTTTAGACCTTTGTATGTTGCATATAAGATTGCCATACAGGGGGAGTGACATCACCACCAGGAAGTAACTGAGGAGTGCTTGAATTCCCAGAGCAGTGCTAGCCACAGTGTTGTTGTTTCTCCCCACTTATTGCCCTGACTTCTCCTTTGATCATGCACAAGGTGGAAGCATGGTTGTGGAATTTGCTGTCTATCAGCAGGTACCCGGTAATCCCAGTTTTTCACTTACAAAGAATTATTAATGTAGGCAAACGCCCATGTGCCAATTATGTTCTTCAGGCAGCTTTCCCCTATTGGATCCCTTGCCCAGTATTGTTCATTTGGCAGGGGCATCAGTTGGGTGATAGGCTTTCTCTGTGGTAGGTCCATTAATATGGATCAGTTTACCAGTCTGGGAGCACCTTCACTTGCTGCATTTCAGAGGGCGTGTAAAATTAGCATGTTTTCATTTCAGAGGGTATTTCATTTGGCTGGCAGATTTGCTATGTTTTTAACTGTGTTCTATAATTGCAGGTTGTTGTTTTATTTGTCGCTGGGGACTTACAATGTTTTCAGCATTGTTGCAGCTTTTGGTGTTTTGTTAAGCGTCTTCTGCCAGAGGAGATCTGGCCAGGTATAAATGTTTTAAATAAATATATAAAATAAACTTTGAAAAACATCAGGCACCAACTTTGGACTGAAGCAGCCCAGCCCATCTATTATCTCTAAACATGACCACCCCATTTTACTGCATGGGCCAATCAAGTCTCACTGCTGTCTGATTATGACTATGATGATAGGTGCAAACAGTGACATGTACACATCTATATGGAGGGAATGAGAAGACTGAGGCTCAGCATCAAGCTGGATATATATTAAACCGTAATCTTATACATTCATTTTCAAGACCACCTAATACTAAGTAGTTAATGGCAGTAATTATCTTTCCAGTACGTGTTGGGAAACCGAAGCAGAGGGAGCCTCCCCCCAGCACACACACATGCTGAGTTAATTTGTTGGCACTCCAGAGGCAGTGCCGTTTCATTGTGTGTAATTACTTCGACAGTATGGTCAACACAATGTCCAAGCAGAAATCCCTGTATCCGTTTTCTCTTCTCCTCTTAGAATTTCCTTGCAATAATAATGTGGCATAGCTAACTTTTATATATAGAGCTGACGCAGCACATGGTATGGGATAATTGCAACAAGCATAAGGCTCAACCCTGGCCCCTGAATGCTTGGGGGTTTTGTTCAATGACACAGGGCATCCCTCTGGATCAGTACTGGGATGTATCCCATTATCTGTAGACTTTGCAAAATTGGTCTTTCCTACTTCCTCCTCCTGCTGCAGCCATCTGAGCTTTCCTAAATTGTGTTTGGAAGGGGGGCAAGCAGTAGACCCTCAGAAATGCATAAGAAACATATCAGAGTTCTCCAGTGGGAAAGGGAATCAGTGGAAATTGAACCCCCACCCCTTCCATCAATGCTATTCACTGGGAGGAACTGCCTGGTTGAATGCATTCCATTATTTATACATACACAATCATACAAGCACAGAAGGAGCGCATGAACGTAGGCAATGTGCTTGTCCTCTGCAAGTGCTCTGCAATCACAACCTGTTCTTTTAGTATCTTAGAATTCCATTTTGGTCCAGATTACTACAATTAATTTTCCTCACTATGGTAAGGAAAGGTGAGTCTCAGAGAAAAACATTGTTTCACTCCACCCATCCACTGCACCTGTCTTTGATCTTGACAGAGCCATTGTGGTATAGTGTTTGGAGTGTTGGATTATCTCATGGGAGACCAAGGATTGAATCTCCTCCTCACTATGCCATGGATTTTCATTGGGTGGCCTTGGGCTGGTCATTCTCATTGTCTAACCTACCTCACAGGTTTGTTGTTGTCAGGATGTTGCAATTTGCTTTGGATCGTCAATGAGGAGAAATGCAAGGAAATATTGTAAACAAATTTGGACTGTTCCAGTATATTGTGTGTGTGGGGTGTGTGTGTGTGTGTGTGTGTGTTATTATCTAAGGTATCCACTTTTGCCAAATAGATTACTAGGCAAGGGCTTGAACAAAAGTTGATCAAGACCAATGTTGCCCAAAGTGTAACATATCTGTCCAGACCTGCACATTTATAGAACAGTATTTAGGGATTAGGTGATATCCAAGATATCCAGATCAACATGAGTTTTATCGCAGCCAGAATGAAAGCCAGGGATTTAGTAGGATCTTCACAGGGAGTGTGGTACTGAGATTTAGGATAGATTGCAAAACAAAAAAAACCTCATATTTTTCATGTTTCAAGTTTAACTAAAAAAAACTGATGGAATGTAGAGGTCCATACAATACCAACAGCTTGACTAGAGCAACATTCCACAGAATTTAATATTACTCCAGTGTTGCAATAATGTTATGGCAGTGCTGTAGGCAAACATGCCAGAGCAAATGTTGTAGATCAGAGAGGGGGGGGGAAAGAGATAAATGAGGCAGGTCAGGAAATTTTTCATGAAGACATATTGCTTTTCTGCTAAACAAAATTTTTGCGTAGGCAGAAATCAGGTTTTTTAAATCTCCTCTTGGAAATTGTCCAAAAAGGGGAAAAAATTGGCAGACCATACACTCCTCAACCCAAAAATACTTCAGAAGGAAGTCAAGCTGTGGGTTGGGAATAAGGGCAATTCTATAAAAAGATGTAACTTATAACATTTCGAATGCTTTATTTACCCTCCTTGTTAAGTATTCTGTAACAAATGTGCAAGTTGTAAGTATTTGAATGGTGCTGGCCTCTTCCCTGGGCAGTAGGCCACAGTAACTTTCCAGCATCACCATCAACCACACGGGGCAGGAGGATGATAGAACAGCAGCTGGGGATAGCACCACAGCAGCGCACCCATGCTGTTGACATGCTTAGCTAGATTTTAGTGTTTATCGACTTCATTTATACCCTACCTTTCTCTCCAGTGGGGAGGGGTGGCATGCAAGGGAGGGGGAGGGGAGGGAGGGGTGGCATGAAAGGGAGTGAGGGGAGGGGTGGCATGCAACGGAGGGGAGGGAAGGAGACCCGGCATCTGGACCTGGCCCACCCACCCTAGTGGAGGGAGGGGGAGGGATGGCATGCAAGGGAGGGAGGGGTGGCATGCAAGGGAGGGAAGGGGAGGGGGTTTCATGTGATGCAGGACTGAGGAAAAATAGTTTTTAAAGACTCAGCCGCCTGAAAAATCCCATTGGGAACACCAATTTATGCCACACATTTTGGTGGTATAAGTTGGCTGCTGGCATAGGGGGGGTTCCCAGGCCAAAAGACCTTTGAGAGCCAACTTAAGTTGGTTCCACTCCTCTTCCACATCAGCAGAGACTGATTTGGGTGCTGTGGCAGCCAGCCACTCAGATAAGTCCCTTTGTGCCACTGTCCATGCTGCTTTGCACAGCGCTGGTGGCACAGGACCTGGTGCAATCATCTTACTTCCACTATGGTTTTGCTCCCCTTTGGTTTTTACAGTAACTCTGTTACTCTTAGCAGTGTCAGATCACTCTTGACCCATTGACTTCAATGGGTTTGGGAGGGTCTAACGCTTAGTATGGCACTGTTATTTGTTTACACTGGAGCTTTCTTAGAGATGTAGGGGATTAAGTATTCTGTGTCCAGTGAATTTCAGTTGGAGCCAAGTTACTGTGGGTTGCTTCATATAGGGGCAAAATGGTATTTGAAACCAAATGACCTGGTCCAGCTCCCTGGCATGCATACCTCTTCATTTGTAAACTTTGCACACTACATTTTTCTCTGGGAATATAGTACATTCTACAAACACATCAGAAATGAATACATGATGCAGCTTACTTCTTTGAAATAGCACTAATTGTTACAATAAAGAAGGCTTAGTGAACACCTTAACCTGTGAACTAAAGAGTATTGCAAATATTTGACTAGATTATTACAGATACAAATGCTGCAGTTTCCTAGTTATGTTGCAGAATCATTAGAGCTGAATCCACTGGTATAAAGCTTATTGCATGAAGAAGGGGAGAGGAATGAACAAGGGGAAGCTATGCGCGTGGTTGCTAGGGAACTACCTAGATCCCCTCTTTGGAGCACTGATATAATGAGTACATGAGCGATTTTACCCATCCTCTTTCTTCTATAATGAGCTTCAAAATATTACAGTAACTAAGGAAGGGCCCTGTGGTTAGCCAAAAAGGAAACTACAAATCCTCACCTCGAGGGTAACTGGTGATTTTGCAGTGGCATCATGTTCACGGGGTGATGTGGAGTTGGAAGAGGTCTGCTGCCCTTGTCACTGGGGATATAGCACTTTAATCTTTTAATGCTTTACTCTTATCTGATCCTCATGATAGACCTGGATAAGATACAATCTCCTTCTCCCCTCACAACAAACACCCTGTGAGGTGGGTGGGGCTGAGAGAGCTCCGTAGACCTGTGACTAGCCCAAGGTCACCCAGCTAGCGTGTGTTGGAATGCACGGGCTAATCTAGTTCCCCAGATAAGCCTCCACAGCTCAAGTGGCAGAGCGGGGAATCAAACCCGGTTCCTCCAGATTAGAGTGCACCTGCTCTTAACCACTATGCCACTGCTGCTCATAGTTGACTTTTTAAAAGTTGGCTTCTTAAAAGTGGGTGCAGTGACATCTTTGATAAGGTGCCTGGTTTCCCCCACAATGCTTCTAGTGCATATGGGCTGTATTACCATACTGGGACCTGGGGAAATTACATCATCTTGGCATTGCTGTTAGCGTGCAGTGCACTCACTAAATGATCAGTTTTTACAGCAAGCCTGTAACAAGTTATTATGGCTGCGATTGTTGCTTCTTCTAAATTTAGGTAAACAAGGCATGTTTTGTCCAACATGCTACCAGTTTCTCTCTGGCCACCATCAGGGGGGAGGGGTACAGTTGCTAGATCCAGGTTGGGAAACTCATGGAGGTCTGGGAATGGAGCCTGGGGGAAGACAGGGATCTCAGTGGGGGCACAATGTCATACAGTTCATCCTCCAAAATTCATCCTCCTCTTCAGGGAACTGATCTCTGTAATCTGGAGATTAGCTGTAATTCCAGAGGATTCCCAGGTCCCACCTGGAGTCTGGCATCCCCTAGCTATGATTTAAACCTAGATATCCCTGGTCAAACTTCAGGTTATATGCAGGCTTATACTCATTTGAGGGAGAAATCCAGTTGCCATAATGAGAGGCATTATGTTGGGACACATTTGTAAACAATAACAACAGTCGTAGCTGTATGTGCATCAGAAGTGAGGCACTGCAATAGCACCTCACTTGAGTTTGTCTTCAGCACCACCTGCTGGGGTGGGAAAGGGGAGAGAGAAAACAGAAAGCGAGCAGCGAGGCAAGCAAAGAACTGCATTCTGAGTAGAAAGATGTTCAGGATAAACAAAGGAAGTACGGTAGTTGCACCACTCACTGATGACTTTCATTGTCGTGGGATGTGGTGATGGCAATTAAACCAGGTGGCTTTTAAAAAAAAAGATTAGGCAAATCTGGGGTGGATAATATCAAGAACTATTTGCCCTGAAAGTGAAAAATGGTATCTGTATGTTCAGAGGTGATGTAATTCTGACTACCAGTTGCTCGAAGCCAAGCAACAAGGGACTGCTGTTAAACCGTCTTGCAAGATGTCTTGCGATATGGAAGAGGCAAAGTAGAAAGATGTGAAATGATTAAAATAAAGCATCCTGTCTGAAAGCTTTTCATACCCATTTGGCTAGCTGGCCTTGGAAACAGATGGCTTTTTGATTCTTGATAAATTCTTATTCCATTTTCCAAGGGGTTAAAAACGCACTTAGCTTCACAACAAGCTTATCAGGTAGGCTGCTCTGAGAGATAGCGACTTGCCTGTGACAATGCTTTTCATAGCTCAGAACAGATTCGCTGCATTGTAAGTTTATTTATTTATTTATTTATTTATTTGATAGACCGCCCTACCCCCAAAGGGCTCAGTTCACATACAAATGCCAGAGTTTGCCAAATATGAGCATGGTACTGACAGTTGTGACTGACACATATTTTAATACGCTTCCCTGGATTAAATACAGAAGTAGATTTTGGTCAACTATTACTATTTTTACAGCAGGGAAAATTCCAGTTGCTAGCAATCCCAGATTGTTTTTCTGAAACCTGAAAAAATATATACTTTTCCCACTTTTTCAGACATTCAGGAGTAAATACAGCCACATTTCAGTGGCCATCAGACATCTGGGATTTTTAATATTCACATATGAAAGGCTTCAGATTTTAAACCATCACTTGATGCTAGTTTAGCATTTTCAAAAAAAAAAACATCCCAGGTTGAACTGAAGGAAGGTGGTGAAAACTTTTAGCCCATAGACAACCCAGCCCAGTTTGAACACAGATTCCCCATTTAATCAATCATGCAAAATAGAACAAGGGGGCAACTCTAAATAGCATTTATCATTAAAGGTGGCACAGGTGGTACAGGGAGGTAGGGAGATGGCATCAGGACATACGAGTGACCTGGTGGAACATCTCCATCTTACAGGCCCTGTGGAACTGTTAAAGTCTTGCATGGCCCTGGTATCAGCTAAAAGAGAATTTCACCAGGCTGAAGTCAGGGCAGAAAAAGCCCTCACTCTGATCTAGGTCAATCTAATGTCCTTGGGACCAGGGATCATCAAGATATTTTTATCAGAAGACTGAAGAGTCCTCCATGAGCAATATGGGGTGATGCCGTTCCATAAATACAAGAGTCCCAGACTGCTCAGGGCCTTGAAGATTAAAACCATACCTTAAATCTGATTCAGAATTTCACTGGCAACCAGTGCAGCATTAAAGCACAAATTTTATATGCCCTCTCACTGAGATGCCAGTGAGGAGTCTTGCTGCCACATTCTGGACAAGTGTTAGTTTCTCAGGGGTAGGCCTATGTAGAGCGAGTTACAGTAGTCTAGTCTGCAGGTAACTGTTTGCATGGATCACTGTGGCTAAGTCAGGGCGGGATAAGTAGGGGGCCAGCTGAAGATTCTCACCATATCTTTCCATGGAGGTGATTCTGGGCCTCCATGGAAAGGGAGGACTCCAGGATCACACCCTGGCTTTTAACCGACATGGCTGGATGTAAAGTTGCCAAATTTTGACAGCTGGAAACCCTCCACTGGACTGCTTTGACCCAGCCACAGGACCTCCATCTTCAATGGATTCAATCTCAACCTGCTCTTTTCCAACCAGCCAGCCATAGTCTCCAGACACTGTGCCAGAATATCTGGGAGGGCGGCTAGTCAGCCATCAACAGAACAAGCTGAGGATCATCAGTATACTGGTGATAGCTCAGCCCCAAACTCTGAACAAGCTGTGCCAAGGGCAGCTTATAGATTAGTTGAGCTGGGGCAGTCTCACTGGATCCAGCTCCCTTTGAGTCTTCAGTTTCTCTTGCTAAGAATTATCTATCCCCAACTATATTCTCTGGGAACTATTTCTATCTCAGGGGGTGTTCTCACCTGACAGTCCCACCCCATGATTTTCTTACATCATTTTCAGGGAACTAGGATTTATCTCCTGTCGCCAGAGATTTACTTTTCATTCTTGGGGATTCACTTCTGGAATCTGGTTCCAGGTTGCAGCTGTGGGTATAATCCAGTTGCTGTTTCTGCTTTGTGTTAGAGAACATTTCCTAAGGTAGAAAAATTGTAGAATGGAAAGTGAATATATCTCTGCTTGCTGCTACCGTCAATATAGGTCAAACTGTCTTTTGTACACCACAGTGTGCCACATCAACTCTAGGTCAGCTGTCTGTGTTCAGATATTCAATTTCTATACTGTGTTCAGTTCAACTGGGTCTACTGAAACATACCATACCTTTTCATCCAGATCTGATCATCTTGATTCTCAAACGCTTTTTATAGTCCTGTGATAAAATATTTTCCTTCATCTGTCTTTAGCACAAAGTGTTGATAAATTGGGGCAATGGAATTATAGGGTTAAGATACCGGGGTTTGTGGGGGGAATGTTAGCACCATATTAAAAAAAAAACACTGGAATGTACAAATACCATAGAGAACATCTAGTAGTTGTAGTAGGAGTATAGTGTCGTTTCTCTTCTGTCTCTGCAAAATGGAGCACAGCTGATAAGCTGATTTCTGTGGAGAGGCTGAGGTCCACACATATAGATGTGTGCTTGTGTCTCTCAGTATTTGCCCCTCAATGGGGTCTCTGTTCTACTGCTGTCTGTGTATAAAGCTGCTATTCTCTAAGAATGACTCATAAGTGCAAGTCTCTTACAATTAAATGTAAAATGTGATGTTTGTAGAGTGGTAAAGATGAGGCCCTAATCCCTTCAACTCACAGGAATTCAGAATTAACATTCCCATGACAACTTTAATCCTTAGACATTTGCAGAGGAGTACATTAATTTGCAGAATGAAAAAAGAAATCCTGCCTAGCAGATCTGCTTATAAACTGGCCTAGTACCTGAACGTATCATTAGCGCCCAAATGCTGCCAAATTCACTTTTGGTTTCTTGATAGGAGAGCAACAAGGTACTCTCCTTCTTCAGCCAGGGCCTCTTCCAGTCTGCAAACGTAAGGAGAGCACTTCCAGTCTGCAAACGTAAGAACACTTCCTTGGGAGAAAGTCCCACTGAATAAAGTGGATTTACTTCCAACAAGAGCTGCTTGGGATTGTTCCTGTAGTTTCTGACTTTGCCCAGTCAGAGTATGTTTTATTGTTTTCATTTTATGTTGTGATTTCACCATTTGTGATTGATGCAAAGATTGTATTAATCCAGCTATTGTTTCTTACTTACTATGAATATAAACTATTTTTTCAACCAGTTTATCTGACTTAGATCAGATCAGTCAACCCTGGGAACTATTTTTTTTTTAAAACTAAGAATAATATTAGGCCAACTTGCCTGGGCAACTATCCTGTTATGGTTGCCAGGCTCTCTACGGTGATCAGTGAGGGGCTTAGGATTGCCAGCACCAGGTTGGAAAACTGGAGATTTGGGAGTGGAACCTGGGGAGGACCACAGTGGGGTATTATGCCCTTCCTAGTTTTCTCCCCCGCCCCCACATGCCACTTCACTGCTGCTAGATCTACCACAACTTCCTTCTCCTCCAGCCATCAGCAATATTGTGGGTTCTGGCATGGCTCCTGGCCACCACCATCAGCAACACTACTAGGTCTGCTGTGGCTCCTGACCACCCCCTCACACCATTGAAAATGCTGTCGGGACTGCTATTCAGAAAGTAGAAACAGGAGACAAATGCTCTTCTTTAATCTGATATAATCATCATCATCAAAGGGGGATGCACTGATATCATGTGCAATACTATTTAAAAGATGGATGCATTTAATAATGTGGATACAGCAAGCTAGATAAGTGTCACCACCGACACTGGTAGCAAGCAATCATATAGTATATACACAAACACATTCTGCATTACCTAATGTATTTCAGTTCTACTAGCATGCTTTTCTTAAACATCATCTATTGCTGCAACTTGCTTATGCTAATATGGGGCCTGATAGTGGCCATATTTTCATTCCCTTTGGGAAAGATGGAAGTCTCAATGGGGAACATCTTATCTTACCTCAAAGAAAGCCTAGCTTTTCCCCAGATATGTGCTGTCAAGAAAAAGAATGGTCTGTCTTAAATGCATGTACCAATTACAGTTAGCCAGACTGGGTTGATCAAGTGGATCAACGAGATAATAAATTCCTCTCATATGCAGTTTCAAGCAGTACTCCCAAATGATCTGCTATTTTGTTATCATGCAGGCATTCTAGTATTGTTCTCTGTAAGGGTGGTGGAAAAACAAACCTTGGGACCCTTATAAGCAAGTAAGTTTATTTATTTATTTATTTATTTATTTATATTTTAGATTTCTAGGCCGCCTCTTCCCCGAAGTTTGATACAGGATTCATGATACAGGACTCATTTCAACAGATAATTTTTTCTGAGTTGGACAAATCTTCCCATCCAAGGTTACTTTTGTTAATTCTGTTGACATATACCTCTGGTTTTAGAGTTCATGCACTGCTGCTGGACAGTGTCCTCCCAGGGCCATGATGAGTCTATTTCCACTGTTTCTATGTGACTTTGAGTGTCTGCAACCACATTCTTTTTTCCAGGTTTGTGAATGGCGAATGTATATTCAGTTTTTGAATCCATCTCCATAGACAACCTAGTAGCAGAGTGCTGCTGTGTAAATATTTCAAGTAGAATTTTTTTTGCCCTGATATCCTTGCTCATGGAGCCTCAGGAAAAAAAAATATCTGTAGAGCACTGCTTTCCCATGGAAGGACCCTGATCCATCTCTAGTCCAGAATAAGTGTCACAGTCGAGACAAATAACAGTGGAATGACTCTAAGGTCACTTTCACAATTTAAGTTAAAAGGGGCTTTAGTATGTGACTGTAAAAACTACTTTGGCTGAAGTGCTATTTTGCATTTCAAATACTTCTTATCACAGTCTCTCCTGCATTAACAAAGATCAGATGTTAACATAAATAGCAAGGGGTGTGTGTTCAAAGGCTCTGTAAGCCTCACATGTGAAAATGCCCTGTGGTTTATCCCTGGAGCTAGTTCTTTGAGATGCTTTGTAGGAATCTGAAGACAAATAGCTGAATGTGACTGGTGAAAAGAACCAGTTTAGACACCTTATCCAGGAGGACTTACCCCTCCACCCTTATCTGTCCCATCCCTCCCCACCCTTTAAGGCACTTACCTTTATGCCGGTGTCATGGCCCTTGGTTTGTTAACCAGGAATTCAGGCATTTCCACCCACTCTTCAGCTTCTTTCAACTCATGTTGATCTTTCCTACACTTGGATAAAATTCCATTTGCCTACTCCTGGCACAGCAATCATAGCAGAGCAGCTACACAGGAAAACTAAAATATTATTATGGACTAAGATTCTAACGTGACTCAGTCTATCTTTATGATTGTCAACTTCTGCTTGGGAAACACCTAGAGATTTGCGGGTGGAGCCTGGGAATGGTGAGGTTTGGGTCGGAGAGGGACCTTAGCATGTATAATGCCTTAGCATCCACCCTCTAAAACAGCCGTTTTCTCTAGAGAACTAATCTCTGCCATCTGGAAATTATCTGTCATTCCAGAAGATCTCTAGCCCCTGTCTGGAGGTTGGCAACCATTGCCCCTAAATGTCAGGAAGCAACTCTGACCGAGTGCCCATCAGCAAGGTGAAATCTGTGTGGAAAAAGCACATTTTAGATTCTGAAAGAGGCAGAGAAGCAGGTGACACTGTTACAAGTTGGCTAAAACATTTTGGGTACATGATTTCTCCCCGCACTCTCTAGGAGCACTGGACAATATGGAGCACTGGACTTACTGTCCAGACTTGTATACAACATCATGAGTTGCCAGTGCTGTCCTTGGAGATTGAACCAACCCTGTCAGGTGCAAAATCAAACCTGCAGCCCCTTAACTTTTTATCCCAGGACTGCACAGGTTCTAGAGAAGGCTTCTGGGCCCACGGATTACTGATCTAGCAGAGATTTACAGGCAAGGATCCTTTAAATGAAACAAAGCGTTGTGCATCCTAAGGTAATCTCATTCATACTCACCAGGTTGACCAGACCTGATGATGTTTACAGGTGGCTGGACACACACCTTGAGCCAACTTCTCAATCAGGAGAGCTCCTTTAATAGTGCCCCTGTCAGGTTGAATCTTCTCTTTTGTAGGACTGATGATATTACAGTGTCTGTGCTCCTCTGCTATGTCCTGTCTTCCTTTATTCTTCCCTCTTACTCACAAAATGTGAGTACACTTAGATCTCACTCCATCTTTGTTGACATCTCTATTGCCCTTTTGCCAGGCTCTTTGGTCTACTGCTGCTGTTCCTCTTATACCATTTGACATATATAGTGGGAGTACAGAGAACTGTAAAAGCTCATCTGTCTTCATGTTAGGTGATGTTTCCAGGGTTTCCCTACAGTAGGAATTATGGACAAGTTCTTTTCTACTGCACGTTCCTGTGGACTATCTGGTTTTAAGCATAACAGTGCATAGTTGAAACCTGTGCATTCGTAGTCTCCTCTGCTTAGGTCTTATATGCCTTCATCTTCAATTGTAGCTTATCCATCAGATCTTGGAGCCTGAAAACATTCTTCTTGTCCTCTGCAGCCTACAAGGAATGCAAATGGAATGCTAATGCTGCAGAGATCTGAGAGAGGCATCCTTCAGAGGATATCAGGATATGAATGATCCAGAAGATGACAGACAGAAAAGGTCCTTTGCTGAATCACTATCTCTCCCTCAAGCCAGGAGTATGAGAGAAACAAAAGTTCAGGAATGGGAAAAGTGGAAAACAGCCACACCTGATGTGAGTTCTTTTGATTCGCCACTCACATTTTTGCAATCCTTCTGTTCATCATCAAGCTTTTTTGTAGTTCATACACCTACAAGAGAATATTTCAGCAAAAAAAAATCTACCCCCACAGTGAAGCATCAGTGGAGATATGAACACTCATTTCAGTGATTAATGTTAGAGACACATCATCAAAAAGATAAAACTCATCATCCTGGTAAACAGCCCTTGATATCTAATGTCTACATACAACTGGCCTCCAGCTTCTGGGGCAGCATCTTTCCACCTTTTATTGCTAGCTGACTACCTCATCAAGATGGTGCTGTAGGTTCTTCACACTCTGCTCAAGGTTTTTCTTTATTATTTCTATGTGGGCACAGGTGTCGTGATCCTTCTTCAGCATTTCTGTTATCATAACTGCCTGATAATACAGACGGACTGGTGATATTGAGGGGATTTGAAGGCAATGAAGCAGGAGGGGCAATGACTTGAGTGCTAGTGGCAGAAATCACGTGGCAGATCTGACCAGACACTAGTGAGAGCCCATTATCAAGTCTACCAAGTTTTGGGGCAGCGAAGGTGTATTTCTCTGCCCCCGTTGCATCCACAAGTAGCCATTCAGCAGAGTTATTTAGGGTGATTAACAGCTTGCTGTTCTCCACTCGGAGGACTGTGGCTGATGTACCATTGGTTTCTGCTGTGATCATTTTGCTGCACACTTTCAGGATAAAATTGGTCAGATCTGCATGGGATTGGACTCCATCACTGAACAACCTCTGGTGAAACTGTTTGGAGCACCATCTGGTCCAGTTTTATTGGATCAATTTCAGTTTTTGAGGTTCAAGGACAAGTTGCTTGCAAGGATTCGGTTTACTACTAGTCCCCTGGACCCTTGTCCATCATGGCAAAGAGAAGCTTTGGGGTGGGGGTGGGCTGGTCCAGTGGGTTCAGGAGGTGACAAACACCTCTTTGATGGAGGTGGTAGTGCCAGCACTTCTGAAAGAGGCAATTACCCACCTTCTTTTGGAGGGGCCCTCTTTGGACCCTATAGTGCTAGGCAATTATCCCTCAGTGGCCAACATCCAGTTTTGGTCAAGGTCCTGCAGACAGTGGTGGCTGTTCAACTGTAGGCTTGCTTAGAAGAAACTGATTTCCTGGACCCACGTCAATCTGGTTTAAGGTATGGTTATGGCATGGCAGTTTGATGATGAAGTCCATGCAGATGGTTTGCCAGGTGGATTGGGCAATGGTTGAAGTAACCCCTCTGTTTTGCCCTGTTTATGCTTGATGACATGTTGCACAGATTATCACATTTCATTAGACATCCTATCAGAGCAAGGGCAAATCCCAGGATACCAGATGCAAAGGCTTCAAAACGTCCCAATACTCAGCTGGTTTAAGATCATGACACAGGTGCAATATCTCAGAGTGGAGTTTCCCTGATGGCACATACAGTCCATCATCTCTGATCCTCTGAAAATTTCCTGGGGGAGGGGGGTTGGCACATGGTGCCTGAAGCCAAATCTGCTGTTGTGGCTCCTGGATCTTAACCTCCCATTCAGTTCCCACCTGGGAAACCATACAATGTTCAGGTTGCAAGACTGGTGACAAGTTCTCTTTTGGAGCTTGGCAAGTGTACTGAGGCTTCTGGGATAGGATTTTTTGTCTTATTTTGATAGTCTGGGAACCTCTGGAAATTTAACAGGAGTGGGCTGTTCTGTAATAACAAAGACCCCTTTCAGAAGACTGATGAGGAACATCTCCAGGTGCAGGTCAGGAAAATATTATAATCTCACTGATGAACAATCTTGACGAAGCCAAAAAGAAGGGAAACAGCTTTGGATTCACCTCAGCCTTCTCTGGTGGACTGAATAGGCATTCTCATTGTTGGTGGTGGATGGAGGTGCCTGCCACTGTAGCTGTCCCTGTAGGGCTAACACTTGCTAACTCAGAAGGGCCAATTGAGACTGAAGGGCCTCATTCACAGTCTCCAAATTCTCCAACTGTTAGAGCTAGATTGTCCTGTACTCTGCAGGCACAGCCAGCCAGATCTCCTCAAGGAATATCAGATTCTTCACCCTAGGGCTGGCTAGGCTTGGGGAGTTGGAGATAGAAGCATTCAATTTAAGCCTGGTGGACCAGTTGATCCATCAAGCTTCTCCCAGTCTAAGACTTAAATAAGCTGAAACAGCTCTACCTGCTCTGGACCTGTGTGTGAACTAATGAACAGGCATTGGAGATGACCTTGACAAGTAACACTTGGGAACTCATCTTTTCCAAGTTTAACTGTGGGTAGAATCCTGCAAAGGTTTGCATCCACTGAGACCATAGTCTGGCCCAGGAAGTGGAGCATGGGCACTGCGTCTCCACTGGGCTATTTTAGATTGAGCTTGCTGCCTGGTGGACTTGTGGGCCAGGTCCTGAGTTGGCCCAGGACCTAGGTCAAGCAGAGGGAAGTTCTAATGCAGGAGTGCCAACTTCAGTCTTCTCAGGGGCAGCCTCTGGAACAGATGGGCCAGGGGTATCTGCCATGTAAAGGTCTCTCAGAGTTTTCTGCTCTCTCCTAGGCAGTGTTTCTGACTCCAATAAGAAACCATTTCAGAGGAAAATCCCAGCTAAATTATCCTCACATTGCACTCTAACTGCAAGTGTCAACAACTGTTACTTGTCAAGATCATCTCCAAAGCCCATTAGTTAGTTCACACAGTTCAGCTGTGAATCTGGTACAGGAGGGGAAGTGTGCTCTTATCCAAAAAGTTCCACACAGGCAGCCCTCTGATTGGGAAGGTCAGGCATTTATGGCCAGCATTTTCTATATAATATAGACCAGGGGCCTCCAACTTTTTGATCTTGTGGGCTCTATGGGGATTGTTAATGGGGTGGTGTGCGCAAGAATAAAATGGCTGCCAGAGGAGAAGGAACCAACTGGAACTCTTGTGATCAACTATGCTAGAGAGAACATCCTCATCTTATCCGCTTTCCTCTACCTTGCTGGCTGAAGATATTCTTTGTGGCACATCATGCTTTAGCCTTAAGAACTATTGTTGCTGCTTTTAGGAATAAGTAGATAGCCAGTTAATTTTTGTATTTTATGTGCATTAAGACTCCGCTGAATTATATGCTTTGTTCTAAGAATCTTTGTTGAATTTCTTCAATAAATCTTTTTTGCTTCATTTTGTTTAAGTTACTGGGAAGTGCCTTGAACCAACCTGGGCCTAAGTTTGGTGCTGTTACCACACCAAGGCAGGGTCAGCCTTGACAACTCCTCAGGCTCCTCCTCTGAGGTTTCTGAGTCGGAGTCCAGAGGCAGCTCAGTAGGAGTCATGGCAGATCGTGACCAAACCTGGGTAGTATCATCAGGAGAGTCCCCCAAACAATCCCTGAAAGTTTGGTGCTGCTAGCCTAAACAATGCGCCCTCTGCAGGCCAAAAACTGCAAAACACTAAAAATGTTTTAAAAACCCACAAACGGGTGGGCGGAGCTTTGGACATGAATGGGGGGGTTGAACCCGTGAACCCCCCTTACCTACGTCCTTGCTTGGGGCCAACATACCTTAAGGAATGTCTACATATGAACCTATCTGACCCTTGTCGTTTCTGGAGGCTGTGCTTCAGGTGCCCATCATTAGAGTTTAGATAGGTAGCAGCCTGAAAAGATAACTTCTCAGTCATGGCATTAACTTAAGGAATTCCCTGCCTAAGAAGATTTATTTGTCTCTCTTTATCACTGTACTCCACCAGCACATGAAGAGTTTTCTGTTTTGTTTGGTGTTCCCTCAGTTCTGTTTACATGTTTGTGTGTATGCGTTTTACTGAACTGTTTTCTCCTCCCAGCTCTTTTTTATTTTGTGACATCTAGCCCAAGGAAGAGTTCTGGTGAACTCAAAAGCTTGCATTCTGTTTCGTGACATTGTAGCTGGTCCTGATAAAACGTACTATATGGGTTGTGGGTTGTTTCAATTTTCATTTTGGATAAGTTGTTGACAACACAACTTTTGTCTACTTGAAAAAATACTTGAAAAATTGAACAGGAAGCATTTTCATTTAGGGGAATATACTGATCCTTCCCAATTAGAAATGGAACAATGTAAGTTCAATGATATAACTTGTAAAAGTAAATTCAGAATCATAACTACTAAGACAATACTACATCCGAAAAGTTCTGGATCATAAATACTACGGCATATTTCAAAGTCATCTTGAAACTGCAATTCAAATTGACAATCTTTTTCAAATGAATAAAACAAAAGTATAGATTTTATATCACAATAAATGAAATTGGCATTCATCACAGAGTAAATAGTGAAAGGCTCCTGTCAGTTCCAGTGATACTTACATACCTGCTCAGCCAGCCCAGCCCAGACTCTCAATTATCTAGGGAAAATGTAATTAGTGTTTCTCACTCCCAGGATTTGACTTACCCTGCCCTGGAGCTCTTTGCAATATGGAGCTAATGAGCTGTTTCAATTTAATTACGCATTCCATTTCTAGCCAGCAGATGGCACTAAAAATCCTTCTAAGGCTCCCAGAGAGTTTCAGCTTTCTTGTCCAACAGGAAGAAAAAGAAGCAAAAAAAGACTTGGGATACAGCAGCTAAATCTGCCACTTGTGAAGATTTTGGTGGCAAAAACTGACACAGCCATAAGGCTATTGAAGAATCAGTACAAGCTGGAGAAACACATTTTCTAAACTGTATTGACCTCTACTGAATTTGTCACTCAGCAGGAAAACATGCTACCTATAATTAATTTAAAATAATAATAGTAATAATTAAATGAACTATCCATATTCACATCTACTTTTAATAGGGCAGTTTGCAGGCCTGACTTCTTTTGCTTCATCTGCTTCTATTTATATAGAAGGCTAGAGTTGGAGGGAACTTCCAGGGTCATCTAGTCTAACCCCTGTACAATACTAGAAATTCACAGCTATCACCCTCCACACAGTGACCTGTGCTTCATGCCCAGACCATGGCAAAAAAGCCCTCCAGGATCCCTGGCCAATCTGGCCTGTAGGAAAATTGCTTCCTGCCCCCCTCAAGAGTCTGGATGTGCTCCTAGATGCCTCTTCTTCAACAGAGGTTCAGGTAGTGTGGCAGTTTTTCATCTTTGTCTGGCAAAGCAACTGGCCCCTGATTTTTCCCAGACAGATCTAGATACTGGGATCTATGTGATGGTCACCTCTAAGCTAGATTACTGCAATTCACTCTATGTAGGACTACCCTTCGGTCTGCTCCAGAGGCTCCAGCTGGTCCAGATTGCAGCAGTTACAGGAGCCCTGTGGTGGATGCATATTCAACCTGTGTTCCACCAGCTGCACTGGCTCTGTACTGCACTAAATGGTCTGGGACCAGCATACTTACAGAATTGCCTCTCCTGGTATGTCCACCAAAGATTGCTCCATTCAGAGAATACCAACCTATTGGTGATCCCTGGCCCAAAGGAACTCCGGGTAGTCTCAACTAGGCCCAGTGCTTTTTCAGTTATGCTCCCAACCTCTGTCTGAGGAGACTAAGGCCCTGCTGGACCTAATGCAGTTCCACTGGGCATGTAAGTGAGTTGTTCCACCTCCAGGTATATGGTTGAGGCAGCTACAGTTAACCATCTAGGCCTGCCCTCCAAACTCTAATTTTCAACTTGGTTTATTTAGTCCACCAGGACCCCTTGATGTTATTGTTTGTTTTAAATTTTGAGAGCAGCAGTGACATAGTGGTTAAGACCAGGTATATTCCAACACCTTAGACTAATCACAGTTCTTCTGAGCTCTCTCAGCCCCATCTACCTCACAGGGTGTTTGTTGTGAGGGGGGAAGGGAAAGGAGTTTGTAAGCCCCTTTGAGTCTCCTTACAGGAAAGAAAGGGGGGACATAAATCCAAACTCCTACTCTTCTTCTTCTTCTTCTTCTTCTTCTTCTTCTTCTTCTTCTTCTTCTTCTTCTTCTTCTTCTTCTTCTTCTTCTTCTTCTTCTTCTTCTTCTTCTTCTTCTTCTTCTTCTTCTTCTTCTTCTTCTAAATCCAATAAATAAATGACTAAATAGATAAAGTGGTAAATGCTACTATCCTGGGCATGTAAGAAAGGATCCAGACAGACAAGCACTGAGGCAACCCTTTCACTGATGATCTGCCAGAATTCACAGAATCAGCATTCCTGCCAGATGGTCATGTAACCTCTGCTTAAAAACCTCCAATGAAGGAGAGTCCACCACCTCCCAAGGAAGCCTGTTTTACTGAGGGACCACTCTACCTGTTAAAAAAATCTTCCTTATGTTTAGCTGAAAACTCTTTTGGTTTAATTTCAACCCATTGGTTCTGGTCTGACCTTCTGGGCCAACAGAAAACAACTCTGTACATGACAGCCCATCAAGTACTTGAAGATGGTTACCATATCAGCTCTCAGTCATCTCCACTCCAGGTTAAAAATACTGAGCTGCTTCAACCTTTCCTAATTGGACTTGGTCTCCAGACTCCTCACCATCTCCATCTTGTCTATATCCTTCTTAAACAGTGGTGTCCAAAACTGAATATCCAGGAGTCTGTGCAGAAAAGTTACATATCACATACAAATCAGGTTCAGAAAATATTAGACTGCACATTGTTCTGTGAATTTCTCCTCAGATGCAAATTAGTTACTCCAGTTATTTGGAACAAAGGTCCTTTATTATATATTTCCCAGCATAAAGGTGAAAATGTGAATCAGCTCCAGGGGACCAAAGGAGTGGGTAGTTTTGATTTCAGGGCTACTTGCAAGTAGAAACCATTCCAATAATAGCAGTGGTTGATACCAAGCATGAGGAGCTGTTGTTCTGTTCTCTCCTGTAGTTTCTAAAGACTGGACTCCTATAACACAAATTTTCAGGAGAGTTCAAAATGCTAGCCAGTTAATAATAATGACAATAAAGAATCTGATTTCTAGATGAACAGTATACAGGCTACAATTATACCAAATAAGCCCATGAGTTAAATAGAATTTAAATAACTATTTAAATAATAGAATAAAGCAGAATTCACAGAAATACCAAAACATACCCTGAAGAGTCTTACCGGTAATCTTACAAGTACAAACTGGCATGAACTGCACACACTTGCTGTAAATGTTTCTGACTCTTTGCCAGCCAAGGGGAAAATTCAAAGTGCCTCTGCTTTTTGTCCAGGACTGCACAGGCTGTACTTGACCTCTCTGCATTTTGCTTGGTCTTCTGTAGTGAAGCACAGAATTGACAGGATCAGAGTGCTCCTCTGATTTTTGTAGGCACTGAACCGGCTTCTCCCTGCAAAACAAACAACCCCATACCAAAGGTGTTTTCCAAACGTCTTTCAGGTATAGGGAGCAGAAAAGATGCTTGGAGTAGCTAGATGGAAGCATTAGGAAGATGAAGCAGGAAAAACACATGGAAAGGAAGGCATGTGTGAAATAGTCTTGCTGAAGTGATCTGAATAATGAGATGAAGATAACTACTGGGAGAGAGAGTGAAGCTGAAGAAGAAAAAAGCAACAGGTAGAGCGTGGCCAGCTTCACTGTTATTACAAAATAATAGAAAATATGCAGCCTCAACTGCAATAGGAGCAACATAGGATTGGGTGCCAAAAGGTTTATACTACTAAACTCAAGTCCATCCTTAATACATAATTTGCCAAGGGTTGGAATGCCTGACAACGAACCCCCAACCAATGGACTTGCAGGACTCCCAAAGTGTGTCCCTCACATTCCAACCAGTGCCCCTGACCCTCACTGCCCCTGACCTTTCCAAGACCTGTCGGCCTCAGGAAGAGAAGTGGGCTGGATCCTATGTGCGGACTCAGTGCACTGGATCCAGCATGCAGGATCAGACACCCCCCCTCCCTTTTCAAGACCAGCTGGCCTCAGGAGCAAGGCGGGGGGGGGGGCAAGAGGGCCTGCTCCTCCATGCTGAATTCCCTGTTTCTCGAGCTGCAGAGGGTCTCAATAGTAACTGCTCAGGGTGAACATGTACATGGGTGCTTAACCCACAAAAGAAGGGTGCTCCTGTAGTCAAGAGATACACACATGTAAGCCATTCTGATAACATGGAGATCACATTTGCATTATAATGAGCAGACTGTTTTCAGCACAAATATAACACACACTCATGGTAACAACATAAAATTTTTTGTCTCTGAATCATTGATTTATACTCCAAGAAGGGAAGATTAAACTTTTTCCACTTCACGCTTAATAAGTTTTTACAATATTGCAAAGAATTAATTCTTTTATATATAAATCTTATCTTATTTTTTGTTTCAATAATTCTCTTCCTGATAAGGTGGTCTTATAATGTGAAAGAATATTTTAACCATCCATCATTATTGGAATCTTTGCAAAAGTGCCTGTTTTGCTTTTCCCCAAACCACGTGTTGCTCTATTTATATTTATAATACACCCTGGAATTTCCATCATTCAGTTCCAACTGAAAATCTGATGTGATAATTTTATTGCTTCCCTTTGATGTTTCAGTTTCTCCTGACGATACAGAAGTTTCCATCCTCCTTTTATGTGGATTTTTTAAAATCCTCTGAGACAGGATATAGCAGACCTAGCTATTAATAGAAATATCACCTTGTTCGTTTCCTTCAGCTGACTCTTGGACCCTTCCGTCCTCTGTGTGGAGATATGTTTACTTTTAAACTACGGTGAAATCAAGGTTTCTTTTCCTTCTTGGTTTTTTAAAAAATTACTTAATGAAAAAATATCCAGCTGGTCAATCTTGAAAACACCTGTTCTCTCACAACTATGAGCACTAATACCAGTAAGTCAGATCCTTTGTTCTGTGAGTCCAAGAATTAGGGATCTTTGCTGTGTTCCTCTCCTCTAGCAGCCTCCTCTGACCCCGGGGAAGTTGATTCCTGGGATTTGATTACCATGTGGGTAATCAGGGGCAGCACATAATACCTGAGGTGTCAGAATTAAACTTCCGAATCTTCTTGCAATGTCTTCTATCAATGATAACTATATTTACTGTTGTTACTCTCTTAATGTTTCTGCTGCTAATACACACTCACCTAATTATGTCAACATGCCAGAGTCGTGTAAGACATTTGTGCATTACTAGCAGGAAGAAAGTGAAGGCAGCAGTTCTATTATTTATATGGGGAGGCTGTGTCTGAGAATAATTTTGCAGAGCTCCATAAGAAGAAGAAGAGTTTGGATTTATATCCCCCCTTTCTCTCCTGTAGGAGACTCAAAGGGGCTTACGAACTCCTTTCCCTCCCCCCCTCACACAACAAACATCCTGTGAGCTGGGTGGGGCTGAGAGAGCTCTGAAGAACTGTGACTAGCCCAAGATCACCCAGCTGGCGGGTGTTGGAGTGCCCAGGCTACTCTGAATTCCCCAGAAAAACCTCCACAGCTTAAGCTGCAGAGCGGGGAATCAAACCCAGTTCCTCCAGATTAGAGTGCACCTGCTCTAAGAACATAAGAACATAAGAACTAGCCTGCTGGATCAGACCAGAGTCCATCTAGTCCAGCATTCTGCTACTCGCAGTGGCCCACCAGGTGCCTTTGGGAGCTCACATGCAGGAGGTGAAAGCAATGGCCTTCTGCTGCTGCTGCTGCTCCTGAGCACCTGGTCTGCTAAGGCATTTGCAATCTGAGATCAAGGAGGATCAAGATTGGTAGCCATAAGATTGACTTCTCCTCCATAAATCTGTCCAAGCCCTTTTTAAAGCTATCCAGGTTAGTGGCCATCACCACCTCCTGCGGCAGCATATTCCAAACACCAATCACACGTTGCGTGAAGAAGTGTTTCCTTTTATTAGTCCTCATTCTTCCCCCCAGCATTTTCAATGAATGCCCCCTGGTTCTAGTATTGTGAGAAAAGAGAGAAAAAATTTCTCTCTGTCAGCACATTTTTCTCACCCCCCATGCATAATTTTATAGACTTCAATCATATCCCCCCTCAGGGACATCTCCTCTCCAAAACTAAAAAAGAGTCCCAAACGCTGCAGCCTTCTCCTCATAAGGAAGGTGCTCCAATCCTTCAATCATCCTCGTTGCCCTTCTCTGCACTTTTCTATCTCTTCGATATCCTTTTTTGAGATGTGGCTTAACGCAAGAACTGAACATCAGTAATTCCTGGGCAAGTGCTTGGTCGCGATCTCATACTGCTTTATATATAAGGGCATGACAATCCTTTTGCAGTTTTATTATCAACTCCTTTCCTAATTATCCCCAGCATAGAGTTTGCCTTTTTCACAGCTGCCATGCATTGAGTTGACATTCCCATGGAACTATCAACTAAGACGCCCAAATCCCTTTCCTGGTCTGTGACTGTTAGCACTGACCCCTGTAGCGTGTATGTGAAGTTTGGATTTTTTGCCCCTATGTGCATCACTTTACATTTAGCTACATTGAACTGCATTTTGCCATTTCTTTAGCCCACCTTCACCCCTAATTTACTACAAAGGTCCACCCTTGGAGCTCTTTCGCCAATCCCTTTGTGGTTCTTACCAATCCCTACATAATTTGGTATCATCTGCAAACTTGGCCACCACGCTACCCACCCCTACTTCCAGGTCATTTATGAATAAGTTAAAGAGCACTGGTCCCAAAACGGATCCTTGGGGGACACCACTCCCTACGTCTCTCCATTGTGAGAACTTCCCATTTATACCCACCCTTTGTTTCCTGTTCCTCAACCAGTTTTTAATCCACAGGAGGACTTCCCCTCTTATTCCTTCATTGCTGAGTTTTCTCAACAGTTCTATTATTTATATGGGGCAGCAGTTCTATTATTTCTATCTCTGAACCATTATGCAGTTCTATCTCTGAACCATTATGCCACACATTTTCTGCCAAGCTTTAAAATATTTAGCTACATGTTTGCAGTGAAGTTTGGATCAGATTTTGTAATCATATGTGCTTTATACATTTATCTTATTGTCTTATTTTTAAAGATTGTTCAATGCCTTTAAGTTTTGGGAGTACTGAAATAAATAGTGGCTGTAAAGGTTTCAATGGTGTTGATGGGAAGGGCAGCCGCCTAACCTTGAGTACATTCCACAGCCCGGGCGATGGGCCAGCTGCATCGGCGGAGACTTTATCTCTGCGCGGGAGATGAGGTCTCCGTTCCCATGGGAAGCCGGGAGGGGGATGGGATGGATAGAGTTATAACCTGTGCTTCTGGCGGGAAGTGTCATTCCTGCCACCGCGCAGTGTGCTTGGAGCTTTCTAAGATGTCTGAATAAACCGGTCTTTTTTCACCAAAGAGGCCTTTTATTTCTGCTTCTATGGAATTCCTTACATTGTGGCAGGAATCTTTAATTCATCTACATCCCTAGTACAGTGGACCTCTGGTGTAATACTCGGCATGGAGAGGTTGAATATTACCGCGAGGAAGTTGTGCTTGGTAGCTCCCCAAAGAGGGCCTCCTCGACCTTTCCCTTTCTGGATCTGGAGGAAACCCGGCAGGGAGAAGCGGGCCTCAGCTGGTGACTTCTTTCTCGCCCTCGTATCAGCACGAAGTCTTCCCTTTACTCCGTTGGAACGAGGGACGTGGCGACGGCGACCATGGGGGACTTTACATGAGTCGTTTGGGGCGCTTGCTCTATGGATCGGCGAAATTGGATCGGATCTCTACCCGCTTTTCGTATGGATTACAAAACCTCAGATGCAACCTGTCATGGGAGGAGACGTGGCTCTGACCACCTTTCATGCGGCAACCCAGGGAGTCCATTGAATGATTCCTGGACTTCGTATTTTTGAGTGATGCTCCCAAAGAACTTCAACACCGTGGCAATACAGCATCTGGGGCCTCATCTCGAAGGACACTGGGACTAAACCTGGATTGCAGGAGGGGTGTCCGTACCGTCTTCCCGACATCCGGACCCCCCCCTGGATCCCCGGTCAGCGGCTGCACCACAGGGGAGCCACCCGGTGGCTCACCGTGTGTCTCCAATGTCTTCGCTTCCAGATGACGGAAGAGTCCGGAAGAAAGCCTGCACTCCCGCGAAGCGTCGGATCTGTTCCCTCCTCCCATCGAAAGAGAACTGGGGAGGAGGAAGTGGGCCGACTGGGCGCAGATGCCCAAGAAGCATGGACCATTGTCGCCAAGCTATGGGAGGAGGAACGGGCACAGTTGCAGCAAGAGCCTTTGAAAACCTGGCAGAAGGGGACCGGGAAACAGCGAAGCGAAAGCAAGTCCAACTTCCTGAAGGTTGGACCCGTGCCAAAGAATGCGCCCAACAACACATATCGCGCAGAACCTGTCAGTCCATGATAAAGGTCCTGGAACACTCCAGACTGGATTTTATAGCAGCGGCAACACGAAAGCGTTCAGGCGCTTTGGCGCACGCATAAGTGAACTTACTGCAGCTATTAAAAGCGGGACCTAACTGGCTAAATTGAACGAAAAAAAAGCAGCCCATTACAGCATATGCGCACCAGGATGCATTCGACCCCGCTAAGGAGAGAGAGAGCTGGCTGGCGTTAGAGAGGGAACTGAGGGAGGCAGCAGACCAGGAAGCCCCAAGTTGGAGTCTATGCTGTTAAACAGCTCGATGCTGCCGGGCGCCAGAGGGGCAACGTGGCTGAAACAGGTCCTTGCCACCCAAACGCCAGCGTGCACCGGGAGTTGATACCGCCCGGTTCCCGGCCCCCCCTTGTGCAACCGCTGCCCGCCCAACCTGCTTCAACCCGTGCAACCGGCCGCCCCTGCCGGCGCCAAGAGCCGTGAAGAAAGGGGTTACTATAGGCCCCCCGATACCTCGCCCGCTTTTGATGGGACCCGCTTCCAAGCTTCCCTACTTCATTTTGCAACTTCGATGCCCCACATGGAGTGACTATGATGATTTATGTACCGGTCTGGTAGCGAAAAAAATAACGTGGACATCGGGCTCTAGTCCTTTGGATGGGGCAGTCAGCTCGACTGGTTTGTGACCCTTTTAGATTTGCAAGATGAAGGAGCTCGTCAAGCCGCGATGCCCGCTTATTCCTCCAAGCCTTAAGAGCTGCGCTTCCAAGATCCGAGCGCCAAAATAGAGGCAGGCTATCCGCTAACCATCAAAACTATCCAGCAGGGCAAATCCGTCCGCTTGCAAAGAATTTGCCCGGTGAATTTCGTGCGGCGGTTGCTCGACTCCCTCCTGAGTGGCCTGAACGCATGAAATGCGAATACTTCTCAGATCTGCGTGTTGGGCCCGGGCAGAAGCTGCGTGAAAGCGGTGTTTTCTTAATTCGGGTTCCCTTCGCGCACTGTTGCTGATTGGATCCAATTGGGATCCCCAGGTGGCGCCTGCGGCTTTGGAATACACTGGCTTCGTGCGGAGGCCGCCCACCGCCGAAGCCTACCACTTAAGCGGGGCCCACCAAGAGCCAAGCCCAGCCGGCCCCCACCGAGACCACCTCTGAGCCGTCGCCCGAATTTCTGGGATTGTGCCTTTGAGCTGCTGAGGACCAGGTCATCTAGCTGCCAACTGTCCAAAGAAACAAAAACCAACCGCTTCCAGCCACGCCAAGCATCTCCATCTGCCAAAGCCACCACGCATAAGAGTCGGGGCCGCCTCCGACGTGGCTCTTCTAAGGCGGTCATCGGCTGCTTACCCAGAGGAGGGGGGGGAAGCAGCTGTTTGCCTTTCTTCAGCCCCCCCCATGGATATGGGCCAGTCCCACTCCTGACGCTGTGAGTGCGGAAGGCAGCAGCTCCCATTACTGTCCAAGCCTGCTTCTGGCCAACCCGGCTAAACATACTCGTGACATTATAGCACTTCGGCCCGCTTGTGGGATTCTGGCTGCTCCCATTGCTTTAATGCATTTGCCCCCCAGGTGGCAGAGGAGCTAGGTCTGGACCAAATTCCCCTGGCTAAAGTTCATTTCTTACCATTTCACCCAAATGGACGGTAGCCCTCTTTCGAGAACGTAAGGACTCCGGCCCTAGTTCAAAACACAAATCGGGTTCTCCATGCCGTTGCGCTAATTCATTGGGAGAAAATTAGTTTTATTTTTAAGCCAGGGGCCAAACACTCCATAGTTTTGGGCATGCCTTGGTTATTGTTACATGAACCAAAGTTCATTTGGAAAGAACGGATCTTAGAATTTCACTGACCCTCCCTCGCGGTGGTGAACACACATGAATTGGGGGGAAAACCTCAACTTCTCCCTGACACACCCCCCTCCCTGGCTTCATCAGCGATTGTTCCAGATTCTAATGGCATCCCATCGGGCGTACCAAGCATCCATAGCCACAGAGTTTTTCAGGAGTATAAGCAATGCGATCAGTTGCCAATCCCACATAGAGACATCAATTGACTGCAAAATTGTTATACAGCCGAAGGGCGCAACTGCCCAAAGGTAGAATCCTACCGTGATGAGTCCCAATGAGGAGAAGGAACTTCTGTGCCTTTCTTGGACAAAGAAACCTGCGCTCAAGGGTTCATAATGGGCGGCTACCAAACACACACACCGCGGCGCTGCTCCTCGCTTTTGTTTTCTTGTAAAAAAAAAGATGGGTCCCACGGCTTTGCAACAGATTATCGAGGTCTCAATGCAGTCTCCCCTGTCCAATAAATATCCTTTTGCCTTTGATCTAAGGGACAGCTTTAGATGCACTGGGGCGAAAGGGCGCATCTTTACTAAATTATTAGACTTGAGAGAAGCTTACTACAGGGTCAGAATTGCTGAAGGCTATGAACACTTGACTGCGTTTAACACAAAGTTTGAGGACAGTTTGAATACTTAATAATGCCATTCGGGTTAAATTAGGGGCCCCGGGGCTTTTATGGCCCTTCATCAACGAAGTTCTCCATGAGATTTATTGTACAAGGGAGTTGTGGTAATAAACTCTAGATGACGCTTTAATTTATTGATTCACAAACCATAGAAGAGCATGAAGCATTGGTTCGGAGGTATTGGAAACGCTTAAGCTAGACAACTCTCTCTTTGCCAAAACTCTCCAAATGCTGTTTCCACCAGACCTCCATTGACTATTTGGGTTACCGGATTCAAGCCCGAAAGGGGCTTAAAAAAAAATGGATCCTGCTAAAATTCGACGCCGTTCTCCAAATTTCGGCCTGCCCCCTACCAAACCTAAAGGAGCTCCAATCTTTTTCTGGCGTTTTGCTAATTTCTATCGCGTGGACTTTATAAATTCCACAATTCGCTGAGCTGACTCTCCCTCTCACAGACCTCTCTACACACTAAGGGTAAAGATCCAACTGTCCGGCCAAGCCCGGGGCCCCCCTTTCCTGGTCTGAAGAATGTCTGGCAACAGCCTTTTCAGCTCTTAAAGTCTGCTTTTACCACCGAACCTATCCTAAAGCACCCCCTGACCCAGGGATCTCTCCGCTTTGTAGTTCACGTGGATGCTCCGCCGGACAAAGCCAGCTTAGGGCAGCCCTGTTTGCTAGAAAAAATAAAAGATGGTAGGCTGGTTCCGTTGGTGCTTATTTATTTCAAAGAAATTCCTCCAAAAGGTGCTTCGAACTCAACTGGACTGTGGGGGGGATAAAGAGACTGCAGCCATCAAAGTAGCGCATCATCTCTCCACTTCTGGCGCCACTGGCTGGAGGGGGCTAAACACCCCTTTCAGGTTTGGTCGGATCACAAAAACCTGGCCGCTCTTTCCACCCCCCTCAAGATGTCCGCAAAACAACTCCGTTGGGCCGATTTCTTTTCTCGTTTCTCTTTCACAGTCCATTTTCCGAAACCAACAAACTAGTTGACGCCGCTCTGCGCGCCTACCCGGGAGAGGGGGGGGGTGGAGCTGCCTTACGAGACATTCCACGACTGTTCTCTCCCTCCCAGTTAGGACTGGCTGTCACCCGATCTCAAACGCCCACTCCTCCTTCAACGCCTATTCCTAGTCTCGTCTCTCCTTTCCTGCGGAACCCGAGGAGGCGGGGCTGCACGAGCCTCCAGCGGAGGAAAGTGACTCCCAATTGCGTTTGGAGAATGGAGTTTGGCGGAGGGGAGTGTTGGTATTGGTACTTATGGAGTCCCTCCAGCAGGTTCTTGAAGCTCGCCACGATGCCCGCTCAGCCATTTTGGCTTTCTGAAAACTCTGCATTTGGCCCGCCGTCAGTTCTGGTGGCGCCGCAATGCGCAAGGACATTGAGGCGTATATAAAAGGCTGCTCTGTTTGTGCAGAAGCCAAAACCATTCGAAAGCCCCATGGGCTGTTGAAACCGCTCCCGGTGGCCTCCCGCCCTTGGGAAGTCATCTCCATGGATTTTATTACAGATTTGCCCGAAAGTCATGGCAACACGGTCTTGTGGGTGGTGGTGGACTTATTTTCTAAACAAGCCCATTTTATTCCATGTGCCTCCATCCTCCTCGCCCTAAGTTAGCACGGCTGTTCATTCAACATGTTTACCGCCTACACTACGCCTCGCGTTAAGGTGGTCTCCGATCGCGGCCCCCAATTCATTTCAAAGTTCTGGAAGGCGTTTTTGGTTGTTGGGGTCACCGTCGCCGCCCCCTACCACGTTCAAAGTGACGGTGAGTCGGAGAGAACGAACAGAACCCTAGAGCAGTATTTACGTTGTTACACCAACTACCACCAAGACAATTGGCGCGAGCTCATTCCCTTTGCGGAGTACGCCTATAACAATCCGGTTCAAAGCAGTACAAAGAAAACCCCCTTTGAAATTGTGTCTGGTCGCTCGTTCCCGCCGTTGCCGCAACTACCCGAGGCAGCTTTGGATCCTCCAGAGTTTCAACAATGGATTTCATCCCTATCGAGGGATGGACATCGGTCCAGACCGCTTTTACAACAGGCTAAGGACTTCCAAAAGCTGCAAGCAGATAAGCACCGCCGGATTTTCCTCTGCGTGTGGGCGCTTGGGTGTATTTGTCTACCAAAAATCTCAGAGACGCATAAATTTTCCAAACTAGGCAAAAGATTCGTGGGACCTTTTCAGATTACTAAAGTGATTAATGATGTCACTGCCCGATTGGATTTGCCTAACTCTCTTAGTAACATTCATCCTGTCTTCCATTCCAGTTTACTCAAGGAGGCTCCCGCTTCCGATGCCTGTCACTACCCGCCTGAGGGACCCCAATCGACTATTATTGATGGCCACAAGCACTACGTAAATTGACGCCATCCTGACTCTCGCTTTAATCGCAAACGCTTGCAATATTTAGTCTCTTGGGTGGGATATTCCTCTGGTATAATCAATGGGTTTATTCCGAAAATATTGACGCTTCCACCCTTATTTCTGCTTTCCACCGCGCCTTTCCGCATAAACCTGGGGGGGAGGGGTCTTCTTTAAGGGTGGCAGAGTGTAAAGGTTTCAATGGTGTTGATGGGAAGGGCAGCCGCCTAACCTTGAGTACATTCCACAGCCCGGCGATAATAGCGTATCGGGCGGAGACTTTATCTCTGCTGGAGATGAGGTCTCCGCTCCCACGGGAAGCCGGAGGGGATGGGATGGATAGTTATAACCTGTGCTTCATGGAAGTGTCATTCCTGCTACCGCGCAGGCCTCTGAGCTTTCTAAGATGTCTGAATAAACGGTCTTTTTCACCAAAGAGCCTTTTATTTCTGCTTCTATGGAATTCCTTACAGTGGCATGACATCCCTCCAAAGGTTGCACAGGCTTTATACTATATCGGTGGTGGCAAACCTTTGGCACTCCAGATGTTATGGACTACAATTCCCATCAGCCCCTACAATTGGCCATGCTGGCAGAGGCTGATGGGAATTGTAGTCCATAACATCTGGAGTGCCAAAGGTTCGCCACCACGGTACTATATTTTCTAACACTGGTGAGCTAAGCTGAGTATATGAATGAGAATTAGAACAAGAATCAATATAGCTGCTATGCAGTTGGTTCGGATCAGCTGCATTTGATTTCTAAGCCCAAACCCCCACCAAAAACAACAACAGTGCAAGCATCCATTTAAGGAGCAAGTAAAGGTGAATGCAAAGGCACTTTGGGGGTAGAAGCTAAATCTGTTTCCTACTGCTAGAAATTATTTCGTGCCACATTCTTTCGATACTGCCACTTATTCCTGTTCCTCAGAGTTGCATTGAACATAACGGATGCTCTTCATTTCACAGTTTTCACACTCCATAGCACACAGAGTACAACAGAACAGTCATACCGCCTACTACCCTCTGTGCTTATGGCTTTTATTTCTGAAACACTGACCTAGCCTTCTCAGTTCAGTGTAGTGAAGAATATTCTGAGTTTGGTAGCGTGCTGCCTGGTTTCTATCAATAACAATATTAATAGAAAGATGGTTCAATTCCTCTGGAAAATTCCTTAGAAATTTACAGTTTGGGTAAATCAGTGTATTACAGTGCAATCCTGAGGGAAGGATAGTTGTGCCATGGCCAGGGATGGCGTAGCCACGGCGCTGCCGGCCATCTTCTAAGAGACTTGCTATGGTGTGGTCAGGAACTGAAACTGGCGTGTGCAGCTTAGTGTGCTGTGCCACCGATTTTGCTGGTGTAACTCTGCACTGGCAAATAGGGATGTTCCCAGGCCAAAAGGGGTCAGGAAGCTGACTAAAGCCACTCCCACCCCCAGGAATGCCTCCTCTGTACCAATGCTGGTTCCTGCACTGGAAGAGCTGTGCTGCAGTAGCTGTACTAGTGCCCTGGCGTTGTTTTGCCATATGGCTCCTCACCCTAGAATAAGTACCCTTGCACCAGCATAAGTGCCCCTTAAGCTGGCACGTGGCATTTATGCCGACTCCAGGGTGACACTCAGTGGTGGGATCCAAAAATTTTAGTAACAGGTTCCCAGGGTGGTGGGATTCAAACAGTGGCGTAGCGCCAATGGGGTGGGGCAAGGCACGACGGGGGCGGGGCATTGCTGGGCGGAGCTGTGGCAAGGACGCAGCCGCTGCACCGGTCCTTGGGCGTGAAACGAATGCACACAGGCGCAGGCTGCCACGCACCTCCTGCTAGACTGCTTCAAGTTCTGCGCGCTATTGCTGAGGAGCGGAGGAGGGGCATAACTAAGACAAAAATCACGTGGCAAAATCACCAATTAGTAACTCCCTCTCGGCACACACAAATAATTAGTAACCTACTCTCGGGAACCTGTGAGAACCTGCTGGATCCCACCTCTGGTGACACTGCCTCCTAAGCAGTTCCCCCCTCCCCACATTGCACTGTTAAATGCTGATATCAGCGAAACTATTTTTTCCCTGCTGACAGGAAACAGATGAAAACTTATGAATGTTATTTACATTTTAAAAGAGGTTTATCAAGCTATAATAACCATCAGCAACCAACTGGAAATGCAAGAGACCACCATAATTTCTCATACTGCTGTTATACAACCATTATTTCAGCAACTAATAATTCTGAATAAAGTGTGTGATGGCAGATAGTGTAACCTGTGCTTCCCAGTCAGTTCAGATCTCTTATTAGACATTATCTACTCAAAAATATGGTAAGCTTAACAGAGCTGAAATGTTATTCTGAGTTTTTTCTGGAAAGTCTGAGAAAATAACAATGCAATCCAAAACAAAGTTAAAAACCCTCCGAAACCCATTGACTCTACTTTGGATAACACTGTCAATCAAGCAAGAAAAGGTTGATGTGTTTTCTTGATTGCTTTTCTTAATATACCATTCAGAGAAGTCAATGTCATGAGCAGATTTCTATGACTGCAGAAGTCAGCTTTCCTGGGATCCCCCAATGAATTCTGATAAATTTACCTTGATAAATTAGTCCAGCTACTCATTAGAAGAAGCCTTACTTGCTGCATGCACATAGCTAATTTATAACATGCAGATTTTGTACATGATGAAACTAGTAATGCAGTCAGCTTACAAAAGCTGACTTTTGTAAGAATGCACAAGCACACTGTCACCTTTCCAAATATTGGCTCTTCTTCCAAAGGCCTCCAGCAGAGGTTTAGGCTGGATGATCTGATCTTCCAGATTCTCCTAATTATAAAATAAGATGCTTCCTTTTCAGTTGTGATTTATAAATGTAGAAGAGTGTGAAAGATCTAGGGCAAATTTAGATGTTGTAAACCAGGCAAAATATTACAGTGTTTCTTCCTGTAATCTCTGCTTTTTCATTCCTTAGTAAAACCCTTTTCTATTCTGATACAAAACAGTTACAGTAAAGAAACAGCAAAAGCATTTTTAACCAGGTGTAGGCTAGGATCCATCAGAACATTTCTGTAGAGAACGTTCTGCTTGTGGAGTGTAACCTTTTATTCCTTACCCCACACCCCACCCCTTTACTGCTGCAGCCTAAAAATGTACTGGAAACAGTATTTCAGGAGCATTTTAAATGGGAAGGGGCCAGGGGAGGTGACAAAGTGACATTCTATTGGTGGAAATGCTTCCATCCGCAGAAACACTCTATACCTTTTTTCGAAGAAACACTCTATACTTTTTTCCATGGAAAGATGACAGTGTGGTTGTGCATTCTTCGGCAGAAGTCCCAGTAGCTTGTTTTGGCATTTGAAAAGTGTCCAGTTTCTCTTTTTCCATGAAAGAATCTTACCTAAGTCCTTTTTTTATATATTTATTGTCCTCTATCATGATAAACTGAATAACATAATCCTGCATTGAATAACATGGTCCTGCATGCCAAAATGTTTTAATTCCTGTCACTGGAGCCACATGTTGACAATTTATGCTAAATGCTGTTGACAGTGATCATTCATTTAACCACCTAAACCATATTCAGAGCAGTACTGATGGGAAGTGGAAGCAAAGGTCATGTACAGCCTTGAGCAATGGCAAAAGTCCAGCCTCCCTGACAGCATAGCACTGGACTGAAAATTACCTTGAGATGATGAACTGCTGATGAATGAAAGAGCTGTGGGCCTGGGAGACTTTACACACAGCTGCCTGTCAGTGCAGCATTCTAACTTCCTATTTTTGGTGCAGTAATAATTTCTTTTTTAGGTGCAAATGTGTTGAAGTGCTGGTCTCATGTGCTCTTCCTGTTAATTAGGGAAAGACACGATTACTTGAAGGTTGCAAGGAGTCAGCTGGTCTGAGACTTCTTTTTCACCTGTGTCATCCATAGCCTATCGCACTCTGTCAGCTTCAAGATCAAAAGAAGAATGCTAGAGAGGATTTCAGGAGACACTTCAAACAGGAAAAAACAGCTCATTGCTGGGGACATCACTCAAACATGCAACAATTTGTTAGTTGACCCTGGGAGATTTAGTTTCATGATTCATGTTAAAAGCCAAGACAGAAATTTAATTGTCTAAATTAAAAAAAAACAACCCTTCTTCTTAAATGCTCATAAGCATGAGAAAGGTTCTTCATATTCCAAACTCATTGTGGCCTGGATTCAAAGAACCACAAACACAGCAGTGTTCTGTGAATATATCCTTCCCCTTCTTGCTTTAGCCCCCTAGATCCCCATGCCCCAGAAAAGCCTCAAAAGTCAATCTGGAGGAAGACTCATAAAACCTTGGTAATGGCATGCCATGTGGAAAAGAGGCGGACAGTTGTTTATTCATTTTAAATACAGATTGTGCTGTCAGTAAAAATTCCCAAGATGATTTTTTTAATATAAAAAGTCCAACAAAACTATAAACAGCATCAACGAAAATCAGGTACCAATGAAAGAACAACACTGTCTTTGAAGCAAAGTGCCCCTCTCCACATGTTCATGTTCGCTTTGCATAAGAACTTAAGTGAAAAGGAAAAAATGCTTTATTTTATTTTATTATAGTATATTTATACCCCACTCATCCCTGACAATAGCCAACCTCAGGTGGCTTACAAACAGCTGAAACATTATATAAATACAGTCCATACGGTAAAATTGGAGTGTCAGAATCTAAAAATACATTTATAGATGAGGACAATAACACCCCATTCAGTTTATAAATATCTCAGTTTCCTTGCTAGGGAACAAGATATCAGCATAGGGAGGGAGGCGTGCAATTTAACAAAGACACTCAGTGGTGCTAGAAGTCAATGATCAGTGGATATGCAAGGTGGTCACAGTGGTTGTGTGGCTGGCAAGATGGTACAAGAATGTCATCATATCATCACATCATCATCATCATTATCAATCTGACGGATGGATGGATTTGACGGATGGATGGATAGACGGACGGACGGATGGACGGACGGATGGACGGACGGATGGACGGACGGATGGACGGACGGATGGACGGACGGACGGACGGACGGACGACGGATTTGGATGGATGGATGGATGGATGGATGGATGGATGGATGGATGGATGGATGGATGGCGGATTGATGGATGGATGGATGGATGGATGGCGGATGGATGGATGGCGGATGGATGGATGGATGGATGGCGGATGGATGGCGGATTGATGGATGGATGGATGGATGGATGGATGGATGGATGGATGGATGGATGGATGGATGGATGGATGGATGGATGGATGGATGGATGGATGGATGGATGGATGGATGGATGGATGGATGGATGGATGGATGGATGGATGGATGGATGGATGGATGGATGGATGAGCTCAATCAAAAGCCTGGTAGAACATCTCTGTCTTGCAGGCCCTGCAGAATTGGGTGAAGTCCTGCAGGGACCTGGTGTCAGCAGACAGAGTGTTCAACCAGGCTGTAATCAGAGGCAATAAAATCTCTGGCTCTGGACGAGGCCAATCTAATGTCCTTATGGGCAGGGTCAGAAAATTTCCCATCAAAGGAATGGAGAGTCCTTTGTGGGTGATATGGGGAGATGCTGTCCTGCAGATATGAGAATCCCAGACTGCACAAGGCCTTAAAAGTCAGAACTTGTAGATTGAACATGACTTATAATTCGTGTTCGACAGGTAACTAAGGCAGTTGATGTAAAATGGGAGTGATGTAATCCCCCACAGTAGCTCCAGCAAGGAGTCTAGCCAGAGGCATATCTAGGGGAAATGGAGCTCAGGGCAAAGTCTGAGTTTTACACACACACAGCTCCATTTTCCCTAGATACACCTCTGGTGGGTCTTGTAGATGAAGCCATACTTCTGGCGCTTCAGCTGCAGGAACTTGTACCGCTGTCAGGAGAGAAGCAGAGGAGCCAAGCATCACCTGCCTTGTCCCCTTTCTCTTTCTTCTCCCTCCCTCTGTTCCTTCCTACTCTGTGAGTGTTGTGTATTCCTTCCTTCCTTCCTTCCTTCCTTCCTTCCTTCCTTCCTTCCTTCCTTCCTTCCTTCCTTCCTTCCTTCCTTCCTTCCTTCCTTCCTTCCTTCCTTCCTTCCTTCCTTCCTTCCTTCCTTCCTTCCTTCCTTCCTTCCTTCCTTCCTTCTGTTTAGTTAACACAACTGGGGTTGCTTGCTTGGTGTCTCCTCCAAATCTGCTGCCCCTGTGCAGCAGTGTTCAGGTTGGGGGCTCAGTAACAGTGCTTGCTGTGGGTGCCATGTTTTGTAGCTACGCTTCTGGGAGGAACTAGAAGTTCTAGTACAGGAAGGGGACTATGACCTAATAGGCTTTACTGAAACTTGGTAAACTCAGTATTGGAATATTAGCATTGAGGGGTACACTTTTTTAAAAAAAGGGGATAGACAAATAAGAAAGCTAGTAGGAGTAGCATTATATGTCAAAAATGTGAGGAATGTACTTGTGAAGAAATACATGAATCTGAGCATGGCAATTTCATTGAGAGTTTATGAGTAAAAATAAAAGGAATAAGAAATTATAGTGGTATTATAATGGTGGTCTGCTATAGACCACCAACCCATGCAGAGTACTTGGATGAAGCACTCCTACACCAGATTACACAATTCTCAAAGAGACAGGATAAAGGGGTCAAGAGAGATTTCAATTACACAGATATCTGTTGGTCATAGGATTGATCACTGATAAGGTGCAAAGTTTTAAATACCCCAGTACCCTAGAGTTCCCATTTTTATGTCATCCCCAAGATATATAAGTTCAGCTTTCCACCCCCTGGATGCCTTATCATCTCCAACTCTGCATCCCTATTAGAACTAAATATCTGGACTTCTTCCTTAGATCATTTACCTTTGTATGGACTCTTATATTAAAGACACATGTGATTTTGCAAATAATGACACTTGATTTAGGGGCACTGTATACTAATATACCACATGAAGAAGCAAGGGTGATCCTTGTTAACACCCAGAATGCCCTTGCCACGCACCTGCAGGGGCGCATGCCCGGTGCATTGCGCACACCCCGTCCCCTTGGCGCTATGCCATTGTTAACACCTTAAGTAGAAGAGAGTCTCTGTTCCCACCAACATATTTCTTAATTGAGTTAGCTGACATAATCATGGGAAAGAATGACTTTAGATTCAATAATCAGTTTTACCAACAAATTAAGGGTGATGCTAGAGGGGGAAGGGCAGCCCCAAGTATAGCCAACCTCTTTATGGAGGACTTGGAATGTAAATTCATTTGTAATCCACATGAAAATCCTTTTAGGGGCAATGTTATACTTCACATGCATTATGTAAATGGTATCTTTATGATATTTGCAGATGAGAAATCAGTACAGCCGTTTATAGAGTGGATGAATAGCATACATGCCATGCTCAATTCCAGTCTACCATGAAAGCATTAATTTTTTAGATACCATAGTCTATATTACATCAGAGAAGTTAAACCCTACATCAAGCCCATGGATAAAAATAATGCTTTACATTACAAGTCATATCATCCCAAACATCTTAGGAATAGTTTGCCCTATAGTCAACTCCCGAGAATTAAGAGAAATTCAACTTTGGATAGTGATTTTTAAGCACAAAGTTTAACAAGCTCCTGCATCAGTAGTATAATAGAGATTATCCCCAGCATACTTTAGATAGGGCTTGGAAAAGGGCTGCACACATAAAAAGGGAGATTTTGCTGCAACCTGAAGAAAGAAAATCTGAACAAAGAAAAACAATTTAAAAACACTTGCATGTCATAGCTGATATTCCAGGCTGTGCCAAACCCCCAAAAATTGGTTTCAGACATGCAGATAACATAAAACAACACCTCATTAGGTCGGATTTTTAAAAAGAATACAGCCCCATAGACAATTAACTACATGGCATTTCAGGTGTGGACACTGCGTGCACTGTGAATTATCAATGAATATTAAGGAATATATTCATCCTAAAATGGGAATTAAAAGACTTGACAATGTCTCAAACCCATAATTGTGTTTATCTTTTGCAATGTAAATGTGATTATTTATATATTGGCATGTCAACGAGCGCTTTGAAATTTAGAATTTTCCAGGATATTTCAAAAATTAAACATAAATAGGCATAAGCTTCACTGTTTGAACATTTTATTAGCAAACAGCATACAGAGAAAGATTTCAGATTCTGTGTCTTATATAAACATCATTAGTTCCCTCAGGCGGACATTAAAAAACATTTACTGCAACGAGAAGCTAAACTTATTTATAAAGTCCAAGCATGCAAACCCAGGGGTCTCAACAGAGAACTATAGTTCTCTAGTTTCCCAGCCCTTTTAGATAAAAATGCACTAGTGTCCCTTTAAAACACTACAATATGGAGAACGTAGCCTGCCTAAATTGAGGAACAGGTTGCTTTTGCAGGATTAGTTTATGTTGTTCCAATTAAGTTGTAAAAAGGAAACTAGAATAGGTTAGTCTGACAAAACTGAGTAACATCCCAGCTGCTTCTAATTAGAATTATGCTTTTAGAATACATAATCTCCAGACATCACACATGCCTAATTAGAGCATTATTACGGCTGCTTGAGTTGCCCCATTGTTAAGGAACACATCTCTTTATTGAGGCTACTTGAATAGAAGAAAACGTATAGGTTTTTAGACTTACTCTTTAATATATTTATACATACTCTTTAATATAACTGTATTTATTCTTTAATGTGCTTTTAAATACAAATATTTTGTGTTAAATTGTATTTAATAAAAATGTGCTCCTAATAGCTGATGGTAATTTCTAACCATTGTTTACACAGCCTTAATTATGTATTAATTATGAATTTATAGCTTTGGATGACAGCTATCCTATGTGCGCAATGGGCATAACAGCTTTTTAAATTGCTGATGAAGTGGAATTATTGACCATCTATGAAACAGAATTTTATCTGGACACTTGTACTAACTAGGAATACCTACTTTGGTCTACGCAATTGGACTCTCTGGACTGATCTGGATTTCGATATGTATATGGATTATGACTTACTTTTAGAACACTAGCTAATTAACTTTTGCAGTGTTTCTAGACACATTTGTGCGGTATTATGATTATGCACCTTGGATGTTTAGAGGTTGTACTTTATGAAATACATGTGAATAAGCATACAAATGTTACGTATTATCTTGTTAGCCACAGTATCGTGATTTTGGGTTTTTCCCCTTCAGTTGAGTGTGAGGAACTACATGAATCTGAGCATGGCTATTCCATGGTTAAAATAAAAGGAGTAAGAGATAACAGTGGCATTATGGTGGGGGTGGGGGTGCTATTGACCACCAAGCCAGGCAGAAGACTTGGATAAGACACTCCCACACCAGATTTGAAAGTTCTCAAAGAGACAGGACAAAGTGGTCATGGGAGATTTCAATTACTCAGATATCACTTGGAAGTCCAACTCTGCTAAAAATGAAAAAGTCAAATGAATTCCTGATGTCCATATTCCAAAAAGTGTAGAGAGAAACAAGGTGGTCTGCTAGCCTGGATTTGATTTTCACCAACTGGGAAAAATTGGTTGACAAGATGAAAGTAGTGGGCACCCTGGGAGGTAGTGACCATGTAATTTTGAACTTTACAATCTTGGGGAAGGGAAAAATTGTACGTATTCAGGCATATAGGTTGGATTTTAGGAAAGCAACTTTTTTTAAACAAACTTGATGTCTGTAACAAAGGGAGTGGAAAAGGAAAAGCTTCTTGTTTTTCTCCACAGAAAGAAGAGAAAGTATAAGAACTCATATTTTACTTGATGCAGAGTAAGCCTCTAACCACATGGCCAATTGAGCAGGCAAGAAAGACATACATAAAGGAAGATTTTTAATCTTCCATCAGCCTGGGTGTGATAAACAGCCATATATGGCAGGACAGGGAAGATTGCAGAGTGCTCTGGAATAATGCATATTTAGTATGCCTTTTATACCACACTATGACTAGTTATCAGGCTGCTGTGGAAGGAAACCCAGGAAAAACTGAGATTTTGCACTGAACAGGCTCAATCACTTGGAATGTACCACTCATGTAGATTGGCAGCTCCAAACTCCATTAACTTTATTTTGCACCTTCCCATGAAGCCATCCCTCTACCACATTCATGAGAAGAAGAAGAGGAGGAGGAGGAGGAGGAGGAGTTTGGATTTATATCCCCCCTTTCTCTCCTGCAGGAGACTCAAAGGGGCTGACAATCTCCTTTCCCTTCCCCCCTCACAACAAACACTCTGTGAGGTAGATGGGGCTGAGAGAGCTCTGAGAAGCTGTGACTAGCCCAAGGTCACCCAGCTGGCGTGTGTGGGAGTGTACAGGCTAATCTGAATTCCCCAGATAAGCCTCCACAGCTCATGCAGCAGAGCAGGGAATCAACCCCGGTTCCTCCAGATTAGATACATGAGCTCTTAACCTCCTATGCCACTGCTGCTCCCTAGGGTCATGAGGGTCATTACTACTGCCTGCTGCTATTTATGCCAACAATCTTCGTTCTTCATGTCACTCCCCTTCATGTACTCTGGCAGCCCAATCCAGAAGTGGGGAGGAGCTTTGTGGCTGCTAGGGACTGTGTGGCAAAGGCAGTGCCATACTGCCTCCAAAGGGGCTTCAAACAGCACAGAAAGAAGGGAATTTTTAAAACCCTTCTGCAGCGCAAAAAAATCCCATAGCCTTACACCCTTTTTGGGGCCATGGAGTTGGGGCCATGGACGGGGGACCGTTTCCAGGCTGGAAGGTCAGCTCCACCCCTGGTGATGCCCATGGCCTGCCTCCCTGCTGGTGTGCACTTAGATGACCAGCTCCTAAGCAGAAGATATTTCTGGGGGTGCAGCTGCCATGGAGCTATGCTGCAGCTGCATGCTAGCATCTTTGCTTTCTCCACCAGCATAGGTGCCCCTTATGTTGGCAGTGTGGGCAAACGTGCCAGTGTGACCCTATGCCACTCCCACTGACTGATTTGTCTCCTTTATCTGGATTTGGCCCTTAATGATTTAGTCACACAATAACAGCAATTGGCAATGATGAACCCAGAAGACAGACATTAGAGGATTTTCTCAGCAAGGACTGCTCCCTCTTTACCAAACCCTATTAAAACTAATCCATACCAGTAAAACCATATATTGAATAAATAGCCCGACAATCTGATGTTTCAGAGAACAACTTTATGTAAAGAAATGAGTAAATTTAGGAAGTCCAGATGCACTGTTCTTTCTATATTTACACATATCTCCAAAGAATTGACTGTTTCTGTCTGTTTCTCTCCCCTCTCCACCCCAAAGCTCTTTCATCTCACAAAACAATTTTGTTAAAGGCAGAAGTCACCTTCTCTGATCCTTTCTGTCTCTTTCTCCTGCATCCTACTGCACCCTAGACTCCTGGGATGGCCCACAGGAAGCATAGTTCCTAGAAATAAATTATCAAGAGTCTGTTCTGGCAAAGTGCTGGATAATGAGATGAAAAGCTGAAAAGTGGAATTTGCTAGGATTCCATCTTCTATCTATTACTTCAATTATTAATTTTTTTCTTTTCCTATCTCAAGTACAACAAGGAAGCATGGGAAAGCATCAGACAAAAGAAACAAGGGACTGACTGAAAAAGTGGCAAAAGTAGAATCAATATGTAGAGTGGCAGAAGAAGAAATATGAAGAAGAGGCTTTTGATTGCTCTTATTCTATGTTTTTTTAACTGTACAACCAATTAAGTATAGATATAAGATTTCTGGCTATCCTGAGAAATTTTGCTATCATAATTATCTCTAGGTTCACATCAGTGGTGGGATTCAAACATTTTAACAACAGATTCCGATGGTGGTGGGATTCAAATAATGACTGTTAAAAAGTATTTTAAAATATATTTAATATCACTTTTTCTATTTTAAGTATTAAAAATATTAATACTTAATAAAAATATTTTAAGTATTAAAAAGTGATATTTTAAATTTTAACAACAGGTTCTACAGAACCTTCGGAACCCCCTGAATCCCACCTTTGGTTCACATAGAATTAAAGTTTTTAGGTACTTCACAGTTGATATGGCATTTAATTCCTATTGCCTGGTTGCCATTGCAAACACCTTAAGCAACCATAAGGTGGCAGCAAAACATCTTAAGAGATAATGAAGCAACTACATTTTAAAGTCCATGGCAGCACTAAAAGAGGAAGGCCCAATATGAGATGGATTGACTGTATAAAGAAAATAATGGTCCTTAGTTCGCAAAACCATTTTGCAAGGCTGTTAACAGTAGGATGTTTTGGAGGACACTAATTCATAGGGTCACCATGAGTCAGAAGCGACTTGATAGCACTTCACACACACATTACATTGCCTTACACTTGTATCTCAATGAAAAGGGGATTCGAATGAACAACAGAACCCATACATTATTTTTTGTTACACTTTAAAGCTCTGGTTGGAGCTCTGGTCTCCTCACTGTCATACAAGGAAGTGTAAATACCTCTTATTTCCTCAATGTCATATAAGGAAGTATAAAATGTACCCTGTAATAATGAATTATTTTTATCCCAACAGAGCTTTTCCTGGACCCATTTAAGAAACGCTATACACACAGAGAAAGTGGCCTTATATATTATGGCTCCAATGCTGAGTTAATTTTATTTGCCCATTTGGGGACTACTAGGCTATCTCATAAGAAAGGGCCAGACATAATGTGTGAGAGAGTAAGATTCACCAAAAAAAAGTTTACACGTTTTTATGTGTGCAAAGGTTTCTACAATCTTTATTTCCTAGACATTTGAGGACAGAATGAACAATAATTACATAACTAGGTGACAAAGATCTTCACATTTTGTGCATTTCTTCGTTCACCTTCAGCATCTAGGTGAGCTCACTCTTCGCTTTTGGCTGCCTTTCCAGCATCACGGGACTTCACCCGCAGTTTGTTAACCTGGGATTCTGCAATGTCAGCCCGCTCTTCAGCTTCTTCCAGCTCATGTTGAATCTTGCGGAACTTGGAGAGGTTGAGGTTGGATTGTTCCTCCTGAGAATGGCAAAAGAATTATGAAAATCAAAGTACTATTTCTGCTTAATTTGGGGGCGCAACTTCTGCTTCATTTCAGGGCTAAGATGAACATGGCAGATTTATTTATTTTATTTATTTATTTATAATTACATTTGTATACCGCCCCATCCCCTGAGGGCTCTGGGCGGTGATTTGAGTTTCTGTGACTGAACCTAAGCAGTTAGAACAAACAGCAATCCTGTTTTTCTCAAGATAAGGCAGCAGAAATTCATGATAAAAGTGCTCATGTCAATTTAATGTAATTTCTATTTAGCTTAATGAAGAACTAAGCTTTCAAGAAATAATTTAGCTGGCAAACTTTAACGTTTCTTGAGACTCTAATGAATTGAGTAAGAACAGTCTAACAGCCACATGGGGGGGGGGGAGGGCATTAGGAAGAGGCATGGCCTTGCTCCACTGCATTTGCCCTCCCTGGAGCACCGACCCCGGTGGAGGTGGAAGATGCTCTAGCAATCACCTGTCCCTCAGACCCACACCACAAAATACAGAAGTCCAGGCTGCAACACAGCTTCACTGGCATCCCAATCGGAAGCCAGCAAGGGGGATGGGGGTGGGCTGGGAGGCTCCCAGGAGTGTGGCCAACATTAGATTGAGGGCTGGGAACACAGCCCTTTTGGTGGCGTAAATCCTGTTAGCCCTATGGGGCTTTCTGGCAGTGGGGGGGGGAGGGTTCAGAGCTGTTTCTTGCTCCCTATGCCACCCTTGTAGAAGCAGTGAGGTGGCACCACATTGGTGCGGTGTCCTGCCACCTCTGGGTTTGCCCATGAAATAATCAATATTATTTCAGCGTATAATATTTTGTCAAATTAAATTGAAATGCAATTCTTTTCCTGTCAAGTACTTACAGATTCTTCAGATTGTCTCTTGTATGCTTTCACTTTGAGTTGGAGTTTATCCACCAGATCCTGAAGCCTTAGAACATTCTTCCGATCTTCCTCAGACTGAAGAAAATTTGGATAATGGAAGGAAAAAATGTAAGCGTATAGAATTTATTTTTCCTCAGTCCCGCCTTTCCTAAATAATACTGGCTTTCTAAAACAGAAGTATAAAGCAGACTAGTAGTTTGGATTAAGCGCAGTTAAGGTTAGCATAGTGTGGGATAGTGGTAACATTTCATGTTGCCCTTTATGGGTACTGCAATGATTGGCAGTAATTGTGTTAATTATACTGGAACGGGGAAAGGGGGACAATAAACATATGGGTCGGTATGGGGCAATATTTTTTCCATGTCATAAAATTGTAATCTATGACCTACTAACTGCAGGATGTAAATACATATACATAACTATTATTATGATTTTAATAATGATGTTATTCTTTTTTTTTGCACTGTTATCAATGTCAAATGATACTGATTAATAATGTCACTGGACTGTTTATCACAGGTAAATTTTTACATGCTCACCTGGTAGGACAACTCTTTAACCCTTCTCTCATATTTGCGCACACCTTTAACAGCATCAGCACTGCGCTTCTGCTCATTCTCAACTTCTCCTTCCAACTCCCGTACCTGAAAAAAGAAATTGAAGATTTCAGTTGTAACTTATACAGTTGTAACTTATAGAAGCACCACCACATCTGAAACAGATGCCTTCATTGGCATACAACTACATCAATGCCTTCATCGACATACAACTACAACAAATAGAAAAATACCTAGCTCTTACATGGATGGGGACAGCATTAAATCCAGGTCATTTACATACAGTTATGGGTCTCTTACTATTTAGGAAATTTTCCTTAGTATACCAAAAAATATAGGGTTCAATCCAAATTAAATTTCCTAACGGCAGAATGGAACTTTCCTGCTTCTCCAGTCCACTGATCTCCACAAAACACTACTCCTGGGGGATAGAGGATCCTGAGAAATGACACGAGGAGAGTCTGCAGTGGGAAGGGGGAACTGATAGAAATTGCAGATTTATTTTGGATCTAATATTGTAAATTGATCAAAAAAAGACCAAAAAAACATCCTCAAAAGCCACCTTGATAAATAATGAAAATATTCCAAGAGGCATGGAATTTTGAGAGCATTAATTAAAGGAAAGGAGGAGGAGAACTGGGTCTCTTCTAGTAGGGACCTATTTACCATAGATTTTGAGTATTGTTCATAGAAATTCTGATAGGAACCTATTTGTTTCAGCTACTCACTCTAGCCTCCAGTTTCTGGAGCTGCTTCTTGCCACCTTTCATTGCCAGCTGCTCTGCCTCATCAAGACGGTGCTGCAGGTCCTTCACGGTCTGCTCAAGGTTCTTCTTCATCCTCTCCAGGTGAGCGCTGGTGTCTTGTTCCTTCTTCAGCTCCTCTGCCATCATGGCTGCCTATTAATAATGAAATCAGTCCAACTCAATAAACCAGCCATACCAATGAAAGCCAGATTATACTTTTCAAAGAAAAACATCCTCCTACTCACATCAGTGATGGCCTTCTTGGCCTTCTCTTCTGCATTGCGTGCCTCCTGAATTGTCTCTTCCACTTCACCCTGGATTTGGGCAATATCTGTTTCCAGCTTCTTCTTGGTATTGATCAAGCTGGTGTTCTGTTGGGGGGCAGGGAAAGGGTTTAGCGTTATTGATTGAATTGAACATAAAAGATTGCCTTCTATTGTCAAACATTAATAACGTTTTGGCAGGGAGTGCAGAGTGTCTGTATGATACCCAGCCTTATTTCTAAACTCCCTTCAGAGTCCCAAAGGAGGCCAAAAATGTTGTCACTAGATTTAATAATAATCTTCTTAATATCCATTCATGCGTTGTATGAAGCCTGACAAATGTTAGTCAGGCATAGTTTTCATATATTTTTTTTAAAAAGCATAATGACCAGCAAGGTCAGAAAGAAGGACAGGGAAACTGCAGATTTTCCTAACATATTCATCAAGCTCAAGTTTTGCCTTTTAGAACAGGGCCTATACACAATTCTTTCTTCTCTCTCAGGGACTCTGTAAGGATACACTGTTCATTAGAAGCTGACCTGTGTGTGGAGGAGCTGCACACGTTCACTGGCATCCAGGAGTTCCTGTTCAGCCACTTTCCTGCCCCTTTCTGTCTGTTCCAGGGCTGCCCGGAGCTCTTCAATCTCAGCCTGCATCAGGTTAGCCCTGCGCTCAACCATGGCCACCTGTTCCTTCAGATCATCTTGACTCCTCACAGCATCATCCAAATGCAGTTGTGTATCCTGTCAGACAAAATTATTGTGAGTCTTTAAACGTTTGTTGTTATTACAGAATCATGGTTTCTTGGCCAATAGCCTGAAATTTCCCTGTATATACCTTGAGCTGTCCTTGGGTATTCCTGAGGTTCTTGAGTGCCTCAGCAGCTTGGCGGTTGGCATGGCTCAGTTGGATTTCCATTTCATTCAGATCTCCCTCCATCTTCTTCTTTATCCTTAAGGCATCATTCCTGCTCCTCACTTCAGCATCTAGAGTACTCTGCATGGACTCTACCACTCTCAGGTGATTCCTCTTCAACTGGTCAATTTCCTCATCCTTCTCTGCAATTCTCCTATCAATGTCAGACTTCACCTGGTTGAGCTCAAGCTGAATGCGGAGGATTTTGCCTTCTTCATGTTCCAGTGAAGCCTAAAGGAAACCATTTATTAAAGCTGATAACAATGAACTAAAATTGGCAGCTTCTTTCTATTGTATTAAAATATAGTAGAGATTATCTTTAATTTAGAACATTCCGCATTCTTTTTTGTGGCCATCAGTATAACAGAACTGTTTTGATCAGTTTTATGTTCATTATTTTCAGTTTGCTTTTTGAATTGTTCCATAGTGGTTTATTTATTTGTTTCATTTGTATACTGCCCTCCCCCAAAGGGCTCAGGGCGGTGAACCTCAAATATATAATCTCAGTAAATCAGCATAAAACCAGCATAAAACTATGAATTAAAATTTGCAACACAACAATTTAACAACAACAGCTGATGGCGACTTCTTCCCCATCCCCTCCCATCCACGGGAGGCTTAGATGGTATGAGGGTCCCAAGCCTGGTAGAACATGTCCACCAAAGGCCTGGTGGAACAGGTCCGTTTTACAGGCCCTGCAGAAACTCTATAGGTCCTGCAGGGCCCTGGTCTCTTTAGGGAGCCTGTTCCACCAGGTTTATAGTATCTCATAGGACAAGAGTTCCTTGTCCAGTTTTCTCTATGATCAATCTCAGGTTTACCTCAGCTTCCTCAAGAGAAGCTTGAAGTTCAGATTTCTCCTGCTCAATCTGTTTCTTCACTTTTTCCAGTTCATGGATGGCCTTCCCTCCTTCAGCAATCTGTTCCGTGAGGTCAGATATCTCCTCTGTTGGTTAAATGACAAAAGCATGCTTGTATGGATGAAGATATAGGATGGGGTGAAGATACAGAAAGAGTGCTTAAGATTAAGGATTAAAGTGTATTTTGCCAATTATGTCATCGGCAAAGTTTCCATTCTATTCAGCTTTCAGAGGAAGGCATACTTCAGCACATTGCATCCCAACATTTCCTTTGATGCAAGGCATAATCACCAATTTGCTTACCGGTAAAAGTCACGCACTAGCTTCTCACTGTTGGGCATACAGTGTTCCAAATCCAGATTTGAAGAGAAAGTAATGAACTTACGTTGAAGATTCTTATTCTCGCGTTTCAGAGTTTCCAGCTGATCCAAGGACTCTTCATAAGAATTCTTCATCTTGAAGAGCTCTGTGCTCAGAGAGCGAGACTCCTTCTGTGAAGCTTCCAGTTCAGACTGAGTTTCCTCATACTTCTGCTTCCATTCTGCCAGAACCTGCAAAGCACCATCAGATAATAATCCATGAATTCCTAGGCAGGAGGCTTTTGTATCATATAGTCAAATGGTTTTTACAGTGGCCAAACCTACCTTATCGAAGTTCTTCTGTTTCTTATCTAGAGCTGCGCAGGCTGCGTTGGACCTTTCCACATCAATCATGAGGTCCTCCACTTCATTCTGAAGTCTCTGCTTTGTCTTCTCAAGGGAAGCACACTTGGAATTCACAGCCTCTACGTGTTCTTCAGCGTCCTGCAGGCGCTGGGCAAGCTTTTTCCTGAAGGAAAAATATTGGAAGTAAACAGCATTTATCTCTTTAGGCAACTGAAGGGAAGAAAGGACTTTGGCACTGCATTATAAACATAGCACATCCTTTGTTTCATTTAAAATTCAGACTCTTTTTATTTACATGAAGCATTGAAGAGGGAATTTAAACAAAATATCTTTAAAACAAAATGATGAACCAGCAATACACTTTGTCATGGGAATGTTTGGGGGGGGGGGGTTGTTTTTCTTTTCTGTAAGAACTTTTGAGGAAATATGCAATATGCTAATCTCAGTTACCACTGGCATGTGCACTGGGTGATTATTTTGAAGTGATGATCATTCTAAAACTTCAAATACTTAAAGGGCATCACAAACAGTGCCATAACGCGAATCCACTCGCCATAATTAGATTTCCCAGTATTTGCTGACTGAAAGGTTAATGTAAAAAACATGTGATCAGAAAATATCATCTGTAATTCTAGATCTGTGATTACGGTTTCATATGTACAGCACTGGGTAAATAGAGCCTTAATTAATCTCAAATACTGGATCATATGCAGCAACCAAATGGGGAATGTTGAAACAAGGGAGCTGGAAGCGGAACAGGTGGTGAGTGGGCAGAGAGTGGGTGGACGGAAGAGAAGAATGTAGCACTGTGAGAGGGCAAAACTTTGGATGGAGAGGTATTATGAACCTGAGACAGGCATGGCTCACTTGTGCAGCAAGAGGTCAGAGTTTGAGGAAAAGGTCAGAGTTTCCCTACATCAGGAAAATGTGTGCTTTGTGCACCTGAAAATGTGTGCTTTTTGCACCCGAAGCACAGCAGCGTTGGAACCATTGTGTAAATGAAAATCAAAGTCAGATATTGCCATTAATATGGTGCGTAATTGAATATCTGCCATGACGCGCAGGTGAGTTTTCCACAAGAGAACTTGTGCAAAATAAGCCTGAGCCTCTGGTAAACCTCATAGGCAATCAACCTGAAAAGTGTTACTGGGCTTATTAAAACTTGCAGAAAACAAATAATATTTGAATTAAGCATGAAAAGAAGTAACTTTTTAATTTATGCAAGGTTGGGGAGCTAATTCAACTAACTCAAAAATAATTAACTCAAACTAACTCAAAAACAGTTTTATACCGGGCCCATTAAACACAAGCCTGTTCGTGTGTTGACCGTAATATGTGCAAAAAATGGTAAATTTATTTATTTGCATCATTTGTAGTCTGCATTTCTCACTTGGACTCAAGACAGATTACAAAGAGTATGTGAACACAGTCAACTGGATGGGGTATTAAATAAACAATACAGTAAGATTAATGATGTTGAACCAATCAGACATTCTATGTGCAGTGTCAGAAATCTGACAGCATATTCATCACATAGGATCCTGACTAATATGTAGAGTAATCACACTCATCCCAAACCCCCTGTCCTCAATTTCCACCCCCCAAAACATACATACTTGGCTTCCTCAAGTTCCTCAGTGCGCTGAATGGCATCAGTCTCATATTTGGTCCTCCATTGGGCAACCTCACTGTTGGCCTTGGACATGGCACGTTGTAGCTCAGCCTTGGCTTCCTGCTCTTCTTCAAATTGCTCCCGTAGCAAGTCACAGTCATGGCGAGCAGATTGCAAACCATGGGCCAGTGCATTCTTTGCCTGCACAAAATAATTAATTTGTTCAGTGATTTCCCTAAATCTGTTTTGCCAGCCCTTCTGAGAATAACTATGTTTCTATTTCCAGTTATAAAACAATTAATGTATAATTACAAATTAAACTGAGGAAAACTTATCTGAGGAAAATTAAAGGGTCTCTTTCCCCACCTGTGTTGTGACTTTTAATTTACAAATTAATCTAGTTTTTACTGATTGTAGACTAGAAAGTTTTAGGCAGTTTTTTATATATACTTGTCTGTATAATACTGTCATTGTATATTATGTTCTCGGACATCATGGTTATTTTCTGCTTTATTCAGAGTAGTATTATAACAGCGCAAAAACTGTCTACCAGATGCAGATGTAAAATGCACCTTTGTTTCTTCTTCAAGTTGCCTCTTCAGTTCTTCAATCTGTTGGGTAAAGCCTTGCTTGCCTCTTGAAAGCTGGGAAATGAGAGAATCTTTTTCCTCTACTTGACGTGCAAGTTCACCTGAAAAGTACAAAAGCAAATAGAGGTGTCTTGGAAGAATAGTACCTCCAAGTGGACACTTTGAAACAACATATGTGGAAGAACATGGAAACTATCAAATCCAAAGATCCCAATATCTTGACCCATACCTGTAGCACTCCCAATACCATAGAGCTCCTGCAATCACTCCATGACCCAGGACCAAGAGAAACAGTTAACTGGAAGCAATTCTTACATAGGCTTTTTCTGCCCAAAACATTTAAAACATTTCCCAACTGTTTTGCAAATGTTTTGAAAAGAATAATTTTGTGGGTTGTCCACATAGCATAGAAAAATAAAGCATTTCAGTTGAAAACGGTTCTTTTTAAAAAAAAAGAAAAACCATGCAGACATATCTTCAAACCTATGGAGATTCAAAATCTGCACAACCTTGCCACTTGTGACCACTTGTCCTGTGACCTCTCACAAAGCAACAACAACAACAAAGGAATAAAAGCACATTCACATAATCAGCAGGCAAAACTGAATTTATTAGTGCATAGTAATGATGAAAATGGCAGGCAGCCCGATGCCAGCTGAGAAAACATCTGTAGGAAACTTCAGCAAATAGTGAACAGCACGAAGAATCACTGAAGTGGCAGAAAATGACAGGCAGCAGAGAAAACAAAAGTAAGAGCCTCAAAATCAGGTGGAAAATAAAATGTTTCCTGATCTCCGCATAGCAAGCAGGAAACGTTCTTAAATTTTTTTATAAAAAAGATTGCTAAATAACCGTATCCAATTAAATAGCTTGAAGTAGAACTTGTGGGGGGGAAGCTATGTGGAAACTTTTTATTTATATGAGGAAACTTTTTATTTCTTTCCTCAAAACATTTTATTTGTGCTCTGCAGAAAAAGCCATGGAAAAGTACTTGCAAGACAGCACAGTGCTACATTTCTCCTTGGTTCAGCCTCAGAAGATAAAACGCTTTCATATCTATTTTCAGAAGCAGGGTCTCTACTGACAAAACAGCAAGAGCGAAATTGTCAGTACAGATAAATTCTTCAGGTTCTACTACTGAACCACTGTTACTCTCAAGCCCTAGGTTACCTTTTGACTAGCTTCTTTGCCATTCAGGAATTGAGTACTTGAACTTAGTCCTAACTTACTCTACCTTTACTTGCTTGCTAACTTCCTGGTTTGGGCGATTTTCCACAGTGCTCCTGTGATGACAAGACCACAACAGACCTTTTTAGCATTTAAAGTTTGCAATCATTCTTTTGTAATTTATAATCAATCTTACCTGCTTCTGTCTGTAGACGAGCTCTTTGAGCACTCAGATCGTTAATTGTGCGCTGATGTTCTTCCTCCTTTGCTTTAACTTCACTGAGCTGATCTTCCAAGGAACGGCTTAATTTCTCAAGAGTGGCCTAAAATGAGCAAAAGGAAATACAACATTCACTTGAAAGATATTTTAGTAAAAGAGTGAGAAATGGCACACAATGAACAGCAAAAGTGAACATTTGATCACATATGAAAAATAACACAAATATTGGTTGTGATGGGATTTCTGGGCTATGTGGCCATGGTCTGGTAGATCTTGATCCTAATGTTTTATCTGTGGCTGGCATTTTCATCTTCGTGAAACAGACTTTTCTCTGTGATACACCTCTGAAGATGCCAGCCACAGATGCAGGCAAAACGTTAGGAACAAGATTTACCAGACCACGGCCACACAGCCCAGAAAACCCACTACAACCAGTTGAATCTGGCCATGAAAGCCTTCAACAACACAAATATTGTTTGTGCCAGATCATGTATCCTTCATTCCAGCCACAATCAAGAAGAATTTTGGAACAAGCCTAATTAATAGGATAGCACATACTTAAAGCAATGTTCATCAGGTGTTAGGAAGCATGGAAACTACTGATTCTTAGACTAAATGTTAACATGATTTAGGCTTGTTAGAGTTAATTTTAAGAGGTCTCATTACATATTGCTTGTTCAAGTTTTCATTAATTCCTGGCACCCAGATCCTGAATATTTGCCTTGGTGAATTTATCTTTGTTTGCATTTACAATGATGGCATATTGTTAACATTTTCCTGTTTTGATAATATAGCTGGTAGTATACTACACCTCCAATACTTAAAAGCTTTTGGTATAAATGATAGTATTAGGTTGTAGACTCCGACATCAGTATGGATAATTTTAGTTTTCAAGAATGTTAGATGTAAATTTTATTCTAATGTACTAAGAAGCAAAACCTTGGTTTTGGAGACAGATTCCATGTTGCTGGCAAGGTCATCAATCTCCATCTTCAGCTCACTCTTTTCCTTCTCCAGCTTCTGTTTCACGCGCTGCAGGTTATCAATTTGTTCCCCAAGTTCAGCTGTGCTGTCTGCATGCTTCTTGCGGAAGGCAGCTGCAGTGGCTTCATGCTGCAGAGTAGCCTCTTCAAGGTCTCTGCGCAGCTTCTGGAATTCTGCCTCGCGTTTCTTGTTCATCTCAATCTGAGCTGCTGTTGCTCCACCAGCTTCCTCCAGGCGCTCACTGATCTCTTCAAGTTCCCTGGAGAGATCAGCCCGCTGCTTCTCTGCTTTGGCCCGAGAGGCACGTTCTGCCTCAATTTCCTCCTCCAGTTCTTCAATTCGGGCTCTGTGGAAACAAGGGAAGCAACCATTAGGAGTCAAAGATGCTTCTCAGGATGGAGTTAATTCCCACTCCAGTCCTAAGGGAGGCCATGTTGCAATCTTGCCTGTAGCTCCTTGATCTTCTTCTGAAGCTGAGAGCCTAAGGCCTGCCTGGAGTACTTCGAGAATTTTGCTTTGGAGTTGGCTGATTTCAAAGTCTCTTTCCTTTTCATGACAAAACATAATATGTGAAAGAGTCCACTGTATCTAAAGTCTAGTCTTCAAAATCCAAATTAAATGTGGCTGGTACAATGCATCTCCATGCAAATCTTCCAAAAGAAAGCCATGCTTACTTGTAGAAAGCTTTTCATCCAGCTGCTGTTTTGGTCATTCTCCAAATCCATTGTAGATTCCTTGGGCCCAGTTTCAGATCTCCTTCAAGCTTCCTCTTGGCTCTTTCAAGGTCCATGCGGAGCTTCTTTTCTTGCTCCAGAGACCCTTCAAGCTGAAGAGAAAGAAGTCATAAAGACCCTGCCACTCCATACCCTTCTCTCCAGGGTGGGTGGGCCTCAACCAGATGATGGGACCTCTTCCCCTCTCCCCATCACTCCCCCCAGGGTGAGTGGGCCATGACCAGATGCCGGGTCCCCTCCCTCCCCTTCCCCCTAGTGTGGGTGGGCCAAGACCAGATGACGGCCCACCTTCCCTTCCCCTCCCCTCTCCCCCTCCCTACCATTCTCCCTAGGGTGGGTGGGCCACCTCAGAGATATTATTCCCCATATTATTGTGCTCACATCATCCACTTGCTGCTCCAGCTTGGTCTTTGCTTTGGTCAGAGTATTCACTTTGTCCTCTTCTGCCTGCAGGTCATCCAAGGTCTGTTGGTGGGCTTCTTGGAGGGCTTTCTTTTCCTTGGTCAGTTTGGCAATGTTCTCATCCAAAACTGCCATCTCCTCAGTAAGGTTTTTCACCTTTCAGAATGGAAATACATCCAGAATTTGATCATGCTATGCAATGAGGGTGGTACATTTTGACTACTTGCTACAGATTTGAAGGTATTCTGGCCAGTACCTTGTTCTCAGTGGCATGCTTTTCCTTTTCAACCTTGGCCAGTGTCAACTCAAGATCATCAATGTCTTTCTTCAGCTCTGAGCATTCATCTTCCAGCTTCCTCTTCTTGGCTGTCAACTCAGCATTCATTTCCTCTTCATCTTCTGCTCGTTCCGTCAGCTCTTTAATTTTGGCTTCCAGCTGGATTTTGGTTTTGATCAGCTGGTCGCACCTCTCCTCAGCATCTGCCAAGCCATCCGATTCCTAGAGGTGAAAAACATGTGCATCCCAGAACTGGGTCAGGGTTTTGAATCCAGAGCTATAACCATATAACCAGATCCTGAGTACAACCTTTTATTTCTAGTGCAAAAACCAGCATAGTGACACATTAGAACATGATTTATTTCCTGCCATTGAAATGAACATGGCAGATATCCGAAACTGGATAATTCACATTAAACATATATATTGGAGCAGGATCTAATGTTTATGGCTTATATAACACAGAATACTAAACAGAAAAGCAAATATGTTATATATGTATATGTGTGTATATATATACACAAAATGCCTTTAAGACTCGACACACAGATACATACAAAGTTTCATAGCAACTATGGTAAGAAAAAGTTTATAAACGGTATGTAGGAAAAAAATTGAAAACTCCTATTCCCAGACATTCCACTGCAATGTTTGAGTTCCTTATACACTTAAACATGCTATAAATGAGATTTAAAAATGCATATTTTAAGTCACCAGTAATGCTTACAGCTTGGACTTGGAGCTGCAAGTCATTTTTCTCTTGCATCAGAGACACCATTTTTTCTTCCAGTTCCTTCCGTTTGGCTTCTGACTTGGCAAGGTCCTCCTTAGTTTTCTCAAACTCTTCCTTCATGTTGGCCATCTCCTTCTCAGACTCAGCACTCTTCAGCAGAGGCTTGATCTTAAAGTACAGCTTCATCCAAGCCCAGGTTTTGACATTCATGAATGAACGGATATTGTACTGAATTGTAAAGATGGACTCCCTGCAAGGAAGGCAACATGACATCTTGAAGATGATTCCAGAAAAAAACTGGTGTGACCAAAGTTTGTTTTTTTATTTTATCTACAGTTTATTCTACTCCTCATTCCAATTTGTTTTATAACAGTCATACTATATTATTGAAACATATTTTGCTTATTTTCCAAAGTGGGACAATGTGCAAGAATTTATGATGGTTTCCTCTACACTGCTGTCTCACAGACAACATTATCAAGTTTCATTCTAAGACTCCTAAAACATTATGTATAAGTGCAACAAATGCATTTTTTCTGAGGCATAAACATAGTTCTGTGTATCATGGAGCAGAATTGGCTATGTGTGTGTACCACAGACTATGGCAAATTCACAAATTTGCTGCAACATGCTTTGTGGCCCAACAGCAGTTCATACTTTTGTCACATGTCCTTGTGACAAGAGGTTCACTAGGTCATGAATTCTATTAATGATGTCAAAATTCTACCTCCTTTCCATCATTTTCTTGAACTCCAGCCTCATCACGTAGCCACGGCACACGGCTTGTGTACGTGTAATCAGTTGTGCCAACTTCTCATCTCTCATCTCCTCTAGAGTACCAAGGAGGCCAGCTTTGAAGAACACCTGGAGAAGTAAAATATTTGAGAATATTGCTCACTGTTACAGTAAAGTCAGATGTTTCATTCTTGTTCCCCAGAATATTTTTACCTTGGTGTGGCCAAATTTATATTGGGTGTGATCAACATCAATGGATCCAAGAAGTTTCTCTGAAGCCTTCTTGCTATCAATGAACTGTCCCTCTGGGATGGCACTTGCGTTTAATATCCTGTACCTGTAGAGAAAAACATAGTTATTATTTTGCTGAATCATTATATAAAACTCGTTCCTTTTCATTTGTAAACATCAGTCAGAAAAACTCCCTAATTTTGCCAAAGAATTTCAGTCTCATGCCCAGATAACTCTCCCTTCATATGTTTTAGTTTATTAACAAATTAATGAGGAACTGTGTCACCCTCTACCTAGTCTAAAACACTTCTCTTGAAGCTCTCTGGTTGTGCTGTTAAAAGTCAATGCTATAGAAAAAGAAATCACATATTTCTATTTAAAGTATATAATGCCCGGTTTGTCTCTTTGTCCCATCCTCATTTCCTTAACCTGTACATTATAAATATTATATACGTTAATTGATTCCTAATTTACAAGATATTTTAAAGTCTAGTTTATTGTATTACGTTGAAAATGGCTTTTTGAAACATAAGTAAGAAATACAATTAATTAGCACATACTAACCTCTGTTTGAAGTCACCGTAAATGATCCTGCTGGGGAATCCCTTCCTACAAATTCTGATGCCTTCCAGCACTCCATTGCACCTCAGCTGATGCAATACCAGTTCATGCTCCATGGCACCTTAGAATATTAGAGCGTAGATTAGTGCTACATGGTAGGAGAGGAAATTGGTGTTTCACACTTCTCTTTTGATCTCCATATCTTACCAGGAGTTTTAGTTTCATTGGGAATGAGGCAGCGCACAAAATGCGGGTGAGTACTCCTCAGGTTACTCATCAGCTTGTTTAAGTTCTCCTGTGGGACCAGAAGCTGCTATTACAATCTTTATGTGGCTGAAGAACAATTTCTTGGACTGCCACACAGACAAATAATTTTTGAAACTGATCAGCAGCCTACCACTTGTCAGTAGGAGCTATTGCAGAGAGGACACACTCATACACACACACACACACACACACACACACACACACACCTTTAATAGCCATGAATAATGACAAAATATAGGATCCAAGAGCAATAAAAACATATATAAAACATATATAAAACATCTGAAGTCCGAAAGGATCAACACTCCAGAACTTTTCTCAGGAATTTGGCAACTAGCTCCAAGATCTCGATTGAGCTATTATTTAGCAAAAAAACAAGCCCACAAGTTAGGTGTGAAATTCCTTAGTAGAGGAGGAATGATACACTGGGACAAATTCATATTTTTCTCTAAGTTTCTATATCCACTCTTTGGTTTTAACTATCAGCCCAAAGCTGTTTCCCTTTCTAAATAGCGTATATTTTCTTGATCCATGATTTTTACATACAGATTTTTTTAAAAAAATTCAATTATCTTTGAGTTTACAAATTCTGACATATTTATGTTCAGTTTTACAAATTTAAAAAATTGCACTTTACCCTGAAGAGAGCAGACACAGTCTGGAAAGAGGAACCCTTCTTTTTGCCACCCTTCTTGCCGCCACCGCCCTCTGGTTAATTAAAAAAATAAGTAATTAGAAATGCAGTGAAATTTTAAACAAATTAAATGTGACTAGTTTTAATATCTACAAAAGGTTTTTAGTTTGTATTCTACTTATTTTTACTTTCCCTTCCCCACCCCCCACAACAAACACCCTGTGAGGTGGGTGGGGCTGAGAGAGCTCCAAAGAGCTGTAACTAGCCCAAGGCCACCCAGCTGGCATGTATTGGAGTGCACAAGCTAATCTGGTTCCCCAGATAACCCTCCACAGCTCAAGAGGCAGAGCAGGGAATCAAACCCAGTTCTCCAGATTAGAGTGCACCTGCTCTTAACCACTACACCACACTGTACACCACGCTACACCATTTCATGAATCATTTCATTAATATATGCATCAAGCTGAATACATATGCATAAAGCATTTGACTCTGATGAATTACTTAAATTGCTAATTATGCAGAACTTCCCAGCATGTAGGGTGATCAGCAAACAGTATAGCTCAGCAATACTGATAGTCTGTGACTGTAGCCCTGTTCCCATGTTATAGTGAACACACATGCATCCTCTATGTAAGAAAGAACCAGGAGACATTTGCTTTACAAGTGAAACTGGGAAACAACACCTGGATAAACTATGGGGGTGCAACTGCATGTTCAGTTGTGCATGAATTTAATGTAACAAAAGAATTATTTAACACATGCATGATTTTAAAAAATCAAGTGCACCCTCTTTACATGCGTTCACTATAACTTGCAAACAGAGCTTGATTCACTCAGAGAACAGCAAAGGAGAAAGTATTGCTACTTTTAAACAAAGTTCGTTGTGAACGTAGATATGGGTTGCAGGGTCACACCACCTCATAAATTGGCAAGTACTGATTAAAGTTTTCTTTATGAATTTGTTTTAAGGTTCAGGAATACCACCTTCAGGGGGACGATCAGCAAACAATAACGCCAGGGTCTTCATGGATGATTTCTGGTACAGCCCCAAAACGGTTTCATTCAGGGGGTCCTTGTTCTTGTCCAGCCAGCCACTGATGTTGTAATCCACAGTCCCGGCATAGTGCACCAGGGAGAAGTGGGCCTCTGCTTTGCCTTTGCCGGGCTTGGGCTTCTCAAAGTTCTTACACTTGCCAAGATGCTGGTCATACAGCTTATTTTTGAAAGAAGTGTCTGTTGCCTTGGGGAACATGCACTCCTCTTCAAGGATGGAGAAAATGCCCATTGGCTGTCAGCAAATACACAGATTAATTAAATCAGCATGTATTTAGTAATGTTAAATCTTGCACAGTAAGCATACAATAAAACTAATTTAATACAGCTAATGTAATGAAAGTCATTTCGTCCTGGTGCAAAGGTGCATACTTCTGCGCACCTATTTGTCCACACTATGAAACACGAACTCAAACGTCTTCCAAAAATTGGGATTTTGACAGCTACTTTCAGTTTAAAGGGCCTTCTCCATTGTGGTTTTATAATTCAGGAAGAAACATATCTCTCCCTCTATCACTGTTTCTCATTAGTGGGTGAAGAATTTTATTTTAATTCTGTTTGCCATGGCCTCACTAACTCTCATTGACCATCCTCCCTGTTATGTATGTTTACATGTTTACATATTTTATTTAATTATTTAAAATGTTTAAATAATTGTAGCCATTTATCTGTATTTTAAACTGTTTTAATGTTTGGTTGTTTGCTGCCTTTGGGACCCTAAGTTGGGTGGAAATATGGCACTCAAATGTTTCAAATAAATCCATCAAATTATTTTATATCCAGACCTTCTCAATAAGCTCAATGCAGGCGGCCAAGTCCATTCCAAAGTCAATAAACTCCCAGTCAATTCCTTCTTTCTTGTATTCTTCCTGCTCCAGCACGAACATGTGATGGTTGAAAAACTGTTGCAGTTTCTCGTTGGTGAAGTTGATGCAAAGCTGTTCCAGGCTGTTGAACTAGAAATTGATAAATGAGACCACAGTGTTTACAAGTGTTTCTAATCAGATTCCGAATGGCTATCTATCAGTATAGGCCTTCCTTCTCAGTAGGTTTATGTACTAAAAGTATATATAAAATTTAGCAAAAAGGTGTCTTTATTTTTCACACACATCCTGTGTTATCAGATCAAATCTGCTCATATTATAATACTATTGTTCGCCTATGATGGCTCATCTTCTCTGAACTCACTGTTTTTCATCCTTTCAAAGACATCGTTTAAACTCCAAAGATTCCTTTAGTTGATGAGTCCGTAGTCCTCAAGCCAAATAATTTCTACAATTTCTAATCTGTGCCAGAGACTTCTCTCTCTAGCCAACAGCTCGGAAACAATCTCACTCCTTCAGTGCCTTTGCATTCAGAGCATTATTGAATGATACGCTTAATTGCTTAAAAGATTTCCTCTGGCAGTTAGGATGCTCATCACTCTTCTAGAACTATTCCACAAAGTCTGTGTTCCTTACATCAAAGATCTCAAAGCCAGCAATGTCCAACACTCCAATGAAGTGCTGCCTAGGCTGTTTGGTATCCAGCTGCTGGTTGATACGAATGACCATCCACAAGAACATCTTCTCAAAGACAGACTTCGCCAAAGCACCAACGGAATTGTACACCTACAGTAGCAGAATGTGAACAGGAAACAGAGAGTCAGAATACAAAGCAGATGGCTAATACCTTGGACAAAGAATGGTTAATAATGAGGCAAATTCAAACAGCTGATTTCATTCCATCAATCATCACCTGCTGGACAGTTTGGCCTTTGGTGACAAACTCGTTGCCGACTTTGACTCGAGGATAGCACAGAGCTTTAAGCAGGTCTGCTGAGTTGAGGTTCATGAGGTAGGCAGCCTTGTCAGCAACTTAACACAGAGATGACAGGAAGAGATTATCAATCCATAACAGAAATACGATGTTTCTAGACCATCTTGCAATGATTCATGTAAGTCAATGGAGATGTTAGCAGTAGTCTAGCTTTTCTATTCTTTGCATTGGGGTGTATTATAACTAAAGAATGAGTCACAGAAATCTATTTGTGTAAAAAGGTACACATAAAGAAGCAATTTGGGTAACACCCACTAATCCCAACACCCCATTGCAAAGTCCTGTGTGCAGAGTGCCACTAACCTGGATAGTGCCACTAACCTGTGTGCAGAGATGGCCACTAACCTGGATAGCTTTAAAAGGGGCTTGGACAGATTTATGGAGGAGAAGTCGATTTATGGCTACCAATCTTGATCCTCTTTGATCTCAGATTGCAAATGCCTTAGCAGACCAGGTGATCGGGAGCAACAGCCGCAGAAGGCCATTGCGTTCACATCCTACATGTGAGCTCCCAAAGGCACCTGGTGGGCCACTGCGAGTAGCAGAATGCTGGACTAGATGGACTCTGGTCTGATCCAGCTGGCTTGTTCTTATGTTCTTATGCCTGTGACAGTAACGCTGAACATTTATAATCCCTGTATATAAAATTCATAATGGAGGCTATGGATCACCTTACATGGAAGTAATATGGAGGAAGAAACTTGATCTCCCATACACACATTCATTTTTACATTTGAGCAAGATGTAATATTTTTGATTCAACCTCTGTTTCCTAACATTAATTTTTTTCCACCTCTGTCCATGTTAATTCTTTTTGTTAATGCTGGATGGTTAAATGAAAGGAACGAGCAAAGGATCATAATAAAACTGTATTGTCTATACTAATGCAATACAGACAAAGTTATAATAAGCTACAGTACCTTACCAGGATGTATAAAGTACTGAGACATCTGAATATAAATGGCACAGTATATCCTGCACCTCTCAGTATGATGGTTAATATGATATAACTGGGAGTTCTGAAGAGGTTTTCAGTAGTACCTTCAGTGCCATCTGGCTCAGCCTGCTCCTCACGTTGCTTCTGCTTGAACTTCATGTTCCCATAGTGCATTACAGCTCCTGTAAGCTTGTAAATGGCTGTCTTTTCATCAGCACTGAAGCCCAGAATGTCAATGGCGCTCTGTCGATTGAATTAGCAAGCTCTGTAAGTGAATACACTTCAGGTAGATACCACCCAAACTCAGTTTTGCACGCTACTTACGTCTGTGGCCATCAGTTCTTCTTGATCATCTATGCTGGCAACAGTGATTTCCCCTTGACTGACAAAGGCGAAGTCGTAAGGGTTGGTGGTAATCAGAAGCATCTCTAAATGGAGAATAGAGTAGATTTGTTCAAATTGCTTTGCTTAAATGCCTAGTTGCTGCTTCTGTGGTACAAATTATATTTGTTTGTTCTAAATTGTAGAGCATAAAGCCAGGCAACAATGTCTGTTTTGAATTGTAATCATAATGGTGTCTGTTTTAGATTGTGAGGCAACAAGCCAAGGGTCACCAGTCAGGGTTGACAGCTGAGGAATGCTGTCAGTCTGGTTTTTTTAAAATCACCCATACTGATAAGTTATGTCTTTGAAAGACATAACTGTTGTCCTTTGTTTTATTCAGAACCAATCATCTGATTAGTTAGAAACTATTCTGCCTAGCTATAAGCTAATCAATAAGGGTAGCTGCTGCTTTTTAGCACAGTAGACTGAAAGTATAAAGATATGTCTTTGTTCTTTCCCTCTTGAGGAACACACATGCTTATTCTCTGTGTGTGTGTCCTGTTTTTTATTGCAATAAAAACATTTGGCTAAATGAGACCAATTAATTTTTCAGACTGAATTATCTAATATTACTACAAAATAAGTCAAATATTATCTTTACCAATTAGTTCTGGCTTCTTGTTGGACATGATCTGATAAAAAATGTGGTAGCTTCTTTCTGCTTTTAGCTGGAAAGTAACTCTGGATTTTTCCAGAAGATCTGAAAAGAAAGGAGAAACAGAAGCAACCCAATTAAAAACCAAAAGGGACAGACATAGATAACTGCTTATTTTTATTTTTTAAAAATGTTCTCTTACATGTCTCAATGTCAGCAGAAGACAGTTTGCCTGTGGCACCAAAATGAATTCTGATGAATTTACCCTATAGAATGGAAAAGGCATGTCATGCTATGTTCTATTGAAGATATGCTATATGAGTATGTCTGATTTCAATGCAGGCCAATGCTCAGATTCTGCAAAGAACTTACAAAACGTGAAGAGTTGTCATTCCTCACAGTCTTGGCATTTCCAAAAGCCTCCAGCAATGGATTGGCACTGATGATTTGATCTTCAAGGGTCCCCTGCAATGTAAATGCTATTATCAAATTTCTGTCTTCAGTTATAGAGTAGGCTGCACAAAATCATATTACTAGTGAAAAAAACATACCTGCATTTTGCCAGGTGTGGGTGCTGCCTCTTCCTTTTTCTTATCACCAGTAGTTGCAATTGTTGCAAAGTACTGGATGACACGTTTCGTGTTTACAGTCTTTCCAGCACCAGATTCTCCGCTGTTGATCAAAGAAAAGTGTTATGACCAAAACAAAATAGAAGTGCAGTGATAGCTTGAAAACTAAAATTTATTCCAGCATGAGCTATTGTGAGCCAAATGCAAACTTTCCTTCTAGTCTCTCCTGCCATTTCCATGTGTTGGCCTTGGACAGTCCAAGAAGGAGTGGTTTGAATTCTCCTTGAACCCCGAAACCCCACTCTGTACCACAAAGCCAGCATAAACCTGAATAAGGAAATAAACTTACGTGATCAGAACTGACTGATTTTCACGATCTGAAAAGACACAGAACCAGCATTGTTGGGTTTAATAAGACTATGGTTCTACTCAAAATTTCTTGAGAGTGAATCTCATTAAACTCATTGAGGCTTTCTTGTGGAATCCTTAGTGCACATAATTATTAAAAAGAAGTGTCCCTATGATCAGGAAATGATCTGCAGGGCAAGGCCAGGTTGTTTACATCCTGCAATTCTGTGGGGACTCAAAAAAGGTGCAGAATGTGATACTGAAAGCAAATATCAGCCTCAGATCGATCTAGCCACAGTGATCCATGCAACAGTCACCTCTAGGTTGGATTACTGTAGCTCACTCTATGCAGGGTTACCCTTGAGACTGCTCCAAAAACTACAGCTGGTCCAGAACATGGCAGTGCGTGTCCTGACTGGGACCCCTTATAGAACAAATATAATAGTAGTGTTCCACCAGTTGAATTCCAGATCAGGCTCAAGGTATTGCTCTTGAACGTCAAAGCCCTAAATGGTCTAGGACCTTCATTTCTTTGGGACTGCCTCTTCCTCCACACCCGTCAGAGAGCCTTATACTCAGCTTCATTTAATCTGACTCCAACCTGGAGAAACGTTCTGCTAAGTGAAACTTGCTGGATCTTACACAATTCTGCAGGATTTGCAAGACAGAGATTTTCTGCCAGATGTATGATTGAGACAGCAACCATTAATATATGTGCTTGGCCTCCACACACCTCTTTCCCCCTTTCTCTTGTTCCCTCCTCCCACCTCTGATCTTGGCAGCATACTCCTTCCTGGTTTATGGTAGATACTAGACTGAATCATCCTTTTGAGAGATCATCTTCAGAATTACGCCATTCTAGGATTGTATGATTATTGTATGATATTTTAATGTTATTGTGATTTGAAATTCGAATGTTTAATTTGAACTGTACTTTTAAATATGATAAGCTGCCTTGACCCCAGTTTAGCCAGGGGAGGGCTGGGTATAAATAGCACTATTATTATTCTTATTATTTAATTTTGTTTAATATCACAGCTGCCAGTTCTTTAGCTGGTTGTTGTTGACCTTTCTATTATTATTATTATTAGTAATGTGGTAGTAGCAGTGATAGTAGCAGTATTTAATTTTGTTTAATACCACAGCTGCCAGTTTCCTGCAACATCCGTGTAGCTACACAGATATGCAGAAATGAACCCCCACAGCCATGCCAATCATCCTACAATGCAATTGGCTGCACCTGCATAGCTGCATATATGCAACACAAAAAATGTTTTTTAAAAAAGGGGCAGGGCAATGACAGGCAGATTCTCCCTGACCATGGACAGCACGGTGGAAGGAAGAGAAATAAAGTATCACCTGCCTGGCCATTTGGGTGGGAGTGGCTCCAACCCAGGATTTGGAAAAGATAGCTGGTTTAGTGATTTTTGAAAACCCTGGGTTGAGGGAGATAAAACAGGTTTTTTGGGGGGTGGAACCAGTGCAAAGTCCCCCCTCCTCAGAACAGGTTATATAGCGTCCGGCACCCATTCTATTTACCCTGTAAATTGTAAACAAGTCTATTCAATGTTACATAACTTTCTAAATATTTTGTGACAAGCAAGAAACCATAAGGACTTGCCGGAGGCATCTCACTTTCCCCTACCTCATTGTATCTTCTTTCTTTTTCCCGAAAGCTCCTGACACCTCTCCCCTTTTCCCGATTTCTTCTCTCCTCTCCACCCAACAGCTAATCTACATTTATCTGCACCTCCACTTTCAGTTTTCCTTCTCTTCATCAGCAGCCTCTTCCTTCATCCTTTTTGTTAACTAGTTTCTTTTATGTATATTATTAATTTTTGGTGGAAAATTGGTCCAGTTTTAGTTCAGCAGCAGGAAATAGGACAAATTGAATTTCTAAGACAAAAGAATTTCTTTGCTATATTGACTGGCATTTTCATTTCTGAGAAAGGATGTTAACTCAAAATGATATCAGTCTACTTACCAGTTAACATGAACTGATAGGCATTGTCAGAGATGGAGAAGATGTGGGGAGGAGCCTCTTGACGCTTTTTCCCCCTGTATGCACTGACAACCTCAGCGTTGTACACTGGCAGCCACTTGTAGGGGTTGACAGTGACACAGAAGAGACCTGAATAAGTCTGTAAGAAACAGGAAACATAATTTACAAGCAGGAACTCTCAAATACTTGACAGAATCATCTAATTTCCTTCTTTGCTCACTATTTCTTCTTTCCATTTCCTGAAAGCTCCTATAGCCTCTCCCCTTTTCCTGATTCCTTCTCATTTGATTGACAGACTACAGTTATCTGTGCCTCAGTTTGAGCACAGTCTGAACTGAGTTGTGATAATGCCTTTCTATGGGACAAATCCTGTGTACGCTGAAAATGCCCATGAGCCTTGAAGATTCTTTGAAGCCAGATAATTCCCGGACACTGGCAACTCACTGTGGATTTTCTAATTAGTTTAGAAAATCTTAAATTTATTTGAAAGTATGGATGATTGTATGCTTTGACATATACTTCTGGAGACTGGGGCACTAGCTGTTTCATAGCCCTGTCTGTAGACTTTGTTCACACTATTGACTTAGTAAAGTGTTAAGTTATTCAGTCCTACTGACTGTTAGCCACTGTTTGTTTATTGCTCACAGTTTTATTGAACAATAATTCGGGAGCAGTAGCAACAGAAGGCCATTGCTTTCACCTCCTGCAGGTGAGCTCCCAAAGGCACCAGGTGGGCCACTGCGAGTAGCAGAGTCCTGGACTAGATGGACTCTGGTCTGATCCAGCAGGCTAGTTCTTATGTTCTTATGTTCTAATAGCAAGCAGCCAGGCCTAGCTGAGTTATGGAAGCCCAGTAGTATCAAGTCATCCAGAGACTGCAACCAGACCTAAAGTTGCCAACCTCCAAATGGGATCTGGAGATCTTCTAGAAGTACAACTGTGATCCATCCCCTTCAGAGAAAATAGTTGCTTTGGTAATGGCCTCTATGGCCCTAACTCAGCTGAGGACCCCCCCCCCTTAAGCGCTCCCCTCCTCAGTTTCCACCCTCAAATCTCCAGGAATTTCCCAATCTGGAGCTGGCAACTCTAGTTAGATAAGTCCCAATAAGTCCTCTCTCAAAGACCAAAATAGTCTGGAAAAGGCTCCACACCCTCCCAGTTGCTTTTGCTGACAGAACGAAGTCTTAGAACACTGTGGTTGCCTATCAAATGCTTCTGGCATAATCCACTGCTAAAATCAACAGGTGTACCTTTTATCACTTTCAGATTTTTAATCCCTCTAAAGTATTTTTTTTAGATTTCATATTTTTCTGAAAACCTGAGGCCTTTTTCAGGTTTGTAGAAATGTCTGTATTGCCTGTTTACAACTCCAATCTCCAGATTTAAGTATCCAAAGATTTGCTTGCTTTAGAATAAAAGAGTGTGTGTGTGTGTGTTTTGCTCATGCTGTGGATTATCTTCATATCATCCCAAATAGTATAAAAACCCATTATTGCCAAGCTTAGTGTAAGCAAAAATATTCAGGGATGGGGGTGGATGAATTTCATGAATACTATGAAAGCAATTCATCTGAATAAATGGCAATAATTAATGGATAATTCATAAGGCTCTGGTCGCTTTCCATGCTCCTATTTTTGAGAGGCCCAAGACTTTAAATAGATGGGAAAGTAATAGTTCCCCCATACACTGCCAAAAGAGAAAGAAAAAAGCCCAACTATGGGGAAGAAGAAGAGTTGGATTTATATCTCCCCTTTCTCTCATGTAAGGAGACTCAAAGGGCTTACAAACTCCATTCCCTTCCCCCCTCACAACAAACACCCTGTGAGGTAGGTGGGACTGAGAGAACTCCGAAGAACTGTGACTAGCCCAAGGTCACACAGCTGGCATGTGTGGGAGTGTACAGGCTAATCTGAATTCCCCTGATAAGGTGCCACAGCTCAGACGGCAGAGCGGGGAATCAAACCTGGTTCCTCCAGATTAGAGTACACCTGATCTTAACCACTATGACACTGCTGTTCTACGCCACTATGGACAATGGAAACACACTGAATTTCTTGAAATGGGTTTGATGCCTAGTTTCACTACAAAGGAACAGAGAAATGCCACTTTAAAGCATACTCACATAGATCATCCAGGCTGCATAACGCTCTTTGAGGTTATACAGGACAGCAGGTTCGTGAAGATGGGTCATCATGGCCATGTCCTCAATTTTGTCATATTTGGGAGGATTCATGGAGAAGGTTTGATCTTCCTTCACCGTCACAGACTGTCAAGGAAACAAAAGACTAGTTATCATCATCCTAGAAATTAGAGAGGAGACAGTTATTACATTTGACTTATTGCATTTTACTTACTTCCCCCTTTTCAGTCTTGGCCGTGACCTTTCCCCCTTCCCTGGCAGTGACAGTGGCCTTGATATAGACGATCTTAGGATCCACCACAAAAACAGAATTCTTAGCATCAAAAGGCTTGTTCTGTGCCTCAATCCTCTCCTTTGCTGGTTTGCGGAGAAACGGGGCAGCTGCCCCAAAGGCGGCCATCTCAGCGTCACCCATGGCTGTGTTTTATAGTGCACAGCTCAGCACAGAAAAAAACTGAAGAAAAGAAAAATATAAACAATGTCACCGAACGGTTGAAATATTTCTCTTACAATTATTTCCAGTGCCACTTCCACTTTCAATCAAGATAGATTATATACAGTATGTTTACTTCATCATACTTGTCACACTAACTACATGGGTAAGTGATGTGGTGTACGGGTGGGTGACCAGTGGGTACTTCTTGGTGGCATCTCATTTGCCTCCCTCCACTCTTCCTTTCATAAAAGCTCAAACATCATATTTCCTTTTCCTCCTTCCTTCTTTCCTTCCCATCTACTAACCAACTCACCTTTATCTGCCTTCAATTTTTCAATTTCCCTCCTTCCTTCCCCCGGCAGCTTCTTCATGGGACAACTAGTTGCATAAGGCCAGGCTTCACATCAAGCTCATTAGCATGGTGAGAGCTTGCAAGAAGCACCTCATTTTCCTACTCACTAGCACTTGCAAGGGGCACCTCACTCACGTCAACTTGCAAGGGGACTTCATTTTCCCATTATCTTCCCTATACTAATACCTTTTTTCTTTCCTCCTGACAACTCATCTTTTCCTGTTCATTCTCTTGTTCCCGCCCATCAACCAACCTAACTTTTATCAATCCCCAGTCATCAAATACATTTGTTATTTTATTATAGTCTATCTTTCTCCACAACGAAGACTGGAAAAATCACCCAATAGTTACCCCCAGACCTTGCTGTTTTCTCCTCCTTATGAGGTGGATTAGCCAGGACACAAAGTCACTTCCTGAGCCAGCACTGTGGCAAAACGCCCAAGTGAGGTAAAGGAACATGCATCGAGCCCAGCCACCTGAGCCTTGTGTGAAGTCAGACATGGGACCCACAGCCTATCCCTGGCAAGGTAAGGTCACTGCTATCTGGCCTGCCCAAGCCCCATGCAAGGTAAGAAGGTGACATTTGGCTAAGTGAGGGGGTATGTTTGGCCTTAGGGGTGGGGGTGCCTCTTCCCTGTCTCTCTTCCTCTTTTGAGGGGTGGGACCGAGGCAGGCTGGGAGTAAATAAAGAAATGTCAATAGAGGCATCAAAAGATGTAAGAGGCAGTCTGTGTAATTTCTATGCAAGTCTCCTTTGCGTACAAATTAAAAACAAGGTATATTCAAGTCAAGCACTTTAGAGACCAAGATTTTTTTCCTCTCGGGTTGTTATTGGACTCAAATCTAACTCTTCTACCTCAGACCAGCTACTCTCCTGAAATTAAATTTAAAAACATTCTCGGCAGCAAATTTTGTGAGACATGTTAATTTAATAACACTTATGCAATGAGAATGTTTTGAGTTTATTGAAGCCTAATTTGCTTCTTGATGAATTCTAATTCAGTAGTTCCATCTGGACAGCCAGTGCAATATAGTGATAACATGCAATGGACTCGTATCTGGAGAACTGAGTTCAGTTACAGCTCCCTCAGAACTCTCTCATCCCACACAGAGTCAGCCAAGGGCAAATCACCTTTGAACATTTCTTGTCTTGAAAACTCTATGAGGTCGCCTTAAGTCGGTTGTGACTTGATGGCATGAACACACTGTTCCAGACAGGGACATGCCTTCAAAAAATTTTGCATCATTCTGTGTGTCCAACAGGTGAGACTTTTGTTTGATTAATTCTACACTGGTACTTCTTATTCAGCATTTTAAATAAAGATCATATAATTTCAGAAAAAAATTGGGAACATGCCATGCTCTTTATGCCGACATCCTAATTGCAGCTAACGGCAGGATTAAGTATGTGCGGTGATAGCTGTGGGTTTCCAGTATCAATCATCCTTTTTTGGATTGTGACAGTACAAATATTTAATTAGAAGGGCTGGTAAGGGTTTCACTGATTTCAGGATAGTATCTTAGCAGACTTTCTCCCGTTTGTTGGAATGCAAATTTAGTGGTGGGGGGGGGGGAGTAACTGTGATATAGCTGTCCACCAAGAAACATGCAAATCTCTTGCTATAGGGTATCTAGCTATCCCCATGGGACTAGTAAATCAGGGTCTTACCTTCTTTGAGTACCAGTCAGATAGAAATGCAGGGTCCAGCTGGCCAACACTGCAAAATAAAAATGACAAATCCTTTCTTTACTGCTTTACCAAAGCTCTAGTAATATATCACCGAGCAAAGAGGATATGAGGCCGACTGCAAATCTCTTAATTACACAAGCAGTTGCTATACAGAGGTGTCAAAAATAACCGCAGTGTACTGGGATATGAGGAATTCTGGGTGACATCCCACTTCTTTAAACTCCAACTCCTCACACCCTTACCTTCAAGCTGTAACAGAGCAAGGACATAAGAGTCTGGTCCCAGTGCTACTTATATAGCGAGTGATTTGCATACACAGCAGCCTCCTCTTCTTTCTTAGGTCAAAACCTTTTTGGCAGCCTGGCTTCCAGCAGGATTCCCATTCATATTTGACGTGAATAGATATAATTAGACATATCAGCTCCATGAATTAATCTATAAATAATTTGGCAAGGGTAATGCGGTGGCAAAAAGGTATAATTAGGAAGTCTCCTCCTTTGTATAAGGCTAAGGAAGCAATCTACTCAGAAGTAAGCACCATTTTAGTCAATGGGGCTTACTTCCAGGAAAGTGTTTTTAGAATTGCATCCAAAATCTGTAGTAGCAAGAGGCTGGATGAAAAGAAAACTTCAAGGCAGGATTAAAATTGTAGCTCTCAAGAACAGGGGCAAGACACTAGAAGAAGAGGGGACAGTAGTCAGTGCAATAAAAGGGAATATGGAGTGACAACTGATGGCAATCTGACAGCAGAAAAATAAATGTATTTGTTTAATAATTATTTTGATTTCAACCCTGCACTTTTCCTGGCAAGGCTGGGCTCAGGGCAGCTTCCAACAATAAATACATAAATATAAAATTAATACATGCCCTTTAAAACAGAATTCCTGGCCTAGATATTATAACATTTACAGTTCACAGGTTAAAAAAATGGCGCCCTGTGCTACACAGCCACCTTATCTAGGGTCGATCCCCACTGAGGATTAGATGCGTGCTCGTCATACAAAATATCCAGGTTTTCAGCAGAACTCCCCACTGCACCAGCGCCGAACACGCTTTCATCCCGTTTCTGGTGCTCCCCACCCCCCCGCACGTGTTATTTTAGAACCTGGAAGAAAGTAGACCTTTTCAAAAAATGTGTGGGCAATCTGGAGCGGTGGGGAAGTTATGGGGGTGAATCCGGATTCGTTTTTCCCACCGCTGGTAGTGACGTGGAGCCTCCCATCCAATGAGAACACAGTGGACTGTGCGCAATGCACGCGCAGCCTTTTTTATTTATTTTGCGGACTGGAGATCCACGTGGATACGAATCATGGGGCCAGTTTTGACTGATTGACTGAGTAGAAGGAAATACAAAGCATGGAATATATATGGGAACAAATACAATTAGAAATTTTGATATAATGTCAAGAAATCAAATATGGCAAGAAAAACAAAAGGATATGTTGTGGATCTGGACTGAATTCAAAGAATGGTTAAATGAAATTGGAATCACAGAAGACAACTGGAAAAGAAGACTAGAAAAAATGAACCTGCTGCTGCACATTTAAAGAAGAGAAGAAGAGGGGTGGGGTGGAAAAGGGGGTAAAAGGATATGGAGGATGGAATATAATGATGTATAGCATAAGCATGTAATGATCCAAAATATCAATACAAATTTATATATAAAAAAAGAAAATACAAAGCAGTGCTACACGTCGTATCCACGTGGATCCGAGTACATGGAGGTGTGCGGAAACAGGGCTTTTCTTTAATCGTCTGTTTCTTCGTCTCTGCGTAGAATTGTTCTGTGCATGCTCACGCAGATGTGGATCCGCAAGGTTTAAAAAAATCCCGCCCCAACACAACGCAGCAGCCAATCAGGATAGCCCCTGAGCAGATTGCGTGTTCAATCCGCCTCATCAGTGGGGAATCCTTCATTGCTGCTGCATTTCTGGGAACAAGGATAGTTTGTGGAGCAGAAGCTTCAATGGGGATGCTGAAACCGTGCTCAAAAGGTGGACTGTCTTCTGTAGGTGAGCATTGGTCTAAATAAGGTAGAAGGTAGATGTGGAGACAACCAACCTATGTGAGTTCACAGGCCCCAAAAAGGTACACAGGGAAGTGGAAATAGGTAAAATAGGAAGAGGAAAAGAAAAAGGGAAGGGAAGGGGGAAAAGGAAGGACCAGAATAAGGGAGGATGGGGGAAAGGAGGCCAACTGATCTATAGAATGATCGCTGTCCTCAACCATATGCCTGGCAGAACTTCCCTCTCTTATAGGTCCTGCAGAATTGAAATAAGTCCCTCAGGGCATGGGTTGCACTAGACAGAGCGTTCCACCAGACTCAGGTCATATCTGAAAAGACCCTTGGCCTTGCCTAAGACAGCTGGATGGTTTTGGATTACTAGGAGATTATTCCCCTTTGAGAGAGATATAGGGAGAAACAGTTTGATAGTATAAGGCCCCCAAATTCTTTAGGGCCTTGAAGGTAAGCACCAAAACCTTGAACCCAATCTGGTACTCAATCTGGAGCCAATGCAGCAGTCAAAAGCTGTATGTATGCTCTTCAAGGGATCCCAGTAAGGACCCATGCTGCCGCATTCTGGACCAATTGTAGTTTCCAGAGCAACTTCAAGGGCAGCCCCACATAGAGCAAAGTTACAGTGCTCGAACTTAGAGTTGACTGTTGTATGGATTGCTGTAGCCTGGTTAGTATGGGATAGGGAAGAGATCAACTGTTGGGCTTGATGAAGAAGGAAAAATGCCAACCTTGCCATGTTTGTGACCTGCCTCATCCCCCAATGGAGGCATTCTGAGTCACACCCACTTGACAGCAGTGGCGTATCTGCCGGGGACAAGGGGTAACCCCTGTCCCCAGGCGCAACTAATCTGGTCACTTGGGGGCACAAAATCGTGAAGAAGTCCTGCTGCCTTGTCATCTTTGGGATCCCTAGGCCCCACCCATGTCATGAGAGTGACGACATAGGCGGGTCTGAGGAAGCCTGAAGACAAGGCAGTGGTGGTGCCCTGCTGCCCAGCTTCTGCCCTTCCTAGACCCTGGGAAGAACAGGAGCTGGCCTCCAGGGCTGACGGGGGGCCCCCTCCACCCTCTGGGCCCCCTCAGCCCAGCCTCTGCCTTCCGCAGAGCCTGGGTAGAGCAGAAGCCACTGCCATCCTCCAGAGACATGCTTTTTAAAGTATGGAGGGTGGGGGCGGGGCACAGGGAGGGCAGAAGCCAGGCTGCGGGGAGAGGGGGCAGGGCCCACATCTCCTGTCCCCAGATGCAGGGGGCACTCAGAGAAGGCTTGTCTCTGGGTGCCATTTTTCCGCCATACATCTCTGCTTGACAGAAGTAGCTGGTACCAGTTGTACTCCATCAAGAATTGGGAACTTTTCCCAAGTGGCTCTTCTTCAACCACCTCATCATAACCTCCAATCATTTGGGCAGATTTTATGGGTAGCGCCTGGCCATCCATGAACAGATATAGCTGGGTGTCATCTGCAAATTGATGGCAACCAACCCAAAACTTTTAACTAGCTGGGGAGCGGATTGGTCCTTGTGGGATTCCACACACCACAGGGTGTTGTATTGAGGCCCCCTCTGCTAGCACCACCCTCCTTATGTGGACAAGGAAACAGGATAAACAAAGTACAGGCCAGAGACATAATTGACACATACGTAGTGTCAATATGCTATGGTTTAAATGAAGGTTGCACCATATGGAAAAGAAAGAAATGCAAAGAGTAAAACTTAGGTGAAAGATACTAAATTACTAGGAAAACCATATTTTTAACTTGAATATCAGAGGAGAATTTCTCTCTACTCTTAGCATTATGGTGTCTTTATATAGATAATTATTCCTTGCTTTTCTCCCAATGTGGAGTCAAAAAGGCTTGCAACATCATTCTCCCCACCTCTTATATGATCCTCACAACAGCCCTGTTGAGACAGGTTGGGCTGGGAGAGAGTCATTCCGCAAGCTTCTATGACAGAGTGGTAATTCAAACTTGGGTTTCCATGGTATAGCATGTCCTCTGCTATACCACCCTGGCAGTTGAATGAAAAGAGATAAATGCATGCATCTGATTGGTGCAATGGAAGCATGTCACATTATTCAAAGGACATTCCAATAGAATGAATGCCAGTAAAGATGGTTTAACTGGGAAATGGATGCATCTCACATTGAGAAGAGGCTGGTGAGTTCACAAAAGAGCGGAGATGAATATTTGAAATGTGCTAATTTTTCCAATTTCACTCCTCAATTTTTTAGTATGAAATGTCAAAGTCTTAATTTGAATTTGCATTTTCAATGTTACACCATTGCTTATATTCTAACTTTTCAGGTTTGTGGACATCTTCAAATTGTTTCACCAAGAGATTTAATCTCTAGGAGGAGAGCTGGGTTTTTTTGTTGTTGTTGTTAAGCACCATCATGTTGTTTTAGATGTAGTTAAGGGTGCCATCAATGGGGAATCAGAAAAAATGGTTGATCTGAAACAAGGACCCACCAACACAAATACTCCTTATGCCAGCACAAGGGGCAAATACTGTGGCATTGGGCACACAGTGCAGCTCTGCAGTTCCCATAAACAGAAGCTACCACAGAGCCAGGACTACCGGCATGGATAGGAATGCATTCCCAGGAGCCAACTTTAGTAAGCTTCCACAGGGCTTTGAGCCCGGAAATGTCCCCGACACCTACCAGCAACTTAAACCATCAAAAGAGTAGGCATAGGCCACTTACACACAACAGTGAGTTTCAAGTGTTGGGGTTTTCTTGATTTTTACATCTTCTCAACACCTCCCCAGTCCGCTTTGGACATGAACAGAGCTGTGCCAACCACCAGCAGATGTGAAACTACACCCCCCCCCTGGATTGCACTGGTCATATATATATACATATATATGTATATGTGTGTGTGTGTGTGTGTATAGAGACAGACAGACAGACAGACAGACAGACAGATTTTAATAGTTTTAAATCATTTGTATTATACTTATTTTGTGAGCTGCCCTGAGCCCTGCTATGTAGGAGGAGGGTGAGATATAAGTGTAAATCATGAATAAATAAATACAAGCACCAAATATGACATTTCACGAGATTTGCATAATCAAATAAACATAACTACATGTTCAGTTCCCCTGGAGAAAATGGCTGCTTTGGAGGGTGGCCTTGATGGCATTTTGCCCCACTGAGGTTCCTGTCCTCCCCAGGCTCCAAGCCCAAATCTCCTGGAGTTGTCCAAACTGGAGCTGACAACACCCTCCCACACCCCCTGCCAGCCACAGAATTAGGTAGGCACTAGGACCCAAGTGGAGCATTCTAAAACAAAGATGGTCCACTCCAGTGAATGGCGGATGAAGTTACAATTCTACTGAGTTCTTTTTGTTCAAAAGAGTATAGTGCTTCTACACTTTTTGCGAAGAATTCTGGGGTCACCAAGATGTGTCTCATATGACACCCTCCGTAGAGAAACTGGACAAAATAGTATGGAACTGATGGCATGGATAAGAGCATTTAAGTACTGGACCCAAATTCATTTTGAGTCCAGACCCAATAGCTTTATACGTCAACTCTTATCAGAATCTACATCTGTGAAATGGTTGGCAGGCATAGATGAGAAGCTCAGCAACATGGGTTTAACAGCTGATCAATTCCAAACTATGTCTGCCACCAGAATTCATAACGAAATTAAATCTGAACGAGAGAAACTGGAAATGTTGCAGGAGGGGGGGGGGGAGTTGCTCTCCACAGTCCTTGGTATTGTCCGGTCAGATTACTGTGCTAACTATTTGTACATTCTGTGCAATCCCAAACAACACAGAGCGTATACTTTGGCTCGTTTTAACGCTCTGCCTAATGCTATGACTCTTGGCAGGTATAATAACACTCCATATGAGAACAGGTTATGTCAATGTAATATGGCTGTTGTTGAGACTGTTCAACATGTACTCTTGGAATGCCCTACATACGAATCGTTACGCTCTATGTACATTTATCCATTGATAGAGAGCTCAAACGCTGTCAGGCTACCATCTGTTATGAACTTTCTACTCAAAGGTTCCTGTGATTTTGTATGTGAGAATGTTGCGAGTTTTTTGAGGCACTATCTGGTCAGGCACAATCATTGCCTACAAAGTAGTAATGGCTAATTTATTTCTATGTGTGCGGGTTACAAGGCTTGGTTGCAAATGTTTAATGTAGATTTTAATTTGTTTTAATGTTTTAATGTTTTAGTCAATAGACAAATGCCCTTTTTACTAATTTTGTAATTTATAATGCCAATAAAGGCTTTGGAATTGGAATTGTTCAGTATAGTGCTTCTTTTAAATGGGCAAGTCTGAGAATTTTCCTTTTCTTTGTGTTTACAGATGGTTGTCTCTTTAGTCGTTTTGAATGTTAAGAGGCAGGGCCTTAGGGAGATTGGGAAGGTTGAATTTCAAGCTGGCACAAACCCATTCTTCAGGAGCGCTTGACATTCTAAGAATCCAAAAGCTGACATTCAGGAATTTAGCTGGTGCAAGTCAGCATTACTCCTGTGACCTTCTCAAGACCTGCGCTCGTGGAGGCTCAATAACCAAGTGATTTCTGAACATTTGGTAACATTGGCTATAGCAAATTAAACACGTGCATCCACTCATTTAAACTGAAAATTCTTTCTGCACATTGGAACTGATCTGAAGCAACAGCCAAATTGCAGAAAATCTATTCTAGATGGCAAGCTTGAAAGTCCAAAGCTTTAAACTTCAGCTACAAGGGGTGGGGGTGGGCTTTTGGATGATGAGGAACTCTCTCTTCTTACTACAATACAACTGGGCAGTCAAAGGCAAATGGCAAATACTGATGTCCCGTTTATATGCCTCTCGTTGCTTTTATGAAGTATTCAAACTACTTTACGTACGTTATCTTTGTATATGCCATTATTATTCTTGTTTTATAAATGAAGGTGAAACAGGGTGAGCTTGAGAGCCAAACTAGACATTACTTCTTTTATGAATTAGCCTTGAGGACTAGCAGCCATACTCAAGGTTAAAAAGTGGACTGTAAAAGTGGTAAATAAAGGGGAGAGCAGTGGGCAAGAATATTCCTCGTAATAGAACAAGCATTGTATAATAGTTCCATGAGAAGCAGAAAGCAGAGGCCTTATTTGTGAGTCTGACAGTAGTTCTGCTTTATGTTATCTTCAGAAACTTTCTATATCATAATCTTTCCATACTCAAAAGATTCACAGATCACAGAGTTTTACAAGCTTGAAACAGCTTTATTGGTCTGGATTGTTCAGTTGTTCTGTCTCATTCCTCCGTCATCCGATCTGGTGCTGCATTCAGTTTCTTGTAAGATGCTCCTTTACCCAACTGTTGATGCTTTTTAAATTCCCCCCTCCCCCACAATATGAAGCCATTATTACATCTTTCTCTGCAAAAAAGATTGATGTTAGTCAAAGAAGTCTTCATCAGTCATAATCTGTCCCTTGTAGCAATGGAGGTTATCGAATATGATTGTACTGAATTTCTTTGTGGGGCAAAAATAGGGAAAATATAGGGAATTCTTTAAAAAAAAACCTTTGGAAAGGCAGGTGACATTTCTTTTCGTCATAAAGAATTGTAGCAAACACTAGCTGCAAGGTTGTAAAATACAAGAATTACGAGTAATTGTAAAATGTGTCAATTAAATGTTTTCCTCTGCATTGTCAAAGGTGATTTTTTAAAAAGTAATTCTCAGGCTTGGAGGCTGCAGAGAACCAAACTGGTAACTTTAGCCTCGCACCCCTATGTATATTCTTTCTCTTCTTTTTTGTTTAATTCAGTTACATCTAGAAAATAATTCTGAATCCTTTACAGTTGAAATTCAAATGATGATTTGGTTACCGGAAAAAAGTCTGGGATTTTTTGTATTTTTTGTCTGAGGAGAAGGGCTTTCCTGGTGGTCAAAAAGAATAGGAGATGGAACTGATGCCCACTCTTATATAGGCGTCGTCCCCCAAATCCATCACAAAGAATGCAGCATCATGCTAGTGGTCTAAGTGTGAATTCCACCGGGACAGGCTGGACTTCCTGGGTTACTGAGCTGGGATTGAGATGGACCCTCAATAGGTGCAAGATGTGCTGGTTTGGGAACCACAATGCACCTGCAAGCAGTTGCAATCTTTCCTAGGGTTTGCTAATTTTTATTGGGACTTCATCCCAGGGTTTGCCCAACTAGCTCTCCTGCTAACAGACTTGTTAAAAACTAAGGGGAGGGGTCCTCAGGTTAGCACTCCGGGGTGTCCTCTGAACTGGTCTGAAAAGTGCCAGGTTGCATTCGATCAATTGAACCAAGCCTTTACCATGGAACCAATCCTTAGGCATGCTATTCCTGAAAAATATTTTGTGGTTCTTGTGGATGCTTCAGATTTGGCCATGGGAGCAGCCCTCCTGCAGAGGGGGGAGGATGGAAAATTATACCCCTGTGCATATCAGTCCCAAATGTTTTTGGAGGCCGAACTCAACTGGACTGAGGGAGAGAAGGAGGCTAGGGCCACAAAGAAAGCTCTGGCCTCTTGGAGACATTGGTTAGAGGGGGCTAAGCACTCCTTCAAGGTGTGGACTGATCACAAGAACTTGGCAGCACTAAAGACTTCCAGTAAATACAGTTGTGTTGGGCTGATTTCTTTTCAAAATTTGATTTCACCTTGCATGTCTTCCCAGGGAAGAATTTCCTGGCTGATGCTCTCTCCTGGTTGCCACAACCTTCAGTTCATAAAGAACCAATTGTGTGTACAGTGTTCACCCCCACTCAATTGGGGTTGGGTGTTATCACCTGCAGTCAGACTAAAGGGGTGCAGGGGAAGATGCCCCTTCCTCTGGATAGTGATCTGGAGTTGGAGATCTGAGCTGCGGTGGTCATTAACCCAGAGTTGGCGGATAGAGGGGGGAGGCTTTAGTTTTGGGACTGTAAATTGTATGTCCCCTCTACTCTCTGGCAGAAAGTCCTGCAGGGTTGTTATGATGTTAAGGCAGCAGGTCATTTTGGGTTTGTAAAAATTCTGCACCTGGCACGATGACAGTTTTAGTGGCTCACATTGCATAAAGATGTGGAAGGTTACGTGAAGGGGTGTTCTGTGTGTGCCATGATGAAGACTGTCCTGGACAAGCAACCCGGCCTGTTGCAACCCAGAACACCAGAAGCCCCTGGGAGGGTGATCTCTATGGATTTCATAACTGATTTGCCCACCAGCAAGGATAAGATAGTGATCTGAGTGGTGGTGGACCTGTTTTCCAAGCAGGGCCATCTCATCCCATTCTGGGGGTTCCCATTGCCCAGAACTTGGCTCAGATGTTCGTGGCGCTCTGTGCCACTGAAAATTGTTCCAGATAGAGGAAGCCAATTTGTGTCCCACTTCTGGAAGCATTTCCTGAAACTTTGGGGGGGGGGGCATTTCAAAAATTTTACGTGGCATACATCCTGTATTCCATTGAAGCCTGCTGAAGAAGGCGCCCCCAGGAGATCGCTGGCATCCAAGCTCGAGTGTGCCCCTGCCCATTTGGATTGGAGAAGATATGCATCATAAAATGGATTCTATTTTGGACTCTTGGGTTTATAGGGGTCGGCTGCAATATCTGATGTCTTGGGCCCATTTTCCAGTGGGAGGCAATGAGTGGGTGGACACTATCCATGTTAAAGCTCCTCAGAAAAAGCTGAATATCTTTACTGGCTTTTGGGGGGTGGATTTGACATTTTTCAGGTCTGTTAAACCCAACCCCCCAAAATTTCAGCTGCCTCCAAGCCCACATGGAGTTTAAAGGCAGCAGCATTTAGCACTGAACGAGCCCAGCATTCAGCTCTGCACTGCTGCTGCCTCTGAGCCCATGTGGAGTTTGGAGGCAACAGAAGTGGAGAGCTGAAGGCTGGACTCTACACAATCTGCTGCCTCCAAGCCCACATGGACTTGGGTGGTGAAGCAGGGTTCTCCCATCCATCCTCCATTGTTTCCAATATAGGGAGAAGAGTCTGTGTTTATACCACCTGCCACCTCAGAGACCCAGCCAACAAATAACTTAAGGGGAAAGGGAGAAAGGAGAGTTTTTTTAAAAAAAAAATGGCAGTGGGGCAAAAGTAGCCAGAATAATGCCAAACAAATTCAGAATTATTCGGGATCTGCTTTTCAACTCCCTTAAATCACCACCATTTTTTTTTCAGGACACCTCCCCCCAAATATTTTTTTTTGGCTTGGCTTTTGCCAAATGCACACCCCATTGGAATTATTTCACTGAAATTACTCCATACAGGAATGTGCTGTTAATGTTTTTGCTTCTTTATAAGGTTTATGAGAATAGATTTTTAAAACCACAACTTTTTCACAACTGTTAGAAAGGGCATTTCTCATTAAGATTCTGTGTGAAACAACAACAAACACTCTTAATTCTAGACAGCTAGTAAACCACAAAAGCCATTTGTTCTTCAGTATGCCAAGGAATCTACAAATCTTTATTTTCTAGAAACTGATAACAAAATAAACAGGACTTAACAGTGACAAAGAACTTCACATTTTGTGCATTTCTTCAATCACTCTGACGCTTCTCGGTGAGCTTACTCTTCGCTTACAACTTTCTTCTGCACTTCTCGGCTCCTCACCCTGAGCTTATTGACCTGGGACTCAGCAACATCAGCCCTTTCCTCAGCCTCTTCTAGTTCATGCTGAATCTTGCGGAACTTGGAAAGATTCACATTGGATTGCTCCTCCTGGAAAGAGAAAAGCAATTTTGAAATCCAAGTCCTGGTAATTCTACATCAAAAGTAAACAAGAAACTGTAATTTTATTAAGAATTTGTGTGATATAAGAATGACATGCATTATTTAACAAGTGGAATTTTGGACTGCTGTGGGAGGGAGCAGCCATGAGAGTCACATTCAGTACCCAGAGGTCAGTAAAAATGCTGCACTGGATCCAGCCACATATCTTTTGATTTCAGTAAATGCTTGTTGTTGTTGTTGTTGATTATTCAGAATGTTACTCGCTGATCCTCATTTTAACCATCACAAGAACTTGAGTTCTAGAACTCCTATATGTAAACAGTAGGGCACATAACTAGTTGCCCAGATTTAATTTGCTGATTTCTAGCTACAAAATCAGCTGACCAGCGTCTCAGCAAACCTAAATCATTCCTTCCATGCCTTCAGGTGCACATATTTCTTGTGAATTGCTATACAAATGGGAATGCATGTTTCTAATCACTATATTAGGATGCATATGTGTTGCTCAAGGGTACATCTGGGTCTTTTGTTTATGTGTTTGATAGAATTCAGTTTTTGTGCTCATTAATTTGTTCCATAGCCACTGACACAAATTGAAACCAAATTTAGAAATATGCTTACTGATTCTTCAGACTGTCTCTTGTATGCTTTCACTTTCAGCTGCAGTTTGTCAACCAGATCCTGGAGCCTAAGAACATTTTTCCGGTCTTCCTCAGACTGAACAGAATAGATAAAATACAAAACAGTGGGATTTCATGTGGTTCTTAAGGTACTTCTGAACTTTTGAATAACATTTAGTTCCGTTAAAAGCCTCTATCCTCACCTGGTAGGTCAACTCTTTTACCCGTCTCTCATATTTGCGTACTCCCTTAATAGCATCAGCACTGCGCTTCTGCTCAGACTCAACTTCTCCTTCTAATTCCCGTACCTGAGGGCAAAGAAATGGAAAATTTCAGTTGTTATTCATACGTTAGAATGAGAAGTATCACTATATCTAGTTGTAAAGTGATTTGCCCCCATGCAAATGATAGTAGCCTCAAACCCAAGTCACCCACACAAAATTATGAACCTCTGCCTGTAGTTTAATTAAAAAGAAGATGGTGAGGAGGAACCTTCTCAAAAGTCACCCTCAGAAGGGATGGATTTCTGAGAGCAGCTGAGCATTAAGTAAGGAAAGGAGGGGGAGAATTCAAGCTGCTGAAGCCCCAGAGAATGTGGCAAATTCTGATTTTGAGAATTCTTCATAGAATGTTGAGAATTCTTCATAGAAATTCTGATAGGAACTTCAGCTACTCACTCTAGCCTCCAGTTTCTGGAGCTGCTTCTTGCCACCTTTCATTGCCAGCTGCTCTGCCTCATCAAGACGGAGCTGCAGGTCCTTCACGGTCTGCTCAAGGTTCTTCTTCATCCTCTCCAGGTGAGCGCTGGTGTCTTGTTCCTTCTTCAGCTCCTCTGCCATCATGGCTGCCTATTAATAATGAAATCAGTCCAACTCAATTAACCAGCCATACCAATGAAAGCCAGATTATACTTTTCAAAGAAAAACATCCTCCTGCTCACATCAGTGATGGCCTTCTTGGCCTTCTCTTCTGCATTGCGTGCCTCCTGAATTGTCTCTTCCACTTCACCCTGGATTTGGGCAATATCTGTTTCCAGCTTCTTCTTGGTATTGATCAAGCTGGTGTTCTGTTGGGGGGCAGGGAAAGGGTTTAGCATTATTGCTTCAATAGAAAAGATCACCTTAATTATTGATCCATCAAACATTAACAATGTTTTGCAAGGAGAATCATACTCAACTAGCAGTAAAGCTCATTTTAAATTAAAATAAAATGAGTTCTAGATGGGGGGAAGGGTAAGCAAAGGACTGTTGGCAAAGCAGCTGCTACTCCTGGCTGCCGCTGCCGCCTCCTACCCCCTCTCCCATTGCTTCTTTGCCCCCCTCCAATTTTCTCATGCTTCAGCCTCCAGGGCATTTTCCCCATGGACAAATATCCCGGGATAGACCTAGGATCAGTCACGGAGCTACAAGGGGGCAGGTTGTGCCGTGCACCAGGCGCACGCCTGGGAGATGCAAAAATCCCCCAGGCCCCTCCCCCCTTCCCTCCACAGCACCCCCAACCCCCCCGGCGCCCCCACCCACCCACCTTCCCACACTTACCTTAGTTCCTTTTTCAAAACTTTTTCAGGCTGCAAAAGGCCTGTTCTCAGTAAAAATGGCCTGAGGAACTACAGTCCCCAGGAGACCTTGGGGCTCACAAGGTCTCCTGGGAAGTATAGTTCCTCAGGCAGTTTTTACTGAGAATAGGCCTTTTGCAGCCTGAAAAAGTTTTGAAAAAGGAAAGGAACTAAGGTAAGTGTAGGAAGGTGGGTGGGGGAAGGGGGTGGGGCACTGCAGGGGGGCAGGGCGCCGCGGGGGCATGGAGGGGGCAGAAAATGTAGCATGTGCACCGGGTGCAGTTTGGCCCAGCTACGCCTCTGCCCAGAATTATATATCCCAGGTTGTTTTTATCCTGGTTTCTCCCTTCGCATGGTTGCCCGTCAGTGCATTCAGGCTGGAAGGAAGAACTCCAGTGAATTATACACAAGCCCCCAGTTTATTTTCATTTTCAACATGAACATTTATGTTTACATCATTTACGTAGTTTACGCAGTTTGTGTACATTTATGTAGATTCTGTTTTTCCAACTTTCTGATTGACTGCTCCTAAGGGGTAGGGAGAGCAGGCGCTGAACCTGGAAAAATAAACCGCCCCGTCTCCCATGGTGTTTGCATGGGAGCAGGAGTACATGAGCTTTCTCAAAAGAATCACCAATTTCATTGTTTTTTTGAAAGCTGCAGGATAAGGGAAATCTTGCAGGGCAGCCCCAAATTAAGCCTGGAAGCCATGCCTGAACCGGGATGTTTCACCTCCTTATCCCAGGATATTTTGTCCATGGGGAACACAGCCATGTTTCCTGGCTGTCTGCTTCCTCCCCCATCCACCTCTTCTGCCACCGCTTCTTCCACCCACTCCCCTGGTCAACTTTTTTTTTGGCTGTACCTCCTCATCTTTTTTGGCAGGGACTGTTGGGGGCTCCTGGGTAAGTGGAAATGGGGGTGGGGATTTGGAGGTGGAGAGTGGGGGTGGGAGAATGGGGAAGCTTCTGCCGGGCTGGCAGAAAAGGTGGCTTGCTGCCTGTGCCCTGCCTGGCTTGGGTTTAAGGGCACAGGAGGGAGGATCGGGGAATGGGGAGGCTTTTGCCAGGCAAGAAGGGGAGGGCAACTTGCCACTGCTGTCCCACTGCTCTTGGGTTGGGGGAAAGTCAGGAGGGGAACTGGTGCGGGATGCAATTCCCACCAGTTTCCAGGCAAGACACACTTCCTCAACAGGAAGTGAGTCTTGCACACCGATTGGTGGAAAGTAGGTTGTCACGACATTCCATCTCTTGGGGAATTATGTGTAAGGATTGCAAAGGGCAACCATTCAGAATTGAGCAGAAAGAGTGCCTATGTTGATACCTAACCTTATTTCTCAACTCCCTTTATAGTCCCAAAGGAGACCAAAAATTCTGTAACTGAATTAAATAATAATCTTCCCAGTATCCATTCTATGTTTTATGTCAAGCCTGACAAATGTTAGTCAGGCATAGTTTTCCTATTTTTTTTAAAAAACCATGATGACCAGCAAGGTACTCAGAAAGAAGGACAGGGAAACTGCAGATTTTCCTAACATATTCATCATGCTGATTTTTTGCCTTTTAGAACAGGGCCTATACACAATTCTTTCTTCTCTCTCAGCGACTGTGTAAGGGTACACTGTTCATTAGAAGCTGACCTGTGTGTGGAGGAGCTGCACACGTTCACTGGCATCCAGGAGTTCCTGTTCAGCCACTTTCCTGCCCCTTTCTGTCTGTTCCAGGGCTGCCCGGAGCTCTTCAATCTCAGCCTGCATCAGGTTAGCCCTGCGCTCCACCATGGCCACCTGCTCCTTTAAGTCTTCCTGGCTTCTTAGGGCATCATCCAAATGAAGTTGTGTGTCCTGGAAAATAATATTAAAATCAAGTAGTACAATTAGCATTCTTTGTACAGCGATAGTCATTATTATTTATGGTGTAATGGAATAATGTAATTTAAGAGTACCTTGAGCAGTCCTTGTGTGTTTCTGAGGTTCTTGAATGTCTCGGCAGCTTGGCGGTTGGCATGGCTCAGCTGGATTTCCATTTCATTCAGATCTCCCTCCATCTTCTTCTTGAGACGTAGGGCATCATTTCTGCTCCTGATCTCAGCATCCAGTGTGCTCTGCATGGACTCTACCACTCTCAGGTGATTCCTCTTCAGCTGATCAATTTCCTCATCCTTCTCTGCAATTCTCCTGTCAACCTCAGACTTCACCTGGTTGAGCTCAAGTTGAATGCGGAGGATTTTGCCTTCTTCATGTTCCAGTGAGGCCTTAGAAAACAATTTAAAACTTGTAAATTTTGGAGTAAAATCAGCAATTGTCTATCTTCTGAACATAGTACTGTATATTGAATATTTTATATTTCTTTATACTTCCAACGTTTTTGTTCATAGTCCCTTTAGGTGTCTACTGTATTGTTTCACAGAATTAGATACATTTATTTTTTTCTATTTACAATATTATTCTTACCTCAGCTTCCTCTAGAGAAGCCTGGATTTCAGATTTCTCTTGCTCAATCTGCTTCTTCACTTTCTCCAGTTCATGGATGGCCTTTCCTCCCTCAGCAATCTGCTCCGTGAGGTCAGATATCTCCTCTGTTGGTTTCCATCAAAGCATGCAAAAAAATATGATTGATTGATCTGGTGCATTTTTATTCCACTCTTTGTTTAAAGGGGTAATAGGAGCACGCATGGTTTCCCATTTCTTTCATGTCATTCTCCCAACAACCTTGTGAACTGGTGAGGCTGAGAGAGATTACTCAGTGAGTTTCATTGTAAACTTAAATTTGAACCTGATTCTAACCACTACACCATGAGAATCTGGTTATTCCTACTATACCTGGTTCCAACCACTACACCATGGTGACTCATATAGATGAGAAGAAACAAATGTATGCTGCAGTTGAATAAAATCTAGTTTTAATTTGGGCGGGGAAGGGGGAAGAATATTTCTTTAATTTATCACAGATCACCTGTGCAGAACAGAATATTTAGCACCATAGTATTAGTACTATCCTAGATTGTGAGACGGTGAACAGTGCTTGATTAATTTATGAAAACTGCAAAATGCCTGATTATTTCGGTGGTTTATAAATAACAGTAACATAATGATGAAATTGTGTTTTGTAGCTCACAATGTGCTCGTAATGTGACCCCTTCAGACGAAAGGACTTTGGAGGGAAGGACTGCATGAGGACATTACTGCCAGCATGGTTAGAATGTCAGACTAGGATCTGGGAGGCCCAAGTTCAAATCCTTACACTGCCATAGAAACTTGCTGGGTTGCTTTGGGCTTTCACATAGTTTCAGCCTAATCCACCTCACAGGGCTGTTGTGAGGACAGAATGAAAGGAAGGAGGGCAACATAAGTCACTTTTTGTCCCCACTGTGGATAAAAGTGAGGTTTAAATGAAGTAAATAAATAAATAACAACTTGGTGTCTTAATCATTTCTTGTTGGCGGGAACACAACATGATATATAGCCCAATCTTGTCGGATCCTAAAAGCTAAGCAGGGTCAGTACTTGGAAAGGAGACTTCCAAAGTAGGCTCAGCAGAGGGGGGCAATAGCAAACCACCACTGTTTCTCATTTGCCTTGGAAAAACCCTTGCTGGGGTAGCCATAAATTGGCTGTGACATGACAGCACTTCATACACACACCATCATTTCTTGGAACAGGAATAATAACTGACATGTTTCTGCTACACCAGCGAACTGGTAGCTTGTGAACTTTTAAAAAAGAAATAATGGCCTTACGTTGAAGATTCTTGTTCTCCCGTTTCAGCGTTTCCAGCTGATCCAAGGACTCCTCATAAGCATTCTTCATCTTGAAGAGCTCCGTGCTCAGAGAGCGAGACTCCTTCTGGGAAGCTTCCAGTTCAGATTGGGTTTCTTCGTATTTCTGCTTCCATTCTGCCAGAATCTGTAAAATACCATCAAGAAAATATAAGCAAGGACCTTAGATACTATTTTCCAAACTCTGATCTTGGCCAGTAATACTACATCAGTATCCAATTTCTGTCTACCTTGTCAAAGTTCTTCTGCTTCTTATCTAGAGCTGCGCAGGCTGCGTTGGACCTTTCCACATCAATCATGAGGTCCTCCACTTCATTCTGAAGTCTCTGTTTTGTCTTCTCGAGGGAAGCACACTTGGAATTCACAGCCTCTACGTGTTCTTCAGCATCCTGCAGGCGCTGGGCGAGCTTTTTCCTGAGAGAATGGAATGTATAGGCACAAGGTGAGCAATGGATATAAAGGCACAAAGCCATTTTGTGCCCCCACATGCATGCTGTGATTGATTTGTGACACAAATGAGACCCACCATGGTATAATGGTTGCAGTGTTAGACTAGGATCTGGGAGACTTAGGTTTGAATCCTTACACTGCTTCAGGTGCTTTCTGGGTTACCGAGGGCTAGATTCACAGGATTTGTATGAGGATTAAATGGAGAATGGAAGAATGTAGATAGTCACTTTGGGTTCCCAGTGGGGAGAAAAGTGTGGTATAAATGAAGACATGAAAATATCTTTTAAAAATAAGTTAATCTTGGTTGGCAGTGAATTGATTTTTAGGGTGTCCTGAGGACACAGTATATTTAGCAAAAATACACTTTTTCATTCAATCACCATCTTGCCACTGTATCATAATGCAAACTTTCCTGCAGCTACTCTGCTCCCTGCCCCCCCAAAAATAATAGCACGTGGCTTGTTTTTTGTGAACTCTGATACATGTAACTGTTTTTCTGCATTCCTTTCCAGATAAAGACATATTGTGTTCTTGTGCGAAATACACTTTTGACACACAATACACTTTTCACAAGTTAATGCTTTTATTGCCTCTCTCCCTCTCCCCTCGCACACATACGCCTGCATGCACACACAGGTGCACACAGGTGCATACCACAGCTACCAGCACTCACTTGGCCTCTTCGAGTTCCTCAGTGCGCTGAATGGCATCAGTCTCATATTTGGTCCTCCACTGGGCAACCTCACTGTTGGCCTTGGACATGGCACGTTGTAGCTCAGCCTTGGCTTCCTGCTCCTCTTCATATTGCTCCCGCAGCAAGTCACAGTCATGACGAGCAGATTGCAAACCATGAGCTAGTGCATTCTTGGCCTGAGATAAAGAGTTACATTATTTAGTGAAAAATTCCATAGTCTGTTGTAAAAACAACAAACAACCGTGTGGCCCTTAAGGACTAACAAATATGCTAAGATACAATTTTATGGGCTCGAGCCCGTTTTGGCCTTTTCTAATAGCTTAATTCAATATCCAGTTTAACTTTCTGTATATTGATTTTGTGAGCAGTGTTTATGACTTGGGTTCAATAACCTTGTATGCCTTCTTTCTTGCATATTTCCTCACCAGAGGAAAACAGCAGAAAGAAAGCACAAGATCCAATGCAGCATAATGAAACCCGTTATCTCTTTGCTAGACCAAGTAGACAGCTGGAGGGGTTGGTTGCCAAAAGTGCTCCAGATATGCTCCTGGCCAATTGGAAAGTTGCGGAGTCCACCATAATTAGATATCTAGAGAGCTTTTTTGAATGTTAAGTTTCTCAGCACTTCTGAAATTAAGAATGGTGGACATTTTACTAAATGGCACATGGGAAGAAAAACGTTTTGAGAGTTTGATTAGAGACAGGGATCCCACAGTGTTTGGAGAAATTATAAAAAATATATAAGTCCATTTTTTTTTACTAAACTAAACTCTACAGAGTAATAATCTTATGTATTGTCGAAGGCTTTCACGGCCGGAATCACTTGGGTGCTGTGTGGTTTCCGGGCTGTATGGCCGTGTTCTAGCAGCATTCTCTCCTGACGTTTCGCCTGCATCTGTGGCTGGCATCTTCAGAGGATCCTCTGAAGATGCCAGCCACAGATGCAGGCGAAACGTCAGGAGAGAATGCTGCTAGAACACGGCCATACAGCCCGGAAACCACACAGCACCCAAACTAATAATCATACTTGGAAATAATAAATGGCAAAGTCCAGTATTGTAGTGGTAAAAGAAAAAAATGGAACCACACCTTTGTCTCCTCCTCAAGCTGCCTTTTCAGTTCTTCTATTTGCTGGGTAAAGGCTTGCTTGCCTCTTGAGAGCTGAGAGATCAGCGAATCTTTTTCCTCTACCTGGCGTGATAATTCACCTGATTAAGCAAAAATGGATTAAATTGTCAGAATTAAAAATTATGCATTATTCTTAAAAAATAGTTGCCACAAGTGTTAATAAATTAAGAGTTAATAATAAGTGTTAATAAATTAATTAACTTTGATTTTGCACCTGCTGCAGGGCTTCTCACCCTGCTTGTAGTTCCCCACTGCTGCCCAGCTCTGTCCTTCACTCAAATCAGGGCCAGTGAGGGAAGCCCCAAATGGTTCCCCACAAGCCCAGGGCTTTCCCATGAGCACCGCTTAAGCACCACGAGCTCTTCCGTAGTCTCTTTCAAGCATGTGAGGGCAGCCTCCGTTTTCTGCATTCGGATTGGCTGAAGCTCGCCCCATTCCACCCACTCACTTTCACTATAGTTTTACATAGTTTTACACTATAGTTTCTCCATGAAGACTCCCCACAGAGGTTACCTCTGCTTGCAGCTCATGCAAAACTATTACTACCTTTCTATGTATGTGTTATCTAGAAGTGCAAAATAAACAAATTCTTAAAAAATGGTTCATGAAGGAGAGGTCTATCAATATCTATTATTGGTAGTAACTAGCAGGAAGAAAATGTGTATTTTGAGGCCAAATTAGGTGGTGGTCTTAAAATCTATGCCCTTCTTATTGATACCCCAGAATAACTTGTTTGCCATTGTGTAAATCAGGATGCTTTTTTTTGCAAAAACTGATCTGCTTCCGCTCCCCATCCATCCTGTCTCCAGCTTTGCATTGAGTTGGTGGCTGTGTTTCTTCCTGTCCCCAAATGTTGCAGATGATTTTGTGTGGGAATTCGTTTTCTGTTGTTGCTCTTTTGCTTTTTAATTCTCTTGAGTCGCCCACCTGCCATTTTTTTTTAATTAGCAGGTTAAGTTGAAGTGTATTTGGCTCTTTTATTTTAAGGTACTGTAAGAGGCATTAGTGAATAAATATCATTTTTACACACACACAAAAAATCAGGATGCTGGACTAGGTCTGATCCAGCAGAACTCTTCCTATGCTTTTAAGGTTGCTGATTGAGGCAAAATTTGCTCAAATTTCACACCTGTTTCTGTTTGCAGACGAGCCTTTTGGGCACTCAGATCATTGATTGTGCGCTGATGTTCTTCCTCCTTTGCTTTAAGTTCACTGAGCTGGTCTTCTAAGGTGCGGCTTAATTTCTCAAGAGTTGACTGAAATGAGTAAAAGGAAATACAACATTCACTTGAAAGATATTTTTCAGTGTAAGAGTGAGGAATGTTCAAAAGGAAGGGCTTTAATTATGTGAGTCAAATATATTTTGTATTCAAAAAAAGCCGTTTACTTTTAATGTGCTTGAAAAACTGTAAAATTATCATGGCAGACCTTAGCCTTAGAGACAGATTCCATGTTGCTGGCAAGGTCATCAATCTCCATCTTCAGCTCACTCTTTTCCTTCTCCAGCTTCTGTTTCACGCGCTGCAGGTTATCAATTTGTTCCCCAAGTTCAGCTGTGCTGTCTGCATGCTTCTTGCGGAAGGCAGCTGCAGTGGCTTCATGCTGCAGAGTAGCCTCTTCAAGGTCTCTGCGCAGCTTCTGGAATTCTGCCTCGCGTTTCTTGTTCATCTCAATCTGAGCTGCTGTTGCCCCACCAGCTTCCTCCAGACGCTCACTGATCTCTTCAAGTTCCCTGGAGAGATCAGCCCGCTGCTTCTCTGCTTTGGCCCGAGAGGCACGTTCTGCCTCAATCTCCTCCTCCAGTTCTTCAATTCGGGCCTAGAAACAAGGAAGCAACCATTAGGAGTCAAAGATGCTTCTCAGATGAGTTAATTCACTCAGTCCTAAGGAGGCCATGTTGCAACTTGCCTGTAGCTCCTTGATCTTCTTCTGAAGCTGAGAGCCTAAGGCCTGCTCGTCTTCAATTTTGCTTTGGAGTTGGCTGATTTCAAAGTCTTTCCTTTTCATGACAAAACATAATATGTGAGAGTCCGTATCTAAGGTCTAGTTCAAAAAATCCAAATTAAATGTGTGGTACAAATCTTCCAAAGAAAGCCATGCTTACTTCTTAAGCTTTTCATCCAGCTGCTGTTTGTCATTCTCCAAATCCATTGTAGATTCCTGGGCCAGCTTCAGATCTCCTTCAAGCTTCCTCTTGGCTCTTTCAAGGTCCATGCGGAGCTTCTTTTCTTGCTCCAGAGACCCTTCAAGCTGAAGAGAAAGAAGTCATAAAGACCCTGCCACTCCATACCCTTCTCTCCAGGGTGGGTGGGCCTCAACCAGATGATGGGACCTCTTCCCCTCTCCCCGTCACTCCCCCCAGAGTGAGTGGGCCATGACCAAATGCCAGGTCCCCTCCCTCCCCTTCCCCCTAGTGTGGGTGGGCCAAGACCAGATGACGGCCCACCTTCCATTCCCCTCCCCTCTCCCCCTCCCTACCATTCTCCCTAGGGTGGGTGGGCCACCTCAGAGATATTATTCCCCATATTATTGTGCTCACATCATCCACTTGCTGCTCCAGCTTGGTCTTTGCTTTGGTCAGAGTATTCACTTTGTCCTCTTCTGCCTGCAGGTCATCCAAGGTCTGTTGATGGGCTTCTTGGAGGGCTTTCTTTTCCTTGGTCAGTTTGGCAATGTTCTCATCCAAAACTGCCATCTCCTCAGTAAGGTTTTTCACCTTTCAGAATGGAAATACATCCAGAATTTGATCATGCTATGCAATGAGGGTGGTACATTTTGACTACTCGCTACAGATTTGAAGGTATTCTGGCCAGTACCTTATTCTCAGTGGCATGCTTTTCCTTTTCAACCTTGGCCAGTGTCAACTCAAGATCATCAATGTCTTTCTTCAGCTCTGAGCATTCATCTTCCAGCTTCCTCTTCTTGGCTGTCAACTCAGCATTCATTTCCTCTTCATCTTCTGCTCGTTCCGTCAGCTCTTTAATTTTGGCTTCCAGCTGGATTTTGGTTTTGATCAGCTGGTCGCACCTCTCCTCAGCATCTGCCAAGCCATCTGATTCCTAGAGGTGAAAAACATGTGCATCCCAGAACTGGGTCAGGGTTTTGAATCCAGAGCTATAACCATATAACCAGATCCTGAGTACAACCTTTTATTTCTAGTGCAAAAACCAGCATAGTGACACATTAGAACATGATTTATTTCCTGCCATTGAAATGAACATGGCAGATATCCGAAACTGGATAATTCACATTAAACATATATATTGGAGCAGGATCTAATGTTTATGGCTTATATATCATACCCAAAAGCAAATTTATTATATGTGCATATGTATACACAAAATGCCTTTAAGACTAGACACATCATACACAGCTTTACACCAACTATGGTAAGAAAAGGTTTATAAAAGGTATGTAGAGAAGAATAAATGAAGCACTCCTATTCCCAGTGTTCTACTGCAAAGTTTGAGCTCCTTATACACTTAAACATGCTATCAGTGACATTAAAAATGCATATTTTAAGTCACCAGTAATGCTTACAGCTTGGACTTGGAGCTGCAAGTCATTTTTCTCTTGCATCAGAGACACCATTTTTTCTTCCAGTTCCTTCCGTTTGGCCTCTGACTTGGCAAGGTCCTCCTTAGTTTTCTCAAACTCTTCCTTCATGTTGGCCATCTCCTTCTCAGACTCGGCACTCTTCAGCAGAGGCTTGATCTTAAAGTACAGCTTCATCCAAGGCCAGGTCTTGACATTCATGAATGAACGGATATTGTACTGAATTGTAAAGATGGACTCCCTGCAAGGAAGGCAACATGACATCTTTGAATATGATTCCAGAAAAAAACTGGTGTGACCAAAGTTTGTTTTTTATTTTATCTACAGTTTATTCTACTCCTCATTCCAATTTGTTTTATAACAGTCATACTATATTATTGAAACACGTTTTGCTTATTTTGCAAAGAAGTGGGACAATGTGCAAGAATTTATGATGGTTTCCTCTACACTGCTGTCTCACAGACAACATTATCAAGTTTCATTCTAAGACTCCTAAAGCGTTAAGTATAAGTGCAGCAAATGCATTTTTTCTGAGGCATAAACATTGTTCTGTGTATCATGGAGCAGAATTGGCTATGTGTGTGTACCACAGACTATGGCAAATTCACAAATTTGCTGCAACATGTTTGTGGTCCAACAGTAGTTTATACTTTTGTCACATGTCCTTGTGACAAGAGGTTCACTAGGTCATGAATTCTATTAATGATGTCAAAATTCTACCTCCTTTCCATCATTTTCTGGAATTCCAGCCTCATCACATAGCCACGGCACACGGCTTGCGTACGTGTAATCAATTGTGCCAACTTCTCATCTCTCATCTCCTCTAGAGTACCAAGGAGGCCAGCTTTGAAAAACACCTGGAGAAGTAAAATATTTGAGAATATTGCTCACTGTTACAGTAAAGTCAGATGTTTCACTTTTGTTCCCCAGAATATTTTTACCTTGGTGTGGCCAAATTTATACTGGGTGTGATCAACATCAATGGATCCAAGAAGTTTCTCTGAAGCCTTCTTGCTATCAATGAACTGTCCCTCTGGGATGGCGCTTGCATTTAAAACTTTGTATCTGTTTTAAAAAGTAAAATATGATGTTTATCATTCAAAGCCATGACTATAAGAACAGAACAAAAACACCTGTATCAGACCAAGCATCTACTTATTTAAATACCCTGTTATCATCAATGATGAAAAATCATTGACAGCACTAAATGTCAGAAGAAAACATGGATTCAAATCAAACTTCAAGCAGAGCAATTGGTAAAATCTAGTTGATAATGATGAGATAGTTATTATCCCTGAGACTTTATGTATTAATTTTTTGACATTTGTGTATGTGCTATGGCTTCGTGCACATGCCTGTTTGGGAGGGGAATAGTGTGTCCAAATAGCTACAGTGGTGCCCTTCCTCCTTGACTGGAACATTTCCAGCCCAGGCGCCTGATGCCCCAGGGCAAATATATCCATGGCTGCTAATGCCATGAATGCCACTTTTATTTTCTCTATACAAATTGGATAAGCTCTGTTCATGACATTACAAAACAAATCAAACATGTTAACCCTAGAGCCAGTCTGACCTCTGTTTGAAGTCACCATAAATGATCCTGCTGGGGAATCCCTTTCTGCAAATTCTGATGCCTTCCAGTACACCATTACACCTCAGCTGATGTAGCACAAGCTCATGTTCCATAGCACCTTAGAAAACAAGGGCAAGTGTGAACATAAAGCGTATATCAAGGGTATAAACCACACCTCTTTTAAAAATCAGAGTGAGCTCTATAGCTTACCAGGAGTTTTAGTTTCATTGGGAATGAGGCAGCGCACAAAATGAGGATGGGTACTCCTCAGATTAGACATCAGCTTGTTTAAGTTCTCCTGTGTGATCATAAGTCAAGGTCAGTTAACAAATTCCATATCTAAATAGAATATCAAGAAACACCAATGCACAATGAAATTCCTAAAGTGTTACTTATATAAGGAACACAGTGAAAATATTAGTACAAAACTTAATGGAGCTCTGAATCTGTGTAATTTAAAAAATGCTGTGGAAATGGTTTGCTTGTAGGAGATGGAGTCAAATTTTCCCTTAAGAATTATGTTCTTTGCTCAAGGGTGACCCAAATATCCTGGTGGTGTCTGTTTTCATGAATGATTTCTATCAGATCTGTATGGTTCACACCACCATCCAGACATTCTGGAATGGATGAACAAGTTTACGGAATGCTCAACAATGGCAAAGCTTTGGTGCACAGTAGGCCCTCCACAGAGTATGATAGAAAACAAAAAGTTTTTTTGGATTATACTAATTGAAGACTTGGATAGTTATACAAACTAAGAACCTGCATAATTAGAGCTTATAAGGATTGTGTCAATAAGGACAAATGATTAATTGTATCTTAATTTCTGGAGCTTTAAAATTATTTTCGGAATTTAAGATGTTGTAAAATCAAATGATGCAGATGTATGCAAGCTTCTGGCCCACTCTGCAGGGCCAACAAACACAGGTTTAGAACAGTAAAAAATGTTTTGTGGGGACACTTTGCACAGATTCTCCTTTTAAAATGTGTCTGCCCCATGTTATTTTCCCAAAACTAGGTTTTTTGAGAATCACACTATCCATGAGTCTTTTCAAAAATCCTAGGTTGCAGCCACTTGCAAGCGAATGGCCAGGCAAGAGGCACTTTATTCGCCTCCATTTTCCTTTTATAAAAATGTTGTGGCTTACATCTGCGTAGCTTTGCAGATACAGGTGGTCATATCATAAGACATCAGCATGGCTGTGGGGGTTCATTAGTGCATGGCTGCGTATCTATGCATCGGTGGGAAGTAAATTAAAAAAAAGAGATGTGGATTGTCATATCATAAGACATCAGCATGGCTGTGGGGGTTCATTAGTGCATGGCTGTGTATCTATGCATCGGTGGGAAGTAAATTTAAAAAAAAAGAGATGTGGATTGTTTCCATGGGCTCCAATACCAGCCTGCACAGATGACTGCAAATATGAAAACAAGAAAATGGGTTACTTTATTCTGACTACAACCCGTTATACATTTGTTGTCTAGAACGGGCCTCACGGTGATTATGCTTGATTTTAATTTCATGTAATTATAAAAAAAAATATTGATCACTAGGTGTGTTTTATTGTGAGTGGGAGAGTTTGCCACCTTCATACTTGACTTGATAACTTCCAAAATGTATTTCCACTGTGTGTTCTGTGGGACATTCCCCTTGAGAAATTTCAGCTAGTCTACAAAGTGGTAACCTGGTTTTTTTTTTCTTCTAGCACATTTACATTACTGAAGGGTTGAAGCTGCCACACTCAATATTCTAGAGACAGAACCTTTGGATCCTTGTGTTCTTTATAAGTCAGTCAGCTTAGATATACTACCTGCAGCCATAAATCAGACTTTTCTTCCATTAAAAGTACACTTTAAGCAAAGGTTTTACTGTACCCTGAAGAGAGCAGAGACGGTCTGGAAGGAAGACCCCTTCTTCTTAGCAGCCTTCTTACTACCACCGCCCTCTGAATAAGAGAATAAAATATCACAATTAAAAAAAACCTTCAAATGTCAATTATTAGTTTGCCATAGAGATCACCTTAGTCAAATTCTTACCCATATTATCAAATACTCTTTATTAGGAGATGGCATATTTGGGGTGCATATTACGCTGTGTGTGATCCTCAGAGAAAGTGAAGGGAGTGCAAAAACTGACATAAAGATCAGTTTCATTTTCTCTTAATATTTGATTTAAACTATATATGGTGTATAATGCTTAGACATAAATAGATTTATGAGTTTGAGCCCCAAACTAACCCTGTTCTACTTCCAGTCATTGGTCCATGCCTCACAGCATAACATAGACATCTGTGGGACATCTTTTTTTCTCACTAAACATTTCTCACTGCATAGAAAAACTGTCCGTCCGTGGAGTCTACCCAATACTTCTCAATGGGAGGTAGATCAGTCTTCCAAAGGGCTAAGATTCTTGCATCTGTGACTGTGCAGCTAGAAGGATAGCTCATAAAAAATGGGAAACTATATAATTCTGGAATCAGCAGGACCAAATGAGTACAACTGTGTACTTTTGGGGATGAAAAGTTGCCCAGGATCAGAGCCTGTAGAGCAAACTTCCTGGGGCAACCTTCAGCAGATGGTGGCAAAGAGAATCCCTTTAGCTACACACAAAATGCTGAGTGCAAGCTAAGGGTGAAACTGACCAAAGAACAAAACAGTTGAGTGGGGAAAATAAGATACCTCCTCCTGAATTCCACATTCTGCACAGGCAGGCAGGGGAGTCTTGCAAGTGCCTTAGGGGGAGAAGGTGCACTTCAAAATGTGTTCCAAAAAGGATGCCTTGAGCAGAAATAAGGTGTCCTGAGGATTTCTTGGGGAAACAGCTGTGTGGAATGCCTTCCCAAGGTGACTTTTTAAAGGTTCTCAGGATGTCTTATTTGTGTTGTGTGAACACTGTCCTTCTTGAATCTTCTCCAGCCAATGCAGCCAATTGCTATATTTAAATATTTCTATTCCATCCTCGGAAATATCTTTTTCTGAGCTGGATGACTAATTCAGAGGAGCAAGCGCTAATTCTGATGAATTTTCCTTGCTAGTCTGGTGGCATTGTTGTGTGAAAGGAATAGCTGAGAATAGGAAAGCAAATAATATAACAATAGCCTCATGACTTGGCCTTCTCATTTGATCTATCTATCCTTTGTTCTTTTCATACTCTCTATTTGGTAAAATGGGTCAAAATTGAGAACAAAAATGTCATTAAAAATCTGGGAATCATACGACCAACCCTTGGTATCTACAATACAAATGTAGACCTGTTCCCGTGCTACAGTGAACACATGTGCATCCTGCCTGTATTTAAGAGAGAGTGGAAAGACAGTTTCTTTATAAGTGAAACAAGGGAATAGAACCTGGATAAATGAGGGGGTTCAGTCACACTCACACTCAGTTGTTCATGCATTTGATGTAACATAAGGATTATTTAAAACATGCGTTCACTGTAATTTGTGAACAGATCATGATTCACCGTGAACTTAATGATGGGTTACAGTGCCATAATGTCTTATAAAATGGCAAGTCCGGATTGAGTTTTCCTGTATAAATCTGTTCTAAGGCAGAAATTACCAGCTTCAGCAGGACGATCAGCAAACAATAAGGCCAGGGTCTTCATGGATGACTTTTGGAACAGCCCCACAACAGTTTCATTCAGGGGGTCCTTGTTCTTGTCCAGCCAGCCACTGATGTTGTAATCCACAGTCCCAGCATAGTGCACCAGGGAGAAGTGGGCCTCTGCTTTGCCTTTGGCAGGTTTTGGCTTCTGGAAATTGTTTGATTTACCAAGATGCTGGTCATAGAGTTTGTTCTTGAAAGATGTGTCAGTCGCCTTGGGGAACATGCACTCTTCCTCTAGGATGGAGAAAATGCCCATTGGCTACAAGAAAACCAAGAGAAGAAAGAGTTTGCCATCTGTATTTTGCATAGTAAATAGGAGCAATTAATTTTTAAATGTCAGTGTCTTAACTCCGTCAAACAGTTATTTAACTAGATTTGCCCCTTTTACAAGGGACAATAACATTAAAGATATTTGGAAATAGTCTATTTGAAAATTAAAGGAAAGAATTCATTGCACAGTAAAAAGCACAGAGTATGACTCCTTTTTTACATAGCCAATACATGTAGAAAGGCTACTGACTGAAAAAAATTGTAATTAGGAAACATTTTCTACAAGTTTACATTTATACTGCAAAGCCCTTCCAGAAAATATGGAATGTCAATGAATTTAAGACTCTGGTTAGGATGCCCTGTAAATGTTTTAGACTTTGCAAGTGAAAAAATCTACATATCTGTGAATAGGAATATTGCTTTCTTTTGTGGAAAATAGAAAGATAGGAGAATACAGGTAAGCCCATGATATGCTTTTAAATTTTCACTATAAATCCACTTGTCACTGTTTTAATATGAAAGTTGTACCTTGGAAGCTTTAAATAATCCATTTGTACCATGTTTTCATTTCTTTTAAAATATAGGATGATTATTCTGAAGGTTGAATGATAAATACTGTCCTAAATTATGATTGTGGTCAAGTCCTTCAGAAATGGTCTACTTAAGATATGACTGAGCTTCTTTATCACTTCTTATGCCACATATGAACACTGATAATAAATTTGAAATCCTATTAGGAACTGTCTTTAAAAAAATGTGTGACAATGATTTAAGCATATTTGCTTAGAACTGAATACCATTAATTTCAAGTGGAAAATTCTTCCAAATACATGTAGTTATGAGTGCAGCATAGAATATTCTTGTGTCAGGACAAAATTTGGCTATTTTGTTGCTGAAAGTATGAACATTATTGTTGTTGCTGATGTTAATAATAATTCAATTTGATACCCTGATCTCCCTACTGAAGCGGGCTTATGGTGGCTTCCAATACATTTAGACACAATTTACAAATAAATATTATTTTTAAAAATATCAATAATGTATACAACTATTAATCTATGATACTAAAACACACCAAAGGGTGGAGCGACACACCACTCCCCCAATTTTATAAGAAAAGGGAGAGGGGAAGAGAGAAAGAAGGCCAGCAAGATGCCCTCAACTACAGGTCTGGTGGAAAAGCTCTGTCTTCCAGGCCCTGTGGAATTGGGATAAGTCCTACAGGGCCCTGGTTTCAATTTTCCTACTTTAAGATCTACTGAATGAAGTTGCATGCCAGATTAATAGATTCTTTTTAAAAGACCTTCTCAATCAACTCAATGCAGGCAGCCAAGTCCATTCCGAAGTCAATGAACTCCCAATCAATCCCTTCCTTCTTGTACTCCTCTTGCTCCAGCACAAACATGTGGTGGTTGAAGAACTGTTGCAGTTTCTCATTGGTGAAGTTGATGCACAGCTGCTCCAGACTGTTGAACTAGAATAATAAAATGAGAAATGGTTATAAGAAACTCAATTCAGTATTACATACATTTTAGTCAACCATTTCATGATAATGAAAAATTTATTGTTCTTATTATGATGTGTGTGTAAAACAATCTTTAATCAGCATGGAAGATGTGGCCACTCACTAAAACAAATTTAAATGGCTTGATTGTACATGGAGAATCTAAAAGGACAAATAGCAGTGCTACAAAATTAACCTTGATTGAAACCTTGATTGAAAAAAATAAATATTCCTGTTTTAGAAGTTATGTCAGCAGCACTTAAGCACTTCCTTAATGCCCATCTTATTCTTAATTTCCTCTTATTTCCTCTTCAGTGTCATACATATATACACTGTCAAGTTTTGAGTTTGAGAACACTTTATCATGTCTTCCTATGTGCCAGCTAATTTTTGCAATGAGGGCACATCAGTTCTAAGTTACTTATGTTTCTAAACATTTCTAGTTTGTCAATTCCTGTTTTACTTGTGTGTTACCAGCTGAAACTGGTACTTTGAGTACCTGGTACTCAAAGCTGATGAGAACTGAATAAAAAATACCTGTCCCTTACATCAAAGATCTCAAAGCCAGCAATATCCAGAACACCAATGAAGTACTGTCTTGGTTGCTTGGTATCTAACTGCTGATTGATACGAACGACCATCCACAAAAACATCTTTTCAAAGACAGCCTTTGCCAAAGCACCAACAGAATTGTACACCTACAGTAGCAGAATGTGATCAGGAAACAGAGAGTCAGAATACAAAGCAGATTCTTGGACAAAGAATAGTTAATAATGTGGCAAAATCAAACAGCTGATTTCATTTCATCAGTCATCACCTGCTGGACAGTTTGGCCTTTGGTGACATACTCGTTACCAACTTTGACTCGAGGATAGCACAGAGCTTTAAGCAGGTCTGCTGAGTTGAGGTTCATGAGGTAGGCAGCCTTGTCAGCAACTTAACACAGAGATGGCAGGAAGAGATTATCAATCCATAACATAAAGACGATGTTTCTAGACAATCTTGCAATTATTCATGTAGATGTTACTCAGTGCTTCTCAGCAGTGGTCTAGCTTTTCTGTTCCTTGCATTTGAGTGTATTATAACTATGGGACTCGTCACGCATAGATTTATGTAAAAAGATACACATAGCTGATTTCTGGACAGCAAAAATAAAACATCTTTAGGACTTTTTAAAAACCGCTTGGAGGGAGAAGTTCAAGCAGCTCTCTACTGCAAAACATCTTCCAAAAAATTATTTCTCTCAACCCAGGTTTTTAGAAAATTCTAAATTAGTGATCTTTCCCTCCATAAGAACATAAGAAAGAGCCTGCTGGATCACACCAGAGTCTATCTAGTCCAGCACTCTGCTACTCGCAGTGGCCCATCAGATGCCTTTGGGAGTTCACAGGCAAACTGTGAAAGCAATGGCCTTCTGCTGCTGCTGGTGCTCCCGAGCACCTGGTCTGCTAAGGCATTTGCAATCTCAGATCAAAGAAGATCAAGATTGGTAGCCATAGATCAACTTCTCCTCCATAAATCTGTCCAAGCCCCTTTTAAAGCTATCCAGGTTAGTGGCCATCACCACCTCCTGTGGCAGCATATTCCAAACACCAATCACACGTTGCGTGAAGAAGTGTTTCCTTTTATTAGTCCTAATTCTCCCCCCCCCCCCACATTTTCAATGGATGCCCTCTGGTTCTAGTATTGTGAGAAAGAGAGAAAAATTTCTCTCTGTCAACATTTTCTACCCCATGCATAATTTTATAGACTTCTATCATATCCCCCCTCAGACGTCTCCTCTCCTAAAAACTAAAGAGTCCCAAACTGCAGCCTCTCCTCATAAGGAAGGTGCTCCAATCCCTCAATCATCCTCGTTGCCCTTCTCTGCACTTTTTCTATCTTTTCGATATCCTTTTTGAGATGTGGCGACCAGAACTGAACAAAGTACTTCAAGTGCGGTCGCACCACTTCAACCACCCAGGTTGAAGATGTTTCCTGCCTGCTGAGCCAAAAAAAATACCCAGGCAGGAGACACTTTATTTCTCCCTCTCAAACTTCTCTTATTTTCGCTGCTCGCACTTGCCATTTTGTGTGCTGCAGCAGAGATTCTCTGAAAATTTCCCGCGGAAGTTTTCTCTGCTTGCAGCTCATCCACATGTGATTTCTGTAAAAAGTAGATGAATAAAGTTTGTTTTGCCTAGTGATCCAGCGCACTTGTCATTTTTCTTTTTAAAAAAAACTATTTGAGGGGGAGGTCTGAGAGCTACAATGTCACAATTAGAGAAGATGCAAAACGTGCATATTTGTGTCATTTTAGCTTCACAGACCTCCCCCTCAAAGCAAAAAAAGTAAAAAAGACACGTGCACAGAATTGCTGGGCAAAACAAACTTTATTCATCTACTTTTTACACAGAAATTGCATATGGATGAGCTGCAAACAGAGGAAACCTCCATGTAAAACCTTCACCAAATAGTGAAGGCACAGAGAATCTCTGCAGCAGCACACAAAATGGTGGCTGCAACTATGAAACTGAGAAAAGCTCCGTGCAGCAAGCAGGGGAAAAATCCATTTTGACTAGCAACACTTTGACTGGCTGTTTTTAGCAGGCTGTGTGTGAACTCAAAAAGCCCAAATGGAAAACGTCTTCAGGATGTTTTATTTCTGCTATGCGGAAATCACCATAGAGAAGCGACTTATGTAACACCCACTAATCCCAACACCCTGTTGCAATTTAAGAGTTCTATGTGCAGATAGCCTGTGACAGAAATGTACAAAATTCATAATGGAGGGTGTGGATCCTTTTGATACATGGAAGTAACATGCAGGAAGAAACTTGATCTCCCATCCACACACTCATTTTTACATTTGAGCAAGATGTAGTATTTTTCATTCAACCTCTGTTTCCTAGCATTAATTTTTTTTCCAGTTCTGTCCCTGTTAATTCTTTTTGTTAATGCTGGATGGTTAAATGAAAGGAACAAGCAAAGGATCATAATAAAACTGTATTGTCTATACTAATGCAATACAGACAAAGTTATAATAAGCTACAGTACCTTACCAGGATGTATAAAGTACTGAATATAAATGGCATAATATATCCTGCACCTCTCAGTACGAAGGTTAGTATGATATAACTGGGAGTTCTGAAGAGGATTCAGTACTACCTTCAGTGCCATCTGGCTCAGCCTGCTCCTCACGTTGCTTCTGCTTGAACTTCATGTTCCCATAGTGCATTACAGCTCCTGTAAGCTTATAAATGGCTGTCTTTTCATCAGCATTGAAGCCCAGAATGTCAATGGCACTCTGTCGATTGAATTAGCAAGCTCTGTAAGTGAATACACTTCAGGTAGATACCACCCAAACTCAGTTTTGCACGCTACTTACGTCTGTGGCCATCAGTTCTTCTTGATCATCTATGCTGGGGACAGTGATTTCTCCTTGACTGACAAATGCAAAGTCGTAAGGGTTGGTGGTAATCAGAAGCATCTCTAAATGGAGAATAGAGTAGATTTGTTCAAATTGCTTTGTTAAAATACCCAGTTGCTGCTGCTACTAAAAGATGTGAAATATTATCTTTACCAATGAGTTCTGGCTTCTTGTTGGACATGATCTGATAAAAAATGTGGTAGCTTCTTTCTGCTTTTAACTGGAAAGTAACTCTGGATTTTTCCAGAAGATCTGAAAAGAAGAAGAAACAGTGGTCCATTGTGCACAGCACAAAAAAGATTTCTGTGAGCATCTTAAAAAGAGGAAACTGCCTTTTTACACTCCACACACTCAAAATAAGACATCTGGGGGACATCTTAAAAAGAGGTGGCTTCTGGGTGCTTTCCAGACCCTGGGTGCTTTCCAGACATGTGGGGAAAAGAGGCCTTTTCCCACTTGACTATTTTGCACTCTGGGTCAGTTTAACCCTCATGTTGCACCCAAAATCTTGTGTGTAGCTGAAGGGATTCTCTCTGATACCATTTGTTGAAGGTTGCCCAAGGACGTTTGCTCTGCAGGCTGGGTGCCTTTTCAGCCCCTAAAAGTATATAGTTGTACTCAGCTGGTCATGCCAATGTCAGTGATATATAGTTTTTTTTTTATTTTGGAGGAGCTATCTTCAAAAATATGCAGATACAAATACGAGAATCTAAGGTCGCTTCCGCACACGCAAAATAATGCGTTTTCAAACCACTTTCACAACTGTTTGCAAGTGGATTTTGCCATTCCACACAGCTTCAAAGAGCACTGAAAGCAGTTTGAAAGTGCATTATTCTGCATGTGCGGAATGAGCCTAAGGCACTTGGAGGACTCCCGTTGAAAAGCTTAGTATGATATAACTGGGAGTTCTGAAGAGGATTCAGTAGCACCTTCAGTGCCATCTGGCTCAGCCTGCTCCTCACGTTGCTTCTGCTTGAACTTCATGTTCCCATAGTGCATTACAGCTCCTGTAAGCTTATAAATGGCTGTCTTTTCATCAGCACTGAAGCCCAGAATGTCAGCTTAGGAAAAAGGTGCACTTTGAACTGCAGCTTAGGAACTGCAGCTTAGGAACTGCAGCTTAGGAAAAAGGTGCACTTTGAAGTATTCTTTAAAAAAGATATCTTCAGCTAAAATAAGGCATCATGAGGAAATCTTGGGAAGAACGCTTTGTCAAGTGCCTTCCCAGGACGCCTTTTTAAGAGTCACCAGGATGTTTTAGATTTTATGGAACTGATGAGAAGCAATGCAATAAAAAACCAAAAGGGACAGAACATACCTAATTGCCTATCTTTTTTTAACAACAACCAAAAAAAATGTTTCTTACATGTCTCAATGTCAGCAGAAGACAGTTTGCCTGTGGTACCAAAATGAATTCTGATGAATTTACCCTATAGAATGGAAAAGGCATGTTATCAATATGCTCTTCTAAAGAAATATGTTATGCACTTTCCTATCCTGCGACTGTGCAAAAAACTTACAAAACGTGAGGAGTTGTCATTCCTCACAGTCTTGGCATTTCCAAAAGCCTCCAGCAAGGGATTGGCACTGATGATTTGATCTTCAAGGGTCCCCTGCAATGGAAATTTTATTGTCAAATTGTCTATCTTCAGTCTTAGAGCAGTTGTGCAAAATCATGTTAGCCCAATCCAGAGTGCATGGCAGTCAGGGACTGCGACACTTCCACACCACTGTGCTGCCTCCAAAGAGGTTTCAGACAGTGCGGGGAGGGCCCCCCCTTTTAAAAAAACCTGGCTGCCTAAAAAAAAAAACCATTGCTCAAAATGACTTACACCACTTTCTTTTGGCATAAGTCTACAAGAGGGAGGGGGGGGGTGTTCCTGGAATGAAAGGCTGTTGGAAGCTAACCAAAGTTGGCTACATCCCTGGTGTGGTCTTGCACAGTGATGGAGCTGCAGGGCAGCAGGCTTTTCTGGGTTCAGGTATCGTGGAGCTGCATGGCACTCCCTTTGGCACAAGTCCATGCTGCTTCCAAGACTCCATTCACCACCACCCTATATTGGGGTAAATGTCATTTATTACTAGTGGAAAAAAACATACCTGCATTTTGCCAGGTGTGGGTGCTGCCTCTTCCTTTTTCTTATCACCTGTAGTTGCAATTGTTGCAAAGTATTGGATGACACGTTTCGTGTTCACAGTCTTTCCAGCACCAGATTCTCCACTGTTGATCAGAAAGAGGAAAACCAATAGAAAAAGAGAACAGGGTTCATTGCCTGAGAATCATAAAACTGCCCCCCATTTATACCACACTGTTCACTGGTTTTATACCAGCTTAACCTGCCAGGGCAGAAAGTTGAGACTGGCAGTTTTTCAAGGATTCTGGATATTCTGTTAGAGACCACCAGACCTTCTTTCCCATGCAGGATTCTGGATATTCTGTTAGAGACCACCAGACCTTCTTTCCCATGCAGGGTTATCTACAACTACGGAATGACTATTAACCAAGTTTAAATATATATTGTAGTTGTGTCTTAGGAGAACAACGGTATTGTGATAATGTATTGTCGAAGGCTTTCACGGCCGGGATCACTTGTGTGCTGTGTGGTTTCCGGGCTGTATGGCTGTGTTCTAGCAGCATTCTCTCCTGACGTTTCGCCTGCATCTGTGGCTGGCATCTTCAGAGGATCCTCTGAAGATGCCAGCCACAGATGCAGGCGAAACGTCAGGAGAGAATGCTGCTAGAACACAGCCATACAGCCCGGAAACCACACAGCACGCAAGGTATTGTGATGCTTTTCCTAACGTAATGATGATGTGTTTAGGACAAATTTCAAGAGGACAAATTTTACAGCGCTGCATGCTCTGGTACAAACATACTGCATTAAACAAGAATGCTTACGTGATCAGAATTGACTGGTTCTCCCGATCTGGAAATATGAGAAAACAGTTACTTTTTAATGAAACCAGATGTTTTCATATCAATATAAGAAATGTGAAAAAAAATATTAATAGAACTCTACAATCACCCAAAATACACTAGCAGTAAAACCTCATCATTTAAAATACATTAGTATAACCTTACATTTATTTTACATATTCATTACATAATTATGTGTTAGTTAAAAACCTATGACAATAATGTTTTCCTCGTTTTCCCAGCAGTCTAGCTGCAGCGTGCTTCATCAGCTAATCCAACTGGAAGATTACCACAGCATGTAGCACTGTGGCCAGGTCCCCTTTGTCTAAAAACAGGAGGAGCTGGTGAAGCCAAATATTTTTGATGGGAGACAGAAATTTGTTTGGACAGAGGCTTGTGTACAAGAAGAACCAGAAAAGAGGACAGTGCGGGGAGGGGGGGAGGTAGGGATCATTAGCTTCAAGACTGTTACATTTTCTTTATACAGCAGTGTGAAAAGTGGAATCCAGTTCTCTCTTTTATCCTCAAAACAATTATCTCAGGAAATGTTTAACAACTGAATCATTTTGTCTGTGTTCCAGGTTCCGAAGGCCATGAAATCGGGGATATCTGCTTTTGGAGTTGTACTGACCCAGAAAGACCAGGTGCAAGACCCTTGGATGTTCCTGGATTCACTGCTGTCTCTTGAAGCTCAGGTGGTGGTGGTGACCAGGAGGGCTTTCCAGAAGTTCCGTCTGGTTCACCAGATCCTCCTGTTTTTAGACAAAGGGGACCTGGCCTACAGTGCTACATGCTCTGGTAATCTTCCAATTAGATTAGCCGATGAAGCATGCTGCAGCTAGACTACTTGCTGGCAAATCAGATGCACATCATGCTGGTTCTCAGGGAACTGCGTTGACTCTGGGCCCAGTTCAAGATGTTAACATTAACATACAATGCCCCAGTGGCAGAGCTACAATGGGGGGGGGGGATTTCCCAGGTGCAAGCATGGGGGGCAGAAAGGGGGCTCCCCCACCCCACCCCTCCCCTCACGCTGCCTCAGGCTACCTCTGCAGCCCGCAGCAGCCTCTGCAGCCCACAGCAGCCCACACGGACCACAACAGGCTGCTTTTTTTGTTTTAAAAAGGTAGGTAAGGGGTATTTTGGGGGACAGGGGCACATGGGGGGTCATGGTTGCCATTTTGCCCCAGGCACCATTTTCCCTTCCTATGGCACTGCAATGCCCTAAATGACTTGGGTACTGCCTACATAAATGTATGTTTGGGGCTGCATGTACTCGCCCAGGCACTGAGGTCATAGGGGGAGGATCTCCTTGTGGTACCCCCCTGCTGAGATGTGGGATCACTTTCTCTGTGATTTGTTCCCAGGCTTTGGAATAACCTCTACCCAGAGCTTTGTTGGACACCTACTCTTTTATGTGTTTAGGTGCCTGGCACAGACTTTCCTGTTCACCTAGGCATTTGGTTAGTCTCCTTGGATGCCCCCTCTATGATACTGCTGATTAGGGATGTGGGGGTAAGGGTTAGGGTTGGGATTTTAACTTTTGTATGTTGTAGTTTTTTTAAGAAATGATTTTATGTATGAGGATGTTTTGATGTTGTAGCCACCTAGAGATCTTGCATATAGGCAGGGCATAAATTAAGTAAACAAATACTCACCAGTTAACATGAACTGATAGGCATTGTCAGAGATGGAGAAGATATGGGGAGGAGCCTCTTGACGCTTTTTGCCCCTGTATGCACTGACAACCTCAGGGTTGTACACTGGCAGCCACTTGTAGGGATTGACAGTGACACAGAAGAGACCTGAGTAGGTCTGTAAAAGTGAAATAAAATAGCTGGCTCAATTTAGCTGCTTATGCTAGTCAAATTTTTACTCATAGATTGTGAGGAAATATCATATATTAATAACTGCTACTTATTTATAGAGTGGAAAAAGAGGAAGAGCAAACACTCTAAGCATTTCCAGGCAACCTAATATTTGGCAGAGTATGTGTTTTCATCACTTCCAGATAAACAAATACTTGGTAAAGAGTTTTTAATTTTGAGTACACAGAGCCCTTCAGATTTCAGGACATAATTGACAGAGTTTGGATTTCCCCTCCAATCAAGATATTTCTCTTTATAAATCCCAAATATTAATGAAGGATACAAGATTAGCTGAGTATTATTATAATGTTTAATATACTTGTCAGCCTGCTGCTTGTTTCTTAAGAACACATGTATATGGATTCACAGTGAAGTAAAATACATGGATGTCGCCACCTCTGCCATTTTAACTGTGGAGGGGAGTACACTCTCTAAAAGATAGCACTGGGAAATATTTCTAAAAGCTTGAGTAATGCCTTGATTAATTAAATAATACATTTGATTCTTAACATGACCCATCTGAGGATACTTCAATTTGGAGATAAGAATAATGAGCATACAAAGATCTTCTACAAAGCTGAGAAAATCATGAGGTTTGCAGAAAAATCTGAAATCTAAAAAATATTAAAATGGGAGGGAAGGGGTTAAACCTCCCCAATAACAGAACCAACACCCATAGCTTTAAGAAATTAATGCCTTCTGAGATTTCAGTGACTATTTTGTGGGTTGCTAGGAAACCACAACAGCATTGGCAGCTATCAAACTTGGTTTCTATTAGGAAAAGGCAGGGGACAAAGCATGTTTAGGGCTGTATTGGCCTTCTGGTCGCCAGTTTTCATTTCCCTCCTGTCTAGGGGAACAAGTCATTGGGACTAGACCCAGCAACAATCACCAGGCAACTTGCTATCATGTAATTTGAATGACTCACAAATGTGCAACAATGGCTACTGAACAACATGATGTCAAACAACATGTTTGCGCCCAGCCATAGCCTTTGCACAATTTCAGTAGCTACCATACAAATCACCTGTGCAGCTCGCTACCATGTGATTTTTGAAATGTGGCTAGACTTCTCCCAGGAGAGGCTGCTAAGGGGAGGGAAGAAGGGAATGCAGGAAGCTACTGTGGTGTTAGAGTGCCAGGGTAGGATCTGGGAGAGTCAGGTTAAAAGACTGTTCTGCTGTGGGAGCTTGCTTGATGGCCTTGGACCAGCCTCTTTCTCTCTGATTAATTTATCCCACAAGGCTGTTGTCAGAATAAAATGGAGGACAGGAGAATGATGTAAGCTGCTTTGGGTCCCAACTGGGGGGGAAAGTTAGGGCCATAAATGTAGTAAATTAAGAAATAAAGCTGAAGACTAGTGCATCTGATAAAAGAAAGAGTGAGTGGGAAGGAGAGAAGGAAGCAATAAAAAGGAACAGGGTATGGGGGTTGCCAGGAGGTCAGAAAGAGGACATCATGCATTGGCTCCCAGTCGAGTTCCGAATCATCTACAATGTATGGATACTAACCTTTAAGGCCTAACGCGGCCTGGGACCTTCGTACCTTCGGGACCGCCTTACCCCATATGTCCCTTCAACAGCCCCTGTGTTCGGCAGAGGCCAATTTGTTGGTGGTCCCCAGCCCCTCAATGATGCGGCTGGCCTCCACTCGGGCCAAGGCCTTTATGGCCCTGGCCCCTGCCTGGTGAACACTCTTCCTCCATCTGGATCTTGGTGAGTTCCACAGGGCCTGTAAGACTGAGTTGTTCCACCGGAGGGACCAGCTGCTGATTGGTGGCCCCTCCTTTCTGCTTTATCCTCTTTTATATCTTGGGTCCCTAACATCTTGGGACCCACCATTCCCCCTCTTTGGGAGGGTTTTAATGAGGATTTTAATGGACGCCTATAATTTTGTACTATACACTGTATTTTAAAGGGTTTTATTTTATAGTTAATATTTAATTTATATTTTGTATTTTGTGTGTTTCTATCGTTTGTTGTTTTGTTGTGCACCACCCTGAGCCCTTTGTGGAAGGGGCGGTATATAAATTTAATAATAAATAAATAAACGTGGAGAAGGGAATACAGACAAAAATGAAGTGAGCCCCACACATCCTTGTGTTGCTATGTTACAAGTAGCAGATACTTGCAACATATTGAACAGCCTGAAAGCTAAGACAGTGGAAGAACTCTTTAATCCCATTCTTGTGCTTCCATCTACAGTAGAGGCTGTATAGACTGTGTCAGCACTAACCATGAAACGGTAGCATGAAACATTGTTGACAGAACGTAGTAAGTGGAGGGCAGGGAATGGAGAATTCAGAGAGAGAATTTGGGTCGCGGGAAAGCTCTAGTGATGCAATGGGGGTGAAGAGTTCGCAGACCTATGCTGGTCACCCAGCAGTTAATATTGTATAAGTATTTGTTAACTCAGTTAATCCAGCCTCTGGCCATGGCATGCAGATAGCAGAATGCAGAGATTCTACGTAAACAAAAGATCTCTAGGAGAAAAAGACTTCCAAAACATGTATCCATCCCAAGACTAGTTCCAGCTGCATATCTGCAACCTATGAGCTGTTTCAAGTTTGCCAGAAGTGAACATTTAATTCTTGTTGGGTGTAGGGGCTGCCATCACTATGTTGCAACCCAAGAGATTGGAAGAATTTTGAGAAGAATTGCATAGATTCCCAGCCAGTGGCTTTTGGTTTCAGTTAGTATATATTGGTTGGTGGAGCCATGGAGCCATTATAATCTATCCAAATCACTCTCTGTTTCTTCCAGGATTTTATAATGTGACTATTTCCTAAGGGCTGCAGTGTCTCTTTCCCAGAGCACTCACACAGATTGTAACCCATGAACCACAATTTGTTTAGAGTCACCAGGCACCAGGCATCCCTCTACCTCTTATTCCCCAAAGAATGGCAGGGATGGGCTACTAATGTTACATAATAATTTTCAGGTATAATTAAAAATAATTTTACAGTATTTTTAATCATATCTGAAAATTATTGTGAAAAAAGCACAGCCTCAGAAGAAAAACATTCTTTCAATTTTAACCATATAGATAGGAGCCTAAAGGAGATCATTAATTTCCTTCAACCTAGCTCCATCTCAGTGAACAGCTGTGCATCAAACTACAATAAACACTGCAGCAGTTATTCACAACATCTGAACTGTGCTTCATTAAACAGATAACATACAGCAGGATGAGGGTTTCATAATTGTTCGGGAGTGTGCCTAAGAATTATTTGTTTGAAACAGTTATCTTCCTCGTTATTGGGCCACTTTAGGGAAGCATTCTGAAGAGCCTCAGTAAATCACAGAATGCATGGCTTCATCATGATTTATCTATACAACTTTGCATATTGTCTTTCAGATTTATTTGTTTGGAAAGCTGCGTGGTATTCCCTTCTGATGGCATGAGTAGCAAGGTATTAAAAATACCTCAAATTGTAACTCTCAGACAATAAGCAGCCTACAGCAGTCCAAAGAGAATAATTTTTATGAGAATTAATTTTTTTGGTTAGACCATACCAAAAAGTACAAAACTGTATTAGCGAAAGAAAGAAAATTCTTTTTTACTCACATAGATCATCCAGGCTGCATAACGCTCTTTGAGGTTATACAGGACAGCAGGTTCGTGGAGATGGGTCATCATGGCCATGTCCTCAATTTTGTCATATTTGGGAGGGTTCATAGGAAAGACTTGGTCATCCTTAACAGTCACAGACTGACAAAAAAGACCAAATTATATCAGTATATAAAAGAGAGAGGAAACCGTTTTGACAATTCATTCTCCATTTCCATCTTTTACTCACTTCTCCCTTTTCGGTCTTGGCTGTTACTTTTCCTCCTTCCCTGCTCTGGACAGTAGCTTTCACATAGGAGATCTTAGGATCCACCACAAAGACTGATGACTTGGCATCAAATGGCTTATTCTGTGCCTCAATTCTCTCCTTTTCTGATTTCCGAAGATAAACAGCAGCTGGCCCAAAGACAGCCATCTCGGCGTCCGAAGACATGGCTTCTGTTTAGAGGAGGTACCTCAGCAATAATCACTAATGACAGAAAAAAGGTCTATCAGCTTCTCTTATTCATAGAAAGTCTCCTATGATTCTGATTCAGCTTTCTTCAGTAACCTTCCATCAAGTCCATACAACAATTTATGAATGCAGAGGACTTTATGACTATAGAGCCCCCAGTTCCAAGTACTTCTGATTTGCATAAATAAATTACCCTGTTTCCCCAAAAATAAGACATCCTCTGAGAATAAGACGTAGTAGAGGTTTTGCTGAAGGGCTAAATATAAAGCATCCCCCGAAAGTAAGACGTAGCAAAGTTTTTGTTTGGAAGCATGCCTGTCGAACAGAACACCAGAGCATGCAGCTGTGGAGTGGAAAAATAAGACATCTCCTGAAAATATGACATAGTGCATCTTTGGGAGCAAAAATTAATATAAGACACTGTCTTATTTTTGGGGAAACTGGGTATATATTAATACACAAATACATTATCTCTCCATTGAAAGAAATGGTGAAGACCATGCATGCAAGAAATTAATGTACACAACAAAACACATAAGGATAGATAGGATGCATATTTGTTTCTTTTCATAGGGAATATTATTTTCATTTGCCACTTCCCAAAGAATCTTGGAGTTAATTGAGAATTGCATGATATTGTTTCTAATTTCTCCTTCAGCAAACATCTAACAGTTTTCTCTTTTTATATTTCATCTATGTAGAACTAATAATTTTCTCATGACTTTGACATACATTCTATAGTCAATAGCATTGGTTAAATATTAATAATATAAGCAGGATCCTACAATGTACTGTAAATCCAAAGGGCCCCTAATGTGGACTTATTCTATGTTAATAAAAGAATGTATTGGACCAGATAGAGAAAAGGATGAATAGTATTGTGGAAGACACAAAAATTTAATGACAGTCTTCATATTTCCATCCTCCAGTCATGCAGCTGCTATTCTTTCTTTTGGAAGGCAAGGTGGGGTTAAATGATGTTTTGATATTTAACAATATGGAAATTATTTTGGTGTGTGTAAAATGCCATCAAATCAAGCTGACTCATAGTGACCCCAGCAAGGGGTTTTCAAAGTGAAGGAGAAGCAGAGGGATTTGCCATTGCCTTCCTCTGCAGCCTCTTCCTAAGTGGTCTTCCTTCCAAACACTGGCCCTGCTTAGTTTCTGAGATCTAAAGAGACTGGGCTATACCACACCATCTTCCCTCTGGAAATAATTCTGATAAGACATGAATAAAGGAGTAGAGAAGTATTTCTAATTTAAAATGTCATGTTTAAAATTTGTTTCAGATTCATGAAAATAAGTCAACATGTCGTTTCATTTATTAATTCTATTGCTGTTCAAATTCTGATTCAAAAATGTTTTGATATATTTTTTACCAATGATGATATTGATTTAAAAACATATTTTTAAGTATACATTTCAAGTATACATTCCCAAGGCTGCTCTATGGGAATAAGTATATTTGTATCTTACCTCAACTTGCACATGTACGCCGGCTTAAGACTGTGCAACGCTGCAAAAAACTAATTTTTACTGCAGTCAAAAAGCCTCAGGGATCGATTAGAGAAAGGCCATGAATGAAAGCATGCAAGAGCATCTTGGGATATCTTTATAATAAACAAGTTCCAGAGGTAGCAGGATTGCCCTGGGCGGTGCGGATTACCAGGCCTCTGCTACAAGCATCTGTCTTTTTCTCCAGTTGACTTACCTTGTGGCTCCAGCAAAAAGATGAGGCAGATGAAAGACAGGGCAGGTTTCAGAAACTCTTTTATAAGGTCCGTCAGCCACCCCTCTGCTGCAGGTCAAATATTTCTGGCAAGGTATTGTTTGCCAAAGTTGACAGCCACCATCGTTCTTACTCAGATTATCCATGGATATATTTAGAATAGAAAAATCGAGTCACTGCATTCCTACAAGTGTCTGTATGATTTCTAAATATATTTTATAGAGATGATTGACTTTTTACATTTTCCAATAAAAATCAATCAACTATTTATATGCCTGTAATAAATCAAGACTATTTTAAAGTGTGCTTGTATTGAACCATTTTTCTTATGCACGTTAAACCAATGTAAAGAAAATGGGAAATTAAATTTCACCAACTTCCAGAAAAAAACTGGATTTTAAAAAAGCATCAGAATATTCATTGCAACATTTTGCTCTGTCAAAGTCCTTGTTTCAATATTTAAAAAACAAACAACCCTCTGTGATGGGACTATGAAAACCTGTCTACTGTTTTGAAATGGGGTTTGGTTAAGAGCCATGTAGGCAACAGGAGATTTAGCAGGCATCCATTCTATGTCATCCATCCATTTTGGACAACTACTGTACTCATAAAAGCCTTTAGACCATGATGAGAATGTTATGCTGTGCAACAGAATCCAAGTGAAGAGCTTGAGGAGGAATGGACCTGTCCTTTGCAACAGCAAGCCAAACAAATTTGAAAAAAAAAAGATGATGGGGGATTAAATGACCTTCTAGTTAAGAACAAGGGTATGTGGTTCTCATTGGCTACAGTAAGTATTCCATTTATTTGAGAAGGCCTTCTTTGCAGATCTAATTCCTCTACACACTTCTCCTTCCCTCCTTACCGGACACAAGTCTGTGGAAAGTCCAGTATGGCCCTCTTGTTCAGCTCAGAAACTATACAGTGCCTTCCCTTTCCACAATTATAAAGACCTTGCCTGTGTTATTGTAGAGTGTCCAGGAAACTATATTTCCACCATTTGAGCTGGACCAAGAGATGGATTTTTGTTCAGTACTCTTCTGCTTACCTCCAACTTCTCCTTGTGCTGTTTTAGTCACATTTTGGGGTCAGGGGGAGAGAAGAAGTGAGAAAGTTGTGTTCTGATGTTGGTAATCCCCTCCATCAGCAGAAATTTCCAGGGGATTCAAGTGTCAACAGCATGGCTCATTGGAAAACAGCCAGAGACCATGCCATTTCCTGAAACACCACGGCTATAATCCAGCAATAGAGTTAGTTGTGCTTAAGCCCAATTAATTTAAAACTGCTTAATATTTTTCATTTTCTCAACCTTGCCTTAAAAGTATCCCACAACTTGGACTCATCAATTCTTTTTGGTAGTCCTTTTGGTAGCCCGTTGGTAGTCCTTTCACTAGGTTCCCATCTTAAAAATCACAGTGGAGCTCAGATTAATTGATTAACATGTCATTCATTTCATAACCTTTATTCACATTTTAAAAGTCATAAATACAAATTTTAAAAACCTTGCTAAGAATGGGTTTTTAGGACTGTTGACAATACTAGCTAAGAATGTATGAAAATAACCTCACTTAAAAATTTGGTCACAGCCTCCAAGGCCACATTATTCTCACTATTTAAAAGAAATATAATTTTTTTTGTGAATCAGGTGCCTTATCTTGATCTATTAGCAAAGGAGCTAAAAGACTGGCTCTTGCAGACGCATACAAGGGGCAGTATAATAAAACATGCCAGACAGACTCTTTGCAGCCAACCTCACAAATGCATTTTCTCTCATGGTGGGGGAGCCCAAGTTTTCTCCCTTGTCTGAGAGCTGAAGGTAGGACACTGAACCTAGCCAATGATACAGCCCATCGCCACTTAGCCTCGGTTAGCAAATATAGATATCTGGCCATAGTTAAGTTGCTAAATGGGATGCCCAAATAAAGGAAAGAACAACATTTATTGGCTTCTTTCATAAGTCTTATATATCCGAATTCAAGAAGTCTTTTTTTAATTGTACCAACAAATGCCTTCTGTTCAGTAAACATAGCTAAATCCTCAATTGTTATCCCCAGATCAGATTATTTTCAATACTAGAATTGCCGATAGTAGGAAAGACTGTTTATACCCGGTTATAACATGTATGCACCCAAAACTTAAAGCCCTAGTCTCCAGAAGGTGCCGGCCGGTTTCTAGACAAAGAGCAGCATAGGGAACAGAATGAGGGAGGCCAAGGATTTTCTAAAGGAATCGTGATTTCACATGTTCCACCTCACCATTCCAGGTTCCAATCCAAATTGGTATTCTGTGCAATAGTTGCTCCTTAGCATTAAAGGCCCGGATTGCTTCTGGAACATAACCATGACCTTTCTGATAGAACCTGGCAATAGCCTGGCAATTTGCCTGTTGAAATAGCCTCGGGGTCTATGAGTGGGCCAAGAGGTTTGATGGTGAAAGTTAAGGCCAAGGTACCTAAAACTTTTAACTTGTTCAACATAGTTGCCATTCAGTTCCCATCTACATGGCCTCCACCTATATGTAAAGTCAAGGATCTTGATCTTCTCATAGTTGAGATGAAGATTGTTAAGGGTACAATACTCAGAACAACTCTTTAGCAGTCTTTTTAGTCCCACTTTTGACCTAGATAATAGTACAGCATCATCCACAAATAATAAGGAAATTTTAGTTCTGCCCAGCATAGGACAATGGGAATTCAGCTTTATAAGAGCAGGAGCCAGATCATTCAGGAAAAACTTAAAGAGAGTCAGGGCCAAAACACAGCCCTGCTTAATTTCTTTAAGGGCTTGTATTTTTGGAGTTCACATGCATTCTGGATCACACTTAACTTGACAAAATGCATTAGAATGGAGGACTTGGATTAAGAACAATAATCTATCATCAATCCCCGTTTTTTTCCAATTTAGCCCAAAGAAGAACTCTTGTAACTGAATCAAAAGCCCCACACAAATCAATAAAGGTTGCGTAATGATGAATTCTTTTTGACTTGAATTTAGATATTCAAAATGAGACAATGGACTAGAGTGGACTTATTCTTTTGGAACCCTGTTCGTTACCGATTATCTTCTTTTTAGCAATCCACATATTAAGCTTCTCCAGAGGATGTTTAGCATAAAGTTTTCCCATGACGAACAGGAGGCTAATTGGACGGTAATTAGAAGGGAGATTGCCCTTTTTAAAGATAGGAACTATAACTGCATTATTCCAAGCAAATGGCACCATCCCAGATCGATCAATTAGGGTGAACAGAGAAGCCAAGATGGGACCCACCAATCGGCAAAGCATTTAAATAGTTCAGGCAGAAGCGCATCAGGACCAGCTGTCTTGTGACACTTACGTTTGCCAATAAGGCACTCAGCTTCTTGGATGGAAACAGGGAGGCAATTGTTACCTTTTAACTGGTGTCCTTGATCACTGGTGCCACCCTTCACTAAAGAGCTCAAGGAGATAGTGATACTATTTAGACTATTTAGAATACAGGCCGTATTCATCTTGTTGGGGCAGAGATCACAGAAACCAACTTCCAAAACTTCCTGGAATCATTATCTCTAATTGCCTTTTCAATTCCAATGATCCCATCCTATTAGTTTTCATCTGCAAGGCTAATTGATCTCTCAGTAACAAATAAACTGGGGATAAATTACCCCAATTATATGCTCTATAATTGTTCCACAAATCCCACAGAGAATGCTTTAATAATCTCCATTTAGCACAAAAGCCAAAATTGATTGAATCAATTTGGGGATTGGGAGTCCTCTGTATGCCCTCACAAAGGGAACCCCTGATTTTTTGAACAAGATTCCCATATTCTGAAACTATCTGCTCTGGGGCCTCGACTCCCAAAATACTGGATCTAGCTACACACAGTTCTTCTGAATACTACAGATCCCGAAGTCTTGTCATGGTGGAGTCATCCCAAGAAACTCTAGGCATGTACCCAAGAATATCATCGTCAGTCAGATGAAGAGGGGGATCAATTTGGTTGGTAGGTACAATTGTAGTGGAAAGGGGAAAGTGGTTGCTCATATAGTGAAACAATCTGGAAGTCTTTGACTCAGTCCAAGCATTTAGATGATGTTAAGACATAACCCAATACACTACTTCCCTTTCGAGTTGCAAATGTGAACTCTCCAGATATGTCGAATCTAAGCAATCCATTAAGGATTAATAAATTAAAATGAGTGGAGAATGTAATTAATTTTTTCCAGCCTGAATGATTTGTTGAGCACAAGAACTTCTTGGAGCAGAGAGAAAATCAGGAAGCAATTCCTTATCCAACTCCAGGTCCCTTCTGCACATGCAGAATGCACTTTCAATTCACTTCCAATGAACTTTGCAGCTGGATTTTACTGCACTTGCTAAGAGTTGTGAAAGTGGACTGAAAGTGCACTATTCTGCATGTGTAGAAGACACAATGTGTAGAAGACACAGGGACACAAAGAACACTCTGAACTGAGGTCGCCCATAAGGATGATCACTACCCCAGGATGTTGTAATTTGAAACTCTCAAGATAGTTAAAAAGGCATGACCATTGTGAATGAAGGTCATCTCCAACAGAACCGGAAAAAAAGATATACATTTACTAATATAAAATTAAAAGAATTCCCCTTGACCAAGATAGCTTGTGGCAATTTATAACAAGGTGGCATGTCAACTACTCAAAGGCTAAGTCCAATTGATTAACATATCTATTTAAACTGCATTATGTCTGCATGCCTAACATTATGCTTGCATATACTTAATGAAAATACGCACCAACTCACTATCCCTGACTGTTACGCTCAATTCACAAGAGTCCACATGGACACCATAATTAGTTTGGATTGGATATGAGCCTAGGCTTCTCTACTAGGAACTCAATTCCAAAGCACACTCAGTCTCAATTTGGATCAGAGCATTGCATTAAGAATTCTGTTCCTAGTAGAGAAGTCTAAGTTCACATCTGATCCAAAATAGTTGTGGTGGCTAAGTGGACTCACCTAACTGGCCCTTATTTTCAGGCATGGTTAATAGAGCACATCTGCATGGTTACAAGGAACTAGAAGTTGAATGGGATAGAGTGAAGTACACCATGTTTCACTGAGGAATGAAATTAAAAAGAAAAGTCACACCAGCTTTTAGTATGCAAAGTTCTCTACCACCTTTATTTTCTAAGACTAGGGAAAAATAATAAATACAACAAGTGACAAAGAGCTTCACATTTTGTGCACCTCTTCAATCACTCTGCATTTTCTGGCTGAGATTACTCTTCGCTTACAACTTTCTTATGTACTTCTCGGCTTTTCACCCGTAGTTTATTAACCTGGGACTCTGCAATATCAGCCCGTTCCTCAGCCTCTTCCAGCTCATGCTGAATCTTGCGGAACTTGGAAATATTCACATTGGATTGTTCCTCCTAGGAACAAAGAGATATGTAAGGCCTAATACACAAAACCCATAGTCACTTTGAATTATTTCAAAGCATTGAAAAGTATTCTGAAAACTCAAACTGTAAAACAAAGATTGCACTTCCCAACATTGAGGCAAATTGTACAATCCCTATTAGAGCAAAGTTCCATGTGACCCCCAGTGAACACAGGAGGATGACAGCACCATGTATGCACAAGATTCAAATGTAATTTGAATCATATTCTGTTCAAAATAATTTAATAATTTTAGCTAGTGTGGTTGTTAGCAGAATGTACATGTTAGTACATGTACTGTGTAGCAGTGTTCTATGTAGTACTTACAGCCTCTTCAGCTTGTCGCTTGTATGCTTTTACTTTGAGCTGGAGTTTATCGACCAGGTCCTGGAGCCTCACAACATTCTTCCGGTCCTCTTCAGACTAAAATAAAAAAGAAAGGGATAATATACAAAACACTAATTCCCATTATTGTCATTTTTCCAAAAGCATTTGAAAAAAACTACTTTCTTACCTGATAGGTCAGCTCCTTGACACGTCTCTCATACTTTCGCACACCTTTGATGGCCTCAGCACTGCGTTTCTGCTCATTCTCAAATTCAGATTCTAGTTCACGCACCTGAAATTCAAAAATGAAGATTTTTGCAATTTGCCTGGTATCATGTCACACATAAAACATGGATTAGACCACGGGAATTGATATTGAAAAGTCATAAAGATGAGCTGTAGGTGGTAGACAGGTGAATGCCAATCAAAATTTATTTTACCAACTGCCATGGGTCCTACTTCCCTCTCTTACTCACTGTGATCCTTACCTTGATCTACTGCCTAATTGGTAACCCTATATTCTTTCCATCTTCCCTTCCATCCTACTCATATATAGTCCATCCAAATGGATCTGCTAGTAAGATGCCCAGCAAACTTTTTTTTCCAATAAGGGTTGTACAATGGTGGAATCAGCTGCCTAGGGAGGTGGTGAGCTCCCTTCACTGACAGTCTTTAAGCAAAGAGTGGACAAACACTCATCTGGGATCAGGGGTTGGACATGATGTAGTACTTACATCAAGAAAGTACTTGACCCATTCAAACTCTATGATTCTAGTATTCTGGTTAGAATAATGCACTTTCAAACTGCTTTCAGTGCCCTTTGAAATAGCAAAATCCACTGGAATAGCAAAATCCACTTTCAAACAGTTGTGAAAGTGGTTTGAAACACATTATTTTGTGTGTGCAGAAGGGGCCAGAGTGTCAGGATTAGGGAGATCTGGCCTCAAACTTCAACCCAGCCAGGAAGCCCACAGCAGGTCCTTGGGCCTATTTTTCAGCATCAGCCAAGCATTCCTCATATAGTTGTGAGGGCTAAATGAAAAAAGGACAACTACATATGCCACTTTGAACTATTTGGTGAAAGATGCAATGCAAGATGCAGACTCTCACATTGCACAGGCAAAGTAGTTGAGAAAAAGAAGACTGACAGACAAGATAATAAATCTGTGGTAATTATTATATAAGTATCAAAATGAATGGATACTGCTCATATATGAGCTATACACACTCTAGCCTCCAGTTTCTGGATCTGTTTCTTTCCTCCTTTTAGTGCCAGCTGCTCTGCCTCATCAAGACGGTGTTGCAGGTCCTTCACAGTCTGATCAAGATTCTTCTTCATCCTCTCCAGGTGAGCGCTGGTGTCTTGTTCCTTCTTCAGCTCCTCTGCCATCATGGCTGCCTATTAATAATACATTCAGTCCAATTCAATAAACCAGCCATGCCAATGAAAGCCAGGTTATACTTTAAAAAAACCCCTTCCTCTTACATCAGTGATGGCCTTCTTGGCCTTCTCGTCTGCATTGCGTGCTTCTTGAATTGTCTCTTCCATTTCACCCTGGATTTGCGCAATGTCTGTTTCCAGTTTCTTCTTGGTATTGATCAAGCTGGTGTTCTGTTCAAAATAATAAAATAATATAAATACCCTGAGATTAGCCCTAGAGTGACATGTCTTCAGAATAAGTTTAATTCTTCTTTGGGGGGTGGAGAGTATTCCTGGCAGTTTCACAGGCAGTAAGGTCAACAGCTGTAGACTGTTATAATCCCTCCAACATTTGATCTGAAACCTCCAAAGAAAAAGTTATTTTGCTGGTGTAACCTTCATTGGTATGACTGGAATTTTTATTGACCAGATATACTGGAGACACTTGGCCATGTCACAAAGCATCTGTACAAAGAAAATGCATCCAATATCATTTTCAAAAGGACTGGACATGTGTATTTATTTATTATTTAGATATATTCCCTGCAATTTACTACAGTATCACTGCAGCTTACAATAAAAGCCATAATAAAATCCCACCGAATAAAAACCAAACCTAAAACTATAAACCATTCCAAGTTTTAAAGCTCCCACCTCAACCACCCCCAAAAGAAGGAGGTGTAAATGGGACATCTTGAGACACCTCCATCCCAGTGGCAAAGGGGGGAAATCTGCCAAACAACCGGGTGAAAAGATCAGGCTTCATCAGGAACCCAAACTCCAGGAGACTAGATGCCTGGTGGGCCTCTGGTGGGCGGGCATTTCACATATATTTCTCTATTAGGCAGGATGAACAACTTGCAATGACCATTTCAAGATCACAAAAATAGCTACTGTCCAGTCACCTGTGCTGTCTACTTTAGGTCTTCTATGACCATACTGGAGTCTAGAAACTGACCTGTGTGTGGAGGAGCTGCACACGTTCACTGGCATCCAGGAGCTCCTGTTCAGCCACTTTCCTGCCCCTTTCTGTCTGTTCCAGGGCTGCCCGGAGCTCTTCAATCTCAGCCTGCATCAGGTTAGCCCTGCGCTCCACCATGGCCACCTGCTCCTTTAAGTCTTCCTGGCTTCTTAGAGCATCATCCAAATGCAGTTGTGTGTCCTGGAAAATGATTTTGAAATCATGTAGTACAATTGGCATTCTTTGTACAGCAATAGCCACTATTATTTATAATGTAATGGAATAATGTAATTTAAGAGTACCTTGAGCAGTCCTTGTGTGTTCCTAAGGTTCTTTAGTGCCTCGGCAGCTTGGCGGTTGGCATGGCTCAGCTGGATTTCCATTTCATTCAGATCTCCCTCCATCTTCTTCTTAACTTGGGGCATTAGAGGCATCATTTCTACTCCTAGTCGTCTCAGCATCCAGTGTACTCTGCATGGACTCCTACCACTCTCAGGTGAGGATTCCCCTCTTCAAGCGTGATCAATTTCCCTCATCCTTCTCACACCCAGAGATTCTCCTGTCAACCTCAGACTTCACCTGGTTAAGCTCAAGTTGAATGCGGAGGATTTTGCCTTCTTCATGTTCCAGTGAGGCCTTAACAACAACAAAAGTTGTGTATTCTTTTTAATAAGTCAACAGTAAAATATATCCACAGCATTTAGATTGAGATTGAAATACCACTGACCACCTAGCACTTAACACATCATGTCTGCAGAATTATTCCATAAAAGACTTGAGTATAATAGTTTACATACCTCAGCTTCCTCTAAAGCAGTTTGGAGATCTGTTTTCTCTTGCTCAATTTGTTTCTTCACTTTCTCCAGTTCATGAATAGTCTTCCCATTTTCAGCAATTTGTTCCGTCAGGTCAGAAATCTCCTCTGTTGGCACACATGAACAATGTCAGATAGAAAACTGATGAGACTATTCCTCCATTGAGACATATGCAGATCACATAATGAGCAGCTAACCAGTTACTAAAATCAGTGGAAATGTTTTTATCAAGAGGTGTGGGTTGCACCCAAAAATAGCCTAAGAGAAAAATAATTGCATACAAAATAAACAGAAGCCTCCTCCTACAAATAAAACTATTCCGTTTTGAAAGCCTCTGTAAAAATTATGGACTTTCTTACGCTGCAGGTTCTTGTTCTCGCGTTTCAGCGTTTCCAGCTGATCCAAGGACTCCTCATAAGCATTCTTCATCTTGAAGAGCTCCGTGCTCAGAGAGCGAGACTCCTTCTGGGAAGCTTCCAGTTCTGACTGAGTTTCCTCATACTTCTGCTTCCATTCTGCCAGAACCTGTAAAATACCATCAAGAAAATATAAGCAAGGACCTTAGATACTATTTTCCAAACTCTGATCTTGGCCAGTAATCCAATTTCTGTCTACCTTATCAAAGTTCTTCTGCTTCTTATCTAGAGCTGCACAGGCTGCATTGGACCTTTCCACATCAATCATGAGGTCCTCCACTTCATTCTGAAGTCTCTGCTTTGTCTTCTCGAGGGAAGCACACTTGGAATTCACAGCCTCCACGTGTTCTTCAGCATCCTGCAGGCGCTGGGCAAGCTTTTTCCTAATGAGATAGAAAACATTGTTCACGAAGGGTTAAAATATCAGATTCAGCTGTAGAATGGAAGCCGTGAGTGGGGTATGTGAGCATTTAAGGCAAAATAGGTATACAGTCTTGTCCAAACACATTTTTATTTGAAATATGTAGATCCCAGGTCTACTAAAAACCAGCCAGTCAATCAAAGGGGATTCAAAGTAGGTCAGTATCATCAAAGGTTGTAGTATACTAGCTAAAAGCATGCAGGTAAGAAGAGCTAAACCAGGTAAAGAAAACCCCCAAGGCAATGTACTATTTTCACATTATGCTTAAACCTTAAGTCACAGTGCTAAGAGGCAAGTATTCCACATTTCAGATACCACTACAAGAAAGACCTTGACTGTTCATATTGCATCTGAAGGTGTTGATAATTGGTGCTGAAACTAATACACAGGTTTGTATGAAAGTAGGCAGTCTTTCTAGTATCCTGGTCCCATACAGTGTTTTAAAAATAAGATCTAGTGCTCTTTGTATCTGGATGTAAACTCGTTTAAATCTCTTTTGCATCCTTTAAGCCAGACTGCAATGTTGCTATAAATTTTAAACCAACTGAAACTTTGGAATAGTTTTAAGTAGCAGACCCACAATGCAATATAGAAATCTAATGTGAATTTGATCAGAGTGTAGATAAGTGCCCGATTTCCATTTCTGTAATCACAGATCTTTTCGTTCTTCTGCCAGTCTATGACCAGCTCATTTGGGGAAAGTGCAGTCCTACCCAGGACAAGCTGACTCCTCAGCCCCTAAAACTGATGACCAACTGATGACCTCAGTCCTGCCTTGTAACTGCCCTCATCAAATACATTTATGCTTTCAGATTGAAGTATGTCTAGATCAGGGTACTCATGGTACTCCATGGTACCCCAGCATGGTACTCATGGGCATCATGGCACCCCTAGATGCCTTTCCTAATGCATGCCATGTGCTTTTAGAAAGTGGACTAGGCTAGGGGGGTGCTTTTGCACAACACGGCTTCTGACTGGCTGTGCAGGTTAAAAGGCATCCTGTTATAAATAGCTTCTGCCAGGAATGTTGAAGAGATTATGTGTAAACTCACTTTCTGGTGTTTTGTGGTTGACTCTGCCTCCTGCAGCAGCCGTTTTAAGAGTGTTCACACCACAAACTTCAGAATTCCAGGCACTCATAGGCTCAAAAAGGTTGGGGACCCCTGGACTAGAAAATATGTCTCACTCAAGAAAGCTTGGATTTGCATGGCCATCCAGTTCAAGTCAGTTCCATAGCTACAATTTATGCCTACAGTACTCTGCATAAACATACAATATTCTCTCTTAATAAAAAACCCAGATCAAACAGCCCATTTCTGAATTTGTTCTTCTATCAATAGGCTGCAGTAAATGGATGCATTCTTTCTAATTATGCTTAAACAACCATACATTTTCGATTCACCCAATAAAGCAAATTATTGGCGTGAGAGCTTCTACATACTTGGCCTCCTCCAGTTCCTCTGTCCGCTGAATAGCATCAGTTTCGTATTTAGTTCTCCACTGGGCAACTTCACTATTGGCCTTTGACAAGGCACGTTGGAGTTCAGCCTTGGCTTCCTGCTCTTCTTCATATTGTTCTCGAAGGAGATCACAATCATGTCGAGCAGATTGCAAACCATGGGCCAGAGCATTCTTAGCCTACAGAATTAATATAGTATTGTTTGAATATGCAAATATTCACCAAAACAGGGGGGAAAACTGTCCATCAATAAGATTAGTAGAAGGCATTAGCACAGAGGGTATCTGATGGATAAAGCATTGATAAATCTATAAGCAAGGTTAGTCTTATATTAGGAAGATGGTGATAAAGAAGGTATCCAGGACGCAGAATGCTGACAACATGAAAGACATTAAAAGAAACTCATGACTGAAAATGCACACCTTTGTCTCTTCCTCAAGTTGCCTTTTTAGTTCTTCAATTTGTTGAGTAAAAGCTTGCTTTCCTCTTGAGAGCTGGGAAATCAAAGCATCCTTTTCATCTACCTGCCGTGAGAATTCACCTGAAGAAGAGAAGATATAGTAGAATTTACCTTAAGTGACTTGGCTTTGAATTAAAAATGTGTTATTTAAAATTAGAAACTCTTTAAATTTAACCATTTTCAGTTTACCAAAGTAATCATTTCAGCCAATAATTTAATAAATATATCAGTGTTCATAGTTACAGATTGCTATCTTTTGCTGTCCTTCTCCCAGTAACCCAGGATCTTTGTATTAAATCTTTTGCCTAGTTTCCTACCTGATTCAGTCTGTAAACGAGCTCTTTGAGCATTCAAGTCATTGATAAGACGCTGGTGTTCTTCTTCCTTTGTTTTAAGTTCACTGAGTTGATCTTCTAAGGTGCGGCACATCTTTTCAAGGTTGGCCTAAATGGGAAAAAGAATCATGTTAGCTGATGCTATTTTGTTTCATATTAAGAGGATATATTTTGCAACACCTTAAAATGCTTGATAAGGATATATGAAGTGTCAAAATGCATCATACTTAGATATTTAAATGAGGAATAAAAAAACAATGTTTTATAAGCATGAATCTCTGGACAATGAGGTAAGTATTTATTAATAAAAAATAACTTTGAGAGATCGTGAATGTATATTACATTATCAATGCTATCCTACTCAAGTTATGCCCTTCTAGGTCTTTTGCAGAGGCATAGCTCCAAGGTGAAAGGAGGGTGGGATGCACTGGGCATGCGCCCCTGTGGGGGTGTGCCGAAGACATTCCAGGGCATGATGGGGGCATTCTGGGATGGGATGGGGTGTTCTGGGGTGGGACGGGGGGTGAACATTGGCGTGGCAGGGGCAGAGGATGCACCAGTGCACTGGGCGCTTTCCCCCCTTGCTACGCCTCTGGCCTTTTGACTTCAATGGACTTAGAAACATGTAGTTTACTCAACACAAGGAAAATAAGAGCCAAAATGTACACTGTATACTGACTGGAATTTTTTTTAAAAAAATACTCTTTTATTCCTTCAGTTTTTCTCAGGTGCTAAAATAATTTTTTTTTAATGATGATCTGACCCCAGTCCAACGTAAAGTTATAAATATTTAATAATGGTAATTTTACATTAAGGCTGCATCTATGCAATGGTGATTCTGTGTTGTGAATTTATTGCTACTGTGAATGTAGAGGCATTCACAAGGATATTTTCTACACACTTCTACTCTCAGTCATTCCCTCATGAACACCATTTCTGTGGAGGGCATTTTGCCCAGCTTGAAAAAAACCAAAGTACAAACTATACCACAATTATCCAGCATTAAAATAGCACCAATTATTTATTGTCTATCATTGTTAACTATTATTATCATTATTATTAACCAATGCGGTTAGGAGGTTTGAAAAAGCAGACATTGCCAGAATGTATTAATCTCCTTAGATCTTTCTAGAAAGATCAGAGCAAAGTAACTTTGGGAAAAAGCAAAGCAAAACTGAGGAAAAATTGGAAAGTAGACAGTCAGAAGTCAATATTATGTGGGTGCTGTAAAACATGTTGCTCTTCTTTTGAAAAAAAAAACTGGCTGAAAATAGCCATAACCTAAGTTGGCAAAGAAGAAGGAGAAGAAGGAGAAGAAGAAGAAGAAGAAGAAGAAGAAGAAGAAGAAGAAGAAGAAGAAGAAGAAGAAGAAGAAGAAGAAGAAGAAGAAGAAGAAGAAGAAGAAGAAGAGTTGGATTTATATCCCTCCTTTTTCTCCTGTAAGGAGACTCAAAGGGGCTTACAAACTCCTTTCTCTTCTCCCCTCACAACAAACACCATGTGAGGCAGGTGGGGCTGAGAGAGCTCAGAAGAACTGCAACTAGCCCTAAGTCACCCAGCTGGCGTGCATTAGAGTGCACAGGCTAATCCAGTGATGGTGAACCTTTTCGAGACTGAATTGCAACCCAAAACCCACTTATTTATCACAAAGTGCCAACACGGCAATTTAACCTGAATACTGAGGTTTTAGTTTAGAAAAAACGGTTGGCTTCGAGGTGTGCGTTGCTTGGGAGTAAGCTTGGTGGTAGTCGGTGGCTTTGCTTTGAGGCAACTGTGCAACTCTTCCCACGGGTGAATCACGACCCTAGGAGGGTTTGCTCAGAAGCAAGTCCCATTGCCAGCAACCGAGCTTACTCCCAGGTAAAGGATTGCGCTTTAGTTCTTTGCATGAAAATCAGTGGGGTTTAACAGCGCTTAACAGGGTTACCTACACTGCTTCACCAAAACTAGGTCTTAGGTTTAATGCTAATAATCGAGCCCAGCGGCTCGTTTGTGGCCAGCCTTAGGGGATAGGATAGTAATTTGTGGCGCAGCGTGCTAACAGAGAGAGGGCTCTGAGTGCCACTTCTGGCACCCATGCCGTAGGTTCACCACCACTGGGCTAATCTGAATCCCCTAGATAAGTCTCCATAGCTCAAGCGGCAGAGTGGGGAATCAAACTCAGTTCCTCCAGATTAGAGTACATAGAGTAACCACTATGTCACTGCTGAAGCACACCTTAGCTTTAGAGACAGATTCCATGTTGCTAGCAAGGTCATCAATCTCCATCTTCAGCTCACTCTTTTCCTTCTCCAGCTTCTGTTTAACTCGTTGGAGGCTATCAATTTGTTCCCCAAGTTCAGCTGTGCTGTCTGCATGCTTCTTGCGGAGGGCAGCAGTTGTAGCTTCATGATGAAGAGTTACTTCTTCAAGGTCTCGACGCAGTTTCTGGAATTCTGCCTCACGTTTCTTGTTCATCTCAATCTGAGCTGAAGTTGCCCCACCAGCTTCCTCCAGGCGTTCACTGATCTCTTCAAGTTCCCTGGAGAGATCAGCCCGCTGCTTCTCTGCTTTGGCCCGAGAGGCACGTTCAGCCTCAATCTCCTCCTCTAGTTCTTCAATACGGGCCTGGAAACAAAAAAGCAACCATTAGGAGTCAAAGATGCTTCTCAGACAAGTTAATTCACTCAGTCCCAAGGAGGCCATGTTGCAACTTGCCTGTAGCTCCTTGATCTTCTTCTGAAGCTGAGAGCCTAAGGCCTGCTCGTCTTCAATTTTGCTTTGGAGTTGGCTGATTTCAAAGTCTTTCCTTTTCATGACAAAACATAATGTGTGAAAGTTCATATCTAAGGTCTGGTACAAAGAGTCCAAATTAAATGTGTGGTACAATGACCTCCACACAAATCTTCCAAAGAAAGCCATACTTACTTCTTAAGCTTTTCATCCAGCTGCTGTTTGTCATTCTCCAAATCCATTGTAGATTCCTGGGCCAGCTTCAGATCTCCTTCAAGTTTCCTCTTGGCTCTTTCAAGGTCCATGCGGAGCTTCTTTTCTTGCTCCAGAGACCCTTCAAGCTGAAGAGAAAGAAGTCATAAAGACCCTGCCAACAGAAATTGACCACCATCTCAGAGCTATTATTCCCCATATTATTGTGCTCACATCATCCACTTGCTGCTCCAGCTTGGTCTTTGCTTTGGTCAGAGAATTCACTTTGTCCTCTTCTGCCTGCAGGTCATCCAAGGTCTGTTGATGGGCTTCTTGGAGGGCTTTCTTTTCCTTGGTCAGTTTGGCAATGTTCTCATCCAAAACTGCCATCTCCTCAGTAAGGTTTTTCACCTTTCAGAATGGAAATACATCCAGAATTTGATCATGCTATGCAATGAGGGTGGTACATTTTGACTACTCGCTACAGATTTGAAGGTATTCTGGCCAGTACCTTGTTCTCAGTGGCATGCTTTTCCTTTTTTCAAACCTTGGCTAAAGTGTCAACCTTCGTGGTAAGAGATCATCATCAATGTCTTTCTTCAGCTCTGAGCATTCATCTTCCAGCTTCCTCTTCTTGGCTGTCAACTCAGCATTCATTTCCTCTTCATCTTCTGCTCGTTCCGTCAGCTCTTTAATTTTGGCTTCCAGCTGGATTTTGGTTTTGATCAGCTGGTCGCACCTCTCCTCAGCATCTGCCAAGCCATCTGATTCCTAGAGGTGAAAAACATGTGCATCCCAGAACAGTGTCAGGGTTTTGAATCCAGAGCTATAACCATATAACCAGATCCTGAGTATAACCTTTTATTTCTAGTGCAAAAACCAGCATACTGACACAATATAACATATTTCCAGCATTGAAATGAACATGGCAGATATTTGAAACTGGGTAGCTCATATTAAACATATATATTGGAGCAGGATCTAATGTTTATGGCTTATATATCATACCCAAAAGCAAATTTATTATATGTGTATATGTATACACAAAATGCCTTTAAGACTAGACACATCATACACAGCTTTACACCAACTATGGTAAGAAAAGGTATGTAGAGAAGAAAAAATGAAGCACTTCTATTCCCAGACTTTCTAATGCAATGTTTGAGCTCCTTATACACATAAACATGCTTTAAGTGAGATTAAAAATGCAAATTTTAAGTCACCAGTAATGCTTACAGCTTGGACTTGGAGCTGCAAGTCATTTTTCTCTTGCATCAGAGACACCATTTTTTCTTCCAGTTCCTTCCGTTTGGCCTCTGACTTAGCAAGGTCCTCCTTAGTTTTCTCAAACTCTTCCTTCATGTTGGCCATCTCCTTCTCGGACTCGGCACTTTTCAGCAGAGGCTTGATCTTAAAGTACAATTTCATCCAAGGCCAGGTCTTGACATTCATGAATGAACGGATATTGTACTGAATCGTAAAGATAGCCTCTCTGTTAACAAAGATAAAATACATATTAAGCCATGTGTGATAAACAAGCCAAGCACTCAGGTATCGCTTTCCTAAGTAGTTGTGGAGTTCATACCTCCTCTCCAACATTTTCTTGTACTCTACCCGTGATAAGAAACCACGGCACATAGCTTGTGTCCGAGTAATCAGCTGTGCCAATTTGTCATCTCTCATTTCTTCTAGAAGACCCAAGAGACCAGCTTTGAAGAATACCTGAAGCAAAGAAATATCACAAAATCTCTCACTCTATGCAAGGCTTGCATCAAAAATAGCTCATACCTTGATATGTCCAAATTTGTATTGGATGTTATTAAGGTTGATAGTTTCAACATAGTTTCAAGAAACCCAGATGTTGAATTTTTATATATAGAAAAAATTACCTTAGTGTGTCCAAATTTATACTGGGTGTGGTCTACATCAATGGATCCAAGAAGCTTCTCAGAAGCTTTCTTGCTATCAATAAATTGGCCTTCTGGGATTGCACTTGCATTTAGAACCTTGTATCTGTTGGAAGAAACCATAGATGTGGATGTCTTGCCATTAAATTTAGCTGTTTTATAACAGTATTAGTTGTTTGTCCTGGAAACCATGTCAAGGAATTACTTCGACAGAAATGAACTCAAAAGACTATTATAAAATACCTGATGTCCCTAAGGATATTTAGGGTAGATTGAGGGGGGAATCATTAAAAAGGGATATCTAAACAAATCTAGTCTTATAGTACAAAAAAATTAAACTGAAAATTGTCAAATACTTTAAAAAGTTACATTAAGAAGCCTAATCTAACCTCTGTTTGAAATCAGCATAAATTATCCTGCTGGGAAATCCCTTTCTGCAAATTCGGATGCCTTCTAACACACCGTTACATCTCAGCTGGTGCAGTACAAGCTCATGTTCCATTGCACCTTTTAAAAAATCAATGCATAAATTAGCACCAAGCCAGAGACCCAAATACTGTTGTATCCACATATCTTTACACCACAATACCTACCAGGTGTTTTTGTTTCATTGGGAATAAGGCAGCGTACAAAGTGGGGGTGAGTGCTTCTCAGATTAGTCATCAGTTTGTTCAAGTTCTCCTATAGGGCAGAAACAAATATTTTGGGCAACAATCTGGTTTACAAGAAATCCCAGTTAAGTCTTTTTTCTTTGATATGTTGAATAAGATCTTTTAGGGAAACAACCTCACGTTCATATTTAAGAACAACTAGTTTCTATTGTAGTATGAACTTCTGTGCTGATATACAAAGTTTTAGAATGCCAAATAGTTTTAAAAGAACATCAATAAACATGTCTGTGTTTTTTCCCCACATAAATAAATGTGTGGGTGCTACACCTCTGAAGATGGCAGCCACAGATGCAGGCGAAACGTTAGGAGCAAGATCTACCAGACCACGGCCACAAAGCCCGGAAAGCCCACCACAACCAAATGTGTGGGTGTTTTTTTAATCATTTTAGATAATTTTTATGGATAAGGAATGTAACTTTTTCAGAGTTGAGTGGAATGAAGTGGATATAGTTTAACTCTGTGACCAGAAACTAATTAAAGATAGATACTGCATTAACTTAGGTTCAGTATCTACTTCAGAACATTCAAAGAGGCTTTTAGATAAATGCACAAAAATATAGAAAATGGTATTTCATAATGCATTTTTCAAACTAAAAAAAAAGATGTATGGGATTCTACTATACCCTGAAAAGAGCAGAGACTGTCTGGAAGGAAGAACCCTTCTTCTTGGCCCCTTTCTTGGCACCTCCGCCGCCACCCTCTGAAATGCACATAAAAATATATAACAGTTCCTAGATTTATTAAATATTTTTTTAATTTTTACAGACCTTTAAAGACCTTTATGGCCTGAGGCCCCTCTACTTGAAAGATCACTTCCTTTTCTAGGTTTGTGTTCTGTAGCTTTGCTCCTCCCACCAAGATCTAATGTCAGTCCTCCCTTGTCTAAGGCACATTTGGCAACAGTCTCAACTGAGATCTTTCTGTAAATGCTCCATGCATTTAGAATAGCCTCCTAGTTGATGTCAAGGGATCTAGTACTCCTAAGGACTTTCCTACACTGGCTTTGCTACAATGGTTCTCTTGTGAGACTGCAAATAGAGGTATTCTGGAGAGCCTTTGGGGCAGCCTGAAAAGGGCAAAAGGGAATACCCTGCTGATTATGGCATGATAGGTTTTCAGTGTTTTTTTTTTTAATTTAAAAATACCTGTTACAATGTTTATTCATTTTATTCTGTTTTTGGTCACCTTGGATCCTGAGATGGAAAAAAGGGAAGCATATGAAAACTTTTAATTAATAAATACATAATAAAGTGTTTGCCAAGCTACCAAATTTCCCTGATGGGCTGGATTCATTTTGGTGGGTCAACACTAATAGGTATTGATCCTGTATCTGAAGCAAAGAAAATCTGATTGGTTCTTGAATAATATTTGCATTTTACAAATTCTTGATTCAGGTGTTCTGTCCATATTCAGCTATTTTAATAAGGTCTTTAGTTAATTGTTCTATCATGTGATATGAAGTTAGGGGAAACTGGTATTTTTGGAAATTCAGTTCCATTCCATTTAAATATTAAAAATTTCCCATCTCAATAAAGATCTCTGCACACACAAATATTGACCATGGGGCCCTTACCAGCATCTGTAGGGCGATCAGCAAACAATAAGGCCAGGGTCTTCATGGATGATTTCTGGTACAGCCCCACAACAGTTTCATTCAGGGGGTCCTTGTTCTTGTCCAGCCACCCACTGATGTTGTAATCCACAGTCCCAGCATAGTGCACCAGGGAGAAGTGGGCCTCTGCTTTGCCTTTGGCAGGCTTTGGCTTCTGGAAATTGTTTGATTTACCAAGATGCTGGTCATAAAGTTTGTTCTTGAAAGATGTGTCAGTCGCCTTGGGGAACATGCACTCTTCCTCTAGGATGGAGAAAATGCCCATTGGCTACAAGAAAACCAAGAGAAGAAAGAGTTTGCCAGCTGTATCTTGCATAGTACGTAGGGGCAACTAATTTTTAAATGTCACTGTCAACAACAGAGAGTAAGTTTATAGGATGATAATTAGTTGAATAATTTTTGATCCCTCTTTTTAAAAAACAGAATTATAATTGCTAATTTCCAACTATCAGGTATTTTCTCAGTCTGATTTGTCTGAGTAAATAGATGTGCCAAAAAGGAAGCCCATCAAACTGCATCAAGTTTAAGCAGTTCAGATGGACTATAGTCACAGCCTGGAAACTTCCCTGATGGTAAAGATTACTTTAGATTGTAACATCAGGCCAGCTTGGAAATGTTGAAATCCTTAAATTAAATGGGGTCTCTCATTTATCTCTAGCTGTGGCAAAAACTTTTTCATCATGCAGTGGCCTGGCAGGGTGGGGCCGGGCTGAGGGATGTCTTGTGGAGGCCCCGCTAAGCCGCTCCTTCAGCTGGTGGAGCCTCCGCCAGCTGAAGTGGCAGCCTGGTAGGGCTGGGCTGAGGGACAAAGTAGGAGGAGTGTTGGGGGGCCCAACCAAATAGGGGCCCGCCTGGGGCATTTGTCCCTGGGCCGCCTTGTGGAAGCTCCGCCTCTGCAACCAGCTAATTGCTGTGAATTTGTCAGGAACCCACAGAATTCCTACTTGGTCCCAAAGCAGTCAACTGACTGTACTTCTCAAGTGTGGGGAAAATAGGAAAGTACCAAGACACTGGTATAATGGTCCTAAATCTGCCCCCCTCCAACTTCTTACTCATTGGGCAGTGTGTAAGAAGCATCCTGCTGCCACTCTACTGGCACCAACATGTTATTCTTCATTATGTAGTGGGATGGAGCCAAACATCCCCTGCATCTAGCCATGTCAGGAAACATTCTTCTCACATCAAAAACATATGATTGTATAAGATGCATCATACCCCTCTGGTTTCTTTTCAGATTGTATCATCTTCACGTTAAATCACACTATACAATTCTCACAAAAGAGTAGATATATAGGAAATGTTCTAACCCACATTATGTCACATTCGGACCAATATCCTAACACTCAACAATCAATAATTTTTCCAAAAACCCAATAAACCCTTTAACAGTTCATAAAACGGGATGTGTACATGGCTTTTATTATTTTATGATGATTTGCTGTTTTTCAGACTAATGCACTATTATTTTAACACTGTTCCATAGGAAAAAAATGTTATAAATACCTTATTGTTAGCACTAACAATATTAAATGAAAAATAACGTTATGGTGCCTATGACATTTGCACAAGCACAATTCTGCACAGCACTACTTTTTTGTAAAAAATATATTTTCTCAGCAAGTTCCACGAAACTGATTCTGTAGCAACAGACACCTAGATCCTATTTAGCAGCTGAGTTGCACAAAATAAAGGATGGACAGAAAAGCCTCAAAGTTTCAGATTAAGAGGAAAGTTACTTGCTGCCATACCACTCATCCATTTGACCTCTATCAGCAGCTCTCTGCTTTGCAGAAAACAGTGCTTGTGGGCGTAATTATATATATTGGCTCTTCCATGTGAAACCTAGCAACCAAAAGATGTCAAAGTATGCTGCATATTTGTACTGCTGAAGTTACCTTCTCAATGAGTTCTATGCAGGCTGCCAGGTCCATTCCAAAGTCAATGAACTCCCATTCAATTCCTTCTTTCTTGTACTCCTCTTGCTCTAGCACAAACATGTGATGGTTGAAAAACTGTTGTAGTTTCTCATTGGTGAAGTTGATACATAGCTGTTCCAAGCTATTGAACTACACAAAAGAAAAGAAAAAAGAACAGGCTTATTTTTTATGCTAACACTCATTGCGATTCACCAAGGCATTTATTATCCTCAGTGGCCTAGGCTTGTCTCAAGAATCTGTCTTTCGGTAGAATGGCTACAGATACATGTCTACAGAATGCACCAATTAAATGCTTACACTGACTATTTTCAGCCTTTTGAGATGTTTGCATGTGTATGGTTAAATCTAGATCTTTGTACCTCTGTACGTTTCTGTTCCTTTCTGCCAATATTTTCTCCCATACAAAAATGTTTCCACAGTGCTATTGTAAATGTGTCATTTTGTAAAATTAATCCTAACTTCCTGCACATTTTGAAGCATGTACAAATGTTCTACTTTGTTATATATATTTTTCTTTTTAAGATCTAGAAGATCTTAAGATCTAGAAGTTACAGGTGTAGGATCAGAGTAGGGAAGTCATACGTAGCTTCTCATAATGTGATATAAGATTGGTCCATTCCACACAAAGGATTTAAAACATCTTGGAAATGTTTTAATAAATAGTTGTTTCGACTTTTTGCTTCTGCACAGCATGGATGAAGAAAGCATTTTAGATCAAAACAGTCCCCCCCACCCCCACAACCAAACTTGTCAGTTTCATCTATTGCACCCTCCATTTTGTGCTACTGCAGAGATTCTCTGTGCTGTTTCCACTTGGTTAAGGTTTGCCTCAGAGATTTCCTCTGCTTGCAGCTTACCCACATGCATTCTGTAAAGTACATAAAGTTAGTTTTGCCTGGCGATCCCACACACATGTCATTTTTCCTTTGTTTTTGTTTTGAGGGAGATGTTTTCAAAGCTATGGAGACTCAAAATATATGCATATTTTCAATTCTCATACTGTGTCATCATAACTTCGAATGCAGCTCCCTTAAACCAAAAAGAAAAAGAAAAACAACACGTGTGTGAGATCACCAGGCAACTTTATTCATGTATTTTACAGAGTACATAAATGAGCTGCAAGCAGAGGAAACCTCTGAGGGAAACCTTCACCAAATGGCTAGCAGGGCAGAGAATCTCTGCAGCGGGACAAAAAATGCCAGGCGTGAGCAATGAAAATGAATGTAAGAGCTATTTGAACTCAGGTAGGAAAAAGAAAATATTTCCTGCTTCTGCACAGCAAGCAGGAAATGTTTTGACAACATCTTAGGGGAAAAGAAAGGCTGGAAGACTGGGTTTTCAAAACATTTTGCATACAGAATTCCTGCCCAAAACATTTTATATTCCAGTCTCAAAATATTTTATTTGTGTTGTGCAGAATGGTTCATTGATTTAGTGTAAAAAATTTCCCTTATAGCATTATATTTTTGACCTTATGGCTATTTCCTTACATCAAAGATCTCAAAGCCAGCAATGTCCAGCACACCAATGAAGTACTGTCTAGGTTGCTTTGTATCCAGTTGCTGATTAATACGAACAACCATCCATAAGAACATCTTCTCATAGACAGCTTTTCCCAGAGCGCCCACATTATTATACACCTGGAAAGACCAAATAAAGACAGGAGTCATCATATACAGAAGAGGGAAATGTTTGTTTTAATCTTTTTTGTTAAACTACTTTCTGATGCCCTTTTTCTCAGGCAGCAAGCTACTACTTGTCAAATCAAACCATGGGTGCTGTCTATTGGATCATTACCTGCTGGACAGTTTGGCCTTTGGTGACATACTCGTTGCCGACTTTGACTCGAGGATAGCAGAGAGCTTTAAGCAGGTCTGCTGAGTTGAGGTTCATGAGGTAGGCAGCCTTGTCAGCAACTGAATAATGACCAGAGATTAATGCTATGTCAACATAGGAACATTAATTAGTCAATAATAATTGAAATACTAATATCCCATAGTAGTGATACAATGCAAAATCATGGAAATAATAAAAATCAAAGGTATGGTTTACTCCATAATTTCAAATTTTAAGAGACAGTGTGGTGTTGTGATTGGTTTCAAACTTCTACCAGGGAAATCAGATTGCTCACTTACAATGCTTACTGTGCTTATGTCTCAGAGTAATCTGCCACTTGAGCTGTGGAGGCTTATCTGGTGAACCAGATTAGCTTGTGCACTCCAACACATGCCAGCTGGGTGACCTTGGCTTAGACTGTTCTTCGGAGGTCTCTCAGCCCCACCTACCTCACAGGGTGTTTGTTGTAAGGAGGGAAGGGTAAGGAGATAGTAAGTCCTTTTGAGTCTCCTTACAGGAGAGAAAGGGGGGATATAAATCCAAACTCTTCTTCTTCTACTTCAAAGTATTCTGTCAGGGTAAAATGGTGGCAGAAACATGCACACATGCTATGTATGAAAAAAAGGGGGGCAACACTACATATGCAACACTGAACCAGTATTAAGAAGGTGAAATAATGTGAAATAAAGAAAATATTATTTAGATTTTTATCTAGAAAAATGCCATTTTAGATTCTTTGCTATCCCATTCAATAACTCTGTCCAATAATGAATAATTAACAGCACGTTTTAGTGTGAGGTATAAAACAGCCTTTCCATGAGCAGGGAATGCTTTTCACATGCATAAGGGCACCTTTACATCCAACCACCTCTGGAAGAAACATGTTTCTCTTGTTGTCAAATAGCTGTGGTTATTTTGCAAATAAATCACATGGGTTGTAACAATTAAGTTTTCAGATTTAGATTTGTGCACAAGGGAGAGGATTTTACAGCTATTACAATATTCGGGGAACCCAAATTGTATGACTTTCCATCTGAATGCTTTCACTTAGGCTTAATGTGGAATTCCACAGAGTGAGTCTTTTTTCCTCCTAGGATATCTGAGAACCCCTCTTAAGTCTTCTAAATACCTTCAGTGCCATCTGGCTCAGCCTGTTCCTCACGTTGCTTCTGCTTGAACTTCATGTTCCCATAGTGCATTACAGCTCCTGTAAGCTTATAAATGGCTGTCTTTTCTTCAGCATTGAAACCGAGGATATCAATGGCTTCCTGTTAAGTGAACCAGTAATCAGAAATCTGCCTAGAAAGGTTAATATTCTTGTGGGTCTCTAAGGTGCTACAGAACTTCAATTTATCAGTTCTCAATGTTACTTACGTCTGTTGCCATAAGCTCTTCCTGGTCATTGATGCTAGCTACAGTGATCTCACCCTGACTCACAAACTGAAAGTCATAAGGGTTGGTAGTAATCAGAAGCATCTCTGAATAAAGAAAACAATAGGTAGAGATTTATTTTCATGCAATCTAGCATTGGAGCTAAATCAGGGGTCCCCAAACTACGGCCCGGGGGCCAAATGTGGCCCCCTGAAGGCATTTATCCGGCCCGCCAGGCATGGCGGCGATGGCTCCATTCATGTGCAGTGGGGGCTAGAGGGAGAGGAGGAACCAGCCCAAACGGCTGTTGATTGCAATTACATGATGGCACCCCCAAATGTCCATGAATTTTCTGACCCAGGAGTTGAAAACCTTACACGTGGCAACTCCTGCTCTGCCCTTCCCTCTCGGCTACTCCATGTGTTGCTCTCAGGCTTTCTGTTCCGCCTCACTCCCATTGGCATCAGGCCAGGGCTGGGTGGAGAATCACTTTCGCTGGCTGCTAGGGAGGCGGAGAACCCAGGAAGATACCTGATCACTGGGTTAGATGGAGATGCTTCATTAGGGAAAAGTTCTGCTTTTTTTTTTTTACAGGGGAAGGTATTCCACAGCCTCCCCCACAATATTTGGAGCCCACCCTGTACTTGACATACTTTGGCCACTGTTCTAAAAATAGACCATGACAGAAAGGCTGAAAGGTGAAATCAAACATTTTACAATCATTTGTGCATAGAAATTTGTTCATAGTTTTTTTTAGTCTGGCCCTCCAACAGTCTGAGGGACAGTGAACTGGCCCCCTGTTTAAAAAGTTTGGGGACCCCTGAGCTAAATGATTATTAGCAGCCATCACCAAAAATGATGCCTCTTACCAATCAGTTCTGGCTTCTTATTGGACATGATTTGATAAAATATGTGGTAGCTTCTTTCAGCTTTCAGCTGGAAAGTAACTCTGGACTTCTCTAGCAGATCTGGCAAAGCAATGAAATGCAATTATCCAAAACAGAGAAGAAAAGGTTGAGGGTGGTAGTGGTAGAGAAGGTTGGATTTCTGGCAAATTTCTTACATGTCTCAATATCAGCTGAAGCCAGTTTGCCTGTAGTACCAAAGTGGATTCTGATAAATTTGCCCTAAAGGAGAAAAATAGTACTTAATTACAACATTTTCCATGAATTTTTTAAACTGCAGAATGCTTTTCCAGAATTTGCTATGTGATATTAATGTTGTACATCAATCTGTTGTCGCTATGTACTAAATAAAAGTAAAGCATTAAACACATGAAACAAGAATATCTATTACATTGGTACTTGTTCTGTGGACCATGGAGAGTCACATTCGCAATTTCCATTGACCAAAAGAGCTATGTGACTGAAGTGTGCCTTTGGTAACACCCAACTTGCACAAACAGTGTAATATAATATAAGACCTTTAATTACCAGAGTTTCACTAGGAATTTAGTGAATGTAGTTATCTTTCTTCACTACTAATAGTTTTGTTTTTGGGGGCTAGCAGTCAACAGTGGTGTCATGCATATGTTCAAACTTAAAACCCCTACACCCGCACAACCTTGAAATATACAGGATATTTTTAGGAAAAGACAAAAGTATAATCTTGTGCTTGTATACATTGATATTTGTCTCTTTCTGCTGTCTAGAATTAATATTCATTTCTAATCCTAGGGCTTTACTATTCTTAATCAGTTTATGTTAGGCTGAAAAATAGTGCTGTAGCTATGGCTACCCAAGTGATAGCAGCAAGAGGACTGTGGAGCTGGCGTGACCCTGCTGCCATCATCACTGCCAGTCCAGATGGTGTAAGTAGTACCTATGCTGGTGAAATGACCACTATCACCGGCAGGGGGACACTGTGTGGCTCTGTGCACCCAGATGCAAACACTGCCACTGAACCAGCCCTCTTCTGCTATAGAAGCCTGCATCAGCACTGATTAGAGCATTCCTCTGGAGCATTCTTGCGGGTAGACCTGACTTTAGTTGACTTTCTAAGGGCCTCCTGCCCAGGAACACCCCCTTCTGCTGCAGGTGGCTTACATCTGAAAAAATGCTGGCATAGCCCACTGAGATAAGAACATAAGAACATAAGAACTAGCCTGCTGGATCAGACCAGAGTCCATCTAGTCCAGCATTCTGCTACTCGCAGTGGCCCACCAGGTGCCTTTGGGAGCTCACATGCAGGAGGTGAAAGCAATGGCCTTCTGCTGCACCTGAGCAATGGCTCCTGAGCACCTGGTCTGCTAAGGCATTTGCAATCTGAGATCAAGGAGGATCAAGATTGGTAGCCATAGATACAACAGGGAGGTTTGGGCAGTGGGTGTGTTTTTGTTTTTTTCTCCCTTACTGCGCCTCCCCATTCCTCTTTGGACAGTTACTCTGTCTTTGGCTGCTGCGAAACTACCATGCCAGTAGATTGACACAAGCCAAACTATTTATCTAATGGCTCACGTGGACTACAATGATATCTTATCAGTATCTAGTTTTTGTTCTTGTTTTCTGTTTTTCTTTAGATATTTTAAAACTATTTCATCAGCATTTAAAGTCAGATAAGATGACATAAAACTAAGCATTTATTCACATGACCAGAAATGTCATATGACTGCAACTGTATTTTTCAATGGATGGTTTTTAACTTTCCCCATGTAGACAGGGCAGGGTGTAAATCTGCTAACAAACAAAAAGGTTCCACTGACTGATATACTCAAAATGCATTTTTTGAAAGGGAAACTTACAAAGCGGGAGGAGTTGTCATTCCTCACGGTTTTGGCATTCCCAAAAGCTTCTAGCAAAGGGTTAGCACTGATGATTTGATCTTCAAGCGTCCCCTGCAAAAGTATTATTGCAAAGTTATCTAGTTTAAACCTATAGTAGTTAACAAAAAGGAAAGTACCAGCTTCTCCAAGATCCATTACTCACCTTTAGCTTGCCTGCTTGTTGTGGTTCTTCCTTCTTCTTATCAGAAGCTGCTGCAATTGTTGCAAAGTACTGAATGACACGTTTTGTGTTCACAGTCTTTCCAGCACCGGATTCTCCGCTATCAAGACAAGAAGATGGAAAACAGCATACCACAAAGCAGTGAACTGCACACCAAACTCGCTATCAGCTAGAGCAGAGGTATACTTACGTGATAAGGATTGACTGATTCTCACGATCTAGGGGGGAAAAAATCACATATTTGTTTATTAAAATCTATTTGAATTACTTGCTAATCTTAGATTATGATGATTTTGGCCCTTTTCAGATTACTGTTCTAAACCAGAGGTTACCCGTTGTTGGCCCAATTCTGAGCAAAGCAATACAGGGATGAGTGCATCATACAGCTCATTCAATCTGTTTTTGAGTTGTTTCTAAAGCACCCTCATGTTTTTAATGGTTCTTTTTCATCTTTTTTTAACATTCTAAGATTAGGGTTGCCAGTTTCCTAGAATATATCCTTTCCAGAAAATATAATGGATGAGCAGTTGCATAAAAATATATAAGTATTTATAGCACTGTAGCATTACAGCAAAATAGCAATCCAATACATCCGAAGGCTGGTGATATGCTATATCCGCGGCCTTTACATGGGATGTATTGGATGCTGGCCCTATTTTTAACTGTAATGCTACAGTGCTACTAATCACCCATATATTTTTGCTACAACTATCATCAATCGGCTGGAAAAGATACCCATTCACCTAAGGAAGAACTAACAACCTATCACGACTTCATGTTCGCTTTCCTAGGTTAGGGAGGTCAGCCTTCATGTGGGTATCCCAGAATTACAGCTCACATTCAGACCACAGAGATGAGTTCCCCTGGAGAAAATGGATACTCTGGAAGGTGGATTGTATGACATTTTACCCCACTGAAATTCCTGTCCTTCCCAGGCTTCACCCCCAAATCTCCAGGAGTTTCCCAACTAGGAGCTGGGATCCCTTGCCCCCTTGCCCCCACCAGCAGCAAGGAAGGACCTAGCAACCTACTCACCAGTTAACATGAACTGATAGGCATTATCAGAGATGGAGAAGATATGGGGAGGAGCCTCTTGACGCTTTTTGCCCCGGTAGGCAGCTACCACCTCAGGGTTGTACACTGGCAGCCACTTGTAGGGATTGACAGTGACACAGAAGAGACCTGAGTAAGTCTGTAGGAAAAAAAGTAGTCAGTTGACTTCCCATTTTTAATGTTATAAGTGGTGCATATTGCGGGAAGCTTCCAACTGTACTCACATAGATCATCCAGGCTGCATAACGCTCTTTGAGGTTATACAGGACAGCAGGTTCATGGAGATGGGTCATCATGGCCATATCCTCAATTTTGTCATATTTGGGAGGATTCATAGGAAAAACTTGGTCATCCTTAACAGTTACAGTCTGGAAGGAAACAAAAGATCACTCAGCTAGAAAGTTTTAATAAACTTTAATAACTTTAATAAAAGTTAATGTGTCACTACTTACCTCTGAACCACTTTCTTTCTTAACTGTGACCTTCCCTGCTTCCCTGCTTTGGACAGTACCTTTTACAAAAGAGTTCTTTGGGTCCACCACAAAAACTGATGTCTTGGCATCAAATGGTTTATTTTGAGCCTCAATTCTCTCCTTTTCTGACTTGCGGAGGAAAGGAGCCGCCGGCCCAAAGGCTGCCATCTCAGAGTCACCCATGGCTGTGGCTTAGCAAAGAACACTAGTGTAGAGAAAAATAGCTCACATGAGGATCACACCATTATAGTGCCCTTGCATGTAAATGTTTTACATTCATAAAACTAAATTTTTACATTCATAAATATTTACATTTTTACATTCATAAAACTGACACAGTGAAATGGTCTGACAACTGACCCAGCCACGGTAAAATGGTCAAAACAGAGCTGTCTGAAGTTGAATCCAGTAAAGACAGTGGTCCTGTGACTGAGTCGGGGAGACCTGGGGAAAAGAAATGGCCACCTAGCAATTATTGATGGGGTGCAATTAACATCTTCACTGACTGTCAGGAATTTGGAGGGTGACAGTTGATGTCTCCTTGCCAATGGAGGCTCAAGTCACACAGGTGGCCAAACTGACATTTTTCCATCTTTGCCAGGCCAGGTTGCAGCCCCTCTACTTACCTAGCTACAGTGGTCCACACAACGGTCACCTCCAGATTAGACTATTGTAACTCACTCTATGCTGGGCTACCTGGAGACTGACCCAGAAATGCCAACTGGTGCAAAATGCTGCAGCATGGCTCCTCACAGGAACTATATAGTGTGAGAACATATGTCAAGTGCTCCACCAGCTACATGGCTGTCAATGGAGTACTGAGTCAAGTTCAAGGTTTGGGTTTTAACCTTTAAAAGCCCCAAGTGTTCACGGACCATTATATCTGCAGGGCTGCCTCTCACAATACACCCCCAAAAAGTATTACACTCCTTGAACAACAACTTATTGGTGGTCCCTGGCACAACAATATTAAACAATCTGATAAGACAAAATTACAGCAATGGATATAAAAACAATTTATGCCTCCACCTACAGAGTATTTCTCCTTTGCCCAGGCACAGGCTGGGCCCAAAGCTCTCCAAAACAGCTCTGACAAATACCCAGGAGAGCAGGAGTATCCCGAGCCTTTTCAGAAGGTTATTCCAGAGGAATGAGGGCAGTCACTGAGAAGGCTCAGGCCCAGACTGTTGCTGGATGAATGTTAGATGAGAGGGGTACTGACAGCAGACCTTGCTGGGAAGAATGAAGCTGCCGCACAGGGATATGAAGGGAGAGGCAGTCCTTCTGATGTTGTAGGTCACAAGTCATGAAAGTCTTTAAAGGTGAGTTCCTGTACCTTGAACTGGAAACAGAAACTAGTGGAGGAACCTCAGAATAGGATTGACATGATCCCTCCAGCTAGATAAAAAATGGGCTGCTGCATTTTGCACCTGCTGCAGTTTTCTGATTGTCTTCAAGAGCAGCCCATGCAAAGCACACTACAGTAAATTTAGCCTCAAGTTTACTAAAGTATGGATCTACATGGTCAGATCAGGTACCTCCAAGTAGAAAGATGTAACTAGGAAAAAAAATCCTTGCTGTCAGGAAACCTGTTTTTTCTAACAGGAGAGCAGAATCCAGCAAGACTAAACAATTATTAGTTTTTCAAACTCGCTGGTCATAAACTGAGACTATTTTCTGAACCTACTGTGTCCCCAGCTCTGTTCCTATCTTTTTCTTATCTTTTTAATTATTAGTTGAGTTTTTCCTTCCCCCCCCCCCATTTTATTGGGGGGGAGGGGAACTGAGGATATTGATAGCATATGAGTTTAAATGTTGTCTCTGAAAATGCCCCATGACAGGATTGCGCACAAAGTCATGTTCAATCATGTGTAAGTAAAGTGCCATCAAGTCTACCCCAGTGAGGAGCTTTCAGGGCAAGCGAGAAACGTGAGTGCTCTGCTACTACCTTTCTCTGCAGGATCTTTCATGGTGGTCTGCCTTCCAAGTTATGACCCTGTTTAGCTTCTGAAACCTGATGAGATCAGGCTATACCATGTCTCCTTCCTTCCCTGCTCAAACATAACAGCTGTCCTTTTCTCCATTTTTATTGAACTTCACACAAATGGAGTTTATCTAGACTAAAATGGCTCTAATAGAGACCTTTTAGACACCGCATGAGAAACTTCATTTTGGCTTGTCAAAATGGTTATATAAACTAATGGAAAGAGAGGAATAACTTCAGTGACCACCTCACATGGCTGAGATAAAAATAAGTGAAAAAACCAGACTATGGATATGGATGCCAGAATGCTGGACTAGGAGATTTGGGTATAAACCGCCACTTGCCATGAAATTTACGGGGTGATCTTGGGCCAGTCATTTTCTCTCAGCCTAACCTATCTCATGGCATTGTTACAAGGAAGAGAGGGAACCATGTAACCTTCCTGAGGAAAAGGCAGGATAAAAATGCACTAAAAAATAATAATATAATCAAACATAACTTTCTGTTCCCAGAGAGATTCCATCCTTTAAAAAAATGGCAAGGCCTGCTTTCTAACTGTTTGTCTGCTTCAAGGGATGCCTGGGAATCCTCCAGAACTACATCTCATTTCCAGACTATAGAGATCAGTTTCTCTGGAGAAAATGGATGCCTTGTAGGGTGGGCTTTGTGGCATTGGGCCCACTGAAGATTGTGCCCTTCCCAGGCTCCATTGACACATCTCCAGAATCTGGCAACCTTTTCCTCAACTCCTGTCAGTGACCGGGGGGAAGGGGGGGGGGATCTGGCAACCCTACCGCTGGCGGTAAAATTTTCTGATAATGTCCTAAAAGGCAGTAAAGGCAGGAATTCCTAGCACATGCTTGAAGGAGAGGAGCACTTGTTAATAAGACTTCACACAACAGTCACAGCGAATGGCATGCACCACAACTGGATCACAAAATTCATTTCATGCCAAATATCAGTAGTAAAAAGTGTCCCTCCAGCTTACACCCAAGAGGGGCATTTCTCTGTATATTCCCCCTCTTTCACCAAGAATGAGAAAATCCCAGGCTTACCTCCTGATGTACAGAATGGGTGGTGCACAGGCTCAACACTGCCTAATACTGCAAAATTAAAAAAAGTGAATTGCTCACCACTGATCCATTTTTAAAAGATTTCCCTTAATGACTACTGACCAGAAATGTATGGGCACACTGCTCACACAGTCAATCCTTTTGCAATCATTGCTGGTGCAGAAGGAATGAAATGCCATGTGTAGAAATCAGGGGGTGCTCCCCCTTCACATACCCCTCCATATCTCCCCATACCCCCTCCCAGCACTTACTTATTAAATATCTTAAGAAGAACAAGGCAGATTTATCCTAGGCACCCTTTTATACTGTTGCACGAGCCCAAGTACCAGCCCCTGTCCTCCGCGCCAGCCATTCTTCACCCAAGGCATTTTGGCTAACCTTTCTTCATAAAGCATTGTTTGGCAAACTGGACTAAAGACATAATTGTCATTTGACATGACTGGATATAATTAGAAATATTTGATGTCCTACCGACTATGTGAGAAAATGCCCTATAAATAATTTCACAAGGGTCTTGAAGGAGAGAATCTGGGCTATTCAAGAAAGCCAAAGCATGGCATCGGGCCTCTTGAGTGCTATTGCTGGTGTTGTCATTGCTGAATGACCTCCTATGTACTGCTTTCATATCTTACTGCCTTTTTGTCTTGCAAGGAAATGGGGCTGATGCTGTTCCCTCTTATGAACAAATTCAGGAGAAAAATTACAAAAAGAATTAAGCATCCTATAAAATGACACAGTATTAAAGGTCAATTTGATTTAGGAACAATGTATATCAGGTTTGAACTTTCACTTAGCACAAGGGATTGGACTCTTCATCAATTTCCCACTTCTATCGCATATTCATGCACAGCGGACACTCTGCTATTCCAGATGGTCCATAGACTCTTGAGGCCAGGGGGCATAGTGAGTTGCAGCCAGAGGGTGAAGTGGGAAAATTTCATTCCTTAAGTGGAGCTTCCCCCAAAGTACTTTGGATACAATCCATCACAAGCTATCTGTTCTATACCTTTCCTACATGTACTCTTTTTTTCAAGATGCTGCAAAGTTTGCGGCAGAGCTTGCTTCCTGTTGCACTAGGTAATTTGGACTCATTGAAAAAAACTTTAGAATTGTGTGAACGGAAGCACCTGGAGAGGAAACGAGTTCTACAGAGGAAGATTGTCAGCACGGAGCCTGGAGACCAAACCAGTCAATTCGTGATATAGATTTCATGAAGTTCTTACTGAATGTGTTTGGGGAATGAGCTTTCCATGTTCAGTGGTGGCTATCAGATATGTGCCAGGCACCAAGTCATATTTGTTCCATACGTCATTATTTGAAGACCTCCTGAATAGGTTTGCATCAGGAAGTTTTTTCAAAATTCTGTGAATGTAAATGCTCTCGAAACAAACAGATCAGCATCCATTAAAATTCCTAACCGCTACTTTGATGAGCATCAAATGGTAGAAATTTTTGAAACCACAGAATATTTTTATGCCTCTTTATATGATTTGAGATTGATTTAACTATTTAAATAACTGCCAGCAGAGCGGAACAGCAGCACAGCAAGTATGAAGGGAAAAGATGAGACTTCCTAGTTTTCCTCCTGTGACAGAAACCCCTTCACCACAGTCTTTCCCTGCACTTGCAGAATGGATTAGTGGGAGAAACAATGGGTGGGGGAAATGGCATGGATCTTGCAATGTCACTTCTAGGCAAGCACCTAAAAGTGACATCATGGAGTCCACAACACGGTAGGAACTTCTCTGAATCTCTATGGTCTTTATCATAGAGATTGCGGGAATTCTCAAAGTGCCATGCACACCATGATGTCATAACTTCTGCCACACTCCCCATCCCTAGGCTCCACCTCTCAAATGCTCCCAGGGGTTGAATTCAATTGGGCTATAGGAGAATCTATGTGCATGAAAAGCTGACGTCACTGTTCTGCACTGTGAAGAAGGAATATAAGGAAGCAAACAGTCACAAACAGATTGACAGATAGGCCACTGAAAAATTGGCTTTTTGTTTGCATTTGGTTAACAGGGCATGAGTTGAACTGATGTGTGTTTGAGCACCCCCATGCCATGGCAATATCATCAGATCACTACCAATATCAGAAAGATCAACTGAATCTGTTTTTAGGAATGAGCACTGTACTCTAAATGGTACATGATCAAAAAGAAATAATATACTGGCAATATGCTATCAATATATTTACAGGAAAAGGCAATATATTGAAATGAGAGAAGTCAAAACCCCATATAGGTTTATAAATAGTTACCTTCAAATGGCTACTTTCAAATATATAGATGCCCAGATAGGAAGAAAACAAGACTCTTAAATGAAATAGATAAGAGTCAAGTGCATGAAAATAAAAGTAGAGCAACTTCAAATACATGATTCAGTGACTTCATTTTATACGGAAAGATAAGAATAAGCAATTACTGAGTTAAAATAAATCAGTAGTTTTCCAGAACTGGCATGGGAGAAATCTGAGAATGATATACACATCCAATATGGGATTAACTCTTTCCAGAACATGGAGTGTAAATAGATTCCTGGATATATAGATTATACTTAAATACAGCTGTTACGTTCAGCAGAAATCCCCATGGGATTCTCCATAAGATTGACTGCATAGTCTGGCCTCCCTTAATACCCTGGCAAAGTTCCCTCAATCAGCACAGCCAGTATCTTGAAACTGTGGCCTGCCTACAATAATGCCATTTCATAGAGTCTTCTGTGAGGCCTGACGTATGCCTGAGAATGCTGTGGCAATATGAAATCTAACATTTCTTTGAGAGATGTTTCCACATCAAGCTTCCAGACCAGTGGAATTGGATCAAGTATAACCAGACCTCCAAGTGTATTGCAGTCAAAGTACACAAGAAAGTTCTGGTGGAGGTGGGAGTGGGGGTGGCTATGTACAGAGGCTAAATCCTTTTGGGAGATGATACTTAAAAGAAATGCAGAAAATTCTGAAAATAACAATGAGGGAAAAGTCTGAAGCTTTTCTACTGGTATTAATTGGAAATAATATCCCAAATTCTCAGCAGTCTCGCATTGCTGAAACATGTCTGTCTTTGAAATGCTCTCCTGTCCATGGATGTTGGTTAATTAGCATTTAGCATTTATATCTTATATTTTGTAATTTTGTACTGTTTTTATATGTTTTATCATACATTGACTGTAAAGCCACCTCAAGACCTTTGGGAGATTGGCGGGACATACATACAAAGTATAAATAAACAAATAAATAGAGGGGGGGGGGAGAGAAATAAATACTGGTTTTCATGTATATATGTACTGCTGCAAGGACATTGTATGCCCAGAAAAGGAGAGAGAGAGAGAAAATATCAACCAAGGAAGATTGGATATAGAAAGTCACAGAATATTCAGAAATAGCAAACCTAACAATTTTAATGAAGAACAGTAATATAGAGAAATTTGTAGAAAACTGGAAACCTTTCATAGATTACCTATTGAGAAAATGTGGTAGAAGTAATTGCAGGATTTGAGAGTTAAAATAGCTTAATAGTATATTAGCAGACTGAAATAGTATATTAGAAATGATGTAGAGTGTAACTGATGTTTTATTTTAATTAGATGCATGAACCTAGAATGGAGTAGAATTCAATAGTGAGGCAGCAGGAAGTCAATATTTGAATATTTTCTTGCTTTCTTTTATTTTTTTGTGCTTATGTGCTTTATTTTTTTATGCTTATGTTTCATATTGGAGTGGTGAAGTGTGAAAGTGTCTGTGTTTATTGCTATTTCCTTATGTGTTTCTACATGTTGATACACACACACACACACACATATTCATACATACATACATACATAACAGCTGTATTTAAATATAATCGATATATCCAGGAATCTATTTACACTTCATGTTCTGGAAGGAGTTAATCCCATTGCATCTATGGATATACTAGTGGGCCTGGCCACACGTTGCTGTGGCAATTGTCCTTCTCATTACAGTCCGCAACCCACACAGATGTCCATGCAGGTCCAATGATCCCCAGCATAGCCTTTTGGGGTGGTCAAATGGGATCCCTCTTTCCCTTTTCAATGCACATCGTTATATGGTGCTGTCTTGTTTTTTTAGTACAAGGTAACCCTTTCCATTCCACCTTGCCCAGACTGTTCAGAGTCGCGAATGATCCAGCTGTCCATGTGAGGCTGGTTGACACGCACAGTCCTGGCTTGGGTAAGGCAGAACTGGGGCAAGCAGGCTGTCCCAGTCAGGCAGCAGGGGCAGGGTGGTGAGGTGCTCAGATCGAGGCCAGCTCCCTGGGTTCTTAAAGGGGCATGTGTGCAAAGAAGCCGGAGGCTGGTGAGGTGTTGGTTTGTCCCTACCCCGCGGATTTTCTTAGAAGAAAAAGGCAAACTCCAGCTCGCTTTTAGTAAAAGAGAGCTGTGGTGAATATGGGTGAGGAAGTGGGTAAGTGGTGGTTGGATGTGAGGGAGGGCAGAGTGAGGTGTGTGAGGATGAGCTGGATGTGTACTGTGTGGTAGCAGTGGGTGAGACACAGAGAGTCAAAGTTACCTGCGTGTGAGGGGAGGGAACCCCACCAGACTTTTCACATGGCAAAGTGTGCATGTGTTTCACTTCCACTCGCATTACCTAACAGTATTACCTATTTACTGTTTTCACTGCTCATCTGTGACCATCTGAGCGAACATTCTAAGCCCTCAGGCCACAGACAGACAGGCTGCACGAACATTCTAAGGGTGACAGTTAAACAGAGGCAGCTTCAGGGCCTGGTGCGCCAGGAAAAAGACGTTTTACCTGGCTCAGGTCTGGACTTTCGGAGGTTTGAAGGTCCGATTACCTGCCCTCAACAGGGAGGAATGTCCTGTGAAAATTTGGGGGCGATCTGTCCAGCAGCCTCTGAGGGAGACCATCAGGGACAAACACACGTTTAGATTTTTATATATAGAGATAAGAGAAAGTTTTGGTGGCTTGGTCACTTTTGTAAGGTGTTCAGATATTTCAAACTAACCATCATACTTCCTTCAAAGAACATATTGGGGTAAATATCAATTATGTTACTGGCCATCTTTTGCTATTTTTTTCTAGTAGCCTATGTGGATTTTAGAAAATAAGAGAGATAATTCTCATCTATAACATTCAATGTTTTCCAGTTATCTGTTTCAATGAGGTCATAACATTGACTTGAATAAAGAGGCAGGGAGAAGGCTTTGACACTCAAGTGTTTTATGAATTGAGGTGATGCATTCATAATAAAATTAGCAACTGAAAGATTAGGAATTTAAGCAATCAGCTGGGAGGCTAAGAATTCAGGAGCTAAATTATATTCAGAAGAGATTAACTGATCTCTTCTGGCTGTAATTTTTATAGTCAAATGCACCGCACAGCCCTGAAAACTTCTAACAGGAGAGATTACTTCTCTTGGATTTACATTTGTTTCCACACATTCTTGGCAGTCATGAAGTAAACAGAATAGACATTCAGAATGAAATTGAGATGATGGCATTTTTCACATCCTAATGGCTTTATTAAAGGGGATGCATTAAAATTATATTAGCAATAAGATCTGTTCAAAGGAAAATAAGTTCTGTTCAAAGGAAAGCATGCTAAAGAAACAGGAAAAAACAGAGCTTACATTTTGCTGAAAGTTAACTTAAAGGGATAGTGGGAACAGTTTATAGCAGGGAACAGGAGCCCTGCTGGCTCAGATGGGTAGTTCTTCTGCTCCAGCATTGTGTTTTACATAGTTGTCAACCAATCAACCTTGCAGGGTCAACAAACAGAGGATAGAGACCAACACCTCCCCTGATTCTGCCTCTTTACACTGACAGGAAGCTCCTTTTAGCCCCCATGTCTAGAAGTACCAATCCCATGGCCTTTTAGTGCTGTCTGTGCTGGTGACCATCGTTGCATCTGCACTGGCAGAGAATTTCACAATTTAATTACTCATTCAGTGATGTACATAATTTTGTTTTTCAGTCTCTAGTGAATATTTATATGCCACAAATAACATTTTGCTTTTTAAATATTTGTTTTGTTTTATTTTTATTTATTTTTAATTAAAAATGGTATTGCTGAGGGTATTTGTTTCCACATCTATAATGCACAGTTTCTAATAGGTAATTCCAGGTCTCTAATTCAGCCTCATTCTATGCCATAATAAGAATCTGTGTACTATTCACAAAAGAAACACGCAAGTAAAAAAATTCCCTGCCACTTAAATTCAGTCCTTGGAACTGCATTCACCACATGGGTAACAATTATGTATTTTCACACACACAAATTATTTGGAAAGGCCCAGCAGAATACTTCATTTTTAATAAAAATGTGTAATAGAGTTAAACCATCAAAAGGAGACATATAATCTGTCATCCACCAGGACAGTTGTGCAAAGGTTAGAAAGCTTGAAGACATTCCTTTCTGCTTCTTGCAGTGATCCTCCCAGCTACTGTAATATGAGATGAAATTTTGTCTCAGCCTTGACCACAAGTATATATGGAAAAGACAACACTATGGAGTCAAATTCACTCCATTCTCTGACATCATTATGTCAAACACAGCAATCCTATCCACTGATTTTAAGGAGCTTAGATTGCAGTAAGTCTGCATAAGATTGTATTGAAACTCATTCATATCTTCTCAGCTGACAATTTGAATTAGTTTCTTATATTTATGGGTCCCTATTGTTCTTCAGTGACTGTTCAGATTTTGCAGTTCTTTAATTTGGTGTATTTATTATCAAATTTTGTTATATGGTTGAAATTCCTCATTGGAGAAAAAACTTTTAAATTGGATTCAACACTTAAAATTATACACTGGACAAATAATTAGTTTTATTCTATTAATGATTTATTCTACTAATGTCCCATCTTTCTCTGTATATGTCACATGATTGAACATTCCTCTATAAAAATTACAGTATGAAAGAAGGTCATCATTCACTCCATTATCAAATAATAGTTGATTCTTTGATAAGATCTACACTTAAAGCCTATATAGTTGAGCTCGGTTTGATTGATCCTTGGAATACATTGCACAGAATTGTTGAAGACTATACTTTTATTTCTGCTGTGCCTCATAATTGTTTTCAGTTAGACTACTTCTTGGTTTAGCTTCTTTGGTACCCCATATTATTGCTTGTGACACAAATGTTATTGTTATGTCTGACCATGCCCCCATATCATTGGTCCTTCTATCTCCAGAATAGGTTGTACCACCTGATTTATGGTGTCTTAATGTTTCTCTTCTTCATGATAAGACTTTTGAAAATCATATGATGTCTGAGTTACCAAAATATTTTAATAGGAACAACTCATACTTATGCTATTGAGTGGGATGCTTGTAAAGCTTTTGTTAGAGGGAAAATTAAATCACTTCATATGTTTTTCATAAGAAGAAGTGTAGAGAAATGAAAAAAATAACATTAAGATAGATTACCTCTCTCCGCGTGGTAACAGTGTTATCGATTACCTTTTAGTCTCACAATCTTGTTTTAATGTTATCCACCGTGCCATGATTTCCCCCCAAGTTTGGAGCGATCATATGCCACTTGTATTGCAATTATTTTCCTGTGCATCAACAATTAGGAATGACAATAGTCCAGTATCCCCTCCGCACAAAATTAACTGGACATAAAGAAAGGAAGAACACAGAGATAAAATGTAAAAGAAACAGATTCACTATTACACAGTCCCACTATGCTCGCCATCTTTTAGGCATGCTCTACTATCATCATCCTTCACCTACTGAGTGTATTCTCGCCGGCAAGTTTGAAGTTCTAGCCAGGAAAGTGGTTGATGCTCTAGTCAGTGCCGAATTCCCAGCAAGGTTCTTTCTGCCGAGGAACTCCTACCTGTCCCACATATTTTTTCTGAAGGAGGTGTAGGCTTGTAAAAAAGCAAATCACAGAATAATAATGATTTACTTGCTTGCAGGACTAAACAGCAAGGTTCAAATAATTAACCTTCCCTGCTGGTATTTTCTGCTGAAGAGGCATGCTATAGCGTGTTGTTCTTAGCGAAGGGGCTATATAAACAAACCAATGAGAAATGGAAGCTATCTCAGCACAGGCAATACAGCTCAAATGATGCCCCTAAGAAGACTTTTTGGCGCCTTGTTTGCTAGAGGAATGGGTTCCTCTACTACTATCATCTCTACTATTGACCCCCCAATATGGCATAGCTATTTTTTGTAATCTTTTTTCAATAATGGGAACTCTGATACCTCTTGGGGTTGGAGCCCCCTTTGTTTAATGATATTCCCTAGGTGGCCTCCTGCCAACAGAGGAGGAAATTACAACAACTTACTAATTGGGAATCACGCTTAAAACTAATAAAGAGCTCCGGGTCCAGATGGGGTCCGGCAGAAATTCTACAAATCTTTTCCCGATTGGTGGGTCCCTCTGTTAGCAGCCTTATTCACTACTGCATGAATGACTCTGGCTCAGTGCCCATAATGTGGACTAACGCAACCATCATTCCATTGTTTAAAAAGGGTGACGACGTAATCTCCCCTCAAACTACAGACCAATCAATGACCTGCTGTCTGTTTTCAGGTAAATTGTATGCCAAATATTTGCCAACCCACCTTTTGAATTGGATTTCACCGCTAATGAATTATATCGGAATAGAGACTTGAGATTGGCTTCTGAGGAAAGACCACCCTGGACCACGCTGTATGGCGTTGGAAGCACTTGTGTCCAAATACCTCTATAGAGGAAAATCCAATCTTTTTGCAGCCTTTATTGACTTTAAAGGGGGCTTTTGGCTCTATTGACAGATCGCTGCTATGGCTTAAACTGCAGAAGCTAAGCTATTGAACCCTAGGCTTCTCCTATTAGTGGAGATCTCTTTACAGGAATCCCACCTGCCAGATGGGGTGGTGTGCACCATCGGGATCTTTAACTTACCCAAAATACCAGTCTCTCAGGGGGTAAAACAAGGGGTGTGTATTAGCCTACATGCTATTTAATCTTTTTTTGCATGATCTTGCCCCCCCCACATTGAATAGTTTTCAACTTTCATTGCCCCTATCTGAATGGAATGCCTCCTGTCTATTCTCCTTTATGCCGATGATGCAGTTTTATTATCAAGAACAAGATCTGGTCTCAGAAACATGCTGACTAAGTGTGGTGAATACTGTTCAAACAACAGGTTGGTCATTAACCCAATTAAGTCTAAAATTGTGGTTTTTTTTCCAATGTTTTTAGACCTTCAAGATGGTCTATCCAAGGTGCTGACATGGAGCAAGTTAAATTGTTCAAATATCTTGGGATAATATTCCACCATAAGTCAACCTGGTCCACACACAGAGATAACACCCTTAAAGCCTGCAAAAATTTATCCGCTGCAGTACTGAAATTCTTTAATATCAATGGTGGTAGATTCATACCAGCAGCGTTGAAGGTGTTTAACGCTAAGGTGGCCCAGCACCTTTTGTATGGAATCCCCATCTGGATCCAAGCATGGCACCAGAAATTGGAAAGCATCCAATCCAATTTCCTATATAAGATCTTTGGCACCCCGCATTGTGTCCCCCTATGATTGTTCTTTGTTTGGAATCAGGACAGCATTTAGTAGAAACAAGGGCATGGATTGTAACTTTTTAAGTTTTGGCTGCATCTTTGTTTCTGCACTGACCCTAACAGTTTGTCCCAGTTAGAAATGGGAGGAAGCTGGCTTTCCGAGAATGGGTGGCTACATATTGAAAAAAAGATCTTTTCTTTGGGCTTCTCTTGGGAGGCCCTACAAGTACTCACCGCTCCGGAGATTTACCATCACTTGAAGACTAGATTATTTTGATCAAAGGTACCAATTTCTCCTAGGCAAAGCATAGAAGCTCTTGCTGTCAAACATTCTCTTGGATTATCCCACACAAATCTAGCCCTCCTATATGCCTGCAACAACTTATTAATTACAATTGCAGATGGGTCATGACTAGAGCAAGGTGTAACTCTTTACTTTCCATCAATTACATCTTCAAGGTCGCTTCTCTGGTATTCCACAAAATGAGCGTCGCTGTCGATTTTGTCCTGATACAACTGATACACTTTCTCATATTCTGCTTCATTGTCCAAAGTACAACAACATCAGAACCAATTTGAGAACTGTGTTACCAACAGGATTTATGCTCCTTTCTGATAAAACAAAAATGGCTAAGCTTCTAAATAGCTCTAGTGTTGAAATCTCTGAAGCTGTTGCTATGTTTTTGCTCTGTGTACTGCAAGTTGAGCAATAATGATCTTTTTATTGTATTTGAAATTCTTGGCACTGGTTTTATGCATAATAAAGGTTTTGGATATTGGATATTGGATATTGAAATAATTTTTAAGCCCGTTTGCTAAGCCTCCCACCCAGTGGTAGGTTTCAAATAAGTTCTGAAAGGACTCAGTGGTAGGATTACAACCATTCTCCGAACTAGACAAAAAATTAGCTACCAGTTCTACCAAATAGGTGCGAATAGGCTGAATCCCACCACTGCTCCAGCCCCAGATAATTATTGGGAATTGCAAAAAATAAATATGAATTAAACAATATACTATCAGTGAACTCAGAATGTGCTCTAACTTGTTTGCATTAATCATACTGGAAAAATGGTGAGAGACCACATGAAATTCTAGTATATCATTTAAGGCAGCATAAACATAGACTCATGGAATCATAGAGTTGGAAGAGGCCATACAAGTCATCTAGTCCAACTCACACACATTTTTGGTGGTGACTCCTACAGACATATAGTGACCCTGAAGGGTTTTCAAGGCAAGTAATAAGAAAAGGTTGTTTGCCTTTGCCTTTCTCCATGAAGTCTTTTTTTTTTGGTCTCTCATCTAAGTATCAAACCATCTTAGAGTCCAAGACCCAATGAAACCAGGCTATAATATACCATTCCACTTTCCTAAGCAAAGTGCTACCTCCTTGCAAAGAATGTAAAATTGGCTAGTCACATTTGCCAGATGGATCAGCAACTTCAGACTCAGCAACCTGGACCAGTGATCCACCACACCATGGAGGCCACTTCACAACCTGTCATCTCTGAGGCAAGAATGAGCTCTGTATCAATTTATATGGAGCCCTTGAGACTGAGCCAAAGGTCTGAGCATGAAATTACTCCAAGTTGCTAAACAGACTTGTCTACTCTAGCTTATGTTTCTAACAAGGTTCATAGATCTCATTTCCAGCTGTCATCCTGACCAATAATAAACATATATGAATGAAGTGATCCCTTCATTCAGGATCTATTTCCTATATGCTCAAATGGGATCATCTTCAGCACAAAGAAAGCTCTTCCCTTACTGTTTCCTCTTCCCTTCTTCCACATTGCCATTGGTCTCCAAAAGCATCTGAAAGCACTGTTAAAAACTATATATTATGCTTGACACAGATCAGGGAACACAGGTAGACACTAGTGCAGTGGCGTATCTGCTCAGGAACAGGGTTCCTCTTGTCCCTGGGCGCCACTAATCTGGTCATGTGGGGGGGGGAATTGCCCTCCCATGTGACTAGATCCGGCACAAAGACAAGGCAGAAGTCGTCCTGCTGCTATGTCATCATTGGGTTCCCTCGGCCTTGTCCACATAATTGTGAGTGGGGCCGAGGATGCCCAAGGATGCTGCCCCTACCCCCTCCCCTGGGTTCCCTAAGGCTGGTTGCTGACAGGGAGGCCGGCTCTCAGGCAAGAGCCGGCCATAAAGATGTGCTGTGTGTACTGTTTATTTCGTCTTTGCGGTTTTGGGGCTTTTCCGGTTTTCCGGTAGCTCTGTGCTGCTTTGCTCTATTGGATCCAAGATCAGCTGTTTACCAGAAACTCTTCTGGTTTCTTAAAATCTGGGATTCTTTGGTTATCGGACGACTCTCTCAGGTGCCAGCAAGGGTCTCTGAGAGGGACTTGATCCAAAAGCAAACAGGAGATCCTCTGAGCACTCACCAGAGGCTAGTGAAAGTCGCCATTATCCCAATCTCTATGGTCAACTTTCAAGAGTAAAGACACCCCATTTTTAAAGGATCCCCCCGGTATTTTAAAATACAGTCCCTTTCAAAACTGTGATGTGTTATATATTTTCAATTTGCAACTCCAACTCAAGTTGGTTGCAACTCCTAACTTTTAAGATACTCTAATCTATGTTAAAAACAGCTGTGTAGTCATCTTTTTAACTAGAGAACCCCAAAACATAAATGTGTGACTATTATCTTCTTAAAACTTATTAACAAGTTTGATGTGGTTGTAATGGTTTTAATTGTTTTGGTCAATATCTGTCCTAATCACGCATTACATTCTTGGGAGATATCTATACCCACTTCTTTGCTAATCACCCTGAAATACTTCAAGCTGCTTAGGGCATTATCTTTTCCTGTGTAACTCAGGCCTGTTCCACACAGGCCAAAAACAGCTCCCCAGGAATTGTAAAAACGTCGTTCCTGGGGAGCAGTTCACACGGCGGTCGCCTCTGCAACAAGGCAGCACTGTGCTCCCCCCCAACCACTGAAGAGCACCATTTTGCATGGTGGGAGGTGCCACTTTTTGATGCCTCCGTGTTTTTGTTCAACTTACCTTCTCTCCTATATGTAGGAGTTGCATGGCAGCCTCGAGCACTACCAGTTGGGGCGTTGCCTGGAGGAAAGGAGGTTATTTCCTAGAATGAAAACACCTGAGGGTGATTAATGGCAATGGCTAATAACAAGCACCAGCTATGGGCTGAGGAAGATCAGATAACTGAGGAGGACATCAAGGCTTGGGATCATCTTTGCTAAAATGTGCTCAGAGGTTTGGCTTCTTAAGGACTATTATCCAGTCTCTCTTGATCACCTAAAGAGACTTCCTGAATAAAAAAGCTATTGGACTTTCTTAACATCTTGCAGCCGGGAGCTTTCTTGTGTTGTTTTATTCTGTCTGGAGGAGGAAACTCCTACAGAAGAGATTATTTCTTTGGAAGCCTGGGAGAAAGCTTGCTAGAGAAGTCAGCAAGCCGTTTGTTATCTGGTATGCAAAGCTACCGAGAGGCCAGAATGACATCACAGGCTCATACATCTCCCCACACCGCTCCATGGGGATGGGGGACATGCCTCCTGTCCTCTGACCCCCGAGGCATTGCCATGGCTACGGGGGCATGTCCCCTCATCCCTGCAGAGCTGCACAGGGAAGGAAAGTTGAAATACAAAATGGAGGTGCCTCCATGCAAAGGCACCCCTGCGGGCCGCAGCCGCTCCGGGGCCACCCACTTGAAAGTGTGCGAATGTTCCCGGACTCCACCAGCATCATGTATGCCAGAGTGCAGCTGCCTCACCAGCCTGTGTGGAACAGACCTCAGATGCACATACCCTGAATAAGCCCCTTTTGGCACACGTAGATCTCTCTTGTGTGTTTTAACCTTTTAATACCAGCTGTATGATTTCTTTATTTCACAAACAGAGTAAAACGCATTTTAAATGTGATTTTTTAAAATTATATGAAGCAGATTATTATGTCTTACAACTGTATGGTCACAATTAGTGAAACAGTTACATACATATAGAAAAAGAAAAAACTGCAGCAGCTGGTAATGCTCTTAATGCTTTTATATTTTATGCAAATGTCTGGCAGATTACAGAAATGTAATTACAGAAATGTGGATAGAGACTCATGATTCCGAAATGTTTTGTACAAAAACTGATCAGTGAGGGTGACATATGGAGTGTAACACTTACGAATCAGCCCCCTCAAATAATCCCCCAGAGCAGCTGATGATTTCACATCTTCCACCCAGCCTGACCATTGTAACAATATGATTATGATTCATGCTAAAATATTGCAGAAAAGATGCTATCACTGTAATAACATACAGCATAAGGGCCATGTTAAGTTTACAACACAGATATTTTAAGTACTCATCGCAAAATGTGTCTGCTCATTTTAAGCAGCAATGCCCTTCTTGCACTTCTAATTCTAATATGTAACCTTCACATTTCTTGTAGCAGAGGTCATTTAAACAGTGCTTTAGGATCATGTACAATACAACTCAAACCAGCTTATTCATTGCTGATCTTGTCCTTTTCCTGTCTATGAGAAAGATGTCATCTACAGCCACACTTGTATATTTTAGCATTTGTATACACTTGTACATTTTTGCATCAGTACAAAAACCTGCGCATCCTTAGCCTACTTCTTAGCTGCTGCCTGTCTATTCATGTTCTGTTTGGCTCAATCCCTGCTGCTCCCATCCCATATGAACCTGCTTGACCACTGCTATCCTCACTGGTAGAAACATAGCAACCCATGAAAGGTCATGAAGTCCCTGGCCTTTTCCCACAGCATTGGAAAGGTTGGGATAGTGTTCACTTGTTCATTTGCAGCTGCACTCTATAGCTGTCACCCGCCATGTCACAGATAATGTCCAACCCCCATCAGGAATACTATTTTTTACAGTACTGTGCAGAACAAATACAACTTAATTGATGGAGAGAGGCGGGAAAGAGGGGTGCAGAATAATTTCCCAGAAACAAACAAAGCCAAGTAATTACAAAGGTCAGGTATATGTCTTTTTTTGTTCCAGCCAGCCACATTCCAAGACAGGATTTTTACGGATGGACAGGGTATAGAAGGGGGGTCCTGATGTCAATCAAATTCCTGTACTTGGTCACATATGCTTCCTATATCTCTGAAGATACATCCATTGTAGGGAAGGTCTTTGTTGTGATGAAGTTCGGGTAAAGCGCAGGACTTCTTCTCTGTGAGCATTTCTGCCATTGGCAAGGGGGGGGGGGTTCCATGGTATTTTGCTTTAGCTTCCAAGGTTCCGAACCTGCAGCTTTGCTGGAAGCCTTTAGCTCAATCAGTTCTTGAGTCCCTGGTTGGCAATCTTGCAGTAAGTTATGGTAGTTTGGTGGCTTCAAGGCAGAGATGGAAGATGCTTGAGGTAGTTCGGCTAATTCCTGTGCCCACGATTTCCCTACATTAGTGTCAGACTGGTTGTTGATTAGGATTCTGCTTGACCATCTGTCAATTTCCACTTCATGAGTAGGCTCCTCGCTCAACTCTTGGCCAGCCTGCTTTGGGATTAATGGCTTATTGTTAAGTTCCACTGATAGTAAGGAGTCTAATATGGTGTAAGCTTCTGGCTCCTTGGTAGTGACCCTTTGATGGTGGCATTTCATTTTTGTTGGTAATGACCTTCTGCCTCTTGTTAGATCCTGCATTAACAGTTCTGTTCTGTTTGTATCATCTTCTTGTTCCTGCTCGGGTGAAGCCATGTAGGAGTCTTCCAGGTTATCTTCCAGGGCTTGGGTTTCCATCTCCATGCGAAGGGGCTCACAGTAACCTCCTGAGGCATTGTGAAGTGCATTCATCAGAATTCACTACCTTAGATTGATGCTAAGGGAGTCATCATGTCACATGGGCTCACAGACTTCTTGCCTTCCACTGTGTTTCCTTCCACTGGTCCTGGCACATTGCTTTTTTTGGGTAATTGTAGCATTAAAAATTAATGGTCGAATGAAGGTGTTTTTAAAAACCAGAGACAAAAATACACCCTTAGTTGCCAACAGATCTCTTTTGCGTAATAGCAATAAGGGGATTTTGTGTGAGCTAAAAGTCAATAATACTCTTGGTTGTTGAGTATTGAGGTCCAAAGTTTCCACTGACTGCAGGTTGACATGGTTAATGTCCCCTTTTAGCAGTGTTCTGAGGTGATTCTTGGCAAGAGAAAGTTTGCTCCAGTCCAGGATTGTACCTCTGTATTTGCATATTGTTAGACAAATTTTTTTAGGGGCAAGAATCAGGTTACAAGAGCTCTTTGTTTCCCTGCTTTTTTGGTGAAAATTGGGGCTTGTGCCTTTAGCAGTGATATCATTAACAGCTCTATGGTGCTGCTCTAGTTGGGCTGCTAAATGGTCTTCCTTGCTCTCGTGGTCTGTGATGTTAATGACTGTGTTCATTTTATCATTTAGCATCTTAAGTTCCTTGTATATATATTCAGCAGTCACCACCGTGAGTGAAAGAAGGCTAGTGAGTTCTTCCCTGTCCCTCACCTCTGAAGTTTACGATCTTCCCCTTCGGCCACGCTAATCAGCTTCACGGGCTTGTTTATGTTACTAGAGAGCATTTTAACCTCTACTCCATCTGTTGTGTTTTTAGCTGGGTATTCGGTTCCAGTCTCTGATTCCTTATCCGCTAGAACATCAAAGCGGTTAACTGTTGGAACCTGAAAAAAGGTCATTATTTTTTGTTGTTTGGCAGAAGGGGGAGAGTTTTCTTCTGTCTCTCTTATCTCTCTTGTTCATGTTTTACTCCCTATCGTAAATTTTAGCCTGAGTGAAGCTCTCGTGGGCAACTAGGACGTTGCTTGCATAAGTTAGGAGTTGTGAATAATTGTAAATAGTCACAATAAAGACAAAGGAAATTTAACAAGCCTTGTTGGAGCAGTTTTCCTAAGCAGCTGCTTCAGAGACACCAGAACTGGAACCGGTCAAGCAGAAAACATTTCCAAACCACCTGATCCAACCATTGGGGAACGTGTGGTATGCAGAAAAGACCCAAGTTGGGAAACTCCTGGAGATTTGGGGGTAGAGTCTGAGGAGGGCAGGGACCTCAGTGGAGTAAATGCCAAAAGGTTCACCTTCCAAAGCATCCATTTTCTCCACAGAATTAATCTCTTTAACATTGAGACCCCCAGGTTCCATCAGGTTCCATCAGGAGCATCCCTAATAGCTGCAACCTTCAGCCTTGTGGGCCAGATAGACAGCAGGGTGCCCAGAGATAGGGATAAAATTCCCATAATACTTTTTTAGTGCTAAAACTTCTTTTTGCCCAGCAGTGGGAGAGAGGTTAAAAACATGGAGTTTAGTGGCCAGGTATGAGAATGGTTTTCTCAAACTTTGGGCAGCATACTGTCATGACATCTTTCTGAACTCAGCATCCAGCAAAATATGAAAAGTAAAGGGGGAGAGGCAGTAATGGGGAAATATTAAGGGAAAGAAAAGATGGACTACAATCACTGCTAAAGGTTACCTTAATTTTCCCCCATTACAATGATGGCATAAAAGAGTAATATATTGTAATAAAATATTTTCATGTTCTGAGACACGTCATTTTCTTATGTTCTTTATTTGGGAGGAGGCAGCCTTATTTAGGAGAGCATGAATATTTAAATTTATACTGTAGGGACATAACACAGAGAGAGATTTAAAGCAGAAGGGGTAGTGGAGAATATTTGACGTTCACCTCCTATCTTTTGGACTCATCTCTGAACTACTCTCATGCAGCACAGTCAAATGTTTGTAAAGTGTAAAGCTTTTTTTCACAACGCCTCTTCAATTTTTCCAACATCATTGGTCCTAGTTGTTGTTGTTTTTTATCACCAAGGAATATAAATACCAGTGAAGCTCTTGATCTTTTGAAACTGTGATGAGATTAAATTTTGTCTGGCCAAAGTGAGACTTGAGAGGATATAGCAGTTGCACACAAAGTACATCAGTGACCTTCAGAAATCCAACACAACTTTTGGACTCATGAACAGCTGAAACCTCTTCCCCTAATTTGAGAAAATAGGAAGCTCTCCACATGCTGCTTCTTAACATGAAGCAACAGAGCCTGAGACTATGGGAGCAATCAAAAGGAAGTCTCATTTTATTGAATGGGGCTATCCCTCCCGGGAAAATATCCCCTATGTGAAAATAAGACACCCAGTTTTCTCTGACCTTGTAACTTCTGATATTGTGCTCAAGAGGGAACAAACCCCCAAGGACTGATTGATTCAATAAACTGATACAAGAGTGCCTGATATCTCCATTTTTCATCAATGTAAATAACTTTGCTAGGATAACTCATTTCCAGCTTCAAGTAAAATCAAACTTTGCTAGGATAACTCATTTCCAGCTTCAAGTAAAATCAAAGCTAAAAGAAAAGTGTGCCATCATGTCACAACCAACTCATGGCAATCCCAAATTCCACTTCCTGGAGTTTTCTAGGAAAGAGAGAAACAGAGGTGGTTTGCCATTGTCTTCTTCTGTATAGCAGCACTATCCCTCCTCAGTGGTTTCCCATACAAGTACTGACCCTCCTATGCTTCTCAGTTCTGATGAGATCAGCCTAATGTGGCCTATTTAGGCTGCTACAAAAATCAAAGCTAGGAGGACTCGATCGAGGGATGTAACTGTTCCTCTCTATTCTGCATTGGTTAGACCTCACCTGGAATATTGTGTACCATTCTGGGCACCGCAATTCAAGAAGGATATTGACAAGCTAGAACGGGTTCAGAGGAGGACAACCAAAATGATAAAAGGGCTGGAAACCATGCCCTACGAGGAGAGACTTAGGGAGCTAGGTATGTTAAGTTTGGTGAAGAGAAGATTAAGAGTGTCATGATAGCCATGTTTAGATATTTGAAGGGATGTCATGTTGGTGTGGGAGCAAGTTTGTTTTCTGCTGCTCCAGAGACTAGGACCAGGAGTAATGGGTTCAAGGTGAAGGAAAAGAGATTCCACCTAAATATCAGGAAAACTTTGTGACAGTAAGGATTGTTCATCAGAGGAATGCACTACCTTGGAGTGTGGTGGAGTCTCCTTCTTTGGAGGTTTTTAAAGAGAGGCTGGATGGCCATCTGACTGGAGTGCTTTGAATGTGTGTTCCTGCATTGCAGGGATTGGACGATGGCTCTTGGTGTCTCTTCCAACTCTATGATTCTATGACCTTAACCACTGTCCCAACTATGACATCTTTCTAGTAGAGGCAGACTCAGTTTAATTTTAAAATACTATGAAATAAAGTGGTTCTTATTACTGTGACTATATTACAGGCAGCCCAATCCAGAGGGAGAGGCAGACCCCACTCGGAAATAGTGCAGCCCTGCACTTCCCTGGCTGCCCATTCCACCAGCACAAGGGGCCAATATACCAGTGGAGGGGCAACTTACCTGGATGGGTGGGTACCATGCAGCTCTATGCAGCCTAAGTCTGCAAAACGCTGAGCTGGCACGACTGGGGGCAGGGTGGTGGTGGGACTGATCTTGGTTGGCCTCACTGCCTGAGGGCCAGTGGAGCCACAAGCAGAAATTCACCATTTTCATGACGGATCTCTATTCCCCCCCATGAGGAATTTTGGGAGCACTTTTTTTTTTACTTTTTTCGGCTTCCCACACTGTGGGAAAGCCCTGTGGAGTAGGGAGGGTGGCATTGTCCCAGCCTGCCAGCCCTGTCTGAATTGGTCTGTAAGTCACCTGATAAGGCTTGCATAAATACTTCAAGGTAGGGCCTATGGCTTTTCTGCTGTTGAGAGGTGCTACAAAAGTCCAGTAGAGACAGCAAAACAAGTAACAAGAATAAAAGTGCATTTATATATCATATATAATTACAGTGGGCAGCTGGTTATATTGAAGCATTTACTCTGCTGGCAATGTTTGTATAATTATATTTGTACATTTGGTGTAAACAGACTGTCTTGTTCAAAAGAGATTGACTCCTGTGTGTCTGAACTTTGTATTTTTAGCCAAAAAACTATATATTTTTCAAAAAATAATGTTTATTAAATTTATTAAAATAAGAAATGAACAATAAAAGAAAAAACAAAAGGGATACGTATTATAAGTATTCTTAGTCGTCCATATCAATTTAGTGTGATACAGTCTGTGTGTGTGTGTGTGCGCGCGCTGCCAAATCACAGCTGATTTAGGGTGAGGTCCCCATGGGGTTTCCAAGGCAAGAGACATTCGGAGGTGCTTTGCCCCTGACTGCCTCTGTGTGGACTGAGAGCATACTGAGAGAACTGCAACTGATCCAAGGTTTCATATGCGGAGAAGGGGAATCAAACATAGTGGGGAATCAAACACAGTTCACAGATTAGAGTCTAACTATGTGTATTGTTTAAAATCTTAATTATTTTGTCATACTGAACTAATAGCATTCTAAACTAATGATATTATCAGGTTTTCATGTCGGCCTCCAAGTGGGACCTGGAGATCCCTTAGAGTTACAGCTCATCTCCAGACTACAGAGGTCAGTTACACTAGGGGAAATGGATTATTGGTAGGCTGGAGTGTATGGTACCCCAATGAGGTCCCTGTCCTTCCCAGGCTCCTTCCCCCAATCTCCAGGAGTTTCCCAACCTGGATCTGGCAACCCTAATTTCATGGTTTCCATATAATGTTAAGAGTATTTGGTACAGAATACAGTGATTGGTACAGAAGACTGTGGGAAGATAATACAGAAGAGGCAATCTTCATTTCTTCTGACACGTTACTGAAGAACACCTCAGTCCTTGTTTCAGGGATCTGCAGCAAGGGAAAGTGCCCTCAGCAGGAGAACCTGATTTGGTATGAAAATCTGTGCTCCTATCTTGGGACCACTCAGTCCTTCACAAGCACGTCTCAAAGGAACTAGGGGTTCAGTGGAGCTATATTTATGCATGCCATTATCACTGCTCCCAAGGGTAAGGTTTCAGCCATAAGAAGTTTATTTTTCGCTGACATGTTTTTACTCATGTTGGGTGTTGTAGGGCTGTCAAGGGAGTGAGTGAATACAGCATATGTCTGCCAACTGCGGAGGGAACATGATCTCAGCCAAATATAATAACTCTGAGATTTATACATTTGTTTTACACAGTACAAGTGCATTTAAAGGAATAGTACCCTCATATAGGTCATCCTCAGCCCCTTTCAAATGTCTCCTTTGAATAGATCTTGCTGTTGCAGTATAATGCATGAAGCCTTCTTTGGTCACAAGTCTTTTAACATAGATGCATGATGGCTATTTTCCTACCTATGTAAAATGAATGAATATCATTCAGATCAAGTGAATGAAGCAAAAAGGCAGACTTCTGGCTACCTATTTACCTTTCCATAGCTAGATTTTTGTTAACGAATTGACCAATATTAGGAATACCAGTCTGCAGGTGGAACCTGGGGATCTCCTGGAATTAAAGCTTGTCTTCAGACTACAGAGATCTGGAGAAAATGGCTGCTTTGGAGGGTAGACTCAACAGGGTATAATACCATAGAGTTTACCCTCCAAAGCAGCCATTTTCTCCAGGGGAATTGGTTGGCTGGAGATAAATTGTAATAGCAAGAGATCTCCAGGTGCCACCTGTAGGTTGGCAACCCTAATTATAATCCCACCGAGGTCTCTTTCCTCCACAGGCTCTACCTCTACATCTCCAGGAGTTCCCAACCTCGAATTGGCAACCATTGGTAGACAGGAAGGGCATGGAAACCTATACTGAGGCCTGGAGAATAACTTCTTTTGCAGTCTTTGTTACTGTAAAGATTATTAGTGAAAATCTATCCCATGAACATGTGTTGGTTAGAAATTCTGCTTGATCAGCAGCTCTCAAATATCAAGCAGATTTAATTTCTTTGACTGAGAGAGGATATAAGGAGGTCTGCAAATGCCGTTGCCTCAGACTTTCAAAAGGAGCCATTGCTAGTGCAAGGTGTTATACATACATTCAATATTTAATAACTGCGGAACTAGAATAATATTTTTATACATAATGTTAGTATAGTAGCTAATCCAGTTGTTTCTCCCATGAGGACTTTGATTTGTTAGTTATTTGGTGCAACTAGGGTTGCCAGCCTCCAGGCAGTGGCTGAACATTTCTTGCTATTACAATTGATCTCCAGATAACAGAGGTCATTTCACCTGGAGAAAAAGGCTGCTTTGGAAGATGGACTCTATGACATTTTACCCCCACTGAAATCTCTTCCCTCTCCAAATCCCACACTCCTCAGGCTCCACCATCCAAATCTCCAGATATATCCCATCATAGAGCTGGTAACCCTAGGTGTAACCTACATTTTAGTGAGCCGTTGGCAAAAATTTCCATTGTTTTAAATAAATCTGGACTGTACTACTGGCTATGTGCAAAGTCACCCTGAAAAAAATCACCAAAAGATTTTTTTTTTAAAAAAACCAATACTTTTTATTGCACTGTAATATTATAGCAATTAGCAGTTTGGATAAAAACTATTTAAAAAGCCCTTTGGGTGCGACTCCAGCCTCCAGGTGGGACTGGGTCATCCCCCAAAATTACAGCTTATTTTCAAACTACAGAGATCAGTTCCCCTGAAGAAAACAGATGCTTTTGAAGTTGGACTCTGTGGTACTGTGCCCCATTGAGGTACCTATCCTCCTTGGGCTCCCCCCCCCCAAATCCAGCAGTTTGCAAAAGACCTCACAAATTAGTGAAGAGAATGTTTACATTGATACATGGGAAAACCAGGTACATTAGCTGCGTGACCCACCTACGTCAGTATGACAACCTTCATTTTTGCTGCTCCAGAGTCCTGACAATTAAGCATAGCTAGGCAATCTAGGGCATCAGTCTGTCCCTGAGCTGGAGGGGCACCTGGAGTGGGCTGCTTCATGCTGAGGCACCTAGGCAGCAGAACAACCATCCAAAAACGCTGCACTGATGTACTCATGTTGCAGTCAAGGCTTTCCCCTATCACTGGGGAAAGCATACTGTGAGGTAAATTGGGCCAAGAAGGAATGACTGGCCTGAAATCACCCAATGAAGTGTGTGTGGATTTGAATCAAGGCCATCCAAATCCTAGCCCAACATTCTTACCACTACACCACAACTTCAAGTAACTATTAGTTTTGGAACAACAGGGCTTAGATTTTGTTCAGTATTACCCAGTTAAAAATAAACTTTATCTTTCCATCATATATAAATTAGAAGCCTTCTGGTTTTATGTATCTAGCAAATACAAATAAAATGCTACACAAAGGGGACATGGGTTAAACTTCCCTGAGAACAGTTGCAGGGGGATGGATACTCTGCTAAACATTTTGACAGATGATAACTAGCATGACCTGTAACTATATGGATTGTTGCTCTCAATTAGCACATCATATTTGTATCTTTGTTCATTGTTGTAAGGCCAACAAGGCTTCCAGGCCATGAATTCTCTGGCTATGTTTGTGTTGTGAATCAGCCAAAGGCATCCCTGGTTGGAACAGATTCTACAAACGTGCACAAAGCACAGGCCAGACATAAGGCCCTTGGGATGGATCAAGGATATTTCTAATGCCTCTCCCAGTATTAAAGAGGGAGTTATACACATAACAAGAGTGTTTTGAACTCCACTGTTCAGCTTCCAAAATAATGCAAAGCACCCAGATGATTTCCTCCACCCAGGCAAAAGCAACACACGCTGTGATTGTGACTTTCACCCAGTGTTTCTGCATAAACAAAGGCCCCTTCCGCACACGCAAAATAATGCATTTTCAAACCACTTTCACAACTGTTTGCAAGTGGATTTTGCTATTCCGCACAGCTTCAAAGAGCACTGAAAGCAGTTTGAAAGTGCATTATTCTGCATGTGCGGAATGAGCCAAAGAAAGGCACTGTTCTCATCCTTTCATAACTACTTTACATAACTTTTGCTGTTGTAGATTATGTACAATTATATAATGTTTAGGAACAAAGTTGCATTTCATCTTGAATTTGTTTCACTTCAAGTTTGCAGTTTCCCACAGATACCATTTGTATTTTATGTATTTGAACTGAGAATCTGAAGTTGATAAGATGGTAATGTACCAGAAATCAAATGTTTCCATTGATCAAATGTTAGACGTTCACTACTTGCAAATTTTAAAATCTGAATTTAAGTTTGAACTTCAAAAGTTGAGTTAACAATCCTTGACTTTATTTTAGATTAGAGGGGCATACAGTGCTATATAAAGAAATGAGTGAATTTGGAATTTCATATGGATATCAAACTGAAAACTTCAGGTAACAAAGGAAATCATTACTTTATTATTCCTCCTACAAAGGGTAGGAGAAATGCCTTTTGACTTGCTGAGATTGTTTTTATTTTTTCATAATTCACCACACTTGATGGCACAAATAAGTCAGAAATTGAAGCATTTCCATTGTTACAAGTTTGGACTCTGACTATTGAAGATTTCCTACATGATAAAAGAAATAGTAATGTATCTCAATGATTTCCCCTCTCTCAGTGGCCTTTAAAGGTCTAACAATGGACCCTATGTGTCAGAAAGTGACTCTGGTCAAGCATCTATCTGGGTTTGGAGGAGGAAACCCTTTCCGCCAAGCTGAAAGAAAGCAGATGTTGGGTGTCAGTGGGAAAAGAATGCGCAGTCTGAAATTATGAAAGAGACTGACAGAGAATCGGACAGTCACAAGATGGACTGAAGTATCTTAGGATACAAAAATAATCAACCCTGATTTAGGATAATAAACTGCCTCTGTAAATGTGCCTATCTGCCTCCACCTTTGCTCTCCTCGCTTATTTATAAATAAAGCAAACAATATAAATTACCATACATCTTCAGTCTCTTCTTTAAAGGGAACCTACCTAGGTAGATGCTGCACGTGGAAATTCCTAATGTTTGAGGGTGTGGGTGCATGTAACCGTATGTTTTCCCTTTCAGGATGAAAGCCACAGCTAACATACATGCAAAACAGTTTAAAAAGATACAAAAAATGAAATCATTTGTTAGGAAAGAAGGATAATTGAGGGAATGTCAAACCAAACCAAAGTCATCACCCACTTGTAGAAGACGGCAACAGAAGGGGCAGACGAATGTCCCTGGAGAGAGTTCCACAGCCTTGGTGCCATGACCAAGAAGGCACTTTCCTGGGTTGTTACCTGCCTAATCTCAGAAGGTGGGGTGCCTGAAGCAGGGTGTCCAAAGATAACTGTAATGATGATGATGATGAAGAAGAAGAAGAGGAAGAGGAGGAGGAGGAGGAGTTTGGATTTATATCCCCCCTTTCTCTCCTGTAAGGAGACTCAAAGGGGCTTACAATCTCCTTGCTCTTCCCCCCTCACAACAAACACTCTTTGAGGTGGGTGGGGCTGAGAGAGCTCCGAAAAGCTGTGACTAGCCCAAGGTCACACAGCTGGCATGTGTGGGAGTGCACAGGCTAATCTGAATTCCCCAGATAAACCTCCACAGCTCAAGTGGCAGAGCGGGGAATCAAACCCGGTTCCTCCAGAATAGAAGGTCATTTGAGATTAGACAATCCTTCAGGATGGTAGTCCCAAACCATATAGGATCTTTTACGTCTATGCCATAAAAAACTTTAACTGCCCATTTCCACACACACAATCCTTGTAAAGGGGACAGGCCATTTTTTCACTAGATCTTCTGGCAAACCTAAATTAAGCCCTGAAGCAATTTAACCCCTCAGTTTAATGAATTTTGGCCCACGAAGCCATTTATGTGCAGTGTGATTAAGATACAAGTGTATCTTGGAATTAAGGGAAATGTTCTTTTTGTCATAATTGAATAAAATATGTAGGAAGTAAAAATAAATCTGGCTAGAGTAACTGAGCCAAGTCTTAGGCTGTCAGATTACAACCCAGAGATAGTTACTCTGCAATAACTCCAAGTCACTGCAGAAGCATATGCTACACTTGTCCCTCATCACTGCTAAATGATAACTGAGGAGAAGGTCAGTCCATCAAGGAGACTGAAGAACCCAATTCTCTCCATTAAAGCCCCCAACTGCATAGAGGTAGATTACCAAAGAGATTGAGGAATTACAGCATTTAATGTGGAAATGCATGTAGCTCTTTGTCTAAATATTCTATGCTTTGGCCTGCCTCTGATTTAACTAAGGTATTAATCTGTTTCTTAAAACATTCCCTGTGGGATTTGCAGCTTTCCAGAATTGCACTCAGTCATGTTTTCGGTATTAGTAAAAATCCCAGGAGGAATCAGCCTTCCCCAAAGCCCGTGTGAAGAGGAATGTACATCCTTGGATTTCAGTTGCTTTCCCTGTAACTAGAGAGTGCTCAGGAATCTTGGCACTGGCTAGGGGAAAGATGTGGAGTCATCCTTCTCCTAAGCTGAATGTCTCCTCTCTACACACTTCTGTTAAGGCTCTTCCAAGCACTGCAGCATGAAGATGGTAAGGCTAAATTTTCCTGTCCTGAAAGAATTAATTATCCTGCAGATTTAATGCTGTTGCATTCAGTTAATTCGTGTTTTAGAAGAGGGGTTTTTGTTGGCAAAACTAGTTTGAGTGTTCACACATGAAAATGTCCTCTAGCACTTCAGGCAGAGGTGGGATCCAACCAGTTCTCACCACTTCTCTAGAAGTGGTTACTAATTTTTTTCTGAGTGCCGAGAAGGGGTTACTAAAGCAACCTCCCTGCCCAATAGGGACTGGAGGTGCGTGTGTGCGGCGGCGCCACTGTTTGAATCCCACCACCATTGGAACCTGTTATTAAAATTTTTGGATCCCACCACTGACTTCAGGGGGTGCAAAAAGATTGAAAACAGTGATTGATGTCATTGGGAAACATGGTGATAACAAAGATCTTTAGTGGGTTGTTAAGGGGCCCATGAGGGAGATAACCTGGAAAGTAACTGATGACCATCTGAGCACAAGATGGAGCTAAACAGTGAGGATAATACATTATTATGTCTATCAACCAGTGTCTTTCCTTTGCCAATGATCACATCTGAGAGTAACAAAAGATCTGTAAGTATGGGGTCTCCAGTGAGGGCCCTGGAGAACAAATGGATGGGAGAAGTTAAGCCAGGGGAATGGATCTTTTGAATGAGCATCTCAATAACCCATCACAACTAGAAGGTTAATATATTCTCCCTTCTCTCCTATCAGCATCAGGTATCTATGCACAGGGGTCTCAGAAGGACAGGATGAAGTTCAGACATATTCACCCCTCATACACCAAAGCAGCTGAAAGGTTCCTGTTACACAGCTGGTGAGTAATGTGAGAAGACTGAAAAGGGCATTGTGGGAGGAGGAATGAAGAAAAGGGCTCAAGGAAGAAGCATAGCAAAAAGAATGATGGAAGTGCAGTGACAACAAAAGCCAGTGGAGCTGCCAACAGTCATTATAGGACATTTCAAAAAGAGCAGAGTTTGCTAAATTTCACGAATAGATTTCAGGATTAAGGTAGATGGACTTGTTCTAAATAAAATATCTGCATTTTCCCTTATTCATCCTTTTATGTTCCCAAAGTACATCGCTAATCATGCACAGAAAGATTTTTGATTGTTCAAAGCTTGTTCATAGGAAATGATGGACCACCTGTAGAAGAGTGCTGTCCAGTTTTCTTTTTGTTTGTTTGGGAGGGGTTTTTTTTGCTAAATTTCCTTTTAACACATTCTACAACTTTAATTATTTGGGTAGGAGCATCCAAACAAGAAGTGAAGGAGAACTGAATCTGTCAGTGATGCTTTATGTATAAGACAGGGTGTCTTCTCTGCCCCTTACGAGTGTTTGTGGGTCCCATGCGCATGTGAGCACGTGTGTGTGTACAATAATCAGAAAGCTCAAGATGCCTCACTAAAGCAAGTTGAAAGAGTAGCTGCTTTCTACTTCTTAAGGTTATCTTTAGGGAAATATTTCTTCTGAGGGAGATTTAAAGCCACATCACTTTTTCTTATGTCAACACTGACACAAGAGCAGGGCTGCTCTCAGGACAGGTTTGGGTGCAGGACTCTGGCTGCATCTATTTTTAAACTTTCTCCCAGTGATGTTCCTTTATGGACATTATGGACCCATGTTTTTCCTGAGATCAATTACCTTTGCATCAGCACTTACCAGCTGGCCAACAGACTGAGTACAGAAATAGGGTGTCAATGCTGAGTGACTCCTGTCCTCCATGTATGGCGATGAAATTTATTTTCCATCCTTCCCCCATTAATGTTTCACTTGATCCTGATAATCCAGTTGCAAATGCTTCCACCCAAAGGTGGAGCAACCTGAGATGGCCAGCCATTCAGTCCAGAGTGACTTGCATGTTCAAGGCAATCTTTAAAATATGAAGGAAATACTATTATTTCACAACTCCAACTAATCAGAAATAAAGCTCTCAAATAGAACCAGATGCCAAGGAGCTAAAGAGATTAAAATTCCCAGCAGAGCTCTCAAGAACATATACCTACTACTTAATCATCCCAGATGGCTGTTGTAACATAATTCAATATTGATAGCATCTTATTTAGCTCAAGGCTAAAATTTTATTAGTGTCATTGCTATTTAATTAATCCATTTCCCTCTTGTAAAAAAAATTATTTACACATTCCTAGCAACAAACAGGCTACAGGCTTTCTTTTGTATCCTTTTTTCAAAAATAACAGTCATTCCAATAAATATTTAATTAGCAATGAACATAACTTAATCTGAGAGGAATCAATGCATGATTTCTACAATGGACTGTTGTTGGACTTGCAAACATGGAACCATTTGACCATTTTTGCACATTATCCATCCTCCTGTTGAATTTCTCAAACTTTTCCAATCGCCCTCAACATGGGTCAACCAGTGGACTAGGTATGTGTTGAATGATATTGACAGTTCATCATCATCAGATGCTCAGCCTCTTTTAATCAAAACAGTTAATATGGACTAGCAGAAAAATAATCATTCTATATGCCAGATCAGTCCCTCCCCTTATTACATTATAATGTCCCCCCCCCCCGACATTTTTGAGCTTGTGGACACGTTTGGAATTCTGATAGAGGGTGATGGAGCAGGTGACAAAATGGCTGTCGTGGGAGGTGGATCCAACAACAAAATTGCTGTCAAAGGAGGCGAAACCAGCCAAAAATGTCAGGAAGTAATCTTACTGTCAGGTTAAACTCTTTTAGTAGTCTTTAGCAGTTCAGGTAGAAGCTCTGTTTAACATGATGCCTTTTAAAATTAACAGATTGTTTACAAGTATTTACTTGCATTTGCACAGAATAGTTATACCTATTGAGCTAGCTAACAAACTCTTGTTTGGCAGTATCTGTCTGCAATTTGTAGCCATCTAACATATTTATGCAAAAGGATAAGGGGGGGGGGAACACTTCTCCTAGCATCGTCTCAACTGTAGATGAACCCTTCTCTTATGAACCCAAACATTTTCAGCTGGACTATTTCTTATAACAATGACAGCTGCAGAAAGGCTGGTGGAGAACTTTTTGCACATGTGCACAATCAAAGAGAGATTCTGGCCAGACTTTGATAGGAACATAAATTATTTTAGAAAAGTTACCAAAATTTGATGCTGTTATTAACTCCCACTTGAATTATAAAAAAATATACTCAAATTAGAAAGATTTCAGACATAGAACAAAGTCCCACTTTTAAGAATATAACTTTGCTATTTGCACAGGTAAAATACATTGCATAAAACTTCCTAAACCTTTATACCACAAACATAAGAAACTCAAAAAAGCCAACTTGGCCTTGTCCACTTTCTACAAACATTTGGCAGGCACCAAGAAAGGTGTCGGCAAGTATCAGAAGGATCACCTTGGAGACCTCTGGCCAGTGGCGTACCGCCCATAGGGACCGGCTGGACATGAAATAGGAAGCAATGAAAGCCAGTAGGCGCTAACACAGTGAATGTGAGAGCAACGTGTTGAAAAGAGAAAAGTATCCTATTTCCCCCAGTGGCCAAACAGATGCCTCTGAAAGGCTATCAGCAGGAAACGGAGGCCAAAGCTGCCCCTTCTTGTTGCCTTCTCTGGCACTGGTCTCAAGGGTATTGTTGTCCCTCTGAATCTGGAAGTTCCATTTAATCACTGTTAATCACCACTGATGGGACCTGTCTTCCATAAATTTGGTTGTAAGACAAACTCGTAGTTCTTGCAGAATATCAAAATGTGAGGAAGTGGCTATGTAAATCTTGATAGTCAGATTTTTAAAAATACGGATACATGCTTCAAAGATCCTTAGGGTTTAGAAGACCTCTGTAAAGTCTATGCCAGGGGTGTCAAATTCATGGCCCTCCAGATGTTCATGAACTACAATTCCCATCAGTCCCTCCCAATATGAGCATTGGCTAATTGGCAAGGGCTGACGGGAATTGTAGTTCATGAACATCTGGAGGGCCGCAAATTTGACACCTGTGGTCTATGCAGTTCCTCAGGTGAAGTTATTCACCATAGTAAAACAAGGTTCCAATGACAAGATTTCATGAGTCAGAGCTGACTTCATCAGATGCCCTGAAATGTAAAGCCATTAGGTTAATGTTTTTCAGTGCATCTGATGGTGAACTCTGACTCACAAAAGCTTATTCTGGAATTAATTTGATTAGCCTCAGGGTTCCATGGGATTCCTGTTTTATTTTGGTGCAACAATAGATTAATAACTTGGCACAGATTTCTTAAATGTACGTGCTGATGCTTTTTATTCCACAAAGAAGAGCACTGATCCCATGTTCCAATTGGAAACAGCAAGGCCACTCAGCACAAACAGAATGTGCAGAAACTGGAGGCTTTCAAAGATAATCAAATGTGCAGGTTAATGTCTCATGGGACTCTGTGTCCCTCTGGTGGTAAGAAGTTCCATTTCCTCTGAATAGCAATTTATGCACTGTATAGATTTTTTCCCATGTTGACCTCTTAGTGCAGGGGTAGGGAACCTTTAACACTCAAAGAGCCATTTGGACCCGTTTTCCACGGGAAAAGAAAACACTTGGAGCCGCAAATAATTTTTGACATTTAAAATAAAGATAACACTATATATATAGGGGTTTTTTTACCTTTTACTCCGCTCATTCTGAGAAGTGCATGGATGCGCCCGCCCTGCTGCCTGCAGGGCGGGCAAGGATGGGGCTGGCGGCTCGGCTCGTGGAGCCACAGTGCAAGGGCAGAAGAGCCGCATGCGGCTCTCGAGCCGGAGGTTCCCTACCCCTGTCTTAGTGTTTGTTTGGTGACCTAAGATTTTTTAAAAACTTTATTGTTGATAGAATTACAAAATTGTCTTGTTGAAGGCTTTTATGGCCGGAATCACTGGGGTGCTGTGTGATTTCCGGGCTGTATGCCGTGTTCTAGTAGCATTTTCTCTTGATGTTTCACCTGCATCTGTGGCTGGCATCTTCAGAGGATCCACAACACCCCAGTTACATAATTATTTTTCTTTATTTGTATGAAAACTGTTCTCTATCTTCCTCTCTCTCCTTTCACCACTATTTGGCTTTCCTCCAGGCCCACTATCCAGTGGTGGGATCCAAAAATTTTAGTAACAGGTTCCCATGGTAGTGGGATTCAAACAGTGGCGTAGCGCCAATGGGGCTTGGCAGGGCATGACGAGGGCGTGGCCGGGCATTCCGGGGGCGGGGTATTAATAATTTATCTGTTACTGTAAAAAACTCTTACTGTAAAAAAAAGTTCCTAATTTCCAGCTGGTATATTTCTGTCCATAATTTAAACTCATTATAGCAAGTCCTATCGTCTACTGCCAACAGAAACAACAGAAACTTCTCTAATTGACTGCCTGTCAAATACTTAATATTTTCAAATACTTAATTTTGTTTCTAGAAATCAAAAGAAGGATACTTTCCTTAAACAAGGAACTTTGCCATATTACTAAAACATGTTTTTAAAACAGCCCAACAGGGAGAATTATTCCGTTTTCTACCTTCGCTAACCAGCCACATAGGAAACAACAGGACTTTATGATTTTTGGACCTAATGGAATTTCTAACAGAAAAGCAGGCCCAATTAGTAACCCCCTCTCGACACACACAAATAATTAGTAACCCACTCTCGGGAACTGGTGAGAACCTGCTGGATCCCACCTCTGCCACTATCCCAATGGCTCTGGGCAGGGTGTGCTATTCTAAAAGATGAATCTGGCAAAGGAGTAAGGCACCCTTTAATTATGGCATTGTACTAATAAAGAAGTCATACATTTATTTAGTCATGATTTTGCTCAGCATTTTACTTCATGAATCCTGTTACTTGTTTCTGCTTGCCCTCCTCTTTGTCCATTGTAGGGGCATACATCTCATGATAGGTATTTGCCAGCTTTTAACAAGAGATTGAACTTGCATATAAAAATATTTATATCCCACTTTCCTCTTGGCTCAAAGTGGCTTACAAACCACAACTAAAAATAAGTATAAGTATCTACTATCAATAATGTGCTCAACTGCCTTCACATCACTCAAAGAGGAACAAAAGCAAAGAGAAGATATAGGATCCAACCAGTTATTCCAGAACTAGTGAGGCTGAAATAAGTCTGCTCAGGTGTACATAGAGATGTGATGGGGAGAGTTGGAAGAAAGTAGTCCCGGTCCCAAGGACTTTGTTTTCAATTGTGTTATTGAAAAAGTTGGAAATTTGAAAGAGGGCCAATTAAAAATAATAACTCCAATGAAGTATTTTGTTTGGAATGGTGAAATGATTGCCAAGGCAACGTTTTGCCGCTCAGACTACGCTTATCAGGTACCTGCTAATGATGGGAGATCTCCTGCCCTCCCCCCCCCAACTTGCTTCCTCTCACCAGGGCAACTGTCAAGGCCTGCCCCAGAGTCTTGCCATCTCTCCCAGAAAATGTTGACATATTGTAACTCTTGCTTGGCGCGTTGTGCTAACTGTTTTGTTTGTTCATTGGCTTTGGCTTTTGCACCTGGGAATGTAATTATCTGATCCTCTGACCTTGGAGACTGTTGTGTCCAGCAGCAGTTTAGCTTTTGACTGGAGAAGCAATGAAGGGGGCGACTTTAGCTTAGCCTTATATTTACCACTATGCTTATTGAATATCAGTTCTGGAAATAGCCAGTTGTGTATCCATCGCAAGTTCTCAACAAAAGCAGATTACGCTAGCTCTTTTTAAAATAATTTTAATTGGTTTTCTCAAAATAATTATACAGAAGAAAAAGATGATAAGCAAAAAACAGAAAATATAATGATACAAGAATAATAAACAGGGGGGGAAATCTAACCATAAAATTAAAACACATCAGAATGGAACTTAATATTCACTATTCACTAAATATTGAGTTTGCCTTATTGAGGAAAAGTGTAGGCATGACAGTGACTAGAAAAAACCAGCCAGCAAAATGGAAGGCACAATTATTGTCCATAACATGATGACCCATATCCAGCGCAAACCAGAAGTGACAGCATCATACTGGGGGTGACACTTGTACTTGCCCTAAACTCTATGATTTCTGTAGAGTTTTGGGGCGAGTGCTAGAGCATGCCCCAGTGCAATGATGTCACTCCCGGGTCATGTTGGAAACTGAATCTTCACATCAGAAATGATGAATACCCCCCCCCCCCGCAAGTTCTCATCTCTCCCATCTCCCATTGGTTGCCAGGCCATATCAAGCAACCCTAACAACTGTGTAGTGTGGCCAGTGGCATGGGGGGGGGGGAGATGGTGCCTGGTGCAAGATGGTGCTTGTGCCCCCCCGTGGTGCCTCCTGTGGTGCACCTTGTGGCATCCCACCCCCCTGTGGTGCCTTGCAAGCCCCAACTTGGTCGCAAGGTCTCCTGGGAAGTGCAGTTCCCACCAGGCTGCTTTTCCCACCAGGCTGCAAAAAGAAGCCGGCTAAACTCACATAAGTGGGGGGGCGTGGGGAACAGGGAGCACGGCACTGGGGCCCAGCCACTTCCTGGAAATAGGAGGGGCATGGTTGGGCCTCAGCATGACGTGCGCATGCCACCCAGGCAGGCCTTGGCCCAGGCGGTACGCGCACATTGCGCTGAGGCCCAACCATGCCCCTCCTTCTCAGAAGTGTGGGGGGCAATTTTTCCACCCACGTATTCCCACAGGGGCACCCAGGCCATTTGTCCCCAGATGTCCCCATGGCCTCTACGCCTATGAGTGTGGATATTTTTATATAAAACAAACTCCAGTGTTCAATAAGAATCCCTGTGTGTATAATATGCAAAAATTGTCGAGGATAGATGTATTGTTTAGATTTTATTAATTTTGTCGACAATGTGCATGATGATAATATACTATTGAAAAGTTCAGTGTTCTGCAGCATTTCAGTTTAATTTGATATCCATGCTCTGATTTCTCTTCAGATCATATAAAATGTTCACCTTTCAGTTTAATTTGATATCCAAATATGCTGCTAGTTCTGTTGCGTCCTTAACAGTGTGTTTTTGGCCAATTAATACTATTCACCTTGTTTATTATATAATTGTATGCTCAATGGCATTTTTTCCTGCCTCTTAGATGGCAGAAAGTAAGAAACTTGATAAGATAGCACAGGGAGCAGCAGTTTGCAGCTTTCTCTCAGGAGCACTGAGGGTATATTCAAAGTGTTTCCTTGATAGTATTAGAGGATTCTTGTTAGCCCTATACTAGCCCATTTTCCAGGAAGGGACAGGGAGACTCTAATAGTGATGATGCTTTCCAGCGAAAATTTGGAAATCACACTTAAAGTAGCATTCAAAATCAGGAATAAGAAACAACTCAAGGGACAATTGATTGTATATTGTATTGTCATTAAAATGGGTTTAATATTGGTTTAACCAAATTGATAGAGATAGTTTTATTTAAATTTGATTATATTATATTAGTATAAAAGTGATAGATTTTATAACTGTTTTAATCATATATTTTACTTCTTAATGTTGTTAGTATTTGAGAATAGTTATCGGTTTTACACAAATTGGTTTTAAAGTTTTAACGATTATATTTATTTTCCAGTTTTTAAGTCACATATTATATGTGAATAAGATCTCCTCAGAACCTTAATTATTTGTCGTATGCTGGAATTTGTATTGTCTTAATCTAAGCTTTATGGATGGTCTATGACTGCAATGAATAAACCTGATAGGTATCTGATATTCCAAGTGTTTTCTGTAGAAAATGAAGGCATTATACTTCTATATTTATCAATATGCTGAATAATGTAATTGTATATGTTAAGATATAAATTATGCATTTATGATTGTATCTACACAATGAATACTTTTAGATTTTTAAATATATCATATATAGTTATTTTGTATAGATCATTGATAATCTATTAAAAATTTTCCTCATGAATATATAATTCATTGGCTTCGGTCCAGCAATGTGCAAACTGAAATATAAAAGAAATTATCACAGTTTTGTGCCATATCTTCTTCAACAGCTTGCAGTTTCCTTTATATTTATATTACAGTGCCCAAAAATTTGTTGTACAAGAACTTGCACATGTGAAAATTTAACTTTTGAGTTAGCGTAAGCAGCTTCTGTGGTTTTTCTGGCTTTTCTAGTTGCTCAAGAACTCTAGCACAAATAGAAATGTTGTGCAGGATTCAACCCCTTGGATTTTCATAATGTATATTCCTCAACACCTGTAGCTTCTTCCTTCTTTTTGTTGGTTAAAGAAATTGTTAAAGAAATAGAAGCACAGTTAGTATTAAAACATGTATGTAGTAGGACTCGGCAAACCAAATTCTATCTTCTTGGGTTGTATTGGTGGGGAGGCAATGGGAATGCAGGCAATATTTTCAGAGAACACTTGCTTCCCTGCTTCTTAAAAAAATGGGATGTGAATTTCCTTACAGTTATACTAATGTGAGGGCAGAGGTGGAATCCAACCAGTTCTCACCTCTAGAAGTAGTTACTAATTTTCTCTGAGTGCCGAGAAGGGGTTACTAATGCAACCTCCCTGCCCAATAGGGACTGGAGGTGCGTGTGTGCGGCAGCACCACTGTTTGAATCCCACCACCATCGGAACCTGTTATTAAAATGTTTGGATCCCACCACTGTGTGAGGGTAAGGTAGTGCATGACAGCTTATTAGTCACTTATAATCCACATTGCTTATCTGTCTGTAGTCCAACCTGTTTCAACCAGTAGTCATCAATACATCTAATTCTCAATGTGGCCAGATCTGGAGACTGGCACCATGAACAGAAAAGACAGATGTTTGAACAAGCCTGAGAAATACCACAGATTTGCAGAAAAATCTGAGCTGTAAAAACAAAAAACAAAACATCAGGGTTAAAAAAAGAATAAAAGCAGTACCTGTAACTTTAAGAAATGAATGACCTCACCAGCTGTTGCCAGGTGACAACACAGTATTGTCTGCCTTCAGGCATCAGTTTCTGTCAGATAAAAGACAAGGCTTTCCAAGGCTGTTTTAGCCTTTGGAGGAAGAGTGACCAAGACCATGCCTGGCAGCAGTTCTAACCCAAGCAGCTTACTATCACACAAATTGCTTAACTTGCCAAGACTGGCTGTTTGCTATTAACAGCAGCCACCCTGCAAAAGCCAATGCTGTGTAGTGGTTAGGGTTAGAAATTAGGATCTGGTCTGGAAGCTCATTGGGTGACTTTGAGCCAGGAACACGCTTTCAGCATAACCTACCTCATATGACTGTTCTGAGGATAAAATGAAGGCGAGGACAATGTGTAAGCTGCTTTTGGGTCTCCACTGGGGAAAAAGGAGGGGTATAAGTGATGTGAATAAGTGAAAAATATAGCTGAATACTGGGGTCAGATAAAAGGTTAGTTGGCTGGTAAGTTGGAAGAAGAGAACGATCCAGGGGAAAGGGAGAGGATACGGGGGCTTCCAGAAAGAAGGAAAGAGAAAATAGTATGGGAAAGGGGACACAGGGGAAAGTGAGGTGCCCCTTGCAAGTCCCTGCTGATTTCCCACTGTTCAACTGGGTCCAATCCAGCCAGCACCATGTTGGTTGCCAGACATTGCCCAACTTGCAGACTTTGCTGCCAGGGCGAGGGAAGGAAAGCTAAAAATGGGGGGCAAAAAGGTACATTTGCTGATGAGTGGGAAGGAGAAAGGTAAAAGTGAAGGTAATTCAAGTACACAGTCATTATTTACCTATGAGGTGATATCACATCACAACGTTTGCTAAACAGACTATGTTTATGGGGTGGTTTGCCCTTCCCCAGTCATTTACACTTTACCCCCAGCAAACTGGGTACTCATTTTACCAATCTTAGAATGACTTTCTGTGAAGGAGATAAGGAGTCAGTAAAAGAGGGCGTCCTTGTAAGACCCTTTTCATTTTCTTCAAATTTGTAACTTTACAGTCAGAAAGCAATGAATAGATTTATGTGTATATGTTAGAGGGAAATCATGTGTTTTTATTCCATGTGTACAGCTATCTTCATACATGTGACCCATGACCACTGGTAATTGGGTGTGGTTGCTGGGTTGCCTTTCTTGTTAAGACAGCTCCCCTTACCCCAATAAACTTTCAGTACTTCATATTTCACTCCAAGGCTGTAGGCTACAGATAACTGGCTCCTGATGTGGCAAATATAAATTCACCCATTGTCAAAATCAGAGAGTAGTGTCAACAGTTGAGGCATATTCTTGCATTGCCAGAATTCTTAAGTCTTATATATGGTACTTAACAAACATGAGTACAGAGTGTTTGTAGCTAATTGTGCCTTCCTAGTTTCATTGGTTTGGAAATTGACTCACTCTAAACTTAGGCAGCCTTGGTAACTAATTTCAGTAGTTCCAAACCAGAGGATTAAGCTGTATCCAGCCCCTATAGAATGAATAAGGCTTTGTTATTTATTTACAGATGCTTGTGCCCCTGCATCTTACAGAATAAAGAGATGAGGACTGCATACCGAAAGGTTATTAACCATCCGCTTTGACCATCAGAGGTAACAATTAAATCATCTTTAGAAAGGGCCCTCTTGTGCCAGCAGAAGGTACTGCTTCTGTAGAATTGTCCTGTAACCTTAAACGTTGCGATGACCAATTGAAAAGTTCAACATGTTTGAAAAATGAGTAATATTCCATAGTTATGAAAATGAGGAGCAACTATTATATCGTGTGAATATAATATAATTATAAGCAAATTATGCTTGGAACAGAGAGAGGTTTCTTTAAAGGACATCCAGTGCACCTAAGGATTGTTTAATATTTGCAAGATTTGTATACTCAGCAAAGAGCTTTCTCTTGCTTTGAAAATACCAAATGTTTTCAGTTCAAAACATCCTCCACCCTACTCCATGTTACATCAGCAACAAACACTGTGTAATCCATACATGCTCTCCACAGGTGCATTCAAACGTTCTGATGCTCCAAAACTGGATTCAATGGTTAATTTGCTTTGTGGCGGTTTTTAAAGATGGGTCAGGTGGTCAGTCACATGCTAGAAACTGGACTAAGTTTACATACGTTACTTTCTTGAGCTTTCCCGTTTGCCAGTCTGTCTTGAAGATCAGAGTAGAAATAGTAAGGGATAAGAACCCATGAAAGCCAGCAGCTGTTTCCGCACTTCAATTATCCAGTCCCTTGAGTCTCCAGGGCCTTAATGAAAATATCTTTGAACATGTGTGCCAAATAGTTGTCTGGTATCAGTCTCATGCTGGCTCTGCTGAGATTTGTAATTCATTTTGCGACTATTGCCATGTCTGTGGATCCATTGCCCAGTTGTTTGGAAATCTCATTGGATGACATTTGCTAGTGCAGGTTACAGTTCACAGCCAGGGAGCAACCAGGGAATGTTCAGCGGAATCTAGAATGACCCCTAATGCCTTTAGAATCAGCTTACCTAATCTATCCATTATCTTGTCTCATGCTTTCTTTCCTGTTATGAGGTACTGCTGTATCATGTAGCACAAAACAAACATTCTTATGTTCAATTGCAAATGCCTTAACAGACCAGGTGATCGGGAGCAACAGCCGCAGAAGGCCATTGCGTTCACATCCTACATGTGAGCTCCCAAAGGCACCTGGTGGGCCACTGCGAGTAGCAGAGAGCTGGACTAGATGGACTTTGGTCTGATCCAGCTGGCTTGTTCTTATGTTCTTATGTTCTTAATAAATGTATTAGCACCATTCTACTGAAGTCTTACTAGGGTAGATTCTGAGTAATGACAGTTGTACAAGAAACACAATCAAGTCTATTCCAAATTAGTTGCCAACTTGTTTCTGGCATGGTTCCCTGTGCCTTTAAGCTGCTGCACAAGAGGCAGAAATTAAGTTGCTGAAGCCTCTTTCTCCATCACATTATGTCCATGCCTGAAAAATGTTACCTTCTAAATTCTGGCTCATCATGCAGCTATTTTGCACAGGGGTCCAGCTAGAAAGTTTAGCTAGAAAGATGGCAAAATTCTTTCTAATTTTTCTTCCAAAGATTAGTAATAATACAGTGTTTGACCTTAGGGATGACATGGCATACCTACAATGGATTGTGCAATTGTCCTTCATTTATTACACATAAACTGATTTTAGGCATCCATCCCAGAGCAAGTCTGTGATAGTCTAGGACAATAACTTGGGATATCTAAAATTACCTTTCATTTCAATGGCAAATAAATCTTGCAGAGATATGAATAGGATCTTCCATTTCCAATTTTAATACAGCTAGCAATAGTACCATGACATCACAGTCCTTTTTTACAGGATACTTTAGACAACCTAGCTTCTGTGGAATGCCTTCTGTGTTTATTAGGGAATAGACTCACCACAACAAGAATCCTGTAAGACTGATTATAGTTAGATGTCTGGCATGAGGCATGAGCATATGACCTTCCCAATAGAAGCAGTATCCAGATCCTGCTAAGTGAGCAAGCTTTCATTCACCTCCTCAGTGTCTAACTTTCCCAGCCCTCCCCACACTTCATCCATGTGTTCTCCTACCTGTCACCCTGCCACTTTACCTACTCCCATTGATCTACTTACCCTTGTGTTATTGTCCTCTCCAACACTGTGGTGCTTGGTCCCCTCCCCACTGCGGTGTCGACCCAGCCACCACTCTCTCCACTCAAGTGCTACTTTTCCTACATGCTTGTCTGTCCCGCCACTCTGTGAGGAATGGGGGAAGTGGCAGTTCCCACTCTCCTCCTCCAGCTGCATGCCCCATCTCCTATATGTGCCATCTGTCAGAGTGCGCCTCTTTGTGGTGGGATTTAAATACCCTCTACAGTCTTTAACGCTGTTCACAGTTTTCTGCAGCCTTGGGAAATCCACCAAGTTTGTAAATAACGTTCCTTCTCTCTACATAGCCTTGATCCATAGATTTAAGTGTCCACATATGGGACTGTGTTGAGAGTTAGATATATTAATATAATAATATAATGAACTGCAAAAGTTTAATTTTATAGAAAGTTCAAGTTGAAACTAAGTATGGCCTGTTTCTTTCCCTGGAATGACAGCTGATCATAAATATCCTTTTTTTATTTTTTAGCAATAGTATCATTACCTATTCGTTAACAGCTCAGAGTCATAATCTGAATATTTACACACAGATCAGCACTCTACTCCTTGAATAAAGAAACATAGCAGAAAGTGTTTGCAAAACAATTTGTTCTCCTGAAAAACAGTGCTTCAGGATCACTGACTCAGACAGTGTCACAAAGAAAAACCTCACTGAGTTTTTAAGCAAAGCACAATTTATTTTCTACCACGCTCAGTAAGGCTAGATTACAGGACTACTACAACATTCAAAAACATCAGAGGAAATACGCATTTTGCATACATTCCCAGCTTTGATACTATATGGATTCATTCTTCGCTTTCTATCACCACCTGCCAAAAAAACAAAAATCCCAATTTAATTCAAATGACATTTGCAAAGAGTATATGCAGAGGTAGTCACTATTGTTGGCACAGAAGATGGCATGGTAGAGCCTGAAGCTAAGCAGGGTTAGTATTTGGAAGGGAGACCACCAAGAAACACTCTATAAAGTTCTGCCTCTGACTTGCCTTGAAAGCCCCATGCTGGGGTCACCATACGTTTGCTGCAGCATGAAAGAACGTTACAAACATATAAATAGGTTCAGGTTGTTTATATGCAGTCACCAAAAAAAGTAAGAATCTGACTTTATCCAACGTTTTTCTACATAGTCAAGTATATCCAAGCCTCTGCAGGAAGGGGTGAGCTGCTGTTCCTTCTCTTTCCCATACACTTTTGAAAAAATAAAATGAACAGAGGAACAGTCCAGTGCTAGAATGACAGAGCTCTCAACATGTAAAGCTGATTGAAACTCATTAGTATTGCGCTTTTTTCTCCTCCCTAAGCTGGCATGGAGCTATTCCAAAATGATTTTGCCTGTTTTGCTTCAGAGGGCCATTTAAAGCCTCAAGGCAAAACTGGAAGAAACCACTTGCCATATCAGTTCTATTCACACATATAAACATCAGCAGCATGTCTTCAGACTCTGCATGATGCCCTTTGACACTAGCTCATGTTCAACTATTGTGATGCCTTGTTCGCATAAATTTACATACAGTGTTTCCCCAAAAATAAGACCTAGCATTATTTTTTTGGCATTGTTAAGGGATGCCTGAAGTATAACCCCTACTCAGTGGTGGGATTTAAAAATTTTAATAACAGGTTCCGATGGTGGTGGGATTCAAACAGTGGCGCCGCCACACACACGCACCTCCAGTCCCTATTGGGCAGGGAGGTTGCTTTAGTAACCCCTTCTCGGCACTCAGAAAAAAATTAGTAACCACTTCTAGAGAAGTGGTGAGAACTGGTTGGATCCCACCTCTGCCCCTACTCCAAAAATAAGTCTTTGTTACAGAGTCTCAGGCATTCACATTGTAAGTCACATGGGGAGGTACAATATGGCCTAATTGCAAGGCCATACCACCTTACCAGACCAGGTACAAGTGCCTCAGATACTTAGGCTACAGGCCTGCTGGCCCCATGCATTAAAAAAATTAATAATTAAAAATTAATAATTTGCCTATTTAGCAAAGGTTCATGGGTATGCTGTTAAAAAAATTAAATTCATTTTTATTTTTAAGTTTCATATCCTGCCCATCCCAGAAGGGCTCAGGGCGGCAACAACATGTTAAACCTACATTACAATTAGAAATCATAATTTTAAAAATGCTCGCCATAACTTAAAAGATAGCCCAAAGGCAGGACCAAGCCTGCTAAAAGACAGGCTTTTTAAATGCACATAGCCAGCAGGCCTATGTATAGTCTAGATATCTGAGGTACTTGTGCCGGGCCTGGCAAGGGGGTGTGGCCTTGTAATGAGGTTATATTGTACTTTTCCCATGTAACCTACAGAACCAGCAGGCCTGTATATAGCCTGGGTATCTGAGGCACTTGTGCTGGGCCTGGCAGGCTCTGGACTGTTCTTACCTCCCCTGAAAATAAGCCCTACTGCATCTTTTAGAGCAAAAAATAATATAAGGCCCTGTCTTATTTTCAGGGAAACACAGTATGTGTAGAGCCTACACATGGTGATGAAGTCAAATCTCTCCTGACTGCTCTCAGAGCGTGGCTGTCCTGCTTACCCCCAACAAGCTTGAGGTAATGTTTAAATAAGGATTTATTCAGTTAGAATATTTATATATTGTCTTTTCACAATGCCCAGTAAGCCATTTCACACAGAATCCCACACTTATAACCTGTACAACCTGATCTTAAGAAGAAAACAATATGTGAATCAGATATACGCAGATAAAGTTGTTCTAATGTCATGGTTAATTATAGGGTGGTTGCAGAGTCCACAGGTATGTGTGAGTAGGCCTTGATTGGACTGAGGACTTAATTGATGTCAGTGAACTTAAAAGACGTAACTCTGTTTAAGACTGCACTGTAGCAAAAGATAAAAGTGTGGCAGGGAAACATTTTGAGCTGGTCATATTTGGATGAGCCCTTAACATCCCAAAAAGGCATCTGTCACGAGGTCTATGAGTCTGTGTTGTTATTTAACCAGTAGGAACATTTTTGAGTCAACCTGAAGAGAATGTTTTTTCTTTTCACATTTAGCAGCCATTGTCATAGTCAGATCACTATTTTCTGAAGGCATAGTTGCACTTGCTGTCTCCTCACTCCAGGAGTGATAGGCCAGTTCAGATGGTTCACCCTCAGAGATTAATGGATCCAGGCAGCTGTGAGGAATTTTGAAAGTCTCTGCAGTAACTCTGTGGAGACTCTTGCAGCTGCATGGAATGATGGACTGACTAGGGCCATAAGAAGAGTTCCACATTCTGTGAGGCTCCCAGCTCCTTGGTTTACCAGGGAACTGGATGATATGAGGCAGACTGGAAGGTGACTTTTGAAGGGGGGGGGGGTTGGGGGCTTGTTATTTTATCTTTGGTTGCAGCTTGGGATATTTCAACAATTACCGTATATACTCTAGTATAAGCCAAGTTTTTCAGCCCTGTTTTAAGGCTGAAAAATGCCTCCTTGGCTTATACACGAGTCCTGCTTACCAGCCAGCTCTTCAGGCCTCTGCCGAGGCTGGGGGCGTGGCCGGGACGACCTCCCTGTGGCTGCACAAGCCGCTTGTTGATGCCCTCCTCGGAGGGTGAAGGAGAACCCTGGCTGGCTGGGCTTCCTCAAACCCGGGGAGGCAGAGGGAGCTCCTTATTTGGGCAGTGACTCCCCCTGATGTCATTGCCCAAATAAGGAGCTCCCTCCACCTCCTGGTTGCCTGGGCTTCCTCAAACCTCTGCCTCCTGGCTTCCCACCTTCGGCTTATAAGCGAGTCAATACGTTTCCCCAGGTTTTGGTAGTAAAATTAGGTGCCTTGGCTTATACACGAGTCAGCTTATACACGATGTACAGCTTTATACAGCTTTATACAGTATTGTAAGCTGCCTTGAACCAAAAGGAAAGAGAGTACATAAATGTGTTAATAGATAAACTAGCTTGGAACCACATACCTTACTGAACAAATTCCATCATTTCCACCAATACGGAAGCCATAAAGAAAGTGAACCCGACAATGCTAGTGTGGCATTTTTTTACTCCATGAGAGGGGCAATGGCTCAGTGGTAGAGCATCTGCTTTGCATGCCAAAAGGTCCTAGGTTTAGTCTCTGACATTTCCAGTGAAAAGATCAGGTAAGAGGTGATGAGGAAGACCTCTGTCTCAAACCTTAGAAGGCCACTGCCAGTCAGATTAGACAATACTGATATTGTAATGATGTCACTCAGTGCAAGGCAACATCATGTGTTTCCTCTGAGCAATACTTGTAGTAGAGGATGTCTCTGGTTCCTCACTAGAAGCCTCAGATTCCTTTTCTTTCTATGCTGCAACAATTGCATCCTGGGAAAAACAACAACATCCTTCACATTTGATACGAAACAAACCCTTACCTTTGTGGTAGAAACTTCTCTAGTCTTTGCTCGGAGCTTATTGACCTGAGACTCAGCAATGTCAGCCCTTTCCTCAGCCTCTTCCAGCTCGTGTTGTGCTTTTCTGAATTTGGAGATGTGAACATTGGACTGTTCATCCTGTAACCAGAAAGGAGCCACACAAAAGAACTCAGCCCCAAAAGCCTGAAAGATTCCTGTTACCAAAAGGCAAGACCTTGTACATTATTTTTAAAATGGCACAAAGGATGTGCGTGTCTTTTGAATAACTCACAGCTTCCTCTGCTTGTCTCTTGTAGGATTTGACTTTCAGCTGAAGTTTATCCACCAAATCCTGTAGCCTAATAACGTTCTTTCTGTCCTCTTCTCCCTAAAAGTAGCGGCATGTTAGAGGATTCTGAGCACTGTCAAGGGGAAGGAGAACTGGGAGGCAGGATGCTTGCAATTCCTGTTACCTGGAAAGTCATTTCTTTGATTCGCCGTTCATACTTGCGAATACCTTTGATGGCTTCTGTAGCTCGTTTCTGCTCTCCCTCAAGTTCCGACTCTAGCTCTCGGATCTAGGAGGTCAAATGAGACATGGCTTGGTAAATTGAGTCAGGAGGCTCCGGCTCTGACTGTGGAGAGCCCTTGTCACCCTCCCACCTTGGATCCTAGTTTATACCCTGGCCTCCATTTTCTGAATCTGCTTCTTTCCTCCTTTTAAGGCAAGCTGTTCTGCCTCATCCAGGCGAAGCTGCAGGTCCTTCACAGTCTGATCCAGGTTCTTTTTCATTCTTTCCAGATGGGCACTTGTATCCTGCTCTTTCTTTAGCTCTTCTGCCATCATGGCCGCCTTGAAACACACATAATAGATTTGGATTAACAGGTGCAAAAGAAAATACACTAAGAGCTGGAAAAACCAGGTGTGACACCCCCCCCCCCCCATATGTCATGGAAGCTTCCTGGGTGACCTTGGGGGCCAGTCAAACTTCCTCAGCCTAACCTACCACACAGAGTTATTGTGTGGATAAACCAGAGGAAAGGACAACAATATAAGATGATTTAGGTCCCCATTTGGGGTGAAAGGCAGGATATAATTAAAGTAATTAAATAAGGACAAGGGTGGATCTCAACTCAGTTTGAAAAGTCAGCTTTGGATCCCAGAAACAGCCTGCCATAACAAGAAATTTTACTGAGTGAACCAACAGTGAATCAAGCTACTACCCTGCTGACCATATAATATTGTACAGGAACATTTGTAATTTCCAGAGTAGCTTTATAATACTTATGGAGTAATATCACATTTCATGATTTGGCACTCTTCAACAACTTGTGTATGAGAACAGCTTTTCTGTGAGGTGATCCAATGTGCTTGGGAGTTCCATGTGAATGATAATGGCCACCATGAAACTGGCAATAGGCCAGGCTGTTCACATGCATTTCTCCACTGCACGAATTGACTGTCGGTAAAGGGTACTTGTGAATAAGACATGTTTATATTCTGTAGTTGAATGACAGGCCTCTTGCCTCCAGGCTTTATAAAAGGCTATCCTGTAAAGCTAAAAAGTGTCAATTTATTTGCTATACAATATGGTCAGGTGCTTTTCCAAAGAAGTGGGTTCAGGAAACAGATTAAATATGTAAATATTTCAAGAGTGCAGAAAGTATGCCTGGAAAATCTGCAGAATCACACCGAGCCCAACATGTTGGCTAAAAATTAAAGAAAGCAGAGGCAAACTAAGGAGAATGTAACTCTCAAGTCACTGCTTCAGCTACATGACTCACACACTATAAATCATACATTTCATTTTCCTGGACTACCAACTGTAAATTTCTTTACAGCGGAGTATCTTAGTTTTCACCAAGGTTCCTTTGGGTTATTGAGCTCCCAGCTCACTATAATACTTAAAGTATTTCTACCCCTTAATTTCTCTTTTGCAGTGGCCAATCCAATGCAGGTGGGAGCAGGGGAGATAAAGCGGCTTCTGGAACCAGCATGGAGCTGAGCTGACATATTTGCCCACCGCACCAGCATAAATGGCACTTATGTTGGCAGGGAGGGCAAACAGAGAGGCAGGCGGGCACCGTGAAGCTCCGCAGTGCCCAACCCAGGAGTGGCCTCTGATCCCAGAGCTGCACCAGCCAAAACATGGACACTGCGCAGCTGGGGGCAGGCTGAGGCGTTCCCAGGGGCGGAGCTGGCCTTAGTCAGTTTCCACTGGACTTTCAGCCTGGTAACATTCCAGTGCAGGCTGATGACTTACTCCATGATAACACATGGTGTAAATCATTATTCCCTATGGAGTGTCCTGGGGGGCAGTGGGGCTTTTTTTGTCCTGCTACTTGCTGCATTGCCTAGAGCTCCATTGACGGTGGGTGTGGCACGGCCTTTGCTGTGCTGCCCTTGGCTGTCAAAGAGCCCCCACCCCCACCCCGCTGCCCTGCTGCAATATGGATCACACTCTTAAGAGTGTTACCTGCCTTGCCTACTTTCTTTGAAAGTATAATACTTCTGTTTGAGTATCTTGTGCTATTCAAAGTAGTAAAACAAGAAACTGAAAACCTTACATCTGTGATTGCCTTCTTCGCCTTATCTTCTGCATTTCTGGCCTCTTTAATAGCATCTTCTACTTCATTTTGAAGTTGAGAAACATCATTTTCCAGCTTCTTCTTTGTGTTAATCAGGCTTGTGTTCTGAAGAAGAGACAGAGTGAGGAGGCATTTGCGTCTTTTCAGCCCAAATGTGATGCAATTTGTAGCAATGATGATGAAATTACTCCTGACAAATTCAGAGGCAGTATACTTCAGGTTATCAAAAGTTGAGGAGAAGCAACAGAGGTTATCAAATGGCTATCACAACTATGCTGTGCTTGTAAACCTCTGTGGGGAATCTGGATAGCCACCATTGGACACAGAATCTGGAGCAGATGACCTGTGGTCTGATCCAGCAAGGCAAGCTTTAGACTGCTAAGAATCAGAGATATTGCACATACCTGCGTGTGTAAGAGTTGCACACGCTCTGTGGCATCCAGAAGTTCTTGTTCAGCTATCTTCCTGCCCCTCTCTGTCTGTTCCAGAGCTGCCCGGAGCTCCTCAATCTCAGCTTGCATTAGGTTAGCCCTACGTTCAACCATGGCCAATTGCTCTTTCAGATCTTCTTGACCTCGGAGGGCGTCATCCAAATGCAGCTGTGTATCCTAAACACAAACAACAATTTGTTCAGTAGTGTCAATTGTTTAGGGCAGTAATTTTATACCTCTTGTAGAACAGGTCGCTGGATAAGATACCTTGAGCTGCCCCTGCACGTTCCTGAGGTGTTTCTGTGTTTCAGCTGCTAGGCGGTTGGCATGGCTCAGTTGAACTTCCATTTCATTTAGATCCCCTTCCATCTTCTTCTTAATCCGCATGGCTTCATTCCTGCTCCGTATTTCTGCATCTAGAGCGCTCTGCATTGTGTCCACTGTCCTCTGGTGGTTCCTCTTTAATTGATCAATTTCTTCATCTTTCTCAGCAATCTTTCGATCAATTTCAGATTTAACTTGGGTCAACTCAAGCTGAATGCGAAGGATTTTGGCCTCCTCGTGTTCAAGAGCTGCCTACAGAAGAAAACATTGGAAAATAAATTAAACACCGTTATTTGGCATAAGGAAATTACATTCCTTGGGGATATGTCCTCTCAGTGAAATTATCATCATGTGATAAAACTTAGGTAGTTAATGCTTTAATATTCACTGAAAGTTAATTGGAGAACCTTCCCGACACAGTAGGCGTAATGAGGCATGAGAGATGCCCACTCGGCATTTAAAGTCATGCTAAGTGATAATCATACTATGGGAATCATCTGTCAAGCAAATGGGTAGAAACTGGATTCCAGAGGCATAGCTCCAAGAGGGTGGGAAGGGGTGCAACGCACTGGGCACGTGCCCCTGTGGGAGTGTGGTGATGTTCTGGAGCGTGGCAGTGTTCTGGGGCTGGGGTGGGGGCAGAGGACGCACCGGTGCACCAGGCGCTTTTCCCCTTTGCTATGCCTCTGCTGGGTTCAAAATAGGTTCAATGCGGCGCCGGCTACAATGAATCAGTAATTCCAATCACCCCGAAAGGCCCAGGTGAAGCATGGTTGCCAACGACTGTATACATTCCCTTCCTTTATTCGATATCTTACCTCTGCTTCCTCTAGAGCCATCTGCATGTCAGATTTCTCTATCTCTATCTGCTTCTTGGCCTTCTCAAGTTCATGAATAGTTTTGCCATTTTCAGCAATTTGTTCTGTAAGATCAGCTATTTCCTCTAGACAATTTTGAAAAAATCAACAGAAATGGTTTAAAATGTGATACCTGAAAAGTTAAATGTCTCTAGAGTCACTGACATAAATACAAACACTGAAAAATACACTTGGAAAAGTTGTGGGACAAAACCAGGGTTGAGAGTGGTGCTTTCTTGAGTCAGGTTAAGAAAAAACTTCCCTTGCCTCACCAGCCCTGTTTGTACAACTTTCTTTGACTGTGTAAGAAATCCCAAACATACACAGGTATGTACTGCTGCAGGCCAAACAGTGCATGAACCATGGAATCACAGACAGAATCAGTAGCAATTCCTGTAGTTATGTTCATTTTTATTAACCACTGCAATCTAGAAAATTCTGCCAACTCTACCTATCATTATCTGGTTTGTGCATGATATGTGACCCTGTGAACACATTCCCATGGAGGGCCAATCTACCCATGCAGACAAAACAGTATTGTGATAACCAACTTTTCGTTGTCACACCAGTATTTCCAAGTAACCTCTCTGAACAAAGTAGCTGTTTCTGAACAACTCATTAACAATATCTGAGTATCTCTGAATTTCCCTTGTCTAGAACAGTTACTTTTGATTCACAACTTGAGATAGACACTAGAGGGCACTCTTTTCTAAGAATCAGGGCCTGCTGAACAAAATGGAGAGGGGGGGAGTGCTAGGTCCCTTGAGGATATGTCCTCTTAGTGAAATTATCACAATGAGATAAAACTTAGGTAGTTAGTGCAATAACAATACAATACATATAATGTATGAAAACTGGATTGCAGAATTAAACATTGCAAAAACAATTATACAATACAATATATTATACAACAGGCAATGCAATCAAGAATTAACAAAACTACAGAATAATGCAATAGAACAGTACAAGCATTAATAATGTAATGAAAATTGTGTTAAATTTTCCACATTCATTACTACTATCTTACTCCCTTTATAGGAGTTCTTATGTTTATTGATGCTATGTTTGTTGATGGGTTGTTGTTTTTTTGCTTGATGTTATGATGACTGATGTTTGGTATTATACTGTTGTTGTTCACCGCCCTGAGCCCTTCGAGGGAGGGCAGTATACAGATCGAATAATACAATACAATAATATGACACCTGTTCTATGCCCTGATTCAAGTCAGGGCTGCAGCCATGGCATGCAACTGTTCTGCTCCAGTACTGTTAGGCCAGTTGAAATACACATACCCATGATGGAACAGAAAAAATATGTATTGTTTTCCAATTTTTAATTTTTTAAGATTCCATACATGATAATAAATACAAAATAAGGAGCTTCTTTCATTACTAATAATTAAAAGCCTATCAATACACTCAACTAAACTTTTTAAAATGTGTAAATAATCCTTTCAATGTAACATAACAGTGGAATCCAATATGCTTCCCAACTTTTTATTTATTTCCAATTAACCTGACTAATTCACATTCTCCCAAATTTTCCTTGACCAATCCAGGTTACTTGGAAGATACTTTTCCAAAAACTTGCCAAGACTAGTCAAACATTTCTGTTTTCTTCCCTGTCAGGGTTTACAACAGGATCTTAGGAAGGGAGTCAGAACAATTTTGATTAGCAAAACTATCCCCTTTTCTCTCCTTCGCTCTGGCCTTGATCTGAATTAGACTCCACAGTACTGCTGTTGGTCTTTTAAAAGTGTTTGTGGCTAGTTGAATCCATGAGTATCTTCATAATTCCTGGCATTAATCCTACTTTGGGTTAAATCGAGATGAGAAGTTACTTAGTAAGTACCAATATTCATAGCATAGGGTTTTGTTGACAGGGACTTCTGCCTGCTATGCAACCAATGCACAGAGATAGTCAGGAGGAAAATGACAAACTTCATTTGCTCCTGAGATTTACTCTACATTATGAATTATTGCTTAGGGTCAAAAAACCAAGTGAAAGAAAGTCCAAACAGGGCACTCACGCTGTAAATTCTTGTTTTCTCGCTTGATTGTTTCTAGCTGATCCAGTGTTTCCTCGTAAGCATTCTTCATTTTGAAGAGTTCAGTGCTCAAGGAACGGGCTTCTTTTAAAGCTCCTTCCAGCTCTGACTGGCTCTCTTCATACTTTGACTTCCATTCTGCCAAAACCTTAATATTGAATATGTTTGGATTAATGAATCACCATATTTATTTTTTTCCTTTGTTTAACTGGAGCTTCTCTACCTGCTAGTTTTTTCTAGAAGCACAATAATAATCCAGATAATAGACAAAAGCACTCCTCCTGTCTGGTTCCACTGAGTCCTCCCTCCAGTCCCTCAAGGAGTAAGACATCCTTCTGTCTCTCAATCACACTGGGACTGGCCCACTGCAATCAGAAGAAATGGTGAGTTCACTAATGTTCATCCCTCACTTACTCCAACACAAATTCCTCAGTCACTCCACATATATGTGTGAAGCAACAATCACAGATCAAACTTGAAAGACAGAACTTTTACATCATCTAAAATTATCTCAAGCTCCTTTACAGTGGAGGATGTACCTATACTGAGTCTGACCATTGGTCTATCAAGGTCAGTACTGTCTCTGTAGATTGGTTGTGACTCCCCAGGCCTCAGGCTGGGGTCCTTCTCATCAGCTTCCATCTGATCTTCATTAACTAGAGATGCTTGGAAATGAGCTTGGCTACTTCTTCAGGCAACCACTGAACTATGCCACCTTCCCAAAACTGCCTCCCAGTAAACAATCATTAATAATTTACTAATTATGCATTGCACACTGTATGTCCAATCAACCCGAAATCAAGATGCCTGATTTGTTTCACATCCGTTTGAAAAAATACATTATATTGGTACCCCAAATAAGGGCATGAGACACCAATATACAAGTTAACTCATTTATTAATGGCTGAGGTGTATCACACTTCCCTGAATGAGTGCTATCTGCTGCTAACAAGCAGCCTGTTGTGGCAACTAACATTTTGGCAAACTTACTCTATCTACAAACCTAGCCAGATTTATCTCTGGCTTCATTTATCCTCACTTGTTCATGGAACAGTACCAAGAGGTGTTATGCCTCGTCCACAATGTGATTCTTGAGCAACTAAGGGCTCAGTTGATGTTTCTCAAATACCAGGGGTGGAACAGTTGGGAATAAGTGTCCCATCCCCACATGGCTCAGGGTGCTTGCCAATTATTCCTACCGATAGTAACATGCACTGTTCTTGCCAAAACAGGCTATGGCCTAACAAGTCTAAAGACTTAGAGAATACCCCCCCACACACACACACACATAAGAACACAAGAACATAAGAACAAGCCAGCTGGATCAGACCAGAGTCCATCTAGTCCAGCTCTCTGCTACTCGCAGTGGCCCACCAGGTGCCTTTGGGAGTTCACATGCAGGATGTGAAAGGAACGGCCTTCTGCGGCTGTTGCTCCTGATCACCTGGTCTGTTAAGGCATTTGCAATCTCAGATCAAAAAGTTCAAGATTGGTAGCCATAAATCGACTTCTCCTCCATAAATCTGTCCAAGCCCCTTTTAAAGCTATCCAGGTTAGTGGCCATCACCACCTCCTGTGGCAGCATATTCCAAACACCAATCACACGTTGCGTGAAGAAGTGTTTCCTTTTATTAGCCCTAATTCTTTCCCCCAGCATTTTCAATGAATGCCCCCTGGTTCTAGTATTGTGAGAAAGAGAGAAAAATTTCTCTCTGTCAACATTTTCTACCCCATGCATAATTTTATAGACTTCAATCATATCCCCCCTCAGACATCTCCTCTCCAAACTAAAGAGTCCTAAATGCTGCAGCCTCTCCTCATAGGGAAGGTGCTCCAGTCCCTCAATCATCCTCGTTGCCCTTCTCTGCACTTTTTCTATCTCTTCGATATCCTTTTTGAGATGCGGCGACCAGAACTGGACACAGTACTCCAAGTGTGGTCGCACCACAGCTTTATATGAGGGCATATATACACACATACACAAACTCCAGGACACTGTGAAGAAGGCCAAAAAAAGTCTCCTGGTCAATTTGAAAGAGGTCCCAAATTCCTATCCAGTCTCTCCACAGGTGACCAACATATGCCATATTATCCATGGGATAGTAGGCAGGACCAACTTGCAGCAGCAGCAGCTTGCCATAAACAGAGCAGAGCTCAAGTTGGGACTGGCACAAAGCAGGAACCACCCCTATAAGCTGGGAACTAAATTCTGGAGACTGTTCTCAGTAAATTAGATCTATGCATAGTGGCCTTATTCCAGGAGTCTGGCTTGATCTGAAGGAGTCCTACTAGGTCCAGAGAAAAGGGGTCTTCAACTGCATTTTAACTGCATGAGAGTCAGAATTCAGAAACAAGAGGCAGCACTTCAAGAATATCACAGACTCACACTTATTTGGGGATGAAGGCGTCTGATTATACCGTTCTTGTGAAGGCTACAAGAAAGAGAAGAACAGTGTTCAAAGCGTACCTTATCGAAATTCCTTTGCTTCTTATCCAGAGCAGCTGCCTGTGCATTGGCTCTCTCAACATCCACCATCATGTCCTCCACTTCACCTAGCAGCCTCTGTTTCGTTTTCTCCAGGGAAGCACATTTGGAGTTCACAGCTTCTACTTGCTCCTCAGCTTCTTGAAGCCTCTGGGCAAGTTTCTTCCTGAAAAAGGTTAGGGTCACAAAAATAACCATGTCAGAGTAGGTACTTAGGGGTGGTGAAAGTTCTTCTACATCAGGTTCAGTTTCCAAATGCCGTATTCTCCCCACCCTCCTGGTTTTATACCCTCAGATATCACTATGCTGACAGGCGGGTACATACATTGCATCGCTCCCATTCTGCGAAAGGAGGTGTAATTTATGTTATTGTAAAAAGGACAAATCTTGTCTTTTTTAACTACAGTGCCACTTCTTGCTCCAAGACCTACTTGGCCTCTTCCAATTCTTCTGTGCGTTGAATGGCATCTGTTTCATATTTGGTTCTCCACTGGGCCACTTCACTGTTAGCCTTAGACAGGGCACGCTGGAGCTCACTCTTGGCCTCTTGTTCCTCTTCATATTGTTCCCGGAGTAAGTCACAATCATGGCGGGCAGATTGTAAGGCATGGGCCAATGCATTCTTAGCCTAAGAATTCACAACAAACTATGCATTCATTTGCAACTGGATTCAGCTGATAAAATTCTTACACATGTAATAGCATACAGCACTCTAGTATTTTGAGTAACTCCTTGAATTATAAACATGATTTTCCTAACCAAAAGTATTGTGAAACAGAGGCCAGTGTATTCAAACAAAACTCATTCTTTGAGTGAATTTAGCAATTCCTGCTACAAGAGAACTGAACTGGCTTGGATTCAGTGATATACAAGCAGAAATGTAAATAAACTTAATTCTACCTGGGAAGGATTTTGTAAAATACCCAGCACTTTTCTCCCTATATCTCATAATGCCCAGAAGTTGATTGCACATCTTCCAAGCAGAAAAGTAGTTCATGTAACATGTTTAGCTTAACACAATTTACTAGCATGAAGGTTTTTTAATGCTTCCACTTGTACAAGAATCCTAGTACATGCAGAAATTTCTGGTAGATCCAAACGTATATTTTAAAATGGGGGGTGAGGGGGGGTTCTAGGAATGAATTAGACAGTATGTAAGAACAGCAGACCCAGTGAATTAATAATATCTACCCTACCCAGCAGTGGCAGAACATAAGAACATAAAAGGCTATTGGATCAGACTAGTGGTGCATCTAGTCCAGCATTCTGTTTCACACAGCAGCCAAGCAATTGCCCCGGAGGGCAAACACAAGAACACAGAGGCTGAGGATCTTTCCCTTCTGCTGCCTCCCAGTAAATCCAGAGGTTTACTGCCTCTGGATATGGAGGCTCTCTTCACAAAGGCCTTTTCCACATTCTCTGTTTCCTCATCTCAAAGTTCCTGTTTCTTTGGGGTTTTTAAAAAAATACTGCATATGTTTTACTCCCTCTAGTGGTTGATTCAATATAGCAGAAAATTAAATTTAACTTAGGCCCTTTCCGCACGGGCCATTTACGGCGTCCTGGGGACAGAAAAACCCCGTCCCCAGGGAGCCGTTTGCACAGGCGGCTCTGCTAAAACGCAGCAGCGCCGACCTGGCTCCCCTCCCTCACCCACAGGGCGGCATCAGGCCGCCTCCAAAAACTGGAAAACACCGCATTCCCGGTGGCGCGGTGCGAACAGCACCGCTGGGAACACACTGTTTTCCCCATCCCTCTCTCACTCACCTCGTCGCCTTCGTCGCCCTGCTGGCCTCCTAAGACCCTCCCTCACTGTCCTCCGACCCCTGGAGGCGACGAAGGCGACGAGGTGAGTGGGAGAGGGACGGGGAAGAGGCGGCACCATGTGGAGCCGCCTCTCCCGCGCCAGCCTCACCAGGGGCCGCTCGCACGCTGCTGTGCGAACGGCCCCCACCCCTCCATTAGCAGAATTCCTGCTGGTGCGGAAAGGGCCTTAGTTTCTTGCTGATTTAAGGAGCAGCTTTTTTTACTCTTGTTGAAAACAGGTGTGATATCATTTTGAGGGAGCAAAGCACATGCAGAGGGGACAAAGCACATATAGAACTTTTTAAAAAACAGATGAAACAGGAACTTGGAGACATGGAAAAGAGGCTAGTAAGCATTGATGGTTCTCTCCTCCATGAATCTGTGTAACTACCTCCCTTTTTAAAAAATCATGTATGCTCATGGCCTTCCCTGTTTCCCCTGATGCGGAATTCCACAGTCACTGAGTAAAAATATTCCCTTTTTGTTTGTTCTGAACATGTTTCCCAACAATTTCATTGAGTATCCCAAGTTTGTGAATTACGGGAGAGGAAGGGAAAAACTCTCTTTGCCTTCTCTGCCCCATGTATAATTGTAGGAATCTTTATGATGTCTCCCCTGAGCCATAATTTTCCTAGAGTGAATCATTCCAGATGATTTTTTCATAGGAAAAGTGCTCTGATCCACAATCATTTGGGTTGCCCTCCTTTGTATTTGTTTCCAGTTTTGCAATGTCCTTTTGGAAACAGAGCAACCAGAATTGCACCAAGATTCTAAATGAGACCACACAGTACTTTTTTGAAAGACATTACAATATTATCAATTTCACTTTCAATCCCCTCACCAGTTATTTCTTTCATTTAACATTTTCATTGAGTATCTCATAATAATCCCCTTTCAGTCTTAGTCTCAGCCACTTCAGACTCCATAATCATATATTTAAAATTAGGAGCTTTTCCCCTCAATAAACATCAGCTTGCACTGACCCATTTTGAGCTTCATTTGCCATGTGGTTGCCCATACTCAATTTAGACAGATCCTCCTTTAGCTCTTCACAAGCAGCCTTCATTTTCACCTTCTGAATAACTGGGTACCATCTGCAAGTTCAACCACTCCGCTACACTGCTCAGCCCCAATTCCAAATCAGTTCCAAATCATACTGATCTTTGTGGGATCTCACTGCTCACTTTCCTCTGTTGTGAGAGCTGTCCATTCCTTTCTACTCTCAGCTTTCTGTTGTTTAACTGATTTTTAAGCCATGGGAGGGATCAGTTCTCTTATCCCATGTTTGATAAGCTTACTGAGAATAATACATTACTGAGAATAATACATTCGACAATACATTACTGAGAAGTCTTTGGTGAGGTACCTTTTGGAAGTTCAGGTACATGTTTTCTATCAGATCACACTTATCCTTAGTCTTGTTAACCTGATTGAAGAATTCCAAGAGGCCAGATAACCTGGGCACCACCATAAAGAATAAACTAGAATGCATTCTGTGGTGAATTCTGACAATTCTGACCATTTTTTTCTTGCACTTACAGAGTTTTTACATTATAGGCTGAACATTCTTACAGGCTGGTAGATATCAGTTTTTAAGGTTCTAAAAATCTTCAAAAATCTTCCTGTGTTGATGTATTCTTTGTAATGAAATAAATACCGGTACCCGTATTTATGAGCTGGCTGACATACATTCTACAAATATTAATACCTTGCTCTCTTCCTCCAGCTGCCTCTTGAGTTCTTCTATTTGCTGGGAAAATGCTTGCTTACTTCTGGAAAGCTGGGAGATTATGCTCTCTTTTTCCTCGAGTTGTCGGGACAGTTCACCTGTGACCAAAAATGGCAAATTCTTATTGTCTTCTTTATGAAATTTAGCATATCTTATATTATACTAATAGTTGGCCAAATCTTTAGATACTTAAATATTGTGACTGGAGCTGTGAACAGGCAAGGCAGAACTTTCTTAAAGCCTGAAAAACGCTCCGAGCTTGCAGAAAAATCAGAAGGAGAATAATGTAAGTTGCTTTTGTCTCCATTGTGGAGAAAGGCAGGGGTATCAATGAAGTAAATCAATAATAAATGTAGCTGAAGATGGGAGGCAGATAAAAGGTGGGTTGGTGAATGGCTAAGTAGGAGAAATGAGGTAGGGGAAGAGGACATGGGGACTGCCAGAAGAAGGGAAACAGTGTAGGGAAGGGGATACAGGGGAAAGTGAGGTACCATCCTACACAAGTCCACAGAGGTGGAACAACCAGGGGACAGGGGAACACATTGCACTGGGCGCACACCTGGGGGGGGGGGGTTCCTCTGTCATTCACAGAGCAAATTCTGGAATTGGCCCTGATTAAACCTTGCCCAAATTAAGTGCTAAATCAGAATAATTATTCACTCCAGCAATAGGTTTAGACTGATAATCGCCATGATTCTCACAATATGTAGCCATCTTGAATTTAAACCAGTTTAGTCCCTTGAAATGCTGCTGTGTGAACTTATAGACCCATTGGTCCCTTGGGTTAATTTAAGGCTCAAGCTGAATTTGGGCCATGAATGTGCACCTGAAGATTTCACAGAATATGTACAAATGCAGCAAATGACAGAAAGAGCCTATTTGCATCTAGTGCCCCAACCCAACTCTTGTTTTTATTTACCTGTTTCAGTCTGCAGACGAGCTTTTTGCATGGTTAGATCATTTACTGTTCTCTGATTTTCATCAGATTTGACCTTCAATTCAGTGAGCTGATCCTCTAATGTACGGCACATTTTCTCCAAATTAGCCTGTGAAGGTAAGTATAATAGTTATACGTTTCCATGTTTCCATTTATAATGTCTAGAAATGTTTATGCCCATTTGCATTCATGTCAGAACTCCTTTATTTCATTTTCAAATACCTTAGACTTTGAAACAGACTCCAAGTTACTGGCTAGGTCATCAATCTCCATTTTCAACTCGCTTTTTTCCTTCTCCAGTTTTTGTTTGACACGCTGAAGATTATCAATTTGTTCCCCAAGTTCAGCAGTGCTATCTGCATGCTTCTTTCGGAGAGCTGCTACTGTGGCTTCGTGCTGCAGGGCAGATTCCTCCAAATCGCGCCTCATTTTCTGAAATTCTGCCTCCCGTTTTTTATTAATTTCTATCTGGGCAGAAGTAGCTCCCCCAGCCTCTTCCAGTCTCTCGCTGATCTCTTCCAGCTCACGTGCTAAGTCTGCCCTCTGTTTCTCTGCCTTTGCCCGAGTTGCTCTCTCAGATTCAATCTCTTCCTCCAGTTCCTCAATGCGAGCCTACACAGGAGAAAGACAATTTTATGGTTTATTCAGTGCTACTGATGTAGATAACATCTCATACGGTTTCATAATTCCTCCCCTGAAAAGGACAAGTCTCAAGGAACTCAAAATTGGTTGGGGAGAAGGCTATGGAGAAAAGGAGATACACAAGAGCACATATACTGACAGGTACTGAAGCTTGGGAATGAAGAAAAAGGTTATGATTAAGAGAATTTTTTAAAAAGGTGTGTGGGGGGGATATCCTTGAAGCCACAATTCACATGTTACAAAGACCTCGTGTCTGCCACTTCAGGATGCAAAAACAGCATCAGGTGGAAAAGTTGAAGTCCTTCCCCGTGAGCACTGTAGTCATAATAGAATTAAGCCTGTTGCATTTGAAAGGAACAAAACACCCATTTTATGTTTTCTTCGAAGGCTTCAGGGCAGGGGCGTGGGGGGGGGAATGGTGCCTGGGGCAAAATGGTGCCTGGGCCCTGTTCCCCCACAGGCCCCTGCCCCCTTCGGAATCCCCCAGTGGAGGGAGGGAGGGGTGGCATGCAAGGGAGGGGAGTGAAGGAAGGGAGGAGGAGGGGAGTGAGTGAGTGAGTGAGTGAGTGAGTGAGTGAGTGAGTGAGTGAGTGAGTGAGTGAGTGAGTGAGTGAGTGAGTGAGTGAGTGAGTGAGTGAGTGAGTGAGTGAGTGAGTGAGGGGGCATGCAAGTGAAGGGCAGTGAGGGAGGGGAGGGGAGTGAGAGGGTAGCATTCAAGCCCTCCCCACTAACTTTATTTCAGCCAGCAGCCAGCTGAAAAAACAGCCTGCTCCACTGCCGGGGTCTATCTGGTGGGGCGGGGGAGGGGTGTGGGATGACTCCCCCATGGAGCCTCCCCAGCAGAGCCCCACCCCCTGCCCACTTACTTTATTTCAGCCGGTCGCCAGCTGAAAAAACCGCCTGCTCCAGCCACCGAGGCCTGGCTGGTGGGGCAAGACAAAGTAAGGAGGAAGGGGGGGGGGGTTTAGGATGATTTCCACATCCCCATGTGACCTCAATGGCATGTGCCCATGGCGGGGAACCCCATCCTGCCCCGTTATTGCTATGCCACTGCTTCAGGGAGACCAAAAGGACTTCATAATGTGTGAATCAGCATGCACTGGTAGATCCTTGTGCAGAGGTGGAGTACCAGTAATAAGGAGCAGGACTGAGAAGGGGACAAAATGATTAACAACCCATAGTAGAGAAGCAAAAGTTGCAAGCAAGGACATGGCATAACAGCATACAACAACAAAACAATATAAGGTCAGGCCATTCTATAAAGAGTTTTAAGGGGAAACGGAAGATTTTGTGATGGATAGATGTGATGGATATGAAAGGTTATGAGAAGCAGTTACGTAAAAGTCCAGTTTCAGAGATGCAAATCTGAAATCAGAGTGCTTTAAGCACTGTAGTTCCACTGCTTTACATAGAAATGACTACAATTGAGCCCCTGTGATCCTATTTTTGCCTCTGCCAAGATTTGAGTAGCTGGTGAAAACACACATCTAGCCCAAACCTCATTAACCCTTGCCTTTACCTCTTCATTCAGCCGTTCCATATTTTACAAGCAAGATATAGATCATTATTCCATTCATACACCTTCATTGTGCCATCCGAACACAATTTCAAGTAAAAAAGACCCGGAATGAAAACTTAAGTATGGAGGAAAAACAACTCATGCCTGCAATTCTTTGATCTTCTTTTGTAGTTGGATCCCCAAATTTTGTTCATCTTCAATTTTGCTTTGGAGCTGGTTGTATTCAAAGTCCTTCCTGCAAAGTAACAGGAGAGGCAGCTGAATTAAAAGGCCACTCTTTAAACACAATTATATATGCATCTACAGTATACACAGAACCCTGTGGTGCAGAGTAAGTTGCAGTACTGCAGTCAAAGATCTGCTCCAGACCTGAGTTCAGCCCTGACAGAAGTTGGTTTCAGGTAGCCATCTCAAGGTTGGCTCAGCCTTCCATCCTTCTGAGGTTGGCAAAACAACTCATGTACTCAGCTAGATGGAGTAAAGTGTAGATGGCTGGGGAAGGTAATGGCAAATCACCCCATAAATATTGTCTGCCTAGTAAACATTGTGATGTGATGTCACCCCATGGGTCTGTAATGACGCAATGCTTTCAAGGGGACTACCATGAGGGAAGGCAACATGGTATAACTGGAAAGCTAAACAGAGTCAGTACTGGAAAGGGAGGGCCTTTCCCCTCTTACGTTAAGCCCCGCGCTACTCTCCTCAAGTAGCCCGGGGTCCCCCGGCACTCCCCATTACAGGGGCGGCGACAGCGCAGCCACCCTGACACTTTCGCGCCCCCTCAGCACGCGGCATCCCTGGCGTTCTTGTAAACGGGGGCGCCTGAGTGCGCACCAAAAATGACGCGCGCTGACAGCAGCGCGCGGCATGGGGGTGTGTGTGTGTAGTAAGTGGGGAAATGCCCGAAGACATCCAAGGAAGCTCTGTAGAGGAAGGCAACAGCAAAACATGTCTGTTTCTTAGTTGCCCTGAAAGCCCCTTGTTGGGGTTACCATAAGTCAGCTGTGACTTGATGGCACTTTGCGCACACACACACACACACGCGTGCACACACACACATGCAGTGTACACAGTCCATACTTCTTCAGCTTTTCATCCAGTTGCTGTTTATCATTTTCTAGATCCATTATGGATTCCTGGGCAAGTTTCAAGTCCCCTTCTAACTTCCTCTTGGCTCTTTCCAGATCCATGCGGATTTTCTTCTCCTGTTCCAAAGAGCCTTCCAACTGCAAACACAGGCATAATAATAGTCCCAATCTGGTTATAAGAGTTATTAGTTATTACTAGGATTTAACTGAGTATTCACAAACGTGAAGTGAGCCTTCCTAGGAAGGACTGGGCCCTTGCCAGCAGAGGTATAAGCATTTACATGACCCCATCCCCTAGTTCAGTGGTGGCGAACCTATGGCACGCCAGTTGTTCATGGACTACAATTCCCATCAGCCCCTGCCAGCATGGCCAACTAGTTTGCCACCATGGCCCTAGTTTGTATTCTGATAGGACAGAAAGGCAAAAGGACAGAAAAATCCCATGTGCTATGTGAGCACAAATACAGTGCACAATAAGAGGTATCCTTCCTCTGCTATATTTCTGCAGGTGTTATTAACATCTCTTGCCTTAAAAACCCTGTGGGATTCAAGCTTTGACTTGAGGGCAGTACTACCAACACTATATTTCCACATTAGGATTCCCTCCCAGTTTAAGGGCCATTCTTTCAAAATGTCCCCTATCCCTCCTTTTCTTTTGTATTCTTTTCAAGAATACAAACTGCCAGGAGAATCATCTAAACCCAATTTGTACAAGTTCCCCTTGGGGAAATATGAAGGCTCAAGCATCCATTTTGTTTAATCAGAAAGGTTTGCTGCAGTCTAGGACCACTGGGAAAAGTATTCTCACATCATCCACTTGCTGTTCCAGCTTGATTTTGGCTTTAGTGAGTGTGTTGACTTTGTCCTCCTCCGCCTGTAAGTCATCTAGAGCTTGCTGATGGGCCTCTTGGAGGGCTTTCTTCTCCTTGGTTAGCTTCACAATAGTTTCATCCAAAACTGCCATCTCTTCCGTTAGGTTTTTAACCTACAGAACACAGAATTAAAATGCTGATAGCCTAGGGAGTTCATGACAGCATACAGTATTCTTCTCCTCTTCCAGTTTATCCTCACAACAATACTGTGAGAGTGTTTAGTCTGAGAGAGAGTAATTGGCACAAGATCACCCTGTGAGCCTTGTATTTTGGTGGGGATTTAAGCCGAGGTCTCCTCAATTCTAGTTTGAAAGGCCTGTTATTTCCTATAATTAACAGTTTGAAAAATGTAATCTGGAAATTAGTTACCTTGTTCTCAGTGGCATGCTTTTCCTTTTCAACCTTGGCCAGTGTCAACTCAAGATCATCAATGTCTTTCTTCAGCTCTGAGCATTCATCTTCCAGCTTCCTCTTCTTGGCTGTCAACTCAGCATTCATTTCCTCTTCATCTTCTGCTCGTTCAGTCAACTCCTTAATTTTGGCTTCCAGCTGGATTTTGGTTTTGATCAACTGGTCGCATCTCTCCTCAGCATCTGCCAAATTTTCACTTTCCTTAACAGAGAAAATAAAATGATAGCCATTGTTCAGCTACAAAAAAAGTAGTATTCTGCTTCCTTTAAAGTTTAATGTTCAAGGTATCTAGCAGCTGTGATACTTTTATGAATTTTAGCTTTACAGTCAGGATCCAAATTAGTTTTTATGCTCAAGATGGCTTTGAGATGTTTCTCAAATGACAGCCCCTCATGACGGGCATCAAAAATGGTTTGTAACAAGGCATGGCAGTCTGCTGATATAACAATCTCACTGAATACATGCAAGCTCATAAATTTTCCTAAGTAGTTCTTCAAACCCCAGCCGTAATCATTCTGTAGCTTCCAGTTTGAACAGACATGGTGCTTGTCTTACTAAAATATTATCTTCTTCTACCTCCTTTCTTCCACATTCTTTTAACCTTCAGTAATTTTTTTAAAAATCTTTATATTAATGACACTAGAATGTTGGTTTAAAATGATGTTATCCCAGCTTCAAAAGACAAGGAAAACACAGAAAAAAACAGAAGAAGAAAAGAGAAAAGAAGAGAAAGGGAGATGTTGGGAAATGATATGAGGTCTAACATTCTCTGTAAAATTTCAAGGATGAGGAATGTGTTAATAGTCTCCAACCTCTCTTGAAATGGTGTGTGAACGAGTGGGTTACAGCTGGCTGTGTCCATCTTCCCACTCATAATATTGGTTTGACTTTCAAGATTTTCACTGGTTTTTGCTCAAATACCCATAAATAACTTCTTTAACTGGATAAAGGAAAGACTGAAGGCTGACCTAATCAGCCTGCCTAGCTCAGCATGCTGTAGAAAGAGAATGTTTGCTCTGTAACAGCTGGTGGAAAGACTTCCTAATAAAGCAAGGGGATCTCTTCTGGTTAGAGCAAAGAAATGACAGAAGACAGCTTCAGGCAAAGGAATGGCGGAAGGCTCGATGTCAGAAGATGGCAAGGAAGGGTCAGGGAAGTGGAGAAAACATCCCAGCAACTGGAAAAGGCAGCAAATGAGATGGATTTATTTATTTAATCTACCAATTTTACCTTGCCCCTGTCTTTCTCACTAAAAGTAAGCTAAGTGGCTTACAATGTGTGTGTGTGTTTGTCTATCTATATACATCAGTAATAAAAATGCGAATATTCATAGAACAGCCAAGCCCCACTCCACATACCCATAGTGTAGATGGATAAGTAGCAGTGTGTCAGAATTCAAAAACCAGAACCTATTGGAAAGAGAGAAAGGACTGAGCAAGCTGAAGCTCTTAGAAAAGGACTCCTGAACTGGTGTGGTTATTGAGACAGGGAGTTGAGAGCCAAATGAAGGATAAACAGAGACCAGCAGGTCAAGAACAGGTATGGAACACATTGCCACAGGATGCTGAACATGGTCTTCTAGCATACATGGCTTTTTAAGAAGATTGGAAGGCAGCCAGCTGAGCACCTCCAGGTTTAGCGATAGTCCAGTTCAGGTTGTATATGATGCTAAAGACTTGTAACAAGAGAGGGACTGATCTATCATGCCTTGTTCATGAATTTCTGTTGGACTTCCAGATGATCACCATTAACATACAGATGCTGACTAGTTACTTACAGATTGCACTTGAAGGTGCAGATCATTCTTCTCTTGCAGCAAAGACACCATTTTCTCCTCCAGTTCTTTCCTTTTGGCTTCAGATTTAGCAAGCTCCTCTTTGGTTTTCTCAAATTCTACCTTCATGTTAGCCATCTCTTTCTCAGCCTCTGCACTCCTTAACAGTGGTTTGATCTTGAAGTACAACTTCATCCACGGCCAATGCTTGACATTCATAAATGAGCGAATGTTGTACTGAATGGTGAAGATTGCTTCCCTGGAAGGAACCAATCCATGCAGTTAAAAGAAAATGCAGGTTTCCTAAGTAAAGCTCTCGTACAGAAGCCTTGATTGTGATTTTTCAAGGAGGACACAAATAAATACTGAAATGTAACCAACCTGTTCCCTTAACTCAGATCTGTACAATATGCTTCAGAAAGGAGAAATAGAAATGTAATGAGGTAGCATTTCCAATGCTTTTCATTGCTCTTGTAGTAGATCCTATTTTTCCCTTTTGAGGAAGCATAGCAAGAGGGACGGCTGGACATCTAAAAAGTCAGAGATCTACAGTGCAAACAAAGCGAAGTACAGCAGAAGAGAAAGATATTTTACCTTCTCTCCACCATTTTTTGGTATTCCACTCTCATAAGGTATCCTCTGCACACAGCCTGTGTACGAGTAATGAGCAAAGCTAGACGATCGTCTCGCATCTCTTCCAAAAGGCCCAGCAGCCCAGCCTTAAAGAAGACCTAAAATGAGAATAAAAAAGTAGAAAAGCTACCGTGCACTGTTTAAAATGTGTGCCTGAGTTCTCAACATAGCAAGCAGCTTACTTTGGTGTGTCCAAATTTGTACTGAGTGTGGTCGATATCAATAGATCCCAGCAGTTTCTCACAGGCTTTCTTGCTGTCCATAAACTGGCCCTCTGGGATAGCACTAGCATTCAGCACCCGGTATCTATTGAGTTAAATAGAAACAGTCCATTGGAGCACTAAAATCAGGAAGAGGAAGGAGCTTTGTCTTACTGGCACACTTTTAATATCCTCTAATAGTTTAGGTGACAGTTTAGACAAAGGGAACCAGATTATGCCCAGACTAGCCTGATCTCATCAGATCTCAGTAGCAAGTGTCAGGGATTGCATCTATTTGATTGAGATATATTCTTACCTTAATGTAATCGCTACAAGATATATGTAACCGGCCTGCTATATGTTACCACTGCTGTATGGGGACATTCTTTCCTGGATCTTTTCTTTATGGTTTCACTTGCTAAGTAGATAACTATGCTTACCCTGACACTTCTGGTCTCATGGGAAACAGGAAATTCCATTGCTATATGGGGGCAGGATGCCAAATGGCTTTATCTCTATCTGTCGTCGACCTTGGGGTGTCTCAGCCTCACAATAACTCTTTCTCACATTCTTTGGGAAAATGGGAGGGGGATCATTTCTGGATAAAGGGGATAGCAAATGCCAGGTTCAGCAGAACTGGTTTTTCCAATTTAGGGGCTTTGTTACCTACCAATAAATGTTGCTGATCAACAGTACAGTGTCCATTTATTGATTCACAGTTCGAGACCTAATACTAAACAGGCTTGAACCTGGCAAGTATTTGGATGGGAGACCTCCAAGGAACACCAGGAGTACCAGGGTCATGACACAGACAATGGCAAACCACCTCTGAACATCTCTTGCCTTGAAAACTCTACAGGGTCACCATAAGTCAGCTGTGACTTGACACCCTCCCCCCATTTTTTTAAGATTATGGCTTGACAAGTTTTATCCAGCTATTTCACTGGTCTATACAAAATGCTAAAGTGGAGTTGTGTTGTAACAATTTAGCCAGTGCAATTCAGCATTACAATATATACTAGTTATATAAAACATTTCTGTACCACCTTTTATTTGTTTTTTTGCTTGTTTACTAAAACATTTATATCCCACCTTTCCTTTTGGTTAAAGGCAGCTTATAATAATAGTTAAAACATCTCCAGCAAAAAAACAAAGAGCCTCAAACTCTTCCCTCCTCCTCCATTAAAAAATGCCTACTATTCAAGCCCCCTCAAAATCCCTGGCAAAAAAGCAAGCCTTGCAGGGCCTTCTGAAGATCTCCAAAGCGGAAGCCCCACTTTCCACTCAATTCAGACTCCCCAAGGCAGCAACCACAAAACACTTTGACAATCTTTAAAAAAATTACATAGGCTCATTCCGCACGTGCAGAATAATGCACTTTCAAACTGCTTTCAGTGCTCTTTGAAGCTGTGCGGAATGGCAAAATCCACTTGCAAACAGTTGTGAAAGTGGTTTGAAAACGCATTATTTTGCGTGTGCGGAAGGGGCCATAGATAGATAAATATAGACACAGAGTGACATTTAAAACAAATAAAATATAAACACATTAAAATATACGGATTTAAGAACATACAAACAGGGAAGGGAATAATAAGAGTTAGTGAGGGGCAACAAATAAAATAAAATTTATCCACAAGCAGAAAACAACAAGAGAGACAGAGCGAGAGAGATTAATCTCCCCGTGGAGGGAGTTCCAAAGTTTTATTACTGCAAGTAAAGATGGCCTTTCTCAGGTTACTATGCATCTGGCCTCCAATGGTGGGGACTCCCAAAGCAGGGCCTCCAGAGATGACAGGAATGGTTGGGTAGGTTCATATTGGAGTAAACAGTCCTTCAGGTATGGTGGTCTCAAGCCAAGTTCAGTGTCAGCACTATGAGTGGGGTCCAGAAGGAAACTGGGAAGCAGCATGGATGGAATAAGACTGAAGTGGCATTGTTCTTATGACCCACTCCAGTCAGCATTCTGGCCACACCATGCTGTACCAATTGTAGTTTCTGGACAGTCTTCTAGGGCAACCCCATATAGTGTGCATTGTAGTGATTTACTCAAGACATTAGTGAAGGTATGTATCACACTGCCAAGATCTTTCTTGCCCTTATATATAAATAAAATACAAATTGCGATGTTAAACAGAGCTCTTGGGCAAAGGAACAGATGCCTTAAAAAGGACCATTTGCTGCTTGGCTTGGTTTAGCAAAACTCAGTTCAAATTGCCCAACAAACTAAGTTGACAGACCTTTGTTTAAAATCCCCATATAAGATTCTGTTTGGAAAGCCTTTCCTGCAGATTCGAATGCCTTCAAGCACTCCATTGCATCTCAGTTGATGCAGGACAAGTTTATGATCCATGGCACCTGTTGGATGAAAGAAAATAGCAGAAATCAAGCTTTCCTTATAGTCTGTTGAAGCCTTTCTGGAGATTCACATGCCAAATTCTTTAAGTACCTGGTGTTTTGGTTTCGTTGGGGATGATACAGCGCACAAAATGTGGGTGAGTTGTCCGCAAGTTGGACATCAGTTTGTTTAAGTTTTCCTGTAATTTGGACAAAGTGACTTCCAATTATCTGTAACTTCTAACATATTTCTTATTATTAAAAATCCTTCTGTAGCTCGAAGCTGTTTTATACTGTTTTCCAGACTATTCACATAATAGAGGTGCCCTGGTTTGTATATTTTTTTGTTTACAGACATTTTCAGGTTTATTTTAAAGTATCTGAAAGAAATTTTTAAAAGTGAAAATATCTGCACCTTTTAAAGGCCTGTGGTCTTTTTCTTTTCAGGCAAACCTTTACCATCCCTATTCTTTATCAATAGAGGAAAATCATCCCAACATGCAGCAAGGTATCGTCCCTATTCTAGACATCCTACGGCTTTGGTGATCAGCCATTTAATCTAGCAATATATTGTTGCTAATACTTATATACATTTTTTGCCTACCTAATTAATGGAAATTCTCTCTACAAAATGTATTTAATGAGCTAGATATTTCACATATACAACTATGCCAGAGTTTTGGGTATTATCTGTCTAATCTTAAGGAGAATAACTAAGAAGACATTACCTACCCTGAACAGGGCAGACACAGTTTGGAAAGAAGACCCCTTCTTCTTGGCTCCTTTCTTCTTAGTACCGCCCGACTCAGCTGGAGAGCAGGACACAAGTACAATTAGTTGTCTACATAGACCAGCTCCATTGCTAACCTTGCACATCGTGCTGATGGAGTCCTCAGCCAAAATGTGATAAAAGAACTCAACGACAAGCCAAGAGAACCATGCAACTTACCATCTTCCAAGGAAGCAAAGGCAGCATAAAGATTAGCCAAAATCTTGATTGATGACTTCTGATAGAGTGCCACAACAGTTTCATTCAAGGGATCTTTGTTCTTCTCCAACCAGCCAGAGATATTATAGTCCACAATTCCTGCATAGTGGATCAGGGAGAAGTGAGCCTCAGCCTTGCCTTTGGCAGGTTTCGGCTTCTGGAAATTGGCAGATTTCCCAAGATGCTGGTCATAGAGCTTGTTCTTGAAGGATGTGTCAGTTGCCTTAGGAAACATACACTCCTCTTCCAGGATGGAAAAGATGCCCATTGGCTACATTGAAAAACAAAATACTTTAATGTCAAGTATCCTCTGAAATTAATATTTATTTAACGAGTCAACAGTTATGTGTACCTTCTCAATAAGCTCAATGCAGGCAGCCAGATCCATTCCAAAGTCTATGAAAGTCCACTCAATTCCTTCTTTCTTGTATTCCTCTTGCTCCAGCACAAACATGTGGTGGTTGAAAAACTGTTGCAGTTTCTCATTGGTGAAGTTGATGCACAGCTGCTCCAGGCTGTTATACTAACACCAGAACATATTGTGTTAATACTGTTAATCTGGCCTCAAAGATATGCAGGTCAGCAGCATTTTGATTCATTGTTTAACAGAACCTAGGCAGATCAAGAGCCTAGGCAGAGGCTGCACCTGGAGAATCTCTTCCCAGATGACTTCAGACTCTTTGAGGTTGGGACAAGGCTGTGGCTATTAAGGATGTGCATTTTTATTCATCTGCTTATGAGGCAAGGCAGAGGGGCACAAATAATATATAATTAAAATGCTATGGAATTTAGCAGGAACACGGGGCTTTCTTTGCACTAGGCATGCAGGGGTTCTGTGAGAGTGGGGGCAATGCTATTCCATTAAATTGGTAGGTCCATCTGTCTGGATTGAGTGCAGAGGATAGACATAAAAGTCTTGAAGTTGCAGTGGATCGCCATACCTCAAAGATTTCAAAGCCTGCAATGTCTAAGACCCCGATGAAGTGCTGTCTGGGCAACTTTGTGTCCAGTTGTTGATTGATGCGGCCCACCATCCAGAAAAACAGCTTTTCATATACCGATTTGGAAAGGGCATTGACAGCATGATGTACCTGCAGACCACAATTCAAACAATTAGTTCACTGTCAGTATTTCTGAAAAAATCAATGTGTAAAAGTTAGTGATTTGCTACCCAGTGTAGAAGGAGCGAACTAATAATAACAGTGAATCAATCAGTAACACCAGGACAGGACGTTAGTATTAGAGCACTGCCCACCAAGTTCCTTCTTCAAGACAGGAGGGAGTGGGGCAGAAAACGTTGTTTTGTCACAGGGCTATCAAAGATATCCCAGTCAAAAGGTCAGAGAGATCTTAAAAAGAAAGACCCACTGGAAGAAGATAGATTATAATGATACTGAGTATCCATGATTTATGGTAATTATCTGTAAATATAGACATGTCTCTATTATTTAAATCTTGCTTTCCTGAAACTCTCACCTATCTGAATCCACTCCATGGCTCCACACTAGTGTTATATGTCTGAACAGCTTTACAGCAATGTTAATCCAGACAGAATGGGTTATACGAGAGCTATTCAAATACAGTTTCTCTAAACGGGTCATTCTGAACTTGAGAATATACAAACTGAAAGACATGTATCTTACTTGAGTGAGAGAATGCATGAACACACGAAGCTGACTCATACTGAATGAAAGATCAAGGTTAGCAATGCCTACTAACACCAGCAGCAGCTGTCTAGTCTATGAAAGTCCACTCAATTCCTTCTTTCTTGTATTCCTCTTGCTCCAGCACAAACATGGGGTGGTTGAAAAACTGTTGCAGTTTCTCATTGGTACGGAATTTAGTAGGAACATGAGGCTTTCTTTGCACTGGGCCCTCAGGGGTTGGGTGAGAGTGGGGCAATACTTGCAGAGGCACCAGCCAACCCTCTGTCTATTCCATGAAATTGGTAGGTCCATCTGTCTGGACCAAGTGCAGAGGGCAGACATAAAAGTCTTGAAGTTGCAGTGGGATTTTACCATTCTCAGATAGAAGTCATTCAGGTAACCTATAACCTGTTCTTTTTAACTGGACATGCTGGAAACTGAACTGGGTACCTTCTGCATCCAAACCAGATGCTATGTCCCTAACTGAGCCACGGTGCCACCCCAATGGAAAAATCCCTCATACAAGCTAGCAAGCATTTCTGGCCTGCTGGACAGACTCACCTGGTCCACAGTTTGACCTTTGGTCACATATTCATTCCCCACCTTCACTCGGGGAAAGCACAGGGCTTTCAACAAATCAGCAGAATTCAGACCCATCAGATAAGCTGCCTTGTCAGCCTCTACAAAACAAATGTATGGGAATCAAATAAATGGGAAGCCCTTTCAGGACAATCAGCACAGTCAGCTTTATTGGTACTGGTTTGAAAAGACAGAAAGCCACTCAAACTTCTGATCAGATCACAAGGACAGGCCAAATTAAACATAAGGCCACCTTGAAAAACTGTGTTTTTTAAAAAAAAATTAATGGTGTTACTTCAAAAAGTACTAAAATCACAAAATAAAAAGAAGCAAAAAATAATAATAATTAAATCCTATATTAACCAAATAAGTGCAGCTTAATATCACACACTCTCTCTTCCCAAAAATGTCTCCCACCCCTGCAGCTTATTTGACATGCCACTATTCAAAAGATGAGCACAAGAGGTTCTATGTTATAAAGAAAGAAAGAATGGCTATAACTTATCAGCAAAAGCAGGGAAGAGCTGCGTGCAATCTCTCTCCCCAGTGTACTGTCAAAGGCTTTCACAACCGGAATCACTGGAGTGTTGTGAAGTTTCCAGGCTGTATGGCCGTGTTCCAGTAGCATTTTCTCCCGACATTTTGCCTGCATCTGTGGCTGGCATCTTCAGTGTTCACTGGAAGCACTTCAGGAGTGGTTTATCCATTTTGCATTAAAAAATCACTGTCCACAAGATCTGAAAAATGATCTCTTTGAATGGTGAGTGCCATGTGTTTATTACCTTCTGTGCCATCTGGCTCTGCCTGCTCCTCTCGTGGTTTCTGCTTAAACTTCATGTTTCCATAATGCAAAACTGCCCCTGTCAGTTTATAGATTCCAACCTTCTCATCAGCAGTGAAGCCCAGGATATCTATAGCTGTCTGTAACATACAACAAGATGGTTTATGCAGCTGTTTGCTAAAATGATTCAATCAGTAACTGTAATAAATCACTGTACTCACATCTGTAGCTATTAGCTCCTCTTGGTCATCAATGCTTTGCACTGAGATCTCTCCTTGACTTATAAATGGGTAGTCATAAGGGTTGGTTGAAATGAGAAGCATTTCTGAAATGAAAATAGAAAATACCGTATAATTGGCACTGAACTAAGTTTAAAAATTGCAGAACATTTTACAATTCACTTATAAAAGTGGAAATAACAGATTGGATTGTACAGTTCATGAACAGGGCTCTGTTTGCAAAAGAGATCTTTTCTATCTCCTGCTCCCACAGCAGCTGTTATGCCCCATGAAATGTGCCCCTGGGATTCAAGGAATCCCTAAGCAAGCTGGGGTCTGCAGTGGAAGTGGGGTATTGGCAAAAATCACACCCACACACCCACACACACTTTTGATTCCCTTCTTTGTAATAATGAAATCATATGACTACTTACTATACTGTGGTGGTCATAAAGTAGTGGCAGCTTTTCCTATATGGGAAACCAGTCAGTGGCCCATTACACACAAAGTCTTTGCTGCGTAGTATACAGGCCAGTGTTTGCCGCAGCAAGATTTCTTGTACAGATGTATTTTCTGGAACCCCACTTTTACTTTCCACTCTCTTTGCGGCAAGTGAAACCACTTATAGCATGATTTAAATCTTGCTTTGCTGCCAGAGCAGGACAGATTTGCCAGTGCTTTTCCCCTTCCCATGCCCTCACAGCATTTTGCATCCCCCCTTCATGCAACACTTTGCATCCCCCCCCTTGCATCCCCCCTCATTTCTATTTTCCTAAGTACATTGATCAAGAGCTTGATAGCTTCATCTCCCACATGTTTAGTGGGGGGGGGGGACCCTCATCTCTGTCTAACATGTGTATTCAGTCTCTCCTCCACCAGCACAGTCTCAGCACAGCACTGCCTAGCCTCAGATGCCAGGTGCTCTGGAGCCTTTGCCCTCACCCCCGCCTCCACGCTGCCGGCTCCTTCCTGCCTCTCTAAAATGCACATATTGAGAGTTGTCATCATCCTCTTAATTTATTCTATTCACACACTGAACGTGTCATTTTTCGTTTTTTGTTGTTGTTTTGAGGGGGATGTCTGCAAAGCTATAGCAGCACAAATATATGCATATTGCAGCTTCTCTACTTGTGTCACCATAGCTTTGCAGACAAAACAAAAAAGGGGGAAATGACACGTGCACGGGATCACTAAGCAACACAAACTTTTGTCATCTACTTTTTAAGTGAAATAGCAAATGGATGAGCTGCAAGCAGAGGAAACCTTCATGGGGATTCTTCACGAAGAATCTGCTGCAGCACACAAAATGGTAGGTGCCACTGTGAAACTGACAAGAGTTCCTTGCAGCAGGCAGGCAAAAAGATTCATTTGGGCTGGCAACGTTTGTTTTCTCCCACACTGTGGGAACACAAAATGCCAAAAAGGATCTTTTTATAATATTCTAAATACTCTGTATTTATGCTATGTGGAATCCACCATTGTCTTGTCTCCTATTACAAAACTTAGAAGATGCTTCTGTCATACCTCTTAATATAAATGGAATCTTACTTACCAATCAGTTCTGGCTTTTTGTTGGACATAATCTGATAGAAAATGTGGTAACTTCTTTCAGCCTTGAGCTGAAAAGTTACTCGTGACTTTTCCAGCAGATCTGAAATAGAGATTTGTGTGAATTTTTGTGTATCCAGATTTGATATGAAACCCCCCTATCTTTCAGTGTAATTACTTACAGGTTTCGATATCTGCAGAGGCTAGTTTTCCAGTGGCACCAAAATGAATCCGAATGAATTTGCCCTGGCCAAATACAAAAATGAAACAGTCAGCACAAAATCCAGGGATTTTTCCAGAACAATCCTAAAGATACTTTTCTGTGAGTAAATGCTATTGAATAACAAGGGCTTACTTCAGAGCTGTCTCGCTTAGGCTTGAGAAATATTTGTCAATATTCAAAAAGACACCCCCTCTTCTAAGGACTTACATGCTATCAGGTCTGTGGAAGTGCATGGTTGGATACATGCCTCTGTAAATATTATGCAACTTACAAAGCGAGAGGAGTTGTCATTTCTCACAGTCTTGGCATTCCCAAATGCTTCCAATAAAGGATTGGCGCTGATGATTTGATCTTCCAGTGTCCCCTGTTTGAAGAAATATTTTAAAATCAAAATCACATAATAATTGAAATATTTACAGTGCATGTATATGAGTAACTCTTGCCCAAATTTTCTGCAGGCAGTATGGTCCAGAGATATTAAACTGCAGCTTGTCTTCACTAGGCATCCTAATTTAAGACATATTGTTAAAAGTTTGATTTCCACAGTAGCTTTGAATAAAGAATCCTTTAAGTTGTTTCAGTCTTCAATTTGTTTGGCTAATCATAGGGATCTCAATGATTTGCATTTATGTAACACTCACATGTTCAGAGGACTATATATACACTATCCTGTTTTATTCTTTACAGCAGTAAGGTAGGCCAATGCTGCAATGTCCATCTTGCCAATGGGGTGTTGGGCGCACCCAGAATGGCTTGTCTGAGGCCACTAAGTGAGCTCAGAACTGCTGGTGGAGAGAAGTTACAAAATTCCTCTGACTCATGAAGAAAGCCGGTCTTGTGATTTGTTTTCATATTGCATTTGGATTGGATCTGATTTGAGAGGGAACTCAAGACAGAATCTTTGTCAGCTGGTCCATGATGGCTCTTAACAACCATTGAGTGAGTTGATGGCAAAAATATAAACACAGGCTTATTTGCTTAATCACAGTGCTGTACACAGATTAGCTCTGAACTGATACTGAAGCATAATGAGGGGGAAAGTCTTAGGCTATTAGAGGACCGTGATTCACTTCTGCTTTATCTCAGATGACTGATCTTAAGTTTGGAAATGTACGTGAAGATGTTCATAAACAACTGAGTCTGGCTAGTACGCTAAGAGATTATGAGCTTAAGATGACAGTAACGTGATGGGGCCTTCCATGGCATTGGGTCATTTATTAGCATCCTGTGATCCCCTATTGGATGTAACACAAGAAGACTTGTGTGGAAATGGTTACAACACACTCTTCAGCCACTTATAGGCTCATTTCATTTGCAGCGTAAATGAACGAGACCATGACTTCATTGTGTACAGCAAGTATTATACAAACTATACAGTGCCTATATATACAGTTTAATATAGTTTGGAAGCTGACTCCCTTCTTGGACACAAATGGCCAAGATATGCTGATCCAGGCAACAATTCCCTTAAATCTGGACTATCGTAACACACTCTTGACCAGCTGAAAACTTCAAATTGATAAGGACCTAAGAAGAGTCCAGCTGGATCAGACCAATGCTCCATCTAGTTTGGGATCCTGTTTTACACAGTGGCCAACCAGTTAACCAGGAGTGTCATCAAATAGGCATAGATGTTGCTTTATAGCATTGATATTCAGAGGGCTACAGCCTAGGGTCGCCAGGTCCCCCTTGGCCAGCAGCAGGAGATGGGTGGTAGGGTTGCCAGATGAAGGTTGGGAAACTCCTGGAGATTTGGAGGTGGAGCCTGGGAAGGGACCTCAGTGGGATTCAATACCATGAAACCTGCACTCTGAAGCATCCATTTTCTCCAGGGAACTGATCTCTGTAATGCGGGTATGAGCTATAATTCTAGGAGATGCACAGGTGCCACATGGAAGGTGGCATCCCCACTACTGCCTCTGGATATGAAGGTTTGTTTTAGTCCAATTATGAACCTATCCTTCACAAATCTATCTGATCCCCTGTTAAAGTAATCAGTGCTCATAGCAATAATTATGTCCACTAGCAAGGAATTCCATAATTTTATTACTTGTTCAGTAAAAAAGTATTTTCTTTTGTTGGCGTTCAATCTGTTGCTCATTGGCTTCAACTATCTGGAGCATGCTGATGTGCACATATTATGCATATTTTCACAATGCTGCATTGGCCGGCTGTATGTTTCCAACATCAGTTCAAGGTACTGGTCTTCACTTTTATATTTACCTTCAAACCCCTAGAGTCTACATATTTGCAGGACCATCTCTCCCAACAGACCCCCATACAGCTCCTTCACTCTTCAGCCTGACACTGATTAGTCATTCCTGCCTGTAGGGTTGTGAGGCTAGCCACTGTTAGATTGTGAGCATTCCCAGGGATTTATTCAGCTTTGTAGGGTGATGTTTCTAAATGTGCCAGGAAAGTACCTATCTTGTTAAGATTCTGCAAACTGTGCAAAGTGAAATTTTCAGGAAGCCTTTCCACACAGACAGCTAAGGTTTTTTAAACACATCTGTTTTCATGGTACGTTTCACTAACTCCAGTCTCAGAGAAAGGTGGGTTGAAAATACTCAAAATAAATATTTGGTTTTTTATCAACCCATGGAGATGAATTGATCTTATGAGCAATCAGAACTGTCATTCATTAGGATTCCACAGAAAGGAATAACTAAGGAAAAATCATGATTAAAGTATTCATGTCATTGCTGTCCAGCATAACTTCTGTAGTTTAGAGTTTGACTGATTGCTGTACTTTGGCTGAAACCCCCCCTACTGTTCTAGTCATAAAGGAGACAGCTGCGTTGGACAGGCACATGGTTACAGATTTATTTCTTGTCAAGGACCAGACCTACTCGTTTACCTTCATTTTTGACTGGGATTCCTTTTTTTTGGATCCTTCAGCTGCAATTGTTGCAAAATACTGAATGACCCGCTTGGTGTTCACAGTCTTCCCAGCACCAGATTCTCCACTGTCAAGAACAAGCAATGATCAGATACAGGCAAATGGAAAGGCTGTGACTCAGTTTTACTCTGGCAACACGGAGAAGGGTTATATTGAAGAGTCTACTTACGTGATTAGGATGGACTGATTTTCACGATCTGGCAAAAGAGAGAAAGATAAATATAGAGAAACTAATTTACTAATGGTATAGAGAGATTTGCTAAATAACAGTGGTAACTACTAAATAAATTTCTCTTTAATAGGATATTTAAAAGGTATAATTATACTGATGCCATTATGAATGTTTCTATTGCATTGCTGTTCTTATTGTGTTTCTAGTTATGAAGCACACATACCAGTTAGCATGAACTGATAGGCATTGTCAGAGATGGAGAAGATGTGAGGGGGCGCCTCTGTACGCTTTTTGCCCCGGTAGCCAGCCACCACCTCTGGATTGTACACAGGCAACCATTTGTATGGATTGACAGTAACACAGAACAGGCCCGAGTAAGTCTGCATGAAAGTGAAAAGAAGGATAGTTAGAATTAGCCACTTGGCTAGTCTTCCTTAGCAGCAGGCAGGTACCAACTTACATATATCATCCAGGAACTGTAGCGTTCTTTGAGGTTATACAAAACTGCAGGTTCATGCAAGTGTGTCAGCATTGCCATGTCCTCAATTTTGTCAAATTTAGGTGGATTCATAGCATACACATCTTCTGGCTTGACCGTCAGTGTCTGAAATAGAAAGGCATAACATGAGAATCTGGCAAGGTTTTAATTCTAACTAAATGCGTTTATAACAGAGATCGTTATTGCTCAAGTCTATTATTACATAGAGTATTTTGCCAGCATTACAAATACTTTGTCCTTGAGCTTATCATTCAAATTTTTCACACTTTCAGACTATGCACTAATGACCTACTGCCAGGTTTTTATCATAACCATTTATTGGCTTCAATATAATACTTATATATTGCCTCATTGCTTCCAATCAAGGCATCAAAGGCAGCTAAGATTCCATTGTGGAATGTTTAAACTATGTTGTGACCTGCCAGAGCCCTTTGGGGATAGGGTGGAGTTCAAATCCAAAATAAATAAAAAATAAAACCAGAATTTAAAATATCATCAGAACAACAGCTAAAAACATCACCAGAAGTAAAATAACAACAAAAAGTGGTACCAATTTAACAATATCATTGACCTTCCAGAATAAGAAATTTTTTAATCTGTCCCAGAAGGACCAAAGAGATAGCCCCAAGCGCACTTTCCTTCAGCCTATCCAATAAATGGGCAGGGGATGAAAAGCCCCACTGAAATAAATGGTTAAATGTACATTACATTTGTAGCCTGCATGCCTTTAGTATCTTAGGGAAACATTTTTTTTCTGAAGAACTATTTCTTCAGAAGCTAGCTTATTCAAGTTATTCTAGAATTATTTTCTGTAGCTCATACTGGCAGAGAAAGCAGTTGGTAAACTTTGCTGCAATTTAACCTCACAACAATCCAATGAGAAAGAGTGTGTGTCTTGCCCCAAACTAACCATTAGGCTTCCAACTTGTTCAGGAATATAAGCCTGAATTAAAACCCAGTACTCCCTCCATGTCATTGCACAAGTGAAAAGGAAGAGTCAGGTTCTAATTCTGATCTATTTTGGCTGGGTTCTTGTTTAATTGAAAACCAAGTAAATGTTTGTTGAAAGCTGAAAGCTTCTCCCTTTCCTCCTCCCTTTCTAGAAGATGCTCACCTTGCCATCATCTGTTTCCACAGTGGTCTTGCCACCTTCAGTGCCCTTAATTTTTCCTTTGGCATATTCCTCCTTGGGTTCAGCCACATAACAGTATGTCTTGGCATCAAATGGCTGGTTCTGAGCTTCTATTCGTTCCTTCTCAGATTTTCGTAGGAAAGGGGCAGCCACCCCAAAAACCTCCATCTCTGAATCTCTGCTCATGGCTGCAGCTAAAAGAAAGACAAACAGTTCAGTTCTTTTCATTCTGTTCCAAGCTAAGATGTTTAAAATGAAAATCATATTTATATATCATCAGACTAGACACATCTCATTTTGCACAAAAATATAAGATCGTGAGTGGGAATGTTATGTGTAAATCAGGTGTAAAGGTGGGCACCAGCAATTCAAAATTCAGGCTGCCACCCCAAAACAACAGCTAATCAGAAAGCAGGTCAGTGGGAATGTTCACATATGTGTGGATATGCTTGTGGTGTAAATCCAAAAGACCCGGGCTTGTGCAAAACAAACTGGAGTATTTCCTCCCGGTCTTCACTTGATTCTTTCACTGAAGTAGGCAGCCATGCAAAGGGAGAAACCGGAATAAAATAGACCCGGATTGTAAGATACCAATTGTAACCCAGTATAAATGTGCTGTGCAGAAACAACCCATTATTCTTCTGTTTTACCAGAGTTCTTACTCCTACAACAATTATATGCACAGTGTATTCTGTAGTCCATATTTTCTTCAGTGCTTTGGAACTAATAAAAGCAACAACCCAGGACTGATGTGCAAACATGAAGTAGTTGCCTAAACTCAAAAACTTGGGTGCAAAATCCAATACAGAATGCAATTTAAGGTTGTTGTTTAAAAATCAACTTTAAATGGCCGACATTGGACAGGATGCATTTTCTGCTTTTTGCACCTGACATGTCTGCAGCATTTCTTCAAAACGTACTCTCATGATTAGATTGAAATATGGGCAAATGCTAAAGGCATACTGAGATAGCTAAGTAGTAAGTCTTAACTCAAACGTTTAAAACTTTCTTTCTTTTACTAGCCCATTTCACACAACACAAACAAAACATATTGCAGATTTTTTTTAAAAAAAAAGATTTGGCTTTTTTTGTCCTCGTAGCATGGGGGAGGAGCAATCTAGGGGAAATTGGTTATTTTGTCCAGTCCGCACCCCTCAGCTCTCTTCTCCTTTCTCTTCTTTCTTTCTTTCTCTCTCCTTTCCTTTCTCTCCTCTTTCTTTCTCTCCCTTTCTTTTCTTTTTCTTTCTTTCTCTTCTCCTTTCTCTCCCTCTCCCTGTCTTTCTCTCTCTCACTTCTCCTTTCTTTTTCTCTCTCTTCTTTTCTCTCCTCTGCTCTCCTCTCCCTCCATCCCTCCCTTTTCTCTCTCTCTTTCTTCTTTCTTTCTTTTTTCTTTTTTTCTTTCTTTCTCCCTTTCTTTCTTTTTGTCTTTCTTTATTTCCCAGGTGTTCCTGCATGTCCCTGTTGTTCCAAAGTAGGGCTGGTTTGATGTATCCCAGAGTCCTTTGTCAAAGGCATCTCCATTGCTTTTTTTCATTTATAACAATTTACAGAATAATATTACTGCCTTTATCACATTATTGTGGCTGGGCACTGAACACTCAAACCTTGTCTTAAGTTGTTACAAACTCCATGAAAATGTGAGCAGAGGATATTTTAATACCAATATTCACAAATTAAGAAAAATGTTTTCCTGTCTAAAGAGTGTGGTTATGGGTATGGTGTCTGGGTACAGTGATTAATGATATCTGGTTTTGATTCTAGAGTAGTTTCTCTTTTTAAAAAATAACAAGGCTTTTAAAGATGATCTTCAATAGATTATTTGAATTAGGAGACAGTCCTCCCTCCTAAAAGAACAGGCAAGGAGGATTTGCACACATTTGTGGTGCAATTCTTGGCATGTATGCGCAAGAGGAAATCTTATAGGACTGGACCTAGATGGCCCAGGCTAGCCCAGTCAGTTGGTGGAAGTCTAGGGTTGCTATGACAGGCAATGGTACCCCACCCCTGAACATCTCTTGCCCTGAAAACCACCTGCAACTTGAGGGCACTTTCCTCCCCCACCACCAAATGGAGAGATGTCCCTTAAAAGTTCAATTATTTATATGTCTAATCCAGATGCATGCCATGCAGTAATAATTCAATGGAAAAGTCCTTTTTTAATTGTAAGCATGTGCTGGATAAGCTGCATGAAAGGTTGAATGCCACACAGTACCTCTGAATTTAAAATATTTTTGCTCAAACCATCAAAAGGTCCGCTCAGCAGTTGGGAAGTGCCACTCAGTGGTGGAGGAAAATTGGAGGGAACATTTTGTACTTTGTACTATTTTAATGAGGGGCATATGAGTGGTGAGAAAAATTGCCTATGAAATTGTGAATTAAACTAGTGTAATCATGCAAATAGACACATCCAGGCTCTTCATAGGATTGCACTGTTAATCTGATTAAATGTATGTATTTGGGATACTTTTAAGTCAACCTTTCTACAAAACCAGGCTCAGGGAAGAACAAAATGATAATTTAAAAATGTATAATCAAAAAACCCATGAAAGCAAGTAGAATTTAATTCAGGTGGCATTGTCAAAAGCTCTCCTGAATCATTACTCTTTGCTCAGCTTGCAGAATCCCCACCAAGTTTGAGCCTTCCTAACAGTTTGTGGAAGGCAGTTCCGTAAAGCAGGAGCAACCACTGTATCAGCCCTAGATCTAGTAGTAACATCCTAGTTTTACATGAGTTTTGAAGGTACTAATCCTGCATTCCTTTAGGCAGTACGTTTTTATCATCCTGACCACAGTCTGTCAGCTGCAGAAAATTTAAATTGTTGGCATTATTTTTAGTAGGACCACTCCTTGTAGAGCTGTTTAAAACGAACAACAGTGCCCAAGATGAAGAGGCAACTGGTATACCACTGCACACCATGGAGAAGCTTGAAATGTCTTGATAGCTTAAGCACAATGCCTTGCTGGGGAAGGGCTTCTGATGTGGGATTCTTTCTACTCCCCAGTTTCTTAACTGTGCATATACTCTGGGTGTTAGAATAATAAGAAGTCCTGTACTGAGGCAGAGCTTAGTTTACCTCCATTTCTATCATTTCTACTGCCAGTACAAATGGGAGTTCCATTTTCCCATTCAGTAACACCCTAAATCAGGGGTAGGGAACCTGCGGCTCTCCAGATGTTCAGGAACTACAATTCCCATCAGCCCCTGTCAGCATGGCCAATTGGCCATGCTGACAGAGAACTGATGAGATATGGATTCCTGAGCACATCTGGGCTGCAGTCCTACCTAAATTATATACAAAGTGGCCACCAGTGTGTGCTGGATAAGAAGAAAGAGAAGAGTTGGATTTATATCCCTCCTTTCTCTCCTGCAAGTAGACTCAAGGGGGTTTACAAACTCCTTTCCCTTTCCCCCTCACAACAAACACCCTGTGAGGCAGGTGAGGCTGAGAGAGCTCAGAAGAACTGTGACTAGCCCAAGGACACCCAGCTGGCATGTGTGGGAGTGTACAGGCTAATTTGAATTCCCCAGTTAAGCCTCCACAGCTCAGGTGGCAGAGCAGGGAATCAAATCCAGTTCCTCCAGAGTACACCCTAACCACTACGACACTGCTGCTAGGATGTTACTACTAGATAAGGGGAAGAAAATAATGGTAAGATAGCCTGGAAAAGGAACTGCCACCTGTGTTCAGTGGAATATTGTTTGAATGAGGGAGCTTCCTAGTAGAATGGATGGGTGTGTATCTGTGCATGGTATGAAATCAGATTTTAGGCATCAGTTACTAGCAGATTCAAAGAACAGGGTAAAGACTAGTATGAAAATTAAGTCTCTCACTTGGCAAGGAATTATAATAAACAATAGCAGGTGATGATGGAGGGGAACAAAAGACTGGGATTTCCTACAATCCACTTTTATCCCTTTTAGTTATGTTCTTTTAGTCACAATTTGCATGCAGAATCCAGGCAGTCAAGTCACAGTTAGTGTTTCATATCATCTCCTAACTTATATTAAAAACATTGTGAATTTCATCAGTCTGGTTTAGAAAAGCACCAAAGAACAAATGACAGTATGGATAACTGTAATTTATGAAAACAAAATCAGTTACCACACTTTGAAATCTTACCTTTTTATTAACTACTCCCAACAGAAAGAAGAAATGATCTGGATGAAATGTCTAACCTGCAAAGGAGGAAACAGTAGAGGTATTGAGGGATCCAGGGCCCACAGGCAGTCCCAACAGCTGAGAATTTGTTGCAGTTTTCCCTTCTATGCAGTCTCAAAATGCACTGTAGAGATGGACCGTCTTTCTCTGCACACTCTCTTGCCAAACAACGTCTTGCATTTCTAAGCTCAGTTACTCTCCAACAGCCCTTATTGTTTATTGTTACACTTGATGGCCCTGAAGTCCACACAGTTGGCAGACTCTACAGTAGGGAGAAGGCAGGAAAGTATGCGTGGAGGGAGAGAGACGCAGAATCATTCTTACCTCTGACAATCCGTAATCACCAAGAATCCTTTCGTCTCAGCTGGCTTTTATAGGTTCTGATTCCCCTCTTGGCTCAACCCTTCCCTATATTTGGAAATCAGAGATCAACCTTGTGTTTTGCTTCCACACTTATTTTTTCACCATAAAATGTATTTATAGAAATGACCAACTTCAGTAGCCATTTATCAATTCCAACAGTTTGCTCTGGGGCAATAACTGTAAGTTCACGGTTATTTTAATGGTGGGATATAACTTACTGATGAAGGAGACATCTGACACCCAAATCTCTGGGACAAATGAAAGTCTGTGGCAATTTTATATAACCTTTCCAATGCTTTAAAGTCTGGGATTATAAAAGATCTATAGAAACCTATGTTAGTGGTACTGGACTTCGTGCTGCAAAAATGCTTGCATTGTATAGCCCTGTGCCAAGACAGTGTAATCAGTTGCATTTGAAGCAAAAATGCAATATTTTGCTTCCCAAAACTCACGTGCAATAGAAGAGCTCACTTTAGGGAGCTCACAAATAGGTAGAGATCCCAGCACAGTGTGTCTATATGTGAAAATATGTATGTTCCTGATGTAATATGTATAGTACTCATAATCAGAAAGAGTGTTAATATAGTTTTTAAAGCTAGTCATATCCCCTCACATTTAGCATCAATCAAAGCAGTAGTAAGAAAATGAATTATGCAATCTGCTGCTAAGTATGATCATTTGTGGCTCCATTTATAGACATCACACCCAGTTGTCATGTCTTGACAAGAGTGATTGTAAGACTGCTGGCATGTGTGACAATACCAGATCATATGGGCAAGGTCAACCACATGCGTCATTCTTCCTTTCCATTTGGCCAAGTCTGTATGGTTGTATTTTTCACACATATTCCCCAGTAGTTTAGGACTGAAGTATGTGGAGTTTCTTCCCTCACCACTGGAAGTCTGGGTGATGGCAGCTCTGGGATGAACAGTGGCGTTCCTGCCTAGGGACAGGGGGTACCCTATGTCCCCGGGCACCCCCACTTGGTCACGTGGGGGGGCGCCAACATTTCAGGGTCATTTGTGTGTTTGAATTTTTAGTGTTTTTCACGTTTTGGCCTTCAGGGGGGCACATTTTTAAAGCTAGCGGCACCAAGATTTCAAGGCGCCATCCAGAGACTGGCCAGATGATACCACCCGAGTTCGGTGATGTTTGGTTCAGGGGAAGCAAAGTTATGGACCCCCAAAGGGGGTGCCCCCATCCCCATTGTTTTCAATGGAGCTAATAGGAGATGGTGGCTACCTATTTGAGGGACCATAACTTTGGTCCTCCTGAACCTAACTTCACCAAACTTGGTTGGCATCATAAGAATAGTTACCAGATGATACCCTGAAATTTTGGTGTCACTTTGGTGTCACTATCTTTAAAAATACACCCCTGACTGGAACCCCAAGAAATTTGCCCAAGATTCTTTGTTTTGCAGTGACTTTGCTTCATTGTAGCCAATGGGGAATTTCTGAGTGTGTAGGCAGGCTGCATATTTTTGAAGATAGAGGCACCAGACTTTCAGGGTGGCTCCTGGTAATAGCATCCAGGTTTGGAGACCTTTGCTTCTGGGGGTTCAATTTTATGGGCCCCCACAAGGCTTATTTTCTTTCCATGCTCCTGCACATGAAAGCCTGCGGGCTGAGTTCTTTCAGAATTCTCTCAACTCGCCCCACCGCACCTGCACAAGCAAAGCTCACCAAGCTTGGATGCTATTACCAGGAGGCCTCTTGGAGCCACCTTGAAAGTTTGACGCCTCTATCTTCAAAAATGTGCAGTCAGCGCTTACACACTCAGACATTCCCCAGAATCTGCCAGGCTCTTCAGCAAGTTCTGTGGTGGGAAAAATTACTTTTCCCACCATAGCCGTCAATGGGGCTTTCTGGCTCTGTGGCAGAGGTTTCAATGGGAGGCACTGTGGTAGGGGTCTTGCTCTGGGTGGGGGCATTTCCTGCAGGGCTGCTGGTGTGAGTCTCCTGAAAGGAACCAGCCAAATTTGCTAAAATGTGTGTGGAAGAGGAAAATGCTGTGGGCACCGAGTTGAAGGTGAACCTGATGCCCTTTACCATTCGGCGTCCCAGGCAAACTTTAGCAAAGTTGGCTGGTTCCTTCAGAAGACACACCAACGGCCCTGCTGCTGCAGAGCGAACCTACAGTGCCTGATGAGCCTGCTGCGGCTGAGGCGAAAGCCCATTGACGACTATGAGCGGAAAGTTCCCACCTGAAAGGCTTGCTGAAAAGCCTGGCAGTGAGGGGAGGCCTGGTGTGTAAGCACTGACCACACTTTTTTGAAGATAGAGGCGCCAGACTTTCAAGGTGGCTCCAAGAGGCCTTGGGTAATAGCATCCAAGCTTGTTGAGCTTTGCTTTTGGGGGTGGGTGGGGGCCGAGTTCAGAGAATTCTGAGAGAACTCAGCCAGCAGGCTTCATGTGCAGGAGCATGGAAACAAAATAAGCCTTTTGGGGGCCCATAAAATTGCACCCTCAGAAGCAAAGGTCTCTAAGCCTGGATGCTATTATCAGGAGGCCCTCCTGGAGCCACCCTGAAAGTCTGGTGCCTCTATCTTCAAAAATATGCAGCCTGCCTCAGAAATTGGCTACAATGGAGCAAAGTCACTGCAAAACAAAGAATCTTGGGCAAATTTCTTGGGGTTCCAGTCAGGGGTGTATTTTTAAAGATAGTGACACCAAAATTTCAGGGTATCATCTGGTAACTATTCTTATGATGCCAACCAAGTTTGGTGAAGTTAGGTTCAGGAGGGCCAAAGTTATGGCCCCTCAAATAGGTAGCCCCCATCTCCTGTTAGCTCCCATTGAAAACAATGGGGATGGGGGCACCCCCTTTGGGGGTCCATAACTTTGCTTCCCCTGAACCAAACATCATCAAACTCGGGTGGTATCATCAGAGCAGTCTCTGGATGGCGCCCTGAAATCTTGGTGCCACTAGCTTTAAAAATGCGCTCCCTGCAGGCCAAAAAAACACCAAAAAATATCCTCCCAAGCCCAAATACCTTGCTTTCGCATTTGTTCATATTTAGGCAGGACATAATCGGACAATTTTTGTCCAAATTTGCCCAAATTTGCCCAGATTCCAGCCGAATCTGGTATTTGTTTCACCTGAATCTCCAACCCTCGAAAGTGATGCTGTTTCAGGGTGGGGGAGAATCCACCCCCAAATAGCATCACTTTCAATTTTGTTGGATTTAAAAGAAGAATCTGGATTTAAAAGAAGAATCTGAGCTCCCTAGTTTAAACACTGTTGAAAGTGATGCTGTCTGGGGATGGATTCCACTGGAGGTGTTTCGTGAGAGATGATGCTGACATTTGTTTGGTAAATGTTTTGCTTGGGGGTGATTTATGAGAGATTTACATGCTTAATACCCACTTGCACTGGCTTGGAGTTGTTTCTCAGGCTAACAACCTACCTCATAGGGTTGTTGTGATTAGGAAATTAGGAAAAGAGTTGGTGGGAGAGAGCCATGTATGTTTTGCTGGGAGTGGGAGTGTTTTGTGAGCTGGTGCAAAAAAAAATCATTGTTTGGTCATGGTGGGGGAGGGTGGCCACCCATATGCTGGGGGGGTGGTGCCAAACTCAGGTTTTGTCCCCTGGCTCCAGTTTGCCTAGGTACGCCTCTGGGGATGAAGGATACTGAAGAACCGAAGAACATGTTTTGAAAGAGTGACTAAGTTTAAAAGAGACACCAAAGGACTAAAATAACTGCAGCTTAGATGCTTGAAAGACCAAGTCCTGGATGCTTAGTCATTATCTGATCAACATTATCACACTTCAGCCTTTATCCGTTGGGATTATTAACTTGCCACTCTCCTGAGCAGGCACAGCCTGCTAATGAACTATGTCTAAGAACTACAGCTATGCCACTACCAAAGAGGAATCAGTAACAGCTGATGAAAGCAGTCAATGTGTAAAGCAAAATATTCTAATGAGAAACGAAGGGCAAATAGTAACTAAGGAAAATTCCCAGAGGCTGCAGAGGTGCAAGATTCATGTACTTGCAATGAAAGTATTATATGATGTCAGCTTCCCAGAATCTCTCTCCAATTCTCTCTGCAGGAAAAAAAAATTCCCTGATGCCAATTCCCATATTGTGGAATACAGAAGTTGGATCTGAAGTCTCAATCTTATGTAACAATCAGATGTGAGTTGTGAATTCTCCTCAGTTCCAGTGGGGTGTTTGATTCATTTTGGGACTGTGTGGCTTGTGAAGAAGGGGATTCTGTGCCATTTTCAAGACCTGAAACAGTTCCAGGGCAGCATAGTCCTGATATGAATCAGGCACCCCTTGTATGAGTGAATGAGAGAAAGAAAAAGAACCCAGAATGCACACTGATTTGAGTAAACTATTAAGTTCCATGGTAGTGCAGATATGACAACTATTATAAACTTAAAGCAGTATTTATCAATGTTTGTTTCCTAAAAATACCTTCACTATTTTCCTTTATTATTTTGTTATGGTCTCAGAATCCACAAGAAAGTGTTCCATAGAATGCATTCCAGTCATGGGGATGGAACCACTGTATGTCCAGTTTGTACACACATAGGCATGTGTCCATATGAAGTCAACATGTATAGGCTGGGAGCAGAGCCAGTATGCTCACAAGAAGTAAGGGCAGCATATCAGTACCACTGCCCTTCTGGGTACATTGGCCTTATGTGTGCATATACTGTGTGGACCGATAGAGTTGCACACAATTCCTGGTTAGGCTAAAACTGTTAACAACAACATGAACTGTAAATAATAGCATATCCCCAGTAAAAATGTGATCCCCAATATTTAGAGGTAGGAGTTTTCTTTTTAAAAAAACAAAGACAGTGAAGGACAATGATTTCCTCTTAACCAGTAGAAATTTACACAATCCCTCTTACCCTTTTCTCTTTGCTGAAGTATCTACAAATTCTTAGCACTAGAACACACAAGCAGAATGAGAACAGCTATTTTGAAATTCACTATACCCTCAAAGTGCCTTAAGAAAGGCTTCATGATCACTTAAGAATAGTGCTTTTGAAAAATCCAAGGTTGTTGGAAAGAGCTGCACAGACCAAGGGGTCAAGTCTACAGAATGTCTCAGAGTGGGGGTGGGAAGAACTGGCTGCCACAAGTTGTTTAAAAAAAAACCCAGAAATTCACCTATTCTAAAAAGAATCTGTTAAAAGGAAATTATAAATGGCAAATCGAACATTCTTGGGAAGAGTGCCCCAAGTTACTTGCTGGCTTAGTATCGTGGCTTCATCTCTGAGGTGAAGGTGACAGAAGCTCCAGGCTAATGGCTGATCCCCAGAGAGTTTCTTTCATTTGGTTCCAGATAGCATGATTAGCATCCTGTCCTTTCCCTCACTTAAGGACACTCAAGAATGGTCATAAACAGTCACTTCTCTCATGAAAGATGAATTCTTAGAATCTTGTCTAAGCCCAGAGGATGAGCTCTGTCTTTTTTTAGCAGCAGTCTTCTTTGGTCAAGCGCCTTTTGAATGTACTGCCATTTTTGTATTAGGTGTCCCTGGAAAGCTGAGATGATCCAGAAGCATCAGTTTTATAGCAGATGTCAAGCACGAAGGGAGGAACTTTGCCATGGTATTTGATGGTATGACAGGTTAATGTGAAATGCGGATTTTCCCAACACATACAGAATAAGGAACCAGCCAGCCTAGCCTTAAATTCCAAATAATTGTTTTAAGAATGTTCAAGTCTCTTTGCTTTCTCCTTTTCTCTCATTACAGATTTTACTGCCTAAGACTAGAGAATTCACCTCCGCACCAGACCTATGCCACATACAATGTCACAGCCCAGTCAGTACTACACTATGCCCTTTCTATAATCGTTACAAAGCAACCAATTAACTTTTCACAAGCTAAGCTCTGTGAATTCTGTGTAGCTGGGAGTCTTTTTTTTAATTAGAATTCTTACTAACCACCTATCTATCATTCACATGTTTATCAACTCCGTTTTATAACTCTACTGTGAGGTAGGTTAGGCTGGAAGTGAGTGACTTACCCAAGGCCATCCAAACTGCATGGCTGAATGGGAATTTGGACATGACTACCTCCCAAAGCCTAATCCAACACTATGACCACTAAAGCACAACTTCGAACATGTGGTTAATTTATACTGCAGGCTACTAGTTTCTGTATCCTAAGATGGCACTATTTGCACAGACTGACTCTTTCATGAATGGTCAGGCTCTATAAAGCAGCTGCTTATTAAAGTACATAAACTTTACATACAAATATATCCATTTACACTTAAAATCCAAAGACTTCTAACATTAGTGGGCAAGTTACTTCTTCCAGTTTGAAATCTTGTCCTTACAAATAAAATTGGGAAAGCTTTTCTGAGTATTGTGGGGAAAAATTGGCATATTTTTCACCATATAAAATTATTTCCAAGGTTGAATGTGGCTTTAAGACCACAGATTAGCCACATCTGCCACAATCAAGGCAATAAGGTAATATGCTTTAAAAGTACACATACACATATATGGAAATTGGCAAAGCAGAAATTATTATTTTGTGTCTTTCTTCAACAAAAGGGCATAGGATTTAGCAACACAGTTCTGGCTTGTTTGCCACCTGATATGCTTCTGTGGATGACAGCACTGAACTATTACAATTGCCATCCTAAAATAAACTATGATGGATACAAACCATTTTACAGCATTTATTTTAATGACACAGTCACCCATCTGTAGGGTTACCAGGTTTCCCACTACAGTGGGTAGGATTGCCAGGACCCTCCTGGCAATGGGAAGATCTTGGGGGGCAAATACTTAAAACAGTGATTGGGTGTACAGGCAATGACATCACTTCTCACTCAATCCTCCCTACCAAGCCGGCCAGGGTCTCCCGTCTCAAGGTCAACTCAAGAAAGAAAGTGGGGGAGGGGGAGAAAGGCTTTTATTACTGCTTACAAAAACACTGCTGATATCCATCACTGAGGATCCCTTCAACACAGCCTGGCACTACTCGGCTCCCTGCATGCAAGATTTCCATGTAAGAGAGCCCTCACTCTGAAAATCTGCAAATGGATTATTTACATAAACAACCTGGGGCTAAACCAGGGGCCTCCCTATGCCTACCCCACAGGGCTGTTGTAAGCAAACGGTCCAGTAGCCATACTCAAGGTGGTGCCCCATTAGAGAATGGGGAAGGCCCCAGTGTTGAAGAATAGCCATCATCCCACACACATCCTGATCATCCCCCACCCCTTTTGGCTCACCTTCTTCTACTCATCGACCAGTTGAGTGTCGGCAGGCAGCTGCAGGAATCAATGGGCAACGGCCTGCCATAAGCAAGCACTGGGAACTCTAATAGTTCTAGACTACTGTTAATCTGGTTCATTTCCCCTCTGTCACCTCCTGCCATTTTCACCCTCCATTTTCTATTTTTTTCCCCACCAGCCTTTGAGGCACCAGTGAAAAAATGGCTGTCTCCAATGGATTAACAATGCTATAGTACACTACTTGATTTTATCTTGTGCAATGTAATTATTTGTTATGTTTTATGAATTGATTTTATACTGGGACAGAATATAATTTTACATTATATTGTGCAGGATGGTTCTGAAGTCCTGATAACTTATTTCTTCTTTATACTTCATGGGATCTGTCAATAAAATAGTACTTAGTACCCTCGACATGCCCCTGTGATCATGTTAGGGTAGACACTGCAACAAAAAGACAGAACAAGCAACAAGTTGCATTGACTTGAGAAAAAGGAGTGGAACAATGGAGAAGAGGTCCAGAGTATTGTTGAAGAGGTGACAGTGTGCAGTTTCATTAATGTAAGCACTAAGAGGTGTTTAGTTCATTCCAACTCTAGGGGAGCTTCGATATGTAAGCTGCTCTATTGTTCAGGGTCTACTCAAGGATTCTCCTGTTTTCCTTGCCACTTACGCTTCTGTTCTGCTTCTGTAAGTAAGTTCTTACATCCTGAATGTCTTTCTCTTGTTAGAAGGTCTACAATTAGTTAATGGTTTATGCAATCCTGTTGTTGCTCTGAACTTTCCTGGAAGTAATTCTGCATGTATGGGATTGGATTATTTCCCCAACTCTGCTAATAAACATGTGGAGCAACACAAGAGAGAATGAAGGTAAGGAGCATTGCTGTGTCTTTGGTTTCTGTACCCCATAATGACATCCCCTGTACCAGCAGCCCCAGACATATTCTAGTAATCTCCCAGATGCATAGGTTACATGCTGCTGCTGAGAACAGCATACCCATGTTGAGATCTCCCCCTTTCACATAAACCCACACTGGGATGTCATCAGATTGTTGGCGCCTTTGTTCCTACCAGAAACAACCAATTGCAGAGAATCACTGGGCATCATAACATGTTACAGATGTTATAGGTTAAAAGTCAACACAGCTATCACACTAGTGATAGCAACTCTGTGTTTAATTATTATTATTATTATTATTATTATTTATTTAATTTAATTTAATATACCGCCCTATCCCCGGGGGGCTCAGGGCGGTGCACAACATAAAAACATCATATATAAAATCATCACAGTGTTGTTATCATAAATACAGTTAAGAACAACAATTATTTCCTAACACAGCGTCCCACGAAACCCTTGCTTAAACCCTCCCAAGAAAAAATAATGGGTCCCGATGGTATGAGGGACCCATATATAGCAGAGGGGAGGGGCAGGGGCACCCTCAGTGGCTGGTCTCTCGAAAGGCCCGGTGAAATAACTCAGTCTTACAGGCCCTGCGGAATTCTCCAAGGTCCCGCAGGGCCCGGACAACTGGAGGGAGAGTGTTCCACCAGGCAGGCGCCAGAGCTGTAAAGGCCCTGGCCCGAGTGGAGGCCAACCGCGTCATTGAGGGTCCAGGGACCTCCAGTAAATTGGCCTCTGCCGAATGCAGAGGTCGAACCGGGACATATGGGGTAATGCGGTCCCGAAGGTACGAGGGTCCCAGACTGCGTAAGGCCTTAAAGGTCAACACCCACACCTTGAAGATGATTCGGAATTCAACTGGGAGCCAATGCAGACGGCACAACACAGGTTGAATGTGTTCTCGAAAGGAGCCCTCTGTGAGCAAGCGAGCCACCACATGCTGGACCAGTTTCCGGATCAAACGCGAGGGAAGGCCCGCGTATAGCGAGTTACAATAGTCTAGCCTGGAGGTGACCGTTGCGTGGATCACAGTGGCTAGGTCAGTGTTGGAGACGAAGGGAGCCAACCGTCGGGCCTGACGAAGATGGAAAAACGCTCAGTTAAATGCGTAGATGAATTAGATGAATTAAATGCCTAGATGAAAGAGCTCAGTTAAATGTCTAGATGAATTCTGAAAAGATTCCATTACAGTTATTGCTGAAGATGTGTCACTCTTGCCCCAAAGCTGTTCTGATGATCTCTGGGAGTTATAATTAATTAAAGCATTTTAGTATTTCTTTACAATCATGACAACTTTCTCGAGTACTTAATATTTTTGTAGCCTTACTGACCCTCTGTTGAGAGTTTAAAGATGATCTGATGCTACCAACCAAGCCAAATTGTTGCAATATTTCATGTTTTTAGTCATTTGGTTTAGCAAGCTGCCACAAGAACATTAAAACTGAAGATCTCAAATCAGGCGATTTAGACCTTTTACTCTTCTTCTTTGCATTCATTCTTTCACAGCAACTAGTGCTATTTATTAGTGCTAATTAGTGCTATTTATTAGTGCTATTTCCTGTTAAGTTCAGGCCTTATCTTGGTCTTGCAGTTGTACATAGCACAAAGCACTTAGTTCTGGCACTGCCTCTTAAATCTATTTTGGAATGACCATAAAAGTGTCTTCCTTTACTGTCCTCCTCCCTCTGGGGTGGCTGGCTGCAAAGATACCCACCTGTGCTGTCCCTCTCCTTTGGAATGTCTCAAGCCTTTAGTCTTGGGCTGGAGCATTGTCATTCCATTGGAGAGGACCCTTTTTTTGGCTCTCTGCATTGCATACCATGAATGCAGTTGCTTCTCAAGGAGACAAATGGAACAGCAGTGTCTCATTCCAGAGGAGTCTGTCATGATGCCCTGGCTTACGATGGCATAGGCAAGATTTGAAAGGGGGGGAGGGGGTTATGGAGCCAGCTTTTCCAAAGAGATGCTATTATACATTAATATTCTGAAGCTTCAAAATAGACTTTTAAAAATAGCTTTGAAATAGGCAGCATCAGAAGAAAGCACAGTGCCTTCTCCTAACATGTATTGCTATTATTCCTAAAGTCATAATCAGGACTTTACTCTTTCAGACACAACTTTGCAAGGTTTTTTTCCTCAGAGTTTCCTTTGATAGTGAAAATTTATTTGTTGGCACTCCTTCAGGAATCAAGGTTACTATTCTTCAGGTGTGGCCTGTAGAGTTACAGCTGATCTCCAGCCTATTGAGATCAGTTCCCCTGGAGAACGTGGCTGGTTTGGAGGGTGAACTGTATGACATTACAACCCACTTAGGTCGCTTCCTTCCCCAAACCTTTCCCAGTCTCCACCCTCAAATCTCCAGGAACTTTCCAACCCAAAATTGGCAACTGTATCAGGAGTAGGGCTTCCCCCACTAGGTCAGTTTTAATCGCCTGCCTGCAGGGGTGTGGTATTTTTGTCTTATAGTCCAAACTAGTGATATTTTTGTGCTAATCAAAGTTTCTGTTGAACAATTAAAATTATTACAACTTACGACCCTAGTTTTAAATTATCATGAAGCGAGCTGGGAAAGGTGGCAACTTTTTAAGGCAGAAGCAAAAGGAGGACTTGAAGTGATGAAGTACAGAGCATGTTTTTGACTAGAATCAGAAACTGTTGTGCCCCTGTGTTGTTCAAGCTATGTTCTTAATAGTGGTGCTTGTGTACATCAAATACTTAGTCTGTACAAAGTGAACATTTTCCCTACTTATCAAAATACTCAGGCCAAACAAAGCTTACAAACATGTCATCTATATATATAAAAAGCTAACAGTGACTTTGTTAGTCACTCCCTAACACCGAAACGGCTGGACAGATTGCCCCCAAATTTTCACATGACGTTCCTCCCTGTTGCGGGCAGGTAATTGGACCTTCAAATCGCCGAAAGTCCATACCTGACCCAGGTAAAACGTCTTTTTCCTGGCGCACCAGGCTATGAAGCTGGCTGTGTTTAACTGTCACCCTTAGAATGTTCGTGCAGCATGTCTGTGGCCTGAGGGCTTAGAATGTTCGCTCAGATGGGCAGAGATGAGCAGTGAAAACAGTAAATAGGTAATACTGTTAGGTAATACGAGTGGAAGTGAAACACATACACACTTTGCCACGTGAGACGTCAGGTGGGGTTCCCCCCTCACACGCAGGTAACTTTCACTCTCTGTGCCTCACCCACTGCTACCACACAACACACATACTCTCATACACATCCAGCTCATCCTCACAAACCTCACTCTGCCCTTCCTCACATCCAACCAGTACTTACCCACTTCCTCACCATATTCGCCACAGCTCTCTTTTACTAAAAGCGAGCTGGAGTTTGCCTTTTTCTTCTAAGAAAATCCACGGGGTGGGGGTGAACCAACACTACTGGCTCTGCTTCTTTTGCACATGGCCCTTTAAGAACCCAGGGAGCTGGCCTCGATCTGAACGCCTCACCACCCTGCCTCTGCTGCCTGACTGGGATAGCCTCCTTGCCCCAGTTCTGCCTTACCCAAGCCAGGACTGTGAGTGTCAACCAGCCTTATGGACAGCGGGATTCGCACTCTGGACAGTTCCATTGTGGAATGGAAAGGGCTACCTTATACTAAAAAAAGACACCACCATATAACAATGTGAATTGAAAAGGGAAAGAGGGATTCCATTTGACCACCCCAAAAGGCTATGCTGTGGACCTGCATGGACATCTGTGTGGGTTGTGGACTGTGATGAGAAGGACAATTGCCACAGCAATGCGTGGCTGGGCCCCGCTAGTCTTAGATATATCCATTATCACAGGGAAAAGTGTCTTCTTATCTTCTAAATTGTTTGTATATTTACATTGTATTCTTTTATTAAATGCATAAAGTTCCAGACAGTTTAAGGGAACTCAGGCATACAGAGGTGGATTCAGACAACATTTTCTGGAACAGAAGGGATAGAATAATTTTTACCTGCTCCTCTTTCTGCTGCAGATTTGCCTCTCATGCTGTTGCTGGGGGTCTCCTCCCCCCCCCCCCAACAGCATTTGAGGGAGAGCATTAGGGTACAGTGGGATGGTGGTGTCATGAGCATGCTAGTCCACAAATTGAAGTGTCTTGAGTGAGTGGAAAATTTAATCTGTATCCAGCTGTACCCAGCCAGGAAAAATAAATACTTAAATAAGTGTTAGATTAGATAATCCCCTTGCCTAAGTATAAGTGGTTAGACACAAATTATCTGGCTCCAGCAAAATTGTCTTCAGCAGTGCTCCATTCATCCTGACTTTGATCACCTGAAATCACTATCAAAATTATATCAAATACCTTTTTAAGACCCTCCTCATTGAAAGCCATGGATGTGGGACCACTGGATTTAACAGAGGAAGCGGTCTTCAAAGTTGGCGAAACTATCACTTAGCAGAAGATGATCTTGAATCCAATTTATAATCTATACAAATTTCCATCTAAAAACCATCTGCTGCCATAATCTATGATACCACAAACCATTTGCCAGTTGTCTTCTTCCACAATCACTACAGATTTGTGAGCAGTGTGCATTTTCAAATTAATGGTTCTGCTATAGGCTTCTTCTGCACAGCAAAAATAAAATGACTTGCAGATGTTATAAAAAGAACCGTTTTTGCTTTTTTTCTGCATAGCATGGAAAAATTAAGTGTTGCCGGTGAAAATAGTTCTTTTTCCTGCCATTTTCTGTCACTTCAGAGATCCTCTGTGCCACTCACCTTTTTGCTGAAGGTTTCCCACAGACATTTCTTCTGCTTGCATCGCAGCTGCCTGCCATTTCAGTGTTTAGCATACATGAATAAACTTAGTTTAGCCTAGCACTTCCACAACATGTTGTTTGTTCCATTTTCTTTTTTTGTTTTCAGTGAGGTGTCTTCAAAGCTACGAAGACACGATGTGATTCTCATATTGTGTCATCACAGCTTTGAATACACCGCATTAAAAAATGAACAAAAACGACATATTTGTGGAAGTGCTAGGCAAAATTAAGTTTATTCATAATCTTTAAATGCTGAAATGGTGGGCAGCTGTGATACAAGTCAGAGGAACTTCCATGAGAAACCTTCAGCACATGGCAGGTGGCTTGGAGGATCACTGCAGCGGCAGAAAATGGCAAACATGAGCAGTGGAAAAATGACGTCTTGGAAAAAATATCTCTAGTTTAGCGTTTTCAAAATACAACAGGTTGAACTGAAATAAAACGTAGAATTCTTCCCCAAGATGCTTCTTTTTACGTCCTTAAAAGTTTCTTTTTACGTCCTCAAAATGTTTTATTTGTGCTGTGCAGAAAAAGCCATAGATATCCACTGAGCTCAGAAATGTTGTAATTTATATACATCTGACCAAGTGCTACAAATATCACACATACAAAAAAATTCATAATGATCTCTGTCATTTGTTCCCTTAAGATGGATGCCCTAGAGAAGTTCTATTATCATATCAATAATTTCCATCCTGATACTACATGTTTGCTTGTCCAGCCTGCACAAGTTAATGTTTTGAATAATAGTATCTAAACAATAAATAGCTTAACTATTTTACATGAAATACTCAGTTACTGCTATACCTCCCTCCCTGTTCCATCGATCACTTAGACAATATCATGCACTCTATTGTCCATAATTAGTCCCTACAACTGTATCTGGGTGAATTTCTCACACAGGGCATGCCTTCAAGAGCTTATAATGGGAATTTTTGTATAAACACATTTCAACCCAGCAAGCCGAAAAAGCACAATGAAAGCAAGCATCTAATATGTGCTTGACCTAATGGTACAGAATTGGTAACAAGTATGGCAGAACATTAGAGTTCACATCAATAACCACAATAGTATAAAAAGCTGTTAATAATAGGAAATTATATTGTTGTATAGTGGTTTTGTTCCCACTCCCAGCGTAGGCTCCCATATCACTGCTCTTTTCAGGTGCCTTGAAAAAAATTATCACAGCTATCCCATGTCATCTGGATCCTTGGAAATTCCCATAATCATATTTGATCCTGCTTTACTTAGGACAGTTTGCATTGCAGCTCTACACCTCGTAATCTCCTAGTCCTTAAAGCCATCTCAAGTGGCGAGTGCCTCCTATCATCTTTTCAGTCACCTTAGAAATTATGCATCCAGAGAGAGTGAGACAAGGTGCTGACAATACAGGATGGCTCTGCTGCGACACAAATTCCATAGATGTGAAAGTGAGAAGGGACTGGCCATAACAGTTTCTGTGAACTGGAAAGTTCTCCCAACCCTTGCTTCCGTGAGTTTGGGCTCTCATTAATGGTTTCCAAAAGATTCACACAATTTCAGGTCTTTGTCGTGGTACTGTTTGTAAGCATTTTCGTGAACACGAAGGACCCAAAAATAATTCCTCATCACTCATAACACAGGGGCCCCCTTACACACAATCCCACCCAACTGTACAATACAGAGAGTCATGAAAAAGAAAAAAACTGTTGTGTAATTTCTGAACTTGAATAAATGTTGTAAGCTGGGGGAAGCTTACAATGAGCCCTCAAGACAGAGACCAGACACAGTCTCCTCATAGGAACCAAGCTTAATAATATTTTAACTCTCCCCCATCCCCCTCCGCCACCCACATTCCCCAGTCTGTCATATCTCCTGCAGAGCAGGACATTAATCCTTCAGTTACCACATCCCTCCCCACAAAACCTATGAATAAGTAAAACAACTTAAGCGAACAGAATGAACAACTAACTGGAGGAATGGGGTAGACCCTCAACTGAGTAGCTACTTTACTGATTATTCAAAACAAACAACAACAAACCCGATGTTATCGTGATCTTGCTTTTGCATAGATTTATCTCTCACCCATTCTCTTCCCTCCTGGCCTTATTTACGGGATCAGGGCCAGTGAGGTACTGAGGGCCAGTGAGGTACTGCAAGATTCCTTGGTGGATAGAGGCATACCCCAAATTTGCTTCGTGGTGGATAGAGGCATGGATAGAGGCATACACCAAATTTGTTTGTGGTGGCTGCTGTTATAGTTTTTGCTTCTCCCCACAGCAGTGCTTTCCCAAAGAACATAAAAACAGGAATTCTTCTGCCTTCATCACTATATGCTGGGCCTAACTTACAAGGAATAATCTGAGCAGAGGTCAGACACGGCCTTCTGATACAAACCAAGTTTAATAAGGCTTAATCCCCACACACCCCTGCAACAATCTGGCATATTTGGGAAGGTTTTTCTATTGTGTTTCACTTATGGCTTAGAAATACAACAGTATTATACAGAAATACAAGTAGTAGCTGAACTTATGTTTATTTCGTTTGTTTTTAATTGTTTTATTTGTGAGCCACTTTGAGTCAGCATTTCGCCTGAAAGGGTAGCCTATACTTCAGCTATCAAATGAATAATACACTTGCTGAAATGGAATTACATGCGGTGTTCACAAGAATGAGTTAAGCTTTGTGGTTTATCTTTCGGCAAGTCTAGTCATATGAGGGAATATATTCAAATCCCATTTATGTCGAAGCTATTTACAAATCAACAGTTGTTTAATTGCTTTAATTAAGATTAGATTTCCTTTCTCAGCTATTACCCAGCATTCCAATCTCTAGTTTCACTCATTTGGTGTCAGGTAGCAACTAGCACTGCCTCTTAATTGATTTTCTTATGCTGGGAAATAAAATTCAGCATACATATAAAACACCTCTGTTGAGAAATATGCAGCAGTTCTGGAACACTTGAAGGACATCATGAAGATTTGCCAATCTCCAGGTGACAGCTGGAGACCAAGGATTACAACTGATCTCCAGGCAACAGAGATTAGTTCACCTGTAGAAAATGGCTGGTTTGGAGGGTGGGATCTATGGCATTAGGGTTGCCAGCTCCAAGTTGGCAAATACCTGGAGATTTTAGAGGTTGAGCCTGAGGAGGGAGGTTTGGGAAGGGGAGGGATATGATGTCATAATGCTACCTGCAACCATTTTCTCCAGGTGAACTGATCTCTGTGATCTGGAGATGAATTGTAGTCTCAGGAGATTTCTAGCCACCATCTGGAGATTGGCACCTCTACACTTCTGAAGACCACTCTCCCCAAACCCTGCCCTCAGGCACCATGCATTCCCAAATCTCCACGTATTTCCCAACCCAGAGTTGGCAGCCCTAAACATCAGGCTGGCAAATACAAACAGCATTCATTCCTCCATGGTAGCACTTTACTCTCTTTCTTTAGACAGCAACATTTAAATTGAAAGGCTTAGGAACCAATGGAGGAGTCTGTGAATTGAAGGGGTTGTGATTTTTGCAGTACTCCCTCCCACTGAAGACATCCCATTCTTTCCTTATGCTGATCTGTTGTTGGGAAGGGGGCACTTGTCCCCCAAGAGCAGTATTTCAGAGGGCATTTAAAGCAACATTAGGATGAGGAAGGTAGACAATTTGCACTCCTTAGATGGAAACCTGTTCCATCTACAGAAATTACAGGAAGATCTGAGCCACTGCATTACAGTTTTAGAAGGGCAATAAACACTTCAAATCCATTCAGTCATGGATCTTAATGATAAGATTCTGTTCACATTTAAGTATAGTAATTGGAGAATATAACCAATTCTGCATTTAGTTTGAGTACAGCAAGAGATCTTTAGATAAATGTTAATTAAATCCTTGAACAACACACACACAATACAGATATAATACTAAGGATTACCAAGAATGGAATAGAAAATACATAATATGGGTAAAAATATATTTACACATATGACTTTGTGTAAATTAAACTTGAAGTCAGTTATGACATGACTGCAATTCTATTCATTCTGTCTCAACAAGTACTGGGCAGGACAGGAAAAGCTGTAAGGGAAGAACCACAGACATTTTCAAGATACTAAATGTCTTCTTTCCATAAATAACAAATATATATATTATGGCTGAGATCCAGAAAAGTTCATACATCAGAATATCCCCCATTCACACACATTCCTAACTTCAAAATGGAATTTTGATGATTTGACACTAGGAGAAATGTCACCAATAGATTCTTTCTGTTTGGTTTTCCCTGTAAAAAGCTCCCCAAAGCACTGATTACCTTACTTTTTATCAACTTATATCTACATTGAAAGATATAGCTACATACTTTCCCACCCCATTTCCCCAACTGATTTGTGGAAAGAGCTCATCTTATTTTGAAAGCACAGTCAGAAACAAGTTTTAAAAATTATAAGATGAATTTTGGCCAGACCCATTAGCATCTCAGAACCTTCCTCCAAGAATGTGCCATGATGGGGAGGGGGAGGGGGGGGGATTATTTTGAGCATAATTAAAGCTCCATAACTCAAGGGCATTCAAACTAGAATTTTACTAGACTCCTGCTGCATTCTTAACTAATTTTTATCTTTTTACAATTTGTGACCCTTACTCTTGATAATAAGACTTGTTAACTCTTTTCCAAGTTGTCCATTTATGAACTTATCATTGGCCCAAGACATTTTTAGATGTACATTTCATTGGCTTCCCTGAGATTTATAGTTCTGTTTTACCAGTTCTACAGTGGTTACAGAGCATGGTGTAGTAGTTAAGAGCGTCCTGAATTTGCAGAAAAAATCTGCCATCTTGAGGGAGTGTCAAAATCCCCAAATTAATAGAAGCAATGCCTGTATCTTAAAAAAATTAATACCCTATCAGCAGTCATTAGTGGAGTTGCTAGGCAACCTCAACAGTATTTCCAGCCTTCAGGCCTCAGTTAATAAAAAGCATGGAAAGAAGCTGAGTCCTTTCAAAGGGTGTTTTAGATTTGAGGGAGGACTCACCGGGACCAGGCCTGGCAACAACCACTGGATACCATGCAACTTGCAAGACTCAATCAGGACAAATTGCTTGCCACACTGTGAAAACCCAGTTTGGTGTACTGGTCAATAGTGGTCAGAGTTTCAGACGGGCTCTTGGAGACCCAGGTTTAAATCTCCACTCTGCCATGGAAGCTTTCGGGGTGACTGTAGACCACTTATACCTTTTTAGCATAACTTGGTTCATAGTTGTTGTGAGGATAAAGTAGCAGAGAGGATAATGTTGTAAGCTATGTTGGGTTCCCTTTGTGGAGAAAAATGGAAGCAAACAAACATAGCTGGAAACAGGAAGCAGACAAAAGGTGGGAAGAGAAAGCAGGAAAAGGTGATGATATGGGGGGTTGCCAAGAAAGAAGGAAAGATGAATTAATGTGGGGATGGTGATACAGGGGAAAGGGAGGTCTCCCCCACAAGTTCTTGTGGGTTCCCCACCTTGTAACTGGGCCCAGGTGAAGGGTAGGAGGGAAAGCTGAAGACGGGTCAGATAAAATAAGCTGGCTAGTGAGCAAGAAGAGGAGGAAACAGGTCCTTTCTAGTCCTGCTCTCTGTCCCCATGCTTTCAGAGGTAAGGCAGCATATTCTGCAGTGGCATCTCACCCTTGGAATGTTCTTCCCCTGAACTTTGCCTGATGCCAACTTTCTTTTCTTTTCATACCATCCCAAATATGTCCTTTTAAAAAACCTAGGCTTTTAATTAGGGGTTTTATCTTACCAGCTTCTTAATAGTCCGCTTCTCATCCTGGACCTGTTTCGGGACGTAATGAAATAGTCCCATGTTTTACTTCCTGAAGAACTTCCTGACAGTAAGAGCTGTTCAATAGTGGGATACACTGCCTCCTTCTTTGGAGGTTTTTAAACAGAGGCTGGATGGCCATCTGTCAGGGCTGCCTTGATTGTATATTCCTGCATGGCAAGGGGTTGGACTTGATGGCCCTTGGGGTTTCTTCCAACTCTAAGATTTTATGATTCTGTACTAATTCATTGACATTTAAAGATGTAACAGACATTTGGAATCATGGCACAATTTAGGTTCTGCATCCGTTATGGAAACTAAATAATGAACAGATGCATCCACTCTTTACCTGTGATCACATCATTGTGATTAAAGCAAAGGACAGTGCAAAGTCTCCTTGCACCAAGCACATCAGTATTTCAGAGGGGGGAAGAGGGCTAGTGAGGCAGATAAGCCAGATGCTTCTGGATCCTTCTTTTTGTCTGTTCAGCTACTGTCCCTTGTTTACCCTTCCTTTTCTCCTGACTGCCTCATTCTCTTTTGGCTTATTTGACTGAACATATGGTTTCATAATCTCTACCCAACCTAGTTTAGATTGATAGCTAGAGAACCTATTCTTCCTCGGTTATCATAGTATATAATTCCATAATAACAAAGAACACCAATTTCTTCCCTAAAGCAATCACAAGCCTGAAAGTCATTATTCATACATTTTAAAATTCAAAGGAAATATATGTTATCGTTCTGAATGAGAACTCATTTTAGCAAATAAACGCTATACTACATGTCATCCTTGCTTACTGAGGCTCAGGTTTCTTCAGTCACTGCTGTCTCTAATAGCTCTCCAGAGTCCACATTTAAGCAATTTCCATTGGCTGTTCTTATCATGCTTTACCACACTGTAACTTTGTACCAGTATCAGTAAATTTTTACTTAAACTATATGTGCTCTGTTCTAACCCCTGTCCTCCCTCTCCATCTAGGTATGTGTAATTGTTCATTCTGTTCAAATACAACACAACTAATACCTGAGCTTTATTCATCACATGACCACATGAAGCTGCCTTATACTGAAACAAATGATTGGTCCATCACCTACTATCTGGCCTTTTTGACAGGAGACGCCAGTGATTGAACCTGAGAACTTCTGCATGTAAAGCAGATGGTCCACCACTGACCTATAGCCCCTCCTCCCTCTTTTCAGTTCCTTGCTTTTCTCCTTACATAGAGATTAGAACTCAGAAGACTCTTGGTGTAATTAAAACCAAACCTTGGTTCCGCCTCCCACAAATTTCCCAGTACTATTTCCCCTTCACATACCTGGCTGAAAAAGCGGCCTGTAAATTGTGAAAGCTGATACCTTCAAGACTAACAACAACACTAGACTTTTTTTTCCTGAAGCAATCAGCCTCAAGTGTCTTTATTCCTAAAGTAACTTCCCCCTTCTGCTGTGCAAAAATAGCTGTAGCCAACCATTTGCCTGTGTTTATTACATCCAGACTGTTGGCCTGTTATATGCAGTATCATTGCACCTACAAGTATTAATATGGTGGTGGAAAGTGCTATCAAGTCACAGCGGATTTATGGTGCCCCATGGCGTTTTCAAGGCAGGAGATGTTTAGAGATGGTTTGCCATAACCCACCTCTGCATAGTGACTCTGGTCTTCCTTGGTGGTCTGCCATCCAAACACTAACCAAGGCTACCCCTACTTAGTTTTTGAGAGCTGACAAGATGGCCTGGGCCATCTAGGTCTATTGGCCAAGCCAATAGAAACAAGGAACATTCCAAACATGGTTGGTTACTTTAGGAAGACATAACAAAGTCTGTACCTGTTAAGCATTCCATTATGTAGCTTCAACTTAGTCAAATATAAAACTGATATGAGGCCTTTAAGTGAAACAACTTCTTTTAACATGAATTGAGTTAGAACTTTCCAAGCCAAAATGCCTCAGATATAGAGGTATAGCAAGAAGTGGTTAATTACATTCAAATGTTTTTAGAAAATAAGAACTGCTTATGAGAAAAATACAGTTAAATACTAGCAGGGTATTATCATTCCTTAGAAACACCTGTCTGTTTTTACTTCACAACCTTTGCCAAGAAATTCTGCCTGGTGAGCATGCTAAGGAAATTCTGATGCATTCACTTGACTATTTCTACCCCCGGCCATTTTGGTTTGCAGTGAATTTTCAGAAATAAAACCTAAGATAGTTAAGAAAACATCTTTGGGTACTTTCAGCAGTGCAACATATTCATCATTGTTAACAAAGCTGGGTTGCTTTGAGTGTCCTCTCCTGACTGATGACGGTATGACACAGGGAGACAAAGAACAGGAAAAGGAGCTGTCTCCTTCCCACTGACTTTGACTCCCTAGTTATTTGTAGCACTTTATGGAAAGTAGTAGGCATGCCAGAAGGAATCTGTTCCTCCCCCCTTGGAATGCAGCAGTTGTTCCTGATTGTAAGGAGATCTCCAATGGCCCAAGCCAAGAAAGTGCTGACAAAAGTGAAACTCTGAAGGGCAAAGAGCAGGAATGAGGTGATTGGCTGAAGATCAGACTCCCCTTCATCTCAAACCCGATAAAGAGGTTATTCTTTATAGATACAGTCACATTGTTAATAGTGCCTTTCTGTTAAGTAGACATTCTTCATTCTGTTAAGTAGACATTCTTCCCCTCCGACTAAAGCATAGATGAGACAGGCATGAATATGCATCTTTTAAAAAAATAGTCTTCCTGCTCATAGGTAAGGAGAGAAACCAAATCTTGATTTGCCAGAACTAGCATTCTGCCTTCTTCTCCAACAATTCTGATTTATTTAGCTGCTGGAACAGGGAATGTTTCACATGCTGCAATCAGTAGAATAATAGCACCTAATTGTCTCAGCAGGTGCTCTGAAAATCTGTGTACATACAGGAAGATATTTTAAAACCACACTTTTATTTTAAAAGGGATCCTAGTAAACAGAGTTTCTGCCTGATATGTTGAAGAGTCATTATTAAGAGTTATGGACAACACTCACACTCTAATGTTTTGTATTTGGTTCCACCTCCTGTGGCAGCCATTTTGTGGTTATGCCCACCACCCTATGTCAGAATTCCAAATGTACCAACAGGCTCAAAAAGGGTGAAGGTTGGTACCTGTCACCAGATAAATTGGCAAAGACATATAAAAATGTTTCAAATGTGTGTTAAAACTGAGGCCATCTTGATGAGACTTTTACATATGGCAGCAGTTGAAAGAATGTTATATGTGCAAAAATGGGAAAACTTTATCTGTACCTATGACAGAAGAGTGACTTGTGAAGCTGGAGTTGGCGGAGAGCGCTAAACATCTTTGATTAGAGAAAAGAACTTACCTAATGTTTGGATAATTTGGATAGACTATCTGTGTAAAACAGAAAAAATGAATGGATGATTTTTGGATTTGAAACAGAAGATCAAGAAAAAAAGACAGAGAAAATTGTGAAACTTACTAGAAATAATTAAGAATTAATTTTATAAAGGTAATTTAGACAGAAAGTAATTGCTTAAATTTTCTACCCGGTACAGACAAAATCAGAAGTCCCTTTGTGAAATGTATTTTCTGTCCTTTTTTTGTTTGTAAGTTTTCTATGTTCTAATAATAAAAACTTTTTAAAAATAAAAAGTACTGAGCAGCATGGAAATCTATTTTAAAATATTAAAAAATCAACCAATGTGCCTTCCCAACTATGGTTCACACAGAAATTTAAAGCTACTCGTTCTCTATTTAACTGCCACTCAGAGATGGTCACTGTTTGTTATCTGTATGGGGAAAAATGACTTAGACATCAAATAAATAAATAAATAAAAATAAGCTTTTTGATTCATGTCTCGCTCTATAGGACCAGAACTCTTTAAAACATCTGAAGGTACATTATTTTTGAACAATTTAATTATACATACTTGTCACCTCTTGCAATGAAGTGTTTGTTCCAGTAATAGACATAGCCTGGGCGGACACAAATTTGCTGTCCTCATGGAAAGAAGTCTTTGTTTCTCAACAAACCATGTCAGTATTTAATACCTTCACACTCCAAGGAGGCTGTGCCTTCTGTCAAGATTTTCTGGGCTTTTTCATGTATGAGCAATTTCACCAACATTTCAGACTATTTCCCTCCCTACCCCTAACCTTCCTACTGTTTCACCAGGTTTTTCAGGATGAAAGAGCATTGTTGGAAAATATAGATAAAATGTATCCCATAATATCAATACAAAAAGAAATTAAATGACTTCTGTTCTGATCATTTTTGCTTCTTGGTGTTGAAAACGCATATTACAAGTAAGACCTGAAAGTCAGTTGGGACATACTGACATGCTAATAAAAAGGTATGCTATGCAAAGTCAGTGCAATTGGGACTGTTGATTTGAACTTGGTGGTGGTGGTGGAAAGTATCATCAAGTCATGATTGATTTATGGTGAACCTATGGGGTTTTCAAGGCAACCTACATTCAGAGGTGGTCTCCCTTTGCTTGCCTCCACATGGGCTGAGAGAGTTCTGAAAGAACTGCGACTGGTCCAAGGTCACCCAGCAGGCTTCATGTAAAGAAGCGAGGAATCGAGACACTTCTCCAGATTAGAGTCTGCTGTTCTTGACCTCTGTGCTTAGAGTAGAACTAATACTCACTCTCAGTTCATGCAGTAAGTTGTCTTGATCAGATACACTGTGCCATTTGCTGTTGTTTCAGCTTCAATGGTTTTCACTTTTACCCATCTTGAATTAAATTTGTAAAACACATTGGGTACAGGTGTATCATCAACAGAAGGCCTTTGGTACTGCAGTCTACTAACTTTAATTTCTACTGGCAACAATTAAAAAAATAAGTTATTTTCTGGAATTAATTTTAATTTTAAACTGCTAGGCAGACTAGCTGATTTATGTACCATTTTGTGTTTAATATTTCTGTTCATTGATCAGCGAAGACCTTTGGTTGTATCTTTACACTCTCTAGATCAGTGATGGTGAACCTATGTGTCAAAGGAGACATGCCATGATTTGGGTGACTTGTATACAAGATTTGGGTGACTTGTATACAAGAAATATACAATCCTGTACCACCCAGAGCTTAAAATGGATTTTCACCATTGATAAGGGTCCCTGAGCCCACCCAGATGACCAACACTGAACTTACATACAATCCCTTCCCTCACCTGCCTCTTTTCCTTAGGTCAATAAGAAGCAGTAGCTTTGGGTGTTTCTTTAATTGCAAACTGCCTCCATGGCTTTACTTCAGCTGACTCTCAGCTTGGGAGTAGGCTACCTTCCCTTGGGTCCTGCTGAGTGTAGTCAGTGACCCAATTTCAAGCCAGTATCTTGCAGCATCCTGGTGAATGATCATTGGCAGCGGAGCCTGGGGGGGGGGGGACAGTGGGGAGTGGGGTGCACACACATATTACCAAATATTTAGTAATAAACTTGGCTGGGCAAAATGATACACTATTCAAAGATAATTTTTAAGCAATGTAGGTAAAGGTACAAGACTTTCAGAGATGGTCAAAACTAAAAATCTCTTGACTAGAAAGAATTTCTCTAATAAAAATGTATTGCCAAAATTAATTTTTTAATTTCAGATGTTTCCATTCTAGGTACAGGAAAAATACCTTGAGGGAATGGCAGAAACATATAAATACGTTCAGATGATATGGCAAAAAGCCAAGATTTCAAGTTGTACAAGATAAGAAAAAAGACAGAACTATCTGTACCCAATATTAAACCATATTAGCAAACATCCCACTTGGTTTGGATTGTGGACGGGATTAAAAATCCAGAATAAAGAGTAATAAAATTAGAAACTGGAGGTTTGGAAGTAGGTCTACATAATTACTTATAGGCTAAAAAATCAACGCAAAAATGCAACGCAAATTAGAAGCCATGTAATCAGAGATGGACTAAGAATTTGGGGATCCACCGATCCTTTTCCTGGTGTTATCAGAATAAGATTCTTTATGGAGTTTTGAGAATCTGGATTCATTCTTGGGCTGTTTCTGCATGGTCCAAATATCCCAGATTGAGCAAGAGAAATATCCCAGTTTGGCCAAGAAGTTTGCACAATAATCCTAAAGCGGGCTTGTCCCGCAATATTTCCCTAATCCTAGGTTTTTCAAAAATTGCCAAAATGGTGATCCTTTTCAAAAATCCAGTGTTGAATCACTTCCATGCGAAGGGCATGGGAACAAAACCAATTTATTTTTCTCACTCCGCTGCCTGACCTCCTTGCCTTACATCATGCTCACAGCCAGTCCAGTCCTGCAGCTCCCGGCTCATGTTCCCAAAGGGATCCTAGTCGGGGGGGCAGGGGGGGGACGCCAACGCCGCCTGCCTGGCAGGACCCTTTCATTGTATGATACCCCAAAGACCAAATGTTATTTGGCATATCAGGGGTGTGTGTGTGAGTGTCTCATGCTGTGGTTTCCTGCACACCTTTAAATGTGGATGGGACATAGTGCTCTGTCTAGTATTGGTCAAAAGTTTTTACTTTGTATAGCACAATATGCTTGCCATGTTGCTCACTGCACTGGCTCCTTTCCAAAGCTAGAGAAAAGGGGTGTGTGTGTCCTTGCTTGGTTTTCCTGCAGTTGCTGTGGATCCGCCAATCAGAAGCATTGCCTTTGGGAAGGAGGGGGGGAGAGTCAATCAGAGTGCAGCACACCGGGGATGTTCGAGCATGCCTGCTGCATCTACGTTGTAAAAACAAAAAAAGCCAGGCTCGTGCAAAAGAAATTGGAGTATTTCCTCCCAGTTTTCACTCGACTCCTTTGCAGAATCGGGCAGTCATGCAAACGGATAAACCAGGATAAAATAGACCTGGATTGTAAGATACTGATTGTAACCTGGTATGATTGTGCTGTGCAGAAACGGCCTTGGACTGCCTGAAGGGGTTAGGTGGTTTTTCTTTTCAAGGGGAATACAGACAGACATCAAAACCTTGTTAACAGTCTGGAAAAGTAAAGAATACAGAGCCATGCTAAGTTCAGATTCTCCAATAAACCTCGTATTTTTGGCTGAAATTTTAAATGCTATATAATGAGAATGTGACTTCAGTTCTCTTCCCCAGTGAGGCATTTAAAAAATGGACCAACAAATCTACTCATGAACACATATAGCCAGAAAAAAATGAGTTACACTCAAGTAAATTTACTTTAGTAGCTTGACTCCTTCAGAGGTATCAAATGGTCTCCGTTTTCTGACACATACATGCAATGTAAAGAAGGGGAAAAGAGTTGCCTCTGCATAGACTCCTTAACAGCTGAGAATGAGGGTTAAATTCTACAAAGTCACAAAAGTATTAGTGCAAAGTGACCCAAGGAAATTCTTAACAGACACTTGGTTAAAAAAAAAAAAAAGGCGAAGTCTCCTTTAATCTACCAGGCATCTCAGAAGCAGAGAAGGTATTTCAGTATCATGGAAATCTTCTTATATTACGATCTGTCTTCCCGATGAAACCGTGCTACATTCCAAAGGTACAACCCTTTTCAGACCCAGGCTTTCAAAACAGAGAAATGAATACAGGCCAAGCACTCAGGAAGGAGGGGCAGGGCAGCAGATGCACAGCAGCCTGCCACCAGTTTACCCAGAGAAGTTCCTCCAATTACTCAAATGCTCCATTTGCTCATGATGAACATGATAGTGTGCATTCTGCATCCAATAGCAAAAGAGCAGGCTAACAAGCATTTCCGTCTCTTTGGAGCCAGTCTAGAAGTTCACTTTTCTGTTAATGTGTTCTTGTGGCAAACTCAGTGCAGTTGGGTACTGCACATTCCTCCATCATCAGCACATAAAGCTTGCCTGACATATTTGTAACACCCATATCTAGGCTCTGCAAACACTGTTTTTCTCTTGATCAATGGAACATCAGTCAACTCAGAAAGCAACGGAGACAGACAAATCATGCTTTGAAGAACTACATTCACTTCATCCAATGTAAGATAGCATAGTTCTAGATTTCTCTCAATTTATTTCATTGTTTGCACAATGGATGTAATTTGTAACATGTTATGTACATAATCAATATTCTTCATATTCAATTGCCCTTTTATCATGCTCCTTAGCCTTCTACTGCCATATTACACGTTTCAAAAATCCAACAAGACAGTTTCTACGGCTGTGAAGGACTCCTCCCTTGGAACTTAGGCTGAAGCCACAGTCTGACTTGCCAGCGATGCTCAGGTGCCAGAGAAAACTGGTCCTGTATACAGTGCCTTCAGTCCTGTTGGGATTTGACTTTTACTCCATGTGTGTCTATTCAGAAGGGTAAGAATATGCACTACAAGGGCGGGGAGAAGATTCCAAGGCTTCAGTGACTAACATCTAAAAGCAGTCATCTTTTCAGAGGAAACATTTCATTATGGCCCCTCTCAACCATCAACAAATGCAATTTTAAGGCACATTCAAAGAAAAGCATTCTTCCATACTGGCTCCTTATTTAGTCCAAATTAAAGGCTTAACTGTGGGCATATCTTTGTTGCAACTTCAAGCCCATAAGGTAAGTGCCAAGAAAAATCGCTTGCACAACTCTGCTTCCACTTGCTTGCCTTGTAGCCAAAAACTTCCTGTACCTTAGCTTGGTTTATACTGTCTCATGTGCCCAGCAATTGAAGCTGCAATCTCAGAATGCTTCTTGTTTTGGCCATAATAATCAAGGAATCCCCCATCCGGCCCAACAAGATACATTATGATGGTGTGATCCACCTGCAAAAGAATACACATGACAAATTGAGATGATACTCAACAGCAAGTCAGCCCCTCAGACCACCAGCCCCTCAGACTGCCACTCGAGAAATTGTAATTTCTTCAGGGTCTTGGTATGTAGTGGAGGGGCAATTCAGGCATGATGGTTTTTTAATCAGAAAAATTAAATGATGTAAAACTGTGGGGAAAAAACATCACAGGACCATGAAAGCAGTCAAACCCTGCAGAAGAAAGAAATCCCACGGGACTGTTCTTTGCCAAACTTGTCTGCAGAGGGAAAACCAAACATTTTCAAACACATCCTAGCTTTAAACAGCCCACTACAAGTTTTCAGTTGTGCAGGAGGGTCCATCTGAACCACAGAATATACACAAAGCACATATGGGGGCATCTTCTACTGACTTCTGTACGTTAGCACTCTGTACATCAGCCCTCTCTATCAAACAAAAAGACTGGCTTAAGGAGTCAACACAATTGCAAATAATATATACAAACAATGCAACAGAGGTGGATTGCAAATTAGAGAACTGACAGCTTTGCTGGGTCCAAATGAAAACAGACACCTTGGCAAGTGCTGTTCAGAACGCTCGTCATGGCAGACCTCTAAACTTAAATACACCACCAGTTGCAGAAACTCCACAGTCTTGCATTAAAAGTTCTCTTGTCAAGAACAAGCTATACCCACTGTTAGTAAGCCACCTTCAGCAGAGTCTCTGGAGAAGCAGTACAGAAATTTTCTAAACCAGCAAACAGTTTTCCATTAGCACTTTTCCAACAGCCTGTTAGCCTTGCTGCCCTTCATTTTCGCACAGCCTCCTGAATACCTTAGGCAGAACTATCGCTTTACCTTCGTACTCTAGCCGCTGTTCTGTTTACTTCATAAGCCCCAGAATGTACCTTCACAAAGTCCCCTCTCTCCAGCATTCTCCACTCTGATATAATGTTGAAAATTACATGCACTTACGATATAATCATTATCTTCATCTTTTGGCCCAGGGCTATAATAGACACGGTATGCTCGAGCCACCTGATCAATCTGCTCTTTGCTACCCGTCAATCCAACCAGCTTTGGTGAAAATTCTTGAAGTTAAAAAAAAAACAATGGAGCTTGCATTAGTGGAATCAAGCGATGTTCTTTCACTGCTGCAACAACTTTTCTGGACATAGTTACACGGTTAAGATGTACAGTACTGGGTAAAGAAATTAAGGAGTACCTTTAACATAAGTGGCAATGGCTTCTTTAGTGTCCCTTTCTGGGTCAATGCTGATAAAGAGTGGAGTGACGTTTGGCAGAGATGAGATGCAATCTATCAACCAAAAACACAGTAATTAGGATGCCTGCTGAGCAGACCCTCAGCTCTATACTTAAGAACTCAAATATGGTTACGGGTGCCCAAAGCTTAGCTGCCATTTTGAACTCTTGTTCCCATGGGGGGAGGGGGAAATATGACTAAATATAAGAAATTTTCTAAGCATTTTAAAGCAGGGTGATTCTCCAGACCCCTTTTAAAAGCTTATAACATTAGAAGTTTTTATTATTCACACTTTTAAAACGTAGAGAAGTCAAACAAACAAAAAGAGAGCAAAAACACAAAATGTACACATAATGGGAGGGAGGGAAGGCTCACAATTTCATTTCTACCTAGTATAAACATATTCAAAAGCTTACAACTTGCTCTCTAGTTACAACTGCAAAAAATCTTCATTAGTATTATTAATAAGCTTCTCACTTTTCTCTATTATATCCATTTTCTTGTTTTTCTATTTTTCAAATTCACAAATGATTGATTCATTATTTTCTGTTTTACACAAAAACATCTCAGGGATTTCCAATTATCTAAGAATTTAAATAAGTTCTTTTCTCCAATCAAAGAAGAAAGTTAAGCTGTCTCCACTAGCTCCAAAAGCCATTCTTACTGCTACTATCATGTGTAAAAACAAAGTTCCTTTTTTTTGCAAGTTATCTATCCATAAACCCCCCCCCCCCCCACCACCACCACCACCCCCCCTCTGGTATCATTTGTCTTTAAAAACCTTAAAATCTTCTGGTTGAATCCAGGAGTCTTTAAATTTTTTAAGCTTTGTTACAAGTCCACCAAAAATTATCAAAAATCTCCTCTTGATGATGACATTCCCAACATGAATTCAAAGCGTTTTAATACATCTTTGCCAATATCTCTGGTGACAGATACCAACAATACAGCAATGTATAGAAATTATCTTTAAGACTGGAACATTATGTAAATTTAAGACCCTGGAGAGGCCAATCCAGACACTGGGTGGCCGGGGTCCGTGCTGTTGTGGCAGCGCCCTGCTGCCTCCAGAGGGGTTTCTGGCAGAATGGGAACATGAACACACTCTCCCCCCCCCAAACCCTGCTGCCAGAAAGCCATCCATAGGGCTTAATGAGCTTACACCACATAAAAGGGTGGCGTATGTCCATGGCCTGAGCCACCATATACCTGGAGGCAATGCCAAAGTGTGGGACAAATAACATCAGCTTCACCCCTGGCCTTACCTCTGGAATGCCCCTGCTATACTGGCAGGGCCAGCAGCAGTGCAAGAGCTGGGTGTCTCAGACGGCTGCTGTGGCCACCTGCTGGCAAATTTGCCCCTCCACCAGGGTATGTACCCTCAGGATGGCAAATCCACCAGTGAACACCAGGAATCACTTCAGCCCTCCCGCCCCCCCGGTTTGGGCTGTTAACTACATATTTTCCCATTGTTCCATCTATATATTGTGCTTAAAGTTGACGGCCTATTTAGTCATACACTTCATTCCTTCTTCTTCTGTGACAAATCGCAAGAAGAGTTTATACATTTTGGCAATAATATGATCGTTACTCATGCACAGTTCCATTTCAAATTCAGTTTTAGAAGCTTCCAAACCATGAGATCTTTTATCTCTTTTAAATCTGTCTAATAATTGCGCATAAGCAAACCAATTACAAATATTACCTTCTATTAATAATTGATCTCTTGATTTCACTTTACATTCTCCTAATGAGAAGTCTAAAATGTCACGCTATGTGATCCACTCGTTTTCAAATATCATTTCATATCGGAAGAGTTCTTGTGGTGAAAGGCCACCTCAGCAATTTCTGACATAGTTTAGGTTTAAACACATCCCATGTTCTCAGAATAGCATGCTTAATATAATGGTTAATATAAAACATCTCAAACATGGACTTAATTTTTCTAGCAAGATGGTATTCACTTCTAACAGCTGAATACACAGGCAGGGTGAAAGGTATTCCCTGCACTGAAATAAACTATTTTTGTGCTCCTGGAGCTACTGAAACCATCTCATATACGTTATTACACAGTAGCTAGGCATAATACACTGGAATCTCTTATTAACTCTGCTATCTTGTGCTCCAGTTATTATATTATTTTGAAATTGCTATTTTCAAATGATGTGGGCCGGCTATGAGCTGTAGCCAGAGATCTTGCACGTGTTTTTAAATGATCTTAATATTTACTGTTTTATTGTATTTCCTCATTTTAATTTTATTAAAAAATTTCCAACTGAAAAGGGAACTGAAAATGCAAGGCAGATCTAGACTTCCTCGTTATTTTGCATACTGCAACATTTTATATTTAACCTGAGATTTTTCCCTTTGATAAAAGTTTAGTATGTTCTTCTGCCATTGTTTAAATGCAATGTCATTCACCAATGCTGGTATTGTTTGAAACAAAAATATCATTACTGGAAATACAGTCACTTTAATCACAGAAATTCTCCCCACCAATGGTAACAGCAGTTTATTCCATCTTGACAGATCCTTTTTAACTTCATTCCATGTTTTAACATAATTATTCTGAAACAGCATGCCATTCGTATTTCATAACATAATACTCAGATCAGGATAAATAAAAATCAATTATTTAAAACAAAACTAAAAAGCAGATTTTAAAAAATTTAAATCAGATTTTTAAAAATAAAATGCTTTTTGATCTAAAGATAGTTTTGTATTTAACATACATGATAGTTCAAAGTTATTCATCATGACATAAGGATTAGTTTTTAATTAAGCATCATGAGGTAGTAAAATTTCATCTTGAGAGCGCTTGTAGTACAAACCCCAAAGGCCATCTTGACCTGGGATCTTTCCTGGCTTGATTTTTTTTAATACCCTTCACCACTTCTCTGACTGTTATGGTACCATTCATAATACATCTTTGCTCTTCTGTCGTCTTAGGTAAGTTTTATTTTCTAAAGTATCCTATTTTTGCCAGCGAAATCTCTTGTCTTTTATATAATAGTTCAGAAATACTTTTGGCATTGACACATTGTTCATTAAAATATCCCTTCCCTGTAGCTTCTAAATATTTTTTCTTTATCTTTTCTCAATTTGTAAACTAACCACTTTCCTAGCTTATTTGCCAATTGTGCATTGCAGTAGATTACTAAAACAAAACCACAACCCAGTTCTGGAAAACTCTTTTTAGAGATCAGTCAATTTGATTTGCCTATTTGCCTTTTTAAAAGTTGACTCACATTTTTAGCAGGCACTTGCCAGAGTGGACACACCCCACCGTACTGAGATTTTTACTGCCTACTAGTTCCCAGGCACAATTCAAAGTGATTGTATTGACTTTAAAAGCCCTGAACTGTCCCACCCAGGACTAATGTGTGGATTAACTTCTTCTATATAAATGTGCTGTTCCCTGCCTGCACCCCCGCCCTGCCCCCACGACATCAGAAATGGGGCAAGTGGAAAACGGATAAGGCTTTTTCTGGTATTTGTTTATGATATTTACAGTTTGCCTTTCTCAGTGGGACTTAAGGCAAATTACACAGAATAAATCAATATATTCAACAGGGTGAATCATCCAACAGATTGGATAAATCAGTAGCGTTTGAACTGTAGAAATCTAGCACCAGCCAGAGGTGAAGCAAAGCATAAGTACTAACATCACGTCACCCAATACAAAAATTACATAGTAGGAGATGACATACAGAAATGGATAATAAAAACTATACACAGTGGTACAGTCTACAGTCCCTAGCCCTTTACTCCTAGCTTCTCTTTGAACTATATTGCTAAAGTTCAGTCCTATTTCCTCTACAACTTTCCCTCTTGAATAATCTCGTTTTGGAAAGCCAGGCACGTGGGAATCTTCCTAACTTCATCAGGCTGGCCATTCCATAAGATGGAGGCCACAAAATGCACATATATGGGCAACTGTTGATTTTGCCCATTTGCAGGGTAGCACCGGCAAAAAGCCCTGCTCAGAAGCTCTGATAAAGCACAAGAGTATGAAGGGCCAAAGCCATGAAGGGCTTTCTATGTGATAGCCAGTATCTTGAATTGAACCCAGTAACTGATGGGCAATTAAGGGAGTGACTGCATCATTGAATAAACATGCAGACTCCATCCAGCTGAGCTACAATATTCTGCACCAACTGGTGGCTCCGAATCGACTGTGAGGGGAGGCCTATGTAGAATGCATGAAATGGCACCCCACTTATGCATCCCAAGAAACACCTGTCAGAGATGTTTTAGGCTGGATCCTGCACTGAGCAGGGGGTTGAACTAGATGGCCTGTATAGCCCCTTCCAACTCTATGATGCTATTTTCACAAGAAACAATGTTTAGGCAGCAGGCCAATCTAAATTCTCCTATTAAATAATAGGAGCAAGAGAATTTCAGCTTATGTGTATTTACAAGTTACCTAATTCCTACTTATTTCAGTGCTGCTACCTTTATGGCTGGATAGAAAGTCTGAAAAGTAGTGTGAAGGAATACAGTACACAACAAGAACTAGCACAGGATGACAGGCAGGGAGGAAGTACATGGAAAGGACAAAGGAAAAGGAGAGTTTATTCAAGCACATGTTCTCTTTTAAATGAGCAGGACAATGCTAGCTTGACCCAAAGATTATCTGTAATTCTAAGTTTATATGTGTAAAGATTCCTGCAAACCAGAAAGCTCAAAATCAGCTACTAGAATAATTAATGCAAACTACTTATATCAGCAGAAATTCATTGAAGAAATTTACTTAATTTAAAAAAAATATCTGGATGGAGGACCCCAGTGAGTGAAGCTTATGCCATGGCTAGAGTAGCGATGTATGTTATAAAAAAAACACTCAAGAACAAGCCTGCACCTGCTGGATCAGTAATTTCAGAGTCCATCTAGTCCAGCACTCTGCTACTCGCAGTGGCCCACCAGGTGCCTTTGGGAGCTCACATGCAGGATGTGAAAGCAATGGCCTTCTGCTGCTGCTGTTCCCTAGCACCTGGTCTGCTAAGGCATTTGCAACCTCAGATCAAGGAGGATCAAGATTGGTAGCCATAGATCGACTAAAGGCCCAACACAATGAAGGTAGTACCACAAGGGGGCAGCAGCAACCTTTTGCTATGGGAAAATATAATGCTTCTCAAAACATGAAAACAAGGATACACAAACCAGCCCTGCTATGGCAACACAACAAATCTTTTTTTTGTTATAAATGGACACAGATAGCTTGATATGCTTACATTTTAACCACCCTTCTTTCTCCCTTTCCATACAGAATATGACTGAAAGTCTTCAAACTCCACATTGCCAACCATCTGGATTCAGCAGCGGTTTGATTCAAGGTTTCTGAAACCAGGAAGATTTCAATCATGTTCTATGCAAGGGGAGCACTAAGATGAGACAGCAAGCAAACAAGCCACATCTGGGCCCATTTCAAACACCTCCACACACATTTTTCATTATATCCAAACACAACCAGTGACCAGACTTTGTACAAATTGTGCTCTGCCCATTCCATACAATACTTGTCAACTTCCCATCGCTGATATCGTACTGTATTCTTGTGCAAGGGAATTCATACAAACACAACAGAAAAATACATCCAGTTTACAGAACTTACAGAAATACTTATACTGCAAATCATATTGCTGAAGGAGACTACAAGAGTCATCGGGGGTTGTATGTACACACAATCAAAGCATTCCCAACAGATGGCCATCCAGCCTCTGTTTAAAAACCTCCAAAGAAGGAGACTTCACCACTCTCCAAGGAAGTGTATTCCACTGTCAAACAGCTCTTACCTTCAGGAAATTCTTCCTAATGTTTAGGGGGAATCTCTTTTCTCATGGTTTGACTCCATTACTTCTCATCCTAGTCTCTGGAGAAGCAGAAAACGAGCTTGCTCCATCTTCAGCATAAAATCCCTTCAAATACTTAAATATGGCTATCATGTCATTCCTTAACCTTCTCTTCTCCAGATTAACACACCCAGCTCCCTAGTCTCTCCTCATAGGAAACAGATTTCAGACCTCCTACCATTTTGATCATCCTCCTCAGCACAGGCTCCAGCTTGTCAATATCCTTGATATGTGTGCCTGGAACTGGACACAGTATTCCAGGTGAGTTCTGACCTCACAACTCTTGTTGTTCTACTGATCCTATTGATGCAGCCCAGAATTGCACTGGCTTTCTAGCTGCCACATCACATTGTTGACTCATGTTCAGCTTGTGGTCTACTAAGACTCTCTTTCACCTGTACTATTGTCAAACAAGGTGTCACCCATCCTATATCTGTGCATTTCATTTTTCTACCTTACCTTTCTTCCTTATGAAATGAATTTCATTAGTTTTGACCCAGCTCTCTAATCTGTCAAGATCATTTTGAGTTCTGACCCTGTCCACTAGGGTATTACCTACACCCCCTAATATGCAAACTTCATTATCATGCCCTGAATTCCATCATCCAAGTGCTTTATAAAAATACTGAATAGCATTAGGCCCAGGACAGAACCCTGTAGCACCGGACTAGACACTTATCTCTAAGATGAAGGTTAGCCAAATAAGAAGATTCTGATGAAAAGCTATTAAAGGGAAATTTCAGTTCAGCTTACTTACCAACTGCATCCACTGCTAGAATCATTTTTTCCAGCTCTTCTGGGCAGATGTCAGGGCAGTGTGTAAAACCAAAATACATTAATACCCACTGGCCCAGATAGTCACGATCTGTCTTGGGCTGTCCATCATGATTAATAAGTGAGAAAGGGCCACCTAACAATGGCTTTCCCAGAGATCGTTTCCGCTCCTTCTCCAGCACTGAAAGCAGAATGGACGGTTATATGCTTGCAGCTTTTTTACAAATGGAACTTTATAGCATTTCAAAATTAGCTAGCTACCTCTTGTTTTATTTTATACAATGATTTAGGCTGTAGAGGGTGTGTGTGTGATACATAACATTATTCTGGATAGTATCATGTACAACAATGGAAAGCAACTCAGGTGTCAAACATGTGGCCCAAGGGATGGATCTGGACCCTTGAAAGAACTTTTCAGGCCTGCAAGCCAGCTGAGACAATCCCATCTCAATTCTGACCTGGCAATCCCGCTGTGGGCTCACCAGTTCAGGAACCAACCAGTTCCCTGCTCCCAATCTGCCCTGGAAAGCCTAATGAGGCAGCTGCCACCTCCCCACCCCCAGTACTCACATGGGCTCGCAAGCCTGCTGTAAGCTCACCAGTTGAGGCAGCCACACACCCTCAGTGCCCATCACCTCCCCCAGGACCGATCTGAACTGGTGAGGCTGCTGCAGGCTCACCAGTTGAGGCAGTCACCCCCCCCCCCGCCCCCGTGTTGATCTGAGGAGCTCACCAGTTGAGACACAGAGAGAGACACAGAGACACAAAGAGAAGGTTAACAAGAGAGTAGTGTGATGAAAACAAAAGGTAGCCACACACCCCAGTTCCACCAAGTCAAATTTACGTCATATCTAACACTCTTAACAAATGAGTTAAGACAACCACTTGTAAAAATTCTCCCACATTTAGGAAGGAACACATGTCCACACAAATACAGCAAAAAGATTAGATAAAAATACAGTTGTGGCATACATACTGTCTTCTTTTTCTTTCTTGAAATATTTCATTACTGCTAACAATCCTCCACCAACAGCACATGTAATCACCAGAGATTTCCAAGTCACAGGCTACTAGCAAAAAGAAACAGGAAGTATTTGTGTAAATAAACATTTTTCTCAAAACAGTTTACTCACAAAATTGTTGTCCTACCAATTGCTTTCACAGATTAATAATCTAACTCTGCCTCTAGTCCAAATTATACCTTTTCACCCTATGCAAATACCTAATTCATCTTTGCCTTTTCTTCCCCCTTCCTGCTTTTGGGGCTCAAATAGTGTATCCAAGAGAAGGCATTTTCAGTGACAGCCCAATTAAGGGAACAACCTTTCCCTGGGGAGGTAAACCTGCCTCCCTCACTTTCAATCTTTAGGAGGCAGCAGAAGATGGTTTTATTTAGGACTGCATTTGGTTAAGTTCCTCAACAGTCCTGAATTGTGATTTTCAATCTGGGGTTTTTAAAAATATATTTTATCTATGCTGTAAGGCACCTTGAGCTTCATAAGGAAAAAGGGCAGCTAACAACATTTAAAAAATAAAAAATAGAGTGATAAACAGGTATATTTTAACAGGGTCCACAGGGCCCACCACTTGCTCACCCCAGGTTTGCTGGGGCCTTCCCGCGGCTTATTGCCCAGGGGCTCCGTGGCCAAGGAGCGGGCTGGGTGACAGGAGCAAGCACAACACAGCGGGGCTCGCAGCAGCCGCCCTGCCAACAGCCGTAAAACGGGTCTGACTGAAGCGACCATCTTTCCTTCCTGTCCTCGTGCAGTTGCCCTTGCCTCCTACGGAAGACATCGCTTCACTTCCGCCACTCCCTACGTCACTTCCTTTTCCGTCGTACTGTCATAGCGATAAGAAAAACAAAAGACTAGCGGCGAGCGCCGGAACTTCCGGGCAATGCTTCCCCCGGAAAGAATTTCGGGCTTTTACAACAAATAGATCGAGGGATAGAGAGTCACGGCATCATTTTATATACCGGCTGCATTTCATTCTGATTGGAAGTCCGGGCTCTTCATCACAAGTTTCTTCTGTCTGTATCTGACTATTTACAGGAAACCAACAGAAGGAAGTGGGAGGATGAATAGACCCGGAAAGGGAGTTGTAGCTGACCGATGGGAGAGGACTTCTCCTGTGATGCTGTCGCCTTAAAGGAGGTGAGTCGCCGTTCCCATAGTTATAGCGTATTTTCTCTCCACGTAGATGCAAAAAACAACAAGCGTGGTGCTTTTCAGGCAGTTGTGTTGGTTACAGAAGCATGCGAAACGAAGTTCAATTTAGATTTTAATTCTTACAATATGTAAATAATCCCAAATATCGGCGACCCGTCAGATTGGACCCCCACATAAAGGGGAGCTCGTGTGATGGGCACATCCAGGTTATGCCCCTTTGAGAAGAAGAGTGAAGTATAAATCATATGAGTACATTATAGATAAACCCATATGAAGGGCTGAGAGCCTTCTTGCTTATCTATTATCTTTCTATTTCACCCTTCCTCCAAATAGTTAGAAGTGGCATGATGGTTCATTCCTTCTTCACTTTTATCCTCAACAATTCTAACTGGCAGGTTAGGAGAACTGAGAGTGACTGGCCCAGATTCTTGGTGGACATTTGGACATGGGTTTTTGCAGAGCTAGAACTGCTCTAATGCCACTGTGCCACACCAGCCTGTTTTCAGTGATCACTTTAAGGAATTCTGTGATGTGTAAATGGACCAGGATGAACAGGGTTTTGCAAAAATGTGAGCCAAACCAAACTTTGGGAATTTACATCTATCCAAAGAAGAGTTGCCTGGTTGGTAGTTCAAAGGTTTCCTTATTTTTCTCTTCCAACCAAAAAATTCTGCCCCAAACAGGCTACTGGTTACATTTGTTCAGTGGTCTGGATGGACACCTGCCCAGAGTGTGAATGTGTGCTTTCATTATTTGTGCACCAAGGAAGCTAACAGGGCAATCCAAAGCGGGGCAGTCCCATGGCAGCTGGGGACAGCACTACCCTTAAGGGGTTTCAGGAGGCATGGAGAACTTAGGCCGTTTCCGCACGGCCCAAAAACAACGGCCTGGGAGCGGCAAAAACGCCGCCCCCAGGCCGCCGTTCGCACAGGTGGCACTGCTGCAATGCAGCAGCGCCGACCTGACTGCGCTTCCTTCCCCCCAGGGCGGCGTCAGGCCACCCTAAACAACAACCCTTTAAAGGGTTGTTGTTGGGGGGAAGATCGCCTGTCTCCCTTCTCCGCCCCACTCCACGATGTCTCCGTGGAAGTCGCCTGCTGGCCGTAGCCCGCCTACACTCGTCCTCCGACCAGGGGTCGAGGAGGGCAGCGTGGGCGGGGCTTCCACGGCCAGCAGGCCACTTAACGGAGACATCGCGAGTGGGGCAGGAAGGAGGCTGACCCGCAAGCGGATGCCGCCCCTCCCGGGCGGGGTTTCTGCTTTCATTCTGCTCGGCGACGCTTGCGTGCTTGAACAGGCTTTTACGCTACGCCGGCAAGAACTCTTGAAGCGGCGTTAAGCGCATGGCGGCCGTGCGGAAACGGCCTTAGAAAACTGAAAAACTCCTCAGCTGACCTGAAAACCCTTATTACCACCCAATGAACTACACCACACTAAAAGGCAGTGTAAGTTGCTAAAAGTGGCATAGGGGATATTCCTGAACTGGAACGTGTGGCAGTTTCGGGGTTTGGGCGCAGCGCAGTCCCTCCACAGGCTCATTTGCCCCTTATGGAGGCAGAGTGGGCAACTACATTGGTGCACCTTCACACCACTTCAAAAGATTCCCTTTTCCCCACCACCACAGATTGCACTGCTAGACTGTTACATGGGGGATCTGGAACCCCCTTGTTTGTATGTGTGTGTACTTCAAAGTCCTATCATTTTGGCTGTTCTGAAGTAAAATTTAACAGAACTCCACCAATATATCCTGTTCCCATGTTTGTTTGTTCAGAAGTCAGTCAGTGAGTAAACCCCACTGAACTAGCCCCAGTAAACATTCATAGATTGCAATTGTAACCTCAGTTATTCCAAATGCTGTATTTGGAAATGCAGTTTGCCTAAAAGATGACCCAGTAGTAATCATGTCTGAATAAAACATTCACCCATACTCATTTTGTTCGATCTGTTTTAGCATATAAACTGTCATTTTTTTCTTTGTTCTAGATTTTAACAAGATCTTTGGGCAGTTATGGATGAAGATCTTAGCTGCCAACAAGGAGCAACAATAACTGGAACCTCTGACATGCTCTTCTCCTTTGGAGTCATAGCAGATATTCAGTATGCTGATCTAGAAGATGGCTATGATTATTTGGAAGTCCGACAGAGATACTACAGGCATAGCTTGCAACACCTCCAAAATGCAATTAAAGATTGGAATGGGGAAAAAGTTCGCCCTCAGTTTGTGTTACAGCTTGGGGACATCATTGATGGCTTTAATGCCCAATATAGCACATCAGAGAAGGCACTGTCAAGAGTCATGAAAAAATTTAAGAAGCTCAGCGCCCCAGTCCATCATATATGGGGCAATCATGAATTGTATAACTTCAGCAGAAGCTATCTAGAAAAATCTGTGCTGAACAGCAAATATTTACAAGATCAGACTTTGCTTAGCAATTTTGCTGGAGACCAGACCACCACAGAAGCATCTGCAGAATTTTATTATGCTTATCATTTTTGCCCAAAGACTAAATTTCGATTCATTCTTCTTGATACTTATGATTTAAGTATTCTGGGGAGGGACCCCTCTACCAAAAAATACCAGGATTCTCTGTGCCTCCTGCGAGAAAAGAATCCAAACAAGAATTTGAATAGTCCAGTAGGTATGGCACAGCATGACTAATGCAGGTTTCTAGTGCAGATAATATCTGTGCTCATGCAAGTCTGAAAGTTGCACTATTTCCACAACTAAACGTATCTGCTTATATGTACTAAAATGTCTCGGAAGGAACCAAATGTGCAGGTTGTTCACTTTTGAGTAGCAATTTTACCAAGCTAAATTAGATGGCACAAGTGATGGAATTAGTATAATCCTAGGGAAGGGGGTGCCTCAACTTCTTAGGTACTTATCTGTGTATGAAAATTTGCATGCATATAACAGCACCCAAAACAGTAACCTAGTGATGGCAACATTCTCATTTGTACTAATGCGCAGCGAAATAACAGCTCTTCTAAATATGAGACAGTCAGGAGGGCATTTCCCCATGATCTTAATTCCCAGGGCAGAACACATAGGAGAAGACAGTCCTTTATATGAAAGATTTTAAAGGACTAAGCCAATACCTTGAATTGAGCTCGGGCATGGATCAGTAGTCAGTGTAATTGCTGTAGTATTGGGGACATATGCTTCTGATAGCGGGCCCCAATCATTAGTCTAGCTGCAGCATTCTGCACTAACTGCAGCTACTAAACACGCTTCAAGGATAGCTCCAAATAGAGTGCTACTCCATAGTGCTTCTAGGGGTTCACTGTCTAAAAATTATTTGCAAGAGAATTGAGGTTTCTGTTCTTTCTAATACTAAAGAAAAAGCACTTTTATACTATTTTGTTGAAAGCTGGAGTAGTCCTTATATATAAATTTAGTTTCAACTGTATGTCTTGTAATGGAAAATCTGTTATCCTCAAGTTACACATTTGAAACCAGACAATAAGTATGTATTGTCGAAGGCTTTCACGGCCAGATTCAACTGGTTGTGGTGGGTTTTCCAGGCTGCGTGGCCGTGGTCCAGACTGGACACAGTGTATAACAGACTTCTCTCTGTGATATACCTCTGAAGATGCAAGCCACAGATGCAGACGAAACATTAGGAACAAGATCTGCCAGACCACAGCCACACAGCCTGGAAAACCCACAGCAACCAAACCATAAGCATATTATTTGATTAGGTTTTTGATTGGTTTTCTTTCCTTACAGGCCTTACAGATTATCAATTTGTACAGTTCAATGGAGGGTTCAGCCAAGACCAACTGGATTGGGTCAATGAAGTTCTTGCATATGCTGACAAACATCAAGAAAGAGTTGTGATAGCAGGTAAGTTTTTATTGTTGCTTTTTGAACCTTTGAATACTTGATGTTTAGGAGGAAGTGGAATATCTCTACTTGCCTAATGACATGGTCCTTTTGCAGTTATAGGAATTCTGCTTCACAGGTCTGATTTACATAATCTGTGAAGTTGCACAGCTGAGGATGCCAGCATGTGTGCTGGATCCATTTTCAGGATAGTTTAAGGAAAAGAATATGACATACAAATGATAAATGGATCTTTCTGAGCAATCAAAAAGTTAGTGAGTACACAACTAGTTGCAGTGTACGTTGAAGATCATTCCAGATAGTAGCCATGTTGGTCTGCAGTGAACAGTGAAATTCAAGTCCAGTTGCATCTTACAGCCAATAAGATTTCTGGGTTGTAAGGTTCAAAAACTTATAACCAAAAAATCTTGATGGTTTATAAGGTGCTACTGGACTGAAATCAAACGTAAATTGAAATTCATGCGTGACCAGGTTCAACTGTCAATAAAATTGAAACATTCTTTTTGAAGAGAAAGAACGTGCCTCAAAGGCAGGGTAAGTAGGTTCTTGCATGTTTGCTTGTGGAGACCCCAGATTCTTAGAACAAAATGCCTTAGTGCAGTGGTTCTCAACCTTCCTAATGCCGTGACCCTTTAATACAGTTCCTCATGTTGTGGTGACCCCCAACTCTAACATTTATCCATTTTACAGATGGAGAACACTGATGCAGAGAGTCTTAGGCGACCCCTGTGAAAGGGTCATTCGACCCCCAGGTTGAGAACCACTGCCTTAGTGGGTAATTAGATTGAGAGAAGCTGGAACCAGGACAGGGAAATCTCTGCCTCACACTCTGGAGCCTCAGCTGACAAATACCTGAATGTTTAGAGGCAGAACAATACCTAAGATTTCTTCTGTATAGAGTGTGTTTGTGTTGCTTCACATGTTATTTCAGTATCTTCATAACAATCCTGTAAAATGTCCTAATAGTATTTACCCCACATTGAAGGCTGGAGCTGAGAATTAGAAGCTTTCCTAATGTCACCCAGTCAGGTTGATGTGACATTTGAATTGGGACCCTTCAGCTTGCATTCTGTGCTCTTAATTTTGCAAGGCTAAAAAAAGTAAAGGTGCAAGTACTGGGTCATTACTGACCCATGGAATGACATTGTGTCACATCACAATGTTTACTAGGCAGACTTTGTTTATAGGGTGGTTAGCTACTCCCTTTCCCAGTCATCTGCCCTTTACCCCTAGCCAGCTGGCTGCTGTATTTGTCGACCTTGGAAGGATGGAAGACTGAGTCAACCTTGAGTTGGCTCCCAGAAACCAACTTCCATTTGGGTTGAACTCAGGTCATGAACAGTGCTTTGACTGCAGCATTGCAGCCTGCCCTTCTGCCACAGGGCTCCTGCAAGGCTAAACCAGCTTCAAATGCCTACTTAATTCTTAAATTTGCAAAGAATACTATATATTAAGGTACAGTTGATTTTTGTAGAGGTTAACTGCAGAAACTGTTAAATTGAGCAAAACATTGTGCAAGTGCAGAATTTATGAAAGTGTAAAAGAGCTGTGAAATTTAATCTGTTTTGAGTGCCTGTTTTCTTCTGTTGCAGGGCACATACCTATCCACCCACATTCTTCAAACAATGTCTGCCTTGCTTGGAACTATGAGGAGGCCCTTGCTGTCATCCACTCACATCCCTCCGTAGTCTGTTACCTTGCAGGTCACCTTCATGTGGGTGGTTACTGTTTAGACTCTCATGGAGTCCATCATATTACTCTTGAAGGAATCATTGAAACTCCTCCTGACAGTAATGCTTTTGGAACTGTGTTTGTCTATGATGACAGGATGGTATTAAAAGGACGAGGCAGAGTTCCAGATCTGGTGATGCATTATCGAAAAGATCACAGTGCAGCGTCCTGTAATGATACAGTTGAAATCACTGTGGCAGAGTAATTATTTGACGCTCATTCCAATATACCCTTGGAAAGTGTGTTGAACACAGGTGGTGACTACTGGAATGGCATGCGAACTAAATAGTGGACTACTCAGTGAAGTAAGGAGTAGAAAATAATTCCATCTTCACATGCAAACATGAAATAAAAGTGCTTGAATTGCAGATCTTTGCTTTACAAATTTAAATAGGAATATCTATCCTAGTGTGGTAAGTGTATTTTACTGTTGTGCCTAAAACATAATCTATGGAATTTTTACTGATTGCACTGCCAATGCATTACACTTTACCAAAAGCTTATAGCCAAGAAATGAGTGCAATTGCCAAAGAACTTGTTGCCCCCTTAGGTCACAGGGCAGCAGTGATAGTAGAAGACTCAGCTGACAATATGTCCCTGTCATGCAACCATTAAAACAGGGGTCTTCAAACTATGGCCCTCCAGATGTTTATGGACTACAGTTCCCATCAGCCCCTGCCAGCATGGCCAAGTGGTAGGGCTCATGGGAATTGTAGTCTGTGAACATCTGGAGGGCCGTAGTTTGAAGACCCCTGCATTAAAAGAACAGCAGTGAAAGAAGGGTCTTTGCGATAGACCTAGCAATGTCCTTGGCGTCCTATCCCCAGCCTTGTCTCATTATTTTCTGCCACTTGTGCATAGCCTCTGCTGTCTCATGTGAAGTTTTGCACCAGTCCTCTCTCCTTGGCTGCTTCATTGTTCACTTCTCATAACCACTTGTGATTTCTTCAGGTTCATTTTTCAGGCCACAGTATTTGTCCCCAGTTCCTTCAGCCAACCTCCTTTTGTAAGATTTTCTAGAACTTAGCAGAAGCTCTAAGAGAGGTTTCTGCAGAGTTCCACCTTGTTTCAGTCTCCCATCTGTTTGCCTGGCATTCTGTAATATCGATTCTTGGCAGTTTAGAATGGTCATTTCAGTGTAGCCTGTGTCAGAGGCTTCACTACTGCTAAAAAAACACAATACAAAACAGATACCGTGTGCCTACTACAGGTTATGTACGTATTAAAAACCCTCTCAGTGGAGTCTATTTCCAATTAAATGTACTAACAGCCACAGTTTAAGGCTGCAATGGTTTGTTATGCTTACTCCTAACATTATCCACCTGTTTGTGTATTATCAGTTTCATCTTTTATCCCACTTTGAAGCTTGTTATACTTTCTCCTCCCCACATCCATGTTATCCTCATAGCAGCCCTGCAAGGCAGGTTAGGCTGAGAGAGACTAAAGGGTTCAATGTTGGTTGGTACCAGTCTCGTTAGACCAAATTAATTCTTCTTGGAGCCTAGCGGCATAACAAAGTGTACAGTATATGAAATGAATCATGGAGGTAGATACATGGGTAGGGCTTTCTTGACTGTTGCACAAAGCCTATGGAACTCCCTGCCTCGGGAGGTCTGACTGACTCCTTCGTTGCTGTCCTTTAGATGCTATATGAAGATTTTATTGTTTCAGAGTGCCTTCTGTTGGAGAATCAAATTGTTTATGTTTGTGCTGCTGGTCAGCTTTTCTGAAGGACTTGGAAAAAGAAGGGTTCTATATAATATTTTTATGATGGGTTGTGAGTGGCTGCTGCATTGATTAGCTGCTTAGAAACCCCGACGCTGTGGAAAAGATTGGGTATAAGTATTTTAATATATATTAAGGATTTAAGATGATTTTTACCGTAGAATTTCTAGTAAAGAATAATTGACCTGACATCTAAGGTAAAAAAATCTGTTAATTCCTGACTTCAGAGTTTAGTACAACTGGTGGTTTTAGTCTCTTAAGGGCTAGGAGAGAGATCTCTGCGAAAGATCTGTCCAAGCCCTTTGAGAACAGGCATCCTGTGAAAAACCCTATGAAAAATACCCTGTGGTGTTGAAAAGTAACTTCCAACTGGGAAGAACAAGAGATTTTAAAAAGTTTACCATCTGAAAATGAGAATTAAGTTAGCTGATAACCTGAACATTTGCAGAAAGTGTAAAACCTCCTCTAGTTATTTCTATATGCAGTATGGGTTCAAGTCTGGTAGCGGCCGCTAGTAACCATAATGCTGTGCCTCACATTGTAGATTGACACACAGCATTTGAAGAGACTGTGTGGATTTTTTTTAAAAGGTAGGCTCCCTGATTTGGGATGAAGGCCAATAACATATCAATGTGTATTTTGGTTAGAGAAAACACATTGCTCTACATCCTGTAAAAATCTTTTGGAAAAAGAAGAAATCAGCCTGCTGTTTGTCCTGAAAATCATCTCTGAGGATCAGGGGACCTCAAATGCACCACAGCATAAGGGGCTGTAGTGAGGAGGGTACTTGGGTGAAATTGCCTCCTCCTCCCAACTCCACTGGTTCATGCTGTTTGGCAAGATATCTAAACAGAATGCGTTGCACTTTAAGAGATATGAATAATTGCTCTGATAATATTGCTGATTTTTTTTAAATCACTGAAGGTTTGTATTGAATAAAAGCACTTCTACAGTTTCCTTTTAGCCTTGATGTCTGGAGACCCTTTGAATAAGCAGCTGGTATTTCCATGGGCCCTATCACACTAAGAACTTTGACTAGCCAATTATGTAGTTGAGTCACATCAGCTTTTGTGACCACTGACTTACAAAAGATAGATGGGCCCAGCATCACGTCCAACCCTACATGATTGCTCCAGTCCAGATAATCAAGTTCATAAATGATTTGTAAATAAAGGCTGCAGCTAGCATGAGATCGGGGCACATCCTTGGGGATTATGTGTTAAATATTATCAGGTGCACTCTGCAGAGGCATTTTTGTCCAGTCATTAGTACATTTATTTATACTGCACTACAATCATTGTTATCCTTCAAGGCTATTAATCACCTTGAACTACAGGAAGTTCAAACCATCTTTGGGCTCCATCAATTCGCACAGGCATATCCTTTCTGTCAAATTTGATCCAATCACAGGTACCAAGACACTGTGGTTAACATAACCCTGGCCCATGTGTCTTAATGCACATGGGACCGAAGTGATTTTGGTCTGCTGATTGGTATCACTGATTAATTGTTCACAGGTAACAGAACTCTGTACTGGCTCATTTCCACCTTAAATAACTGTTTTGCAGTGAGATGGCCAGGATGCCCGTATCTCTGAATTCACGTAGATGTACAGCCACATTATAAATGGGGAAAGCGAAAGAATAACTGCAATAGATAGACGAACTCCACCAAGGGTATTTCTGGAAGGGAAGAAAAGTCAGTTCCAGCATTGGTAGCTCAGTAACTGCAAATCAAGTCCAAATAACAGAAATCCTAAGAGGTGGACAGAATGCAATTAAGTATTTATTTTCCTTATCTGAAATAACTTGACAGCAAAATTGAGAATAGAAATCAGTAAACCTCAAGTTATTTCTGTCTGTCTAGTCCCGTGGTTGCGAACCTTTGGCACTCCAGATGTTATGGACTACAATTCCCAATTGGCCATGCTGGCAGGGGCTGATGGGAATTGTAGTTCATAACATCTGGAGTGCCAAAGGTTCGCCACCACTAGTCTAGTCTATTAGTATGTAGGACATCACACTATCAGATGTGATATTGAAACCATAGTTAGAAGCAGGCCATCAGTATCTCTCAAACCTTCTTTTGGTTAGCTTGGTCGGATTGGAGAAATATTCACATAATCATTGTAAATGATCAAGAAATGCACTTATGTGTATGTGGAAAGGTTTAGCATGAATTTCTAGAAAATATCCTTTCTTGGATATTGAAGAGTCAATTATGTTGGAGGAAGACTCCAAACCTTGCCTTGTAGAGTGTAAAACCACACCTTCGGGCAGAAGCAGACGACCCATCTATAGCAGGGCATCAAAAACCAAAGTCACCTTGAGGGAGAAGTCTGCAATATATGTTGCTAAAATAAGCACATCACTGTCATGTATCATAAAGAATAAGTTGAAACAAACAAGTTAAAAGACTCACTTTGCTGAACCACGACATAGACTCATCCAGATTGTAACGATCACCAGACCAAATAATTCTCTATTTAAAAAAAGAGTATGTCATACATGTACATGCTCACAGAACAAGCCATATGTGAGTATATTTAGCAATGAATAAAAATATAGCCATTTACTATGAAGATAATAAGATGGTTTCTCTGAAGCCAAGGGACCAAGTACTTGCCAACTGTTGAAGTAGCCCTTATGAACATGGGTAGCTCAGTAACTCGATGTACGAACTCGATGGAAGAGATGGGAATCTTGGGCTTTTTCTGCATGGGCAGAAAACAGTGCCCTAGGGACGGTAAAAACACTGTCCCTAGGGCACTGTTCGCATAGCTGGCACTTCTGCGTTGCAGCAGCACTGTGCTTGCGCCCCCCAAGCTGCGCAAAGATGCCGCTTTTGAAGCTCGCTCCCTGAGCAAAGTTTTTCAAAAGTGGCGTCTTCCTGCCAGCGCAGTGTGAAGTGCACTGGTGCAACGCTTTTGGCCTCTTCGGCTTCCCGTTTACTTACCTCTCCTCCCTGCGCAGCTCTGGACAGCTGGAGGGACACACCTATGCTACCCTCCGATCCCCGGAGGTCGGAGAGAAGCATGGGCATTTCCCTCCAGCCGTCCAGAGCTGCGCAGGGAGGAGAGATAAGTAAATGGGACGACCTGCGGGTGGCTCTATGTGCTCGCAGGTTACCATGTAAGCAGTCCTGAAGCTCCACCGGCATGAATTATGCCGATGGAGAGCCATTTTCTGCCGCTGTGGAGAAATGGCCTTGATAAGGGAATAATAGATCTTTGATCAGTTTTGTTAATTTCAGTTTTCCCCCTCATCCCAATGCTACAGAATTTGTAACAAAATACAAATTTAATTGGACTAGATAGAAATGTCAGGTCTAAGCTACAAAAGAAGATTTTTACTTGGTGTGTGTGTCTAATAAATACTGTAGCAGGACAGCAGATGTTTTCACTTTTTGAGGGTAAAGCTTAGAAATATCATGGGAACCTGCAAAATTAGTCTGACCAAGAACCATGGCAGGACACCAAAATGGAATGTATGCATTCTGAACAATGACTCTTCCAATACTCTGAAAAGCTATAATTTCTATCTAAGCCTAGACCTCAAACAGTACAGAAATCCAGCAGCTATAAAGAATCTTGACATACGTACCTCACAGTGGATTTCAAATGTTTTAATTCCATACTTGTCATATGGTCAGGAGATTATATACTAACTCTATGAGCTACAATATTACACCAATTTCTGAAAATTGTCAAATAACTATCCACCACCAACATGAACATAGGGCAGTGTTCTTAGATACCCAGATAAACAACCAACTGGGCACACCTGCGCAGAATTGCTCCATTGAAATCAATGGCCTTACACTGGAGTAACAGCATTGGGTTACACTGCCAATGGCTCAGAAAGCCAAACCCCTATCATTTTTGGATGGCCCAGTGTTGTCAGATCTTGGAGGCTTAAGCAGAGTCAGCCCGAGTTAGTTTTTGGGTGGGAGACCACCAAGGAAGTGAAGGATTTCTACACAGAGGCAGGCAATGACAAACCACCTCTGTCCACCTCTTGCCTTGAAAACAGAGCTGCCATAAAATGGCTGCAACTTGATAGCACTTTCCATGATGGGAAGATCCTCCCTCAACTGTGTATTTTAAAAGCCTTTATTATTTTCCAGTTTCTCTGTTTATCACAGACAAACCCCCAAAAGTTAGACTTACAAATCAATTATACTGTCTAATGATAAAAAGACTAAAAACCTATGGAATGAGTTCTACAAAATCAGCACAATGCTCTTGCTGTATTCTTTTGATATTACAACTTATATTTACCATCTATTAGGTCAATGCAAGCTATGCTTTCCCTCTGCCTTCTTTATGCCTTCTGATTCTTTATGGCACACAACATACAGGGCAGTTATGTTCTTGTAGACCAGAGTTATGTTCTTGTAGACCTACTGAGTTCCATGGACTTCCAGTGCCCAGGATGGTCTGATAGGCATGTCCTTATTGTGCCCTCACAAGAGCTAGAAATGTAATTGTTTTTAAAAATAGGTGGGACAGATTATTTTATGACTGAGAATATGCTAGAGACCACCGCTGGAGATAGGAGATTTTTATCTGTCATAATAATGTGGAATTTGTGCAGAGAAGACTTACCTGCCTTCTTCTTCATGCAAGATGTTCTTTTGGGCATTAGACCACAACGAGTACCCCAAAATGGCAGAACCAACAACACAAGCAGCTGAGTGAACATCTGATAGACTCCTCCATACAATGTTATCTAAGAAATGTAGTAAGACATAGATATAAATGACAATGAAGTGCAGAAATGACTAATTATTTTAATGATCTCTTCGGTAGCTTTCTGTTAACAATAAAGAACAAAAAACCCTCAATAAAGAACAAAAAACCCTCAACCATCTAATCAGGCAGAAAAAGATTCTTCACGCAGGGTCTTTTTGTTTGCTGTCTAGTCACAGCTGACATTTTCAAGGCACGATACATTCAGAGGTGGTTTGCATTGCTTGCCTTTGCATCACAACTCTGGATTTCTTTGATAGTTTCCCAACCAAATAGTAACCAGGGCCAATGCTGCTCAGCTTCCAAGATGTGATGAGGTCGGGCTACCCGTGGTGGCGAACCTTTGGCACTCCAGATGTTATGGACTACAATTCCCATCAGCCCCTGCCAGCACGGCCAATTCGCCATGCTGGCAGGGGCTGATGGGAATTGTAGTCCATAACATCTGGAGTGCCAAAGGTTCGCCACCACGGGTGGTGGCCTGTGTACAGGTTAAGAATATCTAAAAAGATTAACTCAACAGTATACATGGGGATGCTTTTACACTGCGGAAAACAAGAATTACCAGGACACCTTAATTCCAGTTGTGTTACACCAAAGACTTGATAATAACATGAATTGTAGGACAGACAGAAATAATTGTTAACTGATGTTAAGTTACCACTGTGAATCTACCAGCTTTTAAAAAACTTTTATGTCAAGTGGAAAATATAGAAAAGTCAGAGCATTACAACTGTGAGGAGGAAGACAATTAGAATAAAATGAGTTGCAACTAGAAAAGGTGAAGTGGGAGGCCTGCAAGACTTATGGGAAAGCAGGGTGGAATCCCATTTCACTCCACCACCACCACCACTGTAGCTCTAGGGCCCATTGCCCACTTTAAGCTCTGCTCTCAGCTGTGTGGTAGAGGATGCCAAGAGCTGTTCGGAGCCCAGGGCCACTCCTGGTGTCTGCTGCCACCAAGCCTGGAGTGGATCCCTGCTGTGACACCTACTGTGGCCAGATCTGAATTTGATCCCTGTGATGGCTGCCGCCACCAGTTCAAAAACTGTCTGAAGGCATAGACTATGCTACTTTCTGAATGGGGGGAATTAAAACCCCCAATGTAGTTTTTTATGTTTTTAGATTTTTCTGAAAACCCAGGAAGAACTCTAAATTTGCAGAATAATCTGTTTACCGTCGCTGTGGTCCTGATCCATGGATTTAGGTATCTGTAGAAGGGTCACACATCGCTATTAGATATATAGATGTTAACAGATGTTAACAAAAATTAAAAGGTTCCAAGTGGAAATGTGTAAAAGCCAGAACATAATAAGTATGAGGTGGAAAAATATAAAAATAATTGGAACAAAATGAGTTGCAACTAGAAAAGAATAAAGTGCTCCTATTGGAAGATTATTGTAATACCTTTGGAAGGTGAATATGAAGTATCCCCTAGCAGATCACCTGAATATTAAACAGTAATAACAATGTGGTTCAGTTTTCCATTGTGGGAAATTAGCTGTTGGGGATTGTTTTTCTTCACTTCTAACCAGAAATAAAGCTGTAATAAACATTAATGTAAATAAGGATAAATGAATGCAACCCCCCTGAGGTCTAACCCTACTGAAGCTACAATCGGGGAATTTATTTAGGGTATCAGTATTACCGGTATACCTGCAGTTGGTGGATTAAGACTGACAACCAGCGTGAGTGTGGCAGGCACAGCATAGGCGACCTGAGAGAAAGATACAATAAAATGTACTTTGTAGAAAATCAAGGCAAGAATAAAGAGAAGCTAAACTAGCCTAGCTAGATTGCCATAACAATAAAGAAAAGGAGCTATCAGCAACAGCTGGTATCAGCAAGACAACCCCACCAGAAGATAGAAGAAAGAAACTGGTGACTGACTTACAGAAAGGAATAGCAGTAAAGGGAGCTTCATTTGTTCATGTTAAGTGCCCTCTGATCACAAAGCTATTTATCAAGAGAAAAGATCCTGTTGACAGAATTGCCCAGTTTATCACTAATCATAAGTAAATATAGAATTATGCAGCCTGATGATTCAGGTGTGCGTGCGTGGGTGCGTCAGTGAGTAAAATGCCATCAAGTCACATCTCAGTTATGGTGACCCCAAAGGGTTGTCAAGGCAAATGATTAAATGAGGTGGTTCATCATGGCCTTCCTCAGAAAAGTCTTCCTTGGTATTCTCGCATCCAGGTACCGGCCCTGCTTAACTTCCAAGATCTCACAAGATTGGATTATACTTACACTATATATTCCACATCCCTCTTGGTAGTATTACATTTAAAAAAAGAGCTTCAAGGAGGTAACAGAGCTTTAGGTTTAGCATGTTTACCAATGTTAAGTTTATCATCATTGCAGTTAATACTTTCAGTTAATACTCACTATCCAAAGTCCTGGATCAGGATCATTGATCTGAAACAAAGAAGGGGGGGGGGGGTAATTTTGCATCTGGTTATTTTACCAATTACCAGCAGACTGCTCATTGCTTATAGATTTCACCCATATGCAATCAAGCAAGTATAGACTGCACACATATTACTGTATTTAATTTTGTGGAGTAATTGGTACATTATTTTTTATTGGTACATTCATATTTTCTCTCATCTGGAATTGCTATCTATACAAATGTCTTAGTTACAGGAGGCAGGGTGAGTGGGTCAAAAAGCCATGTTCTCTCTTTTCCTAATCACAGGTACTATACAACTAAATGAAGTGACTAAATCCACTGACACAGTCACAAGCAGCTTCTGGTCCAAGTCAACTTAATTAAGGGAAACATTGGGGGAAACCATATCCTTAAAGGGACTGTGTTCATTGGTTTAGAGAGTTTTCAATTTCTTCTTTAAAAAGACCTGACAGTTCTGTATATTAAAAAAAAAATAGAGCCCTAGCAATGGGAGATATTAGAAATAAACACTACTTCAGAGGCCAAAAAAGATTTGGCAAATTGGTTAGAATTCCTCTGCTTCACACATCTGGGTAGAGAATCAGAAAATACAGCTTGGAATATTCTACTGAAGTTTAATGTAGGCATTTGGAATGCATTGGAAATGCTAGGAAATGTTATAAGCAGTTTATCAATAAACTGCTGTCTTGAACCAATCAACCCTGTGCTCTCTCTGTGTACAGTATGATCTTACACACACCTTCCCAAAAATGAAATGATCAGAGAACACGGTTCTAGTAAGTGCTCAAGCTTTCTTTCCATCTTCACATATACCTTTGCCATACACATCATCTACAGTGTTTCATACCACAACAATGAGCCACAGACCTGACACCTTCTGCAAACACATGAGCTTGCCTTCTCTGGATGGAAGACCATTAGTCTATACTTAGACTGGCAGCAACTTTTTCACCCGCTGCTATCCAGCCCTTGAAGTGGAGATGGCAGAGACTGAGCCCACGACCTTCTGCATGCAAAGAAGATGTCTACCCCCAAGCTAAGCCCCTGTCCCATTAAGGTGTGGTCTGCACATGTAACCTGAAAGTGTCTGCCTAGAATCAAACATGAGGTCTTCTGCATGCAAGAGGTGCTCTAGCACTTGAACAAAGATCCTTTTCCTTCTCTGCCACCCCATCCTCTGTCATAGTCAATTTCCTCCTTAGTTTAACAACTAGTTTTCCCAAATGGTCAAGTCACCATGCCTACCGTAAAGCTCCTTTGCCACAAAAGTCTTCTTCAAACCCATCTTCATTGCCAGTAGGTTGAACTGGTAATGGAAGCAGCAGCCATCAGAAGCTTGCATTTGTCACAGGAGCTCCCAGATGCTGATCCCTATCTTACCCTTCTCCACCATCCAGCTTTCCACCGCCTGAATCTCCCCTCTCTCTGTTTTACCGTTAGCAATAGCCTGGCAAGGCCAGCTCACTCCTCTTTCACCTCCCTACTCCGCCCTGTCCTGGCTTCCAGGACCCTCCCGTCAAAGTCCTCTCTCTACTTTGCTTCCGCTGCATGCAAGGTTTTTTTTTTCTCTTTTGCCTGCAGACTTTGTCCTGTTCTAGTTCATGTTCACCAATATCCAGCACAGGGCGGCCCCCGACCTGCACGGCCGCAGCTAGCCCGAAGAAGACAGTCATGACCAAGTTGCTGAGTCTCCACAGCCTGCTAGTAGCACCCGGGGACGCAGAAAGTGGGTCTTTATCGGCGCCAGTAGAGGAATGTGCGGGAAGCTCCATCGCCCTCTTCCTGCCCATTCGGCTCAGTGCTGAGCCCGCCTCCTTCCCCCTCCCGGCAGGAGAAGCGGAGGGGCTGCAATGAGGAGGGACTACTGACTCCCAGGCACACCCTGGCAATTTAGCAAGCCTCCTGCACCGCTCATGCTCCCGATGCCGAACGAAGAGGCAGAGGGCAATAGGATTTTGCAGTATGTAGCTCAGAAAAGAAGGCGAAGCTGTGTTAGTAGCTGTGTGCAGCCAACACACACGCAAATAACCTAGTGTGGCACCTCGGTAACAACTAACTGATCTATTATGGGATAGAAACTTTCGCGGACTGAAGTTCCTTCGCTTAGATACATTCTTCAACCATTTGCTGAAGTGGGCTCCTAACCCAAGAAAATGCATACATAATTAACGTTAGTCTTTAAGGAGACACATAGCTTCTGTTTCTTTTCTCTGTGTGTTTTTTTTAATTAGAGAAAGTTTCAGGGAGGGCAAAAAAACAGCCCGATCCAGTCATTCAAGTTCATTGACCCATTCCAACTACTAACCCATGCTAATGCCCACATCTCCGCCCACATATTTATCAGTAGCTAGCTTGCTTCCTCTGTTCGGTATCTTGTACACCATCAATCTGACTTAACAGCCACAGCCTGGTAGCCGGAAGAAGGGAGGTGAGCTTCTTTCTGCCCACTTGTCACCAGAGAAGTATCTTTGCTTGGGAAACTCCTACAAACTGGGGAGCCGGATCTGTGAATGGGGGGAATGTGGAGTGGGATTTCACCTAGAATCTATGGTATACCATAGAGTTTGCCCTCTGAAGATGCCATTTGCTCTAGGAGAACCAATCTCTGTAGTCTGGAAGTCAGTTGTAATTCCTGGAGAACTCCCAGGAGGTTGGGAACCCCAATTCAGAACTACTGCAGGGACACCTTGCTAAAATTGGTTGTACGGACAATAAAATGTCAAATGAGATTCAGGGCACGTTATCAAAAGTGTTCTGACTTCAGCTATGAAATTCACTGCCAGAAAAGTTAGTGATGACCATTAGGTTAGATTACTTTAAGCAGAGATTTAAAAGAAAACAAAACTTGAAAGTTAAATATTAGCCATGATAGTTCAATGGAACCTACACATTATGTCTGTTTCCTTCTTTTCATTACATCTTGCTTCTAACTTTAACTTTCATTTTAGCCAGACTCTTCCAACTTAACCATGCTGACCCACACTAATACAACATCTAGTCTTGACTGCTGTAATACATAACATGAGACTGCCCTTAAAGATGTTTCAATTTGTATAGAATACAGCAAACATTTTTTAACTGTTACCGCGCTGCCTGGTAACTTTTAATAGCTCCAGACCAACCAGCGCTCGGCAGTGCAGGGGAACAGAAACGGAACCCAACACAGCGAGTATAGTGAAATAATAAAAGGTTTTATTGAGATCCTGACCTACGTGTCAGCACCTCCGCACCACGGCAACTGCGCTGCCTAGCAGCTTTACAACCCTAATTTATTATTTTTATTTAATTTATTCAGTCATAAATTGTTCCCAACAAAGTAACAAAAACCCGAAACCTAAAACTGACCATCGTGCTAATACTGGACTGTGCCCTGGAACTCAACATAACACTACGGCAAGCCTGAGCCCCTGCCCTTGCCTTAACCCTAATTTATGATTTTTATTTAATTTATTTAGTCATAAAATTGTTCCCAAAATTGTAAAAAAAACCCGAAACCTAAAACTGACCATCGTGCTAATATTGGACTGCGCCCTGGAACTCAACGTAACACTAAGGCAAGCCTGAGCCCCTACCGTTGCCTTAACCCTAACCCTAATTTATGATTTTTAATTTTATTTACTCCATCATAAAATTCTTCCCAAAATTGTAACAAAAACCTAAAACTGACCGTCATGCTAATATTGGACTGCGCCCTGGAACTCAATGTAAACTAAGGCAAGCCTGATCCCCTGCCCTTGCCTTAACCCTAACCCTAATTTATTATTTTTACTTAATTTATTTAGTCATTTGTTCCCAAAATTGTAAAAAAACCCTGAAACCTAAAACTAACCATCGTGCTAATATTGGACTGCGCCTTGGAACTCAACATAACACTAAGGCAAGCCTGAGCCCCTGCCCTTGCCTTAAACCTAACCCTCACTGATTACTTTCATTTAATTTATTCCATCATAAATTGTTCCGAAAGTTGTAACAAAAACCCGAAACTGACCATAGCCCTGTTCTTGGACTGCACCCTAGAACTCAATTTAAGACTAAGACAAGCCTAAATAAAAATAAGAAGTTAGGGTTAGGGTTAACCTATTATTTTTATTTAATTTATTTTTTGTTAATATTTTGGGAACAATTTATGACTGAAAAAATTAAATAAAAATAATAAGTTAGGGTTAGGATTCAGGCAAGAGCTGGGGCTCAGACTTGCCTTAATGTTACGTTGAGTTCTAGGGTGTAGTCCGAGAACAGGGCAATGGTCAATTTCTGGTTTCGGGATTTTGCCTTAATCCTTTCCCTTGCTTGAAACTGAACCGTAAAATGGTTTCCAGAATTGTAACAAAAACCCGAAACCTAAAACTGACCATAGCTCTATACTCGGACTGGGCCCTAGAACTCCACATAACACTAAGACAAGCCTAAGCTCCTGCCCTTGCCTTAACCCTAACCTATTATTTTTATTTAATTTACTAGCGGGCCCAGCCACGCGTTGCTGTGGCAATTGTCCTTCTCATCACAGTCCGCAACCCACACAGATGTCCATACAGGTCCAATGATCCCCAGCATAGCCTTTTGGGGTGATCAAATGGAATCCCTCTTTCCCTTTTCAATGCACATCGTTATATGGTGCTGGTTTTTTTTAGTATAAGGTAACCCTTTCCATTCCACAACAGAACTGTCCAGAATGCGAATCCCGCTGTCCATGAGGCTGGTTGACGCACACAGCCCTGGCTTGGGTAAGGCAGAACTTGGGCAAGAGGCTATCCCAGTCAGGCAGCAGAGGCAGGGTTGTGAGGCGCTCAGATCGAGGTCAGCTCCCTGGGTTCGTAAAGGGCCATGTGCAAAAGAAGCAGAGCCGGTAGTGTTGGTTTGCCCCCACCCCGTGGATTTTTTTAGAAGAAAAAGGCAAACTCCAGCTCGCTTTTAGTAAAAGAGAGCTGTGGCGAATATGGGTGAGGAAGTGGGTAAGTGGTGGTTGGATGTGAGGGAGGGCAGAGTGAGGTATGTGAGTATGAGCTGGATGTGTGTTGTGTGGTAGCAGTGGGTGAGGCACAGAGAGTGAAAGTTACCTGCGTGTGGGGGGGGGACCCCACCTGACGTCTCGCACGGCAAAGTGTGTATGTGTTTCACTTCCACTCGTATTACCTAACAGTATTACCTATTTACTGTTTTCAATGCTCATCTCTGCCCATCTGCACAAACATTCTAAGCCCTCAGGCCACAGACATGCTGCACGAACATTCTAAGGGTGACAGTTAAACAGAGGCAGCTTCATGGCCTGGTGCGCCAGGAAAAAGACGTTTTACCTGGCTCAGGTATGGACTTTTGGCGGTTTGAAGGTCCGAGTACCTGCCAGCAACGGGGAGGGACGTCCTGTGAAAATTTGGGGGCGATCCGTCCAGCAGCTTTTGAGGGACACCATCAGGGACAAACACACTGTTAGATTTTTATATAGAGAGATTTTTTGTTACAATTTTGGTGGAAGGGGGATTGCTGGAGCCCTTGCCAACTCTGTCAACTGCTCAGGGATTTGTGACAGGATTGGGGTCCCTTTTAGAGTGTGTGTGTGTGTGTGTGTGTGTGTGTGTGTGTGTGTGTGTGTGTGTGTGTGTGTGTGTGTGTGTGTGTGTGTGTGTGTGTGTGTGTGTGTGTGTGTGTGTGTGTGTGTGTGTGTGTGTGTGTGTGTGTGTGTGTGTGTGTGTGTGTGTGTGTGTGTGTGTGTGTGTGTGTGTGTGTGTGTGTGTGTGTGTGTGTGAGAGCACCCCACAGACATGGAGCCAACATTCCTGGCCATGTCCCCTCCTGTTCCTGGGCAGTGAGAAGTGAAGGACTATACCTCTGGGCCTGTCTGATTGGTTATCTCTGATTGGTTATGCCTATCTGATTGGTTATGCCTGCCCTGTCTGTGACAACACAACACCTGGATGGGACCCTATGGTGTGGCTGCCAATACAGCGAGCCCTTAAGATTGTACTGTTTGTCCTTGCTGCAGTTCTGTGCTTGAAATTTAGTAGTTGGATTCTAGTTATGAACCTTTCCATTTTCTTTCAAAATTATTAAACTGATACCAAATGAGATACAAGTCACAAAATTACAGGGTGCAAGTCACAGTTACAAAAACTGTTTAAGACGATTTACAAATTGAACGCCTGTATGCATGCATTTTCTGTTGTGGCTCACATCTTATATCTTAATCATTAGCAAGTTAATAATCTTTCAGTTATTATTTGTACATACGGTAATTGATTCAGCTTCAAATAAGAAATAAAGTTCCCATTTCTCATCAAATTCATGTTTGTTTATTTACAAGGTTTGTTAATTTCACCATTATAGCACATTCTCTGATTTTATCTTCTCAAAGTTCTGTATTAAGATCTTTATCAGATTTCTAACAAGATCCAATTATTACTCTTGCTGCAGTTAATAAGTGCCAACATAGGTCATTGAGCTTCTTAGGAAGGTCTTCTGGTAAGATACCCAGTAACATCGTTTTAGCAGTAAGAATAAATTTTAATTTAATTTTTTTTGCATTTTCATGTGTATTTCTAGATTTTTTTTACAAGTCTATCAAATATGGAAAAAGACCTGACCTTTTCATGACATCTCCAGCAGAGACCATCACTTTGTTTAATCATTTTCTTGATCACGTCAGCAGTTACCCGTGTTTCTCCGAAAATAAGAGTGTCTTATATTAATTTTTGCTCCCAAAGATGCGCTATGTCTTATTTTCAGGGGATGTCTTATTTTTCCACTCCATAGCTGCATGCTCTGGTGTTCTGTTCTACGGGCATGCTTCCAAACAAAAACTTTGCTACATCTTACTTTTGGGGAATGTTTTATATTGAGCACTTCAGCAAAACCTCTACTACGTCTTATTCTCAGGGGATGTCTTATTTTCAGAGAAACAGGGTATGTACCATCTAAACATTTTTAAATAGCAATTCTCTATTAGCATTTGGCATCCAGTAAGTTTAATACTTTTAGTCCATAATGTTTCCTGCTATTGAAAGTTAACTCTTTATGATCTTGCATCCATTTCACCATGCATATCTTTACCTGTTCCGTCTCTGTTTTCAGACGAATCTTATATATTCTTCTCATCAAATGTTTCCATGTTGTAATCTTTTTTTTTCAAAAATCTGACAATTCACATAGTGTTCCTCCCTGTGATAATAATTCTAAGTGTGGATGTTATCTGGAAATAACTCAACCACGTATTTTCTTGCCCTTCTCCTTAATCTCTTGTGCCTCCCATCTTGTGGAATGGCCTTTCTGAGGAAGAGCTCCCACTCTTTTGTCATTCTGTATTATATAAAACAAATTATGTAAAACAGAATGGTTCAAGAGAAGGAGAAGAGTTTGGATTTATATCCCCCCTTTCTCTCCTGTAGGAGACTCAAAGGGGTTTACAATCTCCTTTCCCTTCCCCCCTCATAACAAACACCCTGTGAGGTGGGTGGGGCTGAGGGAGCTCCAAAAAGCTGTGACTAGCCCAAGGTCACCCAGCTGGTGTGTGTGGGAGTGCACAGGCTAATCTGAATTCCCCAGGTAAGCCTCCACAGCTCAGGCGGCAGAGCGGGGAATCAAACCTGGTTCCTCCAGATTAGAATGCACCTGTTCTTAACCACTATGCCAGTGCTACTTATGGCATTTTTATAAAGGTAATAGGGTTATATGATAATGAAATGTTTCAAGAAGAAGCTTTTACAAACGGAACAGGTTTGTACTACATCACTGTAAGTTATATATTATGTTTGCCGTATGTATTATCCTGCTCTTACTGCACTGCCTTCTACTTTTGTAATACCATTTTCTGCATTGTTTGACATATCATAGCTAATGATTTTTGAAGTGTTTCAAATAGTTTTAACTCTATTCTTATTGCATTGTTTATTAGATGTCACATTTGATTGACTGCATTGACTTACTGTGCAATCGGTTTTAACCCTTGGCAAGAAAGATGGACTACAAATATAATAATGTATAGGATCAGGCTGTGATTATAATTCATTTCTAAATGAACACAGAGATCGAGCAACAGTGGCATGATGCATGAACTGCCCTCAGGTAAGGGATCCTTTTCCAGCAACTTTCCATCTGCAGAATACAATCCTCCTGTGTGAACAAGATTCATATGGGATAGCATATATTTGCCAAAGACTTGTGTTCACTTACCTCTGGGTCTAAATCCTTTATTATCTCCTGTCCTGTCAAAAATAATTTCCCCAGCAATAAATATTTGACAGGACTATTGTGGACCATTGTCCTGTTCTCTGTCTTTTCTTCGCTTGAGTCTGCTACAACACATTTTTTACCCCTTTATTCCTAAATCCCTTTCTCTCTTTCCTCCACCATGATTTTACTCCCTCCCCTGCAGGCTTTGTAAATCAGGCTAGCTGCTCATTCTGTTCTAGCCAATGGCTGAAAATTCACAGTTGATAGGATGCACACCTTTTTATCTTTTCTTTACACAGAAAATTTACATTTGAAAGAGTCGGCATAGATTTCACACCAACCCTTAGTGCCTATTGGAGGGGCATGCCAGAATCACTGATCCCTTTCTGTACCACTGTGGCGATGAGCCTGAAAAGTGAACTGCTTCAACCTTCCTCAACTTGCTGTGGTTCGGATGTCACAGCTCCAACCAGCATATCCATCATTTTGAGGCAAGCTGTCTACCTACAGAGCAGGCGCCTTGCTGTGCAGGGCCGCGTGCCCAAAGGTACCCCATTTCAGGGGATGGATAGATAACCTGCCGCCCCAAACCGAGCGTTCCCTTTTCTGTTTGCCCGGGTGCGCGTGCCAAATGCTGTGGTGGAGGAAACTTTGGCGGGCTGCTGCGGCCAGGGAGCTCCACTCCTCGTCGTCCTCCTCCTCCCTCTCTGCTTGTGTTTCTGAGCGAAGGAGCCAGAGGCATCATCCGTTCCGCCCACTGCCGGGGCGGGGTTATCTTTACGCTGTGAGAGTGGGAGGGGACGGCGGAGGAAAGCGGAGCCCCATCGGCTTCAGGGGTCTGGCGGTGCTTTGGGTCCGTAGGTGCCAGGGAGGCTGGCGCCTGTCGTCCCGAGTCGGGGCTCTGGGTGTCCCGCCAGCTGCCTGGGGCTGAGGCGGGCGGCCGGGCGAGCGGGACGGGGAGGGGGCCGGTCCGCTGCGCTGCTCCTGCTGCATTGCAGCCTCCCTCCCTCCCTCCCGCCGTCCGTCCACCCATCCGTCCCTCCCTCCCTTGGCGAGTGGCGCGCTGCACAATGGCGGCTCCCAGCCCGGGTCCCGGCTCTGGCTCCGGCCCTGGTGGCGGGTCCCAGGCGGCGCACACGACAGTCAGCAGCATGCAGGGTAAGGGAGCCCTCCCCGGGAGCGCCAACCGGGCCCGGAGCGGCCCTGCAGAAGCTCTAGGCCCTGCAGAAGCTCAACCCCCGGCCTTCTTCCTAGTCGAGCCGCCAGCCTGGCTGCAGGGAGAGGCGGGAGTGCCCGAGCTGGGCAAAGGAGGACCAGGCCTTTCCCGAGGATGAGAGGCCTTGAGCGCGCCCCGGGGTAGAGGTGGCGGTCGGGTCAGTGCAGCGGGAAAACAGGGAATACCCGAGTTTACTGGCACAGTATTATATACCGTGTGTGAAATCTATAGGCGGACGTGTATGTGGGAATACGAGACGAGGAAGAGAACTTCGTGTGTCCATAAACGCAGACTGGAGGGGAAGGAGGGTTTGGGCGAGAATAATAGGGGAGAGGAAGAAATGTGCATGTGGGGTGGGGTGTGTATCCTTATGGATGTTTGAAAATACACCAAACTTCTGTGGGATGAGTTGGAGAAAAGTATGGCAGAAAGAACAGTCAGAGAGGTTCTTGTGTGGGTGATTTCCAGTTGTGAGAAGAGAGCAGTTTGGGGAGTCATGCTGAGATATAAGTACAGGACAGGGTGTGGGGAGGATAATCATCAGGGTGTGATCATTTGAAAGAGGAATTAATATGTAAAGCACAAGGGTTGTGAATGCAAAAGTAGAACAAGCTGGGCATCCTCCAGGATATTGTGTGGGATGACTTACAAGGTGTATGTGAGGAAGAATGCATGCATTAGAGTTGCAAAGGATTGCAAATGTCTTTCAGTATGAACAAATTTCCTGGGGTGGGTAGGGTAGGATAACACATGTTAGATATTCCTCAGTGTTTTTGTGTGCCTGTTAGGAGTGTGAACCTGAATGAATGAATATATATATATAGATTACATATGAAGCTTTTGGGAATTGAAGAGTACTGTTAGTACTGTGAGACATAGTTGTTTATTAGAGGGTCTGGATCTTATTCCTAGCCACATTAAGAGTATAAAGGTAGTACAGCAGAGTGGATGTATATTAGAATGTGGAATGTGGGAGGTCTTTTTCTCAGGGTCTTTGATTTCATAAGGAAGGAGAAGGTATTTGAGAGAAACGAATATGCCACTACATGGCTGTGACTATGCCAGTCAAAACTTCTCTTTCAGAATGCTTAAAGAGAGAGTTTAATGTGTCAGAAGCCATTTAGAAAAAAACATTTGTTATTGTATACTCTGCAGGTGCGTCTAGACATTAAAAATTTGCAGTACTTTTAGTACAATGTTAAATTGATACGTTTTGTAATACTGAAACTAGGAATGGTGCTGATGAAGAACTATGAATTACTTATTTAAATAATTGCATCTGGTCGTTCTTACTTAGTGGAATTATGTATTCTCCCCACTAAAAATTATCATTGCCAGACCACACGCCAGGACATTCTCAGTGTTGGCACTGCAGCTTTGGAACAATTGATTTTATTACTTCTACTGTGTGATTTTCAGTTCACAGCATCTCCAGAATCTCAATCTGCAGGGCAGGGAGAGGTTTTCTTATTTATACATTTGTGTCCTGCTTTTCTCCCCAGCAGGGCCCAAAAAGCAACTTTCATTTTTTCCTCTCCTTTGTTTTATCCTCCCAACGTCCAGTGAGGTTTAGTGGTTGAACTAGGAACTGGGAGGTCCATGTTCAAATCTGTGATCTCCTATAAAAGCTTGCTGGGTTACCTTGAGCCAATCACAATTTGAGCTGCAGTGTAATTTTTTGAGGGGGGGATTTTGAGCTGCAGTGAATTTGGCAGGAGCAGTGCGGAGAACATCATAGTCTATATACGAAAACCTTTCTGTCTGTGGGAACATTCAATGATTTCCACCTAATGCTTAGAAATATATCAGGACTCCTTATCTTGAAAAAAAGATAATGTTCTAGATGGCCAACTGTTTTTTAAACACCCTTAATAAGCTATTTAATCTGGCTGAACCTTCAGGTTAATATTGTTGAGAACATCTGCATGGCTGAGATTGTAATGTTATGAACATTTCAGGATCTTAGATATTTTCAGTAGCCTTGTTTATTTATTATTTTATTAAAATATTTAACTTTGCCTTTCCTCTTGTCTCAAAGTGGCATACAAGTAATAATTTAAATATTGCAAATTAAAATCAAATACCTACACCTTCCAAAAGGGTACACAGTTCATACTGTTATCCAAAACCTGAAAAATAAGCTAGTTTTGCTGTGCTTCCTGATGATCCCCAAGGAGGAGGCTCCCCTCACCTAAGGCTCTGGAGGAACAGCCATCAGGCCACTGTCTGAAGACCTGACCACACAAAAACAAATGGGAGGACATGGCCATTCGTATATTTAGGTCCCAGGCCATGAATGGCTTTAAAGATCACACCTAGCATTTTCCATTGAACTTGGAAACAAATATGAAGCCAGTATAACTTTCGAAATGGATAGCATATGTTCCCATTGATTGGCCCCTGACAATAATCATGCTGTTGCATTCTGGACCAGTCTGCAGTTTCCAAGTGATCTTCCAGGAATACCCAGTGTAGAGCTTGTTAGAATAATCCAACGGATGTTACAAAAGCACAGATTAGCATGGCCAGCTCATCCGAGTCTAAGAAAGAAGGGAGTTGGAGAACCAGATTCAGCCGATAGACGTTGCTCTTATAGCTTTTGGAGGTATATGATGGCACAATCTATTAAAATCTATTAAAACATCAACATCTTGGGCAGGATTTGTTTGGTTAATGAATGCATCCTCATAGCTCTTGGACCATTCCACCTAATACCTTTCCACCTCCTTGCTTCTTCCCTTTGTAGAGATGGGAATAGCAATTGATTCCTGAAGATATTAAAAGCTTTAATAAATGGGGCAGTGTGTTCTGCAAGGGTACTGGCTACAGTGCCGTGAGACTATTGATTGTTTCTTCCTGCCCTCCAATGAATTCAACTAACCTTTTTCTTTCTTTGCCTAAGGCTCTGTTATAGCAATAGTTGGTATATATCTTTGTCATTTGTTCACTGTTGGTCCTTTTCTGCCTCAAGGAAATATAGTTGAATTTCAGCGTATGTAGCTTTTTAGCACTGGATAACAAATCATGTTATGTGTGAATAGGCTTAGTGTATTTCCAAGCTGTTTCAAATGCCAAAGAGTAGATTCTTTCCTTTAAATTTGCATATGATTCCAAATCCCTTGTTTTCAGTTTGAGACTGAATGTTTGCATGAACTTTTTTGGTCTTCTCAAGCTGTCTAGTTAGGGAAGCAATGTCTGAACCTATATTTTAACTAATGTTTCATAGAGTTTGAAATAGATTTTTATCTGTCTGTTCAGAAATGAACAATTAGCAGTCTGGCCTGGAGAGTTCACTATTTATTTTTAAAAGTGCATTGCACCTTTTTTGTCAAGTGTTAGAGATAATATGTGTTTGATTTTATGTCACAGGATTTAAATTAGTATATATTTCCTCTCATTTCAAAGCCTTGACTGTCATGAAGGAAGGAAAGACTAGCTAAAAATGCTTATTCTCAAGGACGTTTTTAGGCATCTGGAAGACCATAGTTTCAGAGGGTAGCCATGTTGATCCGCGTGAAAAAGAGCTATGAAAAAGAGCTAGTTTTGAGTCTAGCAGGACCTTAGAGAACCACAAGATCTTCAGCATACAAGCTTTTGAGAGACAAATCCAAAGGTTTTGATGGCGGAAACTTTGCTTCTTGAAAGCTCATCCTGAAAACCTTGTTGGTGCTACTGGACTCAAAATGAGCTGGAAGAAAGATATGTCAATAGCTCCTCCCCCACCCGCCAGTTTCTAAGTTAAAATCTTTCTAAGTTAAAATCCCCTGCAAGAGAAGACCAGGAGAGAAGGGTAGAGTTTAGCTAAATCCAAGTCTCATTCAAAACTACTCTGTCAACTGTTAGAACAAAGCACTCAGTTAAGATGGGCAATGTTGTCACTGGGGTAGCGGCCAGGACTGATGCCTAAATAAAGTATTCTTGGCTAACTGTACTTTATCTTTCTCAAAACTGCATCACAAATAATAATGGAAGATAGCCCTATCTTTGAATACCAGCTGTGATAAACTCAGTTGAAACTCATGATTAAAGACAGCATTCCTCTGCCTATTGGATGCTAAAGTTAAACTGGAAAGTCTGATCCACCATATTCTGATTTTGAGCTTCCCAGAGACCTCTAGATGGACTACATGAAGTGTTGCTTATGTTTCAGAAAGGCAATTTGAAGAGTAAGATTCCATGGAATAGCAGAAATGGCTATTGGTGGAAAAAAAATGAATGATTTTTCTTTTTAAAAATCTGATTTTTATTTAAATTGGATAGTTTTCTATTTAAGATACAAGACGCTTCAAAGGTTATTCATTATGAAATAAGGATTAGTTATTAATTATGTGGCATGAGGCTGTATACTCATGCAATGTTTAAAATTTTGGGTAGATTAAGTCCATTAATCTATTTATAATGTCATGCTCTTCCGGAGGGTTTCTGTACAGGGGCGGAGCGAGGGGGAACTGCGCCCCTGCCATGCCCCCATCCGCCCCTGCCGTGCCCCTGTGGCGGGTGCCCCCGATGCGTTGCGCACCCCCCCGTCCCCTTGGCACTACGCCATTGGTTCTGTAAGATTATTTTGGGCAGGTTTTTTTTTCTAGAAGATATGATCACAGTACTTGGTTTGGGAATTCTCAAAACTGTAAATTTGTGTCTGCAAAGATAACATGCCTCTTCATGATAGCGAATAAAATAAACATATACAGTTGAGGAAAATACTTTAATCCCATTGGTCCAGAATTAACCCCTTACCCCTTAAGTGCTAAGTTTCAAGAAGCTGAATGAATAGAAGTTTGTTTGGAGTGGAATAGAGCTGCACAACAAGCTAAGTATGAGGAGGGTAGGGCAGATAGTAAAAATGAAAGTGAAACTTTTTGAGTAGAATACTCTACAAGTCTTAGGAACTTTATGAATATAGCCTTAGCTTTATCGTGTTATTTTCTCTCTGGAGGAGAAAACCTATAATGGCAGGATGATGTGAAAGAGTATAGAAAATGATGATTTAAATCTAGTCTGAGTCATGATTTAAATCACGATTTAGTTAATTTCACCCAGGTACTTACTGTTTATACCGTTCATATTTTTATATGTATGATTTTGCACAAGGTCTGATACACACTCTATTAACTACTTAGCTAGCTGGTATCCTTGACACCCAGTGTGATCTAGTGAAACAAGAGACAGAACTAGATTCCTGGTTTGAGTACCCTAGCGATGTATACAAAGTACTGGCTGGTCCACAGTAATTCCACTCTAACCTCAGTTCTACTACAAATGGCAAACATGGTAAACTTTATAAAATTAAGTTTGTACAATATGAAGTCATATGAAGAGCACATTATATATTCTGTGACTTCATGTATTTGTAATTCTGTTGGAAGCAGGTAATTTGGTGTTAGCCACAGATTCATCATTTCAGTATTTTCAGCTTTCATTTAAATAGCTTAGATAGTGTGCTTGAAAAATTTTGCAAGCCAGAGAATGGTGAAACACAACTTTTAGTAGAAAGACAGTAGGTGCCAAAGCTATGAACAGTAGTTTGCTTGTCCCCACAGTTATCCGAAGTGGCATAAATTATTCAAAATAAATTAGATAACAGTATTTTAATTGACATATTTTATATTAGTTAAATTGCATCTGTGTGTGGTTCTTTTGTGAATCTGAAGTAATTTATCTTGGACCATGTGAACAATAAATCTTAATTAATTACAATGATGAACTGTACATCCACATCCAGAGGCATTTAGTGCCCGTCCTCTAGTTCAAATATAAACATGGGAAGTCTCCCCAATACACTGGTGTCCAAGATTAGTATCCCCATGCTCACACTTACCAACTTCTCCAGGGTTGCCCAGCTGATCAGCGCTGGCCCTTCCAACCCTCTAGAGCACCTCCAGTTCCTCTAGGACCTAAGCCCTGATCAAGAGGGGTGAGGAAAGAGCTGGGCAGCCAGCAGAGTTGGAGGCACAGCTATACTGTTCTCAGAGTTGGCCATACTTGTCACCCAGCCTAGTGAGAAATCAATGCTTTGAGTAAGTTGCATCCACTGGCCCACAGCTGTTACAGGCCATTTACTTGCCCGTCTTAGGTCTAAGTCCACCACAGTGGCATATCTTCAGAAAATTGCACTTAGGGCAAGCATTGAAATTGTGCCCCCCCCCCCCCCCCCCAAGACCAGCTCCAATGGGGAAAGACAATATCAGTTTACAGATGGGACTGCATTTTAATTTTTTTTTAAGTTAGCATTCTGCCCTCCGCTATCAGGGCCTGTCCCTTGAAAAAACTGGTTGCATGCAGTGAAAACACTTACCAAAGCTTTGCCACAGAAACCTGGAGCCCTGACTAGAATCCCTGATTGCCCTGATTGCGGGCTTACCTTGGCAGCTGACTTGTATTATGCATGCAGTGAGTAACACGAACAGTTTACAAACAGATGTTGTTAAGCAGGTATCCAGGTGAGTGATGAGTGAGCTCATGGTGGAGGTGGCTGCAGTGGCCGCCTTCACACTCCAACGCTGGAGTTTCTGCAGGACTTTCTCTGGAGATGATGTTGCTGGTTGGCTGAGGAGAGGAGGGCAGCCAATAATGCGGGCCTAATGCAGGGACCTGATGGGAAGCCACACTGCTGCAGCCAGGCTAATAATGAACTCCAGGGCATAGGTGGACATGATGCCAGCACCAACTCACCTCACAGCCTGCCTGTGGCATCCTGTGACAAATGGAGGCGGCTGGACGAGTGGGTGACAGTATAGCCTGTGGGCCCTGTGTTTTGCCATTGCACGGGCCATGACCTGGCTGACACTCTCTGGCACTGCTCCTTCGGGGCTGATGTAGCACCTGCAATGTCACCATGGTGAGTGCCCTCATCTCTCACCTGCACACCTGACCCCTGGTGAGGTGGGGTACCTTCAAACCTGGGGAAGAAGTGGGTGACCTGGAAAGGCAGCAGCTCAAACTGTTTCAGGTAGTGAAGGCTGGCTGGGAGCAGCTCAGAGGAGGAGGTGGTATGGTGGCTAGCGTTGGTAGACTTCTTGTCTCGCAAAGAGGTGGCCAGGGCACTCTTCAGGCAAGTGGCTCCTGGGACATGTGCTCTGGCTTGCCCCACCCTGGGACATGTGCTCTGGCTTGCCCCACCCTGGATACATCCCTGGTCAGCCAGGGTAGTAGCCTGTTAAAACACTGGGATGGGGAGGACCAATCCTTTTTGTTCCCAACTCCCTGCTAAGCTTCTTTGCCTCCTTTGGGGTGATGGGTGAGCCCAAGACTGAACCATCCCATTCTATCCCTTTAAAAGGCAGGTTTGGGGCAAGCCAAGGTAGACAGGCCAGGCTCCTGCCCTGCGGCTGGGGAAGAGGGCTTTGGGTGAGACTTAATCTCCCTTCCTCTTCAATTGCTGAGTCATCCCACCAGCCTACTGAAAAGGACTGTGGAAGACACAGCAGCCCTGGATCCTTTTATTTATATAGCTATAGAAAACCTGTATTTTTGCCACAGAAAGTATCATATAAGACCATGATTAGCAATATCACCATTCGTTCTTAAAATTTTGTCTTAGATTAGCAATAAACTAGCACTTAACATCTGTAGTTGACCTGATTTGGACATACATAGTTTCTTCTGTTGGTACGTTGGACATTACAACTCGTAACTTTTCCTCAATATTGTCAAGAAAGCTGAGCTCATTGGAAACCTCTCTATGTACTGCAAGCTAAAATTCTGCCTATGTAAAATCTTTATTCAGTGTTTCAGAATTTTTTTTAAATCAACATTAAATGTGATTTTTAAAGGTTTTGTAAATCTGTAATTTCCAGTAAATGAACTAGAACTTATCTTTTTTGCTTTAGGCTTTCAGATAAACTTCTGTGAAAAAGCACAAAGTAAGCTATATGTTTTATAGTATTCTGTTGTTTTTTATTTGTATATCATTCTTGGTATTGGGAATGTGTCCACTGTTGAGCTTACTGATTAGCCATGCAGTAGTACATGGGCAAAGCTTCCATTTTTCATTTTGATTTCAAGTGTGATACCATTGTGTATAATTCCATTAATATGCCTTGGGTATATTTATTAGGGGAATTTATTTAATTTGTTTTTACCTTGCGTTTCTTCCAAGGGGAATCCGAAACAGCTTACACCAGCTTTTCCAAAACTTTTTTTCCCATGGCCCGGTTATTTTAATACCTCTCCTCCATGGCCCACTAAAAAATTTATGGCCTATTTATTAGTAAAATAAAACAAATTTGTATGTCACCCTGCCATACATCTGCCTGTGCTGGCTCAGCAGGGGCGAGCTCAGCCCCACACAGGGCCTTATCTGCATACAGTGGTGTCAGGGAGACTCCTCAGGGTGCCGCTTCCACCCCGATCTCCCTTGTGTCACCAGTGTCTGCCGCAAGCTGCGGCTCCGGCCCTGGTCCCTTTCTGAGTGGTCGGCTGGCTGGGGAGGAGCCCCGAAGCTGCTATATCATCCCAGCTGGTCCGGCTCCAGGTGGATGATGCCCTCAGAGCAAGGACTGGGGTGGTCAGCCCCAGCCCCAGACATTAGGTGACCCACCATTTGGGAAACACTGGCTTACATCATTCTCCTGTCCTCCTTTTTCTCCTCACAACTGCCTTGTGAGGAAGGTAAAGCTGAGAGAATGTGACTGGCCCGAGGTCACCCAACTTCCATGGCATGACTGGGGAGTCAAACTTGGGTCCAGCACTCCTAATAAGTATATTGCTCTGTCTGTCTAAACTGGCAGTACAGATAAATAATATCTTTTATCCATTTTGGCAGGGTTGCAGATTGAGATGGAGGACATTCTTTTTTGCTTTCTGTTAAAATGTAGTGGCATCCTTTGAATGAAAGGTATCAGCTTAAGATAATGTTGAACTGCAACTGATTCATATAAAGAGCCTTTTTAAAAAAAAACCCAAGTGGTTATTTCAAAAGGCACTTGGATTTCAGAACTTCAAGATTCTCCTCCTGGATATTAAACTGCACACAAAGCTGCCTTTTAGTATTGGTCTGTATCTATTTTGACTGGTCACAACTTTTCAGCAGTACAAGAGGTCCTTTTTAAGCCTTGCCAACTGCAGGTACCAAATTGAGTCTGGGATCTTATCAGCCCAAAATGTATATTCTGCCTGAACTATGGTCCCCCCCGTCTGAAACCAGTATTGCTTCGTATGTACCCTTGGAGTTACAGAAACAACTTTTCTGAAAAAGTTACCAGTAACACCCCATAATACTAAAACCTCTAAAGGTCAGAAATTGTTAGCTCGCATTTGTATGACTAATGGAAGCTCTGCTCAGTTAATTTTTTTCATTGTTTCATTCTCTTATGGATTTCATTTTTAATTGTTGTGTTCATTATGTCATTATGATTGCCTTCCATGCTTTAGTGGGATCTTTATTGGACACCAAAATGTCCCATTGCTAGCAAATCTTTCTACTGGATAAACCCAGTTTAGTGAATAAAAATCTTGCACACAGACTACATACATTTATCATTTTTATTTGAAGTTCTTGAATGTGCATATTTAATCTAAAATGAAGAAATGCTTGTAAGATGAATTGGTATTCTGTAATATATGTTGGGATTTGATATTTTCTAATAAATTTGTTGCTGTCAAACGTATGATCTTTAAAAAATGAATTTATAGAGATAATTTTTAAATATTGATTGAGTCTTTAGAATAGCATTACAAGAGGTACAGAAAAGGTCCAGCTTGTGCCTGCTGTTGTGCCATCATGCTTCCAAATGGAATACTTTTATTTTGCCTCTCTTCCAGCGCTCGTTCTTGTGAAAGTTCTTATTTTTAACCAACAAGGGACACATTTTATTCCCAGTAAAACTAAAGAGTCATGTATTATTGGGACTAAAAATTTTCAGGGAAGTGTGCAGTATTTTTCCTAAATAGAATGAAAAAATGCCATAAGAAAACCAAATTAACATACTTATTTATCGCAAAGTGCCAACACAGCAATTTAACCTGAATTCTGAGGTTTTAGTTTAGAAAAAACGGTTGGCTCCGAGGCATGCGTTACTCAGAAGTGAGCTTAGTGGTAGTTGGTGGCTTTGCTTTGAAGCAACCATGCAACTCTTCCAGTGGGTGAATCACGACCATAGAAAGATTTACTCAGAAGCAAGCCCCATTGCCAGCACCCGAGCTTACTCCCAGGTAAAGGATCGTGCTTTAGTTCTTCGCATGAAAATCAGTGGGGTTTTAACAACGCTTAACAGGATTGCCTAGACTGCTTCCCCAAAACTAGGTCTTAGGTTTAATGCCCAGCAGCCCAGGCCAGCCTAGATGTGTGTGGGGGGACTCTGTTTGCATGTGCCCACAGAGAGGGCTCTGAGTGCCACCCCTGGCACCTGTGCCATAGGTTCGCCACCACTGCTCTATATCCATTTCCACATGGGTCATCTGCCCTGGGTTCAGTGCTATTAGACAGTAAAGTTTTTTTTCCTTCTTGCCTACAGCACCATGGTGCATTCATGCACCTCCCTGTTTTTTTCCCAGTCTTTCTCAAATCTGCTTTGCTCTGATGTTTGGGAGGATATAGCCTGGATGGTTGCCATTCAAGTGGGGAAGTTAAGATTTTCCTGCCTGCAGAGCAGCCATTTCTGCTGACTCTGGCCCATGGTGGAAATTAAGCCTCTCAGGGGGGTTACTTAAAAAAAAATCTACCATAGAATATATAGATAACCAGTTTTATCAATATGACTGAAAGGTCCTCTGAATTGCCAGCTTATTTTTAAAGAGTAAGTTGTCCTTTCCCTTGCAGGGATATTTATTTATTTATTAAAAACATTGATTGGCTAACTTTCTATGTTATGGAATTTAAGGTGACTTAACACAGAATACATCAAATAAAATACATAAAAGAATTTAAAAATAATTTCAGGCTGTCATTAAATTAATCAGTCTTCACTTGCCTCCTAAAGACTGAAAGTGAGAAGACTGGGCTTGCCTTGCGGGGGATGTCATTCCATAATTGTGGCACTGCTACTGAAAAGGCCTTTTCTGGTGAACCCACCAAATGAACTTATTTGATCGATGGGGCAGTTAGGAGGGCCTCTTTCTGGGATCTTCATTCCCAGAGAGGAATATATGGGAGGTGACAGTCCTTCAGGTTCCCAACCTGCAAGCTGCCTAGAACTTGAAAGGTAAAAATCAACACCTTGATTTTTGCTGCTGTACTTTAGCTGCAGATGTACCAGCAATGGGGAAACTGCACAAGCTCCTCTCTCTACAGAAAGCACCTATGGGAGAAAGAACTGATTGTGTGGTGTTTTTTGGCTTTATATTATCTCCATAATGGTAGCAGATTTGTTGCAGTAGGGAATTCTAAGCCTCTTGCAGATAGCTTATGCCCCATGGATGCTGAAGTCTCTGTTCTTGAAAATGTTGTATAAATTGTGACTTCTGCCAACCAGATGCTTGCATCAAATTATGACTTCTGCTTCAGCCACTTTTTCTTTGGCTTCTGTGTTCTGTCTGTTGCTAGAATTCTTTGTCCTGTGATTTTACTATTCTTTCTATGTTTAGCAGATTGTCAGCCCAGTCCAGTTTCCTCGGGCAGTTGGAGTGGTGCTGCTGATATGCCACCTCCAGAAGACTTCCTGGTGGTGTTGGGAGGCAGGCAAAAGATACCACTCACCCCCCACCCCCGCCGCTGCCTGGAAGTCCTCCATAGAGTTTAATGGAGTTACATCACTTTTGGGGGTGGTGTAACTCTGAACCCCAGGGCCCTAGTCTGCTCCAACCCCAGAAATGCCATCCAAAAAGGATTCCGTTTTGAAGAGAGTTTAGCAGATGCTTCTTAAAAAATTATCGAAGGTGTCCACAGCATTACAGCTCTAGCAGAATAAAAAGATGGTGGTGGACAACATAATGTGGAAAAGATGTCACTGTTTTGCACATTTTTATTTATTTGTAATCAGTAAGGTTCATCAAACTTACATGAACCATGGATTGATTTGTGGACATTTTACAACTTTCTTATGCTGCTGCTGTTTACGCTAGACCAGGGGTAGGGAACCTGCGGCTCTCCAGATGTTCAGGAACTACAATTCCCATCAGCCCCTACCAGCATGGCCAATTGGCCATGCTGACAGAGGCTGATGGGAATTGTAGTTCCTGAACATCTGGAGAGCCGCAGGTTCCCTACCCCTGCGCTAGACCAAAGCACAGTTAGCTGGATGTCAGTTCAGTTAACATGTAAATTAATTTAAGTGCTTTAGTACTGGGTTCTAAAACTGGCAGTCTTTATTGTAGAGTGCCATGTGTGTCTGTCAGTTCATGGAAATTTTAAAGTTTGGCAACATACCAATGTGAATGCACAGCTAATGTGTACAGTTTGAAACTGATTGCATTCCTGGTTTGAAGGGCAAGGGCAAACATTACCATGCCAGTTTAGATGTTACTGGAAACCAGTTTGTTCTCAACAGGATGCATGAAATGGTTGGTCATATAACACCAATCATGTTCAGGCATTATTCGGAGCTCAGCTGATAGACAGCAAAAACAACAAATTAATCTTATGAGGCATATATTTGTATAATGTTGTATATCAAGATTCTTCTGACAGTTATCTTTCAGCTAGCTGTGTTGAAGAGCAGGAGGGCTCACAGGATTGATATTGTGAAATTATACAAACAAGAACTATTATTATTTATCACAGTTGAAAATTTATTTACTTCACTTATACCCCACCTTTCTATCCAGTGAAGACCCAAAGCAGTTTACTTTATTCTCATCTCCATTTTACCTCACAACAGTTCTGTGAGGTAGCTTAGACTTACGAGATTTGAATACATTTGGGTGGGATTCACCATCTTTCTGTACACAAGAGGTCACAGTGCTTTATTAGGGAAAGTCTTTGAGATTAATGCAGCCTTGACTGTCTTGTTTACTCCCCTCCTCTTTGACTGTCAGATCAACAACTTAAAAGACAAGTCCCTGAAATGGTGCCTGTGACTGCCGTGGACATGCTGACACCTTACTGTCACTCTAGAAAGTGGGCAAAGCCAGGGCTTTTGCTCTGAAGTGCTTCTGATTGGCAGTTAGAAGTTTGATTTGCTGTGCAGGTTTTTAAAAATATCGCCTTGGCAGCAGCTGCTACTACATCACAAGAATCTGCACTGTGTTGCGGCAACCATTTAACAATTGTCTCTGTGGCAGCTATGTTGTGGGAGCCTTTTTGTGGCTGTGCCTACCACGCTGTGTCACAATTCAAAAACTTCCCCCAGGCTCAAAAAGGTTGGGAACCTGATTAAAATATTACAGCTGCTTTTCTTGCATTCTTTCCAAAAAAGAGAGAATTTCCCAGACTTTTCAAAATCAGTCTTTCATCCCATTCTCCAAAAAGGAGAATGGGGAGGTGAGGGCAGCAGAATATATATATAGCAGGAATGGCCAAACTTGCTTAACATAACAGCCACATAGAATAAGCTTCAGATGTTTGAGAGCCATAAGACATGAACGATAGTACACGTTTTTCATTACATTCACATTTTGTTACAAACTTTTAATATAAATATTAAGAAATACACCTGTATAATAATTACTCATTTATGTAATTTCTGTTAACATTAAATGAGACTGCCAAAAATAAAAACAAGGTTAAAAACATATTGTTAATAGTACTTTTTTGGCTAAAACTGTAAATGTTTGAGCACGGCTTCTGATTGACTATTGTAGATTTAATTGTTTGTTTTTTAAATGTTGGTTTGGCAGTAGCTGCTACCATAGTGCAAGGATTAACACTGTGTTACTGAAGTTAAGCTGTGGCAACCATTTGTGGCTGGATCTGCCTTCTGCAGCAGCCATTTTGTTGCTGCACCCACCATGCTGTGTCAGAATTCCAAATATGCCTGAAGGCTCAAAGATGTTGGGGTTCCCTTCTCTAGAGTTTTCAAGCACTGGGAAAGGGCTTTGCAAAGACTGCCAGAGGTTCCTGTTTCCAAGGAATACTTTTTGTGCCATGATATCCAACAGAAATCATTTTAAAACATTCTGTGTGCATCTTCTGTTTCTGCACATAAGGTCTGCTAAATTGTTTTAGAAGTATTAGAATGAGCAGTAAAGATGGGAATAAATTCAATTAGAAGAAGGAGAAGAGTTGGGCACATTATGCATTACCCACTTACCTTTGACTGTTCACTTCAGAGTGGGGTTCCTCCATGGCTTTTTGCAGATCCGAGTTGATCTGCCATTTTGACAGCCTGCAGTTGCCTAGTTTTTCCCAAGCAACCATTTGTGGGGGCGGGGGGTTGCCATCCTTCTCCCCTTGATCTGCATTGTAATGAGGAACTAGAGGGGAAGCAGCAGAAGGCCATTGCTTTCACATCCTGCACATGAGCTCCCAAAGGCACCTGGTGAGCCACTGCGAGTAGCAGAGTGCTGAACTTGATGGAATCTGGTCTGATCCATCAGGCTCTTTCTTATGTTCTTATGAAGGGTGGGGGAGAACTGGCATTTTTCAACCAGTTTCCATTATGCCCTTTGCAAACCCAACTGCTGAGAATCAGTCTCCACAGGATCTCCTGCAAAAAGGCCCCTTCCTCAATTTCTCCCAGCTACAACCCACCCGCCTTTTCCTTGATTCCGCTGCTTGCCACCTTCTTTTTTTGTGTATGTTTTGTCCAGTATTGTTTCATTTGCAAGATAAATTGTTGAATTGAAAGAACACTGGCAGTAAGACAATAAAAACCTCCTTGATTGCTCTGAAATGGGTGGAACTTGGATGGAGGAAGGCAGAAAGGTAGGGAGGAGCAAGAAAATCTGAAGAGAGTGTAAGTCATTGCCATCTCTTCCACTTCTCCTTCTTATCAAAGATAAAATTCAAGTTTTGCCTGTTCTTTAGAGCTGCAGGGCTTCTGGGATCTGCGGTACTGTAACTGCAGGAGTGATCAAAACCTGTGTGCAACCAGAAATCAGCCCTGAAGGAAATGTATGCTTACTGCAGTACAGACTACACTTGTATAATAGGACTTTATTTTTATTCTTTGCCTTTCTCTAATTTGAGGAGTCTCAGAGTACCTTACAATTACAATTTGGCTGCATGCTTTAGAAGTAGCCGAGTTGTAAAGAGAAGTTGGTCACTAGAATTCCTTCTGTGTGTTCATCAGGGACTTGGAGCTTGTGTTTTTCAAACAGCAGTCCCTTTACCTACATGATAACCACTTTTAAAACTCAAAAGTCTGCTGTTTTACAACAACAACAAAATAGTTAAAAGCTAACTGGATGAGTGTAACGTAGGTATTTGGGTTGCATTCTTAGGACTAAATGAGACAATCTCAGATGTTTTATCTTATACCCTCCCAGCAATTAAAAAAAATTAACTTATGGGGAGACTCAATTTGCATTGAGACTCTGGCACATGGTGGGGTGGGGTGGGGTGGGGTGGGATAGGGAGGGGAGGGGAGGGGAGTTAAGCCTTACCCCCAAATGTTGTTTTCCTGGCCTGAAGTGGCCCAGGAAAACCACTGTCACCACGGTCCAACTCCAGCTCAGGGCACTGGATGGCTGAAGATTGCTGCCAGCTTCCAGTGTTGATTTCTGCAACATAGGTACTTCTGCCTCTGACCGCCGTGCCCAGGTTATTGACTCCCTTTCTGGTCTTGCTGTCCCATAGCGAAGTGCAACAGCATAGCCAGTGACAAGGATGCACAAAGTGGGAGATAGGCCAGGAGAGGGGGAAACCCACTCCAAAGATCAGCCTCCCCGACTACGAGCCTCACATTATGTGGCTCACAAGCTACGGTTTGGTCACTCTGATATATAGTTTGTCCACATGGCTAACTTTCAAATTATTAGTTGAGTAAAATTTGGTGAGTAACACTTTCTCAGCAGTCGCTCATCTGGATTGTATCATTTTGCTGAACCTGTTGATTATAGAACACTGTTGTGGAAATGGAAATGGGCACAATCTTTGTGTTGTTTGTGGGAAATGATTGTATTCAGCATATAATAGTCAATAGTAAAAGGTAAATGTGCAAGCATTGGGTCATTATTGACCCATGGGGTGACATCACATCACAGTGTTTACTAGGCAGACTGTTTACAGGGTGGTTTGCCATTTCTTCCCCAGTCATCTACACTTTACCCCCAGCAAGTTGAGTACTTATTTTACCATCCTTGGAAGTATGGAAGGCTTTAATCGGCTACCTGTAATCTTCCTAAAACAAGACATTATTCTTCAAATGCAATCATTTTGTTTTAGTTCCATAAAGTTGCTCTTAGGACTTAATACTAATGGTGAAATCACTGTATTAAATGCTATGTTTATAACAGCATTGTTTTGGCTCCCAAGAAAACAGAAAGAGATATCAAACTGTCACTTAGTAATTGTGTCTGTGTCCTAATTTAAGCATAGTAATTCGTTTGACTCCATGTGTGTCCCAGATCAAACAACTCAGATTAGTGTTTAATAGATTCAGTCCATTGATCTGTCAGTAGAAAGCACTGATGATCACAGTTCTTCTCCACTTTCCCCTCTTCACCCCTTCTGCCCCTAGGAAAGTTGATTTCTAGGAATTTACTTCCTTGGGGTTGGAAATGACTTGTGCTGTGGGAGTAGGGAAAGCAAAGATGATCTGTGGTCTTTGCATGAATATCTGCCATTGTTGTGCTAGCAGGTTGCTGGATCTAGCCCAGGGTGTCCCACTTAGATTGCAAATTCAAATTAAAGAACCAAAACCAGGAAATGTGTGGTGAAATTTGGGGGGTTGTGTTTATTTTTAATAGTCATTTCATGGTTACCTGCATTCAGGAATGAAAAAATGTTCTTAATACAGTTTGGAATTCTGAATATTTTTTTTGAAAAGTCTTCTCAGCTTTTGGAAATAAATAGAGATGTGAATATGTAGGAAAATTGGGAGATAGTCTCCTCTTATTGGAAAAATGGGACTTTGAGGAGTAGTTTTGCCTATAGAAAAATAAAGCATTTATATTTTTAAAATTCCATAAGTATAACGTATACACGGTTTTATATACTAAGTTCTATATGATGCAACTGCCGTTGTTAAAGCATCAAAATGGTTTTAATAAGCAGACATTATGCACATTTTGTTTCTCCTCAAAATTTCCACACACACCTCCTGCCAAAAAAATCCCCATCCCTCCATAACTCCAACATTTCCAGAAATTTACTCCTCTGGAAATAATATAGGTAATGTCCTGCAGATGTGTAGGTTGTATCTTGTAGATCTGAACGAACACACGCGCGCGCGCACACACACACACACACAAATTCATCATTCTTTAAAGGCCTTGGTGATATTATTTGGCCATATGATATCTGGACAAAATAGCAAAAGTTGCTTTTGAACTCTGTTGTTCCTAATCTGCTTTATTTTCATAAGCCTGAAAATGGGAGGCCAATGGAGTTCCCCTGACTAGATTTTTGTGCTGTTATCTGGCCCACTGTTCAGTTGCTTGATATCATCCTTCATTTCCCTATATAGCAGATTAAGGAAGAAAAATTTCTGTAGTTCTTTTGAAGTGTGGTATTACAATGTGGATTAATAATACAATGAGGTGAGCTGTATTTTGAGATTTAACTATTCAAAAGTCTTCGTATCTGGAAATGAAAATTTTGTGCTGAACTGTAATGTATGTATGTAGTAAACCAAGATGGCTAGGTGGCAGTGCTATAAAAGAAGCAACTTTTTCAAAGCACATGCAGTACTAAGAAAGTTAATTAGAAACACAAATAAGTTATTTTGTAGTTTACAGTTGAGCTTTCAGATTCTCAAGCTAGAGTTTAGAAGGGAAATCTCCTGAGGTGTCCAATTGATTAATGACAATATCTTATTTTTTCCCTTGGTTTTCATCTGGAGGTGAAGGCAAGTGGTTTATACAAATCTATGTTGGAATGTAACTGTAATCATGCTTTCAGTAAAAGGAGGTTAGATGGGGCCAGGGCCATCATTGTTAGGTAGAAATTTGGAAACAATATGTTCTTAAATCACTGGGGACGCTTAAGCTGCTTACTTAGAAATAAATTCCATGAACTCGTTTATTTGAGTAAGGGTCACCATGAGTCAGCTGTGACTTAATGGCACTTTTCACCACACTCTATAAAGAAAAAACATTTATTTTAATTTGATTTGACATTTTAATGCAGAAATTGAGCTAGAGAAGTATGATCTTTTTTCCTTCAATATTGTAAGGGAGATCAAATTAAACCAAATTAAACGCAGACTTACGCAATTTGTCTGCAAAAAATGTTGATTTTGCATTGGAAGTGTACTAAAGGGAAGTCTTCTTCTATGTTGCCTCATTATGCCTCTTACTCTTCATACTGGGACCTCCTGTGCTTCCTTCAGAGGAAGCTGTTGGTGTGGGCACTGAGGAGGCATGGAAACTCAAGCACCCAGTAAACATGGACCAACACTGGCATATTTTATTGCAACATAAATTGCAGAAAGTATCTGACAGGTTCCAGTAGTTATTATGAGCATGTGTAGTGGTCACCGGAAGGGCAGCCACTTACAATATCTTTGTGCCTTGGAAACTCATTCCTTTTGATGTTATTGATATTTGCTGGCATGCAATGTAATTTATCAGGAGGGGACAAAAAGCCTTTTTGATCAGGAGTTCCATATTTCCAGTTTTAAATTGCTTGTGGTCTGCAGCAAAACTGTGCATGTATATTGGCACTCATTGCCTTCAGATCCATGGAGATAGATACTCATTCTCTTGCATGCGCATGTATAGGAATGCAAATACATTTATCTAAATCGAGTCTGTGTATGCAGGGATGCACATTATTTCATAGGCAGAGATTCTGTCAATCACATACACAGCTGAACATCCTTCTTCAAAAGACAACAAAATAAGAGATTCCTCTTTTGCCAGATAACCCTGGCCAATATCTGTGGCATGATTCAATCTCCTGCTAGCATAAGGCTGTGACGCTGTTTATTTTTTAAATTGAAACTCGTATATAGCCTGCATGCTGCACCTTGCTGCTTTACCCTTAATGCAAAAAATATTGATATTAAAATATTAATAGTTAGAAACTAAAATTTTCAAAAGATTTTTCAATCCTGGACATTATTCTTAGCATTGCTATTGTAAAGGTAAGGACAACAATAGAAGAAGCTGTCTTGTCAGAATCTGGTTTGCTTAATGGCTGAATTTAGTAGAAAGCAGAGGAGTTTTACTCCATGGCTGTTCTGTTGCTAATGTGACTGGTATTGTCAAGTAATGTGTTTCGTTACGATATGAGATGTTCTTTCATATTGTAAGAAAGATACCATTTGATTCTGGTTTGTTTCAGATGCTCTTAGTACTCTTGCTCACGTTCTCTTGCTAACAAAGAGTTTTTTGTGTTTGCTTCCTCTCAGGTAAGCGCAGAGCACTGAAGCTGAACTTTGCAAATCCACCTTTCAAATCCACAGCAAGATTTACTCTGAATCCAACTGGAGTTCCTTTTCAGAATCCACATATGTGAGTATAAAGCCATGAGTTCTACTGGTTGGAACCACTTTGAAATAAGAAGTTAAATAAGTTTCCTTTGACTTGCATGTGCACTAGGCAGTTCCAATTAAGTGTAGCCTAGATTGAGATGTAGGGTTTCCCATTGATATAACTTTTTCACACATAAGTTAGTAAAAGCAAGTTTTTTCATATTATCTTAAATTGAAACAATAGCTTTGAACTACGCTTTAAAAGCCCTGTTGCTAGCTGGTATGTAATCCCTTACAGTTTAATCTCATTCACTGACCACTTCAATTGATTTTTCTATTGTTCAAGTTGGCAAACTTCCATTTACTTTTAAAAAGTATGTCTGGGACATTTTAGCACTTAAATGTAAAAGAACTTTTTGAGAAATCAAACTGACAAACAGGACTAAATGAATGTGCTTATACTGGCGAAACTGTCCTTAGGATTGCACTGAAAATGTGTTATAGACATGCTTGTGTAATTTGCTATTAAGAGGAGTGTAGAGCAATTGGACAATTTACTCAGTGGATTGGCTCCTGATACATAAACTTTTTATCCTCAGATCCTTCAGTCTGGATTGATGGGTGACCTCACAACCTATGAGTGTAGAAAACCAGCAAGCTCTTTGTGTTCTCTGTAAGGATTCAGAAATCTGACCGATGAAGAAAATCAAAGCATAGTCCTTAAGACTATGTTGCCTTAGGGTGTACATCAAGGGTTTTTGTTTTGTTTTTTGCTTTGCTGTGTATATTGCTACTTGTTCATGTAGCTCAGATTTTATACTTCCCTTATGGAAAATAGTTAGCATAAAATATATCATTTCTGTTACTTTTTAAAGAAGTTGCCCTTTGTTTTGATCTTATTCAAGAAATTATTGAAAAACGTAGCAAAGTATTCCTAAGATTTGTATAACGTTTTTTGAAAGTTAAAAAAATGCAGAGCTTTGAAACATATTCTTAATAAGATGTCATGTTGCCCATTCCAAAAGAGAAAGAATAAGATTTGGGCCTCCAGTAGTGTTTTACTCCATAACATGCTCGATAGTTTTTCAGAACTCTGAACCTCTCCTTGCCATGTTAAAGCTTATACAATCTGAACTCCTAGCTTTTCACATTAGCCTTGCACTCCTTCTCTATAATGGATTTTCACAGCTTTCTTCCTTCTTTGCCTTTTCCTCCTTGATGGATTTCCAGTTCATAAGAAAGAAAAATCCATTAATTCAGTGTCCATTTCTAATAGCTTACTGCATTAGCTTTATTTTCATCCAGTGATTTTTGATCTTCTAATTTCTCAATATGACTTCTGCTTTTCTCCTGCAGTTCCTTGCACCCAATCCTAACATTCTTAACTTCAGGCTCATAAAGACCAGGAAAATAAGAGAGAAATTATTTTTTGCAGTAATCATCTTCCCAAGAATTGATTCCAAAGAATGAATGTGGAATTGTTCTAGCCGGCACAGTCCAGTGCAGAAGATAAATTTGATGCAGCACATTCTGCACCAGGAATACAGAAGCAAACTCCTTTTTCAAAATAACACTGTTCTGTATTCTGTGAGAGGAGTCTTGCTTGATATAAAACCCATCTTGCTTGATATAAAACCCACCCGCAGGCGACGAGGAGGACACCGTGAGTGGGGCGGGGGAGGGCGCAGAGGCGGCTCTGTGCGGAGCCGCCTGCCGGCCTCCCCTTCGCCTGCTCGCACGCTTGTGTGCGAGCAGGCTCCCACCCCCACGCCGGCAGAACTCCTGCCGGCGTGGGGGCGCCTCCTGGCCATGCAGAAACGGCCTAAGATAAATATACTGAGGCAGAAATAAACTTAACTGGAGCACAGTCTTTTTTAACAGACAGAGGAGATGGGAAATGGAAGAATATTGACTGGGAGATGGATGGATGAGACAAATAAGGCAGGAGGCAAGAGAAATACACTAATTACACAAGAGCTTGGCACAGATGTTAATTTTTTGATTTCTACAGCACAGCTCTTAGGATTATTCAGTTATACTTTTAAGCCAATAAAGGCGTGCGTATGTATGTATGTATGTATGTATGTATGTATGTATGTATGTATGTATGTATGTATGTATGTATAATTCAGCTTAGGTGTTGGTTTCATAGATGCTACTCAGTTTGTACAGCTCTTATCTTAGATGGTACTGGCTTATGGTTTACTACACACAGGGTTCTAACATAGGCTAGGTACCATAGTACCCTCACTCAGCCCTCCTGTTAGAAAAAATCTCAAAAACAAAACAAACTCTACACTGAGGTAAACTTAAAGCATATTCCTATACCCCAGACTCACTGGTACACTGGAACTCTTCTCTACCTAGAAGATCTTCCTATCCTGGTTTATATGACCATTCACTTCGCCCTCCAAAAAACCTAACCCACTTGGTCAATATATAATATACTTGGTCAGTATATAATTGCTTTCAGCACTCAGGCTGTTAGGAATAGTTCCTGTCACACATTTTGACAGAACTATTTCCTCAGAGAAGTTCAGTTTTTATTCAGTTAAGGCAGACAGTTCTTAATAGCAGGGCTGCTAAAGACCAAAAGCCTCTTAGATTGTAGTGACGAAGGAGTTAACCTCCTCCCCCCTCTGCATCATACAGTTACTTGACCAGCCAGAGTGCAGGAGACCACAGCCAATCAGGTGACTCCCATGTTCCTAGGCTTCCTCTGAAGGTAAACAATTCTTTTCTTAGAACTGCACTTTTACCTTTTCCTTGCAGCTCGTGACAGTATCTATATGAGGATTTTTTTAAAAAAAATTGTTCTGGTTGATAGGCTAAAACTGTCTAAAATTTTCTTAGACAGAACTGCACTTTTACCTTTTCCTTGCACTACATGACAGTATCCATATGAGGATTTTAAAAAAAATTGTTCTGGTTGATAGGATAGGCTAAAATTGCTTTCATCTTTCATGAGACCTTTTCTTGAGCTGGATATTTTGGTAACTAGCATGGAGGAGCGTATGTCTGTACATGCTGCAACTGAGGAAATTTGTTACTGATTTTAAATACTTTTCTCTGGTTTTTGTGGTTTCTGTATGGGATTAGTACACTTTGTTGCACTTGCTTGGTTCTCTCTTTATAAAGATTTAATTTAAGCAACTTTGTTCAGCGATTTCTGTGAACTTTTTGGGCCGTTCAAGGTGAGATGTCTGATTTGAACAACAGCTTTGTGTAAGTTAAGCATAATGTTTTATTTAAAGCTTTGCTGCCAATATATTCTTCTCAACAACAGGACATAATTCAGCTATACTGTCTGTTTACAGGAAAGCCAATCTACAGCCTGAGGTGTTCAGGGACAACAGCAATACTGTGCCACCCCCATAGGGCTTTCCAGCAGCATGGGGAGGCAAGGAAAACTAAAATAAACCCCTGGCACCGAGAAGCCCTCCATAGGGCTAAATGGAGCTACACCACCCAAAAGGACAGTGTAACTCCAGGCATCGGGCCATGGCATACCTGGCTGTAAAACCTGGGTGGAATGCCCTGGCCAGCCCCTCCCCTGTGCTGACATCCAGTTGGATGCTAGTGTATCTCCATGGATACACTGAGTGCTGGGTTTCATCCCTTCAGACCTGAGGAGTGACTGATTGCCGACGTCTTTGCCTCCTTTGCTGGTGGGGGTGCTCCTTGCACTGACAGAAGGGGCAAACACATTGGTGTGGTGCTGCGCTGGCTCTAGAACTCAATTTGCCCCCTCCCCCCCAATTGTGCTGTTAATCTTTCCTGCCACCATTGCTAGTAATAGGGGAATTCTTTATGCATGCTTAAAAGTTATTTCATGTACTGTCTTTAAATCTCAAAGACATCTTTTTTATTGGCCTTGGAATTTTAATTATGATTACGTGTGGTTCAGCTATTTTTACAGTTACTGGTTGTCAGAACATGCTTGGAACAGAGCTTGTTAGATCCCTGGTATTGATAACTACCTAGAAAATATTTATATAATCCCTTTGACTGTGCAGTAAGAAATGGTAGACATTCCTAGATGATATCCTGGAACCATTTAAAAGTAGTTTTATGTTGGTAGTTTCATCGTGGAGTCTGAGGCCCTTTCTGCACGGGGCCAAAAAAAGCGGCCCAGGGACGGAAAAACACCAGTCCCTGGAGAGCTGTTCGCACAGGCAGCGCTGCTGCAACGCAGTAGCACCGTCCTGTGCGGCCCCGAGTGGTGTGAAGGCGCCGCTTTCCGCCTCCCTTCCTGAGGGAGGTTTTTGGAAAGCACCGCCTTCCCATCGGCGCAGTGCGAACTGCACCACGTCAAAGTCGCCGCTTTCCCGTCTCCCCCCCTCTCACCTCGTCTTCCAGCGTCAGTCTGGTGGGCTGCTGAGGCCCTCCAACCAGCATGGGCGGGTCCCTGCAGCCCTCCAGACCGACGCTGGAGGACGAGGTGAGTGGGGGGGGGGGCGCAGAAGAGGTGGCTGTGCTGGCCTCTGCGGGGACTTGCACGGCCCCTCCCCTCCACCGGCATAATTTCTGCCGGTGGAGAGGCGCGGGCCTGAATGTGCAAAAAAACTTCAACTAGAGCAAGTCTTATGCAGGTCTTATGCTAGATCTGTACTTATAATACTCAGGCCTCCAACATCTGTCATTCTCTTTGCTGACTTTTATGCTTTAGGTAGGGATGGAATAAAGTAATCTGTCAAAATAATTTTTCTACACTTGATTTATTCTGCTTATTTAGAATAAATTATTTTGAAAGTTTGTAAAGGCCAGTGGGCACAACATACACACATGTGTGTGTATATATAATGTGTGTGTGTATATATATAAACCCCTTGCTGAATTTTAGGCAAAATACACTGAAAACTACAGAATGTACAATAATATCTGAAGACTCACAGGACTGCAGTGAAGTGTGTATAGTGAAAGCTCAGCTACCCTTCCATTCTGGTGCTCCTGTGTAATCCTGTTGGATATGTTCTTTATTTAAAACATTATTTTTGACCTTGCCTTCAGCCCACCCCTAAATGCTGACGGTTCTTCACATACAAATATATCAGCAAGACACACATTGATATACGTAAAAATATTTAAAATTATAAGAGGCTGTTAGCATGTGTCATACTTAACTAATATATTTCCTCTTCTTTAGTGCTTTGCTTCCAGACTGCAAGAATTCCAGTAGAAGGGTTTTTGACACCACCATAACTTCGATGAAACTTGTTCCTTTCTCAACTAGCATGTTTGTTCTATGCTGTAACATAGCTTTCTTGCATAGCACCTGCTAGTGAGTCAGGAAATCCCGTGCCTGGCTTTCTTGAAAGTTAGAGGCCAACTAAGAGGCTTCTCTAGATAGCTCCACCCTATTTACTGGGTTTGATCCTTAGTTGAAGTTGATCTTGCTAGACCTGACATTCATTAGAATTCAGAATTGGTTAAATTTCTTCAAAGCAAGACATGTGCATTTTTAAAAATGCAAACAATGTCAAAGCGATCACCATTTTGATGCATTTATATTCAATCAGAAAGAATTCTGTTTGATTCTTGACCACCATTAGTACTGTGTTAGCTCTTAAATCTCAATTTTCTTGCCGATAACAATGAGAAATCAAGTAGGGAGGCAGCCAGTAAGTTTGGAACCATCAACAGCTTTCCTTCCTGAATCACCATCAACCGTTCTTTGCAGAGACAGCATTTTTAGAAACATCCACGATACATTCAGGAAGATGCATAATTGTGAATATTCATTTATTTGAGATTTATAGCCTTCTCTTCTCTCCAGCAGAGACTCAAAGAAGTTTACTACATCAGTCTCCCCTCATCCATTTTATATTCACAGCAACAATTTTGCGACGCAGGTTAGGTCCAGTGTCTGATAGATCCAAAGTCATTCAGCAAGCTTCTGTGGCAGAATTGGAATTTCAATCTGGGTCTCCAAAATCCTACTCCATCACTGCACACTACACTGGCTGTTATTGTAGTTGAAGTGCTATTAGTTCAGCCTGTTGGACCAGCTTATCTCAAACCACTCACTAGACCACAGAACTTGATAGAAATAAATGTGTTTGGAAGACTACAGGACTGTGGAAGACTTCTCAAATGACTGGCATTGCCTGAGATCATAATTTTATTTATTTATTCAAAAGTTTGTTCCCTGCTTTTCCCTTATGGCTGAAGGTTACTTGCAATTCTATTAAGAATTCCTGCAAATAAAATGGCCCCACAGGACTTCATAAATACTGTAACCTTCTTAACTCTTCAGGGAGTCTGTTCTACAAGATGGGAGACATTAGTTGACCGAGTGAACAGGTTTAATAGAGACCAAATGGTCCAGATTAGGTGGAGGAGCATGGGGGTGGTCAAAGAAGAGGAAATTGCACGTTGATGTAATTGAATCATATCCACTATAAAACAGCATTCATCTTAAGAAGTACCTGTGCCTGTACAATTGACAAAGGAAGCATTTGGTGGGTTATCCCTTGAGCTTCTGATTAATTTTCTGTCAGTTTTGAGGATTAGAATGCAGTCAAGAGGAATTAGAATATTCAGACTTATTACCTGCAGAAAGAAAGTGAGAGAGCTGAATGCATTATAAATCTAGATAAGCACAAGAATATACATTTGCTATGTTAGGCTTATTTCAGTGGCAGCCACTACAGTATATTATGTTTCAGAGGGTGGGGGTGGAAAATAGAATGATGAAGTATTATGATACTTAGTGGCTGGTAAGCACCTCTCCACTATTCAGTAAACATCCCTAACATATCAGTCTTGCCTTCAAATACATATTGCTGTAGACTAGAGGTGTTGAACTCATTTGTTATGAGGGCCAGATATGACAGAAATGTGACTTGGTTGGGCTGGGCTCGGGAGTGGGGTGGCTGCCTCAGCTGGTGAGCCCCCAGCAGGTTCACCAGCCCAGAATGGCACTGGGGGAGATGGTCAGCATGGGTAGGGGTGGCTGCTGCAGTGGGCTCACCAGGCCAGCTCAGCAATGAGGTGGTGCCTGGACTTCCCTGCAGTGGGACTCCCAGGCCAGATTGACGAGCACAGTGGGAGGGATCCTCAGCTGGCTTGTGGGCCTGATAAGCCCTCTCAAGGGGCCAGATCTGACCCCCGGGCTGCATGTTGACACACTTACTGTAGACACTGTGCTGTGATTGTGGAGTTGTCTCTGACATTATGCCTTTCTGTTGTGTACTGATTGTGAACTGTTAGATCCTTAAGGTCTGGGTTTGCTATGCATCTTAATTTTTTTTGCTAAGAACTGTCATTGCACTAACCACCTGCCCCTTCTAGAAGTATGAGAAGTATTTACTTCACCATTCCTTGCTGTGAGCCCTTACCCATATTTGCTTCTGAAATTATCCGAATGATTCAAAATAGAAGCAAAGCAGAGAAGCAGCACAATAGAGATCTCTGTATGATTATCTAGTTTAGGGCTCTTGGTTTTAAGGTATTATGACTTGTCCCTTTTCCCTGTCATCCTGTTTTGACCTCTTGTTTGTTTATATATTAAGCCATTTGATCTTTTCCTTGTTTGCCCTGCCTCTGCCTCTGCATTCCCACTGATGGTGTAGTTCAGCAGGGTTAACATAGGAGATTTCTTACCTGGAAATATTTGCGAGGTTCAGATCCCATAACTTTTGTTTATTCCTCAAGCAATCACAAAGTGTACAATAAAAGCTATTCTGTTGCTCCTCCAGTTCTGGGAAAGATTGCTATTTACCCCATCCTAGGTAATAGAGCATTGTTCTTCTGATTAGTGGATCCAAGACATAAGCACTAGTTTTCAGGTAAGACATTTTCCTGTATCCAAGCACACTGGAAAACAGGCAGTGGTAAAGAAAATGGTGAATTGTCCCATGAAGCTGAGTATTCCTGTTTAGTTACATTCAGCTAGAAACTTTATTGCAGGTGATCAATATGATAAATGAAAGCATTTCATCTGAAAGTAAGTCTTATATGCTGCTCTTAGATGTTACTTAGAAAGAAGTTCCACTGATTTAAGTGGAATTTACTTCCAAGTAAAAACGCTTTGGATTGTAACCTACTGCATGTGCGCAAAATTCTGCATTAGTGGTTGTGATAAGATTTACAGGTTGGTTACTAAACTGTATCCTTTCTTTTTCTTTCTTTCTCAGCCAATGAGCTGTAGGCTAGCCTTAACAAGGAAGTGAAATATGCCTGTTTTTCTTATACTACCTGAATGACTGTCTGTCTTCTCTTTGACTGTGTGTGTATGTGTTATTGTGTTATGTGATAACAGCACTGTGTTTTCCTGTCATTTTTACAACTCTTTCCCTGGCTGAAGTGATACACAAGCAACAATGGGTAGTAATCACATTGCCCCGTTCACTTTCAAAAGGAGAGAAGCGGAGATGATCGTGAAACTTTCCAGCAGGCTACAGTAAGCGTAATTGTCTGTTAGCCCCATTGTCAAATATTTTCATAACAGAACAAAAGACATCAACACCATTTTTATAGTGCCTTGAAAAATTATCATTCCATAGAAGTTAATATTTGTAAAAGTAATGATCAAATATTGTCTATATATTCAATTTAATTTTTGTGTGACAAAAGTTATTGCTGTCTTCTTATCTGTCAGGCCTAATGGTTTGTCTTTAAGATTTTAATTGTCTCTAGAAATGCAGTGTTTTTTGAAGAGTAGTATTAGAATTTTCATAGTGGCTTGGTGCTAGCTTGCACTAACCCTTACAAAACCCACACCCTTTTAGCCCAAGGATGCTTACATTTGGAAAGGAAGTTAGAGGAGGTATAACAAAATTGTTGCAGGTGGCAGCTCAGTTTTGCCTACTGTTTAGGACATCTTTGTTATTGTAACATCTTATGGTTAAACTCTATTCATATGAACTAAATGCCACTACATTTTAAAGATAGCCCATGCTACTGGAAGTGTGTAAAATTCCCAGGTGGACATGGGAATTGTTATCAAGATTGATACAGTTCATTGTGCCACTAGTGACATTCTAATGCAATGCAAAGCGCATCAGTTTTTGTACAGATTACTGTAAATTGATTCATGTTATTTTTGGTTATCTCCTGGCACAGAATGACTAGATCAGATTAATTCTAAAAATTCTAGCAGCATCAGTCTTAAAAGATTCAGTGATGAGGCGCCTCCCAAATATGTGAAACCAGCACACCTCTAGCACTTGCAGCATGGTAAATGCTGCAGCTATATAGGATTTTGCAGTGAACCCACACATCTTTCAAATAATCCATATCAGCTCTGACACCTTCTAAAATAAATTCTTGTAAGATTTCAGCTGGCCTCAGAATAAAAGTTTGAGGTCAGGGATTTGTGAGAATCCCGAGGCACCCAACATTTCAGGACAGCATTTTTGAGACTAACAATGTGGTAATTGAATGTATTTCACTCTTTTAAGCAAGGAATCAATCTTTTGCAAATCTACAGCGTAACAAATTGAATATCTTAGGCGGATTCCGCATGGGCCAAAAACAGCACTCTTTTTAACCATTTTATTCCGTTTTCACCATTGGCCCATGTGGAATCCGCTTTAAATGAAGTCAAAAAAGTTCTACTCTCAGTTCATTGTTTCCACTGGACTTATTTTTGGGCAACACAGGTTTCAGGACTTTATTTCCACAAAGTTAGATCCACATGTAAATAAGGATCCAAATGAAGACGAGTTGTAATAATCCTGCCAGGCCTTTCTGATTGTTGTTATGGTGGCATTGTGCCTATATAGATAACTCAAGTGGTATGTGTAACATTTCCCACCCTGGCATCTTTCAGGTTAGACTCTCCCCCAGCTTGTGCAACCAGCAAGCAAGTTGATGAGTGAGGAACAATGCTGCCCAGAGACCAGAGGATTTTGGGGGGACCTAGGGAAACCTGACTTTCTCTCTGAGGATCATTCATTGCTCCCCAACTTTCTTAAGTGTGGGGAGGCGGGGATTCCTTTTGGCAGCTGCTGCCACCTCCTAGAAACTCACCATCTCACCAGTTTGATGCCAGGAGGGCCATCGGACTGTGCTGTTGGTGATGTGGGCATGGCAACTTTTGCAGACAGGAATCAAAACAGTCTTAGAGAACACAAAGCTTTATTCTGCTGCGAGCTTCTCTAGAAGGTAGCAAGGTACAAAAATGAAAGTGTAGGTTCTAAGAAAGAAAACAGTTAAGGGAGATGTGCACCCTTACTTGGAAAACTGCAGTTAACTAGCATTTGCTTTCTTTCCCCCAGTGGATGTATGCCTAGAGTATGCTCTCTGACTATCACACAGGGAAAGGAAGAGTAGGTTTTCAGTGCATGAAAGGTCCAATCAGGGTTGTGAGATCCTAATTGTGGGAGTCCATCGGAAGACTGCAGCCAATGACCAGGTGCTATTTCAGTCAAAGGGATTCCTTACTTTCTCCATAGAAAGAGGATGGTTGGAAGTGATGGGATTTTCCCAATCTGGCTGACTCTGTCAGCACTGTTTCATCTCCACAAATATTACCTCTTCCTAAGATGAAATGGTTTCCCCTGCTGTCATTCATAATAGCATGGACCTAAAGTTTCGAACCCAAACAGCAGAAATAACTTTCCAGGTTTATCCACTCTGAAGAATCCTCTGATATCCAGTGGTTTAAACTTAATTAGAAAAACGTATTACAGTAAACTTGGGAAACTCTGAAAACTTGTTTGTGGGGTGTGAATTTGGAAGCCTCTTCTCCCTTTTTTCATCAATGCTGTAAGGGTATTTTAAGGTTCTCTCAGGGGAAGGCATTGCAAAGGCCTTCTTTTGCAGTACCATGCTCTGTGAAATTGCATTGCATAGGCCTCCTGCTAGCACTCTCATCTGGGTTAAACTACAGTCTTGCATGCTCTCAGTACTACACGGGAAGCTAGAAAAGTGCATTTGTGTTGCCTAGGCAACTCGACAATAATAATTCTCTCCCTGTGCCATCCTGCAGCCTTGTGGGCTAGCAACATAGCACCAGAAACTAGGCATGCATGCCTCTCTTTCTGTTATGAGCCCCAGCACCGTGTTAGAAACTCCTCTGTGATGAGATAAAATGGTGCAGAGGAATAGCAAGACTGCAAACAGCCCCATATAGTGGAGGATTGTTCTTCATACTCTGATTTTTTTTTCACCACAGGATATATTTAAACCAAGCTCTAATTTTTTTGTAGCCTGTTTCAGGCTTATAATTAGATCCACATAAAAATATTCCAAGATTGGCATCTATTCGTAAAATATTTTTGTTGAATGCAAACTTGTGTCCTTCGCAGAACTTTAATAAACTGGTTGATAATATTGATTTTAAGTATAAACTTTGTCGCAGAAGCTCCTTAATAAAGATGATTGCATTCCTTTTTAAGCTGAATAAATTTCAAGTTGGGCCTCTAACCGCCAACCCATACCAGTTTCTCTCCTTCTGTTTGTGGAATTTGCAACAGTGTCTTTGCCATTTGCTATCATGTCTCCTTTATCTCTTGTATCACTACTGAATACTAGATAAACAGTTGCATTAGACAGAAAGCAAGAATACAAAGTGCAATTACAGCGCAGTCCTAAGGTCACTTAGGAATAAGACTCCTTGAAAAAACCTGAGTAAGATTCCAAGTAAACCTGTTTAGCATTACTTAGAAATAATCAAGCAGGATTGGGGTGTGTGTGATGTTAGCTTTTTTGGCAAGGCAAAGATCTTTTACTTGTTGCCTTGTCTACTCAAAAAGAAACACTCACTTCTGATTGCTGAAGGTGGCAGTCATATATGTTTCTGCAGCCTTAGTAGAGGTTTGTCTTGTCTCTTGTGATATATAAATGATGGCAAACATTTTAGCACTGTAAGCAATTAAAAACATTGCAAGAAAGGCTAATTTTCAAAAATCATTGGTATTTCTGTTGTTAAACCTTTGTCTCCTTAGTGTGAAGGCTTTTTAAGAGAGCCAACATGGTGTAGTGGTTAAGAGCAGGTGGATTCTAATCTGGAGAACCAGGTTTGATTCCCCACTCCTCCACCTAAGTGGCAGAGGCTTATCTGATGAACCAGATGTGTTTCCGCACTTCTACATTCCTCCTGGGTGACCTTGGGCTAGTCACCATTCTCTCAGAACTCTTTCAGCCCCATCTAGCTCACCAGATGTCTGTTGTGGGAAGAGGAAGGGAAAGGAGCTTGTAAGCCTTGAGTCTCCTTATAGGAGAGAAAGGTGGGGTATAAATCCAAATTCTTCTTCTTCTTCTAAAAAGTTTATTTCTTATAGACTTAAATCATTCTTAATCATTCCCTTGCCTTTTTCTAAGTGTACTGCTATAACAACAGCATGTACACAGTCTTCATATGAACGGATAAGGAATTAGAACTTGTTTCAGTGAACTCCTGTTCAGTTGAAGTACTGAAATGAGAGTTGGATTACTGCCAAGCCAAGCAGTATGGCTTTACATTCTTGTACTATAGTATTATTTTGTAATTTTTCAGTGCTCTAAAACCTATGCCATCTTTCAGCTGCACTGTGCAAAAATGCAAATGATAATTTAGCATGTAGCATATATAGTCTCCCTGTTGTACTGGTGACCATACTAACAGGAAGTACTGGTTGATGATAGAATTTAGATCTGCTTCTGCTGTTTTGACATGATAATACCTCTTATTCTCAAACCAGCCATACTAATCCATGTGATCAGAACTGGGATCTTGCCCTACCATTTGTGTGTTTTATAGCATTAGTCACCTACTGATGGATTTGTGTTGTTGCCTTGTCTTTGAGAATGTTTTACACATGTTTGTTCTCTGCTAGATGTTGCTTGTCAATTTTTGGCAACTGTAGATCTGCAGTGATAACAGTTGGTCTTTTATTGGGTATGTCAGACCTCTGTGAGTTACATTTCAATACCTGCTTGATAACTCACAAGGTTTTTAGGCTTTTATGGTAACAAGCAGCAAGTATTCTGGCTCTTAGTAAAATGATATACACAGTTGGCCCAAATCTGATACACATGCAACCAGAGGCAGAGCTACCAGGGGGTGGGTGGTGGTGGTGTGCATTGCACCAGGCGCACGCCTGGGGGCGGACCCCCCCCCCCCCCGTGGCGTCCCCCCACTTACCTTAGTTCAGTCTGAAAGTCCAGGCTGGAAAAGCGGCCTGTTCACTTGAGTCTGGAAATGGCCTGGTGGGAACTACATTTCCCTGGAGATCATCCAAGTTCCAAGGGAAGTGTAATACCCACCAGGCCATTTTCAGCCTCAAGCACATTCAGGCTGAACTAAGGTAAAGGGGAGGGGGGCTCAGAGTGCACACCGGGCGCAGTATGGTCCAGCTACGCCTCTGCATGCAACTGCATGCAACTGCTTTATACCTAATCAGACTCTTGACCTATTGCAGTCAGTGTTGTCAAATCAAATTGGCAGTAATTTTCCAGGGTTGTAGGCAAAGCTTGACATCACCTACTGCCTCACTGGTGATTTCTCTGGCAAGTAATTCACATAACCATGAATTGACTAAACTGCTTGATTCCATAAATTTTCCCAACTTCTATGATTTTCTTACTTGTATTATTCTCCTCTTAAGACCTTGCCTGGAGTGCCTGAGGATATAGCACAATAACCTTCTGTAGTCTGTCCTGCTTTTTATATGTTCATTTTGTTTTCTCATCTCATCTCATTGTTGGCATCTACCTTAGCTAGCTACCTCTTCTTGAAAGTGGAAGGTGGGTTTTTGCTTCCTTTCTCTAAACACAGAGGAGGTAGGTATGGCAGGACTGAGAGCTGCAACTATGTAGTAAGAGCGGGAGAGTGATAAATAGTAATGTGGTGCGAAGCTTCCCGATCCAAAGTGTTTTTTTTTTAATGCAAACCAGTTCATGGTTACTCAGAAATAAGTCCCATTCATTCAGCTTACTCAAAGCAAGTCTGCTTAGGATTGCTTTAATGTAACTTTAGGAATCAGTACTATTTAGGTTTGGATGTGACAATAAATGTGAGAATTGGAACTTGTCATTTTGATTCCTTCTTTTTTCCCTTGAACTGTCTCTGACTGGCAGAGTGTAGTTTATTGAATCTGTTGATTATATTACAACAGGACATATTTAGATGAAAAATTCAGCTGGTACATTTTATCACACCACTTATGGGGTGATGTGGGTTGGTTATTTGAATTTTCTGGCATCACAGATCTGTAAGTTTTTATATCGGTATGTCCCAGAAGCAGGGTTGGTTTGTCTCAGTAGGTGGCAGAGATGAGCTGTGTTTTTGTCACATTCCTGAATTGGCTGCTGTGAAATACAAATGCAAGGAGCCAGCAGAAACAAACCTTCCTGAACACAGCCCTGTATGACCTCTTAAAAGCTTAGTTGCAGGTTGGGTGGGGCCACTCATGCTGACAAAACACCATGTGGAGGTAGTAGAGAAGGGAGAGAAATGATTGCACCCTCCATTAATCCCCATGCTGTGTGGCATTTTGTCTGTGAGGGTGTCCACACCCTGAGCATTATTTTTTTCAGAGGTCATGACTCTGGGGAAGGAAAAGGAGAGGAAGATCTTCTTCCGGAAATTCCTCATGCCTGTGGTTTATAAGATCCAATGCATTGTCTTCATTGTGAAACTTAGACGCATTCATTCCTATGGCTGGGTGGGGCAAAGACATCAGTAGGATTTCACTGTGCCTTCTGGTAAAGTTAGGAATATCCTGTTCCCTAGAAGTTTTATTTTTTAACTGGAATTTGCTATTTATGAGGCTTCTTCTAAAAATGTGGGAGGTTTTAATGTCATGGAAAGGCTGTGATGTGACGGTAGCATAGAAGTAATTAGTTCTTATTATCAGTGTGATACTATTTCCAAAGCAAATTATTCTTAGTGACTTCAAGTGACTGAGCTCAAATTGATTTGTTGTTGTTGTTTTGGTTGTTTCACCTTTACACACCTTTTTCTTTCTTTTCCTCTTTATACACATTTTAGTGAAAAAAGCCCACTTTGTTGTAAATATGCATTTGAGGGGGGGGAAATTTAGAAATAAAGTTAGCATTTTAGCTCAGTATTGTATTGTCTCCATATCTAACCTGTGTAATTTGAAACTGTACTAGGGGAGAGAGTGCATCTCAGGAACTGGCAAACCTGCAGTGTTATTCTAAGCAGAATTACACCCTTCTAAGCCCACTGACTTCATTGAATATAGAAGAACGAAACTCTGCTAGGATGGAACAGATAAAATACAGAAACTGAATTCCGTAGACCAGGAGAGGGTTTTCCTGAATTTGGAGGTTCAGAATTGGAATTGAGGAAATCTGAAGCATTTCTGAACCTGGAGCTGTTTAATTGGATTTTTTGTGCACATTTTTGTTTTAAGTAGAGTTTTTCAAATAAGCATTCCATATTTTTATTATCAGTACAGTTCATTGTTAATTTACAAATATCCAATGTATATAGTTTAATTACCTCTTTCTTTGATCTTAATTATTTAAAATAGGGAGAAAAGGTTATAAAAATGACACCGCTGAAGCATTTCTGAACTGGGAACTGGAGGACTTACAGATTGTTAATGCTGGTTTGAAGTAACAGTCTTAATAGTTCCGTCACTTGCATACTTTCCAGAGGCCTGTTGAGCTCTTTAGAACTTGCCTTCGAGTAAATATGTTGTAGGATTTCAGCCTCTTCAGTCATCGTCCAGTAATGCCAATAGTGACTAGGAAGATTAATGTGAAAGATACTGAAGTCTTTAACATTTGTCAAAGTAGAAATACTTTGTGCTTCTCACACAGACTCCCTTGTCAGTAGAAAGAACTGTAACACAACTGTGGAAATCTGTTATCTGTTTGCCCAAAATGGTAAAAAGTGATCTTTATCTCACATTTGTGCCACAGAAAAATTCTACATTCTTAATAATAAATAGAAGCATCAGCAGCTATATAGCTTCTTTACTAATGAATTGTATTTTACTTCACAAATACCACCAAATATATTAGCTTTGCACATTTTTTTTGAAGTTAACAGAAGAGATTATGCTTTGTTCCAATTTTCCATTAAGATTGATAAGCCCTCTTTAAAAAAAAACAGCCATCACAAGTGGAGATTTTCTTTATGGAATTATCAATAACTACATTGTCATAAAAAGGGGGAAGTGGTTTATCATCAGCCTAGACACTGAGCTGTCACACATTTCCTAGCATAGCTAGTACTGTCATTCTGCTAGGAATCTACATAGTTTTGTGAAGGAAATTTATAAGCAACCCTAAAAATGAAAATGATATTGTTGTAATGTAAGACATTGTGTACCATCTAAGAGAATTTAGTTACCTTGAGTGGATCTGGCCCCAACTTCTTTCCCTCTGTCCTGTCTAGGTCTTTCCTGGAGCTTATATTTTTGCATTAGCCTTTTGTACACTCCTCTGTATAAATGCTTGTAATCAATGCTGCTGAAAATAGAAAAGTCTAAAAATCTTATAAAATGTGGAAAAATTCCTTCCCAAATTTTTTGACAGAGAGAGACTGAGAACACACAGCATTGAATCATCAGGAAAATTGAAGATTTCTCCTGAACAGCATTGGGATTTTACTGCAGAGGACTTGAAAGACCTTGGAGAAATTGGACGAGGCGCTTATGGTTCTGTCAACAAAATGGTCCACAAACCAAGTGGGCAAATTATGGCTGTTAAAGTAGGTGATGCCCATAATTATGTTTGTACTTCCAACAACAGGAACAGCATGGTGGAGAATGTAATGTTCATCCATCTAGCACACAGCAATTGTGGGTTTTTTTGCTTTCTTTTTTCTCTTTAAGGGCTGTATTGGCTGACAGTATTGTGTGTTAATGGCTTATCTGATGCGTTATGTAAAATGTAACAGAAAATATCTTTTAGAAACATATTTCCTTATCAAAACAAATACACACATGCTCACAGATATCAGCATACGTAGGGTTTGAAAAGTTGTAACGATATGAGGATTTGAGGTACATGTTGGGTACATATTTAGATGCTATGAAGAAACTGGTTTGTGACAAGAGTGAACCAGATGTATTGTTGAGGTCATATGCATCATTGCCATTCCTCTTTTCCTCCTTGTATGTGGAATGCCAATTAAAGAGTTTTTAGTTTGAAAGCAACCATAGTTTGTTGTGACAAATTGCGGTTGGTTTCTTGCTTTCAAACTGGAATAGTTTCAAACTCCAGTTTGGAGGCAAGAACTAAACTGCAGTTTGTTAAAGCACCCACACTCAGATGCTACAACAAACTGTGGTTTCTTTCAGACTGGGAAATCTTCTGTCTCAACAGTATGCTTGAGGGGAGGAGGGAACTTGCAAGGCAAGAATAAGCTCGGCTCATTCTTGTCTCTAACAAACTGGACTGTGTTGGTGACATTTGAATTTAGTCTAGGTGGCTGATTCAAATCCAGCTGGTAGGAAATACTTTTTCACAGCTTAGAGTCTTCTCTGGAATGATTCGAATTTTAACCTTTTTGCAGCTTAAGCCTTGCTGCAGTATTTAACTTGGGGGTGGGGGTGGGGAATATAAGGTGTGTGCTGAAGAGAGAACTTGGTGACGATAGTTTTCCTGACCACCTGCCTAGGTTGCTGGATCTTGAGTTTCTAGGAATTTTCATTCAGCATTTTTCTGCAACTCCACATATTTGAAATGCAGTCTGTTCTTTTCCCTAAAACGCTTGTATGCTAGACCAAATGTAAACTCTGTCCTTAGTAATACTGTGCAGTATTATTATAACTTGTATGACTTGATACTCCATTGTGGGTTGAGGTTGGTGTCACCTGCCATTTCCATCTGTAGGAAAATTATCCATAATTATTAATTCTAATACTTAATGTTTATGTTAGCTGTTTCAGTTTAAAAATAAAAATAATTACTACATAATGACCACCAGGGAAGAGGGTGTTGTTCTTGTAAAACACTGTGCTACCAACATTACTTGGTGTTATGGCAAAAATGAGCCACATGCTCAACCCAGCAAGCACTACTGTCTGCATTGCATCCTGCTTGCTCTAGGGCCCTTTCCGCACACGCAAAATACAGCGACCCAGGGACAGCAAAAACGCCATTCCTATGCTGTTATTCATAGCAGCGCCATCCTGGCCGCCTGGGAGAGGCATGAAGGCGCCGCTTTTAACCTCGCTCAACGAGTGAGGTTTTTGCAAAGTGCCGTCTTCCCATCAGCATGGTGTGAACTGCATCAGCGGGAAGACGCCGCTTTCCCCCTCCCTTCCACTCACTGTCCCATCCAGCGTCGCTCTGGAGGGCTGCAGAGACCCGTCCACGCTGCCCTCCGACCCCTGGAGGTTGGAGGGCAGCATGGACGGGTCCCTGCAACCCTCCAGAGCGACGCTGGATGGGATGGTGAATGGAGGGGGGTGAGCCTCTCTGGCTGAGGGGAAAGTTGGGGCCGCTCACATGCTAGCGTGCGAACGGTCCCCGAGCCTCGACCGGCATAATTCATGCCGATGGAGGTGCGTTTCCGCACGTGTGCGGAAAGGGCCTAGGTTTGTTTTCCTGCACTTTCCTTTGTAGTAAGTGTGTAGCCCTTGGAAATTGAAACACGTTTTTCACAACCCATGTGCTGCTAGTCCTCAGGTATGACAGAAGTGGAAGAGAGTTTGACCAAAATGCTCATGGATATCTTAAATGTTCTTCACCCTAGTTTTCTCCAACAAAAGCATTGTGGTTGTGTATTGGGTGTATTACTGTAGTGTTGAGTTCCAGTCTGGGGAGCCTTCCACCATTAAAAGATCGTCAACCCAGATTTGCTATTGCAGATACACTTAACAAGAAGCTGCATTGGGAATAGATTGCTCTACATTTTTCATGTCAGCTGGCTTCTTCCAAAACTGCCTGGAGTAAATGCAGTGGAAACACAAATGCAGTGGAAACACATAGAGCCGACAGGTGCCAGAGTCACCCTTTGTGTTTTCAAGTTTATGTTCCAGCCATCTGAGACACACACCTAAAATATGCATATAATGTGCTGAGCACTCCTGCTTGCCACACTTTTTGCACTTTACCTTCTTGCTACCTGTTGGGAGTTATTGGTTCAGCCTTTAAAAAAAAGAGGGCACAACACCAGCTATGCCAGGAAGTGCTAAAATGTTTTATTAGTGTGTATGTTTGAATAAAAATGGTAAGCATTCTTTTAGACCTGGAAATTTTGATTCTTACATTTGGGAAGCCTATTCAGCAAATTATCATACAATTGCTGCCATAAGATAATTAAACAACTGATGCACTGGCATACCCCTGCATTTTTGTCACTTTCTTAGAAGTCAATGATAGCCCTATCCTTCTGAAATAAAAGTAGACACAGTGAATATTAGAAACTATCCAACCTTTCTATCATCTTGGCCTTGATGTAAACAGTTTGATATTTTATGACGCTCATGAAGTTGTTGTTGGGGTGGAAGGGGAACGGAGATCAGAATAGCAGCTGTCGTGGACATTTATTGATTGGCACTTGGTTTTCCCCCATATGTTTGATGGATACTGTCAGGGCAAGTAGCTTGCATGTCCTGTCAGTCAGAGTTGTCTTGGCAGGAACTGAGGCGCTTCAGAATACTTTGTCAAAGGGAATGAGTATAGGTGAATTCTGAGAGGAAGGGTATCTATTTGACTGCCTATGGGTATTTTTTTGTGCTTTAATGCCTTGTTAGCAGATTTGCTGTGGTGTCAAAGTTGGAATATGTTTTGGAATTTTCATGTTATTAGTGTGTGCATATCTCAGTTGCTCACTTACGGCATGCTTTGACTTAGCTCCTCTCTTTATATATATGTTGCCCATTATTTGTATAGGATCTCAAAGAGCACTTAAATAGAGGCTCCAGAACGTCTGGAGTTCATAGATTTCACATGGTAGGTAGATTGTTTCAGCACATTCCCATTGGGTTCAGTTCAATTTTTTTTAGTATATTTTTGTTCTGCCTTTTCTCCAAAAACCTTGTGCAGCACCCTCCTCTCCCCCACAACAATCCTGTGAGGTTGGTTAGCCTGAGAAAGCATAACTGGCCCAAAGTCACCCCGTGACCTATATGGCTTAATGGATACCTGAACCTTGCTGTCCCGGATCGTAGTCTCACACTCTTAGCTGCTATACCACATTAGCTCTTCCCTTCATTCACTTTCTGTCAGTTTGGAGGGCCCCTTTCTCTTGTTTATTTTCTGCTAATGTCTAAGAACCTACACTCCTGGGTCTGCTGCCAGGATGCCTCAACCTTCACTTATCTTGCTCATCTTCCTTTTGTCTTTGTCTTTGAGGAGACTGGATACAGCACCTTTTCTGAACAACTTAGTCTTGTCTAGAATACTGGCACACTTGTATGATTAAAGCAGTTCTAGGGAAAAAGCAGAAATATCAGATGATGGACTGAAAAAATAAAAGCTTGAAATTCTGACGTTCGAAAGACAGAATTCTCTACAAATGAGAAGGTGAACCAGATGTGCAGTAAGGTAAAAGTTAGCTCAGAAAAATCAGAAGAATTCTGATGAGAAAACAAAAGTATAAATTACTTCTGAGATGGCCTGTGGCAAGTCCTAGGTGTTTATCAAGAATCTAGAAATCAAAGAATAGTGGTATTTTGAAGACGGAAATATGGATTTTCCAAGTAATACACAGGAAAGGAATTCTCTTACATAGAAGGTTCAATGAAAGTTCAAAAACTAGGAATAGTTAAATGCACTACTGAGTAGGGAAAGTTAGAATCCCTTGGAACGTGTGCAGTTTTGGTATTACAAGGTTAGGAGATGCTCAAAAAAGGCAAGTTTGATGGAAAATGATGTACTTGCAGATACATTTTAGAATTACCCTGCAGTAAAGGGCAGGGAATAAATGCAAACAAACAAACAAATAAACAAATAAAAATTATTTTTGGTCATTGCCCCCATGGAGAATGTCCTCACCCATAGCTGACTAAGCAAACTGTTGAAGAGCTTTGTAACTGTATTCTGGAATGTGAAATACATTTTATGTTCTAGTTTTCCCAGAAGATTTCTATCCTGCGACTTCAATTGAGGTCAAATCACATTTTTTTTCTACAGTGGAACCTCGGTAATTATCTCCTTTGGTTTTCGCTGGTTTCGGTTTTTGCCGGTCGCCCCTGGCCGTTTTTTTGCCTCGGTTTTCACCGGGCACCTCTGTTTTTGGCTACACCGCTTGCATAAATTTACGCTTTTTACATAAATTTGCTACGCTGTTTGTGTAGCGCATGCGCAAACGGCGTAACTTCAGTTTTTGCTGGCTTTGGTTTTCGCTGAGCGTCGCCTGATGGATTATTGGTGAAAACCGAGGTTCCACTGTATGTCTAATATTGTAATTTTGCTTGGTTTATACATGTAGAAGAATAAGGTGCTAGAATGGTGAGATGGCAGAATACATTGCATGATGCTACACCACAGATGGTGAATCCGAGTTTTGAATACTCCTTAACATTAAAAACAAACTGACAAATAGGAACCTAGCATAGTTGGGAAAAGGTTTCTATCCCCCTTAGTTTTCTGTGCTGATTTTTTGTTTGCAGGATTTATTAAATTCATATATCCTGTTCTCTTGATATGATGCAATCCATTCTACCACCTCTGCATTTTACTATTTCATTCTCTTGCTTGTATAAACCAGACTTCCACATAACATAGAGTGGCAGACTTTGGTATATTTCTGTCACTTCCAACATTCAGAATCCCTGTATAAAGAACCATAAAAGCAGACATTTGTTGCTACAGAAGTGTACATATGTGTGTGTGTGTATGATCTGATTTCTTGAAGATGGATCAGCTACGAAGCTATCATGCTGTTTATGTCAGATGGATTCTAACCAATGACATGGAGATGAAACATTCCATAGCTTGTTGAAGGCTTTCACGGCCGGATTCAACTGGTTCTGGTGGGTTTTCCGGGCTATGTGTAACAGACACAGTATGTAACAGACTTCCCTCTGTGATACACCTCTAAAGATGCCAGCCACAGATGCAGGCGAAACATTAGGAACAAGATCCACCAGACCACATCCATACAGCCCGGAAAACCCACCAGAACCAATTCCATAGCTTGCTTTCTTGTCCTCCTGAGCCATCTGCTCACTTCACCCACTGTTGCACAGCTGTACCTTCTTCATAGCTGCCCAAAAGCATAATTGTGTTAAGAGGCTTATTTATATCTCTGTGGGCAGCATTTGTAAGATTCTTTAGAGAGTAAAGGTGCTGCAGTGCTGTGAACTGTTTACCTTTTTGGGATAGAATCGTTAGAACATTAAAATGAAGTTAAAAGTTTCCACTACAGTAGTGCCTTCTAGTTCAAGTGTATGCAGTTTCAAGAATTTAATCTCTGATTAGATTGGCTCCTCTATACCTGGGGACCAGACAGACTAAAGTTTTACGAAAAAGGAAGGGAGTGACTGTACTGCCAGATTGTGTTACATGATAACAATATAAACACTTTTACCATAAAATCACACTCTGGGACAAGAGAGCATTTTCAGTGAAGAAGAAGAAGACTTTATTTACAGTCAGTGACCAAATATATTACAAATCTCCAGCATTTTCAGTGAGAGGTGGTATATTGCTGCCTGTAGCTGCTGCCAAAATAGTTTTCATCCCTCTTACAATTATTACTGAAGTTAGTTTTTACTGGAATTTTATGCTTCACATTTTCCTAAAGAAGAGGAAACATGTCAAGTATATTGTGATTTTATGCTTTTGTTTTTTATATGTTGAACCTTTATAATTCAGTAATAGTTTTTGTCTGTGTTCCTGTTGTCATCAATCAGTGGCATGATTTTCCCTGAATCTAAAAGGGAAAGTGAGCTGAGAATTTGCTTTAGACTCTTAAGGTCCATGGCAGAAAATACATGTTAAACATTGAGATCTTGTTCTTTTTAGCAAAAACCAATTCTGTACCTGTCTACATCAGTTTATATTTCTATGTAAAATTGTAGAGTTAAAAGTTGCTTGTATCCCTGCTGCCTTTCAAAGCATATTACACAACCATCAGCAAGAACTGATGTTCATCAGAGAGAGGGAGAGAGAGAGAGAGAGAGAGTTGGTCTGTTTCTTGTGCTACAAAAGATTCAGTGGTGATTGCTCTCCTAAATTTTCAAAAATTCAAAACTCGGGTGCTGAACAAACAAACTAGATAGAAAAGCTGCATTAGTTAGAACACAAAGTATTTCACAGCCTTGGCTGCAGAGGGTGCTGCCAACCAAGACATGGTCAAGGCTGCATGCTTTCTAGTGATATGGAATTGCTTGCAGCCTGGCCTTTCTCCCCTGCAGTGACAGACAGCATCTTTGTTTTTATTACACCCAACACCTTTATAAACTGCTTCCGTACCTTAATATAAATGTTATTGAAAAATGAATTTCTAGCTTGATAGGTAATGAAAATATTTGTGTGCAGTGGATTGCTTTTTGTTTACGAATATGTTGTCTTAAAAGACCCATAGAAATCTAGCTTGTTTTACTCTCTTGTGTAGATCACTGCAGTTCCCCAGTATTTTAACATATTACAAAGGTTATTCAGCTGACTAAGTTAAGGGACTCTGTAGTACTTTGTGGCAAGTCATTTATCAGTCACTTGATTCTGTTTGGCAGCAGTGGAAGATATGTATAGCTGTTACGAAGCGGGAGCAACATTTGAAGCAAGAGGGTGCAGGACATCTGCATGGTCTTTGACATTCTTGGGACATGAGAATATTTATCTACTTTAGCTATTAATATCTTGATGCTTCTTCCCCCTAATCAGTGTAGGACGTGAAATGGGAATGAAATATTATACTGTAACGTAACTTCCCATTGGTCTGTCAGCAAGTGGACCTTATACCTATATACTAGAGGGAGTATTCAGTGTTAAAAGCTTCTTAAAAAGAGAGAGTGCTCATTGTGCCTTCATAAGAATCACATTGTCCCTGGGTTTTTCTCACTTTAATTGTTACAATGTGTTCATCTTGTTTAATTTCGGGCAACTAGTTGCATTTCTTTTTGTTGAAATTCTTTGGTTGACTGGGAATTTTTCCCAGTTGAGAATATTTCCAGTTGATATAAATATCAATTTATTGTATGTTTTCATTCTCTACAGCAGCCTATTGTTACCTTCTAAGGTGATTATAATATCTCTTCCCTTTTTACCTTTTCAGAGAATTCGGTCAACGGTAGATGAAAAGGAACAGAAACAGCTTTTGATGGATCTGGATGTAGTTATGCGAAGTAGTGACTGCCCATATATTGTTCAGTTTTATGGTGCACTCTTTAGAGAGGTGGGCATTCATAACCTGCTTATTGTGCCAGATGATTTAGATAATGTGTTTCAAGACTTTTAGGGGGTAATGCAATACATTAACTGAAGGGAAGATGGTTGTCAACTGTCTAGTGTGGAAGTAACATGCAAGTAAAATAGGCATTCCCTGTTTCTTAGCCATGATTTATAGATCAAGAAACATTGGGTTGGGTCCTGTACTCATTTTCAACTCATGAAAGGCACTTAAGTTTGCTACAAGATTGGGCCCATTTTTGCCCACACACCCTGCACCCCACTGCAGACTTCCACCAATCCTTATTGCTGTTCACAGGGGCACAAGTTTGTGCAATACAGAAGACTGGGGTCGGGAGAGCAAAAAGTTGCCCATTTCCTACTGTAGGGCCCCATGATGTGGGATCCAAACTGTTTTGTCTGTAGTGAGCCTTCATTTTAAAAAAAGGATCTGTTGTGATTGTTCTGTAAACATTTATTATGTTCTGATGCTGCAAAGCAGTGGTTTTCATGTGTTCTGTCTTCTGCTTTCCAAAACCCCCCTGAACATGTACCATAGAATCCATGCACATTACAGAGAATTGTCAGAACTGGACAATTTATCTTTCTCAGGAAGGTTCAGTTACTATTAGGAGCCCCAGTGCACAGAGTGGTAAGCAGCAGTACTGCTGCCAAAGCTCTGCTCACAACCTGAGTTTGATCCCGACAGTCGGTTTCAAGTGGCTTTCTCAAGGTTGACAACCTTCCATCCTTCTGAGGTCAATAAAATTAATACCCAGTTTACTGGGGGTAAAGTGTAGTACCCAGCTTACTGGGGGCAAACCAACCCATAAACATAGGCTGATTCCGCATGGGCCAAAAATAGCAGTGTGAAAACGGTGTAAAAGGGTTTATACTGTTTTCACACCGTTTTCACACCGCTGTTTTCTGCCCATGCAGAATCAGCCATAGCAAATGTCATGATGGGAGCTTGCCCCATGGGTCAGTAATGACCATGTGCTTGTAGTCCAGTTAACGTGAAAACAACTGCTGTGTAATATAAATGCGTACAAATTGCAGAATGCTACCCACTATTTATCGCTTGATTACATAAAGTTAATGGCAGAGACTGGGGAATTTCAAGGAACAGATGATAAAGTTAGACTTGGTCTAATACCAATTGATTTGTTTGGCAACTCATAAGAGAAGGCAAGACCAGGTTATAGCAATGCTCTAGAACCTATTTTTAAATGCCAAATAAAGGTTGTTGTTGTTGAGACCAGGTTATAGAATAAAGAAAGGAAAGAAGAAAGGTTCAAGAAATTATATTAAAATGATTTCTAAAGTGACAGCTGTTGGTGTAAATGACTGTTGTGGTTTTTCTGGGCTGTATGGCCATAGTTTGACAGTTGCTGCTCTTAACATTTCTCCTGCATTGATGGCTGGCCGGCAAACCCACGACAGCCAGTTGATTCTGGCCATGACAAAACATTGTTGGTGTAAGGTGGTGTAATATATAAGTATTATATAACCTTTTAATTTGAACAGTTGCCATTTGATGGGAGTACAAACATAATGTTTTGTCCGGCAGCCTGTATATCAATTGTATGCAAAATGTCATGGCGCCTCTGCCTACTAGTAAGATGAGAGTTGCACCAGTGGAAAATTGCATTGCTTTGTCTGACCTCTGTTTCTGTCATAATTCAAGAAGATGTCACACTGAATTCTCTAATTGCATATTTCAGTTCTATAGTGATAAAGACTTCCCCCCCTTTTTCTGTCTTTTTTTAGGGTGACTGTTGGATCTGTATGGAGCTCATGTCTACCTCGTTTGATAAATTTTACAAATATGTATATAGTGTATTAGATGACGTTATTCCAGAGGAAATTTTAGGCAAAATCACTTTAGCTGTAAGTTTTCTTTGAAATTTAATTGCTGACCTGTTTGAGCACAATTTTATTTTGCTTTGTTTTCTCAATTCTGGTTCTGGACAAGAGCTGATTTGGCTTCTTTACTTTTGATGTGTTTACATTGTCAGCATTAATTAAAGTGCTGACTTAAGTCCCTGTCTACATTTCCCCTGCATTTTCTAACACTACAGTCTAAGAAAAGCCCTGTTAAAATTATTTAAAAACAAGGGTGACAAAATCTGGTTTTCAAATCTTTAGCACTTTCTTGCTATTGAGATAGTCAGTAGTGCTTATTTTCATTTTATTTATTTATGTTATTTATAGTCCATCTTTCTCACTGGGACTCAAGGTGGATTATACAGACTAAATCAATATAATCCACAGGATGGAGTTTCAAGTAAAAGTGCAATAGGATTTGGATTGTAGAAATTGAACCAGAAAACTGAAACAAAGCTGAAGCAAAGCCTAAATATTAACATGATACGCTAAACGGTTCAAAAATTGCAGAGCAGAAACCTACTTTCAGCAAGAGCTATACACAGTAGCACAGTCCCCAGTCTCTAAGCATTTATGCAAGCATCTCTCTGAACCACCTTATTATCATAAAGCCCCATTAGCTGTGTAAAAAGCTATTTTGAATGGTTGTTTTGCATAGTTTGCCGAAAGTGAGGAGCCTTCCTGGCCTCATCAAGCAGGCTTATTTGTAAGGTGAGGGCCACAACAGAGAATGCATATATACATGCAGTTGTTGATTTTGCTGGTGGATTATGCTCCGGAATGTGATTATTAATGTTTGAAAGTCTTCAAGTATGGAACTGACATGTAACAGCACCCAGATTTGGTGGCATGGCCTTTGGTGTAGGTAGCTAATTCATTGGTTATGAATCCGATTACAAAGCTGCCAACACCAAGAGGATGAAGACACTGTCTGGTACTGCTTATTGTCCCAGCAGAGATCTCTGTGGGTGCTTTTCTCTCTCTTTTTTTTTCTTTCTGCCAGCAACAACCTTCTACTGGGAAGCTGGAACAGATTTTTTGATGGGTCTTTGTGTTTCAGGGTTTCAGGTGCACCAATTCTTTGGCAAATCTTGGTGCTCCTCCTTTCAGAATCTCCTGAAGTAGCAGCAGATGTTGATAAAAAAAGGTCCAGATATGAGAGCCATGAAAGGGAAAGAACAGAAGGGACTTCAGAAATTTTTTCTAAGTGACAATGAGATAAAATGGCATTGTGCATCTGACTGATCTCTAGGCTGAGTTCAAGGGAAAAAAGTACTTTTATGGTTATTATGGCCATCTACGTATAATTTGGTAGCTTTTCTCAGTGTTTCCCAACCAGCTTTAGTCAGTTTACAGGGTGTTAACTCTTTTGAATTGCAGCAGTTTTTTAAAAAGTTATCAGGATTCCAACAGTTACATGAAGGCTTCTATGGGCTAGAGCTCAGATGTATCTGATGCAGTGGACTCCAAGCACACAAATGGTTGTGGCATGAAAAAATGTTAAAGTGTTACAGTATTCCTTTTTGCTTTCATTTCAGTCATGAACAGCTCTGTGATTCTGTCACAGCAGGCAAAAAGAAATGATACGTGTAGGTGGAATACAGGTTTAAGCTTATCTCCCTGGTAGAAGGCTGCTTTTCTCCCTCTCCCAGTATTTTTATTTCTCCTCTTCCCTCACTCGTTTCCAACGTTGTCTTCAGAAGATTAATCTATCTATTTCTATTGCGGTTTGTTTGTATTAACTGCACTGCAACATGCTGTTGCTTTTAAACATTTGAAGGGGCTGTTTCACATTTCTGTTTCATAAGTTGCCTGAAATATCTTTATTCATATCTATGGGATTGTGTAATGTCAAGAATTTTATTATAATTAATTTTTTTTCTGCTGTATAAACACTTCTGCTTCTCTCCTAGACTGTGAAAGCGCTAAACCACTTAAAAGAAAACTTGAAAATCATTCACAGAGGTAGGCCTGTCTGGTTGGTCCTTTCTTCAGAAAAACCTATATACTTTTTTGTCCTACCAACAAACTATGAACTTCCTCAGATGATATGACTGCTTGAAACATCTTTTGTTTTTTTGGACAAAGTACAGTTTATTTACTAAAGTTACTGTAACCATGTTCGTTCTTAAAACTAACAGTCCATTAAAAGGTACCCCACATATTTTAATGGTATTGGTGTATATAAAGTATGCTTAGTATTGCTGGCTGAATTTTATGATTAAAAGGTACCACAGATTTCAATGGTATTGATGTATATAAAGTATTCTTGGTCTTGCTGGGTGGATTTTATGAAAAGATAATATGCAGATTTTTTAATATTTTGCTAAAATTGATTTTCTGTGTCAATTTTCCAACATGCCCTGTAATGATGACTGTGAGAAGAAATACAAATTTCATGGTATCTCAAGGGGGCGGTCTCCTGGAGTTTCGAAAGGCGGAAGGAAAGGATCTGATATTCTAATAGCAAAGTTGACTAAATCTTTGGATACTTAAATCTGGTGACTGGAACTGTGAATGGGCAAGACAGATATTTGTACAAAAAAGGTCCCTGCTTTGCAGAAAAATGTAAAATCTAAAGAACAAACAAATCTTGGGAGCTTAAAAAAAACCCAAATGATAAAAGAAGTGCCTGTAGCTTTAAGTAGTAAACTTCCTCAGTGACTGTTGCTAAGCAACCACAGCATTCCAGCCTTCAGTTTCTATGATAAAAGGCAAAGGGGGCATGGCCCTTTCCAGGCCTATTTTGATCTTTGAGCGAGGACTCCCTTGGGCCAGGCCTAGGGTGCCAGCTCCATGTTGGGAAATACTTAGAGATTTTGTGGTGAAGTCTAAGGAGAGCAGGGTTTAGTGGTCTCAGTATGGTATAACATCTTATAGTCCATCCTCCAAAGCAACCATTTTCTCTAAGGGAAAAGATCTTCTGTCTGGAGTTTAATTGTACCAAGTTGAGGCCTGCAAAACTCACAGGCCCAGCAAATATTTCTAATTTTTAGATTTTTCTGCAGACTCCAGAGTCTGCAGAAAAATCTGTCGGGGGTCAGTCTGCCCCCTGTCTGTGGATTTGGGGGATCTCTAGGCTTCACTTGGAGGTTGGCAATTGTAGACCTGTCAGCAACTCAACTAAGCTTGGCTGCTTGCTACCATTGAACAACAGCCACCCTATGAAAGCCAGCGTGGTCTAGGAATTCGAGTTTCAGAGCAGGGCCTGCAAGATCCAGGTTCATATCCCCATCTTGTTGTGGAAGCTCACTTGGTGATTAATGGCCAGTCACATACTTTCAGCTTATCAGGATTGTGGTGCAGATAAAAAGAGAGGAGAATAATGTAATCTGATTGTACTATAAATTCATGCCAATAAAAGGTTGTTGATGATGATAATGTAATCTGCTTTGATCCCCGTTGTGGAGAAAAACTGTGGTTTTC